>NC_056764.1:32363733-33631233 GCF_018687715.1 Carya illinoinensis | reverse complement strand
TGCCAGTGAGGGGCCTTATATTTCCCATGTTGATCATGGACTGACCAAAGCTGTCAAAGAAGTCACTCTGACTATTAGCAAAACGATTGACAATGCCAACTGTATCAGCCCCACTTGTTGAGAACAACTCTTGATCTGTCTGGAGAAGCCCTTGGTTGTTCTGAAGGTTTGTGAAGTAGTCATTATCAAAGCCATCTGGAGAGGAGCGGTCAAGATTGGTTAGTGTATTGTCATTCGACCCACCTTGAGGACATGTTTGCCGAAGCGTTTCCAGGTATGTTGTGTCCAGGCTAGGGTCCGGGTTCCCACTGCTATTGAAGTCATAAAGGCGGTGGCTGAATGTCGCACATCGTGCCCTTCCAAATGTGTGTGCGCCTGCAAAATTATGAGAATGCTGATTAAAAAGATGATGAAAAATATTCACAGTATAAACGTATAAGGTTGTATATATATGTAGTTTCGTTTTAGTTACCAGATAAAGCAACAAGATCAGTAGAATCAAGTCCGACATTATTAAACTTTTGAGTAATCTGTTGAAGAGTTTCGAGAGCATTTGGAAGGGCATCAATAACTCCTGCTCGGTTGGCGGTCCTGCTATCTCTTCTTCCCAATTGAACTTGCCATGTGCGGCCTCCAGCCTACAACACTAAATACTATTATTCACTGGTGTTGGGGGGTGGGTAATTAAGGAAATACAATATTAATTAATTTCAAGATCATCGCGTACGTACGTGGTTTATTAGTATTGCTTAGAAAAAGGTTATAATTAATTAATGATGATGGTGCTTGCTAGAAATGCATGCATGCTCATGTCTTTTGGGATTTTTTTGTATTAATTTTTATATATATCTGTCTTGAGACAGCGTTTATATATAGTTCGAATATTTCTTCAACGACGTTAATATTATATATAGATTGTGACATCAAATTAAATTAATGTATGAGCACATCATGCATCCCGTACTACTGGCTTTCAAATGAATTATGAAAATATAGTATATGTGTTGTATTATTCATCCATTACTTATAATTAGTTTTGTCCAAACATTGTATGGCCAACATGTCATGCATGCATGCATGTATGTTGCATGTTTGCGTCCAGTCGGTTGACCTGTTTGAGTTTTGAAACATTTTGCGGCCAATAAGATTTTATTGATAATCATTATATATAAGTACTAAAAACTGAGCTTAGAAACAAAAAAGCACTAGAAACTGATTATTAAGAGTTCAGAGTACTTATAATAGTAACACGTACGTTTTTGGAGACGAATCAAATATATTTATTTTTCTACCAAAAAGGAATTCTCTCTCTCTCTCTCTCTCTCTCTCTCTCTCTCTCTCTCTATATATATATATATATATATATTATGAATTAATTGAGAACTAGTCATGAATAATTACGTACCAAAGAAACCGATATCTGAGAAGAAATGGCTAAAATATCTGCGCAGGAAACTACACCAGGGCAAACATTCTCTAAGGCTGTTTTGATTTCATCAACGACGCTAAATCCATCAACTGAGCCAGCATTAGGCCCTGCATCTTTCTCGCTCTCTATGCCATCTGCGTTATCCAGCAATATGGAGCCATCGCAACCCTACGTATAACGTACACCCAACATATACAGCTAATTAATTAATAGTCATCAGATCATCATCTTTCTGATATATATTGTACTTAAAGAAGATAAAAAAAAATCATTAAGAAAATTATTCTCTAGCTAGCTATTTCTGTCAAAATTATATATATGCAGGTTGACATGCATGCAGTGCTCGAGAGTTTTTGAACTCATGCTCATGGTGACCATCAAAGCCATTCATACAGGGAAAAGAGAAATGCTAACTTACATCAACAAAGCAGTCGTGGAAATGAAGGCGGATGAGTTTGGCACCAATTCTGACATCGTTTTGGGCAGCTCGCTCCACCACACCACGAACAACACTTGACACATTCGAACAAGTGCTATCGTAAAAGGTAGTACTCAGCTGAGCATTTGAACTCAGAAACATGATTAACAAACTGGCAAAAAGAATTGCCATTTCAACTAAAGACGAAGACATGATACTTCTTTTTTGTTTTCGATCTGCAGATCAGAAATAGATCGAACCCCTGTACTGACTGTTTGTTCAAAACTTTGAGTACTTGCTGTGAAATGGGATGATCGATCGATGGATTTGGTCGTAGTTATAATACTGTGACCCTAGCTTTGTAAAGGGGTCAGAGTACTACTGAGTCGTACGTAGTAAATGAGTCGGTGAGTCGTACGTAAGGCACCGCCTAATAAAACCGAGTCTTCTTTCTGCTCATTAAAGAAGGGACTTGAAAAGTCATCCTTCATGCTCTTGATTAAATGTGAATGAAAATATTCAGATTATGTGCGCTGCAAGATTGATCTTCTTTGACTTCTTATTTATTTATTTTTGGATAATAGTCTTTAAGGATTGAATGGATCTTCTATGAACGTAGAAATCTCAGAGAGACAATTATTTATTTATCGATAATATATAAATCCAATATATATATATGTGTGTGTGTGTGTGTGTGTGTGTGTAGAGCTAGTTCCGGCCATTAAAAGTTGGGGATCAAAAAGCCTCCGATCAGCCAACTGTTAAGACCCATGCACGTACGGGCCGTACAAAACTTGGTTCACCAATTTTGTTGTTGTGTTTTTTACGTATTGTGAGTAATGTGTGTGTATAGAATCGATCACATGATATATGGTGGTCACAACGGGCTTCAACGAATTCATAGATATAGGTCAAAGATTTGAGTAGGGTATTAATTAATGAGAACTGCATGCTAAAGATATAAAGAGATTATACAAAATAAATTCTAAAACTGATGTGATTTCATGAAATTCATTATATGCACTTTAATATAATAAAAGTAATTTTACTATCTGACATACCATATCGAGTTACATCAGTTTGTAAATTTACTTTTATATAATCTATTTGTGATTAAAATATTTTCCTTAATTAATATATGTTGAGTAGTACTGCCACAAGTTAAATTTCAACCAAGTCGAAGGATACTAAACTAGCTTAAAATATTGTCAAAGTGCGATCGATGAAGATCATGGATTATTCTCTTCAAATGTGGGAATTGTACATGCAAGTAATCAACACAATAATTCTCATAATATACATACACATATACATATATTAGAAGATAAATATTGCGTATATATATATATATATATAATAATCCTCATAAACGTCTAGTCGATATTCACGACGATTCTTTCAAATATCTTAATTTCGGTGTCCCCACTACGTCCCAATTCTGGAACGATTAGACTTGGCCAACTTTGTACACGGAAGTACTCTTGGTTGTCACACGACATAAGTTGAGAAAAGTAGTTACTCAAGTGTGTATGTATTTATATCGATCATTTAAGTCTCCCCCCCCCCCCCCCCACCCCCTTAATATTTTCTAAATTTGTACGTAGACTTTTCTACAAATATTGTATATGAATTATATATATAATTAATTAATGCATTTGCTTGAATATTAATTTGTATCGGACCATCATCATCAAGCTGTCAAGAGTACTATACCGTCGAAGTTTCAATTTTACCTAATATATATTGTGGAAGCTGGGGACACAGGGGCCCCAGCTCTTGATTGATCAATAATCGGGAAGATTTTTCATCTATGGTCTTGATAGTCAGCAGTACTACTTATCGCTTAAATAGTTATTTATTTAATTAATTAATTATACTAGGAATCTAGATTTTGATCTAGCTTTACAGTAATTAGGTTATACTTCATTAAATATAAATCAAGCTAGCAAGCACGCATTGGTTCTGCATCGGTTTGGTTGTTTTTTTATTTTTTTATTTTTTTATTTTTTATTTATTTATTTTTTTATTTTATGTATGCACGCAAGCTTTCGATAACAGTACAGTAATTACTTAATTGCCTCATCAGCTAGCTAGCTTATTTCTTGATCAGGAAGATCAATATATATATATATATATATTATATTGACTATTCATTTCTTGTCAACGCAATGAGCCATATATATATATATATATATAGAAACTTGTGGCTCTCTAGAAAATGGTTCTATCTGAAAAAGGCCGGTTTTTCATATTTAATTATTTGTTGTTGAAACCAGATTTTTATCCGGGCGTAGAATTAGGTCATGCACGATGATGGAAAAGTCGTATGATCAGTACCAACTACGTGGAAAAATAATGGAAAATGGATTTTTATCCGGGCGTAGAAGGTCATGCACGATGATGAAAAAGTCGTATGCATTGTCAGTACATACTACGTGGAAAAATGATGGAAAATGATGGAAGTGTCGTTTGATGAAAACTAGATCTGCATGAGGCTTTTATGTGGTTCTGTGTTATGGCCCATATATGAGTTGTTAATCCACTGTGAAACGTCATATACATGATATAACAATTGAACTTAATTTCGTGTCTTTGTTTTCCCTCTATATTAGATCAGCATTGGCATATATTGGCTTAGCCAAATGGTGCAAGTGAAGTATGCCTAACATCACTTGAGTCTGCAATAGATAAGGCATTATATATGGGATTTGGATCAATATTAGGCAGTATGCCTAATATCCCCGGAGGTCATATTTGGTTGGTACTATTCTAGCGCCCCATACCCACATCAGGGTCAGGTTTGTGCTATCCCCGATAGCCAAACTGGATAGAAACAAATTGTCATGCAAGAGGGTTTCTAGATGTAACATCAATAGGGCTGTAAATGAACCAGTCTATTCGACAGTCCCTAGGTATTCGCCCGGTTATATTTAAATCGAACTCGACTTGTGAAAAAAAAAAAAAACTAGATCGTGAAAGCAGATACTAGTTTGATTAGTATATGACACATACCCAACTAAATTCAACTTGATTCGACTAAGGCTTATTAAAGCCCGCTTGTTTATGCCCGAGTCAACTCGATTAAAACTCATCCTTATATTGATATATATATATATATATATACACATGCACCTATATATGTATATATAAATATATGTACTAGCTAATAATATAAGTATAACACTTTTATAATTAAATATATAATACGTAACCTAATTATTTATGCCTATATATTGAATATACTTCATAGCTATATATTATAATTTGTACAATAAGTATTCGATAAGATTTAATAATTACATATACTAATATGTGGGAATCATATATGAAATAGATATATGATATCATATTATGTGTATGTATTAATAAAATATGTAGGCATATAATATATTGCTATTATAGATAAATATCAACTAGCTACATATTAATTATTTATAAATGTTTAAAATGATATAATTCAATAGAGTTTGTACTTATTAGTTGTACAAATTCAATATTAGATTTTTTATTTATCTAATTTATTAACTATTAAATCTTATTCAAAAAAATAAACAAACTAAACAACTCGAGCCGAGCTCAAGCTCCGCTCGACTTGAGCTTGATTTTGGGATGAATTAGCTCAAGTTGAGAGTTTAGCATACTAAGTCGAGCTTAGACAAAGGTTAAATAAAAATCTCAAACTTGAGCTAGAGGTTGAGCTTGAGTTTTTTGACTTGGGCCGAGCTTGGTAAGCCAAAAACTGGCTCACCTCGGCTCCATTACAACCCTAAACATCATATCATTTATAATATTGAACATATACAAATATAGTCGTATACAAAATTTCAAATTTCAAGTTGACTCTTTTTATATAGTTGAGAACATAGTGCCAAAAAGGCTTATGTCTACACTAGTTATAATAAAAAAATGTTTTAATTTCTTGTTCTTAGATAATGAAATAATGCAGAAAAAGTGACCGAGGTTGTTTTCATAACAAAGTATTTTCACAAAGTCAACCGCATTCAATTCTATCATAGGAATATTACTTCTTTGAACTTTTCAACTTCTCTGCTTTCTTCACAACAGTGTTAAGAAAAATCGATCTTCACCTAAACATAATTATTACAACCTATAAATAATACAATTAAGAGTTTTGTTATATACAAGCAAATTACGCACTAATCTGCGTACTAAAATACATTCATTTATATTCAAAATTTAAATTAGCATTGTTTTTAATAAAGTCTACTTTTTGACTAATCACAATAGATTGATGCATATATTAATATGCATTTGTGTTTGCAACTAGATTTTTCCTACAATTAAACAGCTTGTACAACTAAAATAAATGATACAACTAAATGACTCCACGGCAATAATCCCATGGTTCCAATTCTTCTAACCTGTCTACTACTAAACTCCAAACCAGCAAAATAACTCCTAGAACGTCTTTGCCTATAAGAGACATTCACACCTAAGTTCTCTATATAGTTTCAGAAAACCACAAATATCCATTTGTAACTCAGTCTCCCCGTCCATAATTAACTCACGAAAACAACCCCCATTAAACAACCATAACCACTCATGGAACACCATACACCAACCCTATCAAACAACTACTAAAATTCCCATCGCTAGCTCAACCAAACTATCAGCTTCATAATGGCCTAACTGTGTAAATCCACAACTGTCACTAAGTATTCAATTATCTGAAATCTCTCCCAATAGTGCCAATCCACACATGCTTAGATTTTTGGAGAATATCAGCATTATATGAAAATCCCCAACATTTGATCAAACCAAACATCAACTCAACACTAGTAAAGTTCAGAGATTTACCTGTATATATATATATATATATATATATAATTATGTCAATGAAAATCGATCTTACTTGATCGACATATGTGTAAACTAAAGACAAGGTTTAGGTGGAATGTATAAGCTGCTAGCTAGGACCACGCATGAACCACATTACAGATTTCATTTAATAGGTTTAAGCTAAGGAATGATAGAGAGGTCCATTTCTTTTAATTGTCTTTTTTACGTCCTAGTATCACTTTGGCTTTCAGAAAGGTATGCATCCATGTAGTAGATAATTGTTGTTGTAAGTTTTGTATGCTTTTGAAAGCATGATGCATCAACAACCTTTGTACTTGGGATGCTATTCTTTCCAAGGAAGTATTTGCCTGTTGGCATCCTTCCTTCAATTAATTGCTCACGCTTCGTGTTGCAAACTAGCTTCCCCAAATCTAAGAAATTATATTGGGTTTGGAAAACTAGTTGCAGAGATTATGAGTGCAATTCATGTCTTTGGTGTTGAGATTGTAATATTTGATGATGAGCACACTTTCAGTTGGGTTAGATTCCTGACTTTGTGGTTATTGTGTTAATAGCTATGCTTCCTATTTACATATTCTCTTTTGAACTCGATATTTTATTTTGTCACTCTGGTTAATTTTCCTACAATTCCTAGTTTGCTCGAACTTGTTTTCAACAATTATTTATTTATTTTTATTTTGGTTCTACTACTCTAAACTTTCCATGCCATAGGGACTCTTGCTAGCCTTAAATTATGATGTACATAAGCTACTAGAGTGTTCTGTTTGCATGAATCTAATGAACCCTCCAATATACCAGGTATTTTTTTTTCTTAGATTCCCAACTTAGAACTTGAACAATGTCAAAAGGACTTCAATTTCATTACAGCTCTTAGCGTTCAGTCTTTGCAAATTAACTTGCTAGATGTGTTTCTTTGTCATGATAATATCATACATAATCCATCGTCGACATAACCCCCCCCCCCCCCCCCCCCCCCCAAAAAAAAACACATTTTTTGTTTTATTTTTCAATTAACAGTCATCTCTAATTCATATCTCCCACACACAAACACATCATTCTCAAAGACTCCAAAACCCGAAAACATAAATTCATCTACTTCCACTTAAAACATAAATTTATCCATAAGACCATCAATATGAAAATTCCAGAAACACAAATCTACATTTCCACAATCTCTAGTTACCAAAAATCATAACATTCACTTAATTACATAAATCTGATCAATAGTCCATAACAAATTGAAAACCCATCTACCTAATAAAACTTCTCTAATCATTAATAGTACCCTTAGGTACCCAATTTCCTATCTTTAGCTAGTTTTGCTCACAATTACTATTCTTGCTCACAAACATCTCTATTGAGTCCCACATTGTTCAAGTAAGATTTTTGTATGGCCTTGAAGTTCTATATAAGGTTGGTTTAGGAGGCCAATGCAGTGCACACTCTTATTCACAAGTCTAACACTCTTGTGAAAATTGATAACATAATTTTTATGTTATTAGTTTTTATAAATTATTGTTATATATATATATATATATATATTTTTTTTTAATTTATAATTTTGATTATATAATAATTTGGATTTAAAAAAATATTTTTGGCAAAAATAACTTTTACATCTAATGGGACATCAGTACCCTTGAAGTGGGCGGGGCTGGGGTGGATGTGATGTTCACCCCCGCCCACTTCAAGGGTACTGATGTCCCATTAATGGAGTCCCTAAAGGTTTCTTTCATTCCTCAAGAGGCCTAAGACATGGAGACCCCCTTTCTTCCTTACTATTTATTTTTGGCACTAAAGTTCTTTCTAGATTAATTGCTAGAGAAGAATCCGGGCCTTATTAATGGCATTAACATCAATAGGACTGGTCCTACTCTCACACACTTGCTCTTTGCTGATAACTTGATCATTTTTGGCAAAGCAACTACTCAAAAGGCCCAAACATTCCAAAACTATCTTGAAAAATATTCAAATTGGTCTAGACAGAATGTACATTATGGTAAATCTTCCATTCAATTCAATCATAACATTCTACCTTAAGAAAAAAGAAACATAAAGGAGCTTTTAAGATTCAAATATGCTTCTTCCAGAATTAATTATATATCTAGGAATTCCCCTTTCTTTTACTACTTCAAAGAAGATCTACTTTGATGAGATTTAGGAAACAATTGTTAAAAACTAGCAGGGTGGAAAGCAAAACTCATTTCTCAAGCGGGTAGAACCACTTTAATTAGATCTGTTGCAAGTGCTATTCCATCTTACATCATGTCAACCATTTGGATCCCAAATTCTATTTCAAAACACATGGACAGATTATTCATCAAATTTTGGTGAAATTTCACACAAAAATCTTGGAAATCAATTTGCCAACAAAAATCTATGGAAGGTCTTGGATTAAGGTTGACCTTAAACTTTAATAAAGCTCTTCTTTGCAAGTTAAGTTGGCAAATGATAAATGGGAGCAATTCCATTTGGAAGGCAATCCTTGAGCACAAGTATCGAAAAAATTCCTCATTCCTTGAAATCTCACCAAAAGTCTTAGACTCCTAGTTTTGGAAAGGGATCTTAAAACAAAGGGATTTGCTGAAAAGTAGTGTTTACCACCAAATAAACAATGGCACCAACACTAGAGTCTGGAGAGACCATTGGATACCAACTCAAAATACCTTTCTTCCCATCCCTTAGTCTTAATCCATTCACAAAGATCCATGTTTACTTGTAGATAAATTTACCCTAGAGGACCCCAGAAGATGGAACACTCCTCTACTTCAAGCTCTCTTTCATCAAAACATAGTGAATGAAATATAAAAAATCCTACTAGCCCAAAACAACTTCCATTCGAGAGGGGATAAGGTGATCTAGACTCCAAATGCTTCAGGGATCTTCTCAATGAAGTTTGCACATGCAGCAATCACTTTGAATTCTAACCAACACCAATCTTCAATAGCTCCTACAATGTGGAAAAAAGTTTGGAAAATCAAGATTTAGGATAGATTAAAACTGCTCATTTGGAAAATCCTAAACAATATCCTTCCCACAAAGCCCCTACTAAAAAATTGCATTCCTATGAATGACAATCAATTAAACTACCCTATATATGATTCTGAGGAAGAAACCCTCACCCACTGATTCCTAAACTGCGCCTTCTTTAGAGTACTATGGAGACAATCCTCCTAACCCAAAGACATCTCTTGTTTTGCTTCCAGTGGGATTACAAACTGGATAAAGTGCTTACTTACACCCTCAAATTCCCTAAGCATACCCTCTCTAGAAGAACATCAGTTTCAAATCTTTGCCGTACTAGCCATGGATAAGATATGGTTTCTAAGAAATGAACTTTTGCATGAGTACTGCTTTAATCCTACATTGGATATATTTGTTGATGGGTCCTAAAGAGTTTTAAAGAACATTGTAATGCTTAGGGCAATAAACAACTTAACAACCTTAAGAATTGGAGGGCTATATCAAAAGGCCATTATTTGCTAACATTTGATGTAGCAATGAAAAACACAGGAAGTACTACTGCAGCAGTTTGCAAGTCATAGGATGACTCTGTGGTAATAACTAGCTTCATAAAGAGTCAGAGCTCAAACCAGAGAGAAGCCACTGCTTTGTACATAGGTGTCAAGGAAGCAAAGCCTTAGCTTACTAGGAAAATTACAATCGGTAGAGACTCCAAGTGGTTATAAATGCAATTGAGGAACCAGAGAGATCTGGTGACTGGATAATTGAACCTATAATTATCAGAGACAAAAGAACACTCTTACAATCTTTAGAAAGTTGGAGTATTCAAAAAATAATTCGAGACCACAATCGATGTGCGCATTCCATTACTCAATGGGTGGCTTCCAATTATATATATGGAAGCATATCCCTCATTTCTATCCCTACTTGTGTGTTAGACTTTCATAGTGGAAAAGATCCACCTTAAATAGTATGTAACTAACTTAGTTGAATTGCTACCATTCCCTTTTTATGCAAGATCTTGAATTAAAAAATCAAAAATAAAAAAGTACTACTTGATCAGTATTGTTCATTCTTTGCCAAAGAGATTTTCTCACCACTTTTGACAGCACTCAATATATGGGTGTAACAGGCCGGGGCAGGCTAATCCAATAACCAAAGTTTTATAAGGGAACCTCACTATGGTAGGGAACATTAATATGCCATTTATTTATGTAAGCGATGGGTCCATTAATGGAGGTTCCTTTACATATTCACTTTCATACAATTAACATATAAAGCACACCCAACATTAATTTCTGAAATTTTTATATCCAAAAACATCTAAAGTACAGTAGCTGGCCATACAACAATATGAACTTATGAGAAACAAACAAAATCTGCGAGCATATTTTTATATAAATTAAAAATAAATCTATAAATTGACATAAATTGATGTGGTACGTTCGATTATAAAATTACTTTTCTTATAAAATAAATCTAATATATTATATAAAACTATATATATATGACAGTTTGTGAGTTAATTTATTTTAGTGGGATCTCTTTATGCCAGTAGCGCTATTATTTGATATATCTTTAATTTGGCATGGCTTGTTTCACACACACATGTATGTATGTATATTTCACTAGTTGACTCTTTTACAATCCAACCTAATCTCTCCATCGTTCCCGGTAAGGGGCCTTATATTTCCCATGTTGATCATGGACTGAACAAAGCTGTCAAAGAAGTCACTCTGACTATCAGCAAAACGTTCGACAATATCAGCCGTATCATCCTCACTTTTTAGCTCTTGATCGGTCTGGAGAAGCCCTTGGTTGTTCTGAAGGTTTGTGAAGTAGTCATTATCAAAGCCATCTGGAGAGGAGCGGTCAAGATTGGTTAGTGTATTGTCATTCGACCCACCTTGAGGACATGTTTGCCGAAGCGTTTCCAGGTATGTTGTGTCCAGGCTAGGGTCCGGGTTCCCGCTGCCATTGAAGTCATAAAGGCGGTGGCTGAATGCCGCACATCGTGCCCTTCCAAATGTGTGTGCGCCTGCAAAATGAGAATGCTTATTAAAAAGATGATGAAAAATGTTCACGGTATATACGTAGGTTGTATATATGTACGTAGTTTCGTTTTAGTTACCAGATAAAGCAACAAGATCAGTAGAGTCAAGGCCGACATTATTAAACTTTTCAGTAATCTGTTGAAGGGTTTCGAGGGCATTTGGAAGGGCACCTGTAACTCCTGCGCGGTTCGCGGTCCTGCTATCTCTTCTTCCCAATTGAACTTGCCATGTGGGGCCTCCAGCCTGCAACTCGTACTAAATACTATTATTCACTGGTGTTGGCCGGGGACGTAATTAAGGAAATACAATATAAATTCATTTCTAGATCGCGTGCGTATACGTTGGTTCTTTTGTTTGCCTCATTATTGTTTAGAAAAAGGTTATAGTTAATTAATCATGATGATGGTGCTAGCTAGCTAGAAATATTGCATGCATGACAATTACAGTGATCGATCAGTACTACTGATCATATCGAAATAATTTTATATTTATTTTTAATATTGTATCTACCATCTGCATGCATGCATGCTATCTTTTGGGATTTTTTTTTTTTTGGTAATTCTATATTTTTATCGAGTCAGCTTATAGTACTTCGATCGCATATAATTTCTATGATTGTTTAAGTTAATTTAGGCATAGTTAGCCCCAGAAAATTAAAAGATCATATGAATTAAGTAAAAGAAATGCTAACAAAGATATTACTAATTACCAGAAAATAAGTTGACTAATATCATACGTTATTTTATATTTAAACACACACACACACACACATATATATATATATATTATATAGCAGCTTGTGACATCAAATTAAATTAATGGATGAGCACATCATATATATATGCAAGCCGGCCGTGATTACGTTCAAATGATTATGAAAATATAATATGTGTTGTATTATATATCTATTATGTGGTGTTTATGCACTTTACGACTCTAAATATAATTTCTCTAACTTACTTCTATGTAAATTTTGTCTAAACATCGTGTGGTCAACAAATTAATTAATCAACTGCCATGCATGCATGTGTGTCATGTCCAGTCGATCGGTTGACCTGTTTGAGTTTTGAAACTGCATTTTGTGGCCAATAAGATTTTATTGATAAATCATAATTAGAAACTGATCATGAAAAGGTCGTAGACATGACTGATCATGATAGAAATTAATTTGTTTATTAAGAGTTCAGAGTTAGAATAGTACTATCACGTTTTTGGAGACTGAATTAAATGCATATATTTTTCTACCAAAAAAGGGTTCTTTATATATATATATATAATGAATTAATTGAGAACTAGTCATGAATAATTACGTACCAAAGAAACCGATATCTGAGAAGAAATGGCTAAAATATCTGCGCAGGAAACTACACCAGGGCAAACATTCTCTAAGGCTGTTTTGATTTCATCAACGACTTCAAATCCATCAACTGAGCCATTATTGGGCGCTGCACTTTTCTCGCTCTCTATGCCATCTGCGTCATCTAGCAATAAGGAGCCATCGCAACCCTACGTATAACGTACACCCAACATATACAGCTAATTAATTAATAGTCATCAGATCATCATCATCATCTTTCTGATGTATATTGTATTTAAAGAAGATAAAAAGAATCATTAAGAAAAATCTGATCTATTTCTGTCAAAATTATATATAAGCAGGCTGACATGCAGTACTTCTCGAGAGTTTTTGAACTCATGATCATGGGGATCAAAGCCATTAATTATTACATGGAAAAAGGGAAATGATCATCACTTACATCAACAAAGCAGTCGTGGAAATGAAGGCGGATGAGTTTGGCACCAATTCGGACATCATTTTGTGCAGCTCGCTCCACCACACCACGAACAACACTCGACACATTCGAACAAGTGCTATCGTAAAAGGTAGCACTCAGCTGAGCATTTGACCTCGGAAACATGAACATGATTAACAAACTGGCAAAAAGAATTGCCATTTTAACTAAAGACGAAGACATGATACTAATTCCTAGCCTTTTTGTTTTCGATCTGCAGAGAAAACGAACCCCCTTTACTGATTGTGTATTCAAAACTTTAAGATTACTTGCTGTGAAATGGGATGATCGATCGATGGATTTATAAAGGGATTAGAGTACTACTGAGTCGTGCGTAGTAGTTGAGTGTGAGAGGTACGGCACCGCCTAATTATAACCGAGTCTTTCTTTACCCTCATTAAGGAAACGAGTTGAAAAGTCATCCTTCATTCTCTCAATTAAATGTGAATGAAAACATTCAGATTGTGTGGGCTGCAAGAATCTTCTTTTTTTTCTTATTTATATATTTTTGAAAAATAGACTTTAAAAAATACTAATTGTACATAAAAAAATTAAATTATAAAAAAATGTACTTTTCCACATATTACCTAGTGATATACAGAAAATTATAAAATTTAAAATTTAAATTTTAAAAGAAACTGATAAAATGAATTTTGTAAATGAAATTATAAATACATACATGTAACACTATTTATATGTAGTCTTTTAAGGATTAAGTGGATCTTCTATGAACGTTAAAAAGAGACAACTATTTATTTTTTTATCATTTATAAATTATACAATATATAGCTATATAACTATATACAGTAAAAGTAGTACTTGGTCAACGAGCCTCCGATCAGCCGACTGTTAAGACCCATGCCATGCACGGGTACAAAACTTGTTAATTTAGAAATTTCTATGCACGGGTACAAAACGGATGCTGTTATAGCTAGCTAGACAATACGTGCATATTATGCATGTGTCCTCCACGTCGGTTTGTAAGAACATACGAGAGTTCTTTCAAAATATCACATATATAAATGTGGGTACGTATACGACTGGTGCCACATGATCAAACTTAATTGTATTGAGGCGATCAGACTTATAAATAGCTAGCGTGTATTTTTTTTGTTTTTGTTTTTTGGTGGTGTTTTCTACGTACTGTACGTGTGTACGTACATGTGTGTGTATATATAGCATCACATTATGGTCTTCACACGTTCAAGGTTTGACGAGTTCGTGTAGGTCAGATCAGATTTGAGTAGCGTACTATATGCTGAGTACTAGAGCCACAAGCTGTTAAATTTCAACCAAGTCGAAGGGTAAATTAACTAGCTTAAAATATTGTCAAACTAGTGCCATGAAGATCATGGAATGTTCACTTCGAATGTGGCGGGAATTGTACGTTCCAATAATTAAGGGAATAATCCTCATATATGTGTTGTGTGTGTGTAAGTCGATCGCGATTCTTTCAAAAAATGTCTTAAATTCGGTGTACCCATGCACTACGATCACCCAATTCTAGAACGATTAGACTTGGCCATCTTTGTACACGGAAGTAGTCCTGTTTGCCACACGACATAATTTTCATGCATGCAAGAAAAGACGATACATGATCAATTATTCTATGAGCTAGCCTTGCATGCATGCATATCATGTCAACAATTGCATGCATATGAATAATATATATATATATATATATAATGCTTTTGCTTGAGTATTTGTATCGGGCGGCCATGATCATCAAGTCAACATTACTGTAGTCTGTATTGTACGAGCGCGTCGACGTTTCAATTTTACCTAATTGTGGAAGCTGGCCAGGGATCAAAGAGCTAGGGGGCCCAGCTGATCATGACGATTAACCAATTCATGAGAAAACTCTTCGTCTATGGTTTTGATAGGCCGTACTTGTCGCTTAAAAAATAACCACTGATATATACTAGGAACCTAGATTTTCTTTACAGTAATTAAGTTGTAATTCAAATATATATATATAAATCGATCTAGCGCCTAGCACTTGTTCTGTAACGTTTTGGTTGTGTTTTTATTTGCAAGCATGCAAGCTTTCGATAACAGTACAGTCTGTTGAAATTACACTTAAGAAAATAGTTGCAGGAAGAAAGATTCACCAGATGAACGTGCCATGTACAAATAGGAGAATATAATTCTGTTATACTGAGCTGTAAATATAATTGTTTTATTTATTCTTTTGTATCTATAAATAGCAGTAGGTACTCGTACATGATAGTGCAATAGACAGGCAACTATAATTTTTCCTCTCCGGCCAATAACAGCTAGCATTCTGTTACTTGGTCTCCTACCTTGCACCCACACCACTTAGCTACTTCATCTTCCTCTACCTTGCGTCTATACCATTCTTAATATGGTATCAGAGCAATGAGTCAACATCGAATTCAATATGCAATCCAATCCTGAGACCAACCCCCATCATCCCACTAGCCCATTCTTCATTCAACCTGGTGAAGGAGCATCCTCTCCACTGGTTCTCAACCTATTAACAACAGAGAATTATGTGACCTGGGCAAGGACAATGCGTCGAGCCCTCAACATAAAAAACAAGTTTGGATCTATTGATGGTAAAATTCTCAAACCAACCAACGTTTCTGACCCTCTTTTTGCTCCATGGGAGCGTTGCAACGACATGATCATAACATGGATACAATACTCTGTTAGGTCAGAATATAGATCGAGCATTGCATATGCCGAAACTGCTGCCAATACTGTTTGGAATGACCTCTGTGAGAGATTTTTCTATCCAAAATGCTCTTCGCATTTTCCAACTTACAAAGTCCATATCCTCCTTAACCCAAGACACAAATTCCGTCAGTCAATACTACAATAAACCAAAAAGCTTATGGGGCGAGCTTGAAATTTATGAGCCCATGCCTCTATGCACTTGTGGCTCAGTCAAAATATTGCTAGAATACACCTATCGCAGCAAGTTGATGCAGTTTCTTATGGGACTTGACAATTCTTATGACTCTATTCGTGCACAAATTCTACTCCATGATCCATTTCCAGCTCTACATCGAGTTCTCTCCTTGGTTCAACAAGAAGAACGGTGCCAACAACTTCATTTTGTGTCTACACCTCTTGCAATGGTCACATGGGGACCAGATAATTGCCACCAAGTGAACTCTTGCAAAGATCGTTTGTTTTGCTCCCACCGCAACATACCTGGCCACTCTTTGGAGCTTTGCTTCAAAGCAAATCTGCACCTACCTATGTGCTCCCACTGTCACATACCTGGCCACACTAAAGAAAAATGCTATAAACTCAATGGCTTCCCTCTCGGCCACAAGCATAGCCTTAAGTTTACAACATTTGCTAACCAATCTTCTCTTGCGCAGGAAGAAATCAATCATGATTCATCTATTACTTAGGAGCAGTACAATCAACTCATTGCCTTGCTCAATCCATCTCACATTGACGCCACCACTCCTATTGCCAACAATGTGCACACTAGCTCCTCCCCTGTGTCTGGTATTTCATTTTCTAATTTTGCACACACATGATAATGCCTAAAATGCCACAACCTCATGGCTGATTATCAACACAAGTGCTAACGATCACATGATTTGTAGCCCCAATTTTTTTACACACAACGTCACCTCAGTTTCTAATATGATCAAACTCCCTAATAGATCCACCACCGAAGCCACACACATTGGTGATATTCATCTCTCTAACCAATTGATTCTTCAAAATGTGTTATGTGTCGCTGAATTTTCTTTTAATCTCATTTCCGCAAAATCTTTGACAAATAACTTCAATTGTTGTCTAATTTTCTTTTCACATTCATGTTCCAAGACCTTTCATCTTGGATGACGACTGGAGTGGGGAGGGTGCGTGATGGCTTGTATATCTTCAACTTGCAAGATCCAACTCGATTACTTTGCAATCCTTTTGTCATACTTTATTTCCTTCAATTTCTGTTAACAATGTTTCAGTCTCCAAGTTTGATCCATTTACATTATGGAATTATAGTCTTGGACATAGTTCCATGACTCAACATATATTGCATAATATTAACAAAGCCAGTTTCAAACTCTTGGCTACCTCCAAAATTTCTTGTGATATCTGCCCTCTTACCAAACAACACAAACTCCCTTTCCCTCAGTCAGAATCCAAAGTTAACCACCCATTCGACATTATTTTTGTCGATATTTTCCCTCTCCAATAACAACATTCTGTTACTTCGTCTCCTACCTTGCACCCACACCACTCAGCTACTTCATCTTCCTCTACCTTGCGTCTATACCATTCTTAATACAGTCACTTAATTACCTCATCTTTTTTCTTGAGAAAGATCTATATATATATATTGTCGACTCATTTCTTGCCAAAAACATGAACCATAAATATATAGATCAAACTTGGCTCTCTGGAAAATGGTTCTCTCTAAAAAGGCCGCATTAGATTTTACCCAGGTTCATTGATGATCAAATCGCATGTAGAAGGTCATGATCATGGAAGTGTCTTATGATCACAACTATGACAAAATGAGGGAAACTATTATGGAAAAGTAGATCACAAAATAAAAAAATTTCGGCACCTGTTATGGTACTCTACATCCACTCAAAAAATGAAGTGTAATAAATATATAGTTATTATCTCTAGAGCTATGCTTCCTATTTAAAATTTCTCTTCCTAAACTAATGTATTTTATCATGTCAATATATAGTGGCTCTTCCTACAATTCCTAGTTTGCTCGAACTTGTTTTCATCAATTATTTATTTGTTTTTATTTTGGTTCTACTATTCTCAACTTTCTATGCCATAGGCCGAGACTCAAGCTGCCAATGGAACTTTGAAGTTTCAACCATAATTGTAGATGGTTCTGTGTATTTCAGCTTTGATTTTCAATAAATTCAAGATTTCTGATGCATTGACCTTGTACTATCTTACAATGTAATTTCATACAAGTATAATATATTTTCTTTAGTTTTGAATTATGGGCCGGACAAAAGCTGATGCTCGGAAACATCTAACTAAGGCGGCCTTGGATATCTAGTAAACTTTGGTGCAATGTAAGAGCATTTGCTAACCGGTAATATAAGTACTTTAAGTGATCATATGTCGTCTCAAATTCCATGGATTGTGACCGTCACTACAAAAAAACCGTGACTTTTCGGCATTTGAAAAAAACCAACAATGGTTAAAATAAATGCCACTAATTGTCTAATGGCATTTATTTATTGGTGCAACCAAACACCAGTAATGGGTAGTCACTATTTACGGGTTCCAAATTTTTTCCGAACGCTGGGACTTGAAAAACCCATTATCAGCATTTTTGTACAAACTAATGACATTTATTTAAATGCTGCCACTAGTATATATGTTGTCATCACATTGAATAAATTAACAGTGTTTATCTAAATAATAGATCATTCCAATAGTGCAAGTAGGTTCTTACCTTGAATTTCTCATCTCCAATAAATGACTTCAAGATCTAGACAAAGGAGAAAAGGATGGCCATATCAAGTTAAAGAAATAAGGAATATGCAAAAGATAATAGAGATATATTGGAGATATACCCTTGTAAGATTCAAATCAATAACCTCATGCCATTGAGATTTCTTCATCCTCATTGGGTGTTAACCTGTGCATGCATGAAGTTGTTTACTAGGTTTTGCAATTCGATTAATTCTTTTCATATTTTATCGAACTCCTATTTGGATATAACATCTTCTAGCTTAGAAGTTGTTATCAAATACTGACAAGTTTGACTTGTAGGGTTTGAGCCAAACCCCAAACCGTGTACACATCCAGGCCATTCTGGGCTCATAACTTCATAATAAACATCATTTGATGTCCAAGCCATAGTTCATCTAAACCCGGTTTCCATGGGGTCTGTGTCTCGTGTCAAATTTCCTACATCTCGATTTTTAAGAAATAATAAAAATAAACATACTTCATCTTATAAATCTATTTTTTTTAAATAAAGTAATAAATTTGACAATAAGCATACCACTTTCTTCCTTGTCTTATCATTGAAGTGGGTGCCATTCTTTTTCGTATGAGTTGTGACAAACAACTGGGCTTGACTTGGCAAGACTGCCATTGATTTTTGTTGTGTGTAATATATGAGCTAAAACATATCTTGAAGGAAAGGGGCTGCCAGCTAGATGGGTGAGATATTCAATTTTACACCTGCGAATTAGGAACTAACACATATGAATTGCAAAAAACTAAACAATAGGCTGGCATGCAGGGAATCATTTTATATTTTATTTTTCTAGAAGGGATACATCCCACCCGATCTCTTTCCCCTCTCTCTCTCTCTCTCTCTCTCTCTCTCTCTCTCTCTCTCTCTCTCTCTCTCTCTCTCTCTCTCTCAAAAATCTATTAATATTGCACCTCTAAAAATTTACAGCAGAGAACAAAAATTAATAACTGAACCAAGAATCTACAATTTTTTGAAAAATCTATCATTCACGTACAATTTTTTTAAAATTAATAACAGAAAATTTACAACAAAAAATCTAATATTGCACCTCCAGATTTCATCCTCTGCAGCATCCTTATATGATTAAAACAATGTTTAAATGAATTCATATACAATTTCGTAACTTCTCTAGACAAACACATTTCAATTCCCAGTCCAATAATATTCGAACTGGGTTAATCTAAATGACCCTTTCTATTTGTTTCCGATTTCTTCATTTTTCAGTGAAAGGATGTGCCCCCTTCTCTTCATATATCTCTTTGTTGGTGGCTAGTTGTTTTTTCACTCATTGTTTGCAAATTACTCTTCATTTGCTCCCATTTCAAGCATCAAACTTACTATCCTACTTCAACTTCATGATCATTGGGACATGTTTGAGATCAAGTCAAAATAACAACCACAACCTAGCTAAATACGTAGAATAAACAAATAAGCAACTTACAATGCTAAAATTGATTGGGTTCTAGATCGAGTTGAGGGAAGGAGATGAGAGGAGCAAGGAAAGAGGAGATGAGAGCTGGGTTGTGAAGAGGAGAGAGGAGATGAGAGAATTGACAAAGGGAAGAGGAGATGGGAAAAGGGAAGAGATGAGATGAAGGGAGAAACAAAAATTCACTCAACTCACTCACACCATAACATACATTATAAGTCTCATATGTGTTAAAATTCTATTAGCCGGTGTAAAAGGAAAAAAAAAAACACCTGACTTGTTTGAAGCATTTCTCATATTGAAAACAAAGAACTAACAAATATTCAATAATAAATAGATATTAATTAAATAAGGGTAGTGCTACTATGCATCCTTAATTTGTCCATTTGGTGTGCCCCTAGTGCAAATTGCAATTTTCTTTTTCCTTTTATTTTTTCAAGCATTTTTAAAACATGTTTAAACATTTTTTTAAAAAAAAATACCAATATACTAATAGTTACTTCCTTAATCAGAAAGCAAAATTTATTTTTTTAACCAATATACTAATAGTTACTTCCTTAATCAGAAAGCAAAATTAAAAAAAAAAAAATAAATTCAAATGCATGAGAGGTCAAAATAAGGGGCATACTAGCATTATTCATTAAATAAATACCGCATCATGGGCATATCTTGCATAATTTTTTGATCTTCTATTGTGAACAACTACCTGCTACTTATGACACTTCTTGCCTCTATTACATTTTGACTACAACATCACAAAAATTATAAGAATTATGATTGCAATAACTAGTTGGTTGACGTTTCAAATCTCTAATAGAAATACGTTAATGTTACCATATATTTTAGATCAAACCAAAGATTGGCCAAATCTGTTAGTTGTGATAAGTCTACCATATTGAGACTTGCCTTTACCACAACTTGTGCTGCAGAGTTGTCCTTTTCAGTAAGTAACTTTTTCTTCAATTCTTGTTTGTAGTCTTTCCATTTATTCCTCAAATCCTTTAGCAGCAATTTTTTGAATACATATAATTTGTCATCAGAAACTTTAAACTTGCCCTACATTCAAAATAAAATCATACAGTATGTGTCCTGCTTTCTAACAAAATTTTCAAAATATGCCTATTTAATTAATAATAGTGGTTTAATACAAATTCTATACCATTATAAGATCTCATGCTTCCTCCTTTGTGGCTCTAGGCACCGACCCCCAATCTTTGTAAATTATTGAAACCACCCTATTAGTTCTAGCTATCAGGTCATCGAACCTTGCCACCTTTGAGTCTTTCTTTTTGATAGGTTGGCCGAGACTATTGAGCTCTATTGCAATTCACTCCCCTTTTCGTAGATGTCAAATATCATGAATCTAGTGCAACGGTCTTTTTACTCTACCCCCATTACTATCTAGTGACATTGTTAGTATTTCTTAAATGTGAATTCATAATAAAATAAATATGAAGCGGGAAAAAAAACATACCAACAATGACAATAAAATGATCCCCAATGTAAGAGAATAAGTTGACATTTTTTGCTTGCGATTGTGGTGCTATTGATACAGATGTGCATGACTGGGTCTCTCCTTATGTATGTGTGGATAGTTGGGCCCTCATTTGTATAGATGTAGAAGGTTGACCCTTTATGTGAGGATAGTGTTGGCTGGGAAAGACAATCTATAGAAGGGGGTGACCTATCGACAGAGAAGTATGATTGGGTCGCCCTATCAAGGGACGGGTATGATTGTGTCTTATGATGGCGACTGATACTAAAGTAGATTGTACTTAATTGCAAAGTTTTTGCCTTTTTTTTTGGCTCATTGTACTACCTATACAAAAACAAGTTATTATATTTGCAAATCCTTATTTGATTACAAATTAACATATGACCCGTAGAATTGTAAAATATGACAAAAATAAATTAGATAAAAAATAAAAAACATGAAATAAGAAATATTTTATTATTATATAGAGTTTAGATGGATAATCTAATGTGTGATTAGATTTTAAGTTGAATAAGCAAAAAATTAAATTATGTGATATTTGGCAAATTTGGCTAATGTGATAACCAACCCAATGCTAATGCTCTAATTACAAGGTGAAATGAGAGAAAATAAGGAGGCGGAAGGTGCTTTGAAATGGAGAAGAAACTCATGTCATTAATTTATATAAAAAGTCACCCATTGTTGGTACGGTCATAAATGTCTCATCCCCTCTCCCCTTTTAATTTGCAGTGTGTAGACAAAGGGTACGTACTACTATTGCTAGAGTTTTGCAATATATATCCCACTCCCAGCATTTTCTGGATATAAATTTTTTCCTTTGGAATTGATTAGGGTAAGATTGCATGCCCTACACATGATGCAAACGAATTCCATTGAAACTAACTAACATGCAAGTGTTCATTATAAGGCTTCCAAACCTCTTTCTATAACCAGAACCTCGTGGCCGAGTCGTGGAGGCTTCCTAAAACTGTTTTATGATGATACTCTTGCAGCATGTGACATGCATCATATCCTCGGCAAGTGCAAATAATATCTTACCATAAAATTAGATATACTACGTATATGCATGCAGCATCAATTACGCGGTGCATGGAATGAGATCCTAATAATACATCTATATATAGAAATATGCTCAATGCAAATCGATCTTACGTGAACGACGTTAGATTTGTAAACAAAATTTCTTAACGTTGGAATATATATATTAATCATCCGAGATTTTACTTTGTTACGTTCAAACAATTATCTAATAACGTGTGAATGAAACATTTAAACATCAAATCACAAATGTTCGAATGTAATAAAAAAAAAATGTTCGAATGAAATTCAAATGCTAATCGATCAGGTAGATGTTCAAACATTATTTTGTTACGTTCGAATGTAACTTTCTGTGATGGAATTCGACTCATAAAAAAATTCCACGTTCAAACATGGCATCTCACAGCAGACTTCCAATAGTCAACAAAAAAAAAAAAAAAATTGTGATAGATGGTCGTATAATAAACCGTTACAAAATATATTCTGTAACACCTTTTTGGTGACGGTTTGTGTCCAAGCCATCACCAAAATGTTTTTGTGACGTTTGGCTAATTTTTTGCATCAGTTTCATCCATTAAAAAAATATAAAATCTCCCCCAAACCCTTACCAAAATGTTTTTGTGACGGTTAGCTAATTTTTTGTAACAATTTCATCCATTACAATATATAAAATCTGTTGTAGTGATACGTACTAAAAAGATTTGTCAAGCCTGGCCTACTATTAATGCAGTCACAAGCAACATACGTGGGTATATATATAGAACCTGCTTAATAAACTGGTTGTGGATTCCGGAATCATCATGGATCTAGAAATTCAAGCCTAGTACGTACTCCACACCTGATCTCGTCAGGTTAGTTTAATTACCTGCATGCGTGCAAGCCCAGTACGTAGTAGATGCGTGCAAGCAAGCAGAGTGTTACCAAAATTCAAAATATTTCTTCTCATTCATTATGATAATTTTTTTAAATTTTTATATAAAATATAATAAATAATTTAATTTTTTTAAATCTCAATATAAAATTAATATTAAAAAATTATATTATAATAATATTTTATTCATTACTATTTAAAATATCTTATCTGATTTATATAATCAAACGAAAAAAAATTTCATAAACAAAAAGCTAAATTGAAAAAGTCCTACAGTACGTACCCCATATTCCTGCCTTCATAAAACCTAATTTTATTTAATAAATGATTGTTCAGAATTTTCAAGATCGAGACACATTTGAATTTCTAGAGAGTCAAGGCCAGTTAAGTACTACTGAAACACACACATGATAATATGTATATATATATATATGTTCGATGAACTTAATTATAAGTCAGAAACTTTGAATAAAGATACTACTACTTTTTGGTACAGATGATGCATTTGACAAGTAATACTACTGAGCATGCACAAGTTTTTCAACTTTTTGACAAAAAAGGCCAGGCAATTGTTATTATATTGGAATAATTACTGCATTCGAGCTGTGGCTATCTAGATCATACATGCTGCGCTTGATTGATGCTATTATTGATATATATATTATACATATATATATATAAGTCTGTCCAGCTGATCTGCATGCTATATATTATATATATATATATATATATTATATCCTTATTTTTTCAAGTTTTTACCCACATTGTGTGGTAGTAATATCTCATGAAGTCATGCTCGTTTCATTTTTCCAGTCCTCTCAGTTTCTAAATCAAGTATTAAATGTGGCTAGCTAGCTAGCAGCTTCATGTTCATCTGAAGCTAGCTTCTCATACAATTAATTAGTACGTAGCACTGATCGTGACTTAATTAAAATCCTTTAAAATATACTATCAGAGCAATGCTACACAATCTTCCAACTTTCACATACTACTTTTTTTTCAAATTTTTAATATTTTTTTTTTAGTTTATTCTTCTCAAATTAATTCAATTCTTTTATTTATTATTCATATATTAAATATTTGATAAAAGAAAAAAATAATAAAAATTAAAAAAAATATGACGTGTAAAGATGACGTGAATAATAGAAAGTTGTGTAGATATTTTCTTTCAAACTAAGCATGTGGTACTATTGTTGACAGAAAGCGTTAATATAACAGTAGAATACGTGTCACAACCCCCAGGAGATTTGCTCGGGACCACACCTCGGCACGACCCATGGAGGGTCATGACAGTCACATGGCTAGTCTGCTTGCATGCCTTGGCTCAAACCATGACACGCAGCAGGCGAGCATGGAAGCTACTGACCGTGCACAGACCATGCATGCAGGCTTGTGCGTGCCCTTGAGCGTGCATCTGCGTGCATGCATGCGAGCCCCCACACCACCTAGCGAGGCCAGCCCATGCCTTGCGGAGCAGGTCAGTAGCATGCCCACCAGGCATGCCATCCAGCGCATGGCTCCAGCACATGCCTTACAGACTCAACGCCCAGGCCACCAGCATGCCCATCATGCCGTGCACCACCATGGCTCACCTTCAGCAAGCCATGCCCACCATGCCGTGCACCACCATGGCTCACTATTAGCTAGCCATGCCGCACCACGCTGGCTCACCATCAGCCAGCCATGCCGCGCACCACCATGGCTCACCACCCAGCAAGCCATGACCGCACCACCTGACCATGGACCAACTTGACCACCGTGCACCACCTAGCCCACCATGGGCCATGCAATTTCCTAGAGGGACCTATTGGGGGTTTCCAATTTGTTTTTCTTATAAATAGGACCTCCTTCATTTGCTTTAGTATCTTTTGGCAAATTCCTAGAGGGAAGACTCTTGTTTGAGAGATCACAAACTGGTGCCTTTGCACTTAGACTTTTTGGGTGCAATTCGTGAATCCCAAAGAGAGAATCACACTTTGCAATTCGTGAATAAGTGTGATTCAATCTATCTTGTTCTTGCAACTTGGTGCAATTCATGAATCTAAGTTGTGTTTATCAATCTATGAGGTCTATTCATTACTTGTGCAATCCGTGAATCAAGTATTGATTATCCTCTTTATGTGTTTGTTCATTCAAGTTCATTAGTATTTTGCTATTGTTCTTGAGTGTTCTTTATTTTGTTCTTCATTGTTCATGCATGTTCTTCATTTTGTTCATGCATGTTCACCATTGTTCTTGAGGCGTTCTTATTGAATTTGGCTCATTCAATCCGCCCAAGCCCCAAAATTGCCCCACAGAAGTGTTAATCCACTTTCCATATTGGTTTGCTCCATCTTTCATGCCTTAGCCGCCCACCCCAATTGCCAATCAAGGTTCCTATAATTTAGGAACCCTAGTTGACCCATTCCATACTCCATAGCCGGCCATACTCATCATTCATCATATCCCAAGATTTTAGGAGAGTCATCTCCAAGATTTGAGGGAAATCATCTTCCAAGATTTTAGGAAACTTCCTAAAATCTTTCTTCCACGTCACTCATCTTCAATCCTAGCCACCCATCTTACCTTTTCCAAACCCTAAACACATCATCCAAACCCTAAACCTATCTTCCAAGTGGTGCCTACACCATAGCACTCACTAGTGCCGTGCGCCCATCACCCTTGAACCACACCATCACTCTTCATCTTCCATCACTCCATACACCCATCTTAGCCTAAACACTTAACCCCGCCATTCCCAAGTGGTCATATTGACCACCTTTGCATGTGAGCCAAGTAAGAGAGGAACCAAGGTCCGGTCATCGCAAGACCACAATTGGCGAGGAAGACTTAGTGTTTTGGGTCTAGACCGAGGACCCCAACAATACGTCTCTTGTTCCCATGAAACCTTATCCCTACGGTACTAAAAGATTTTGGAAGCCAGCTAGCTAGCTAGGCGTGTACGTACGTAGAGTCAACGTTCCTTCTCAACAACCAAATGATAGTCAATTAAGGTGTTAATTGGATAGTCAATTGACATAAAAATTAAAAATGAAATAAAATATTATTATAATATTATATTTTAATATTATTATTATTTAAAATTTTAAAAAATTAAATTATTTATTATATTTTATATAAAAAATTTTAAAAGATGTTATAATAGTAAAATAAAATAAAATAAGATAAAATATTTTCTATATCAGAGTAAAGGACAAACGCGGTCGATCGAGTAGTAATTTCGCTTAATTAACCCCAAGCCGAGAGCTTTCCGAGAGAGTACCTTCCTCATGCCAAGCTAGCCTTTGATCAACAAGTTGTGGGATGCCAAGTTGTCAGACAAGTATAAGAAGTAATTTGTATTACGTATAGAGGTGTCAAATCGTGTTAACAAGTCGTATTCATATCGTATTAAAATATGTATATACTATACTATATAGGTCAATTATAACTCAACCTGTTAACCTTATTATGTCAAAATCTTAAACCTTAATACGACCCATTAATATAATGGGTAGTATAGTGTTAACTCATTTTAACCTATTAGTAAATATTATGAAATATGTTAACATAACATAATACGATCCGTTTCAAACTGTTCATATAAATGGGTTGAATAAGTTCGAAATTAACTCGTTTGACTTGATTAAATTTAGCAGAATTTTAAATAAATGCTAAAATCATAATATCTATAAAAATAAAACTAACTAAAAGTTTAAAATTACAATCCAAATAATAAAAATATCGAAATTAAAATTCTAACAATTTTACTTTTAGGTATAAATGTATAATTGTAACTTTAACTTTCTTAACGTATCATAACGGGTTGACTCGTTATCAACCCATTAAGCAATCGTGTCTTAACGAGTCAACACGTTTTGATCCGAACCCGTTAAGACTAAACCATAACCCGCTATTATTGTATCATGTTCGTATTGGGTTAACTGATCATGTAACATATTGCCACCCTAATTACGTACGATCACCCATGTGTAAAATGGTGAGCAGTAGTCCTTCCCTAGCTAGGTTTTTAAGGGCTAATTTTATTTATATTGCGTTTGGATGTTAAGCTAAGTTCAATTCTTTATGAAGGAAAATACTTTAGCCATAAAGTGATTACACAAAAGTAATTCTACAAATTGACGTGGTTTAATGTGGTTTGTCAAATTGTAAAGTTACTTTTAATTATGTAAAGCAGATCTAACGGATTAGATGAAGGCATATCATTTTCTGGGTTTGTTTTTGTATGATTCCTTTGTGGATGCAGTAGTACTCATTTATGAATGGTAGTGAGTTGAGATAGTGAAGTAATTTTTGTAGGGCTCACCTAAGATGTGTTTAGATATTAAAATGAGTTTAGATTTATTTATGAAAAATTAAAAAAGGTTGTGGGACGTCCCGTGTGTAAAGATGTATTGAGTTGAAAAAAATTATAGGTCTCATATATAAAAAGATTTTAAATTGAGATGAATTTAATGATTTAAGAATTATGTATTTTAATATTAGATTTAATTTAAAATTAAATTAAACTGATTTGATTTCAATACACTCTAACAACCAACGGGATTAGACTTGTGCTAATTAGCTATCGCCCAGCAAGGACAACTGGGCATGCCGACAAGCACATTTGGGAAGGCCACTTCGAAGGCCTCTCAGTACCGCTGCAGCTAGCTAGGGGTCCCAATTACGAACGATCAGACTGCATATTAATTAATTCATTTTAACTGGATTCTGTTAATGCTATTTAAGCCGGCCTGTTACATCATGACTAATTGATTGGTTAATTTATATATATATATATATATATTTCGCTTCGATCGGTTGTACGTATGATCGATCTGCATGCATGGCTTATGGCTATTGCTCTATTGCAGTATTTGGAGAATTTTATCAACTGGATACATATATATACTCGTACGACGTTAATATATCATGCATTCATAAGTAATTATTTTAATTGGAAACGATATATACATGGTGATCTACCCACAAAGCATCATATCATATAGCAATTAATCAAGTAGTGCTACTTCCTTGTTTTCCAAGAAAGAAAAATGATAGAGAAAGACCAGTCGTGATATTGTTCTTATCAAGCAGAAAAACACATGCAGTACGTATATATAGTAACATATAATATAAATCTTTGGTCTTTATATATATATGTATGCCATCACGGGCGTTACATTAATTTCTCCTCTAGCATCGAAGGAGACAAACCCAAGAGCGAGCTAGAAAACACACCTGTCACATCACTGAGGGAATAATTAATTAGCAAATTATCAAACACTTAAATATCCCCCTCTCACAAATTAAAAAGATCGACTACTATATATCTAATCGATCATACCTGCATCGATCGGCCTTTAGGATTCAATGGCTTTTAATTTCTTTTATTAAAATATATATCCTTTTTAATTTAATATAGTTTGATAGATAGATAGTTTCATGACATGATATTAATTCAGTTGACCCTTCTACAATTCAACCTGATTTCTCCATCGTCACCCGTCAGGGGGCTTATATTTCCGAGTTTTATCATTGACCGAGCAAAGTTTTCAAAGAAATCACTCTGACTATCTGCAAAACGGTCGACAATGTCAATTGTGTCGGCCCCACTTGTTGAATACAGAACTTGATCGCTTGTAAGGATCCCTTGCTTGTTTTGGAGGAGTTTGAAGTATTCATTGTCAAAGCTATCGGGAGTAATTGGATCGAAGTTGGCAAGTGTATTGTTGTCTCCGCCGTCAGGACATCTCCGGCGAAGCTTTTCCATGTATGTCTTGTCTACGGTAGGGTCTGGGACGCCGGTGTTGTTGAAGTTGTAAAGGCGGTGACGGAAAAATATGCATTGCGAACGACCGAATGTATGTCCACCTGCAAATAAATTTAACAGCCATGCCTACCCATGATCACAACTTCGAATAATTATATCATGTTGAATTAATATGGTAAAAATATTTTATAATTTATCTAATTTTTTTATGGATAGATTAATTACCAGATAAAGCAACAAGATCAGTGGCGTCGAGTCCAAAACCATCAAACTTGATTGTAAGATTCTTAAGTGTATCGAAAGGAGTTGGAATGAGATCATTAGCTCCTTGTCGGTTGGCAGTCCTACTATCTCTTCTTCCCAATGGAATTTCCCATGTCGGGCCTCCAGCCTACATTATTAACAACTAATTTATATAATATAAATACTACATTTAATTGTTGTTTTTATGAGCTTATGTTCGATCGATCGAGACACAGAAAAAGTTAATTCGTATAACATACACTTAGAGAAAAATATATGATCACGTACGTATACTAATTAAAGTGAAGTACTTTAATTTAATTTCTAGCTAATTAATTATTAATTAAGATGATGATGATCATAGAATTACCAAAGAAACCAAGATCTGAGAAGCAAGGGCTAAAATATCTGCACAAGAAACAACTCCAGGGCAAACATTTTCTAACGCAGCTTTAACTTCATCTACGACTTCAAATCCAAGAGCTGAGTTGTTATTAGGAAGTGCCTCTTTCTCGCTCTCTATTCCATCTGCGTTGTCTAGCAAAATTGAACCATCGCAACCCTGCACCCATTCATACCTCTGCAGTTAGATTAATGTGCATGCATGCATGCGCTCATGTATATATGGTTATACAAACTCGAAGGAAATGCCACATGATCGCCTACGTATAGCAGCTTTTTCTCGGACTTCGTTCTTTTTTTTTTTTTTTTTTAAGGGTTTGAAGCTCGTAACAGTTCTATAAGGTCCTGATCGATGATAAAGAACTGGTCTATATTGATCATTCAAAGCGAAGTTCATCAATTAAGCATTGAACGATCCATAAATTTACACATGGATCGACGTACGTACGTAGGTACGTACTGATCATCATCGATCAATATTAATAAACGATATAATTAGATAAAAAACTTACATCGACAATACAATCGTGGAAATGGAGACGGATGATTTTGGCACCAATTCGGACGTCATTTTGAGCAGCCTCTTCTACCACACCACGCACGACGCTCGACACATTCGGACACGTGCTCTCATAAAACGTGGTACTCAGTCGAGTAGCATTAGACAGTGAACACCAAAAACTACTGGCAACAAGAGTACTAAATATTGCCAATTTAACTAAAAAAGAAGACATAATATCAATCTTCTCTTTTTTTTCTCTGCTAGCTGATCTAGAAAAGAAAAAATTAGATAAAGAAAGAGAGAAATGAGCTCTAGCTAGCTCTTTTATATCGAAATGGAACTCATGATCAGAGGTTGTTTGCTCATAACTACTGTATGCGCGCATGTGTGTTCTTAAGGTAATTACAATATGCAAGGTAGAGGCACTCAGCCTTATATATAGATCTAGGAAGAGTGATCATTGTTGATTTAGCTTGCCATATTTTATATATATGCACGTGACTAGACTAGCTATCTAGCTAGAAAAGTCATATATATATATATAGTAATTGATCATATACTTTGAATAATATTATATATATATATATTAATCTGAATCATATATATATATATATAATTTCGATCAGGCTGTGCCATATGATGATCGATCATGCATGATCTGTGATCGGCTAGTCAGTACTTTGAATTAATCTTCTTTCGTTCTTCCCTTTTGTTGATTGATTATTTGTCAGCTTGTTGGCCTTTTCGCATATGTACGTGGACGTGAATCGTCAAGCTGGCACTATCTTCGATTAACGTAGTCGATCCGGAGTATGTATTTAAAATTCAATGGAAAGAACTAAAAGCCATTAAGTACCTTTCATACATGCAAATAATTACAGTGCAATTTAAAATAGTTCTTGTAGCTTAATTTCTCCTCGATATTTTCACGTGCATGGAATTATGAATTAGTCATAATAATAATAATAATTGAGCTAGCAGCTTAGATAATTTTGTTATCATAAAATATTGGTCATGATCATTAGATATTAATTTAGACGACATCGACGTCTTTATAATTTTTAATTATATATAGCTAGCGTACGTGACTAATTCTATATATAGTAATACATGAATTGTTACGTACGTACTTACGTGGCTGGCCACCCTGCCTAGCTATATATACATCAGTCATTATTTCGCATATAATATAGATATTACTTTAACTAGCTAGTTAATTAATTAATACATTATTTTCCATTAGAAAATTTTCAACTATTTCTCATGTGCGTGATCGTGATCATGAATTAGGGGTCCCCCGTTTGGATATCCATCTCAAACCAATCTCATATCATTTTATTAATTTTCTTCTCAAACATATATCGATACGAATATTTTTTAATTTTTAATTTTCAATTTTTTCATCTAATTATCATTACCTAATCATTATAATTTTTTTAAACTTCTAAACAAACAACAAAAAAGAATTCAACTTTTCTAAATTTCAAAACAAAAATTATATTAAAAAATTATATTCTAACGATACTTGAATTTTATAATATTTTTATTCAACATTTTCTCTTTCATTTCACAAAATATAATAAAGCATCCAAAGTCAAACCATTTCACTACTATTCACAAATAGTCTCACTACATTTTATAGATTTCTCATCCTCTCATTTTAACATTCAAACAATGTCTTTAGTGCATGTCTAAAGTAGAATATATGGTACTTCACATTAATCATAATGATCATGTTGTCAAAAGTACTGATTAGCATGCATACATATATGTTGAAGATGTGCCAAGCTTTTATTTTTCCAACGACTTGCCGTTTGCTTTTCCGTGTATTTCATTAATGGCATGCTTTGTAATATTGGGTAAGTGGCAATTATGTAATTACCTAGTTATATATATATAAAGGCATGTGAGCCTTACGGGTTAAAAGCAGAGTTAGAATTTTATTTCCTTCTTCTTCGTGAAGACGACGCCTGAGAGATACAGAGATCAGTGAAACCCTAGTTTTTCATCAAGATCAAATCAGCACTTTGAGGAGAAGATCAAGTGCAAGAAAGGTGTGGTTTCGTTAGAGAATAATACAAGAAAGCCACCTTCTATTTTGTGCGATGAGAAATGGTTGTAAGTGATTGTAAGCTCTATTCTGAAGTATTCTTCAATAATAAAGACTCATAGACTGTTCCTGCCGTGGATGTAGACCATTAGGGTCGAACCACGTAATTTCTTGTGTTGATTTTGCATTTATTTTATTATTCTTGCATTTATTTTTGATCTTGCATGAATATATATTGTGATTTCAAATTTCTAACTTGTTTAAAATAGAAAACCAAACTGATCACGTTCATCATTTAATTTTCTTGAAATTTTGGTTGTCCTTTGTTCAAATTAATTGCATATTACAACTAGTTACATTAATTTGGTTATTTGAGTATTTGTTGTGAGAGGGTTGAAAATATAACATGTGGTATCAAGAGCCAGGTTCGATGGGGACTGCAAGGTTCGATATTGAAAATTTTGATGGAAAGAATGACTTTGGGCTGTGGAGGATCAAGATGAAAGCCCTTCTCACTCAACAGGGTCTCCAAGAAGCTCTTCTTGGAGAAAAGAAAATGGAAACTGTTGAAGAGAAGGATAAGAAAGAAATCTTGAGGAAGGCTCACAGCGCACTCATTCTTTCTCTCGGAGACAAAGTTTTGAGGGAGGTAGCCAATGAAGACACCGCTGCTGGAATTTGGTTGAAATTAGAGAGCCTCTACATGACAAAATCTCTAGTCAACCGACTGTACAAGAAAATAAAGCTCTACACATTCAAGATGTCCGCAGGTATATCGATTTCTGACAATCTAGATTCTTTTAATAAAATTATTTTAGATTTGGCTAATATTGATATTAAAATTGATGATGAAGATCAAGCAATTTTATTGTTGAGTTCTCTGGATAATACTTATGCTAGTTTGAAAGAGACCATGATGTATGAGAGGGAAATACTAACCTTAGATGAGGTTCAGTCCGTATTACACTCCAGAGAATTACAAGCCATGTCTGAAATAAAATCTGAAACTGGGGAGGGCTTGACTGTGAGGGAGAGAGTTGAAAAAAGAGGTCAAAAGGGAAAGAATAATAAAAACAATGTAAGGGGTAGGTTCAAGTCTAAAGGGAAGCAATTAAAATGCTTCTTGTGTCACAAAGAGGGGCATTTCAAAAGAGATTGCCCTGATAAGAGATCTAACAAAGGAAATGGGTCTAAGGAGGAGGGGGATGCCTCGGTTGTGAGTGATGAGTATGAGAGTGCCGAGGTTCTAAATACGTCCGATGTTGATTCAGGAAAAGAATGGATCCTTGATTCAGGATGTTCTTTTGATTCAGGATGTTCTTTTCATATGTGTCCTAATAAAACATGGTTTGAAACCTTCACTAGTTTAGATGGGGGGTTTGTGATGCTTGGTAACAATAAGTCTTGTAAAATCCAGGGTATAGGGTCGGTGAGACTAAGGCTTCATGATGGTATTGAAAGACTCTTAACTGAGGTTAGATACATACCTGAATTAAAAATGAACCTAATCTCACTAGGTGTGTTAGACCTATCTGGGTACACTTTTAGATTTGAATCTGGATCTTTGAGGGTTACTAAGGGTTCACTTATTGTGATGAAAGGAGTCATTAAAAATGGCTTGTATACCCTCATTGGGAAAACTGTTATAGGTGAGTTTTCTTCTATCCTAGAGAAAGGTGAGGATAAGGTAACTCTATGGCACAAAAGGTTAGGTCACGTGAGTCACAAGGGATTGTTAGAACTCCATAAACAGGGGTTGTCAGGTGAGAAAAAATTGAAAAATTTACCTTTTTGTGAGGATTGCATCCTTGGGAAAGCTAAAAGGGTAAGCTTTAAAACAGCCACTCACACTACAAAACAAACCCTGGACTATGTGCACTCGGACATTTGGGGTCCAGCACGGGTCAATTCACATGGAGGGAGAAGTTATTTCCTCTCTATAATTGATGACGATTCCAGAAAAGTGTGGCTATACATTCTTAAAAATAAGAGTGACACTTTTGAGAAATTCAAGGAATGGAAGAAATTGGTAGAAACTCAAGTAGGAAGGAAGGTTAAGAAATTAAGAACTGATAATGGACTTGAGTATCTCTCAAGTGAATTCGATCAGTTCTGTAAGAAAGAGGGTATGGCTAGGCATAAAACAGTAAGGGAAACCCCTCAACAGAAAGGTCTAACTGAAAGAATGAATAGGACCATATTGGAGAGAGTTAGATGTTTACTGTCAAACTCAGGATTCCCTAGGTCCTTTTGGGCTGAAGCTGCGACAACTGCAGTCCATTTAATTAATAGGAATCCTTGATCAGCCATAAGGTTTAAGACTCCTCAAGAAATGTGGACTGGAAAACCTTCTAACTATGACTACTTGAGGGTGTTTGGGTGTGTTGCATATGCTCATACCCAAACTGACAAACTGGAACCAAGAGCTATGAAATGTATTTTTGTAGGGTACCCTGAGGGAGTAAAAGGGTACAAATTATGGATTGATGAGTCAGGAATACAAAAATGTATCATTAGTAGAGACGTGGTCTTTAATGAACATGAGATGGCTCGGGTTAAAACTAAAAGACCTGAACCCACTCAGGATACTAACCCGGAGAAGATACATCTTGAGGTGGAGCAACCTGAGAATAATTTGAAGAAATTAGAAGGCCAGGATGTTGAGACTCAAACTTCCACTTTAGGTGATAAGGACCAAGGTGGAGTTAGTTCATACAACTTGGTCAGGGATAGAAAGAGGAGGGTTATAAAACCTCCCATCAGGTATGGTCAAGCTGAGCTGACTGCTTTTGCTTTGACCGTAGCATATGAAGTTGTAGAAATGGATCCTAGATCCTACAAGGAAGCCATGGAAAGTATTGAGTCTCAGAAATGGGTACAGGCCATGGATGAGGAAATGGATTCTTTGAAAAAGAATTATACTTGGGAAATGATTGTTAAGCCTGAAAAGGCTAAGCTGGTAGGGTCTAAATGGATCTACAAAAGGAAAGAGGGCATACCTGGAGTTGAGGGTCCTAGGTATAAGGCTAGGTTGGTAGCAAAGGGATTCACTCAAAGGGAAGGGATAGATTTTAATGAAATTTTTTCACCTGTTGTTAAACATAGTTCAATAAGGTTAATTCTATCTTATACTTCTTATGAAGATTTACACTTGGAGCAATTAGATGTAAAAACGGTTTTCTTGTATGGTGAACTAGATGAGAATATTTACATGCAACCCCCTAAGGGTTATATAAATAAGTCCAACACTGATCATGTATGTTTACTTAAAAAATCATTGTATGGACTTAAACAGTCCCCAAGGCAATGGTACAAAAGATTTGACTCTCATATGTTGGACAATGGGTTTAAAAGGAGTCATTATGATAGCTGTGTGTATTTTAGGCATTCTGGGAACCACATTATCTACCCACTCTTGTATGTAGATGACATGCTTATAGCATGTAGGGATGCCGAGCTAATTGAAGAAGTCAAGTGTATATTGAAAACATAATTTGAGATGAAGGAACTTAGGCCAGCTAAGATGATATTAGGTATGGAAATAGTTAGAGATAGGAAAAGAAGACTTCTCTATCTATCTCAGAAAAACTATATCACCAAGATCCTCAACAGGTTTGGTATGTCTAATTTAAAACCTGTTAGCACACCAATAGGACAGCATTCAAAATTGTCCATAAGTCAAGCCCCTAAAACCGAGGAAGACATTAGACTTATGCAAGGTATACCCTATGCAAGCATGGTGGGAAGCATCATGTATGATATGGTGTGCTCTAGACCTGACTTAACCTATGCTGTTAGCATGGTAAGTAGGTTTATGAGTAACCCTGGGAAGCCACATTGGCATGCTATAAAGTGGGTATTACAGTACTTAATTGGAACACAGTGTCTAGGTTTGAGGTTTGGAGGGGATGTGCAGCAGGGGAGTGAGTTAGAGGGATTTGTGGATTCTAACTATGCTGCTAATTTGGATACCAGAAAGTCTTTATCTGGGTATGTATTTACAGCATTTGGAGGGGCTATTAGTTGGAAAGCTAATTTACAATCTGTAGTTGCTTTATCAACAACTGAAGCTGAATATATTGCTATGACAAAAGCAATAAAAGAGGCTATGTGGTTAAATGTTTTTTCACATGAGTTAGGCATATTTAAAGGGGTTATCACAGTTCACTGTGATAACCAAAGCACTATACATCTTGCCAAGAATTCAGTATACCACGAAAGGTCTAAACATATAGACATTCGACTTCATTTTGTAAGGGATGTAATAGCATCTGGAGAGGTTAAAGTAGAAAAAATTCCAACTGAGGAAAACCCTTCTGATATGATGACAAAATCCCTACCAGCTACCAAGTTTAGGCATTGCCTAAATTTGATTAATATGAGAAGCTATTAGAGCTCGGATTACTTTGCAGGAACAGTCTAGAGGAAGAAGAAGATCAGTTTGCAAGGATAAAAGACTTGACAAGGTGGAGATTTGTTGAAGATGTGCCAAGCTTTTATTTTTTCAACGACTTGTCGTTTGTTTTTCCATGTATTTCATTAATGGCATGCTTTGTAATATTGGGTAAGTGGCAATTATGTAATTACCTAGTTATATATATAAAGACATGTGAGCCTTACGGGTTAAAAGCAGAGTCAGAATTTTATTTCCTTCTTCTTCGTGAAGACGCCGCCTGAGAGATACAGAGATCAATGAAACCCTAGTTTTTCATCAAGATCAAATCAGCACTTTGAGGAGAAGATCAAGTGCAAGAAAGGTGTGGTTTCGTTAGAGAATAATACGAGGAAGCCACCTTCTATTTTGTGCGATGAGAAATGTTGTAAGTGATTGTAAACTCTATTCTGAAGCTTTCTTCAATAATAAAGACTCCTAAACTGTTCCTGCCGTGGATGTAGACCATTAGGGTCGAACCACGTAATTTCTTGTGTTGATTTTGCATTTATTTTATTATTCTTGCATTTATTTTTGATCTTGCATGAATATATATTGTGATTTCAGATTTCTAACTTGTTTAAAATAGAAAACTAAACTGATAACGTTCATCATTTAATTTTCTTGGAATTTTGGTTGTCCTTTGTTTAAATTAATTGCATATTACAACTAGTTACATTAATTTGGTTATTTGAATATTTGTTGTGAGAGGGCTGAAAATATAACAATATATATATATATATAGAGAGAGATGATACTTTCAGTCGTTAGTGTACAAATGTCACATAATTATTTTTTTTTAAAATGAATAAATATGGGATCCACAAGAAAAAAAATTAATTTTTTAATAGTAAACCCCACTCTTTTTCAAAGCGGTTGCACTGTAATTGCACCCTCCATGATTGTATGTAGCAATAATCCTATATATATACACCTTAATCTAGTTTTTATATCAATTAGTACATATATATCATATCGATCTTTGAAATTTGATGGAACATGTTCTTTTGGTCTTTTTCCTTTTGCACTCCCATTACGTTTTTATACATCATGAATAATGTGAAACCTATTGATAATTTAATTTGAACATGTACTAGCTATTTATACAATGTTCCAAATTAGTAACTAATTAATTTGCACATGACCAAGAATATGGGTAGGGCCATTGGGACCTACCCATACAGAGTAAACCCTGATCCTGTATACCACATACTCGAAAGTTTCGAGAAATGAATTTTATATATATATATATATATATGCATTAGTTTGGTTATCACATCAAAATGAAAAATTTTATTTAAAAATCAATGTATAATGTTGGGCAATGCCAATCATCAACTGCAAGCGCCGCACATTTTTTTTTAAAAGAGTAACTCATTACTAAAAATTAATTTCTTATCATGTGGATCTCACATTTACTCACTTTTTTCAAAGTGATTGTGCGGCGCTTTCTCATTCCACGACTGCAAATATCATTTTTCTTTTAAAATTTTTTCTTAATTTTTTATTTTATTTTATTCTTATTAAAATAATTGAATTGTTCAACTTATCATTTATATACCATATACTTGTTATGGGAAAAATGAAAAAAGAAATTAAAAGAAATATTGTGTGTTGTGTATAGGGATAATAAGTAGAATTAGGTAGCATTTGGATATATAGTGAGATAAAATGAGATGGTTTTAGATAAAAGTTGAAAATTGAATAAGATATTGTTATAATATTATTTTTGAATATTATTATTATTTTAAAATTTGAAAAAATTAAATTATTTATTATATTTTATGTGAAAATTTGAGAAAATTATAATGTTGAAATGAGATAAACTGAAACTATCTTTGTATCCAAACCTAACTATTCAAATGTAAAAAACATTAGAGGATATATATTGTTAAAAGAAGCTCGGGAGAGTCTTGGAAAATGCTTGTAACACCAGCTCAGCTGCACCCTCTGTAGCATAGAATCTGCAATTAATACTATTCACTTCTCTAAAGACATGATATTGAATCATCAAATTCAATTCAATTAGAAGCTGCATCAATGGATATCATCCGCCCATACATCAATCTTCATACCAAATACTTACAATATTTCAATTCCTTCCTTCTTCACAATCCAAGTAGGAACCTTTGATTAATTACCTTCTGAATTAATGAAAAAACAGATGTCATAAACTCTGAATCTCTTCTAGAAACGACGACGACAAACAATAATCATATATAGAGAATTTTCCACACCATTCTCGCATGCAAACTCCAACCTCACGATCTCAACTGGTTGTGTTATTTGACTAAAGATTATTATTAAGTCCACGTCCCCTTTTTATTGGTCTCTACATGCACTACATATGTCTAGTGCAACAAGGTGCATCATTGTTTGACTGCCCGCCCTTCCTCTGCATGCTGAGGACAAAAGATACATGTGCTTGTAATCGAGCAAACTCATACGCAAAATTCGATCCAAGTCCTTTCTCAAACTTATTAGATGAATTGGTGCTCCTCTTCATGCGTCATGAAATAGGGAATTTTTGATGGCACAATCTGCCGCAAGTTCATAGTCCAAAAGGCTCGTCGTCTAAGAATTATAGTGGAGATAGTGGTACCATGGGCATGAGCTACATGGGTAGTTTGAAACTCTTGCTTTCCCGTTGATTGTCCCAAGTATAAGAATGGCATATGCTATCTGTGCCAAAAACCAGATATTGATAACTTTTTTTCTATTTCTATTTCTATTTGAAAAAATTTAGTTGCAAGCATAATTGTGCACTAATATGTACACTAATCTATTGTGATTAGATAAAAAGTAAATTTTATTAAAAACAGTGCTAATTTAAAATTTAAGTATAAAGAAATTAATATTGGTACGCAGATTAGTACACGACTTTACTTGTATGTGATAAAACTCTTTTTATTTTTGAGAAAGGCTATAACACTAAAAAGTGAAGCTAAGAGAGATTGTCAAGCTCAATTATCTACCTAAAGAAGACCCTAAAAGTTTACACTTGATAAATCTAATTCATTCATCACCTTTGAGAGTTTTACCAAGTCCATCTAGATAGGTGTCTCTTTCATACAACCGGTTTGTAGTCAAATTCTTTTTTCCTTATGAATTTTTATTACTTCTTAGAAAAAGAGTTTTAGCTGCCTAAGTACACCCAGTTTGGTTTCACATATGGTCTCAACCCATTCCATCACATTTCATCTCAACATTTAAATACATACATTTTCAACTTCAACTTTTTCATCTAATAATTACAATTTTTCCTAACTTTCAAACAAAATACAAAAATAATTCACCTTTTTCAAATCCCTAAATAAAAATAATATTAAAAAAATAATATTTTAATAATATTTTAATTTCATAATATTTTTATTCAACTTTTTCTTTCATTTTCTAAAATCCCATAAAACATTTTAATTCAAGCTACTTCACTATTATTTCACAAACTATTTAACTACTATTCATAAATTTTTCATCTCATCTATGTAACCAAACGAGATCTTAGTCCCTTGCTATCGATGAACCCTGCAACGATAACATCACTAGTAAGAGAAGATAGCCCTCATGTCTTACGCCAAACTAGAAAGAACGAGGCAAAACTGTGTTCGAGCCTGATGAACTAGCGTTTATGCTCCCAAGCTCCACGTTACATGGTAAAAATTAGTTTTCATAAAAAAAAAAAAAAAATAAATAAATAAAAGACATTTTTTTAGTACTTTTCATATCAGAAACAGATATGGTAGATTAAACTGAAAAGCGAAGTGCTATACACGAATGACCCGTGCTGCTTAATTTGCAGCACGAGTTTTTCCAGGTCAAAACTACCTTATTTCGTCAGATCTTACCTCCTGTTACATGATGCTCGACACGCCATAATTGATTCTGTTCCAAGGCTAGCAATTAAATTTGATGGTGTATTGATGAGTAATGTTCATGTACTTGCATAATCAATAAACCTAAAGAGCAAAAAATTTGAAAAGAGCCTCAGAGCTGCAACAAACAATCCACATCCATAGACGTACTTAGAAGAGGCACTAGCTAGCAGCAGGGGCAGGAAGATAATATAACAGAGGCACTCCCCATGAAGCCTAAGTTGACAAAACAATACCGCAAGTATAATTTAACCAGATGAGTTGGAATGATGAAAAATCAACTAGCGTAATACGTCTAATCATCATGCCAGCTTTTTGAGGCTTCCTCTACTCACACCTCTATGTGCACGCAGCACCTCCATATGGAGTAAGATAGGGTTCCCATGGAAAATCAGTAGAGAACACTCAGCTTTTCCAATTCAGGTCCCAGTTTTGGTCAAACCACAGAGCAGGGAACAGATCTACACCATGCCTGTTGCGCCATAATAAAATGGGGTTGATCTCAAAGTTGTGGTCTACCCCATGGCAGTACCTCCATAGGGAGAAAGATAGTCTTTCCATGTTCAATCAATAGCATGGCTAACACAGCTAGAGCTAACAGGTGACGAGTTATGAACCTCCACATTTCAAACAATGGGAGAGGACATAATCTTTTCCATTTCTGTCCCAGTTCAAGCTAAAAACCGAGAGCAGGGAACAAGATCTATGCCGTGACTATCAGCTACTCAATTAAATGGGGGATAGAGTTATCCTCCAACCCAGTTTAAAAATTGGCATGTCCCTTGAGCACTTGCGTGTCCTCCAACCCTTCCTCCAACCCAGTTTGGCGGAGAACTCTGTCCTTAAACCGATTGATCTTGAAGTTGTGGTATACCCATGGCGGTACTATTTATTCACCCAAGAATGAACCATCCTTTCATCCATGGTATGGGTTTCATTAGCACAGGCAGACCAGAAAATAGAAACAAAAAGGGCAAAATTTAATTTACAAAGCAAATAATAAAGAAATAAAAGGAAACACTACCTCCACACACTTTGCTAAGAACTCATCCCCATGAGAGTTTATTCCTCATGCCACTCACTACCTGCATAAGCCAGAAACAACAATGATCCAAGAAACTTCCGAATCGAGGTTTCAAAGCAATGATCCACCTCTATTGTGAAAATGTGCTTGTCCTGCAACACGCTTATACTTCAAACTCAGATTACCAATTCATATAACCAGTCATTGCCTGCATGCCACATTTTTAATAATGAATTCTAATTACTCTAGTCAACACTTTATAGTCAGCTAAACATTGATGATAGCAGTTCCTTGTGGGCATAAGAGTGATGCTGAAGGGCGGGTGTTGCTAAATTTAGTGCTACCCCAAATGCATTGCAGACAGTGATACACTGGATGTATATAATAGTGTGATTATATAAAGAATAAATGATTCGACAGTAGTTTGTAAGAATCACTGCACAGGACTTGTACATATTTATAGCTAAAATTTGGTTTTGATCTGTCACATTTATAGGTAAAAATTAAGCTTAACAGCAATTATACACTGGCATAAAGAGTTTTCTACCTTGACTAGCACAGCTCCACCTACCAGGAACAAATACCCAAATGATGCATGCATATAAATACATGGACCCAAACTCACAAAGATCCAAAAAAAATGTATTATGTTGCTCTAGGATCCTAGCAACAAATAATATATAAACTAGTGGTCTAGAAAAGCAATATTGACTGTCTTCTTTATTCTAATTCACTCCTCAGAGATGAGAGACAGAAAGAAGTAGTTACGGAAAGTGGATAGAGAAAATTCTTCTTTTTTGCTTTTTCAATAAGGCGCATCACTTGAGATAATGAACTTGAAACATGGAGCCCAAGCAGTCTGCGAGTGAGTGGTTACTGGCCAATAGCATCTTAAAAGATGACATTCCTCACCATGCTTGGTTCCCATGTCAAGAAGGTCCTCTACTTTGGTTGGTTAGTTGATCTTCCTTTCCCGAATTGACCTTTTAAACTTTTGGATCTGATTAAGAACTCAACAATCTTCTCTCGGATGGAAAATATCACGATGGAAAGGGACTTGTACAAGCCAAACCTCTGATTGACCCGGGACAAAATTCTCAGCCTCAAGAAAGATATGAGATTCCCTAACCAATTCAGTGAAAACTTTCTTCCCCCCCCCCCCCCTTCCTAATTTTGGGATAAGTAAAATTAATTTTTTAAAAACAAATGGGGTGGTGCATCCAAATACCCATGAAGTATACAAGAGATAACACTAATTTAAGTCTCGTTTGGTTACACAGATGAAATGATATTTTGTAAATAGTAGCGAAATGATTTGAGTTGAAATGTTTTATGAAGTTTTGGAAAATCAGAGAGAAAAAAGTTGAATAAAAAAATTATAAAATTTAAAAAGGTTAGAATATAAATTTTTACTATTAGTTTTGTTTTGGAGTTTGACAAAGTTGAATTGTTTTTTGTGTTTTATTTAGAAATTTGCAAAAGTCGTAATGATTAGGTAATAATTAGATGAAAAAGCTAAAAATTTGAAATTGTAAAGTGTTCATGTTTGAATGGTGGTTAAATGATTTGAGAGATTTGTGTAGCCAAACCAAGCCTTAATTATCTTTGCATGTCCGTCTGTTGCATCAACGATCGTGGCATCACTGTTACTGTACAATTTAAAACAAACAATTAAAGAGATTAACAGGAGTTGTTCGACACGCACACAGCATCGAGTGAATTATCGGTATCACACTTCAAAAATTATTCAATAAACCATGAAGTGCAAATCAATAATAAACTATGCAGAAGGCCTCTGAACTCTACTGTCTGCTAGTATATCAGAGCAAACTCATATTATTAGCAAGAAAAAATACGGCCGCCAAATTGATATCTCACACAATCCAGTAATAAGCTAGACTTCCAATGAAACACCAAAATGTTAAGAAAGAAAACTTCGCAAAACAACTGCAGCCAGTCCATCAAATTCAAGTCCTTCACTCCCTCAAAAAGAAGGAACTGCAGAGCCTAATGCACCTCTTTAATGAATTTTAAGCCCAACAACTAGCAGACTCCAGCATACTAGCCAACCATATCCTCTGCCAAAATCCACTGGTTTATCAGAGGGGCAGAGTCCATCAAAATGATATATCTCACACAATCCAATTAAGACCACAAATTTAAGATGAGAGGGCAGTGAACGAGATTCCACGGAACTCGGGAAGAAGTTCTTGCCCTTTATAATGTTTTCAAGGATCTCTAATTGTAACTTTGACAGGTCCTTTTGAAGCATAAGCTTAGATGTGGCTTATTTTATCTATGGGTTGTTGCAAATTTATGGCAGATGGACACTTTGCTTGAGTTCCTCGCGCTTAACTACCATACAGGATAGACAGCCTTGCAGAGTAATTGTGAGATTTTCTTTAGAAGCGAGCAAACAGCAATTTAATTGGTATTTGCAAAAATAAACAAAAATAATAATAATCACAATGCAGAAAACCTGCAACAGCAGCCCGAACAGAGACTTAAAGAGAAGTAGTATATCTCAGTTCAATTCAAGCACTAGACCCCACACAGTATATAATGGGTGTTTATGGAAGAAACAGAGAAGTACTAGCACATAATAGTCATCAGATTTACCGTACAAATTCACAGGTTCTTTAAAAATAAAAGTAATAATATATAAACATACAGCTTTAGCCTTGCAACATACGAAAGAAGAAAAGAACTAAGAAAGTAGAACTTAACCCTAAAGATGTTATTTTGAGGAATGATGGAAGATATGAGAGAACAATGCAGTTCTCTGTCTTCTCCTCATCAGACCAGCAATACACAAACCTACAAACAAGGAAACTAATAACCTACGTCTACTTTATCTCATATCCATATGTTGCGCAAATCAAAGACAGTAAATTATATGTTCTCGAGAAATATCTGTTCAGAGAAGCTACTTACATTAACGCGGGACAAATTAGTCACCGTCGCCAATGCTCTTCTCTGAGCACACATTCCTTTGTTCCTCATTCGTGAACTCGTTCTTCTCCGCAATCTCATTCCTTGCCATTTTCATCCTGGTCCCATCGTTCACCGAAGCCATCACATCTTTCGATGCCAAATCATAAGTAACCGTTTCAACTTTGAACTCCTTCTCCTTCTCCTTCTCCTTCGCTATTTCTGCTTCATCTGGTACGGACTCATTCCTTGGTTCTTCATTCTTCACTGCAATGACTTCATCCGTTACAAAATCAGTTCTCGTCTCCTCATCCTTTATCACATTTTCCTTCACAATTCCTCCACACTCGGTGTTTTTTCCATCTGCAATTACTTGTTTCGTTACAATCTCGTTCCTTTCTTCAAACTCTTCCATACAAACAGCCCCTACAGCCTCGTTATCCGATGCCCCATCGATGTCATCGTCAGCATTTCTTCCCTTCGCTCCACTTCCAGATACATACTCCATCATGTCCACATTATTCTCGCAACCCATTGAAGCCGGTGCATCCGACCCACCCTCGCTTTCGTTTTCAGACCCATTCTCCACCACCTCCTCATTCATATCCACCACCACTTGATTTTGTCTCTCGAGAAATTGCAACCTCCTCCTCAGGTCTCCCAGCTCTCTCTCCATCAGGAAAAGCCTCTCCTTCAACGTCAAATTCTCCTCCTCCAACTGCGCTATATGCGAATCCTGATCATCTACCCTATTCTCCAACACATTATTGTACTCAACCCCACTGTAGTTCGGGTATATCATTTCGAATCGACTCAGATCATGGTCCAACCTCCTCTCCACTTCCACGTGCTCCTCTACATCACTATCACTCGACCCACCATTCTCGTCTTCCTCCTCTTCGTCATGCTCATTCCCAGGCGACCTCAGTCGAATCAACCCTTTCATCGACCCATACCCATCAACACCCCACTCCTCTTTCGCCGTATCCCCCAACACCTCCCTCGAGGGCGAGAATATCGGCGTCGGGAGCACAGCAGGCGTCACAGGACATGGGGACACCAGCTCCGCAATGCCTCCAGCCTTCTTTGCCCTGATTATAAACGACGTCGTGTTCCTAGGCGCGTATGGCGCAAACCTATTATTGTACTTCTTCTTCTGGTAGAATTTCCGGGCTTTCAATCTATTCTGCGACTGCAGTTCGTGAAGAGCCGGGGGTTTATACCCTCCCCCACTACTACTTGGACCGTTCATCGCCGTATTAGGTATCGGCATCGGCATCGGCATTTGAACTGGCATCGGTTTTTCCAGTCTTCTAGGATCCTTGCGCTTATCAGACGTCTTGCCTTTCCAATTGCTTCGTCCAGGCTTTAAACCCGACACGTAATTGGGCTTCAAAGAAGAAGGGCTTTGAAACTTCTTCTTGTTAGGATAATCCAAAGAAGCCTGTACTGGCCACACTTTGTTGTATCCCCGGTTCATCATCGGCAGAGGCTGCTGTTGCTGCTTAGACTGGTTCATCATCATCATCTGAGATTGCTGAGCCTGGGACTGAGCCATCATCTGAATCTGCGGAGGCGGAGGCTGGCTCATCATCTGGTTCAACATCTGCGGAGGCGGCTGATTCATCTTCTGAGACTGATCGTTCATCGTTTTCCCACGAACTGAATCGAACGAAACCCTAACGATTTTAGGACTCTTCAACGTATACGATCGCAATCGTGTATTAGAGTTAGAATGAGAATCTTGTTTGCCCGTTAAATTGAATCCGAAATTAAGCAGTTACAGACAAATGAACAAACAAACGAACGAGCGAAGAAGAAGAGATCGAAACCCTATAAATCTATTCAATCACAGGTTCCGACCTTAATTTCGAGAACCTCTCTCTTAATTTTCCAATAAAATTTTCAATTTTCAGAGAAATTGAGAGGGTTAATTCCCCCTCTCTAGAAATCTGGAAAGCTGTGAGGAATCGAATCTCTTTCCGTTTTCTTTCAAAGGTACCGTTTAAGGAGTGCTCGGAAGGTCCCCTAGGGATCCTTTTATAGACACAGATAGAAACGGATGGACGGTCGGATTTATGGATATGAATGGACGGCTAAGATTCCCTAATCGTGTCTGCCTTATGTCATTGAGATCGCAGATGGGATTGGAATTTGGATTAGTTGGTTCTTACGAAATTCGAAGTGTGGAGGAAGTTTTGCTCATTAAAAAAAAAAAAAAAAAAAAAAAATTGTGGAGGAACTTCTAATAAAAGTTGCATCATGCCCCTTGATTTTTTTGTTTATTTTTCATTTCAGCTTATTTATTCAAAGAATCATACTTTTGTCCCCCAATTTCTACGGTCTCTTACAAAGTTTTTGCTTCGATTTGCCACGTTAGAATTTTTATCAGAATCTCAAAATTCTCATCTTATAATTACAATTTTCTCAAATTTTTATAAAAAATATATAATAAATAATTCAATTTTTTCTTAATTTTTTTAAATCTTAAAATAATAATAATATTAAAATATAATATTTTAATATTTCATCTTAAAACTCTACTATCAAACCGAACATTTTTCTTTCTCTTTGATTAATTGTAGAATTAGTTGTTGCGTGTTCACCACTTTGTAAAAAGTTTAGTAGATTTCATTTTTCACACATTACAAACTGATCTTTTAAGAATTCTTTATTTTAATCACTTTATATATTAAATAATATTATATACAGTTTAAAGATATACAAACTTTATATATTCTAGTTTAAAAAAAAATGAGATTTATCATTAAAAAATAACTTTTTTATATAAGTCTCAGATTTATTTATTTATTTATTTTAAAATTAATGCTTGCATACCTTAAAATTACAGATATAATTTCTCTTATAGATATCTTAATAGTTTTTTTTGTAAATCATTTCACATGTTAATCAATAAAAAATGGACAATTAAGTTTATGTTATTTAATTCGTTCCAATTAAATAAATATAAAAATTTTTGAAACAAAACTATTAATAAAAACTTTAAAAACTCAAAAAATTAATTTTCTTTAAAAAATAAAAACATAAAGAAATTGGCCATTATAGTGGCACGCTTGGGTGTGAGCCACCCGGCACCCACATAAGCAACCTTGTCGATGGCCACCATAAGCAACTTGTCGATGGGTCGTGGCGCTTGGCAGCTTGCTCTATTTTCGTCTTATTATATAGTTTTTTAAAGTCATTTTTTATTTTAGTAATTAAAGTTCCCTTGCTATTTTTTTTAATCTTATTCTATTTATAATTTTTTTAAAGACTTAGATTTTTTATTTTTAGGGTTTTTGTGATAATCTTATTTTGTTTTTAGTTCTTTTGGTTTGTTAATCTTTTCATTTTGAAATTTCATTCTTTTTCATTATTCTTTAGAATAAAAGGCTTTATTTAAAAAATAGACAGTTTTTATTTTTAGAAACTTTTTATTTTTATATTTTTTGATGTGATGACTAGCATGGCTCATAGATGCCACATGTCAACTTTCGATTTAATAAAATAATGTCATGTGGCAAATCTCCCATTAGAAAACTTACTAAAGATGAACAGATAAACTAAAGTGAGAGTTTCACAAAATGTAAGAATGTAATTTTCAAAAGGTAAAAATCTAGAACTGATTTTGCACTTAAATCATTTCTTAATTATGATTATATTAAATAAATAAATAAATAAATAAATAATGGTGTGAGTTTTTAAATTAACCAAATTTAAGATAATATTACATAACAATACTCAAAAAATTAAATAAAATATTTATTGTGAAATTAGTTTCATGAACTATAACTTACAAGACTCATTATTATAAATTGTAAATTTTGGTGAATAGTGGATAGTCTAAGCTATGTTTGTTTATGATAAAAACCTTTTTTTTCGTGTAAAATGGTTCAACTCGCCCTTGTCCTCCTATGCCTTGGTCTTCCATTTCTCTGATTCCAATGTTTGATCGATCTCACTTTATCCAGTCTTAACTTGATAATTGTAATAAGGATTGAGAAATCATATGTGGTAATTGAAGAATAAAAATATCAACAGCAACATGGTTTGTAGTGGTGTTAGTTTGTATTAACATTGACAAAACACAGCTATTCACAATGCATCTAAGCTGAAATACAAGCATACTGGGGTCTGTTACATCATGAAATTTAAGACATCCTTTGAAGTTCACAAGCAACGTCGAGATGAAATGTCTCTCTTTCACAAATTATATATATATATATATATATATATATGTGGTCAGATTTAGTCATCATATCCCAGTATTGGCGTTGTTTCCTGCAAGGATCAGAGATATTTCCAACCCTCGGCTGAATGCCTGGTTAAACATGAGGCGGGTTTGGAAAGTTGATACGAAGGGGAACCACGAAAATAATGCAACAGGAATGAAAATGAGCATCCCCATCCCGGCATCATATAATCGTGCGAGAGACCGGACTGATTTCCACAATCCCAGCCTTTTCACATAAGGTTTCCAAGCTCCAGCAATCTACAAATCAGAGTATAATTCCATGCTAAAAGGTCTAACAGAGAAGGTGCATTTATAAGTGCTAAAATTCAGCAATATAATAAATGCATTACATGAGCCTAGTGCTGCTGATATTTTTTGGTTGTGTTAAAGTTACACGTGTTAACTTCTAGTATTCCACCACTCTAAGAACTATTTATTAATTAATATTCTCGTGGTCTTAGATGACCTCTATATTACATTTACGATATTACATTTATGTTTCTCGTTGCTGGTTCATATGAATATTGTCAAACTAGAATGTTTTCTTAGTTCCGATTTCCCTTGATATTTTGAGTAAAAGAATTATCACAAGATCAAGTACGAGCAAATGATAATTTTAACAATTTCTGTCTTTATCACCATTTACAATATAACCAAGATGAACATTTGCTTTACCAACCATTCTTATTAGTCCCCCGATTGTGACAAAGAAAAGGAATAGTTTTAGAACAAACTTTTCATTATGTTGATTCCAAGGTGTAGTGCTTCTACCCCTATGATGCCTATTAATACTAGCGAAGGAGGATTGACCTTAACCCATGGGTTTAACCCTTTGCTCCATACTAATTTGTCTGGGTAAACATCCTCAACTGTTTCTGTAGGCATAAACCCCATTTTCCATCCCCAACTGTTAGTATAAACGGTCTTAGCACAGAACCATCCGTTCTTAAAAATTTATCATAATTGAAACAGAAACCTTACTTTGTCCACTCTATATCTTGTTTATAGGTTTTACTGGGCACGCCCCTTCTTGTAACTTTGGGCAACTCACTCAACGTCTAAAGTCTAAGAGACCCATTTGAGGCACAGAGAGACTAGTCAAAGTAATGGACCTCCCAGCGTGTGCATGTAGTGGAAAGTGAAAAAGTTTATGGAAGAAGAAAACTTACAGAAAGCATTCCCCATCCAGTTGGTACAAATGCCAAGATGCAAGCAAATATGTCAGCAACTGACAAATCCGTTAATATAACTGCAACGGTTAAACCAGCAAGTGCCACCAAAAAGGAGAGGCCTTGGATGAAGCGCAACAAAAGCTGGAAATTGACTGAGATTTTCTGGCTGAACGTGAAAACCTATGAACCCAGGCATGAAATGAAGGATTCAAATCACAAACCAAATAACATTTTTATTTTTAATAGTAAATCACAAACCAAATAACATTCATTTGAAAGTTGACAATCTAGTAAGTCATTATAAAATGTATTCCACACCTTGAAAAGAATAATAAGCACAAGTAGCACGATCCATGACAGGCCATACACCTGCAGATATACACAGATATTGTCATATAAACACGGTAAAATTGTGGTAATAAACACTAGCAAAATAAGGTCCCTCTCACAAAGTAGCCAATGGTAGTTTGGTTGGCCAATGCAATGCGATGATTTATCAACTCAATTGCAACCTAAGAACTGTAGCCAAGACCTAGACCTTGTTAACAAAAACCAAAGAGAACAAAGCAAAACAAATGGCACCGACAAATTAAAATGAAAAACAACAGGAGAACGATAGAAGTTGCCACCTAATGTACACTTGATCATCAGACGCAATCCGTGTCTTAAAAGATTTGAACTTCTCCTAAAAATGTGAGATTCCCATTCACCACCTTGCCATACAAGATCACAAAACCCGGAATATTACAATCTCCCCCTTTAAATCACCGAAGTCCTCGTCAAGCCAAGTCCAATCATATGTGGCATGGCTCAAGTCTCACACTTCTATTTAGAATTGCCTTTGATACCATTTTTAATGATCCAAGGAAGGTTTAAGCCAATCTAGACCCATACTCTAAAAGGACTAGTCAATGTTACAAATGGAGCCCCTTGGAATCATTATAATGGGCCATGAACTTCTTCCTTGGAATTCACTACCTTGCGATACACAATCACACAATTCAGGGTACTACAGCATCTCATAAAAATATTTAATTCGCGAAACTAGGAGAAGTGCATTGACTTGTGAATGCATTACCGTCAATGAGGTATTGGTTCCTTGCACATGCAGCTTATAGACAATGCCATACTGGAAGATGAAAAATCTTGCACTCAAAATAGTTTCTGCAACTCTCCCTCCCAAGGTCCGAATATGTGCCTGTAGATGCAATATGTTAGAATCCCCGCCAAATAAGGATAAAACATAGTACTAACGCATGAGTTCACAGATCTACAACGCACTACACAAACAGGAGGCAAAAGCAGTGTAACTAGGTGGGGTAAACAGAAGGCAACAGCATCTGGCCCTCGAGCAGTATAAATGACAACTGATTTGAATAACAAATAAAGGGTACAGAAAAACCACTCTCTTAAATATAAGAATTTGTTAACATTTCAACAAACATATTTAACATACAGGAAAGAACTATCCTTTGTATAAGATTTTAAGTCTACCTGAAGTCAAGTTACAGACAATATAATAAAAATGGAAAAGAAAATATATTGAGAAAAATAGTATTCCATTGTCTCAATTTAAATATCTTTTACTCTTTACGACATCCCAATATATGTCTACTTTTAAACCATGGAAATTCCCAATTTGAATTTCTATATAATCATAAACTATTTTCATAAAAGTATAATATTCTCATTAAAAAAGGCCACATCTAATAAAGTAAATGGCAATTTATACTTCTAAGTTTGTATTATTAATTTTGTAATTTCAAAGCTAGGCATCTATTCTAGTTATACCTCTCACACTGATATGTGTATAACATATGCTGGCATTCGTGGTGCTATGAACAGTGATAAGGCTCTTAGACCGAACTTTTCTTTGTTGCTTTTTGACAAGTATGCTAGGATGTGGTCAGAGAAGATATTATGGGATGGATTTAATAAATGAACGGTAAGAGAAGATATTATGGGATGGATTAATGAAATGAACAGTAAATTTGAAAAAAATTAAAGGCTACTTTAAACGATCTTATACCGAAAATGAGAGACGGCAGATTTTAAAGATTATAGGACCAGAAGTTTAGTGAGTAGGGTCTATAAGATCAACCTAAAGTTCTTGTTAATAGGTTGTATGTGGTGGTTGAAAAGATCATCCTGAAGCCACAGATGCCTTTGTTAGAGGTAGGCAAATGTTAGTCTTCATTCTTATTACTACTAAATGCCTGGATAGTAGGCTTAGATCTTGAAAGCTAGGGCTTTATGCAAAATAGATATCGAGAAGGCATATGATCATGTCAACTGGGACTTCCTTTTATACTTATTTAAGAATAAGAATATGTGGCTTCGGGGTGAGATTGTGATTGTTCTTGGAGTTTATAGGTGTTTCGACAATGGGATTTCTTAAACATGTAGTGATAGAATCTAAGGTTTTTTCAATATCGAAGGAAGGGAGCTCTGTGTATTACTGAGAAAAGTTGGAAGGTGAAGGAGTTGAGGTTGGGGTTGCCCATGGTGCAATGGGTTGCTAACACACTGGAACAATGTCTAAAGGAAGGAAGAAAGGACTTCTACACCACGGCAAGGGAGGGAAACCGCAGCTTTATGGCACAAAGATGTTCAAATGCTTGTGGTAGATACATGGTGCTAGTGGAATATGGTGGTGGTAGCAGGAACAATTTTATTTTCATACCTGAGGAGAAGGGTGGTCAAAGATGGAGGAGGTTGGCAGAGGCATTGTGGGAGGTCTTGATTGAAAGGAGAGGTATGAGTTAGAACAGAGGAGGGACAACTACGAGGCAGGTGGTGGTGGCGGTTCAACCAAACCAACGTTAGTATAGGGAGGCATTGGAGTTGACAAAACCTCGCGAGGGGGTTTGGGGCAGAAGCAGAGGTGCCATGGAAGTTGGGGGAGGAGCCCATGCAAGACAAGGCAACGGGCTTGGGGCTGGTAGAGCTCCTTGTACCATAGATACAGCCAATACATTGTGGAAGAGTGGCGGTGGAAGGGATTTTGTTGGCCAAGCAGAAGGGGACGTACATGGTACGCTTCTGAATTTGAGGACACAACTAATCGAATTGAAGGAGAAGGTGGAGGTGTTATTACAGTATGAAGAGGAGAAAGGTGGGCTCGAAATGGGCTTGGGCTTGGAAGCGAGAGGACCCAAAATGGTTATAATAGATGGGCAGTTGAAGGGAGGAAAGTGGGCTTCGGCTTGGCTTCTGCTGGATCCAATAGTGACTTACCAACTGAGCAGAGGAATGAGGTGCAGGTGGACCATGTGATTGGGCCTCAGCCCGCAGGGCAACTATCTGGAAAAGAAACACACAGGACTCGGCCCGTGTGGAGAATCAAGCGAAGGGGTGATCTTGGGCCCACGATCGGCGGGAGTCTAGTAATCTCGCCGGAAAAAGCTCCGGCCACCGCACAACAGGCTGAGAAGCCTTTGACAAAGGCCCAGATGGTGACAGTGACGATGGGGGAGGCGACAACAAAGGTCTCCAAAACGGCAGATGACGACTCTTTACGACTGTGTCAGATCTCCGGTGCATCTTAGCCAGGCAACGCCAGTGAGCAATAGGGGAGAAGGGCCTTATCCAATTGCAAGGCTTCTCAGAATGGGAGTATGGGAATCTTTCTGAGGAGAGTGAGTTGCGGATGCTGTTGGTTTCGTAGTGGGCTAACAAGGAGGGGGAACCCATTCAGCTTAATTGTATGCTTCTAGATCAGTCTACTGTCTTAGAATGGGTTCTTCAGAAGGTAAAGGAAATTCAACATTGTGTAGGGATGGAGTGTGAGGGTTTTTAGGAGCAATTTATGGCATTTCTTACCACCATTGAAGCTGGACATGTTCAACTTAAGAAATCAGCTTCTAAAAAACAGAGGGAGATAGAGAGGTTAACATGGTCTCTTAACATGGTGTTTGTGGATTAGATGGTGCATATTAACGACGAGATTCTGTGTTGGTAAATGGTAGTCCTATTGGTTTCTTCAATAGTTCTCAAGATCTAAGACAAGGGGATCCACTATCCCCATTCCTTGTCATTGTTGTAGAGGCGCTTAGCAGAACGACTTTGGCGTTGGTCCATAATGGTTTTATGGCTGGATTCTCGACCGGTGACCCCAGTAGGCATACTATTAACATTTATCATATGTTATTTGCAGATGTTAATATTTTGTGAGGTAGAACAAAACCAGTTGCGGGCACTTCTTTGTTTTAAAGCCGCATCAGGTTTGAAAGTGAACCGTGAGCTAGTGGATAACGTGCACAATATTCGGCAGTTGGCTAACACTCTTGGATGCAAGGTTTCTGCCCTTCCCATGAATTACTTGGGTTTACCATTGAGGCTACTTCAAGGGATTTACCAATATGGGATACAGTGATTGAGAAAATTGAAAATTGATTGGCAAGTTGGAAGAGATTGTACTTGTCGAAAGGTAGCAGGATCACTTTAATCAAAAGTACTCTCTCTAATCTACCAATGTATCTTTTATCTATAATCCCAATTCTAGCTAGTGTGGTGACCCAGATTGAGAAACTTTACAAGGATTTCCTTTGCAGTGGTATGGGGGATGCCTTTAAATTCCATCTAGTCAAATGGGATTCCTCAATTTCTTTGGGAGGGTTGGGTATTAGAAATCTAAAGATTTTCAATAGAGAATTACTTGGGAAATGAATAAAGGTGTGTGTTTTTTTATTTTATTTTATTTTTTTTGGGGTGGGGGGGGAGGGGTTATGGAGTGGGTTTATGGAAATAATGCTTTAAAAGACTCATTCTCTTTAGTATTCCAGGTTGCATGTGAGAAAGAAGCTTCAATGGCTGATTTTATGGTGATAAATAGGGATCGAATATAATGGAACATCACTTTTAGTAGGGCGACCCAAAATTGGGAAGTTGGTAGTTTGGAGGACTTCTATCGTCTTCTGTATTCCTCGAGACCAAGCAACCAAGGAAATGATATGTTGTGGTGGGTACTAGCAGGTAAAGGCACATTTTCGGTTAGATCATTCTATAAGTCTCACACAGGTACAAAACACTCAGTTTCCACACTCAGTTTCCATGAAGGAGGATCTGGTGTAATAAGGCGCCTCCCAAAGTGACTTTCTTTGCATGGACAGCTTCTCTGGGTAAGATATTGACGATAGATAATCTACGGAAATGCTGGGTGATCATAATAGATTGGTGCTGCATGTACAAGAAGAGTGGTGAGACTGTGGATCATCTTCTACTTCATTGTGAGGTTGCTAGAGTACTATGGAATGAGGTGTTCAGCATATTAGAGTTAGAGCGGGTTATGCCCCACCACAGTGGAGGCGCTTTTGGCTAGTTGGCCAATACAATGTGATTCCTATGGGCCATAGCTGTAGATTTTAATGGTCTAGGCGCTCATGATTTTCTTGTTTCCTTTTCTTTTTCCTAGATAGGTGTTTCCTCTTGTATACTTGGGCTACGCTTATTCTATTAATAATCATTTACTTATATAAAGAAAAAAAGAATACATGGCTTTGGGAAAAAACAACAATACTGGATTACACGCTGTATTTCCACACTGCCACTCTCTGGTACTGAATGGCTCTCCAAGTTTCTTTAGCAACTCTCATGGATTATGACCTTTCGTATAATAAGAATTTTACTCTGTGGTACTTCTACTCTGTGGTACTCAATCTGTCATTGTTAGAAAACTGTGGAAAATGGTTCCTATTTGCCTCATTTAGAGTATTTGGAAGGAAAAGAATGATGGAATCTTTGCGGAGCAGGAAAGAATGTTGGGAGGAGCTCATAACACTTTCTTATTATCAATACTCTTTTATCCTAGACTGCTTCCATAGACTTTAATGGACAAATCTATGTGACTTTCTTGTATCTTTATCTTCTTCTCGATGTGCATCTCTTTCATATATTTCTTGTGTACTTGATTTGCGCCTTTGCACTTTTTCATAAAGACTAACTACTTACCAAAAAAATAAAATTAATCTGTAATGAAGAAATTTTACATAGATGCGGTTATTATGGGAATGTTATTATCTGTAACAGGACAACAATTAGCAACCGAAGTTACAACTGCCAAAAGAAAAATAACATCCATCAAGAACGGAGATTTGTTTTTTTTTTGGATAAATCAGAACTTAATAAAAGTGCAAAAGGGAGCTACCTTCGTACAGAAGGCCTAGACAAGAAAACCACCTAACTATTAAGGTGAAGGAAAACGGAAAGACATACTCTCAAGTAAGAAAGAATGCTAGAAATATCATGAGCTGACATCCCACCATCAAGAGTAGACACTTTAGAACCACAGGCATGGCACAGAGAACATCAATAAGAAAAATTCTAAACATAAGCCCATACACCACACACCATCCATTTTTTTAAATTTTTTTATTTTTTTATTTTATCAAATGTTTAGTATATGAATAATAAATAGAAAAACTGAATTAATTTAAAAAGAATAAATCTAAAAAACAAATTTAAAAAATAAAAAATATGTGGTGTGTGGTGTATGGGGCTTATGAGTAGCAATGCTCCATCGATAATAGATTCTTTAGGTTCATAAGCATGGCATAGAGAGAGCATTGGAAATTACCAGTTCTTCATCCCACCAAGCTTCCCAGCTTTCTTCTCCCTTCACTCCAATCCCCCCTCTGTAAAGGAGCCAATTGGTCCAATCTCTGAAATCCTCCACTACCCTAGGGACGACAACATATGCATTGGTCAATAAAGCGAAGCAGACTTTCGATTCAGAAAACTTAAAATAGAGAGACTTACTTCTGCCACTCAAACCCAGACGGATTGAACAAATAGGGAGCAAAGAGCCAAGAAAGAGCCATAAACCAACTGCTGACTGTAAGAAGAATGTACGACATTGCACCACCTTCATTATACCCATATGCGAGAAACACTATCAACAAAAGCACAACTTCAAAGCTGGAAACAAGAGGATGAACAACATTAGTCATTCCAAGTCAGGTATAGCCACTTCATAGAAAAATTGGAAAACTATAAATAGCAATTTGACACCAGTGATATTTACATTTAATAAATCTTTAATCCAAGTATTAAGAGGAAATGCTAATATCATACCCTCAAAAATCTAATTACTGAATCAAATTTACAGAAATCAAAAAATTTTCTTAGACAATATGGACACGATATGGCTTTACAATTCATTTTACACACTAACACAAACAGAGAGAGAGAGAGAGAGGCACACCCTTTAACAAAATGACTGCGGGAGTAAATCCTATAATTCTCGGAGAATTTAATATGCCGTACGACAAATCCTCTCCCAGTTGCTTGATCCTGTTGAGAAATAAACATCAAGTTAACATTATAGACACCAGGAAAAAAATGAACAAGAAAAGAGAGGAGCAACAAACCCTAGCACCACCATGAAGAATAGTCCGCCCAAAGTAATGAGTTCTTGTGCCCAGAGAGAATGTGAAGAACACAGAACAAAGCTGAAACTGCATCGTAACAAAACTAACAATGGCCTGCAGCAGTAGATGTAAAGAAAACTTAACCAACACAGTAACAAGGAGTGGGGATAAAATAAGTCCTGAGAGCATCTGGCTGGATAAATATATATATATTTAATAGGTAAGAAAATTTTATTATGACAAGTAAATATATATATATTTTTTAAGTAAGAAAAATTTATTAATCCTCACAATTAGGCAAAGCCCAAGTACACAGGTAGTATACAAGAGAATACCTAATTACAACCTACTAGCAAAGAAAGAAGCATACAAGTCATTAAAATTAGCCCCTCTAATACAATGGCCTTAGCCCAAAGTAACAACAACAAAATACGGCATTAATTTAATTTACTCTACCCAAGTCAATGTATGTGTTGCACACTACCAAGGAAATGCAACTCAGAAATACAACAATACAAAGAAACAGATTTAAAGATTTAACATTTAACTCCCCCATATCCATTCCCAGTAAGTCTATTCAGACAACATTTTTTTGATAGGTAAGGTAAGTCTATTCAGAAAACTTGACGCCAAAGCTGTATATATCAGGGGCATAAACATTGTATCTAACCTTTGGTAGAGAGTAGAGGCATACTTTCATATACTTGAAACAATTATTTTCAGCACTAAGACACTATAAATCATGTGTTTATGGTTCATTGCACGATGCAGCAAACAGCTCTGCTTCCATAAATAAAATATACATAGCGAGAATAGAAAGGAGAAATAAATAATGCAGGACAAGCATTTACCCTCAAGAGACCTTGCTCCAAAATGAAGCCCAAAACCATTGGAACAGCAGTGAAAATACCAATTTGATAGAGGAACTGCGTGTTTAATGCAGCACTAAGGGCAGTGTTCTTATTTAGTTTAGCTCGAAATTCAATAGTTTCACCAACTCCAGATAGCGCCTGAAATGCAATCATGTCAAAGCTTTAACAGAGAGACAAACCCACTCAACCCCACAATAACTTGTGCTTAGATCCAGATGGTAATTAATTCTTTAAGACCATGATCTCTTATAAAAATAAACAAAATGAAGCACTAAAATTGCCATATAAGATTGAAAAGTGAATAGTCTAAACACAATCTTTATTGTAAATTTTCTTAAGATTGTGAAGTATATTTTCATAAAATAGGACATGCCTCTAGTTACAAGCACAATAGACTTGGCGTATGAAATGAATAAAATCCAGCTTACCAAATATGCCTTCCCATATAGGAAAACGTATACAGTCAACACCGTTAACTGCATAGGAAAAAATAGACTCGTTCAGTGATAAATATAAGTAACTGACATGAAAATTTACCATGTAACTTCAAATTAGTAATCAGAATAATGCGTCTGTAGCTAACATTTCTGGTATGAACTACTCAATTACATAGTAACAGTCGGCTAGAACATCAAAATTTCATTGAACCGTGTACACCGTTTTTCTAAATGTTCCATTGGCGATGAAAGATTCTTTTAACATTATACAGCCAATGACTTCATTTTCTTATCTTATCATTCCTTTTTTTTTTTTTCAATTGGGAGACAAAATTTTATTGATCATAAGAATAGACAACAGCCCAGGTATACGGGACATATACAAGAGCATCACCTGAGCGTGCTAGTTCAGTGATATAAGAAATTCATGGAAACTCAATGATCGCTCTCAATCTTCAAAGCTTCTGTTGTTCCTTTTCCTCTAAATGCACCACCATAAGCATATTGGCACCATCTTCCATATCATTCCTACTATTCTTCTTTGCCCATCTTAAGATTTTCTTTTAGACTATAAATTTTATGAGCAGATTGCTTCTTGCAATCCAACTTTTTTTCCCATAGAATGTATGTAGTTTGTATTGCAGCAGTGTTATCAAATCCTCCCTTCAATTTAATAGGTATTCCATGGTAACAGATACTCCCAAGATGCTTCTCAAGCTCAACTTGCTCGCACTTATTTTATGAGCAATATTCTCCCCAATCTCTACATCTTCATGAGTCATTGCTCAAGAAATAAAAATACTTGCATAACTATTAAGCTGTACTATTTTTTTTTTTTTTTATAAGTAATAAGAAATTTTATTGATATAAAGAAAGGCATAAGCCAGGTACACTGGAAGTATGCATGAGAATACACCACATTAAGAACTAGAAACTGTTACAAGGAAATCATGGAAGCTGAGACCATTAAAATCTAAAGCAATGGCCCACGTAAAAGAAGTCTTCCATAAAAAAATCCTAAACTCTTCTACAGATCGTTCGTGATCCTCAAAATGTCTACCATTTCTTTCACTCAAAATACACCAAAGAATACAAATGGGGGCCATCTTCCACATCACTGCAATCTGTGTTGTCCCTGAGATCCCTCTCCAACTTGCCAATAAATCAACTACCCTTCCCGGCATTGTCCATGCTAGCCCCATTCTACTAAAAAAATGATTCCATGTATCCCAGGCAAAGTTACAATGTAGAAGTAAATGGTCCATTGTTTCCCCACTGTGTTTGCACATAAAGCACCAATCCATAATTATCAGATCACGCCTTCTTAAGTTATCAATGGTTAGGATCTTCCCAAGGGCTGCTGTCCAGACAAAGAACGCAGCCTTGGGAGGTGCTTTATTCCTCCATATGCTCTTCCATGGAAAGTTGCGCGAAGGTTTGGCAGTAAGTATCTCATACAAAGAACCTACCGAGAATTTTTCTCTCCGAGAAGGTCTCCAAACCAACTTATCTTCAGTTGTGACAGCATGGGAGATATTATGAAGCAAGTTAAAAAATTCCACCAGCATACCCACTTCCCAATCATGAGCCTCCTAGTGAGATTGATGTTCCACGGTTGGGCATCATTTATACCCCGCAAGTCAGCTACCATCGCGTCTTTTTCCCTTGCAATGCTGAAAATAGTGGGGTAAGCAACCTTAAGAGCCGTATCACCCACCCACTCATCATGCCAAAAACTGATCCTCTGGCCATTCCCCATACACAGCCTGGTGTTACTAGACAATACCCCCAACCTTTCCTTATATGCTTCCATAACCCCACACCATATGCCCCCCTCCCCTCATTAGAGAACCAACCCCCCCTTGCACTCCCATACTTCGAATCAATCACCCCTTTCCATAAGGCTTCCCTTTCGTAATTATAGCGCCACAACCATTTCCCTAATAGGGCCTTATTAAATACCCTCACATTGTGAACCCCCAAACCACCCTCTATCAATGGTGTAAGCTGTACTATTCTCCCTCCCTAGTTCTGTTTTACTAAACTTACACACTATATACTTGAACCCAAAACCTTTAAATTTAGAGTGTCCCTCTAAACATCTAACTCTGACTCAACTCCCGCTCAGGCCTCATCAACTGTCATGACATCATCCACAAAAAAGTATATACCAAGGGACCTGAACTCGAATGGATTGGGTAAAAAGAATTATAACCAATACAGCTTGATCCTTGATGTAAACTTGTTGTGATAGTAAACATGCTTGACATACCTACACTAGTATAACTACTCCCATTTCCCAACTCCCCCATATTACCTCTCTATGAGCAAATATCTTTTTTTGATAGGTAAACAATAGTATTAATACGAATAGGCATAGCCCAAGTAAAACAAGAAGTTATACATATGAGCAAATATCATAAACATGAAAGAAATGAAATATGAATCAAAGATGCATACTTGGAAACCAAGCGACATATCGATGGTAATATCACTAATAAATTAATTAAAATAAAAAGAAAAAGAAAGCATAACATTAAATGAAAGAGAATATTTGTGAAAATAACAAACACCACAGAAAATCTGGATGCTGTTTATAAATATGGAGATCCCTTCACCTTCAGACCACCCAGCCATACCTAATTACAGAATAAGTAGGAATACTTATTATTGTGCAAAAATAGCATACCATAGTACAAACGTAGTATCCAACAGTTGTAAAGTAGAACGACATCATTCTAAAGAAATCAAAGAGCTGCCCCAGCCTGTATACATCTCGACTAAGAACTTGTTCACCATTACCACCAGCAACCTTCCCCTCGAATAGAGCAATCTGATTAAGCCCAACATCTCGTCCTTTCCCAACCTGTCAAATAGCATTAGAACATTCATGTCCAATTGATGCATCAACTGAGGAAATGAGAAAGCTTACCTGGATATACTCATGATGAGTAATATTCCCTTGTCGTAAAGTTGAACTGAATCCTGCATTTTGTCACCAGAAATGATTAGTAGGAAAAAAAGTATCAATGCCAATAGGGTTCAACTCAGCATAATTCTTGTACAAGGTGATAATATAAGTAGATGCAAGAAGTGTAGCAGTTGAGTATGATAAGTAATATAAATTTCGTTAAGAAGCACAAAGGTGCAACCCAGGTACACAGAAAAAAAAAAAAAAAAGGCAAAATGATATGACAGTTCAGAAAATTGTGAGAGAGAGAGAGAGAGAACACTAAATATGATATCCTATCATTTTTTTTCAAGGGAAATCAGAAGCCCTTAAACTCTTTGCTACATTTAAGGCATGCCACTTGATTCGTTGAAAAGGAGATACCTATTTACTTTTAAAGGCCTGAGATTATGGGCCATCGATACACCTCAGATTTTTAAATCTCACATTAGGAAAGTGAATTACTTTAGAGGTGGAAAAGTGTCATGTCTCACATTGGTTCTCTATTAGGTAGAAGTGAACTCTATAACGAGTGAATAGAATTCCATTTGGAACCTTAACCAGTCCTTTCAGAGTATATAAATGTGGCTTCTAGCTCAGTCCAGACTGTCCTTGGATTGTTACAACTCCCTTACAACCAAGGAGAAAAAGATCTTCGTAGATCACTATAACTTTTCAACAAACATGACACAACACTCATAATGATATTATTATGTGTTGCATCTAACAGGAAAAATGAGAATTACAAACTAATCTTTAGTAAAAATAACAACTTGCAGAAGATGAAGAACCAAAACAATTTTAAAAGCTCAAGCTCATTGGAAAAAAGTATAAACATGCCCTAGTGGCATGCCCTTCAAGCATGTTGACCTTCCTTTAATTTAGATTTCCCTACAACGGGTAAGCAGCAGGTCAACTAGACCTGCTCCGCTGTCCTGAGGCAACCTGCTCACCCACAAGCAGGGTGGCGGCTTGTATGTATTGGATGTCATGGGGTTAGGGCGGGGCCGGGATGGAAATGGCCGCCCAGCCCAGGCCATGTGTTGTTGTGCACCCCCCCGCCCGCCCGGGGGGGGGGGGGGGGGGGGGCACAGCCAGGAAGGATGCCCCTCTGACAAACAGCAAATACAGATTCAACTTCCATTTCTACTATCTTTATGAGCGGTCATAAAAATTATGTAAACAAGAAGTACACCACAGCATATTCATCATTCAGGTTTCTACACATTTTTATTGGTCCGATTTCTACACTAACTGATACAAGAGCAAGAATCTGAAACAACAGGAAGCATCTGACATGTGATGGCATCAGTATGCATCATAATATTATACAACTCTTGGTACAGCTCTTCCTACATCCATATTCTAATAACAGGAACCCAGACCTGACACAAAACAGTTATAAGAAGAGGTGCAAGGAATGGAGGAGGTGGCAAATGCTTCCAGACAGAATGTTTAATAATTTGAAGACTTCCTTGTTAAGTCAATGCAGAGTCACCTTCCCTCATCTCTCTCTTTGTGGAAGGGCTAACATTTAATCAAGAAGTATAATGAGGCCAGTGCTAGCATAAAGAAAAATAAAGGAGTGTTCCCACCCCCAAGAAAGAGAATAAATGAGAGAAGAAAGAGAAGCTGACAACTACAAAAAGAAGAAAAAGTGATCCATCCAGCAAAAAGCAACCTGAAATGGGAGGCCTGAGCAGATGCAATGGATGTTGGGAAGATCAAATCTCTAATCTTAAGTAGTTAACACAAAATACTGGGATAGCTTAACAGACCACAAAGGTGAAAGAGCAAGAGAACATATCTCCCACACAACATTTAAGTAACCACTTCACCCTCCCAACAATTAATCTGTTTTTCAGATGATTTGTTTTACATACCACTAGCTTGGTATAAGTTACACTCATGACAAAAACAACATAAATGGAAGAAAACAAGCGCACCTGCTTGATAAATAAAATGAGTAATACCCGATCAAAAAATAAATAAAAGAGTAACACCTGCAAAGATATCTTCACTAATATTGATAACACGAGACGCCTTGCTAATACCACCCCTGGTTATGTGGAATACTCTGTCAAAAACATCTGGATGGCCATAATGCATGCGAACCCTGTAAAATAACTTATGACGTCAATATCAACTAACCTGAATTTAGAACAATCAATAAGCCAATCAAATCACTTGCATAATTAAGATTAACTTACTTTAAAGGGTTTGCCAAAACACGCTGACCAAGAGTCACAAAGCTAGTTTCCTGATTAGACATGAATGAGGCTAAAGAAGAGACACTGCACATCAATACAAATGATAACTATAAATTAAATAATCAAAGAAATAGTCAAAAGTAACATTCAAAATGAACAGGGATTCAGAATAATACCTTCCAGTAAATACATGTTCCCGGACACCAAGAATGGTAGGAGGACGAATACCATGATCATGATGGAATTCTTCAAGAAGATTTCTCATCTTCAAGGCTTCCTCAAAATAATTATCCTAAAGTATAAATATGAAGTATTATGACAAGTAATCAGTGTTGCTAAGAAGATTTCCATACGCAAGCACAACACAATGCAACTAGAGCTTCATGATAAGTATCACAGGAAGAATAAGCCAATATCCTCCCATCTATAGGAAAACCAAATTAACTGAAACGTATGCATAATTAAAACATTAAGTTAGATAAACCAGGGATCATTCTCGAACATGAAATGGGTACAGCACAAGGTGAAAACTTGCAATGAAATGAAGAAGAATTGGGTTTTATATACACTTTGTCATTTAAAGTCAAAATTGGAAAATAGAGCATGGCAGAAACCCGAAAGAAGATGACACAAACCCAATCTGACAGAAAATTGATTATAGACCATTCCCCAAATAAATCAAGAACAAATAAGTTAAGAGTCCCTTCAAGATCAATCAAGCTGCAGATAGGAAACTGTTTTACTGGGTGTGTGTAAGAAATGTCAATGAAGATGCTTGAACAACAAACTAACCCCTGCTGTTTTAACCAAGAATCAAGAGTCTCAACGATGCATGTTAGAAATCAACGGAAGGCAGTCATCTATTTTTCTATTAAAACCAGCACAAGCAGATCTGCCAGTTTAATGTATCCGTTAATTCTTATTATCTCTGTCCTGAAAGATACTCTTTATTTAGATGGCATTTCTAGTTACCGGCCTAAAAACAATCACCTGATTCATATCAATTGTCTGAACTGCATTTCCACGTGTAAATATGATTGCATGGTTTTGGTTCTCAGGTTTTCCTTCACCAAGTTTTGGATCTCCAGGTAATTTTATGGAGTATATTTCCTGCGAAATAAAATTAAAAAAAGAAAGTTCAGAATTAACATAAGCTAACATCCACAAGAGAATATGAAAAAGGTCATTTTAAAACTTCAACATTATTCAAGAGAAGTCTCCACACAAGGACACTGAGAAAACCCAACAAAGTGTGCATCCAATTACAAACTTATGCATCAAATAAGTTCACAGTTACGAAGATCTGCTTCCAGCACTTGAGGTATCAGAGAAGATGACAACACAAAACAAAAGTATGACCTAATATGTGCTTAATCTACAAGTATGAATAACTGCTCCTAAATTTGGAAAGTTCCAGGATTTGAAAATTTCTGCATTCTGATACCTCCCCCCAAACTGAGGTTAGCATGGTCACTAGTTTAAAGTGTTCGAACAGAATATATTAGTTTTTTTTTTTGTTTTGCTAATATGCAAAAGGGCATCTGTATTATTTTGAAAGCTTCTGTTCAAATGGAATGCTTAAAACCACAGTATGAATTTGATAAACCTCAGGTAGTGAAGGCAGTCAATGCGGGTCTAAGTTTTGGTTTCTGCTAGCTAGCTCGTCCCTCTTGCTTTTCCTTTCCTATTTTTTTCTTCCTATTTGTCAAGCCCTTTAGTGCATATCAACAGTGAGAAAACAAGGATGTCTATTCACTGATGATAAGGAAGAGTAGCAATGAGTTTGGAAAGGAACTGACAGCAGAAAAAAGGAATGATTTGTGGTTTTGTGAATTTTTGTGGAATTAACAAGACTATCATATTGATTCTTTGCCATACAAGCAGGTCAGCAGCACTACTGAACTAATTCTAACAAGCAATTGAGAATTTAGAGATTGGAGATATGAACAAGAATATCTGGCTAATCAAATGGAAACAACAAAATGTTTCAGTTACCCATTTGATCTGGAATGTGCTCATTAAGTGGGATATTTTTTCTATAAATAATAAAACTTCATTAAAAAGTGCAAAAGTGCAACCCAAGTAGACAAGTTGTATATAGAAGAGACACCTATCAAAAATGAAAAACAGAAGCAAGAAATGCTTGAAAGTTAAGCCCATTAAAGTCTAAAGAAGCTGTCCAAATTTAAGCTCCTTGAACGTCTGTTCACGGTCTTCAAATTTACTATTATTCACTTCCCTCTAAATACACCATATGAGGAAGTAAGAACCATCTTTGACACTGCTCCAATTTACGGGCTGCCACTTCCCTCCCCAAGAGTCAAAAGGTCCAAAATTCTCTCGGTAGGGTGATATTTTCATTTTCCATTGTGCTCTCATGTCATCAATCCTCTTTTGTCAATTCAATGATTGATATTATTGTTGTATTACAAGAAAATATTTAGAAAAAAAATAAAATAAACATAAAGGTGACCTTTCCTCATTTCTTCTTAACAAAAATACTCCAATAACCCATACATTTAGACAACAAATTCTGCGCTTCCATACATAGATTCAACATTCAGACCATCAATCAACAAAAGAATTGCACTTACAAGTCTGAAGGAAAGGACACAAATGAAGACAAAATCTTTTAATCATCAAATGAGAATAACTTGTCTCGAAAAAAAAAAAAAAAAAAAGGCTAGTAGCTCAAACATTGAAGGACGAAAGAAGAGGTAACAGAACCTTATCTTGCCCATTGATATCAGCTTTCACAAGCTTTGAGTAGAATTCTGTCTGCGCTTGGCCATCCTTTGAAGTTTCAACAATATCAATAAAAGCGACTCGAAGAGCTTCATTTCTAGCATCAACACAAAATAGTGAAAATCAGATATCATAAGACTACTCATCTAATGCATTTTCTGGCAGATTTAATCGTATTAGAAATCCGTGAAGATAAACATCCTGAAACAAAATCTTTGCATAAGCTAAAGGCTACCTCTGCATAAGCAATGCGATATCACCAGCTTCAGGTTTTTGTTCCTCTTTCTGCTTTCCGTATATTTGACATGTAACCACATAAGTAAACTTAAGATCTGCCTGAGCCCGTACTTCAGGAGAGAGCTCAAACCCGCGAACATCAGTTGCTTCATTGCTAGAAACTGCAGCCTCCAAATCTGATATTGCCATCAGATGATGAGGTAAGTGGCCATGCAGGATAAAATAAAAAAAGACATAATTGATAGTGCTAACCTTCAGAAGTCATCCTCTCCAAATATGACTGGAGCATAAGAGCTTTTCTATAGTACATCATCCCACGAACTGCATATCTCAAACCAATTGCTAAGTTAGTTGAAAAGCTATCGTGCATTGAGACAAGCACAGATAGACATACCGGGATAAATGGTATCAACAAAATCAAATAAAAGAGTTTTGATATATATTTATATATATATATATATAGAGAGAGAGAGAGAGAGAGAGAGAGAGAGAGAGAGAGAGAGAGAGACAGACAGACAGACAGACAGACAGACAGAGAAACCAAGGAGGCTCCCTACAATATCAAACCTACAAACTACTAACATTTTCAAGCTGCAAGAGTATTAAATTGCTTGTTCCAATCTTTTTTGTGAAGGAACCAATTTTCAAGATTAAAACCATAAAAAATGAAATGAGAAAAAACGACATACCAGTTCGGGCCAATGTTTGCCCCCTGTAAGAAGCCCAAAACCGAAGTTCAAGGATCTCATTAGAACTATGCAAAAGCTCAGAATCTTGTGTAGTCTCATCACGACCAATTCGCGCAAGGAAGTTCTTCCACTCATCTGTGATGAAATAAGATTATGGTTATATGCTAGACAGCACAAAAAGCTTCAGTCCACAGAAAAAAAATGCAAGATCATTATTTGGGAGACAAGAATAAATCATATATAATAACTGATGAAGCAACCACGCATCGGAAATACTTAAATTTTTCGTAGCTATACATGCAACTTCAAATTCTATAGGTAATAGTTACCATTCTATTTCATCTGTCATGAAAATAATACATGATTATGGGAGAAGTCGAGATTAACAAAAAAAAGTAAATGTGAAGAGTCACAAAAGACTGGGATGGGAAATACAATGGAATGTACTGGATTTTTAGCATGTGCAACCACCAAACCCCAGACAAAGCAGCCTAGTTTTCTAAATTTTATTCTTGTGGAAGATAAGCAACTCATCCCGAGGTTGGCACATCTTGTTGGGCTTGGTGAAACATTGGGACCTGTAAGTGATGATCGAGGTCACCAATTCGTTCTCCTAGTTTCAGAAAGCAACCATCAGCCTCTGGCTTTGAGCTCTGTGATGGGGAGGTAGGTTAGATCTACCCTTTTTTTAATCGGTATAGATAGGTTTGACCTACCTATTTCCAGCAATAATTGCTACGAGGATAATTTAGGTCTATATTTAGATTGTATATAGCAGATAATTAGGCTGTAGATAATGTGGGAAATACTTAACGTGTACAGAAAATCTGGGTTGTAGATAACGTGGGAAATACATAATGTGTAGAGAAAATCTGCAATTAGGCGCTGAAATATCTAGCAACTATGTAACTCTCTTCTATAAATAATGAAAGGAACTTGATGGAAAAGGTATTCAGATCAATTGACATGGTATCAGAGCTTCTACTCTGACTATCGTTTCTATGTGGTCTTTATCATTGAGAATTTTTGAGGTGCGACGATAGGAAATTTTCTTTTTCTCTATTCTCACACGTTTGTCTGATTTTTGGTGGCTGTGGTGTTCCATGAAGTGCTCGCTCGCACGTCTGTGATGTTTTCAACTTCTGGGCTCATCACTTTGGTGGCTGTCGGCATTCTTTGGAGTTCCAAGTGCTGTTTCTGTGCCCGTTGTGGTGGCTGACAGCGTCTGTGGGTGGCTGTGAGGTTGTCGGCAGGTTCTTTGGGTGGCTAAGTGGTGGTCGGCAACTTGGACTCCTGGTGTGGCCAATGAATGTGACTGTGCATGCTTTCTTTATAGTTTCCTGCTCTCTCTTTGTTTGGGTATTTTCATTGGGCCATTTTTTACTGACCTCTAAGAACTAGTTCTGCTTGAAGTGGATTCTAGAAAGGCAGTCAGTTCTTTGATCCCAGGAGAGGCATCTCAATAGGAGCTGCTATAGGATACAAATCTGGCTTTGCTGCTTGAAAGCTTGGATTGGGCCAGTTTCCTGGTGTGAACTTGGGCCTCTTTTCATTTGGACTTGGTTTAGGCGTCCAGTTTTGCTTGGGTCTCTCTTTTGAGAATTATTTTGCTGCTTATTGCCGTGCGTTGCTTGTTACCGTTGCTGTCTGAAATTTTCTGGTTGGATTTCTTGCTATTTTAAGTGGCTTTCATCATGTTTATTGAGAATACTATTATTCGATTTACTGGAAAGAATTATCCTGTGTGGGAATTTCAGTTTAAAATAATTTTGAAAGGGAAAGAATTATCAACTCATATTGATGGTTCTAATCAAGTTCCCACTAATGAAAAAGAAATTGCACAATGGCAGGTCAAGGATGCTAAAGTAGTCTCTTGGCTGTTGGGGGCGATTGAGCCCCATCTTGTGACCAATCTTTCCTGTTGTACTACGGCTCAATCTATGTGGGACTATCTCCATCACATTTATCACTAGGATCATAGTGTTCGGAAGTTCCAATTGGAGTTACAAATTAGCAATTATACTCAAGGTAATTTGACCATTAAACAATTTTATTATGGTTTTATTTATCTTTGGAGCGATTATTCTGCTATTGTTCATGCTAAGGTTCCCCATGCAGCCCTCGCGGCTCTTCAAGCGGTTCATACTGAGAGTCAACGCAATTAGTTTTTGATGAAGCTTCACCCTGAATTTGATCTTGTTCGAGCTGGTTTATTGAACCATAATCCAGTTCCTTCTTTGGATATTTGTTTAGGAGATTTATTGCGTGAAGAACAACAGTTATCCACTTAGATGGGTATGACTTCTAAGAAGGTCTTTTCTGAGGCTGCGAATGTAGACCATGCAGCACAAGGGAGAGGGACAAACAAGTTGCAGTGTTTCAATTGCAAGAAATTTGGTCATATTGCCCGCAATTGCCCTAAGAAATTTTGTAACTACTGCAAGAAAGAGGTCATATCATCAAAGACCGTCGAGTGCGGCTTCAGAATTGCCAATCCCAAGCTTTTCAGCCTGCTGTTCAGTCTTCTTCTTCTTCTACGCCATCTACTGTAAGCTCTAATTCATCTGTTCTCACACTAGCAATGGTCCAACAGATGACTGTGCCTGCTTTTAAGGCCTTAGGCCTGCAAGGTACGGGTACTAACTCAACTTCTTGAATTGTTGATTTGGGCACTTCTAATCATATGACTGGTAATGCGACGGGTCTCCATGGTGTTCGTAAGTATAGAGGCACGCAAAATATTCAGATCGCTAATGGCAATACTCTTCCTATTACTACTGTTGGTAAATTGGGCTCTTCATTTAACTATGTTTTTGTCTGTCCTGATTGCCTACCAATTTAATTTCCGTTGGACAACTGGTAAATAATATTTGTGATGTTCACTTTTCTTGTATTTGTTGTCTTGTGCAGGATTAGGTGTCAGGGACGGTGATTGCGAAGGGGCCTAAAGTGGGACAGTTATTTCTTTTACAGTTTTCTATTCCTAATTTTATTTCTCTAGCTTGTATGGCTACTACCAATACTAATGAAATCTGGCATAAGAAATTAGGTCATCCTAATTCTGTTGTCTTGGCTCACCTTATGAAACATGATTTTTTGGGCAATAAAGATTCATTTTCTTCTTCTCCTGTATCTTTTGATTGTGCTACTTTTCGTCTTAGTAAAAGTAAAACTTTACCTTTTCCTGCGCATGGTAATCGTGCTTCTAACTATTTTGAGATTGTGCATACTGACGTTTTGGGTGTGTCCTGTTATTTCTCATGACCAGTATTGTTATTTTGTGACATTTATCGATGATTATAGTTGATTCACCTAGATATATTTTCTCCGTTCTAAAGCTAACATATTTTCTATCTGTAAAAAATTTCTTGCACTTGTCAAGACACAGTTCAGTACTCGTATCAAAACTTACACTCTGACTCAAGGGAGGGAGTACATGTCTTATTCTTTTCAGATTTTTCTTCAGCAAAAAGGGATCATTTCCTGGCGTTCTTGTCCTTATACTCCTGAACAAAATGGAATCGCTAAGCGTAAGAATCGTCATCTCTTAGATGTCGTCCGTACTTTTTTGATTGATTCTTCTGTACCTTCTAAGTTATGGGTAGAAGCTTTATCTATTGCTGTCTATTTGATCAATTGTTTGCTTGCTACCACTCTAGATTATGATTCTCCCTATTTTCGATTATTTGGCATATCTCCTGAGTATCAATCCTTTCATGCTTTTGGCTGTGTTTGTTTTGTTCATCTACCACCTGTTGAGCGTCACAAGCTTGCTGCACAGTCTGTCACGTGTGCCTTTATGGGATATAGTCCTACCCAGAAAAGATTTGTTTGTTATGATGCTCATGCAAACAAATTCCGAATCTCATGAAATGTAATTTTCTTCGAAAATCAATATTTCTTTCAGTCTTAGGTTATTTCTGATCCTCCTATTACTCTTCTTCCCGCTTTTGATGATATGTCTTCTTTTATTAAGCGATTTAAACCAAGTATGGTGTATCATCAACGTTTTTCCCCTTCTTCAAACTACAGACATATTCACTAAACCAGGTATGATGATGTGTCTCCCTCACATTTCCACCGAACGTCAAACTGCAGACAGATTCACTAAAGCTCTTTCTCGGCACCGACATCAATTCTTGGTTGACAAATGCTGCTTCTTCATCTACCAGCATCAATTTGAGGGGGGATGTGACAAGGATAATTTAGGTCTATATTTAGATTGTATATAGTAGATAATTAGGTTGTAGATAACGTGGGAAATACTTAACGTGTACAGAAAATCTAGATTGTAGATAACGTGGGAAATACATAACGTGTAGAGAAAATCTGCATTTAGGCGCTGAAATATCTAGTAACTATGTAACTCTCTTCTATGAATAATGAAAGAAACCTGATCGAAAAGGTATTTAGACCAATTGACAATAATAACTTAGGTATTCTACAATCATTTCCAATTGGACGATCCATTAATGCAACTGATGGAGGATTATATATGGATCAACTTTTTTATATGGACGGATACACAAGCATATGTTTCATGCTTGTTTGAAAGTTCTTTTTCGAGTGGTCATCTCAAACTTCTGTCAATAAAATAAGTCTTTTTCGAGTGGTCATCCAAATTCCAAATGAATGAAAATGTGACTGAATTGGTCCCAGTCACTCTTTGGGGCAAAGTGGAAGAAGAGAGGAGATTCTCAGACGAGAAAAATGATCCAACAACTTCAAAAGAATTGAATGAGGAATCATATGACGTGAAAATCTCATACATGGTTTTGTAGAGTGGGCGCAATGGTGACTTATCTATCAACTTTTGCACTACCACCACCAAAAAACCAAACTTTGCCTTACGTAAAGTTGCCAAAGTACACTTAACCTCAAGATTTGAAATGATTGCTTATATACCCGGTATTGGCCATAATTACCACAAATAATTAGGATAACTTCCTGTCAAGCATTTTTTTTCCTGACTTTTCTCATTCTCTCTCTTCTCAACTTACATATATGTGCCAGTTTTGTTTCTAACAGCCTTGTATCAGGCACTTGTATGCTAAGGAGATGAAGTATCAAATTACGGACATGATATGGAACATCAACTAGTGAGTTTGAGCAATTTTAAGTGCATTTAGGTGGACTATGGGATTTCTAAAACATTTAGAGATAGAATCCAAGGCGTTTGCAATATCAAAGGAAGAGAAGTTTTTGTTTATTACTAAGAGGAGTAGACGAGTGGCTAAGGAGACGACTTTAGGAATCCCCATAGTGCAATGGTTTGCAAAAATATTGGAGGATTGCCAAAAGGGTGAAAAGAAGGAATTTTATACAACAGCAACGGAGGGTTCCAAAAGCTTCATTGCACAAAGGTGTTCAAATGCTCGAGGTCGTTACATGGCCCTGGTGGAGTACGGTGGTGGTGGCCGATGAAGCTTCATCTTCATACCTAAAGAGTTGGGAGATAAGGGCAAGAGGAAAATGGCGGAGGCATTGTGGGAGGCCGTTATGGAGGATGGGCAAGAATTTCACAGCAGAGGAGTTGTAACACAGAGGCCAATGGTGGAGGTGAACCACCCGCAAAGTCAATCGTATAAAGAGGCTTTTGTGCAGCAGAAGGCCTCGAATCATGGTGCTGGTGCAACAGATGATGCTGACAGAGGTGGAAAGGCTCCACTTATGAAAGCAAGTACACGATTGGGATGGCAGGCCTATCGTGGGACTGGTAGAGGAAGACGTACATAGTAACTTGCTGGTAATGAAAACGCAATTGTTGGATTTACAAGAGAAGGTAGAAGTTCTAATACGGTGGGTTGAGGAGGGGCATAATGGGCCTAATAAGATGGGCCAGGGCAATGAAAGGGGCATGGGAAATGAGGATGGCCCAGGCTCTAAGCAAATAAACCTGGTCCAAACCAAGTTAACGTGGGTGAAGTGAGGCATGGTCCAAACCAAAGGCATTAGAAGGCCGGGCCAGACCCAAACTCAACGAGCCGCGCAAAGGTGGTGAAAATGAAGGAAAAATTTAGGGCCAAAACCCTGCCCATGTGGAGGGTCATGGTGGGTGGAGAGGCGAGGACTTCTGCAAACGGGAATCAACCAACCTTGCCGAAGGAGCCAGGGTATCTATCGGACCCTCTAGACACCCATTGGAGCAGCAAAACGATGACGGTGGTGCAAAGGAGCTCTTCAACGGTGATGGAGGATCTGCGAGATGGAGATGACGTAGTTGAGGTGTCGAGGACCACGGGTCAAGAGTCAATCAACCCATCGACGGTGGCTCAAAGGGTGATCAAGAAACTACCGACAGTTGATTTAGAAGTGGATCTTAACGTTATTTCATCAGCAAATGTGGGATCCCTAGCGCAACACACACAGACAGTGTCGATGGAAAGCAGGGACAAGGCTCAAGTGTTCTCTTCTCTGGTGAGGGCCTCTGGGCAATCTCAACACACATAGGTGCTCTCTTCTACGGCACAACACACACAAATAGTGCCGATGGACAGCAGGGAGGAGACTTAGTTGCTCTCCTCTGGCGAGGGCCTTTGGGCAATTCCAACCAGTCCAAGAGTTGGTAATGGGGGTAGAGGACATGAATTACATGCTTCAGTTGGCACACAGGGAGGTCAAGGTGGACTCAAAGCCACTATGCACATTGTCTCCCCTGCTTACACTAGGAGGCTCACCATCGGACTAGGTGATTTAGAAAGTGAAGGATATTCAAGAGTGTGTGGAGATCTCCTGCGACGGGCTTGAGGAGCAACTTAGGGCATTACTTATCGCCATTAAGGAAGGGCTGATCCAATCCCCTAAATCTGCTTCTAGGAAAAAGAGGGAGCTGAAACGTCCTACTTGTTCAATCAATTACAACAAAAGGGTGGAGACCACTAGCAAGGGAAGATCCAAGGGAAATGCTATTTTTCCCTATGAACCCTAGAATTCTCTTGGAAAATTAGGGGTCTTAATGATCCCAACAAGCATTCGTGGGTGAAGAGTCTCTTACGTCAATGGAAGTAGGATATTGTTGTTTACAAGAACGAAGATGGAATTCATGGATCGTAGCTTCATCACTAACATTTGGGGCTGTCCATTTGTGAGATCGGTATTTCTTGCCTTGGTGAGAGGATCCAGCGGCATCCTTATTATGTGGGATTCGAGGGTGGTTGAGTCTATTGATGTGTGTTGGAAATTACATGGTAGCGTGTTCGTTTAGAAATGTGGAGGACGGCTTTTGTTGGGCTTTCATTGGTGTGTATGGGCCAAACATGGAGTCACATAGGAAGGTCTTATGGGAGGAGTTAGCGGGTTTAGGCAGCTGGTGCAACTTACCATGGTGCATTGGTGGTGACTTTAATGTCACTAGTTTCCTAGTGAAAGATCGGGAGAAGTCTGGAATAGCCAGGCAATCAATGAGTTTTATGAATTTATCTTTGATATTGATCTGGTGTACTTGCCACTTCTTGGTGGTGTGCACACTTTGTCTAATAATCGGGCATGGTCTCATTGGACAGATTTTTGGTGTCCCCTTCATGGGAGGCACATTACTCTACAATGTTACAGAAGAGAATAGATAGAGTTTGCTCAGACCATTTCCCCCATTGTACTGGATTGTGGAGGCATTCACAAGGGTAAACGATGCCTTAAGTTTGAAAATAGGTGGCTGAAAGTTGAGGGTTTTGTGGAGAAAGTGAGGTTGTGGTGGACCTTGTACACTTGAGGGCTCACCCAGCTTTATCTTGGCTGGAAAATTGAAAGCACTGAAGTGGGAATTGAAGAGGTGGAATGCTAAAGTCTTCGGACACAGTAATAGTCAAAAAAGGTCTCTTATGGAGGATTTAAAGGATTTGGAGGAAAGGGAGGTAAGCGCTCCTCTTTCCGAAGAAGAGTCGTGCAGGAAACTAGCTACCAATACGAAGTTGGAGAAGGTGTTACTAATGGAGGAAATTTCATGGAGACAAAAGTCAAGAGCCCTTTGGTTGAAGGATGGGGACTATTGTACAAAAATTTTCCACCGGCTGGCTAATTCTCACCGTAGGAATAATGCTATCAAGCTGCTTTAGGTTGAGGGACAGGTATACTCTGATCATGATGCTATTAAGAGCCATATTGTTACTTACTATGAAGATTTGCTGAAAAATCCCCGTGGAGACCCAAATTGGATGGTATGCCTTTTGAGAATAATCATCAAGTAAACTTTGTGTGGTTGGAGAGACCTTTTGAAGTAGAGGAGGTTCTTCGGGTGCTTCGTGGGATGGCCAAGGATAAAGCCCTGGGCCAGATGGGTTTTCAATGGCCTTTTATCATGAGTGCTAGGATGTGGTGGGGGAGGATATTATGCAGGTTTTTCAAGAGTTATACACGTCTGGTAAATTTCAAAAAAGCATTAATGCGTCTTTCATTGCTCTTATCCCTAAAAAAGTTGGGGCTGTGGAGGTGAAAGATTTTCGGCCTATTAGTCTCATTATTGGGGTGTATAAGATTATTTCGAAGGTACTTGTCAATCGCATGAGTAAGGTTTTGACTAGTGTTATATCAAAACCCCAAAACGCATTTGTGAAGGGGAGACAAATCTTGGATTTGGTGTTGATCGCCAGCAAATGCCTAGATTGTAGGCTCAAGAAGGGTACACACGGGCTTTTGTGTAAGCTGGACATGGAGAATCCCTATGACCATGTAAATTGGGATTTTTTGTGTTATCTACTTGGGAGATGCGGCTTCGGGGAGAGATGGATTTCATGGATTAAGACAAGGGGATCCCCACTTCCCTTTGTAGTTTGTCATTGATATGGATGCATTGAGTCACATGTTGAGTGCAACTGTTAATAGAGGCTTTATTGCTGGATTCTCAGTGGGAGGGATCATTATATCTCACTTATTCTTTTCTGATGACACACTGCTGTTTTCTGAGCCGGACAGTGATCATATGCAGTACCTGAGGGCTGTATTACTTTGTTTTGAAGAGGTTTCAGGCCTGAAGGTAAATCTCTCAAAATCTGAAATGGTTCCTATGGGTGGTGTGAACAATATTCAGGGCTTGGCAACTATCTTGAGCTGTAAGATTGCTTCGCTGCCTTTGAACTACCTCGGTCTTCCACTGGGGCCTGCGTTCAAGACAATCTATTTGGGATGGTGTGGTAGAAAAAATTGAAAGAAGATTGGCCAGGTGGAAATGGATATATCTGTCCAAGGGTGGTAGACTGACTCTCATTAAGAGCACTTTATCTAATCTCCGTACTTATTTTCTATCCTTATTTTTTATACCCACAAATGTGGCTTCTCGTATTGAGAAAACTTTCTGTAATTTTCTTTGGGGAGGAATAGGGGTTGAAACAAAGTTCCATCTTGTGGGTTGGGATAAAGTTTGCTCACCAATACGATGTGGTGGGCTGGGGATGCGTAATGTAAGGGTCTTCAACAAAGCACTTTTAGGGAAATGGTTGTGGAGGTATCTAAGGGAAGGAGAGGGCGGAGAGAAATGATAGAGGCTAAGTATCAAACCATTCGGGGGCGTTGGTGCTCTAACGAAGTTAGAGGGCACATGGCGTGGGATTGTGGAAACATATAAGAGCTGGAGGGGGCAGATTTTCTCTTGGGATTTTCCAATGATCATAACTAGCCTTGGAAGGCAATCTGGAAGTGCAAGGTAGCTTCCAAGATTACTTTCTTCGTTTGGACTGCATCTCTTGGGCGGATTCTCACCTTAAATAATCTGAGAAAACGTGGTCTCATTATTTCAGTTGATAATCTCTTATTACGTTGTGAAGTGGCCCAGTGTTTATGGAATCAGGTCTTTAATAGAATATAAGGGTGGCATCGGTCATGCCTGGAAGAGTTAGGGATATTATGTGCTACTGGAGAAGTATCAGGGGAAATGCCCATATCGCTGCTGTGCGGAGAATATTCCTTAACTGCATTTTTGTGGTGCTTGTGGCTAGAGCGAAACAAGAGGTGTTTTGAAGATATGAGCTGAAACGATTTTTCTACAATACACTTCTTTCTTCGGCTTAACCCATTATTTGTAATGTGGACAACCTTCATGAGTTGCTTGTAACTCTTACTAGTGCTTAGATGTAATTAGGCATGTTCATTGTATACCAAGGCTGCACAAAAACCGAGGAAACCGGCCTTCACCAAAGCGAACAGGCCACCGGAGTACGGAAGTAGCCAAAACCAACGTAGAACCGGTCAACCGGCGGTATAAATAACTCAAAACCAATGCCGGCCAGTTCGGTTCCGGTTTGAACCAATATCAAAATGCCGAACCGGCCAATTATATATATAAATATATATTTTTTATATTATAGGTATATAAAACAACACCATTAAGTGAAACGGCGTCATTTTAATATTGACTTCTATAAAAAAAAAAAAAAAAAATTAGGTGAAACGGCAACGTATCGACCTGAGATTAATAAACCCCCCATTTCTTCTTCTTTCAGAATCAGCACCACCGACGCACAGCCCACCACTCCCCTCCTCCACAGTGACACCGACGGCAAAAGAACCACACCGACTCCCGCTGACACCAAGGCTGCCGGTTTTTTCCCCTTTAATTGGCCGATTCTGAACATCTCAAAACACTGTTGGTGCAGCGTCGGTTTTGGACTGAAACTGCACCAATGACATCGGTTTTCACCCGTAATGTATACTACTAGTGTACTCAGGCGATGCATCTTATATCAATAAAATTTTACCTTTACCTATTAAAAAAAATGGAACATCAAGTAGTAAAAGTATACCAGCCATTTTAATGAGACACATGCACAGCAAAATAATTATCAAAATTAAAACAAAACCAAAGATAAAAGTATAGCACTGTCCAGCACAAGCAATATGCTAAAATATACTGTACCATATTGAGGTCAAAATACATTCATTATGAGTGAACAGCTATAATTTAACTTAAATTTTTTTATCAGTTTAACAAATAACTAAAGTCTAATTCCCCAAAATTGACACAAACCAGGATCCGAAAAGAAGAAAAAATAACATTCAGAAAAAAAATATTAGTATTTAAAAGAACAAGGTAGCATTTTACTAGTACAACAACAATAATCAAATAACAGGGGAATCAAATAAAACAAAAAATTAAGCAGGATAAAAAAGGAAGTACCTGGATATATTTTTTGAAGGTAAAATAAAATCGATATACCATCCTCATTTTTCTTCTGGAGTTCAGACATACTATAAAGTACAGTCTCAGAATAATATGGAGTGAACACACTGCATATACACATGCATAAAGATGAGGGTGTAAGATTTGTCAAGCAGACGTATCAATGCATCCAAGAGTAAAAGAGATTAATGAATAAAAGGCGCAACCTGAATGACAACATCTCACGCACTGGCTTGGCTACAGGCATCTTCATAAAAAGGGAATTAGTGAAGAATTCCAGCCTGCGCCTGGCCTCAAGATTTCTGGGAATAGTTGAAGCCGAATCTTTCATGGTCAACAATGAATACAATCTTCTGACTTGCGCTCTCTGCACATCTTCTAAAATTACTCATTCTCATCCAGAAGTGGAATTAAACATATCTTAAAAGAGAGGTTCTTTTTTTTTTTCTTTTTTTTTCTTTTTTCTTTCTTTTTTTAAATAAATCTTAAAAGAGATAATTGAAAGAAAAAAGAATACAGATGTTCCCGAACATACCAACTCAGCACCTTGGGGCCACTTCAACTTTGTAAAAAGACGACCTTCAGTCCTTGCTTTTGACAATATATTCCAGGTTTCGTAGTGCTCCCTATAATAGATATATGTAAAACGTTATATTTTCAAGGGAAAAGCAAAATAAATGTTCTGGCACGAAAGCATACATTAGCAGATTCAACAGACCTCATATTAATAGAAAGGACATCATGTCGGACAACATCATAGAGCTCTTGAATAGCCTTTACAGCACCTTCTTCCAGCTCTGGTGTTTTAACCTCTTTCTGTAAAATGTCAAAAATAAGGCAGAATCCCATATTAATACTGCCACAAACTCCTAATACAGCTACTCGAAAAAACATTAAAATAACAAGAAAATCATATCTAGTTGTAAGAACCATACACAGGTGCATCACCTCATTACTGCATTACAAACATAAACACTATCCAAATATATCTTATTCCTCAACATAATAGGTGGGCACAGTTATCTCTTCCAAAAGTGGTAAGAGTTACGTTGATAAAAAGTACTATTTCCAATCTACCTACCTACTTCTTATCTCTTTTTCCAATACCATGCAAGTTGGTTAATCGGTTAGAAAAGTTGCAACCAGATTTCCCGGGGGGAGGGGGGGGCGATGGATTAAGAATTCAAGTTTCACTTGGTGAATTGGGATACAGTTTGTACTCCAATACATGAAGGTGGGCTGGGAATTCGTAATTTGTTGGTCTTCAACAAGGCTTTATTGGGTATAAGTGGCTATGGAGATACCATGAGGAGATGGGAGCTTTGGGGAGAGTTATCATAGATCTAAAATATGGTGGATTGTGGGGAGGATGGTGCTCGAATGAGGTGAGCAGACCTCATGGGGTGGGGCTTTGGAAACACATCCAAAGAGGCTGAACAAACATCCATCGATACACACGTTTGGCAGTTGGGGATGGTTCCAGAATTAAATTCTGGACTGATTTATGGTGTGGAGATCGAGTCCTTACGGAAGCTTATCCAACAATATACAGCAACACACGAAGACAGGAGGCTTCAGTAGCAGAGCTCATGGATCTTTCTAGTGGCTCTCCCCAATGGAATATCATGTTCCTTAGAGAGGGCCCAAGACAGGGAAATTGACACTTTTACAGATTTCTCTAATCTGGTGTATAATTGTAGAGTGAACGGAGGAGCTGATACGATTTTGTGGTCACCATCCTAGAAGGGAAGATTTACAATGGAGGACCAAGGTCCCCCTAAAAGCCTCTTTTTTTGTATGGACAGCTTCATTAGGGAAGATTCTCATATTAGATCATCTACGGAAACGGAAAATCATTGTGTTGGATTGGTTTCATATGTGGGATCATTTATTACTGCATTGTGACATAGCCATGAGTTTGTGGAATGATATATTTGCTAGAGCGGGGCTCCATTGGGTGATGCCACGAAGGGTTGTGGGTTTTTTGGCCAGCGGGCAAGGCATCCGAGGTACCACTCAAATTGCAGCTATGTGGAAGATGATACCGATATGTCTATGGTGGTGCATATGGATGGAGAGGAATGGTTGAAGTTTTGAGAATCGTGAACGGACGATGGATGAGATTAGAACTTTATTTTTTCATACTCTATTCCATTAGTCGATTGTAATAGACTTTAATGACTTGAACATACATGATTTCCTTGTATCTTTAGACACTCATGCATAGCTATTGCTCTTGTATATGCATGTACTTGGCTTCGCCTATTTTAATAAAATTCTTATTTATTGATAATAAAAAAAAATAAGTGGGCACCACAGAGAAAGAAGGCACAGTGAAAATGGAGTTATCCCAAATAAAGGGGACCCTTTGCCTTGAATGACATTAAGAAACTTTCCTCATCACCATTCATGGATTCATGATAAAAGGATATATTCAATCTAAACAGGGAAGGTCCCTATCGATTCAAACATCTCCTTGCATCACATCCCATGAGCATCATATTATTTTAGGTCAATTTTTCACTAGGCCACAAATGTACCAACAATTTTTCCAATTGATTTAAGCAACTGCATATGAAAACAATCAATATAAACACTGAACAGATAAAAAACCCCTATTTTGAATTGAGATTGTGGCAGCATGTATATTCTGTACTAGCCAGATGTATTTGTGTCGGACAAATCCTATAAGGTCACTACCAAGTTACAGTGAAATACTTTTACTTTTTTTTATTCTCTCCAATGTACCCTCTCTATAAAACTGATTGCTTTCAAGAAATGTATACATCGCATATCTGTATTTAGTGCTTCCCAGTTATTAACACAAAAGCACTAAGACCCATATCAAATTTTCTATTTTTTTTTTATTTTTTATAAAAACATTATCATAGGATTAGTGCAAGTGTCAGAGGGACAACCACCCCAGCAATGGAAAGAAAAGATATAGTGGATATCTGTCAAGTTAAAGAGCATTCACCATTAGGAATTTGTATCAATTCAAGCAAGAGGAAGATATCCCTAATTCTTACCAGAATTCCCATCAGTGCAGTGACTCGAGAAATAACAAGCGGCAGCTTACTGAGTTGAAAGTCAACCTGAATAGTCTTCTTCACAATACTTGCATGAATATCTTCACATATCCTTTCAACCCTGAAACAATAGGAGATAACTACAAAATAAAGCTATGTTCATTCATTATTCATATAATGAAAGAAACAATCAGATAGGAAGGCTATGGAGCATTTTTAAAGAAACTAACCACATCCGTCCTTCATCATCCAATAATTTGGTCAGGATAAGCCTAATCAAATGGTAGCACTCCTGAACAGCATACTTCATATAGTCATCCCTTGAGATCCTTTCCCAGAGTTCATCGTGTGAATCTCTATTCACTACGGCAATATCCTTGGCCAGAAATATCTACATAATCACATTGAATTAGACTTGATTAATTAATGTAATATAGGTTAAATACAACTGGAGATCCACAATTAAAAAAGAATTGGAAAATTAACCAAAAACCAGAAGCAAAGGGTAGCTTTTAAAGAAACTGAATGACCTTGCTAGAAAGAAGAAAAAGGGGCCACTGGACCAAGGAAATAATTCCAGAATTTTTTGGCATAAGCAGCAGCTCCATTTCCCTGCCCAAAAGATAAAAAGGGAGATGAGAGAAAAAAATAAGGAAAATAAGGCTTGTAAACATATCAAGAAGAAGAGAAAAAATCTGATGTGCTCTAAATTATGTGAATAAAAAGCATTAGAAATGAGAGCCATCAAAGTGATAATAACTAATTGAGAATATCTTGGAACTCACAAGTCTGTAATATAATCTTCATCCCTCAAACTTTTTATGATCTCATTCCAGAAAGGAGCAAATCGAGCAGCATCAACCTTGTTCTTCTCTACATCCTTCAGGGAAAAAAAAAAAAAAAAAAAAAAAACACTTTTAGTTTTCCAAAAACTATTTCCACAAACTTTTTGATCCTTGAGCTCAAATAAGGCGTGCAAAGACACATCACATTGTTAGCTCTTGTAATCAACTTGTAAAGAAAATGCTAATATAGAAATTAAATATCAATTTCCAGATCTTTTTTTCTTCTTTTTTATAAGACAAAGGGAAAAATAATGATAAAAAAACACTATCCATGAACACATGAAATATACATTAGATACACCTAACTAGAGAAGATAAAGAGATAAAAAGAACTCTGGAAACTAAAGCTAGAGAAACATGAGCAGCCATCCAATAGTAAAGAGCATCAAAAAAGAAAGCTTTGAGGTCCTCCATTATCTTTGCCTGCCTTAAGCTCCAATTGTTCCTTCCTGCCATATGACTACATTACAAAAATCAGAGTAAATATCCACAAGAGTTCATTGTGACCACTCTCGAATCTTCATTTTCAACACGCTAATAACTTTGCCACCCATCTAAGCATCAGCCAGTCAAACCCAAAACAGAATAAAACAAATTATGATGCTAGCTATCTCACAATGGAGTACAGGTGATCCATAGTTTCTCATCCCTCCTACTGCAACACCACTCCATTACCACCACACGTCTCCTTCATGGGTTCTCCAAGGTAAGAATCCTCCCTAGTGCAGCTGTCCAAACAAATAAAGCTGCTCTCAAGGGGGGGCCTTCTCCAAATGGACGTCCATGCAAAGCTATTACTCTCATAAGGGATCAGTGTATGATAAAACCAGTTGACTTTGAACAACCCCTTGCTTGAACGTGGCCCAGTGCATTTTGTCTTCCACGTCTCAACCCAGCATACTACAACCAAGCATAGAATGAATTAAAAATATTTTCTCCTCCAATTTTGTGCTACCCTGATTAAGTCTACTTCTCAATGAGGAGGTCCATTTGAAAGCTAGAAATGATTTGCCACCAATGCATCCTTGGCCCTAATAATGCAGTATATATCTGAAAAGTCTCCATCAAGAGGTTGATCTCCACCCCACACATCATGTCAAAAGTTTGTCTTGGATCCATCACACACCTCATATCTGTTATATAATGCAAACCCCAACAACCCCACCCTCAGCTGCAACACCCTTTAATTCTTGTCACCAAAAAACATGAGAGGATACATTTCAAGCTCACTGCCAGATAAACCCTTCCATTACAATCTCCTCATCGTCTAATGCCCTCTACTATTCTACAGCATCAAAGGTACTCAGCTGATCCAAAGAAGTTTTTTTCCTTTTCCCCACATGGCCAAACACACCTCGTCGTTTCAAACCTTTAAGTCTACTTTCAATGCACTAGACTAGTGTTCCAAGACAAAACTTTGCAAACCCTAAAGGCACCAGAAGTTCACCATTCTTTCGCCTTATGCACAAAGCTTTCAGATTTCAACAGCACATAGTGCTGAATTTTAGTAGGGAAATCAAAGCAAAGTCTATGCAATCCTCATAGGGCCACTTCAGGAAACAGGGTTTCCGATTAAGGGGTGATAACAAATCTATCATCTCTGAACCAAGAAAGTGTATCCTAGTTGTTAGACCGTGAAAAGCTGCCCCTGCTATTAGACTGAAGTACAAAATTCGAAAATCCCATCAGGCCTATAAATAGTGCATGCTACTCTTAACCTATTGCCCGAAAAATGAGTAACATTATAGTCACCACTTAAACACCAAGGAAAATCCCACCAACTACTCACAGCCCCTAGCTCATCCCAAACTAACCTTTAATCACGAAACAAGTTAAGGTTATAACTCCCACAAACATCGATGTAAGAGAATCGTCCACATTTCTAAACCAAAAAGGGACCATAAATTCCCCACACAATCTTTTTCCACCACATTTCTTTCCTGCATCATCAAAATCCCTTTGGAGGCCCCTCAAGATCCAAACAATGCCAATATACCTGTCCCACAAACTGCAAATAGTATTGCCGGTCCCATGCTTTAGTTTAGTTTTCTGAAGACAAATAAAGTAAGCCTTCCATTTTGTGAGCAAGTTCCGCTTCCTCAGGCCCTTGTCTCCCTCATTCGGCCATCTAACATTCCAATCTAATATCCTCAGCTTCATGGAGACCAAAGACACCAAGGGCTGTAAACAAATGAAACTGCTTGGTAAGTCTCTCATGATTGCCTTGGCTAAACTCAACTTCGATTCAATTCATTTATTAAAAGAGATGTTGGTGAACGCAAAAACGTGATTGATTATTAGACGATCAACTCGTATAAAACACAATCCAACCTGCACAAGCTCTTTTAAACTCGAATAATTCCTCATTTATTTTTATTTTTTTTTACTGGCACTTAGTGTCCGGGAAGAACGTCCCGACTAATCTCGGGGGTGCACAGGCCCTTAGCATGGAGTTTCCCACAAGTGCACCTTTGGTAATTCAAGGGGAAAAATTCCCCAATCCGATGGCCCCTAGAGATTGTTTGCACCCAATGGGATTCAAACCTTGGCCCTTGGAGGGAGCATACCACCAAGACCAAGGACTTTACCACTTGAGTACTTTTTTGGCAGTGTTAATTTTAACCTACAATGAGAAGTACTTAAAAAGATGAGACAGATCATGAACCTAATACAATCCATGCTTGAATCTTTATGAATATAATCATAGATATTTGTATGCATAAACTACATAAATTTTTTTACAAAAATCTTACTTTGGTTGTCAAAACTTGTTGATAAAGTTGTAAAAAATAATATATATATATATAATCTACTTTATCAAAATTGAGTAGTTTGTGAACTTATTTGAAAAATAAATGAACTATTCGTGAAAATAAAATGAAAATTAGTGATAAACTTCAATTCAACTCATGCTGAGACAAGAAATTAAATGAGCAGAGCTTGACCCCCCACCACTCACTTGATTCTACAACAACTTCAACCACTACAATGATTAGAGGCACAAAATACATAAAATAATCACATGCATCAAAAATATTTCTAATTTGCAATTTAAGTTAACAAAAAACTTTGAAAAATGAACCTCCGACAAGACTAAATATTCTAATCTTAAATTCATGTGTTTTCACCCTATCTTCATAAAAAAAAAAAAAAAAAAAAAAAAAAAAAAAAAAAAAAAGCCATTTTCTTCTTTTTAGCTGATCTTTTAATGGATAGCTCACCTGTTTGGAAGAAGAACCGGGAGTCCTGCAAAAGACATTGCATTCAGATGCAAAACTAAACAAAAACACAAAAGCACAGCCAAACGAATTTTGGTCAGCCAACAACAGGCAAAAACATAACCTGTTGGAAAGAGGAATGTGAAGAGTGTCCATAAAAGCTCCAGGAAACTGCTCAAAAAGTTTGTGAAGGGCTTCCAATGACCTAATCTGAGGATCACGCCAAATAAATAAATAAATAAATACAAGGAAAGAAAGAAAGTGGACCCCAAAAGCACTAATCAATTGGGGTGAAAATCACAGTTAAACAACTTTTTTTTTCCCTCCTTTTTCTTTTGTGGGTGTGGATGCGTGGGTTTATTTCAGATTTTTTTTCCTTACCAGTCACGGACAATGGATGAACAAAATTTTTAGTACAGGACTCAAAAAACATTACATTTTGTTTACATTTTATTCAAAACTTTGATTCTAGGTTTCCATCTCTCATCAAATATCTCATCGCACTTCCTTTTTTCTTCCTTTGTCAAAGTGGGTAAAGTAAAACAGAAGTGTGATTAGACTTCATCTCAAGCATGAGATCAAAGGGTGAATCCAGAGGAGAAATATAATATGTACACATGTAAAACAAAGCCATTATAGATTTAGTTTTAATGTGCATCACACAGTAAAATATAACATACCTCCCCAAGACGGTCTCTAGCACCAAGCAAGAATCCCCAAACAGCAGATACAAGGGTGTAGAACACATAGATATCTAAGAGATAGATCTGAAATATAAAGGATCAGAAACAAATGAGAGAGAAAGAGAGTAGAAACAAATAAAAAATACTGCCACAAAAGAAATAAAAAAGGATAATCAACCATGAGAATAGCTTCTGAAAATAAAAAATATCCAATTGAGCATTTTATACATATTTGAGAGGTTCACATCATTATGAGTGTGCTGTTACCTCATAGTGATAATCAGCTCCAATAATTGATTGGAGGTAGTAACTTTGCATTTTCCAAGAAAAATGTTGGAGTTAGTTGATTTTAAACAATATTGAAATATTTAATTTTGCAAATTATACCTTTAAAGATCAAATGAACTAAATGCTTTAGCAAAAAACCAGTGAGTAAAAGAGACATCTCAAAATTATATAAATTCTGGGAAAAAAAAAACGTTTTACAATATGTACATTATACTTTTAGCCCAGGCAACATTTAGGCTTATACTCCAAAATGACTAGTCAATTTTACAATTGGAGCCCTTGGATTTATAAAGGGCAATACCTTCTATTTCCCAAGCAATGTGTGATCTCATTCACCACCTACCATATTTAATAGGGGATATTACAATCCTCCCCTTTTAAATCCCCGAGATCCTCATCAGGCCATTCCATTATAGGTAGCATGGGTAAAGTCACACACTTTTGATGCAGAATATCTCTGATACCCTTTGTAATGACCCAAGAAAATCCCAAGCCATATATAGGCTTATACTCCAAAAGAACTAATTAATGTTACAATTAGAGTCCTTTGGAATCCAAAAAAAAGGGCAAGAATTTCTCCTCCCCATGCAATGCAAGACACGGTCAAAGGAATAATATGAAGAAAACAGAGGGGAAAGAAAAAAAATTCTCAAAACACGCACCACATAGGTAGATTAGATTGCTTCGGTCAAAAGAACTAAAATTCAAATCAAAAAAACATTGTAGGTCCAATATATATGAATAACAGGAAACTTACCGCAACTACTGGAGCCCATAAGCTAGTAACTGCCAATGCATTATGGTTATCTGCAACAAAAGAAAGCAACTTAAAGAGCCAGAAGCATTGCTGAGGAGAACTAACAGAAAGATCCTAATTTATTCACTTAAATGAGTTCTTTCTTTTTTTCCTTGGCAAACTTAAAAATGAGCTCAAGTGCATTCTTAAAGTGACACAGTTAAGACCCAATCAGAAACTGCTTCGGGGCCAGCCATGATCAAATTCAAGCTTTGAGGGCACTCCTTTTATGCTTTGAAGCTGCTTCAGGATTGAAGGTGAACTTGGCTAAATCAGAAGTAGTCTCAGTGAGGGACATTCAGAATGTGGAGAGCATGGCTAAAATTTTAGAATGCAAGATATCTCAGCTGTTGATGAAATATTTTGAATCGAAATCTATTTGGGATGATGTACTAGAAAAAATGGAGCAGAAACTGGATAGTTGGAAGAAGATGTATCTATCGAGAGGTGGTAGGGTCACTTTAATCGAAAGTACCATTTCCAACTTGCCAACCTACTTTCCATCACTATTTCCGCTTCCCACCAAGGTGGCTCACCGCAAGGAGAAACTTCAACAGAATTTCTTGTGGGGGGATGAATGATGAGTTTAAATTCCATTTGGTAAATGGACCAAGTTGTGCTCCCCTATCCCGGAAGGAGGATTGGGTATTCAGAACTTGCAATCTTTTAACAAAGCTTTGCATGGCAAATGGCTATGGAGATACCACAATGAATGGGAAACATTACTTTAGACTTTAACGGCCAAAATGTACACGATTTTCTTCTTTCTTCTTTAGTGAACTAGATAGGTCTTATCTCTTGTATTACATCTTGTATGCTTGGGCTTTGCCTATTCTTATTAATATTACCGTTTACCTATAAAAAAAAAAAAATATATATATATATATATATATATGGTGAACCACAGGGAGGATGGTATTCAAATGAGGTAAGTGGTCCAGATGGGGTGGGACCATGGAAACATATAAGAAGAGGATGGGATACATATGCAAGAAAGATCCCTTTTGAGGTGGGTGATGGGTCCAAAATCAAATTCGGCATGATGTATGGTGTGCCAAGGAAGCTTATCCATTTCTATGGCATAACAAGAAAGAAGCCTTAATTGCAGACCTCTTAATCCTATGGCGTAGCAAAAACTCCCCAATGGAACGTTACATTCTTCAGAACTGCACAAGATTAAGAAGTTGACACTTTTTCAGAATTCTAAGATCTAGTGTACTCTACCCGTATCATGTGAGGGAGCTGAAGAATAGATCTCTTGGAGCCCTTCTAAGAAAGGGAAGTTCATAGTCTGCTCCTACTATTAAGCCATGCCCATTCATAATACAAATCCATTCCCATGAAAGAGTATTTGGAAGACCATAGCACCCCTTAAGGCAATTTTTCTAGTATGGATGGCTTCCTTGGGGAAGATCCTCATAATAGACAACCTACAAAAAGATTGGTGTTGTATGTGCAAAAAGAGCGGAGAGTCCGTAGATTATCTATTAATTCAATGTGAGATTGCTAAGACCTCACGGCAAGACTTCTTTGCTCAGATGGGATTAGCTTGGGTGGATGCCGAAAAGGGTAATCAACCTCCCAGCTTCTAGGCCGAGCATCCAGGGCAACCCTCAAATTGCAAAAGTGTGGAAGACGGTCCCAATTTGTCTATGGTAGTGTATTTGGAGGGAGAGGAATGCAAGAAGCTTTGAAGATTGAGAGCGGTCAATTGATGAGCTTAGAAGTTTATTTTTCAATCCTTTACTCAATTGGTCGACTGTAATTGATTTTAGTGGCATGTCTTTTCATGAGTTCCTAGTATCGCTAAACTAGCATGCATAGGCGACACTCAAGCATATGTCCCATATACTCGGGCCTTTGTCTGTTTTATGCTCAATGGAATTTTCTTTACCAATCAAAAAAATAAAGTGACACATCACACAACTCACCGGATAGAGTTAAAAGAAATTGGAAACAATTTCAGAACTATATTCTCTCTTCCTTTTTTTGCAATTGGACAAAAAATATTGATGCGTACCAGGCTTATCCAGTGTTTTGCTAAAGTTTTATTACTCATCTGAAATGATAGACCATGCACTATATACAAACGAATATTATTTAGTCATTCAAACAACGGAAAGTGAGAAAGGAGCAGGTGGATAGAAAGAATACAGAAGCCATATATTACTAACAGAAGTCCCTGATGAAAAGGGGCAAAAGGACTTGAACAATTCGATGAGAAGTCAGAAAATATTCTTCTTCCATTCCACATACGAACACAACCACAAACAAGTAATAAAAGTCTACTTTCCATGAGTTCATAATATATACGTCTCTATATAAAGCTCACAAGCAAAATCTATATATCTTAAAATTCATCAGGAGGGGCTTACTTTTAGATACTAAATCATGCCAAGAATAGACAATAGGACTCATGGTTACTATATCCCTGGTTGGTTCCACCAATGGCCGGATCTGCAACAGCCAACAATATAAACACTCAAGACAATCAAAAAATCAACTTTTTACGCAATAAATCATGTTGGATGTTGCTAACCTGGAGAAAGTAGGCAAACACAAATTTTCCACTCAAAACAACAAGCCAAAAGAACATATACCTGCAACGTTATCAGAATACTTGATGAATTTCTCACCTTAGTCCAACAATAGACTAGAATTTCTCTTGATTCTTTGGTGCGTTCTAACTTAAAATGTGATATTAGATTTTGTTTTTCAACGGACAATGAAATTAAAGATTACTTGACAAAATCAGTGGTCCTCTCATACATGCCACGTCCAACATAATACCGTTCCTTTGATAAACAACGATCACAACATACGAACAAACAAAACCAATAAATCATCAAAACAACACAAGGAAATTAAATAAATTACAGAAATCACAAAATCCAGGTTTCAAGAGAAAATAAAATGATGACTAGAACCTGGCGCATCCACTTCACAAAGCGTATTAAAGGCCAGCGATCACATTGATTTGTTATATTGTGGCACAAAGGTATTCGCATAAGGAAACTAATGAAAAAATGGACACCACCATATATGCCAATTACAATCAGATAAAGTCTGAATATAACTGAATCTGAGTTTTGTTTACTCTCTTCCCCGAGAGCTTTCCTGTATGAACAGACAAAGAATCAGAAATGTTCCCAATGATTAAACAGCAAAGAGACGAATTGACAAACTAAACCACAAACCAGGATGTAGTTTAGGAAGAAACATTCAACAATGACAGAACTTACACATAAAGGAAACATATGAAGACTGAAGCAATACTAAACCAAAGAAAGCGGAGAAAGATTCTAGAAATGGCCATGCGCTGTGTTGTAGAGTATGCCCCATACATCATGATAATATCCAAAACACCTAAATTAGCCAATAACAACTTCAGTGACCAAAAAAATCGTTATGGTGAAATAAATAGAAATAATATACACTAGTTTGGTACAACAGTTGGACACCACAATAACCAAGAGAACAAACTAAAAAAAAAAAAATCATAACATTTTAGGCAGCCAGAGAAAGTTACTCTCAAATAACTTCATTACTACAAATGTTGGACCGAGGCTAAGAACTTCCCGTAACGTCTTGGCATTAAGATGTCCATCATTGAATGCGATGATGGTGAGTCCCTGAAATATTATATCTAAATGAACACAAAAAATATGTCCAATAAAACAATGCCTGGGCTGTCTTTTAAATAACATTCAATTTTAACTATAACATTCATATACAGATGAAAGATGACAATAAATTTCAAAATATTGTAGGATATAATTTTTTTATGAGTAAACCAGAATGAGACAAGCATTAAGATATCAACACAAGTTAAAATATTGTAGGACATAAAAAAGTCAAGTTGAGGAATTCAATGCGGAAAACAAACATAACGGAGAGGAAGATAATTTTTTAACTACATGTAATAAGGCACCCAAGATATTTCATACGTGAAAGACAAAAAATTTTGATAATTAATAAGAGATTTTATTACCAAGAATAGGCACAGCCCAAGTACATAGGAAGTATACAAAGGAAATACCTACTACACTCTAGAAGCAGGAAAAAGACTAAAACAGATTCAGTACATTATCATCATCCCTTACAAAAATCCTAGCCCACAAACACAAAGTAGAAAAGAAAAAAATTCCAAAGTTCTCCGAGAGAACACTCTGTCTTCAAAACATCTCTCATTCCTTTCCAACCAAATACACCACATTAAACACAAAGGAATCATATTCCATCTGATAACTACACATTTCCTTCCCGCAAAACCTCTCCAACATGCAAGAAGATCTACAACTTCCTTTGTCATCAGCAAATATAAACCAGTCCAACTCAAAATCTCATACCATAAAGACTTTGCCACCTCACAATGAAGAAAGAGATGATTTACAGATTCACCATCCTTCTTGCACATGACACGCCAATCAGCAATGCTAATACAACGTTTTTTGGTTATCCGTGGTCAAAACTTTCCCTAAAGCAACTACCCAACTAAGTAGGAACCTGAGTAGGAACTTCACTCTCCAAATGGTTTTCCAAGGGAATGCACAACCAGAATGACAAGTCAACACCTTATAAAAAGAACTAACAAAAAACCTGGACTTTCAAGCATGGTCCAACCGTAAACCGTCCTCTCTTCCCTGCATCACTTTTGAATTACAAATTCTTCCCAAAAAATCAGAAACATCATTCACTTCCCAGTCATTTACCTCTCTGATAAAATCAACATTCCACAGAATATTATTATCCGTATGTTGGAAATAATCTGCCACAGTAGCATTTTGATCCCTTGCAATCCTAAAAAGAGAGGGAAAATCATATTTGAGAGCTGATTCCCCACACCAAATATCATGCCAAAGAAGAATCATCTTCCCTTCCCCCACCTTAAAGGTAATATGTTTCAAAAACTCCCCCCAACCTTTCCTAATGAACTTCCATAAACTCACCCCATACACCCCTCTAACTTCATTAGAACACCAATCCCCCCACCCACTCCCATATTTTACTGCAACAACATTCTTCCATAAAGCATCAAACTCTAAATGATATCTCCAAAGCCATTTCCCAACAAGTGCTTTGTTAAACATCCTCACATTTCTCACCCACAATCCTCCACAAGACATTGGTTGGCAAACCTTGTTCCAACTAACCAAATGAAACTTTTTCTCCTCTCCTATACCTCCCCATAAGAAATTGAGATAAATTTTCTCAATTCTTTTTGCAACCCATGCTGGCAAAGGGAAAAGTGAAAGAAAATACGTGGGAAGATTAGACAGCATACTCTTTATCAAAGTAATCCGTCCCCCTTTAGACAAGCAGAGCTTTTTCCATCCAGCCAACCTTCTCTCAATCTTCTCCATCACCTCTTCCCATATGGAAACAGATTTGTGAGAGGTACCCAACGGAAGACCAAGATACTTCAGCGGCAACGAAGAAATCTTACCAGTCCAAAATATTAGCCAAATCTGAAATATTGGCTACTGCACCCACTGGAACAATTTCAGACTTGTTAAAGATTAATCCTTAGACCCAAGACGGCTTCAAATCTGAAAGTTAATTTGTCTTTCGCGATATTCCATTCCTAGTGCTTCTCGCCAGGGATGATCCTCAATCTTTCTGTTATTGTTCTCCTGTTTCGATTTCCTTTTTCTTCTTTAATTTTACTAATAGTTAGTTGAAGATGGAGCGTAGTTTTTGGATTGAAGTGAAGAGGTTTGTGATTAGTAGGTGTAGAATTATAGGGAGATTTAATTTGATGATCTGTCAGCAATGTTAGGGGCTAAGATTGAGGAGATCTACAGCTAACAGATCATGTTTTCTTATCCCATGATTTTAGGAGATTTAATTTGATGATCTGTTAGCAATGTTAGGTGCTAAGATTCAGGAGATCTACAGCTAACAGATCATGCTTTCTTATCCCAAGATTTTAGGGGATTTGGTAGTCTGTTACCAAATCCGTAGATATGAGTTTCCATTTTTATAGCTTTCTGTTTTAGGTAGTTTTGATTCTTTCCTAAGTAAGTTGTAAATATCCCTAAAATAGATGAGTATTATCATCTATATATATAGAGGGGAATGTAATCATTTTTGATATATTGGAATATTGAGTTTTTCCTTCCAATTTCGATATGGTATCAGAGCATTCTCTGAACCCTAATTCCCTCATATGACCAAATACGGGAAACGTGATTCAACTACTACCGTTTCCCAAATCACCTCCAATCAAGAAGCAATGGCTTCCAGCAACAGTAGTGCAAATAGTAACCTCATGCCCATTACAGGACACAAACTGAATGGGAACAACTATCTTCAATGGTCCCATTCCGTAATGATGTTCATATGCGGAAAGGGCAAAGACGATTATCTCAATGGAGTTGCTGTCAAACCGAACAAGACGGATGAAAAGTTCAAAGTCTGGAATGCTGAAAATAATATGGTCATGTCATGGCTCATTAATTCCATGACAAATGACATTGGAGAAAATTTTCTTCTCTATGGAACAGCAAAGGAGATTTGGGACGCTGCCAAGGAAACATATTCTAACAATGAGAATACGTCAGAGTTGTTCGAGGTGGAGAGTGTTCTCCATGACTTCCGCCAAGGAGAGTTAACGGTGACTCAGTACTTCAACACACTCATTCGCTATTGGCAGCAGCTGGACTTGTTCGAGGAGCACAATTGGAGCTGTCCGGATGATGGAATCAGGTATAGACAGATTATTGAACAGAAAAGAATATACAAATTTCTGATTGGATTAAATAAGAATCTCGATGAAGTACGAGGAAGAATCTTAGGATCCAAACCACTACTAAATATCCGGGAAGCATTTTCAGAAGTTCGGAGAGAGGAAAGTCGAAAGAAGATCATGATGGGCTCTCAAGATTCTGTGACAAATCCTAAGAGCTCCGCCCTTACAGTTAGAGGAAATACATCCAACAACAATGATCACAGACCAAAGAAAGGGCGACCATGGTGTGATCATTGCCGACATCCTGGTCACACCAAGGACACGTGCTGGAAGATTCACGGCAAACCTGCAGATTGGAAGCCTTCCCGGTTTGCCTATGACAAAGAAGGACGGGGCAACCTCGTCTCCATGGATGAAAAACCATCACCCGAACCCACTCCCTTCAGCAAGGAACAGATGGAAGTCTTACAGAAATTGTTCAGCCAATCCTTGCCTGCACCTGCCCCCACTGTGGTTGGTACTGGTTCCTTGGCACAAAAAGGTAATTTTTTGAGTGCTCTAAATGTTAAAAAGGAGAAGCTAAGTCCATGGATTATAGACTCAGGAGCATCTAATCATATGACTGGAGATAAGAAGCTTTTTTCCACTTACAATCCATGCTATAAAAATTTAACTGTGAGAACAGCCGATGGTTCACTCTCAAAGGTGGCTGGTACAGGTTCTGTTAGAGTTTCTAAGAACATCACTCTTGATTCAGTTCTCCTTGTGCCAAAATTAAATTGCAATTTATTGTCCATTAGTAAACTCACTCGGGATCTCAATTGTGTTACTAAATTTGGCTCCAATCTGTGTGAATTTCAGGTCTTGGACTCGGGGAAGATGATTGGCAGTGCTAAGATGTGTTCGGGGCTCTATCTTCTAGAGGTTAATGATCCTCCTCAAGGAACAACTTACCAATCTGCTTGTTCAGTGTCCAGTAGTCCTATTTCTTTGTTTGTAAGTCAGTCTACTAATGATAGTGCAATTATGTTGTGGCACTATAGGTTAGGTCATCCAAATTTCTTGTATCTTGAGAAGTTGTTTCCTTCATTATTCCATAATAAAAATCCAAATGAGTTTCAATGTGAGGTTTGCCAATTTTCTAAACATATTCGTAATTCTTATCCTAACCGATCCTACAAAGCATCTCAACCTTTTTCCATGATTCAAAGTGATGTATGGGGTCCTTCTAGGATCAAAAATGTTACTGGTTCTCGCTGGTTCATTTCATTTATTGATGATCACACTAGACTCACATGGGTATTCCTCATGAAAGAAAGATCAGAGACAAACCAGATTTTCAAAACCTTCAACACCATGATCCAAACACAATTCCAAGCAAAAATCCAAATTCTGAAAACTGACAATGCCAAAGAGTATTTCAACTCCATTCTTAATGATTATCTCTTGAGTCATGGTATAGTTCACCAAAGTTCCTGTGTCAACACTCCCCAGCAAAATGGTATTGCCGAAAGAAAAAACCGGCATCTTCTTGATGTTGCTCGCTCCTTAATGTTCTCTACCCATGTACCAAAATTTTTCTGGGGTGAAGCCATCCTCACTGCTGCATATCTCATAAATAGGATGCCGTCTCGTATTCTGAACTTCCAGACTCCCTGTCAAATTCTTCTTGAGTTCTTTCCCAATACTCGTCTCATCTCCACCATCCCATTCAAAGTTTTCGGGTGCTCAACTTTTGTCCATGTCCATCAACAACAACTTGATCCTAGAGCTCTTAAATGTATTTTCCTTGGGTATTCTCCAACTCAAAAAGGATATAAGTGCTACTCACCGGTCACTAAACAGTTCTATCACTCCATGGATGTCACATTCTTTGAGCAACAACCTTATTTCCCCAAATCTGATATTCAGGGGGAGACTAATTTTATCCAGGAATACCAGCTTTGGGATATTGAAGAATCACCTCATTTCTCTCCTAATTCTGACCAAACATGCCCATCACTAAATCATGAATCCATTCCTCCTCAAAATCTCTTCCTTGAATCTCCTTACTTCCTAGAATCTCCTCCTCAAGATCAAACCAATAATCCACCCCAAAATCTGGACACTATTCAATCAACAAAGAATGATGAGTTGATTACCTACTCAAGGAGGAGAAAGAACCAAAAGGAGATGGAACAAGAAGCATCTCTTGAGCAACCCCAAGAGTCTGACCCAAGTCCTAGATCAAGTGAAGATCCATCAGGTAACTATAATCCCGAAACTAATGATGATAGTGACTTTCCTATTGCTGTGAGAAAAGGTGTAAGATCATGCACAAAACACCCTATATACACATTTGTGTCATATGAAGGACTGTCACCGAAATTCAAAGCATTTGTTGCCAACCTTGACAACATCCAGGTTCCTAATAATATACAAGAAGCTCTCAGCTCACCTGAGTGGAAATCAGCAGTGTATGAAGAAATTCATGCACTTGAAAAAAATGGAACTTGGGAAATTTCAAAATTACCAGCTGGAAAACGCCCAGTAGGCTGCAAATGGATCTTCACAGTCAAATATAATGAAGATGGGAGTGTTAATCGATTCAAGGCACGGCTGGTTGCAAAGGGATTCACCCAATCATATGGAATCGACTATGAGGAGACATTTGCCCCTGTAGCCAAGTTAAACACAGTTCGGGTTCTACTATCTTTGGCTGCAAACCTTGATTGGCCTCTCCACCAACTAGATGTCAAGAATGCCTTCCTAAATGGGGACCTAGCTGAAGAAGTTTACATGGAAATTCCTCCAGGATTTGAGACACAAACTACACGCAACAAAGTTTGTAAACTTAGGAGATCTCTATATGAGCTCAAGCAATCTCCAAGAGCCTGGTTTGAAAGATTCACAAAGGTAGTTAAGAAATATGGCTACTCTCAATGTCAGACTGACCATACTCTATTTGTTAAACACTCTCCTGCAGGAAAGCTTGCTGTCCTCATTGTATATGTGGACGACATAATTCTAACAGGAGATTATGAAGAGGAAATCAGCACCATCAAAAGTTTTCTAGCTGCAGAATTTGAGATCAAGGACCTTGGGAATCTCAAATACTTCCTAGGCATGGAGATTGCAAGGTCAAGAAAGGGAATCTCTGTCTCACAAAGAAAATATGTCCTAGATCTCTTAAAAGAGACTGGAATGCTCGGGTGTAAGCCAGCAGATACTCCTATGGATCCAACAACCAAACTAGGCACTAAGGAAAATTGTGCACCCGTGGATAAAGGGAGATACCAAAGATTAGTGGGTAAACTAATATACCAATCTCACACACGACCAGATATTGGTTTTTCTGTCAGCATGGTAAGTCAATTCATGAATAATCCAAATGAAGAACACATGGAGGCTGTGTATAGAATCTTGAGATACCTGAAACTAACACCAGGTAAAGGATTATTTTTTGAGAAGAACCAAAGAAAAGATATTGAAGTGTTCAGCGATGCAGATTGGGCAGGATCAGTACAAGACCGAAGATCAACTTCAGGGTTCTGCACATATGTGTGGGGTAATTTGGTCACATGGAGAAGTAAGAAGCAATCAGTGGTGTCAAGGAGCAGTGCAGAAGCTGAATTCCGGGCAATGGCACACGGCATTTGTGAGGGAATTTGGTTAAGAAGGGTGCTAAAGGAATTAAAGATTTCAGATGAAGAACCTATGAAAATGTTCTGTGATAATCAGTCAGCAATTAGCATTGCCAAAAATCCAGTACATCATGATAGAACAAAACATGTGGAAATTGATCGACATTTCATAAAGGAGAAGATAGAGGAAGGAATAATCAAGATGTTGAACGTGCCTACATGCCTTCAAACAGCTGACATTCTTACCAAGGCTCTACCAAGAAAGGTGTTTGATGATCTGAGTTCCAAGCTGGGGTTAATAAATATTTACCACCCAGCTTGAGGGGGAGTGTAGAATTATAGGGAGATTTAATTTGATGATCTGTCAGCAATGTTAGGGGCTAAGATTGAGGAGATCTACAGCTAACAGATCATGTTTTCTTATCCCATGATTTTAGGAGATTTAATTTGATGATTTGTCAGCAATGTTAGGGGCTAAGATTGAGGAGATCTACAGCTAACAGATCATGTTTTCTTATCCCATGATTTTAGGAGATTTAATTTGATGATCTGTCAGCAATGTTAGGTGCTAAGATTCAGGAGATCTACAGCTAACAGATCATGCTTTCTTATCCCAAGATTTTAGGGGATTTGGTAGTCTGTTACCAAATCTGTAGATATGAGTTTCCATTTTTATAGCTTTCTGTTTTAGGTAGTTTTGATTCTTTCCTAAGTAAGTTGTAAATATCCCTAAAATAGATGAGTATTATCATCTATATATATATATAGAGGGGAATGTAATCATTTTTAATATATTGGAATATTGAGTTTTTCCTTCCAATTTCGATAGTAGGAAAGGAGGAAACTTTTTTTGTATCACTGAAAGGAGCAGGAAGTTGTCTAAGTTCCTTCTTCTCAATGGAGGAATGGTTGTGGATGGCAAAGGTTATCAAAGGAAACTAGGGTTTTCTTTACTTAAGATGCGGCAGTCTCCTAATAGGATATGTTTTCTAATAGTTATCTTGTATTTAAATTAAACTTGTACATATTTAGATAGGATAAAATCAAATTAGTTTAGATAGAGATAAAGATGTAGTTTGTTGAGAATCAAATTTGAATTCTCAATCTTATCTTTCTAATTATTTCTATATAATGAGAAGGAAGCACCTCAAAGGGATTATTCAGCCAAATCTGACATGGTATCTAGAGCAGGTTCCTAATTACTGTACCTTCTGTGATTTTTTTTTTCCTGGGATTGTATTCTTGGTCTGGGTATTCTCGGCACTTCTGTGCCTTCGTGCTTATCATAGACAGCCAGGGTTCTCTTAGTCTGTCGGCATTTTCTGTGCTGAGTTATACTGTTTTCAGCAACTAGGTTGCCTTGTTTTGGCACTCGGCTGTTTAGTGACTTTCGATCTCTCGGTCCAGACCACCAGGGAATTTTTTGACAATCTCTGTCTCAGTTTCTGGCTCTAGAAACTCTGTTTGGTGGTGATTTCCCAGGTCTGGCCATTTTTTACTCTCGGAATTTGGCAGGTTTGTTCTCATGGCATCTGAAAAATCTGATTCCTTGTGCATTCGTTTCAATGGTAAAAATTATTCTGCATGGGCATTTCATTTTCAACTTCTTGTCAAGGGTAAAGAACTTTGGGGTCATGTTGATGGCAATATTCCAGCCCCAGAAAGTGCTACGGAGAAGTCTAAGTGGGAAAGTAAGGATGCCAACATCATGTCTTGGATCCTAGGCTCTATGGAGCCTCACATAATTCTCAATCTTCAACCCTATAGAACCTCCAAGGCTATGTGGGAGTATTTGAAGAGAATCTATACTCAAAATAATTCTGCTAGAAGGTTTCAGCTAGAATTTGAGATGGCTAATTTTTCTCTCAAGGTGCCTTATCTATAGAGGAATTCTATTCTGGTTTTTCAAATCTGTGGGCTGAATACACTGACATTGTGTATTCCTCTGTCACCATCGCCGGTCTCCCTCATGTGCAAAGAGTGCATGAAACCAGTAGGAGGGATCAGTTTCTTATGAAACTACGTCCAGATTTTGAATTTGTTCGTTCTCAATTAATGAATAGAGATCCAGTTCCTTCTCTCGATGATTGTTTGGGTGATTTACTTCGGGAGGAGCAACGGTTATTTACTCGGAGTACAATGGAACAGCAACTGGCTCCTCCAGCTCAAGTGGCATTTACAGCACAAGGGAAATCAAAGGGCCGAGAGTATAGCACTACACAATGCTATAGTTGCAAGGGTTTTGGTCACATTGCCACCCATTGTCCGAAAAAATTTTGTAATTATTGCAAAAAATCTGGACATATTATCAAGGATTGCCCAATCCGACCACCTCGAAAGCAAGAGCGTGCCTATTCCACCTTGGTTGATTCATCAGGTGCATCCTCTTCTACAGCTCCTGCTGCCACCACTAATGTTTCAGTGCCTGCTGCTTCCAGTTCTACTACTCTTACTCCTGATATGGTACAACAAATGATTATTTCTGCCTTTTCCGCTTTAAGCCTCTCAGGTAAAACAAAGTCATCCCCTAATTCATGGCTTACAGATTCTGGTGTCTCAAATCATATGACTAATAATTCCACTTCCTTACATAATCGTCGGTCCTATAATGGTCCTCTCAAAATACACACGGCAAGTGGTAGTTCACTACCAATTTCTGCCGTGGGTGATGTGTCTACTATCATTCGAAATGTTTTGGCTTCTCATAACCCTTTCCTCTAGTTTACTTTCAGTTGGACAGCTTGTTGAAAATAATTGTAATGTCTCTTTTTCATCTTCTGGTTGTGTTGTACAGGATCGAGTGTCCGGAAGGATGATCGCGAGGGGTCCTAAGGAGGGTCGGCTATTTCCAATAAATCCTAGTACAGCTTTTTTTGAGTCTAGTTCTTTTCTTTCTTGTAATGCTGTCAAAACAAGTAATAAAGATTGGCATCGTCGTTTAGGCCATCCCAATCCTAATGTACTCCAAACTCTGTTTAAATCTGGTGCTATGGGCAATAAAAATTCAGTTTCAATGGAAATGAGTTCTTTTGATTGTACCTCTTGCAAACTTGCCAAAAGTAAAGTGTTACCGTTTCCACAATCTGGTTCTCATACCTCTCGGGTGTTTGATATAATTCATAGCGATGTTTGGGGTATATCTCCAGTTATATCACATGCTCACTACAAGTATTTTGTTACTTGTATTGACGATTGCAGTAGATTCACTCGGATCTATTTTCTTCGTAATAAAAATGAATTTTTTTCTGTTTTCAAGGCCTTTTTCACACTCATTCAGACACAATTTGCTTCCTCTATCAAGGTCTTATGATCTGATTCTGGGGGTGAATATGTCTCATGAATTTCAGAATTTTCTTCAAGAAAAAGGTATTCTTTCCCAACGTTCTTGCGCATCTACACCACAACAAAATGGTGTCGCTGAACGTAAGAATCGACATTTACTTGATATGGTTCAGGCTCTTCTTATTGATTCATCAATTCCATCTCGTTTTTGGTGTGAAGCATTAGCTACTGCTGTCCATTTAATTAATCGATTGCCCACACCAGGTTTACATAATGTTTCTCCCTATTTCATACTGTTTGGTCACACACCTGACTATTCTGATTTGCATATCTTTGGTTGTGTGTGCTTTGTTCATCTCCCACCACATGAAAGACATAAATTAACTGCTCAATCAGTTCGGTGTGCTTTTCTTGGATATAGTTCAACTCAAAAAGGATTTCTTTGCTACAATCCTAATGCACGAAGAATTCAAATTTCCAGGAATGTTGTGTTTTTTTAACATCAGCAATTTTTTCTCTCTCATGTCGATACTATCTCACCTAGTTTTTCAATTCTTCATGATGATCCCGTTCTCTTCCCTATGCCAAATCCAGATACTTCGTCTGCTCCAATGACTCGTTTTAAACCTGGTTTTGTCTACACTCAACGTCATCGCACTCCTTTGGCCGAGTCTTCTATGACTTCTCAAGATTCTCCTCCTCCGGCACCTGATCCGACACCCACCATAGCTCCTATTGCTCCAGTTCTTAGAAAATCTATCCATGTCTCTCGGCCACCAGATCGGTATGGTTTTTCTTCCCCTACTTCTATGACTGCTACATTATCTTCCATTGCTATCCCTTCTTCTTACAAACAGGCTATGGAACATGAGTGCTTCCTTCTGGAAGCAAGCCATGCACACAGAACTTGATGCACTTGAGGATAGTCAAACTTGGGATGTGGTACAATGTCCTCCTTCGATCAAACCCATTGGTAGTAAATGGGTATACTCGGTCAAGCTTCGTTCCGATGGCTCACTAGAACGATACAAAGCTAGATTGGTTGTTTTGGGGAATCGCCAAGAGTATGGCATAGATTATGATGAGACCTTTGCTCCGGTTGCCAAGATGACTACTGTTCGCTTGTTACTTGCCCTTGCTGCTTCTAAATCTTGGCAATTACATCAGATGGATGTCAAGAATGCTTTCTTGCATGGCAATCTAAAGGAAGATATCTACATGAAGCTCCCATCTAGTATGCCTATTTCATTCCCTGCAGCTGTATGTAAATTGAAGAAGTCGTTGTATGGTCTTAAACAAGCTCCTCGAGCTTGGTTTGAGAAATTTTGTAATACTTTGCTAAGGTTTTCTTTTAAGCAAAGTAAGCACGATGCTTCCTTATTTTTGCACAAGGGCAATGCTGGAGTAGTATTTTTATTGGTTTATGTAGATGATATTATCATCTCTGGCTCAGATGGACCATTGATTCAAAAACTTCAGCAACATCTCCATGATGTGTTTCACATGAAGGATCTTGGGGATCTTACCTACTTTTTAGGGTTGGAAGTTCGGTCTCAGCCACATGGTTTATTTCTCAATCAACACAAGTATATTCAAGACTTAATTCAGTTAGGGAGATTGGAAGATACTACTCCAGTTGATACTCCTCTGGAGGTGAATGTTAAGTATAGAAAAGATGAAGGCGGCCTACTCCCAGATCCTACCTTATATCGTAAGTTACTTGGCAGCTTGATTTATCTCACCATCACGCGCCCTGATATCTCTTATGCTGTCCACACTGTTAGTAAGTTCATGGATTCACTTCGACATCTCCATTTGGTAGCTGTTCGTCGGATTATTCGTTATCTACTTGGGACTCCTAATCGTGGACTGTTTTTTCCTAAGGGTTCTTCTCTTCACTTGACTGCCTATAGTGATGCAGATTGGGCTGGCTGTCTAGACTCTCGACGTTCTACTACTGAATGGCGTGTCTTCCTTGGGGATTTGCTTATCTCTTAAAAGTGTAAGAAGCAAGATTGTGTATCTAAGCCATCTACAGAAGTTGAATATAGGGCAATGTCTGCTGCATGTTCAGAAATCATGTGGTTACGTGGTATTCTTTCAGAACTCGGGTTTGCACAAACACGTCCCACCCCTCTTCATGGTGATAATACAAGTGCCATTCAAATTGTAGCCAATCCAGTTTTTCATGAACGTACTAAGCACATCGAGGTTGATTGTCACTATATTCAAGATGCCTATGAGTCTAAAGCTATCATTCTCCCTCATATGCCAACTGAACACCAAGTAGCTAATATCCTCACCAAAGCTTTAACTCGACAACGGCATCAATATCTAGTTAGCAAATTGCTGCTAGTTCACTCACTAGCATCAATTTGAGGGAGGGTATCAAAGGAAACTAGGGCTTTCTTTACTAAAGATGCGGCAGTCTCCTAATAGGATATGTTTTTTAATAGTTATGTTGTATTTAAATTAAACTTGTACATATTTAGATAGGATAAAATCAGATTAGTTTAGATAGAGATAAAGATGTAGTTTGTTGAGATTAGATAGAGATAAAGATGTAGCTTGTTGAGATTCAAATTTGAATTCTCAATCTTATCTTTGTAATTATTTCTATATAATGAGAAGGAAGCACCTCAAAGGGATTATTCAGCCAAATCTGACAAAGGTGGTGGAGGTTTGGCTAAGGTTATCGGCCAAAAAGGAATCTTTTCAGACAAAAAGGGAGGGTCAAAGTTTTTATGGTCCAAAGATGTCAGAATGAGTTTGGGAGGTTTGTGAAGCTGATTGAGTTTGGTACTGGTATGGGGAAGGGTATCATTGTGATTCCAGAAGGGAGGAAAGGGTGTGGTTGGGCTGGTTTGTAAGAGAATAGTGAGAGAGATGATAGATTATTGAAACTCTGTTTCAGCTCCCGATAACAGATTTGTTTCTTTGATTGGGGGTGGTAAGAGGGATATCAAAGGGAAGAAGGTGATTTCGGCTAATTCCCCCCCCCCCCCCCCCCCCCCCCCCCCCCCCCCCCCCCCCCCCCCCCCCCCAAAACAAAAAAAAAAAACCAAAAAAAGCCCATTAATATCCATCATCCACAATCTTGAATCGACAAGCCACCATAAATTCTCCCAAATAATACCCTATCATCTCCACTACCCTCCAATCCCACATAACAATAATACCACCCGAAGCCTCTTTCAAAACTAAATCAACCCATCCCACACTATGACAACTCCATAAACCGTTAATGCTTGTTTGATTAACCATTTTCAGCTTAGTTTCTGGAAAACAAATAACATCGGTCCTCCACTTACGAATCAAATTCTTTACCCAAAGGTGTTTTCTATAGTCATACAGCCCCCACATTCCAAGATATGATCATTGGTTTCATGGTTGACTATAGACAGCCCTCTCCTTGCCTTTATCTCTAAAGGCACTTCCACCCTTTGAGTTATAATTTATAGAAAATGATAATCTCTTCAATTCCCTCTCCTCCTTAGCAGAAGATCTAGCCAAGAGAGGTTGACTAGCCTCTATAGCTATTAAAAGTGCTCCAAACTGTTCCTCAAACATGACACAAGAGATTCCCACACATTCCTTAATTTCATCCACCGAGACAAATTAACTTTCAGGATCTATTCTAGCAGAAAACAAATTAAAATATGAAATGCGGGGAACACAAGAAACAATAAAAAGACGAATCAACATATTTGATTAGTGCTCTGAACTTTTATTTTCACTTTCCTTCTTCATAGAGAGAGAGAGAGAGAGAGAGAGAGAGAGAGAGAGAGGTTGTCAAAAGGTGGAAGAAACTTTTATATTAAAACAAAATGCAACGAAAAAAAATGGAAGGCATTTGGAAATGAAAAGAATGGGCATGCAAGATCTTAAAAGTAGTTTCAGCAACTTAACTAATGGTTTGAGTTCACAACAGAAGAACGATGCACATTAAATATAAGCATTAAACATGGGCATGCAAACCTGAAACATCATAAAAAGAAATATCCAGAGACGGTGAAAACTATGATAAAGATGAAGAAATGTCCGATGCTCAACAAAGGAAGTTTTCCCACGAGGCTGACTTCCACCAGATACAAGCATATTCTGTGACAAAAATACATGGCAGAAAAATAGTCAGACAAACAATGGACCATACAGATTAATTATTCAGCCTAGTTGTCAACTGGGATGCAAAATTCAGACCTAAATTCAAATAAAAATGCAACAGAATCAAAACGAGCGACACAAAATTGGTGCAGCATTCGAAGTACAAAGTTTTTTTGCACAATTACAACATATGGAAATTTCTCTCTTTTTTTGTCTATTTGCGAATGTCTGCATTTTTCTATGAACAACGTTGAATACTGTTTTCAGAGTTCGTCCAACCAAAATAACAAATTTCATTAAGTGATTTGTTTTTAGCTAGCTACACTGATACTTCCAAAAAATCCAGAAATTTAAAACTACATCTAAGCATGGTAATCGAGAGAAATGAAAGAAATAGGTTTGGCAACTCATCTTCATGGTTTTGGTTCCCATCATCCCAAGTCAAGAGTATACGATTATGTAGGTCAAACCGAACACAACCCATTTCATTAAATGGATCAAACTCCTCAACCCTGACGAGACCCATTTAAATAACGGGTCAATACACCCGCATAACCTGTTTAATACACAGATCGTTGGGTTGACCAAAACATAAATCATTTCAACCCATTTATTTTCTAAGGGTTGAATTGACCCAAACATTTCATAAGACTTCATCAACACAATCTTTATATCTTATTAAGTACAAAATATAACAATTATTCACACCGACATCTAGATTCATCACAAAATCAATATCTATAACCAGAATCTAATTTGTTAAGGCATATCTAATTAAATAATAAAACAATCCAATGAAAAATTTCTAACAAAACAAACATCTAGCAATAGGGTTTCTGAGTTTTTAGGGTAAATAAATAAAAACACAATTTTAATTTATATTCGTTATAGAAGTCAACTGCCGCTTTTGCAGATTGCCCCGTTTATTAATCATGTTTAATCAGGTTGACCCATTTTGATCCGAATCCAATAACACTAAACCATAATCCTTTAATCTTATTTTAGATTTATGTCAGGTTCAAAAATCATTTCAAACAACACTAGCCCTATAAAGGAGAGGAAGGGACACAGACTTCTACATTATTTCAGATCATAAATGTTTTCTTCCCCTCACAAGCATTTCAAATCACTTAAGTTATGCTGGACATCAGAAGATTTGTTATCACAAGCTAAACATCTGGTGTCAGTTCAACTTAGTTCTCAATGCTATCAAAATAAGCACATCAATGAGCTTTAAATACTCAGACATATTCAAGTCTGAAGGGAGGTAGCTCAACTGGGGGGAAGTCTAAACGGAGGGCAATGTGAAGACGGGAAACACAAGGGGTTGGGGTTGGGTATTAGTTCAACGAGAAACAAGGGGTTGAGGTTCAGTGTAATTTTTGGAAATTTTGGATAGTTTTGGGATTATTATATTTTGGATTGTTTTTCACGGACTTTTTTGGGTCATTAGGGGTGCTTTATTATGGGCTAGGTGTTTTCATGTGTACGTTCATCGTACTTGATTACTCCTTTTGATATATAAAATATTTTTTACTTATCAAAAAAAAAAAATGTAACAGCCCGCTAAAAATTCAATGATCAAAATTCTATAGACTTTAGGAATCTCGTAAAACCCCATAAGTTTTCACGAATCGACCAATCACGTAGATTTTAGTTTGTCGGCATAGTTGGTATTATCACTCACTATAATGCCAGAAGTGCAATTTTATTTATTTGAGAGAGTTAGAAGTGTCAAAATGCTGATGTTCTAATGAGGTACAACAAACAAATGGGATGGGGCTCTGAAATTACATCAGATGTTGGGATCTATTAGCTAGACACTAGACTTGAGGTGGGGGGTGGTTCCAAAATCAGTTTTTGGCATAACATATGGTGTGGAGATAAGGCCTTAAAGGAAGCCTTCCCAATAGTCTATAGGATCACGCATGAACAGGAGGCCTCAGTGGTTGATTTATTGGAGATATCTGGTGGTTCTCAACAGTAGAATGCCAGCTTCCTCAGAGAAGCTCATGATTGGGAGGTCAATGTCTTCAAAGAGATCTTTAATTTGTTGTACAATACGGGAGCAAAAATCAATGGTGTAGACAAGATGCTTTGGAGCCCATAAGAAAGGGAAATTTTCTAAAAACAAATTCTCCTCTTTTCACTGCCCATTATAGCAAACCCTTTCCTAGGAGTATTTGGAGGAGCAAAGCAGCGGCTTAAAGCAGTTTTCTTTGTATGGACGGCATCTTTAGGGAAGATTTTAACTATGGACAACTTAAGGAAACATCGAGTCATAGTGATGGATTGGTGTTGTATGTGCAAAAAGAATGGCGAAACGATAGATCCTTCCTACTTCACCACAACGTTGCTAGAGGCCTGTGGAATGATTTCTTCAATAGAGTTGGGTTGGCATGGGTGATATCTAGAAGGGTGGTTGATCTTCTTGCAAGTTGAAGCGGGCTTATATGGTAATTCCCAATCGCAACAATGCGGAAAATTATCCCCATATGTTTGTTGTGGTGCATTTCAATGGACAGAAATTACCGGAACTTGGAAGATGGTGAACGACAACCGGATGAACTTAGAAACCTCTTCCTTGATACTTTGTTCCTATGGTCAGCAGCTATAGATTTTAATCGACAAATTTTTCATGATTTTCTTGTAGCTGTTTCTGCTTCTTAATAAAGTGTCTTCTCTTGTATACATCTTGTGCACTTGGGCTACCAAAAATAGTTGAAAGTAATAGTCGTTTACACTGTCAGCGCACTAAATTAATGAAGAATCCCGTAACAAGTATTAAGTTTGAGGTTGGAGAGGGTGCAAGTATTCGTTTTTGGTTCGATGAATGGTGTGGTGAGTGAGCTCTTCATTCTATTTTCCTGGTTGTTTTCAGCTTAGTTGGAAATCAGCAGGCTGCTGTTTCAGAGGTGTTGAGTCATGCTAATGGGACTGTGCATTGGAATGTTACGTTCACTAGAAATGTACAGGATTGGGAACTTAACGAGATTGCAGATTTTTAAGTTTAAGTTTCTTGTATTCTCTAAATATAGGAGGAAATTAGAGGGATCAAATGCTGTGGAAACACACGGGGAGCAAAAAGTTTTCATTTAAATCTTATTATAAGGTGTTGTCTGTTCAGCAGCAATTCTCTTTTCCTTGGAAGAGTATTTGGAGGGCGATTGTGCCGTCTAAAGGACAGCCACACTTGGTAAGATTTTGAAAGTTGACAATTTGAGGAAACGTGGCAAGATTGTTATGGAGTGGTGCTTCATGTGTAAGAAAAATGGTGAATCAATTGATCATTTACTCTTACATTGTGAGGTGGCTTGGGAGTTATGGGTTGGGGTTCTTAGTAGAGGTGGGTTGAGTTGAGTTATGCCAATGAGAGTGGTGGATCTACTAGCATGTTGGAATAGGCAGCACAGAAGCTCTCAGTTGGCAGCTGCATGGAGAATGATTCCTTTGTGTATTCTGTGGTGTTTTTGGATAAAAAGGAATCAGAGGTGCTTCAATGACAAGGAGCAAAATGTTGAGGATATCTGGAAATTGTTTGTCTTCTTTGCTTCAGTGGTTTTCGGCTATTGTTCTTAAGGGAGGGAATGCTCAAGAGTTTTTGTTTTCTTTTCAGGTTTCTAGAACGTAATTAGATGCTTCTTTTGTATACTTCCTGTGTACATGGGCTTCGCCTAGTTTCATTCAATAAAGTTTCTTACTTTAAAAAAAAAAAAAAAATCCATAACAATGTGCTAATTGGCCTTAATCCAAGTTTTCTAGTTTTCCAAATTTTACTTGAAAGTACATATAGCTAAGGTAAAGACAGGAAAAAAAAAAAAAAAAAAATTACCAACAACCTTTTTCGATAACATTCACTACTCTTCTGTCCCAGATCAAATATGCTGTTTCTAAATGACATAATCGCTGATGAAAAACAATATATTTCTAAACTGCCTTCACTCTATATTAGGTGGATAGGGCCAATAAGAATCCTCTTGATTTAGAAAAAGTGCAAGCAATTCAGAAAAATGTAAGTAACCTGACAAAACAGTTATTGATACGGAAAATATTTCAATAACCAGTTTCCAACAATTAAAACAGTTAGAACCTTTGATCTGCGTTTTGGCTTTAGGAAAAATGACGAACTTCTACGCCAGGGCCAACTAAGCTCAAAGCAATGAAGTGACCTGACAAAATTAAATGATGAAAAGAAGAAAAAGTTAGCCTTCAAGATACAAAAAAATTTATGGATCCATAAATTTTTTGCAGAAAACTCACCAAAAGTACTCATTGAAGTCATCATAATTTCTCCAAGAAGAATGAGGTGCTCGTCCATTTTCATTGTTTGCAGCTTCCTGTGCATTTTTTGCAAATAAGTCGACCATAAAACATTAAACTTTATGGAAACATCCATGACAAGCAACTAGCTCCCACTTTTTTCCCATTTAATGCACAATCACATTAATTACCAAGATCTTCAGACAATAACAGCAGCTATATGATATAACAAAAGTTGTCACTCAATATACTTGAGCCAAAATAAATATCTATAACCTCCTTTCAACATCTAGAAACAATAGAAAAACTATGGATGGATATAAAAATCTTTGCATGGCTGAATGGTAAGTCAGAGTAGCTGTTGGCCAAAAACAAAAGCATAAAGAACAGTTTGAATTACCAAAGTGAATGCATGGCTAAAACTTAAATATCAATATCATATTAGCCAGAAAAACAGGCAGAAACATACCGCAGCAACAACTTCGTACAAAGGCAAGATTACTTGATCAAGGAATGACACACCACTTTCAGAATTGCAACTATTGGCTGGCTGTGCAGTCTGCTGCCTCAAAATCTCATCCATTTCCCTTACCATCTGGACATTAGATTCATGACTCAGAATTACCGAAGTGGGGTGAAAAAGGCAGGAGAAAATTATTAGAAAAGTGACAAGGTTGTGGAATAAATATCAAATAACTTCGACTAAACAAATGCACCTTTAGTAGTATATCAAACAGTAACCCCAAACTACAGTGTGCTAACAAGAAAAACAATAAATGACACTAAAGCAAAACCGGAAAAGCATCTAATGATACAAAGATAAGAGATCAGCAGAAGATATCTTTTTATGCAGTAAAACTTCATCGAAAAGTACAAAAGATGCAACCCAAGAAGGCAGTTGCTCGGCCAGTCTGCAATTCTGCCCAGTCCGCTAGGGTCATGGCTGGATTTTTTAGCCCATAACCCCAGGCAACTGGAAAGAGTGTAAAATACAGGTCCTAAATTAGGGTTTAAAATTTTAGTATTATTATTATTATTATTTTAGTAAATATTTTATAAGATCTGTTTTGAGATAGTAATTCTATTTGAGTTGGATTCTTCCACTCTGTACGCCATTTATCCCTCTGTTTGATTTCCTGGTTCAAATAGTTTCCTAATCGGTAACCAACACTCACCTCAAAACCCTCCCATAAATCTTCTCTTTTTCCTCTTCACCAAACCCGCGAAATCCTGCGGTCAGAACCCAGTGAAGTCAAATTTCACTACACGGCAAACCAGCCCTCACAACACCATCATAGCCTTCCTCACAGCAACCAAGCACCTACATCGCCAGAAACCACCACAGAACACGCCAATGTCCTCCATCGACCACTAGAAAAGTCAGGACACCTCTCAGGAAACTCAGAAACTGTCGGCCGCTCGCTTCCCGTCGAACTCACACCTTCCCACAGCTTGTGCCGCCGGTCACTTCCAGCCACCCAAACCGACGTCGCAATTGGTTCTTCTTCTCTCAGTCACGAGCTACGAAGTGAGATTATGGAAGCATTGCTAAGAGGTAAGTAGCATCATCATAACTTTATGTGTGCTGTTAATATTCTGTTTTTGCATAAAAAAAAAAAAAATGTGATGTTTATCTACTCTACGCTACGAGCCAATTCAAGGTTAGCCCTTTTTCATGAACCTCAATGAAATTCAATGATACGCTTGTGAATGAGACTATGAATGCTATGCTGATATGGATTGTTGTTATAATGGATGATATGTTATAAGATCACACGTATGCTATGTAATGTTCATGTAATCTTTAGATCATGTTATGCCATGTTTATGCTATGCTATGTTGCATAAGATTCATAATAATATGCCTTGTTTAATGTTATGCCATGCGCAAGAGTATGTCATGCCATGTAAATTCATTAAGTCAAACATGTTAACATGCATTATGAAAGTTAGTAAAAAAAACACATGAATGACAAGTAACCTTTAAGATTGGCCATAAGTTATGGGTGGATGTGCAAGCCATGGACTCAAGTGTGGTCCACCACATGTTTTGAGGTGACATGGACTCAAGCGTGTTCCACCACAAGTATGATATGTTATGCGGTTCCATAGACTCTTCCGTGGTTCACCATGTGATATGTGATAACACGAACCCAAGCATGTTTCACTACATGTTATGATACGTTATACAGTGCCACGGACCCAAGCGTGGTTCACCACATGATTTATGCGGTCAATAACAATTGGACCGATGCACATATGTTATGATGGCCACTAAATAAGTGAAAGACAAGATGAATAAGTTATGTACGAATGATAGAAAATACATGGAGTCAGTCATTCATGCATCGATGTTACATATATTGCCATGATTATGTTTAATTCTGCTAATGTTACTAATGAATGATCTATATGTTACGTGTATTTGTGACGACATATGTACGTTTTCAAAATTAAGCCTAATGTTAAGCTAAGTTAATGTTACAGTATGATGTGCTATTACTGAGTCTTCGACTCATTTGTTTGTTTCTATGTTTTATGTTTTAATGTCCCAGATGATGAATTCGTGGATACAGAGCAGGAGTGCCAAGAGTAGAATAAATTTCCTCCAAAGACTTAAGTGTATGATTTAGACATTTAAGCAGTGTCAGTATTACATAAAACTAGCTTATGTCATTTCTTTAATGTTTCAACTTTGATGTTATGAAATACTATCAGGTTAGATAAGTTTAATGTTCCAATAGATGAGAGATAATTTCATAAGATTGAATCTCTTTACCGAGCATTATGTTACAGATGTACATAATATTCCTAACCTATGGGAAGGGTGTTACAGAGTGTTTCTTAAAACACTCACATGCGAGTGAGGGAGGGTTGAATACCAGCCCGCCAATATATAACCTGCCTACCTGAATAATGTTTTTATTAAAAACCCTTTTTTTTACCGGTGTTTTTATTAAAAACCTACCCACAAAACAATGTCGTATAAGAAATCATTTGTAACTTCAACTCTTAGGCTCTTTTTTTTTTTTTTTTTTTTTTGGATAAGTAAAAATTTTATTCCACGAATGAAATAGGCAAAGCCCATGTACACAGGAAGTATACAAAAGAAACACGTAAGAACATTCAAGAACTAAAACAGCGAAAACAAAAACTCATGGACTGCCCCACCATTAAGAACAATGGCTGAAAACCAAGAAAACAGGGAAAACATAAAAAATTTCCAGAGATCATCTACAGAACATTCCCTATCATTAAAACACCTCTCATTCCTTTCCATCCAGATGCACCACATAATACACAAAGGAATCATCTTCCACGCCACTGCAACTTGAGAACAAGAATGAATTCTAGGCCAGCAAGCAAGAATTTATGTCACTGATTTTGGCATAACCCAGGATAGTCCAATTCTTAGCATTTCATCTCGACATTTCCTAACCTCTCATCTCTTCCTTTATAAACCTAGAACAGCTCCTGCTCCCTTTACCTCACTTTTTTAAAGCTCAGTGCCTTAGCCCATGTTGATGCGACACCACTCCACTCCTCTCCTCTGAGTCTATGCCACAGTCGGCTTCCCTCGTCGCTGCTCAACTCCTCTCCTCAACTCTAAGTCAATGCCGCATTGCTCCACTCCTTTTTGTTGGTGCAAAGCTCAGCCCAGTGTCTGCTCCCCCACCCTTGTCTGAGTCTCCCTCTCTAGCATTTTCCTTTATCGGTAAAAGAGTCTCCCTCTCGAGCATTCTCCTTGGTAATATTCTCTCCGCCAATCTTTTTTGTTCTGAGTTTCGTTTGTGCCGAGAATGTGTGATTTATGTTTTCTGAATGTGAATGTGAAATTTTTTTACTTGTGAATTTGGTTTCATTTGGTTGTGGTTTTTTATAAGTCGCATAGAAAGTTAGAAACCATCTTCCACACTGCTGCAACTTGTTAGCTGCTACCGAACCTTCTCCAGGAGTTGAAAGGTCCACTATTCTTGTGGGTATGTCCAAACCAAACCAACTAAAGAAGTCACTTCAGAAAATGCTAGCAATCTCACAACACCCACTTCTCTTACACATGCACCAGCTCAATCACCACGAAACGCCTTTTCCTTAGATTAGCCATGGTGATAATCTTCTCTACAGAGACTGTTCAAGCAAAAACGCAACTCTCGAAGGAGCTTAGTCCGCCAAATACTCTTTGAGGGAATTAGTTGTTATCATGAGAAATGGGTTAGACCTTAATTTCTATACCCCAAAAAAAACTTGATAAAAAAAACCTCCATCAGCAGATGAAGAACCAGCAGATTCCTAACTCCCAGCCCTCCTCCTGAGATCGACGTGCATGCTGTAGCCCAATTCACCAGGTGAAATTTGAACTCATTATTCATCCCCACATAGGAAATCACATTGTAGTTTCTTTCCACAACTAGCCACCTTAGTAGGAAACAGGAACAAGGACAAGAAATATGTTGGCAAAAAGGATCAACCTTTTTTTTTATAGGTAAACCTTTTAAAGCGGAAAAAGAAAAAAACTTCAACACAATTAACAATTACCACAAATTTAGTTGAACAAATACACAGAAAGGGCATCTTGATGCGTGTAGTTTTACACTAAAATTAGTTACAATGAAGTCTCAGCAGAAGCACACTAGAATTTTGGATCAACTTAATTGCAGGGGAAAAAAAAAATCAATGAGCAAGGCTGCTAAAAACAGGAACTAGGAAACAAACTAAAATGACCACAAAGAAATTTTACAAACTAATCATCCATAGATTGACTTACATGATGAAATATGTAGCACAGGCATTCTGGAACAAATCTAATGTTTGCTGCTTCACCCCATATCAGAAAGTTAAGAGAGACAAATAGTAATTTCTTTTCCTTGCTAAGAGCTTCCAGGCTGCAAACAATCCACATTTAAAGTCTCAATCACTAAAGACCATCCACAAGAATTCGATCCTTAAGGCCTTAAAGGGCCACAAGAAGCAACATAAGGTTTTAAAAATCCATACTTGCTCCAAACAGGCTGAATGCACAAGTAGTTACACCATTTAATGTAGTTATCAAGGGACTTCAGAAATACATTCAGTACGGCACCCTCATCCAATATCTGGAGCAATATAAAGACACATATCAGCCTTTGATAAGCCGAAGACCAAATAATGGATAAACAACTCTACTCCACCATAAATACCAGCCATTTCACACAAATAATATTCCCAAAACTAACATTTGCACAACAAGAAGGCAAGATTTTGAGACATAACAGCTTAAATTATAAGGCGTAAAATAGCAGATATTCCCCCACTGTCCCACATTCAACCATTGAAAAAAACCTACCAAAGTTGAGCTCTGCAAAATAATAATTTGTCCATTTAAATCTCTTCAAACCCCGCCTACTCTTTGTACCAACTCTTTTTTTGATAAGTAATAAGAGATTTTATTGACAAGTAAATAGGAATAGCCCAAGTACATAGGAAGTATACAAGAGAAAACACCTAAATACAAGCTAAGAACAAGAATAGGCTAGGAGCAAATCATGAATGTTTATCTCCATTCAATACAAGAAACTTAGCCCAAATACACAATGTACTAAAGAAAAATTCTCTAAGTTCTTCCATCGAGCGTACTCTATCTTCAAAGCATCACCCATTCCTTTCCAACCATAAGCACCACATCAAACATAAAGGAATCATCTTCCATATCGCAACAATACGAAGGCTCCCCTTAAAACCTTGCCAACTCACTCATGCTTTTAATTCTAAAAAATATATAATTTCACTTTTTATGTTTGAACAGTTTTTTAGGATGAATCACACGTTAACTCATTCTAATGAAGAGAAACATCACTACAAAAAAAAAAAAATTATCGCCTTACCTTGACTAATAACTGAAAGGAAATGATAGATAAGTAATATGCCACATGCAAGACATTGGAAAAGCAGTAGAGTATCTTCTACATCGTTGCAGTTTCGCAAGGGTTTATAATTGCTGGTTTCTCTTCATTTACGACTTATTGGATTACACCTACACCACTGAAGGTGTCATTGGGGCATTGGAAAGATTTAAAAGACCCCTAAATAGTATCCCATGGAATCCAACACATTCACTTATGCAGAGCATTCAAAGGGAGAGGAATGCTTGAGCTTTTAAAGCAAGAACACACAATGATGAGATCTGAATATATTTCTTTTTTTATTGGCACCAGGTGTCTAGGAACAGCGTCCCGACTAATCCCGGGGGTGCACAGGCCCTCAGTAAGGAGTTTTCCGCAAGTGCACTTCTAAGTAATTCAAGGAGAAAATCCCCCAATCCGATGGCCCCTAGATATTGTTTGCACCCAAGGGGATTTGAACTTTAGACCTGGGGGAGCATACCCCCAAGCCCAAGGCCTTTACCACTTGAGCCAACCCCTAGGGGTCTGAATATATTTCCAATATCTGTTCTCAACTTTATAGGGCGATTAGGACTTTCTCCTATTTTTCCTTCTTGGAGTTTTTCAGTTTTTGTAAATTCAGATCTTAGCTGATTTTTTTTCCTGATATTCCTTTGCATTTTTCTTAAAAATATCCCAAATACCAATGCTGGACCTTTTTTATTATGAATTATTTTTTTACCACTAATCAAAGAGAACAATACACCACACAAATAATCATGAGATTTCTTTTCTTTTTTTAATAGGTAATAGAAGAAAAGAAAGCCTGAGTACAATACACCCCACAAAATCTTTTTTTTGAAAAGTAATACACCCCACAAAATATTCCTCATAATGGGTAATATAAGAGGAACATGTGACTAAGAAATCAGGGAGCATACAAACTCAGGACATTTCCTCTGACCTTACATATCAACAAGTAAAATAGATGCACTCAAACATAGAGCCGCACCAGCCAATTTACTTTTAGAATTAATATTAGTGCATGACCTCAGGTGATTTTTATGAATTCAAATTTGTATTTTTTAGGTTTTTCAGATCTAGAGCAGTTTCAGTTGAATATCGATTTGTAGAAAAAAATAAGTTTGAATTTTCAAAACCTTCCCAATATAAAATTTCTGCATGCTACTAAATCCTGGAAAAGCAACTAAACCAAAAGCATTTGATTGCGATTTCTCCAAGAGAGGATGAGAGAGAGACTCTTTGATGTATTTATTTTGTTCTTTTTCTTTATCCTGTTTTTGTTTTTCAGTAAATCCTTTGGATGGATCCTGATCGTCCATTTGACACAATAATCCAGTAGCTTATAAAGAAAATTATTCGAGAATTTTTTTCCCTAAAACTTGACCAAAAAGTGAATGTAACATATCATGAAATGTATGTTTGCAACGTATATTTGATATACACATCGCTGTATTGGGGCCCATCAACCTTATTTTGAACTATAGATATAGGGCATTTGTGTCTGTCATCCTAAAAGTGAAATTAAAAAAAGAAAAGGAAAGGTGATCTCAGCCAAGGCATACCCTATATGTATACTCTTTCTACCACATATTCTTGGCTATGCTGATACCTATTTTGGACAAACAATATGAGCTTTACCAACAATAGGGTGCCTCCAAATAGAAGCTAATACAATCAAATAAGTAAAAAAAGCAACGAGCACAGCAATAAAATAATTATGACTTGACACAATCTTAATATAAATAACTGCTAGCTTCAGAATTCCTAAACCTGTAAACAACAGAATCTTTGCATACCAAAGAAATCCTACAAATTGGAAGAACAGAAAATTCTGAATCAGGTTGCACAATGCACCTTTAATGCAACAGTTTTGACAACAATGGAGCAATTACACGCTGTTTTACTGGAGATTCTTATTCATGTTATTCTCTGTCATCAAATTCTCCTCTTTTCATTTCTTGCAGTCTTAAAATATCTTGTTCCCATTGTACTTCTCCTGTGATTCCTCTCGTTTACTCAGACGTTTGCCAATGCTTCAGTCTCCGCATTTGCACTTTTTTTAAGAACTTAATCAATACCAAGAAATGAAAAGTGGAAGTACTTTTCTACTTTCAATAATCATTAAAGATCCATGGAAACTCTATTATGTGTCCTCTAGGTGAATATATGACCATCTAATCCAGTATCTTGGATTAATGCAATTGCAACAGTAAAGATTAGAGATTCACCAGTTCAGGTTCTTCAGGAATATGAAGCCGTGATTGTTCGTTGGCAAGGAGATGAATTATATGTTCCCGCTGATTGGAAACATTGTCCTTCTGGTAAACAAAGACTTTAAACATTAGATGCAAGAAACAATTTTATGACAGTAACGTCCCAAACTAAGAAATCTAACAAACAAAGCAGAATCCCAAACCCAACATATGGACATGAGAGGAATACAACCACAAATGAAAGAGACAAAACTTTCCAAACCATCCAAAATGACACACATAACAACCCAAACTCCAAAAGATAAATAAATAATTGGCATAAATCAATCCCATTGAGATAAATAAATAATTGGCATAAATCAATCCTTGTTGTACATCATTCCTTAGTTGACTCCCATTAAAAAATGAAACACAGTTCAACTCGTGTTTTCCCATGCATAAGAAAAGATTCACATTCCGGATGATGAGTTTTCAGAACCAAAAGAACCAACATGCAACAGGGGATGCATGAAAAAATCAAAGGACAGAGCTTCCAATCCAAAAGATTCCAGCAATCTTGAACACATGAACCACCAACAGTTAATCATATCACTCAAGGATTATGACAATCAAATGGACCACCTTGCCCCAGGAAAAAAGGCTTATTTCCACATAACCCTTGAAATTGTCCAGAGGGAAAGCCATCTAAATTTCACATTAACCCCAGATTTTAGAAAAAATACCCAAAACAGCAGGCAAGACCCTTACTCCGTGTTGCATTACGTTCTGGGAAAAGTCCAACCATTCTAACTTTAATATTTAGAAATTATAGATGTACAGACCTGAAATCCAAATATGTAATGCAGAAAATCAAGTATATCAGCATTCCTCGTCGCAGGAATGAGAAAATCCACAGGCAATTTTGGTAAACCCCTAAAGTACTTTACAGCTGACACTGCAGCTCGCACCTGGTAATAAGGCCCTCAAGTTAGATAATGGAAGAAATAATCAACAGTTGCTTTAGAATTACATTAGTTACATGAAAGGAAACAAACTTGCCTCAGGCAAATCCACAATGGCATTTGTTAAGGACGGACCATCCAATGGTATAATGTTATAAGCAATTAAATCTTCAGTCATTGCAGCATCAGATTCCATCACCCGTTTAAGCTGAAAAGAAAAGCAATGAAATAAAATTACATCAAATCAAATAAGAAAACTACATTATCAGCATATTTCATAGTAATTTGCACACACATAGGGGTTGTAACAAATACCAAACAAAATATAAAACTCACGAAAATTAATCAAATCAACAATCAAATTTGTAGTTTGCAATGAGTCCAACTATGAATTCCTGGTAGCCTACTAAACAGCACATTGTGAAGTGATCTTAAGCACGGGAACCACTCCCCACCTCACTGCCACAAACTTGTCAATTTTTTTTTAAATGTCGGGGAACCTCTCCAAGACAAGGCCCTTTGGACCCACCCTTGCAAAGTAAACCCCGGCCCCATGCACCGCACCCTCGGAAGTTTCCCTACACGGAACTGGTTAAATCGCTGGCTTTTCACCAGGGGGTGTGGCCCCAAAGGATTGTTTGCACCCATGAGGTGTTGAACCTTTGACCTTGAAGGGAGTTAGACCCTAACACCAAGGCCTTCACCACTAGGGCCAACCCCTTGGGGTTAAAACTTGACAAAATTACTAAAATCTGTTCCCAGTTTTTTTATTTGACAAGTGGTAGGATTTGTAAAAATCCAACCCACCAACTTTGGGTCCGACTCCGCACCGTCATAGTTGGAGCTCAACAAATTCATAAGATTAAAAAGAAAAGAGTATGTGCTTCACACTTCCCCTTTCAGCATCAGATATCCCACATAATTGGGCAACTCAAAAGGGTTAAAAAGAAAAATACTAAGAAAATGAAGCCAAATAAAAGGTAGAGGCTTAATTCCTGCAAATCTAAGAAAAGACAGAAGATATCCAACCTCTTCAGGAATCTCCTTGGTCAACTGTTCCAGCACCGTCCCTAAAACTTTTAAAGTTGCAAACACCCGTTTTCTCTTTACTGTCTTTCGCTCCAACCTGAAATCAACAATCAATCAGTCAAAAGAGAAATATTGAAAACAAAGGAGGCACATCATATAGGAAGAAAACATTATTTTCAATATGGTGCATGGTTAGGACATATGTTTTACACCATTTAACGGGAAGATGACACATCAGCTTCTTAATGTTTTCTGAAAAATCAGAGAAGTAGAAAACATGAGAAGCTCCAAATCATTCCCCAAAACAAGACAAATCCCTTTACGACTTTTTTTTAAATATGTAAATCCCTTCACAATCTCCAAACGATGTCTCCATAGAAGGAAAATCTATGTTCGGGCATGTTTACTAAACCAATTTCTTCTCAGCCATGAACTTCAACAAGGTGGACTCAGCAAGTTTCACTCTACAAACTCAATCTAAATTTTAAAATTAAAAATAAAAAAATAGAATTAAGGAGAACTATCTTTGGCTATGTAAATTAGCAACCCACGAAACTCCAAAATTAAAAGTTACCAACCGTGGAGAGTCTGGGCATGTTTTCTCTCAGTATATGATACCAACTGCTAAGTTGTTCCAGTGACTTTTGCCGGAATCAAGCTTCTCAGTTGTTTTTCATTTATTTATTTGTTTTAGTTTACAAGGATGGGCCTCTTAAAACACATACTGATAGAAACAAAAGTGTTGTTTTAACGTTGGAGGGGGCGAAATGAATTCGTATCATTGAGAGGAGTATGAAGGTTACAAAGGTGATGGTACTAAGTTGGGCTAGTACACATTGGTTTGCAAACACTTTGGAAGAATGTTTCTTATCGGAGGGCAAGATAGATTTTTGCAAAACTTATTGAGATGGAAACAAAGTTATCTTCACTCATCATCTTCTAATGCTTTCGGACGTCATCTAGAACTAGCAAAATATGGTGTAAGTGGGCAGCGAGGACTTTTAGTGATCCCAGAAGGAATGGAAGGAAGGGGGTGGCAAAGCTTTTCTTTGGAGATCAAGCATGCTCTCATGCTCTGTCCATTATCCCGACGGGTTAGGCTAGCATTGCCTTTAATCCCAGTCAAGGTGGTATACAAAGGGAAGGGGAAGCAGGTCAAGTCGTATGCAGAGGCAGCGATGGGTGGGGCAGGGAAACTGGTGGTGGTGTCACATAGTGCGGGCCACTCACTGGCATTGCAGCAAAGTGATAGGGGTAAAGAGGGAAGAGCAATAGGGGAGACTGTTACCATTCCAGAGAAGCATGGTCAAAGGTTGTTTGAGGTGCCAGAAAATCACTCCAGAATTTACACAAAAAATGATGGTGGTGGTCTGCTCAACGTTGGCTCAATAGAAAGTGAGGCTAGAGTGTCCTAAAATGCTTAAAAGAGGACTTGGGAGTTTTGAAAAAGACGGTAGAAACACTAATTTATAAAGTGGATATGGGCCTGGGCAAACGAAAGAAGGAACTGGAAACTTTAGATGGAGGGATGTTTAGCAACGGCCCGAAGCCCATCAGCCCAAGAAAAGTAAAATTAAAATTGGATTGGTTCGGATCCACTCCAATCACTTACCCAGGAAGAATTGGACTCTTAAAAGGGTTGAGCCCTCTACCTTCGAAAGGGGCTCACCGTCAGCAATTGTGAAAGAGATGCCGAAAGACCAACACCACCGGCCAGGGGTGAGACAAAACCACCCGCCAGTAACTCTTAGGGCTACATCCGACACCACTCTGCCAGTATTGACATCAGAAAGTGAAGAGGTAGGTTAGAAGGAGACGGCCACACAAATCCTTAAGCCAACTATAGGGGCAAAGAACGGCGTGGAAGCACAAAAACCTGTACCGCAGATATTTGGGCTGACAACCATTTCCATTGCTGCGAAGTTGACGGTACCGGCACCAGAGAATGAAATCGTAGCCCAAATGGTGCCACCTGTCGATGAGAAGGAGGAAGAGTCGTCGGGAGGGCCAACGCACTGCAAGGTGGCACGGAAACTAGTGTCGGAGTCATCCATGCCGATGACTTACAGCCTTGCTACAACGGTGACTGTAGTAGCATCGGAAAATGATGTTTTAGCTCCGAAACATCTGTCGATCGACTCTGAGGGCGAGGAAACAATGGGGGAAACTCAGTGCACGGTGGGGAAATTCAAAACGGAAGGAGCTTTGGTTTTGTTGGAGTCTAATAGGGATGGGGAGCAGCAAGGGTTGTCAAACATGGTGGTTGAACGGAGTATGTAGGGATGGGCAGGACAACAATTGATGGGGAGCAACCTATTCCTCCAAACTCGTTTCATCCCAACGTGTCAGATTGGGTTATTCAAAAAGCTATGGAGCATTGCATAGGGATCATGTGCAAGGGTTTCGAAGATGAATTACATGGCATTACTCACAGCTATAGAGGCTGGACATTCACATTCCAGCTCCATCCCATCTCACAATTAAGCCAAAAAAAGAGCAAGAGAAGTCAACAGGCTTACATGGGCAATGAATGATGATGTAGGAGAGAGAAGCTCTAACCAAGGGTGTCTTAAGGGAAGGGCAAAGATGGTCTCTTTATGAAACGAAAAATTATATCATGGAATGTACAGGCGCTGAACGAAGAGTAACAAGCGGCTCAAAATTAGAAAGAAACTTTGTCAATGGAAGGGTGATATAATCTGATTACATGAGACCAAGCTGGAATTTATCACTAGAGAATTAGTTTGAATTCTAGCTTCACCTTTCTTTAATAAAATTCATATGTACCAATCAAAAAAAAAAAAAAATTAGTTTGAAGTCTATGGAGATGTCAACATGTGGTTGGTCATACTTGCCATCTAAATGGGCATCCGGGGGTGTTTTAGTTATGTATGACAAAAGGGTGGTCAAGAGAACGGATGAATGTGTAGGAGAGTTTATTGTGGCTTGCTCCTTTAAGAATATAGAAGACAGATTCTTGTGGGTATTTGCAGGAGTATATGGCCCTAATCTTGATTCGGAAAGAAAGATATTGTGGGAAGAGTTGGTGGGGATTCATAGTTGGTGGGAGATACCAAGCAATATAGGGGGGACTTTAATGCCACTTGCTGCCAGAGTGAAAGATCGGGTGCGTCTCATATTAAACCCGCTCTGCAGGAGTTTTTAGACTCCATTTTCGAACATGAACTTATGGATATTCCTTTAACTGGCGGCACGTTCACATGGTCGAGCAGTCGAGAGCATCCATCTTGGTCGAGGATCGATAGGTTTTTGATAACTCCTTATTAGGAGTTACATTTTCCAGATGTAATTCAAAAAAGACCACCCAAGTTATGGTTAGATCATTTCCCTATCATCCTAGACAATGGAGGCATCCAAGCGGGCAAAAGGTATTTTAAACTTGAGAATATGTAGCTTAAAATTGGCAGTTTTGTGGACATGACTGCACAATGGTGGTCATCGTACTGCTTCCAAGGCTCCCCAAGTTTCATAATGGCAAGAAACCTAAAAGCATTGAAGGATTATTTGAAGTGATGGAATGAAGAAGTTTTTGGAAATGTGGGCCACCAGAGGTGCTCTCTTTTGGAGGAGTTATAGGCCCTGGAGGGAGAGGCGGTAAATATTCTCTCTAAAGCTGAGATAATCCGCAAGAGTCGGTAGTCACAAAACTTCAAAGAGTAACATTGATGGAAAAAATCTCTCGGAGACAAAAATCAAGAGAAATATGGCTTGAGGGAGACAAGTGCACAAAGTGCTTTCATCAGGTGGCTAATTCGAATGGGAGGAATAATGCAATTGAGGCGCTAATAGTAGATGGTGCAGTTTCTTCGGACCAGTTAATTATCAAGAATCACATTGTACAGTACTATGAGTGCCTCCTCTCAGAATAGCACGCATGGAGACCGAGAGTGGATGGTTTAACCATTGAATCATTAGACCAACAAAGTTCGGGGTGGCTTAAAAGGCTGTTCAAAGAAGATGAAGTATGCAAAGTGATCCGTAGTGGCGGTTTTACCATGGGTTTCTTCCAAGTTTGTTGGGAAGCGATCAAGGATGATCTAATGAGGGTGTTTCAAGAGCTTCAAAAAAGTCTCAATGCTACCTTTTTAGCCCTTATTCCTAAAAAACTGGGGTCCGGGATATTAGAGACTACCGCCCTATTAGCCTTGTGAATGGGGTGTACAAGATCCTTTATAAAGTTCTAGTGAATAGATTTGAGTATGGTGATGGAGAAATTAATTTTGAAGCCACAAAATGCATTTGTCAAAAGCAAACAAATTCTTGATTCAGCATTAATTGCAAATGAAGCCCTGGACAAACAACTCAAATCTAAACAACCTGGATTACTTTGCAAACTAGACATAGAGAAAGCTTATGATCATGTCAACTAGAACTTCATGATTTATCTACTTGCAAGAAGTGGTTTTGGGGCAAAATGGTGTGCTTGGCTAGCATATTGCATTTCTACAGTTTGCTTTTCTATCTTGGTGAACGATTCGCCGATGGGTTGACTCCTCCCATGGTTTGAGATGGGGATCCGCTCTCTCCATTACTTCTCATTATCGTCATGGAAGCTCTTAGCAAGATGATTTTGGGCCTCATGGGAGGTGGCTTCTCTATGGCTTCTCGGTGGGGAATAGTGATTATGGATCTATTGATATTTCTCATTTGCTTTTGGCCGATGATACTCTCATTTTTGTTGGAAAAAATCATGGGCACATTCAATATTTGAGAGCTCTCCTTTGTTTCAAAGTCGTCTCCAGTTTGAGAGTGAATCTTTCAAAGTCTAACTTGTTGCCTACGGGGGTTGTCCCAAATGCAATGAATCTAGTTCACCTCCTAGGATGTAAGGTATCTTATTTACCTATGAAGTATTTTGGCACCGTTGGGTGCTTCCTTCAAATAAAAAGGGATTTGGAATGGCGTGATTGAAAAGGTGGAACGTAGATTTGTGGGGTTATACTTGTCTAAAGGGTGTAGGCTTACCATAATCAAAAGTACCCTTTCTAATCTACCAACCTATTTACTATCCTTGTTCCCGCTCCCTACGAAAGTAGCCAATCTTATTGAGAAGCTACAACAGGATTTCTTGTGAAGTGGGATTGGGGATGAGTTCAAATTTCATCTAGTGAACTAGTCAACTATTTGCACACCAATGTCTGAGGGTGGATTGGGAATCCATAATTTGATGAAGTTCAATCAAGCTCTTTTGGGTAAATGGTTTTGGTGGTAGCAACAAGAAAGGGGGGCCCAATGGAAGTCAGATATAGTTTCAAAGTTTGGGGAGTCTTGAGGAGGATGGTGCTCCAATGAGATCTACGGACCATAAGGGGTGGTTTGTGAAAACACATTAGAAAGGATGGGAGACTTTCCTGAGCCAAGCATGTATTGAGGTAGGTGATGGTTTTCAAGTCAAATTTTGAAACGACAATGGTGTGGTGAACAAAGCCTTAAAGAAACATTTCCTAACAGTTTTGAGCTTGTACGGGTGAATGATGCTTCAGTATCTGATCTCTTGGTCTTCTCTCTTAGTTTTCCGCAATGGAATGTAGATTTAATCAAGATGGCACAAGATTGGGAGTAGGAGTTATCTCCGAGTTTTTTGCCTCACTATATTCCATCAGGGTGAGTGCGGGCACCTTAGATAAGATCAGTTGGAGCCCCTCTAAGAAAGGTAGATTCATAGTTAGATCGTTTTACCAAGTTCTAACTAACCAGAGCATGACCACTTTTCCATGGAGGAATAGGGAAGACAAAAGCTCCTCCGAAAGCAGCTTTCTTTGTTTGGATAGCTTCCCTAGACAAGATTCTTACAATAGACAATCTAAGAACAAGTTGTGTAATGGTGCTAGACTAGTGTTGCATATGTAAAAAGGATGGGGAATATGTAGATCGTCTGCTTCTATATTGTGAGGTGGCTAGGACCTTGTGGGAAGATTTTTTTGTGGGAATAGGATTGTCATGGGTCATGCCTCATACATTGGTGGATTCTCTAGCAAGTTGGAGAGGACTCCAAGGCAATCCACAAGTGGTAGCAATATGGAAGATGGCCCCAGTATGTATGTGTTGGTGCATTTTACAGGAGAGAAATGATGGGAGCTTCGAGGATCTCGAGAGAACAATGGATGAGCTTAAAGTTTTCTTCTTTAAAACCTTGGTTCTTATGGGCAGGGGTCATTGATTTTAATGGACTTGCCCATGATTTTCTACTTTCTAATATTTAACACTTCTAGTTAATATCTCATATGATTTCATTTTTTTTCATCAAATTTTTTCTAGTTAATACCATATGATTTCGTTCAATGTTCATGAGCACCTCAAAGAAAAAGAAAAGATTGTTTGCACCCAACGATATTTGAGCCTTAGACCTGGGGAGAGCATACCCCCAAACCAAGGCCTTTACCACTTGAGCCAACACCTAGGAGCCTTCGAACTGGGGGATTTTCTCCTTAAATTACCCGAGGTGTACTGGCGAAAAACTCCTTGACGAGAGTTTATGCACCCTAGTGATTAGGATGTTGTTCCTAGACACCCGATGCCAATATAAAAATAAAAAATAAAAAATAAAATAAAAAAAATAAAAAGAAGAAAAGGTAACTAATTCAAAATCCTTGAATTCATAGCATCAATAAAATAAATGATAAAACCCAAAGATCAATACAAAGAATGGACCTTCATTCCTTGTAAAGCACCTATTGTTCATTTCCCACCATATGCTCAACAAGAACATTGAAGGCATTGCTCTCCAAACAACAGAGCACACTGCTTTTGTGAACAAAGTATGGGCTATCCATGTCCAAGACCCCTCCCATTATATGCTCCACAACAACATGATGGCATTGTTCTCCAAGATATTGAGCTTCTAGTACAGAGTTTTTGTCTAACTCATTAGGAGTCCTTGTCCAAGTAGGATAAGAAAGACCCCAAAAGTATATGGCAAGGCTATAGATTCTTCAAGTACTTAATCGACATTCCCTTCTTGAATTCTGACTTTGACCTAAACATGTTACCTAAGTTATCTTCTGCAGGTTTACAACTTGGTAAAACCGAAAATCAGGTCCAATTTAAACCTCAACCTACCTCTAAAATTTACTTTGATAAGATCAATGCTTTCCTTCTGCAAGGATCAAACTTTACAAACGATGAACTAGAATAATTCTTCCGATATTTAGCCACAAATTTCATATTATATTGCAGACAAGGAAAATTCCATTTTTTTATAAATACAAACAAGGAAAATTCTAGCACTTATTGGAGAGGTTCCCCCCCCCCCCCCAAAAAAAAAAAAAAAAAAAAATCTAGCACTAACTACAAAATTTCCTTTGTCCCTGTCAAAGCCTCAGTTCTCAAATCCCCAAAAAAACACTGATAGAAACTTCAAAATAATGCCCTATATAAATTATGTCAAACATGAACATACTCCAGAGAAGCATTAAAAAAGACCTTGCTTCCGGGGAATATTAAGAGAACTCACGAAATCAATTCCAAAAGAAAAAGAACATAAGATATCGAAATCTGGGCACCCTCGAGCAACAAGCAAATGAAAAGTTTGGTTTTTAATTTCTATTTTTCTATTTCTTTTTTTTTGGGGGCGGGGGGGGGGGGGGGAGCCTATAGAGAATAAAAGAAGGCAGGCAAGAACCATATTAAGCGAGAGGTGAATGGTTCGAGAGCAGAGCTTAATTCAAAATTATTAAAATGTTATTTCCTAGTTCAGAAACATACTCGCCCAGGTTTCCACTAAAAGCACTAGACTCCCTCAACTTCATTTCTTCTTCTCGTAGCTTGTCCACATTATTCTTCTCTCTGTACAGTTTGTAGAACTCTTGCAACCATGCAACGTCTTGACTTCTATCTATTGGACCAACCTCCTTCTTTGCTAGTTTTTGCTGAAAATTGCTCAAAATGACAACATATTACATGTGACATTAAAACAAAATAAAGCCCAAGATTAATTGAATTGGTGGTAAAAGTGAAAGTCTCATATTTAAGAACCAAGTAAAATATAGATTCAAATATAAACAAGATATTCAATACGCTAATCCCTAATGTCCAAAAGAGCAATAGAGAGCTTGTACAAAACAAAATTTAGCATTTCAGCCTGAACACATACCTTGATGACTGACATCAGTCCAGTTTTGAATTGTAAAACACCTCTTCCTTCACTATTAGGATCCAGATTTTGAGCCAGTGAATAAGCATGCTCACATACTGCAGATAAATAGCAAAAAGTTGGCAATTTCAAACAAATCTAGAGGTTTCCATTAACATTTAAGAATTAGTTTCATATACAGACTACTAATCAAAAAAAGAGTTTCATATACATAAGGGTGGTTGATCTTCTTGCAAGCTGAAGAGGTCTATATTGCATTCCACGATTGTAGCTATATGAAAGATGGTTCCCATATGTCTACTCTGGTTTTTTTTAAAGGTAAAATAAAATTCCACTGAGTCAAGTGAATAGGTGTTGCCAAAGTGCATAAGAAGTAAACAAAAGATAATGCCTAGTTACAAGTTTTTTTTTTTTAATAAAGTTTATGGATATCAAAAATAAAAATAACTTATTAGGAGAGCTTTGGTTTATTTTATTCCAATTTAATTTAATTTTAGCAGTAAATTTATCCACACTGTCACCTCTTCAGAACAACCTCATGGAATACTTTTGTATTGCTAAATATCAGATTTTGGCATGGGTTTTCATCTGTTTTGTTACGGAATCAAAATACTCTGAAATATTGGTAGAAGAAGGGATACAGTGGTACATATTAGTGAAAGAAGTAGGAGCATTTAGAGATCAGTGTGTCTGAGCCAAATTAGTTTAGCATGGATGGGATCAACAATGGAAGCTTTGGTCAAGCAGAAAGCACCAGGAGTTTGTGTGAAAGTCGAGGGTTAGAAACAGAGCAAATATTGACACAGTGTTCCAATTCATATGCTCATTATTTGGACTTGCCAGAGTACATAAGGCGAGGTTCAATGTATATTGTCGTTCCAAAAGATTTTATAGGGGTGGGATGGCAGGGTTTTGTTATAGAGCTTCTGAAGGTGGCTTTTTTTTTTTTTTTTTTTTTTTTTTTTTAAGTTAAAGGTGGTTATTTAGTTCCAATCAATTATCAACGGCAAATTTTCAAATATAAAAAATAAAAAATTATCAGAGGCAAAGCCAAAGCTGAGCATTCTCACAATTTCAGAAGTGTAGATGTTTTTTTTTTTTTTTGTTGTGGTGTTCACTGGGGGGGTTCTCTTGATAAGAGAAATGTCTCAGATGTTGACTTCAGATTTATTGTAAACTGGGTAGTAAAAAGTTGTACATTTGGCCAGAATATAAGGCTCATAACAGGGGACTCACGTAAGAATTTCAAAGAAAATTCATGACTTAAGTGAGAGGTGAGACAGGAATTAGAGTTCTTTTAATATGTAGGAATTACAGTATCTACTACATCCAAGAATTTTGCTAGAAGTAAAAAATGAAATTTGGTTTGGAGAGTTTGGTGTCTTAAATGTTAATGGAGAGAAGAAAATGAACAGTACTTCAATGAATTGAGGAGCTAGCTGTTCAAAATTCGAGAGGGTGTGCTCATGTTGTAAAAATAAGTGTACATACAAGTTTTATCAGGTTAGAAGATGAGACCATCAAACAAGGTATTGGGGACGAGTCTATAATTCGAATAGTTATGAAAATGGCTCGGCCTCGTAATAGAGGTCTGTGTGCAGTTGGCCAAGCAAACAAATTCAATAAGGCGAAGGGTTAATGGATCTGGACTTTTCAAGCACAACCCGAACCAACTCTTTCTTCAATGCAAAATAAAGTCAAGTAGATCTTTGAAAAAGCCACATTATCAAACCCAGGTGCAAGGCCTACACTTCACACTGCCAAAGCTAAGACTTCTCGGTTTCCACACAATAGCAGCCAATCTAAGTGAGGCCAGCAAGTCTGACATAATAGGGAAACCCTGTTCATGTTTATTAAGCTTTGGAAGATTTTCTTCCAACCAATATCCAGCAATTCAAAGTCCTCCATCCAATACAAAAAATGTTGATGTAGCTGCTTCTATAATTATTTTCTACGGTGGAGGTAATTTGGTTGATTCTTTATATTGTAATGGCAAAGTGCATGGCGAAGACATGGGGGAAAGCCTAGCTTCACGTCTGGATAGGTCATATGAGAATTTAGCACTCAATTCTTCTAATAATTTGCCTCCGTTGTTAAAGGACAGGGTCAAAATGCCCATCCTTGTTAAAGGCCTTTACCACTCTAACCCCTTAGGGATCAAGTGGTAAAGGCATTGGTCTTGGTGGTATGCTCCCTTCAAGTATAAGGTTTAAATCCTCTTAGGTGCAAACAATTTCTAGGGGTCATTAGACTGGAAGAGCTTCCCCTTAAATTACCCGAGGTGCACTTGCAGAAAACTCCTTACTGAGGACCTGTGCATCCCCAGGATTAGTCGGGACTTTGTTCTCAAACACCTAGTGCCAATCAAAAAAACATGCCCACATCCCATATCTAGATTTATTTTCCTTGCAGGAGGATAGTAGAATAGAAGGGATTCTTAGAAGTTCTCAATAGAGGGTGAAACTATTGCGGGTTATGTTGTAGGACGGTTTTCTAGTATTGGTAATGAACATTTTTGCCAAGACCCGTGTTGTCAATCACTTGGAAAAGTTACAAAGAGTTTTTTTATGGGGTGTCTTGACAAAGGAATCAAAGTATCATCTTGTTCGGTAGTCTAGAGTTTATTTGCCATTTCTAGGATGGTCAAGGTTCAAAGGTTGCTCTTTTTCAAGTATGCCTTATTGGGGAAATAGTTATGGTGATATGCAAATGAGAGAGAGAGAGAGAGAGAGAGAGAGAGAGAGAGAGAACTTGTGATGGGTAGTAGCAAATGCAAAATAGAGTACATCATGGAGAGGATGGTGTGATAATAAAGTGAATAATCTATATGGAGTTCATCTTTGGAAGAATATAAGGAAGTTTTGGAATGATTTCCTCTAGCTTAACTAGTTCTAATATGAGAGATGACTAGCCATAAAGGTAGTCATGAGTGCTAAGATCCATATTGGCTACTTACAGGTGAAACTGGGACTATAAGTGATTCTAAGGAAGTTTCAAATTGACTTATCTTTTTCAAGTCAAGCACATACCTGGCTAGCACTTCCCTGGACCATTATACGCCTATACTGGTAATACTTCCCATATGCAACTGATATAAAACTCTTCTAATCCTCCCTACTTAATTTTTGGTAAAAGCCACCTCTTAATCGAGCAACCATACTTTGTTTTTCATACTACAAAATATATCCATCCATCATCAGCTAGGAACAAAAACTTTAATCCCTAGTATTTCCTCCCACCATTAACACTACACCTAACATCCCTATAGCTCCCTTAAAAACTTACTGCTACAAAATCCAGCAATAATTACCAATTTTTCAAGCAACTAAAATCCCGTCAAGATTCAATTTTTTTTTACAAGTAAAAATATTATATATATATATATATATCAATAGGAGTAACCAAGTACACTGGACGTATACAAGAAAACACCTAGCCCATAATAGAGAGTTCCTAATGACCCAAAAAGCCAATGAAAATTAAAAATCTATATGAAATACACTAAGCCCAAATTGGAATAGAACACACCTCCCCATCCCCAACCCATTGTTTCCCTTAAGACTAATACTCCTCTCGAAACTCCCTCTACGAGGACGTCCTCATAAAGCCCTCACTTTAGTCTTCCCTCGACTTGAGCTACCTCCCTTAGCGTCGTAGTTGATTGCCCAAGAAAGACGTTTTAACTCCTGGCTTTTCTTAAAACTCAATTTGTTTCAAGCGAGTAGCCTGCCTCAATCTCAGTGAGTAGTACTTTAAATTGGTCTTCAAATCCTCCATATGAAAGCTCCACAATATGCTGAATCTCATTAACCTTATGCAGAACCCAATCCGATGGTGAACACGCTATATTGTTTATCGGATGAAGAGAAACTAGGGGAACAACATTATCATCCCCAAACACAGTTCCCAACTGCACTCCCAACCCTAGACATTCCTCCTCACAGGGCACCAACGACAAACCCATAATTTCCTCCTGCTATATCCTGCATTCAAATCCCAAACCTCCTCAACAGCTATATTGTTGATGTCCAATGTTGTTGTCATCATTAAAGATTCCTTCAGCTCCGGCATAGGTGTTGTCATTCCATCAATAAGGACATTACTTGTAGGTGCCCCACCCCCCGACAATCCTTTATGTGCCACTTTGTTAAACCCTATAGCTCCCTCAGGAGGCATAGAACAGGCAGGGGAAGCACTACCTTCTATTACCCCATTTTCATCTTCTGAAAGATGCTTATCTGCTTCTTCCAAAGTACTCAAAACCCTGGAAAGACCCTCATCTTCAACGGAAAGTGAACCCTGGAAAAAGGTACCAACCTCATTTGCAACTGGTGACTGAGGGCAATTAGACGGCAAGTTGCCAATATCTTGAGTGATACCGACGTGAACTGTGATGCCGACGCCCACCCCTGTGCCAGCGCACTTGAGGCCTTCAAACCCATAGGATCTACCCCCCGACCCCCTCGTCCATTTTCAACCCACCACCCAACCCCGTGACTAGGTAAGGGTGAAAACCGATCATCACGGTTCGGTTTTAGTCCAAAACCGAAACCCAACAGACATGATTTTCAGGGGAGGATACCTACCAAAACCGATCGATAATGGATGGGCAAACCGGCCGGCATATTTTCGGCCGGTTGCCGTCGGTTCATCGACATTCCATCGGTTCTCAACATTCAACAATAAAATTCAACAAATTTCTCAACATTCAACAATGAACAATCAGATCAACAAATTTAAGGCAAACAATCGGGAGATGAGAGGGAGTCTGTGTGTGGCATTATGAATCCTAGAAGAAGATTGGGGATGACGATGGGATCTGAAGGGCAATGGAAGTGTGAAACTGAAGAAGTGAAATTCGAAATTTCAAATGCTTACGTTAGAAGTGAAATTCATCGGCGAGAGTGGAGAAGATAGTGGCTGGCAATAGTGAGTGACATCGAGGAGGAGGAACTGAAGACGACGTGAGTCCGTGACGATGGTGAGAGAGAACACAAAGGTGAGAGTTGAGAGAGAGCACAGAGCGCACAAGGGTGAGTGACAGTGGAGTCGAAGAACAAAGAAAGGTGGGGGTTCCTTCAAAGAAGCCTAACCCTATCCAGAACAACGCCGTTTGGTATCAACCAAAGGGCACGGTTTCATTAATGTTTGTTTAAAACTGTAGGATCTAAACGCCACCGTTTCACTTATTTATTTCACTTAAATAAGTGAAACGGCGTCATTTTGGGTATATATGGAAAAAAAAATAAGGAAAAGACATCGGCCGGTTCAACGGTTTTACCCTGGATCGAACCAGGACCGAACCGGCCAACGTCAGTTTGACTTAAATCCTACCGCTGGCCAACCGGTTCTCTGCCAATTTCGGCCGGTTCCCAACTCCGGTGGCCGGTCTGATAGGTTTCCAGCCTGTTTCTTCAGTTCTTGTACAGCCCTATGACCAGGTCTAGCCCCTTATCCACTTTAATCATAAGATCTCTCACATACTCCAGAACTCTCGTCAATTAAGGTCTTACAACCCACAAGACCCCCTCCACTTCTCCCACCCTCAAACACCTAACATAGGCCAGCAATTCCACCCTGCAACACAATGTGCTTATCTTCCACTTCTCCCAATGTCACCTGACAGCCTTTGTCTCCTCCAAGTGCCTTACCCTTTCCTTCCACCGTGGAGCTGTCTGCCGGACTACCCGTCAATGACCTCTACACTAAGGCATACAAGGCACCTTTGACCGAGGGAGGCATTCCCACTATCTTTCCATCAACAAACTCCCATTTGTTTGCATGCTTCAGAACAACGGCTTTGGACCCAATGATGCTTTGAATGGAGTGTAGAAAACCTTTCCATCTGATGTCAATTGCACCTTCCGAGATCACCAAAAAACCTTTCTTCCTTCCATTCCGAAAATCTGGGAGCTGCAAAAAATTGCCCCTTACGTTAATATGATGTTGAATGATGATAACTCCATTACCCATCCTTGACTCCCTGAAGAATCCCTGATGACAGATGAGTTCTAAGCAATCATCTATCCCCTTAGCCACCCATAAAGTTGTCGTCCCACATAGACACATGAACTTCGCTATCCTTTTACTATGTTCAAAGATGCGAAAAATATTACCTCCCTCTTTCGTAAAAATGAAAATTTTTTATTCTACCTTCAACCACCTCTCACCATCCATCTGAGACATCCACATCGTACGTCGTCATCCTCTGATACCAAATCACAGGATCTCCATCTGCCTTTTATATAGACAATCTGTGCATCTCTTAGGAAACCGAGAGGAATACGGCTGAAAAAGAAGGATTTGCCTAGTCCCCGGAGTGTGTCGCCAAAGCTCAACCTTGCCTATGACAGACCAGGTCTGCGTTGATGAAGCCTAAAGGAAGGCTTTCTGTAAGGATCCCGGTCACCGAAGGGAGGGCCATCGCCGGGGTTTCCGGAGCCCTTTGGTTTTCTCTGTGGTGGCCACACATTCGACGGTGCCTTGTAGATCTCATTTCTCTCTCTCATCATCTCTACAATGTGCAAGGGCTGCACGTTCAGACTTATGATAGTCTAACGAAAAGAGGGGTTCAACGACACAGCAGGATCGAGTGGGTACATTGGTACGACGGCACAGTATGATCGAGTGACTTTCAATTACCAGAGGCCTGAATACTTGGGCATAATTTTGCCTCTACTAGGAGTCTAAAATCCCAACTAACTGTATGTAAGCTCGTAAGGTTCAATTTTTCCTCTCCAAACTAGAAAAATTATAATTCCATATCCCCTCATTAAAATATTAATCCAGCAAATAAGTTTCAATATTAGTCATTCACCATCTAACAACACAACTGGGTAATGGGAACCACAAGTATGCAAAACAAGCCATTAAAAAGACAATGAGACCACAAAAATTCACATAAACAATTATCTTCAAGAAAATAAAAAATGAAAATGACATACAGATTCTAGAAATATTGGGATCTTCATCTTGAATTTCATCCGCAGCCCTCAAAATTTCATCAATATCCCTATTGTTTGCAAGTGAAGATGGTACATTTCCAGCAATGCCAATACCGGGATGCCCATATGCATCAGCGCCTACCCTTTCCCTACTTAACACAACACGTACTAACCGCTCCCATAGTTCTTCAGCTCGTGACATTTTCTATAAAAGATAGAGCACAAAAGAGGAAAAGAAGTATCAGCACAAGTATGCCATGAGTTTTTTTCAACATTCATTGAGACTGGCACATATAGACACCCATTGTCACTTCATGTCAACGAAAGTAAGATCAAGAGCTTTTCCTATAATCATAATTTAATATACAGACTAAAAAAACCAATAAAAGTAGCACCAAGAAATAGAAATTCCGCAGGCAAACCCAAAGTTTTGTAATTGAGTGAGTGCAACTCAACCAGGGTAATAGAACAAAGAAACTACGTAGAAAATAAGCAAACCTCAACAGAAAAATAAATTTTTAAGCTGAAAGTAGATGGTAGAAGTTTCTTTCTAAAAACAAAAAAAAAAAAAAACCTGAAAACGGGTCATTTCAAAGCAACCAGGCTGCCTATGAACAATTAAGAAGCCCCACCCTTGTAGAGTAAACCCAAGTCCCGTGCACCACACTCTCGGATATTTCCTTACACGGAACTAGTTAAATCGCTAGCTTTTCATCAGGGGGTGTGGCCCTAAAGGATTGTTTGCACCTATGAAATGTTGAACCTTGGACCTTGAAGGGAGTGATACCCCAAGACCAAGGCCTTCACCACTTGAGCCAACCCTTTGGGGTTCTTGAAAACCTTCACTTAATTAAATGAGTCCATACCACACAAGTTAAAGAAAGTCAAACATTTCAATTTTTTAACCATAAGAAAAAGGAACATACAAAGCATCTTAACCATTCTTTTTTCTTCACAGTATCAAAACAGAAAAGGTATAATCAAAGTTTTGAATTTCATTTTATGGAATATTTAAGTAACAGTGTGTCCGGTGTACCGTTTCGGAATTACCAATATATCTAAGTTCATAATCGATGAAACAAAAAAATAACCAGTCATATATATAAAGTTCATACTTGATCATAGCTTCAAGATTTATTAAAATATGTTGCATTGAGCGAATTCAATGTTCTTAACTATTATTCAATAAGAACTCAATCTTTCCGATTTACCTATATTATATATGTTTCAACAAGTATAAGTACACAATAGACCAATTCTTATTCTTCTTCAAGTTCTTTGCCTATTCTTAATGTTTTCTTCTGTGGTGATTTATTGACTCTAAACTGAAATTTCATCTATAGACACAACTGTCAATAATTTATCTAGCTTTGTATAAACAATAATCTTGATAACCAACCCCAACTTCCAAACTGAAAATTGGGTAAATTATTATAAACCCTACATAACATGAAACAAACAGAGCTAGATATTTGTTGATATATATTCAACAACCCTGATAATCATCATTTATTAATCATAGCTTGACTATTTACTGAAATATATTGCATTAAACACATTTAAAATTTTCTCAAAGTTGTAACTAAGAGGAAGGCAAAGCCACAGATTCGGAAAAGAGCAGTCACATACAATGTATAATACATTTCATAAAAGGGGAAAAAAAAAAAGCGTTGATCCCAAAATCAAGCCATAATGTTAATTAATCACTTTCATTTCAAAAAATCCAGCGGATATTTCACTATTTCGCCTCGGGGTCCGAATTTAATTAGTAACAGAGGATGTGGTGTAGCCGAAGAGGGTGGCAAACCATAGATAGGCAGACTGTGGCTAGGGGTGGCTGAGAAAGAGCGATAATATCCACCGTTAGGCGTCAACACTAAAGAGAACACACACACACACAGAAGGACGAAATTTGCCTACCGTTGGCGCTGGCTGGGCCGCCTGGTGGGAGTGGTGCACGTGCAAGAGCAACGAGCAAGTTGGATTGGAGTTGTGGAGGAGCATGCAGGCAACCGGGTCACCGTATATAGCCAGAGGGAATGGAACGCAGGAGAGAGTGGCTCACAGATTTAGGGCTGAAAAGTGAAAATACGAGTAGAAGAAGAAGGAAAGGGTGGGTATCCTTATTCTGAAGCTTGAATGTGATGAAGAATGACCAAAAAGCTTTTTAACCCCAGGAACGTCAGGCGCCGATTACCAAACAATTCAAACAAAGTCGAGTATTCCACTTTCAAGAACCCCAACCCCACCCCCCAGTCTACCCCCAAAATTAGAAACAAAAGTCGCAAGATCAGAATGTGAAAAGGATGGGCATTACCTGATCTAGGGATAGAAGACCCTAGAGACAGTTGACGACGGACGAGTGGAATCGGTCTCGGACTCGGACCAAATCCAAAGGCGGGTCTCTTCTTTCTGAAAAAACAGGAATCTGTGCTTCAAGTTTTGAATGAAAATACGAAGGTGGCAACAAAGAAGGTCATGGTGCTTTTGCTAAATCCCGGCGGTAGTATAAGGGAGGGATGTTTACCGGATTTACGGGCTACAGCCGGTTGGACACGGCAACGTTTTTATAGGGTTCTTAATATTCTTTTTTTTTTACATTTTTGTCTGCACAAATAACGCGGAGAAGAAATCCTTGACGCGTAACAGCCGGGTAATTTTCTCAAAGACCATATTATCTTATCAGCACTGCTGTACGCAGCTCCAGATTCAATACATCAGTATAAAATAAAAAAGAGTAAAATAATAAATTTATATTTTTTAATAATATAAAAAAATATGAGACTGCTGTGTATATTTTTTATTATCTTATTATGTCCCAATCTTAATTATAATGATTTTATTTTTATAAATAAAAATATTATATATATCAAAATAAGTAATCAAATACACTGAACGTATACAATAAAATATCTCACCCATATAAAAGAGTTTTAATGGCCCAAAATATACTAATCCCAAAACAATCCAAATTACTCAAAAAAGTACACTGAACCTCAATTCCTTATTTTTCGTATAACTAATACTCAATCCAAACCTCAACTCCTTCTGTTTTCTATCTACACTGCCCTCCTTTCAAATTTTTCTCTACTTGAGCTACCTCCATTAGTATCGTAGTTAATTGTCTAAGAAAGACGTTGTAACTCCCTGTTTTTCTTGAAACTTTTGGTTTCAAGCGCATAGTTTGCCTCGATCGCAGTCATTAGTTCTTTTAACTAATCTTCACATCATTCATGTGAAATCCCCACGATGGCAAGGGTCAAAGAAGGAAAATCAAAAAAAGAATGAGAATATCAATTAGGAGGTGAATCATAAAGACCCAAACACATCCACAGTGACTAGTCAAACATATGCGGCAGCTCTAAAAATGGGTCATGCTTATGTGGCTCAGAGTGAGGGGAACAATGAAAGTGGTCTGCAGATCACGCAAGGTCAAAATCAACTTGAAGCGATGCAAAATTTTCTAAAGGATATGGAAACTCAACTTGTTGAATTGAAGGCAGCGATAACATTCTTGTCTACGAAAATAGACACACTTTCAGTTGAAGGCAACAAGGTTGTTAGAAACAAGACTAAGTTAGGCTCAAAACTTTTATAATAATGTAATGAGATGAAACACTCTCTAAAAGAGGCTTAAAGTCTATAAGTTCATATTTTAGCCAAAGTTACAAGTTTAAATCAATTCATATTTTTTAGGATAAAAAATGTATTTTTCCTTAGTAATAATATCAATTTTAAATAAAACTACCCTAAATTATATGACCTCGAAATTATTAAAATGGTCTTGCAATCCTTGATTTGAGTTGTACTTTACATTTTGACTATTATATGATTTTAACAACAAAAACATTATTAAAGATTGACAAAATAACTTTTTTCATATACAATTTAGGAAAAATTAGATTTCTCATCTTCCAATTATTAAGGTTTTTTTTTTCATTTTAAACTATCAATGCTCCTTTTGTGAGTGAGATGGGATAATAATTTTGTGAATAATAATAAGATAGTTTGTGAATATCAGTGAGATAGTTTGAGTTGAGTATTTTTTTTATTTCAGAAAATGAGAGAAAAAAAAGTTGAATAAAAAATATTATAAAGTTAAAGTATTGTTAGAATATAGTTTTATGATATTATTTTTATTTGGAGATTTGTAAAAGTTGACAAAATAAATTTTTTCATATACAATTTAGTAAAAATTAGATTTCTCATCTTCCAATCATTAAGTATTTATTTATTTGCATTATAAACTATTAGAATTGTCAATTTACACTTTAAATCACTAAATTTTGATCATTTGTAATGTTGGTCAAGATATGGCAGTTGAAAAGAAATTGATACATTTAACACTTTATGATGTAAATTGTAAAGAGCAATATTACTCTTCATTCTTGATTTTGTCATCTTCAATCACACTTGTTGATATAGCAAATTTTTTAAATGGCTGATATATAAAACCACTTATAATACGCAATATAACAATTGTTACTAAGGTAACAAAATCAAGGATGAAGAACATCATTTCTCCAAATGAAAAAATACTACTAATTGTGGGATGCAAAATATAATGGTCCTACCATTTAGATTTAAATGTATACATGTCTTTTTGTGAAAATTCAAGTTTAAAATGCTATGGTGATACTTATTGAAATATATAATTAGCTCTCTTTTTTTTTTAAATAGGATGTTAAGGTTAAAATTCACATTTCAAGGGATTTAAAATTGAGTAATGATATGCATACAATCTCTTACAAAACCATGTTTTAAATTAGAATATTTTTTTAAAATTAATGAGCATGTTTTAAATAAGGGGTACTGTTATAAAGCTACTTATAATTGAAGAAGTATTGTGAAATACACACAACCTTAATTCTATTATTTTGTATTGTGTGTCAAATTCACGAATCATGTCAAATATTGTCAACCCTAATCATACTCATATTTATGTTTGGGATACTCATGTTGTTAAGGATATCAAAGATATAGATCCCCTGCTTCCTACAAACTAGGCTATTTGAGTTTCAAACTTGTATTCTATGTATATCTCGAATGATATGCTTGTTGTTATTGTAATCTGATCTCAACTGTAAAGTCTATATAATTTTAGTGATACATACGATTTTGGTATCTTGCCAAAACCATCTTCCCTCTTTATTATCTTACATGGTATCATGAGCCAATCTAGCTTACGCTTTAAGATCCTGCTTCCACTTTTCTAAACATGGCTGAGTCTGGTTCCTCCTCCTCATCCAATTTTATTCTTCCCAATCCAATGCAACTTGTCTCTATCAAACTTGATGAGACAAACTATCTTGCATGGACTGCTCAATTCAAACCTATCCTCAAGAGTTACAATCTGCTTGCTTTTATTGATGGCTCTAACCCATGTCCTCCTATGTTTGTTGATGATAATGCTGCCAAAAGTGAGTCTATGAATCCGGCCTACACTAGTTGGCAGAGTCATGACCAACTTCTATTAAGTTGGATCATCTCTTCTATTTCTCATTCGCTGGTGGCTTCTCTTTATGGTTTGGATTCGTCGTTTTTAGCTTGGCAGTTACTTGGCTGATCAATTATCTACTGTTGGAAAGCCAGTTGATGATGATGATCTCATCTCCTTTATTATTGGGGTTCTTAATCCCACTTTTATACAATTCATCTATTCTTACTCCTTCCATGCTCGAGAGGCTTTTATGTCTTTTCTTTTTTTCAAGTCTGAACTGCTAAATCATGAAATTATTTCAACCGTCATGCTCCACTCAATCTTGCGCCAGAGACGTCTTCCTTTGCTCTATTTACCACTCGTTCGAAGTTTCAACTTATGAAGTGTAAACTGCAGTTTTCTGGTTCCTCTAGCTCCAACACTACCAAGCTGAATTTATCCATTAAACCTTCGCCCCTTATATCTACCAAGGATGATCACCTTACCTCATCTTCTAATTATGGTGGTCGTTCACCTTGCCAAATTTGCAAGGGCAATAATCATTAGGCTTTGGACTGTTTTCAGCTAGTGGATTTTTCATTTTAAGGACATCATCCTCCCACAGAGGTGGCTGCCATGGTTGCAGATATTAATGCTGATTTTTTGAACAGTCAATGGCTTGCGGACAGTGGTGTTAATGCACACATAACCAATAATGCTAAGAATCTTGATTCCAAACGCCCGTTTGATGATAATGAGCAGTGTTTTTGATACCGTACCGTACAGGTCGGTACGGCCGGTACATATCGTACCGGTACAGAAAAATATGTATTTCGTACTGGTCAAAATACCGGATGTATCGGCCGGTACGGGACTGTACCGGCCGGTATTCCGGATTTCGGCCGGAATAGGTGTTTCGGCCGGTACACAATTTTGAATTTCTGAAGAAAGTTTCAGCCGGTTTTGTTATTATGGCAATTTTGTAATTTATGTGAAAGGCCAAGGTTATTTATGTCATTTAGGCATTTAGGTTTACTTTTAGACTTTAGTTGCTTTTACTTTTAGTCTTTACTGATTCCTCTCATCTTTCCCGTGAATTGCCTTCTCTTTGCGTCGTGCAGCTGTAGCCCGTCCTCCTGGAGTCCATTTGCATCATCTCCAATTCTCCATTACAGGTAGCAATAGCATAGATAAAAAGATGATAAATTAATAATTACTACTCATTAAATTGATTAGTTGTTTTTTATATTTTGGCCTATTTCTCTTATTTTTTTTTCTTCTCTGATGATCTGCTTGTTGCCGGCACTGTAATTTTTTTTTTCCTTCTCTTCTTGGCATGCAGTACACTTGCTGGTTTGCTTGTCCCATTTTACTTGCTGATTTGCTATTGTTTTGGTTGGCCATTCGGATTTGATGATGAAGGTATTTTACATTTTTTTTTTCAAGTTTTAACTTCTTGAATTTTTTTTTTAATCTTTATAAGAAATGAAAAAATAATATTTCATGATTTAGCAATAAGAATTAGCAATAAGTATATAAATTTGATATTTAAAAACAAATTATTTTTTAATGACAAGTCTTTTTTTAAAAAAAAAAAAGAGTGCAAAATTTACATGTGTTAGAATTATAATTTATATCTAACATTATTCTTATAAAATATAATTTAAATATTAGATTTATTTCTAAAATCAATCGTTAATATCTCTATGATGGATCAAGCTAGCCTATTTTATATTTGCATGTAATGCCAATATATAAAAGAATGTTTAGGAAAAGCTCTGTACGTGTTAAAAAAAGAAAGCATATATTATAGTTGACTAAACTACAGCAGACAAACAAAAAGAGTAGGTTTAATTTTGTTATTTAAATATCAAATAACAAAAAAAAATTATTGTTACTCTTTTAGGTTTTACAACTATATAAATCTATAAGTTATAACAGTTATATTGGTATTCATATGCAGAAATCATGATCATCACCACTCTCATGATCACAGTCATGATCCTAGCGTTTCTTCTGTCAACATAGTTTGTGAAGGGAGCTTAGACTTTGAAAAGGTTGGATCTCTCTCTCTCTCTCTCTCTCTCTCTCTCTCTCTCTCTCTCTCTCTCTCTCTATATATATATATATATACGCATGCATGTATAGAAACTTGAATTTATTGAGGCTAATTAATTTACAAATGACAACAGTATTTTTTAATCCATTTGATAAATTATGTTAAGTTTGAATCTATTAAGTGTTGAACACTTAAATTTGAATAAGTGTTGAATTATGAGGTTGTTTTATAGGAATATAAAAATGTCTAGTTGTCAATCAACCGGTGCTACATCTACAACACTTGCTCCTATAAGATCAGAAGATCTAGTATGGGCCCATGCACGTGCAGTGCCAGGGGCAAGAAATAATATTGAATGTTTATACTGTAATAAAGTAATTAAAGGTGGCGGGATCACTCGATTGAAGTATCATCTAGCTGGGATTCCAGGCAATGTAGAGGCATGTAAAAAGGTCTCTAAAGATGTAAAATGGCAAATGAATGAGTTGCTTGATGAAATTAAAAGAAGCAAAGAGAAGAAAAGAAAAATAAGCTCAGAGATTGGAGGTGATATAGATTTAACATCTGATGATATTGATGATAGTAATAGTATGGAGGGACAATCTCAGCTTTCAAAAGGTAAGGGGAAGTCAGGAGAATCTGGAACTGGAAAGTCAGTGGGGGGATTAAGTAGATTTTTTGCTCCAAGAACAACTCCTGGGGCCCAATCTTCAATTAAGAGTTATATGTATTCGAATGAGATGCTTGTACAAGCAAAGATGGCTGTAGCACGCTGGTGGTATAATTCTAATCTGCCTTTCAATGCGACTCAATCCAAGTTTTATCAACCAACTATCGATGCCATGACTGTTATCGGGCCAGGATTTAAGGGCCCTTCTTTATATGAGTTGAGAGGAAATTTGTTAAAGATGACTGTGAATGAGGTTCAAGATTATTTGCAATAAATTAAGAAGGTTTGGAATGACATCGGTTGTACACTAATGACATATGGTTGGACAAATCAGAAGCAACAATCAATAATCAACTTTTTAGTTTATTGTCCGACAGGTACAATGTTCTTGAAGTCTGTTGATACATCTGGCCTTAGAAAAGATGTTGAAACATTGTTTAATATCTTTGATGAGGTTGTTCAAGAAATTGGAGCTGAGAATCTTGTGCAGCTCATAACGGACAATGATGCAAGTTATAAAGCTGCAGGAAAAAAGTTACAGCAGAAGTATGGCTCTTTCTACTGGTCCCCTTGTGCAGCTCATTGCATAGACTTGATGTTAGAGAATTTTTCTGATCCAAGATATTTTCCCCTTATTGATGATACTATAAAAAAGACAAAAAAGATAAGAAAGTTCATCTATAACCATGATTGGGTTTTGGCATTGATGAGACAAGAGTTCACCAAAGGTCATGATTTGTGTCGTCCTGCAATTACAAGGTTTGCAACAAATTTTTTAAGTATCCAATGCTTGCTCTTGTTTAAGAAAGAACTGAGACAAATGTTTACTTGTGATAAATGGATTGCATTAAGCCATTCTAAAAGCATCATAGGGAAAGAGATAGCTGGGATTGTTTTAGAAGATAAAGAGTTTTGGGCTCAATGTCAATTTATTGTTAAAATTAGTGAGCATTTGGTTTGTGTTCTACGACTTGTTGACGGGGATGAGAAGCCTGCAATGGGATACTTGTATGATGCAATGGAAAGAGCCAAAGAGAACATAAAAGCAAGATGTAATAACAAAGTTAGTATATTCAGTCCATTCACCAGGATCATTGATTCTAGATGGGATAAGCAGCTTCACAGTCCATTACATGCGGCGGGTTGTCTTCTTAACCCTGGAATTTTCTATAACCCCAACTTTAAAAAAAAAATGATGTTATAAAAGGTTTCAACAGTTGTGTTATGAAGATGGCACTTGATCCTGATGACCAAGACAAGATCATTGAAGAACTTGACTCGTATAATAATGCAGTAGGTGAGTTTGGACATACTTTAGCAATCCGCCAGCGTGATAAGCTTAATCCAGGTATTATCATTTATTAATATCATTTGTTAAATACTGTGACTTTGTACTTTAAATTTTATCTTATTTTATTTTACTTACATTTAATTAATAATTTATAATTGCATTATTGTTATAGTTGCATGGTGGACCCAATTTGGTTGCGAGATTCCAACGCTTCAAAGGTTTGCTGTTCGAGTACTAAGTCAATGTTGTAGTGCAACTGGATGTGAGAGAAACTGGAGTACATTTGATTTTATTCATTCGAAGAAGAGAAATAGATTAGTACATAAACGTTTGAATGACTTAGTATTTGTTTGTTATAACTTGAAGCTGCGAGAGAGGTAAATTTTTTTAATATTAATGTCTTTCACTTTTGAAAATATATATAATATTTTCAATTATGTTTGATTTTATTTTGACAGGAGCATAAAAAAGGGAAGAGATGTTTTAAATCCAATCAATCTTGAAAATATTGACTTGATGGAAGAATGAGTGAGTGAAGAATCTGAGCTTCTTGATGGAGAAGATTTGGATTGGGCAAGTATTGAGGAGCCATTGATCTCACTAAATGAGGAAGACGTTGATAATGTTGGTGTTGATGTTGATGATGGTGGTGACATTGATGAAAATATTTTGATCAACATGTCGAATCTTGATCCTTATTGTCTTTTTGATGAGGATGAGTGATTTTATTTTAATAGTTGGATTAAGAACTTATTTAGTTTGTAACTTAAAACTTAAAACTTGTATTGAGAAGTATTGAGTTTATGACTTATTTTGTTATTATTTTGGAATACAGTTAATGCTTATATATATATATATATAATTTATTCAGGTATAAACTATTCTAAAACGGTACACGAAACGGTACCGGTACCGAAATATTATTCCGAAACGGTACACGAAACGGAACCGGTACCGAAATATTTCGTTCCAGTGACTTAACCAGTATGACATCCGGTACGGTATTCAAAACTTTGATAATGAGACTATTGGTGTAGGTAATGGTGCAAGTTTGTCTATTAAACATACTGGTTCATCCATTGTCTATTCTCATAACAACACTTTTCTTCTTGACAACATCATTCATTGTCCTCAAGCATCTACTAATCTTCTTTCTATTAACAAATTTTGTACCAATAATGATGTTACTTTTCATTTCACACATAATGCTTACTTGATTTAGGAAAATCATATAAGAATCACACTCCTTCAGGGTCCAAGTGAAAATGAGCTCTATCCTATCAATCTTATCAACTTGTCACACAACAAGCGTAGAGAGTTAACTGCCTTCATAGGAATCAAGGCACCTAGTTCCCTTTGGCATCAACGTTTAGGTCATCCCTCTGAGTCTGTCTTGCATCATGTCTTATGTAATTGTAATTTGCCCATTGTTGGTTCTATACAACAGTATGTTGTTTGTGAATATTGCAAACTTGGCAAATCCATCAAACAACATTTTTTCTTCTCTCATCGTAAGACTTTAGGTCCTTTAAATTTGGTACACTCTGATGTGTGGGTTACACCTCTTGCTTTGCCTAGTGGTTTTAAATTTTATGTAATATTTATTAATTATTTCAGTCAAGTCACATGTCTGTATCCGATTGCAAATAAATATGATGTTTTCAATTCCTTTGTTTAGTTTCAGTTACTTGTGGAAAAATAATTTTCATCTCCAATTAAATGTTTACAAATCGATAACGGTGGATATAGGTTCTGCTTGGCCATTGAGAATTCCTAGATGAGAATTTTGAGTTTTAAGATTAAATATTAAAATATTATATTTAATATTATTATTATTTTGAGATTTGAAAAAGTAGGAAAAAAGTTAAATTGTTTATTACATTTTGTATGGGGATTTGAGAAAGTTGTAATGATGAGATGAAAATTTTATGTTTGAGATGAAAATTTTGTGTGGCCAAACAATACCTAAATCTTCTATCTTTTTACTCGATATCTCATAGAAAATGGTATTTTACATAAGCGAATATGCCCGCATACTTCCCAACAAAATAGTACTGCAGAACATAAATATCAGCATATTCTTTAGGGCTGAGCACCGATTGAACCGGAGTCGGATTTGGCATCCTCCGACTCCGACTCCGACTTTGTCGGAGGCCGAATCCGACCTCCGACTCCGACTCCGCTTACACCCTACTCCGCTCTGACTCCGACTCCGACTTGTCGGAGCGGAGTCGGAGTTGGGCTTTTTGTTGGGCTTTTTTATTGGGCCTTTTTTTAGACTTTTTTCTTTAACCCAATTAACATTTCAATTTTACAATTTGCAACTCTAATCGGATTTGGACTTCTATATCAATTTTTTTTTAAAATATAATTTGAGATTTCTAATTTATCTAACCAAAATCATCACATTAGAAAATAAAACTAAATTCAAAATCTATCACTATAAAAAATAAAACTAAATTCAAATGCGCAACTAAAATTAAAAACTAAATTAAAACTAAATACACACATTAAAATTACATAACCAAAATTACAAAATGTTAATTAAAAAATACATAACCAAAATTAAAACTTAAAATTAAAAATACATAACCAAAAGTCCAAAATTACAACCTAAAATTAAAAATACATAACCAAAGGTCCAAAAAATGTAATTTTTCAACTTGTGCCTGAAAAAAAAAAAATTAGTAAAGAAATAAGATATCATATAAATTTATAAAAATAAAGAAAGCAAAATTGAAATAAGATACCAGAAACAAGATTGTCAATCCTCTTCACGGAGTATGCTGGCCATAGAATTGGCTAATTCTGCATTAAGATGTTAAAGTATAGGAAATTAGTATTACAAAATGTTAAAATCAACTCATATAACAACTTAAAAAAAATCTCTAAATACATTACCTGAGTCTAGCTTATAACTCTCTGCATCATCAATGGCTTCAGAATAATTTTGACTCAAGCATATGGGAGTAGACTTCAACCAATTTTGCGAGCACACGAGAGCTTCTACAGTTCTAGGAGCCAAAGAGCTCCTAAACGGATCCAGGACACGGCCTCCTGTGCTAAATGCTGACTCAGATGCAACGGTGGTGATAGGAATGGCCAAGATATCTCTTGCCATTAGAGCAAGAACTGGATACTTGGTAGAGTTGACTTTCCATCAAATTAAAATATCGAAACTCCCCGTAGGAATCTCAATATTCTCCAACAAATACCGCTCTAACTCTGACTTACAATCCATCAAAGATGCTGTATGCTCTTTATGGAACTCCCTCAAAAAATCCAAGGGATCATAGTCTGTAACTGTACTACTACTCCCCATTGATGCACTAGCTTCACCGCTTTGAGTTTTGTTAGCACCAGTTACGCACCCACCACCAAACTCTACATATGCCTCATACAAATATTCCATATCCCTCTTGAGGAGTGCAACAAATTCCTCACCCTTCGCCTCACCCAATGTTTTCTTGAACCAATATGCTTGAGTAACCAATTTAAACCGCGGATCAAGAATAGCAGCAATAAACAACAACCGATTTATTTTTTCAAGATCACCCCAATATTTATTATACTTTGTCTTCATTCTGAAAGCCATTGAACTCAAACGTCGATTACTATTGTCACAAAAATTATTCAAGTGTTTATGAATGGCAATAAGCTCCTGGACATAATTATTTGATGTGACATATAGTGTACCAGAAATGCGCAATGTAACACCATAAAATATTTGAAGAAACTTCGAAAAGTTTCTTATGGTCTCCCAATCATCCGGCCCAGGAGCTCCTAGACCCTTTCTCCCATGTCCATCCTCAGACAAATAAACTCGTGAGTAGGGATCTTCATCAAGCAAAAGTTGGAAGGCTTTTTGATACTTCTCAGCCACGTCCAACATAAGAAAAGTCGAATTCCATCTAGTAGGCACGTCAAGAGTCAAAAAACTAGAGCATTGAACTTTTGATCTATCAACACAAGACTTGAAAGTGGCAAGTCTTTGGGGAGAAGACTTCACATACTTAATCAGATTTCGGACCCTTACAATTGAGTCATCAACATCTTTCAAACCTTCACTCACAATAAGGTTTAAGATGTGTGCCGTACACCTCATGTGAATAAACTCGTGATTTGCTATACAATCCGCACTTCCTATTTCCCTTGTTCTCAACCAATCAATAGCAGAGTCGTTAGAGGTAGCATTATCCACTGTAATTGTGAGGATTTTGTCAATGCCCCAATCAAGCATACACTCCTCCAACTCCCTCCCAATCGTTGCCCCCTTATGGTCGCTAATCCGAACAAATGAAATGATCCGCTTATGCAACTTCCAATTATTATCAATGAAGTGAGCGGTCACACACATGTAATTAATATTTTGGATAGAAGTCCAAGTGTCGGTGGTTAGGCATACTCTTTGTTTGGTGGTCAAAAACATTTTCTTCAAGCTATCCTTCTCTCTCAAGAATACCCTCATACAGTCACGCATTACGGTAAATCGAGAAGGAATAGGAAACCTTGGATCAAGGGCTTTAACAAATTCCCGAAACCCTTCTCCCTCAACACATCTAAATGGTAGCTCATCCACTATCACCATCCTAGCAAGGGCAGCTCGTATTTTTTTCTCATTATATTTGGCCATCCCTAAGGTCTTCTCCCCTTCCCCTCCTTCACTTCTTGCTTCCGGGACCAAGAATGTTTGACTCTTATCCAATTTACTCTTACGGTTTTTGGGGCAAAGTTGGATGTGTGTTTTCATGGCCGAAGTGCCTTGCCTTTTGGGATGGCATTTCCATTGCCTATGACAATGATTACAAGTAGCTATAGGCTCTTCGGGATCACAATCGGGCACTCTTGTGAAGTGGGACCATACCCCAGACCTATTCTTAATATTTCTACTACCAGGTGGAGGGCGAGGGGTAGAATGAAAGGCACTAGGAGTACCTACTGAAGAGCCTATTGGTCCGCTAGACTCATCAACTATTGGAATGGGAATATCAATCGGTTGTTCTGGGGCTGGAATGCCAGGACAAGATGCACCTGTGGATGTAGGAGTGTTTGTGCCTTCCATATCCATTATTTAATAACTAGAACTGTAGAGCACAACAAATAAGATAAACATAAAGAAAATAAATTCATGAACTAATGTAAAGATTACTCAAGTAACTTATATGATATACATATATACTTATATAGTAGTAATGAGAAAAAATGTCCTATGAATCTATAAATGTGGTTGCATCGCTCGACCCTCGCTCGACACTTCGCTCGAGCGAATTCAGGCAGAGTGTGCCGCTCGACCCTCGCTCGACACTTCGCTCGAGCGAATTCAGGCAGAGTGTGCCGCTCGACCCTCGCTCGACACTGAGCTCGAGCGAATTCAGGCAGAGTGTGTCGCTCGACCCTCGCTCGACACTGAGCTCGAGCGAACTCAGTGCTTACTGGGTTAAAAGCTTCTGCGAATCTGCTTAGTGCTTACTAGAGGAATGGGAAAAAACAAGTAATAGCATTTCAGATCATCAAGGGCTACTGAAGGAGATTGATCCTAACAACATTTAGTGTATTTCATAGTAGATCCTAACAACAAATTCCAACAAATTCCATACTTCAATAAATTCTAAACCATTTGTACACTTAAACCCATGACCCCCATCCATCTCTCATGAAGAAAACCCATGGCCTTTCATAAATAGCACACAACAATCCTAAAATCCACGACTATCCAACGATTCCAGCACACAAACAAACCTAATATCCACAACTATCAAGAAAATGAACAAAAATAATGCAAAAATAGTTAAGATATACAAATTATAGAGAGAGAAAGAGAGAGAGAGGCACCTCGGTTTTGCAAAGAATGGGCTTTCAGAGGAGTGATGGAGGTCGGAGGGGCGACGACACGGCACGGGTTCAGATGAGAGGTGAGGCACTGAGGAGTGAGGAAGAAAATGAGCTGTGAAGGCACTAAACACTGAAAGTCTGAAGGGGGGGAGGGGAGGGAATCGGGGGGGGGGGGAAATGAAAAGTGGAAAACCCTAATGGGTTAGGCTGAAACGGCGCCGTTTCAGCCTAACCCATTAGGGTTTTCCACTTTTCACTTTTAAAAAATTGGGAAAAAAAAAGTTAAAATACAAATTAATAATTTAGTAAAAATAAATTAATAAGTTAGTAAAAATATATTTAAGTTAGTAAAAATGTATACTAATAAATATATTATATATTAGTAATATACTAATACTAATACTATTAGTCTATTAATATATAGTAAATTAGTAATAATTAGTAACTAATAATATCCCTTTCAAAAAAAAGTAACTAATAATATCTAATAACACTAGTTACACTAGTACTGATAGATAATAACTTAAAGATACTAATTTAATATACATATAACTAATAGTATACTAATAAATATATTATATATTAGTAATGCACTAATACTAATACTATTGGTCTATTAATATATAGTAAATTAGTAATATTTATTAACTTATTTACTATAGTCTAATAACTAGATAGTCTAGATGTAATAACTACTAACTAGTAACTAATAATATGTCCATAACACTAGTTACACTAGTACTAATAGATAATAACTTAAAGATATATATTTAATATATATGTAACTCAATAGTATACTATTGAATTATATTAGTAATTTACTATATATTAATAGTCTAATACTATTAGTCTATTAGTAAGTTAGTATATGGACTATGGTATAATAGTAAATTAGTATATGGTATAATAGTAAATTAGTAATATTTATTAACTTATTTACTATAGTGAATGGTCTATAACAAATATGTAATAACTAGATGTAATAACTAGTAACTAATTATATGTAATAACACTAGTTACACTAGTACTAATAGATAATAACTTAGAAGATATTAATTTAATATATATTAACTAATAGTATACTATTATATATATATTATATTAGTAATAAACTACTACTAATACTATTAGTCTTTAATATATAGTAATATTTATTAACTTATTTACTATAGTCTAATAACTTATAACTAGATAGTCTAGATGTAATAATTAGTAACTAATAATATGTGATAACACTACACTAGTACTAAATTACTAATAGATAATAACTTAAAGATATTAATTTAATATATACAACTAATAGTATACTATTATATATATTAGTAATTTACTATATACTAATAGTCTAATACTATTAGTCTATTAGTATATAGTAAATTAATAATATTTATTAACTTATTTACTATAAGTTTATAACTAATAACTAGTGCTAATTGCTAGTATATTATTAGATTTAACTAATGATGTTACTATATTTATATTTATATGATTACTATATAGAAAAACACATATTTTTTACAAAACATGTACACTAGCGGAGTCGGAGTCGGAGTCGGAGGGGCGGAGTCGGAGTCGGAGCGGAGTCGGAGTCGAATCCGGCTGGACTCCGACTCCAACTTTTCTCGAGAAAAAACTCCGACTCCGACTCCGACTTGTCGGAGCCGGAGCGGAGTCGGGGTCGGAGTCGGATTTTCGGATTTTTGCTCAGCCCTAATATTCTTGATATGGGACTCACTTTACTTGCACAATCAGGACTTGCTAAGAAATTCTAGGTTGAATCATTTTTAACTATCATATATTTAATCAATAGGTTGCCTACGCCAGTTTTAAATAATGATACTCATTTTTCTAACTTTACAAAGTTGCACTTGATTACTCTTTTTTCCACAATTTAGGATGTCGATGCTATCATTTGTTGCGTTCTTATGGTAGAAACAAATTATCATATTGTAGGATTCCGTATATTTTTATTGGTTATTGTTCAAGTCAAAAGGATTATAGGTGCCTTGATCCGTAAGTGAGTGTGTTTACATCTCTCACAGTGTTGTGTTTGATGAAAGATATTTTTCAGCTACAATTGAGATCCCAAATCACTCTCCTGCATTATTAGACAATGGCACATGGTCACTCTGTCCAGACCATCTTCTCATCATATTGTTCGCAACAAATGGGTTTACAAGATCAAACAAAAACCTGATGGTTCTATTGATCATTACAAGAAGAGGTTGGTCACCAAAGGATTTGATTAGAAGTCTGGCATAAACTAGTTTGAGGCTTTTAGCCCGTTTGTTAAACCAACAACTATTCGTATTATTCTTGCTTTAGCTGTACAATTTCATTGAACTACACGGTAACTAGATGTCTCCAATGCATTTCTTTAAGGGTATCTTGATGAGGAAGTTTATATGGAGCAACCAAAGGGGTTTATCAGTGTTGAACATCTTGACTTTGTCTATCGTTTACATCGCTCTCTTTATGGCCTTAAGCAGGCACTATGATCTTAGTTTACTCATCTCTCACAAGCACTTTTTGATCTTGGTTTTACTAGTTCGCATGTTGACTACTCTCTCTTCACTCCTCACATAGATAAATTACATTTTTTTATACTAGTTTATGTTAATGATATAATTGTCACTGGCAATGATGATTCTACAATTTTTTATATTATTTCACAATTGAAGTCTGAGTTTGTAACAAAGCATTTGGGTGACTTGAGCTATTCGTTAGGAATAAAGTTTGCACGTGATGATATTGGTTTGCACGTCAATCTAAGTATATTGCCAATTTACTTGATCGTGCAAATATGGTTGGTGCTCGACCTTACAAGGCTCCCTGCGTTTCGGGTTCGAAGATGTCTAAATTTGACAATGATTTATTGATCGATCCCTCTGAATATCACCATATTGTCGAGGCCCTACAGTATGTTACCATTACACATCCTGATATTGTATATTCCGTCAATCAGTTATATCAACATATGCAAGCTCCCACTAGCACCCATTGGACTTTGGCTAAAAGAGTCATTCGTTACTTAAAGCATACTATCGATTTTGGTCTTCATTATAAACCAAGCACTATTGCCTTACATGCCTTTTGTGATGCAAATTGGGCGGGTAAGCCAGATGATAGGCATTCTTCTAGTGGCTATGGCACCTATCTTGGACAATGTTTGGTTTCTTGGTCTTCTAAGAAACAACTTGTTGTTTCTCGATCCAGTACCGAAGCGAAGTATCGAACCTTGGCCTTAACAACAACTGAAGTATATTAGATCCATATGCTTTTGCGAGAATTGCGAATTTATTTGTCTTCCCTCTACGCTTTGGTGTGATAATCTCAATGCTATGTCTTTGGCCTCCAATCCTATTTTCCATGCTCAAACCAAGCATATTTAACTTGATTATCATTTTATTAAAGAGAATGTGGTTAACAAAGATGTGGTTGTTTGCTATGTTAATACATGTAATCAAGTTGTAGATATCTTCTGTGACGTTCTCAAATTCCGTTTGGGATTGGACGGACATTTGAAGTGTCGAGACATGCAATACAAGGTTACCTGCCCCCGTTCATGACATATAAGATGCAATGTTCCTAACATGCATCTAACAATATGCAATATTCGCAGCGGATAAATTTTTTTCTTTAGCAATACTATGCACCAAATTGAAAATATCTCAAATGCTCAAAACATACTTCATACATAAAAATCCATTGAACAACTAAGATCACAACACTAATCCAAAATAGCTATGATCTAAAAAGTACTAGAGATACAACTCCATTGTACAAGTAGTAATTTACGTTAACTACTATATTAACATTGATGTTGCACCATCGCTTAGTCAATTATGTCTAGTTGGTCAGCTCCTGATCCTCCTTCAGGTCCTGTAACAAGATCTACCATTCGGGAGGAATGGTAGTTGGGACTACCACAGTGAGATTTGATTACAAATCTCAGTAAGTTAACAAAAACTTCCACACAGGCTAATGATGTATGGATGACAGTAAAAGTATGAATGTATAATCAAATTCATAAGTAATTAAAGCATAACTTGATGTACAACATAGCATAATTGACATAACTTAAATTGAAACGTGAATTGAATTTGACTTGACATAAACTTGATCTGAAACTTGTCTTAACATGAACTTGTTCTGAAACTTGACTTAACATGAAAAATACATACTCCATAGTTGTTGTGGCCCCATGTATTCTACGCGTCACAATACAGTTAAATACATATTCCACAGTTGTTGTGGTCTCATGTATTCTACGTGTCACATTGCTGTGTCTCACGTAGTGTATGCGTCACAATTGCTGTGACCCCATATTTCGTGTGCCACAGTTATTATGGACCCCACGAAACTGAATGTAACTCTAGATGAAACGTGACTGGAATACGAAAGGACTGAAACCCTGATGTAACATAACATGAGTTGAACATAACTTGAAATACATGACCAACTTGAGATAGAAACATTTCGTAACATGGCATAACATATAATAGACAACATATTTAACATGACATACTTGCAACAGTGAATATTACATGACTTGACATACATATAATAGATGACATACTTAGCATGATGTACTTGTAATGTACAGCAATACATAACAGAATATGTTATGTAATAGATAAAAACTGATGACAGAATAAATTCTATATAACAGACAATTACTTGATGGCTTGGCATGGCATGACATATATGATAACACATATACATACATTGTAATTCCTTTACTTAGCACACATACACAGTAGACTGCTAGTAAGTTAAAAGCTAACTTACCTCGATCTCCGCGTTTCTTATAAAACCTCAAGCGCGATCACGAGGAACTGTAATTAGTGATTCTAAAAGTTAGCACTAAATCAATAATAATTTGAAATATGTAAAATACTAACTTAAAGAGTAAAATTTTCATTTTACTCTCTACATGTAGGAAAATGACCGTTTTACCCATAACTTAAGGATTTTGCATACTAACTCTAAAAGTCATCAAAATTTACATGCCTCATGTAAATTTTATCCTCAACTTAAATATAAATTTAGAAAAATTTAAAACTAATCACAACTATTAAAACTCCATAGGGCCGAAATTCCCATATGCTATTTCCATTGATTTTTGTTTCTAACTTGTTTTGATTAACCTTTTTATCTATGACTTATAAAGATGTGATCTTCAAACCAAATCATCACATAGTTTAAAAATATGTCCTAAAACATATATAAGTTTCTAATTCAAGATCATACGGTTAAACATAAACCAAAACATAAATTGAGCCAATAACATCCACACTTTGGCCTATCCGAATATCTCTTTGCATACAATTTCATATCTTTGAAACTAACATCAAATATCTTCAAAATAATAATATAACATGTATATAAGATGCTTAGGATCCTCCAATAAAATTATCAAAGTCATTGGAATAGGTTTAGACCACCAAAGAGTTAAACTTTCACAAAACAGAAACTGTTTTTCCTCTTCCAGTTTCTAAGTTTCTAAATCTAAGAAAATCTTTCATCAAAATCTTTAATCATGCAAAAATCCTCAACCAATAATCATATACACATGTTAACAATATTCCATAAAAATTTCGGACCAATATCTATTCATTAGCTTGGTCAAAAACTCCAAATTATAACATATTCTCCAGTTTATCTCCCATAATGACCTTTTTATAGTTTACACAATATTTGACTGACCAAATGATTTTCAAATGGGATAAATAAGATATCTACGTAAACTAGACTAAAAAAAACAACTTATATGAAGGAGATTTTATGATAAAAATACTTACAAAAACTACAAAATGGGTGTGCAAAAGAACTCCTAAAAGCTGTCCGAGAGAGAGTGTTTGGTATTCTTTTAATGGAAAGTGTAAATGAAGATAATTTCTTGGGGGGTAGCTGGAGATACTTATGAATGAGATATGGAAGAGATGAGGTTGAAGTGAGAGTTGAGTGTAGGTCTCTCTTACTTAAAGTGAGAGTTAAGTGTAAGACTCTCTTACCCGATAATATCTACAAAAATCATCTCAAGATATTTTTGCTCAATAATATCCACGAAATTAGCTTAAGATATTTTTATCTAATAATATCCATAAAATTAACTTAAAATATTTTTATCCAATAACATCTACAATTTTGAACCGACGTTTCGTCCTAAAATATGAAAAAATGTTATTGCGTCATAAGACCTTAAATAACATTCCGAGTCTAATGGCACAAACCATAATACATTTTGACACTTCTAACTATCTCCAATAATCAAAAACACACTTCTGATACCATAGTAAATAATAACACTAACTATGTAGTTAGACTAAAACCTATACGATTAATGAATTCGTGAAAACATATGGAGTCTTCACGAGGTTCCTAAAGCTAATAGAAATTTCACAATTGAATTTCTAGTAGGCTGTTACATCTTTACTAAAGGTTATACTGTTAATTGGTTTTGTATTTTACATGACAAATTGTTAGTCTATTCCTTACCCTCCAATTTGAGGGAGGGTGTTAAGGATATCAGAGATATCAATCCCCAACTTTGAAAGATATCAATCCCCTCCTACAAACTAGGTTATTTGAGTTTCAAACTTGTATTATGTTTATATCCCAAATGTTATGCCTGTACATCCTGAATGATATGCTTGCCGTTACTGTAATCTGATCTCAACTGTAAAGTCTATATAATCTTAATGATACACACTGTTTTGGTATCTTGCCAAAACCATATTTTCTCTTTATTTTATTATCCTACACATGCAAGACGAAAATAAGATTTGTATAAATATCCATAAAATCTAGAGCCTAATCTAGATTTGTATCCATAAGATTTGTATTTTACATATGCCAAAATCTAGAGCCTAATGACAACACGTGACTGATACCCAAATTTTCCTTTGGAAGATATGTCTATTGAAGACGGAGAACTAAGTGGGATTTACCCCTAGGAAATATAGACATTTCCATAGTTGTTGGATAACGTTGCTATGTAATCCTTTATGCGTTAGAAAAATTTTGTATCTCTTGTTAGCTACTCAGAGACATCAATCTACTCTAGATGTATAATTCATACGTATATTATGTTATATAAATATTCACAAATGCTCGTTACTAGGTGAGCGATTGTCATTGGGCAAGCAACGTAAAAAAAAATATTAAACACCAGCCCAACCAGTCCGTACAAGAAGGAACGTTGCACACGTGAACATGGATAATTATGTTCGCCACCTAGATGAGTAACTTGAGGAATAGTGTGCTTGCCATCTCAGTGAGTGACGTAGAAAGTAGTAATGTTCGTCACTTCTACGAGTAATATAATTGATAAGGATGCTCACCTCTTAGAAAGTAAAGGCAACAATTATACCCATATCTTAGGCAAGCAACAATGAGATTCAGTTGCACACCCCTTGGCAAACAACGTAAATTCTATCTATAATGGAGAGTGAGAAGGCTCTAGTAGGGTGATAATGCTCGTATCAATGAAATAAGTAAGGTTATCGCCCTTTTGACTAGCTAAGACACAAACATGCTCGAACATCGGCCGAACTCATATTGGGAGTGGATTCATCAACAAGATCTAGTCTAATTATGCCAAGTACATGGTTTAAATCACCAATCTAGTAATATTTGCATTATTAAATAGGATTAGATGGACAAAATGCGCTTATGAAATAGAATACCAACGTATGTCTATAAAGAGAGCCAAACATCTTGGAGACTATATATTAGATTGAGCTTTAAAATAAGTACATGAAAAAGAAAAAATCCATAAAAGTTTTATTCACATGGAGGTTGGTGCATTCACAAGATAGAAGGGGAACAAGATCTATTGGCGGAAGATGCGAAACCTCCACCTAAGAAATTCAAGGAAAAAGCCACCAAGACACCTCCATATTCCATTACTCCACAAACCAGAAATACTAAAAAAATGATGCAATTTATATGTAATCAATCCTTTAAACTTTTAAAATTCAAGAGTTGGGAGATGATTGAATGGCTTCACAAGAACAAAGCGTAGATAGATGATAGAATTAGATGTCCAACATGTTTTTGAATGTAAACTAGTCACTAAAGGGTAAAATGAACATGTTTGTTTCTTGGTTTCCTCAATACTCTCTCTTTTCTTTTTCCCATGAAAAACATCCTTAAATATTAATTATTCTATTTACGCTTTTATGCTTTGGAGCATGGATTTTGTGAGATTGGGAAACAATGTTGGTCCAAGAAACTTGGTGACGAAAAAAGAAATAGACTTCTTTGTAGAATGAAATTGACCCACAAGTAGTAAGGAAGATATAGAGATTGCTCTCCCATAGTATTTCCATCTCCAAACTCCCGCTCATCGTTTTTGGCCTAAACAGAAGTAAGGCAAAAGTAGTGCAAGTATGATCTTTATATGATTGCATGGTAAGGAGCTCAGCTGTTCAAAGTGGCCATCAAAATAATTTGAAGGTTCATTGTTTTAGTTCATGCGTTCAAATTTACTTGTGATTGACAATCTGAATTTTGAGTAGTTTTAACTTTTATTGACACTTGGTGACGATCACACAAAAAGGATGAAATCTAATCTTTAGGATGATCCAACGTGGGGTGAGAACAATACTTGAAGGTTAACAATAGCAACCAGTTCAAATATTAAGTTAGAACAAACTAAATGCCTCCTAGATAAGACTCAAGGAAAATGATAATCCAAATCAATCATGTTTTTCTTGCAGGCTTTCTTTTGCATATACTACCCATTACATTAATACATTTTGCTCTTATTTTCCTGATTATTTACAATACAGGCAAATCCTATTTAGGAGATGATGGATATTATACAATTCTGAATATAACATCAATCTAGGAGATGATGGTTTTATTATAGTTGTGTCATTCAAAATTGGAAGAGATAATAATAAATCCTAAAATAAATCTATTATTTTCTTAGAATCTTTTGCGAGAAACACCAAAATAGATGCTTCTTGCCAATAATACATGCACATAGGTTACACTCAATTAATCCTAGTAGGATGTAGTCTTGTCATTAATTTTGTCAAAAATTATGTAAGACAAGTACTTCAGATTAGAATGGAAAAATCAAAATTATTGAAGATTCCATTTTAGATGTGATTCCACTCATGAGCTTAAATACTATTCATCATCAATTTAACTACCAACATTTTATCATCTCCTGAGGCATCAACTATTAATAAATAAGTGAAAAATAACAAACAATTTTCTAATAAATAATTTGATTATACATATCAAGAGATGATAGGATAACAGTTAAGATGAAGAGCACTTCTATTTCACTTTATCACCAATGTATTACTAAGTTGACCAGGTGATTGAAGTATCCTTTTGAAATTATGTTTATGCAGACATGTAATCAAAACCACAAAATTCTTTTTTCTCTATTCACATCAATGAATTGAGGAAAAGAATGTAAGGCAGGCACACAATTGGATAAGAAAAATAAGAATGTGGTATTTATTTATTTCTTTTTCATTTTTACTCAGGAAATCATTTCAAACAAGAATCAGAATATCATATCAGCTTAGATGATACACTTCATCTATCAAGCATAGGTAATTGCCCTTAATAAATAAAGTGGCTGATTCTTGCTATTTTTGATGGATGAAATAATGAGAGTAGTCTAAAAGTTGTTGGAGTAATAAGTAATGGTCCCTAGTCTTGCCTATATAAAGGGGGTTGTGTTTTCCATTAGATTCACCTATAAAGTTCTAAGGCTAAAGACTAGAAGTCCATTCCCTACAGAAAATTTCTATCATCTTTTGTAAGTTTTCAAATCAATTCTCAAACTCAAATGACTGGAGGTAAAAGATCCTATAGATCTCATTATTCTTTCAAGTTATTTTCTAACAGGCTTCACCATAATGGAATATAGAAAATTCCAGTAATGCAGCTCAATTACTTCCATAATCACAACAACTAATGAAAAATATAAACATTTGCGCACCATATTAATGGAAATTGAGGAATAAGCATAAACAATGGTCTTGATGACAGTAAGATTACTCCTTGTTCCGTGATGTACGATCTTTCCGGTGGCCACCAAGAATACGAGAAATCTGTAACCCTCGGCTAAATGCTTGGTTAAAGAGCATACGTGTCTGGAATTCAGAAACAAAGGGAAACCACGCCAGGAATGCAACTGGAGAGAACAGAAGCAAACCCATTACAATCTCATAACCACGAGCAAGCGTCCTAACTGATCCCCAAAACCCAGCTTGCTGAACAAGAGGCTTGCAAGCTTGCGCAATCTGGTGCAATTAAGGAGAAAAAAACAAAACATGTAAATTTGTTCTTTTCAAAATTATCGGATCATCATGAGTGAGAGAAATTGCAGCACCCAATTAGCACAAATCTTTTGCTGGTGGAGGCTACAATGTATACTAGGCTTATTTTTAGAGATTTAAGAACCCAGATTTCAAGTTTAAGACATGCAATAACGCTTGTTTTTTTTTTTTCTTCAAAAAATTACATCTGCAAGCTAGTGTGGAGGACACTCTCCGCACTGACTTGTAAGTAAGGCTTTTATTTTTTTTGCCACAATAGTGGAGGGGGAATCGAACCCCGGCTCTCAAGGTGAGAACAGGGTTTGGTGCTAGCATGACCAAAGGCCACTGGCATGCAATACACTTGCTTGCTCCAACAAAATATAACTCCAAAATGATGTACAAGTGAGAACAGAAACATTAGCATACCAAAAGCAGCCCCCAACCACTTGGCATGAAGGCAAGAATGCAAACGATGATGTCTTGTAATGTCATATGTGGGAGGGTAATCAAAGTGACCAGAATAGAGACAAAAGTCAGGAATATCATTCCTTTGATTAGCCGGAACACAAGTTGGAAGCTTGCACTGAACTTTCGCCGCCCAACTGAGATAGTCTGTCGAAAGGAAGAAAAAAAACTTTTCAAGAAGCAGCAATTCACATATAAACCTCTTTAAATATGCAAGGGAACTTTACAAAATAAAAGCTTATAAAGAGTAATGCTGAAGTATATTATGATGAACTGTGCAATTAAAAAACAATGAAAAGAATGTCCAATGGTCTGCATTGGGCTGCCAATCTTTACATATTTTTTGTCCACAAAATCAATTACTTGCCATCACTTCATAAATGATCAGATTTATGTATGTGTAAACAAATGTCTTCACTTGCTAAATTCTCTCACCAATAATCAGCTCAAATAAATTTAAGTTCATTCTTAACACACTCCTAAAATGAAAATAAACAAAATCCCAGTGCTAGCCTTTGACCAAATTGCTAATGCCTAAATGAAAGAAAATGGATTGCTGCTCAGAGGAAGCAATCTTCTTACTGGTCACCATGGAACATGTGATAGGTAAATATATGAAAAAGCTTACACTAACCTTCATTACAAACAATATAAGAACAATCACCAGCCAAGATAATCCATAGACCTGTGAACCGGCAAAAAGATTATATGATTTTGCTACTAATATTTACTCTTTTGATAAGAAATTTTGCCATTAATATTTCACCAGAAACAAAATTACAAACAATGACCAACATCCTTACCAGAAAACTTTGTGTTTTTTTTGTAATTGTCAAATGATACACAAGCCCATACTGATAGATAAAGAATCGCAAAGCTAACAATATCTCTGCTACGATACCATGCATTCCAGAATGACGAAGATGCTCTTGTTCTTTTTCCCACCATGATTCCCAACTTTTTTCTGGTGGCACACCTATGCCGCCTCGGTTGCTGATCCACTTATTCCAATCAATCCAATCATCCACAATCTTTTGCCACTCAAAACCAGAAGGGTTAAACAAAAAGGGAGCAAAAAGCCAGGTGCCCACCATAAACCATAAAGATATAGTGACCAACACATATGCAACAACACTTCTATAAGTATGACCAAATATTTGGTACACAAGAAGCAAGATTAGGAGCTCCATACCCTTGACAAAATGACTACGGGAGTATAGTCTATAGTTGTCAGCAAACTTGGCATGGAACACCACAAACCCTCGACCTGTAGGCCTATACTTTGCACCCCCATGAAGTAATGTCCTTCCATAGTAATGGGTTTTTGTTCCAAGAGAAAATGTGAAAAATACAGGGGCCAGTTGTAATTGCATCAATATGAACTCACTTAATGCAGTTCGAAAACCCCTTTCCAAACCAATTTCCATCAACATGGGCAAGGCCATCAAAAATCCAATTTGAACAAAAGATTGAGAAGCAAGAGCCACTTGAAGAGGTTTATTGTCTTGCATTGCTGGTTGAGTAATCAGACATTCTTCAAGCCCACTGAGGACAAGATAAAGGCGGCCATAAAGGAACACATATACAGTGAGCACAGTGATCTGACAGAAGAAAATGAGAGAATGATCAGTCTTAGGCTACATACATAGTATTTCAAAATGTGGAAATAGTAGCTAGTTAAATTATGTACGTACAAGAGTACTAAAGTAGAAACCAATTGTGGTGAAATAAGCTGATAACATTCGAAAAAAGTCAAAACGGTGTCCAAGGCGGTACATATCCCTACTCATTGTTTGCTCTCCATTGCCATTTGCTATCTTTGCCTCAAACATAGAGATCTGGTAGAGGCCCACATCCCTCCCCTTCCCAACTTGTATGTACTCATGATGGGTTACATTGCCTTCACGAAGGGTAGAATTGAAGCCTGTGCGTGCAGCCAAATTAAAAATTATTGGATAAAGCCAAATTGATGCACAAAGACAAACGAAAACAAGAGTATGAAAGCTTATATATCGGCATACCAGCAAAAATGTCTTCACTCAAGTTAATAACCTTGGATGCTTTACTGACACCCCCTCTAGTAAGGTGAAAGATCCTATCAAACACATCAGGATGACCATAGTGGAATCGGACCCTAGATACACAAAAACAATAAGAATTAGTTTATTATATCTCTAAGACACAAGATTATGTAAAGAAACAGCTGAAAGACACATCTAAGGTAGGCGGGTGGCAGGCATCCCCGGTTCCCAAAAAACAAATTAAAGCATCCACCTTTACTATCCAAAAACCTAACATAATCATATTTTTCTTGAAATTTACTTTCAAAAAAAATTTCTAAAAATTTTAAAAATAGATGCTTAGGTTTCTATTAAAATTCAACCTAACCCTAAATATTATAAATATTTGATTATACTTTATAAAATATTTGGAAGTTTGTCCCCAAAAAAATTTTAAGACAAAAATCTATATATACATATATAAACTCATAGTTTGTAATCTTTTTCTATTCCTCAAGCCCCCTTCAACTTTTTGTTGTTCTCTTCTATCTTATTTTCTGCATATGACTTCAAATCCATTTCCCCTTGAGTTCCCTTTAACATTCTTTTATTTATTTATTTATTTTTTTATAAGTACCAATTTTCCTTGTTAATGCTAAATATATCAGGTTTTTAGGGGGTTAAAAAGAGAAAACCCTTATCTATTAACTGCGACCTTTTTATTTCTATACATGTACTTTATATATCCCTAAATCGATGAGTATATGGATAACACTTTTTGTTCTTGCTAAAAATCATATGCCGCAAAAACACGTCTAATACTTAGTGATAATAAATGTCCAGTTTAACATCAGTGCCTGTTTGCAAGCGTCTATCCAGTTCTTAGAGGTAGGAACATTTTATGGCTGAGTAAACCATATAAGTGATAGGGTTGAATCTTTAGCAGCAATAAATCTACCAAAAACCCCAAGGCCTTCCATCCTAAAATGAATTATTTTCTTTCATAAAAGGCATTTGATTTGATACTTTAACAATCAATAAGTTTAACATTATTTTCTAATTTTCCTTGCATGCATTTTCATAAAATGTCAACTTCATTTCATAAGAGATATTAAAAATGAAAAAAGCTTGACACCTGAGAATCATCCATGATTCATGAACCCTCAATCTCAACTCTACTGTGATGATTTGTTGGCTGTCATTAAAACTGCATGTACGCTATACCCTATATGTTCATAGAAATTTATTTTTTTCCCTTTTCATGGCTTAAAACTGGAGATAGAATATTAACCAAGTGTGCTCTACAAAATTTACAAATAAAGCAATGCCCCCCCCCCCCCAAAAAAAAACAAAAGAAAAAAAAGTATTAGAGATTTCACCCTGTTTTTTCACTTCTACTTCAAATTTCATGGGACTAGGAACAAGACAATGATAACTTACTTCAGAGGGTTGGCCAACAGTCTCTGCCCAATTGTCACAAAACTAGTTTCCTGATTTGACATGAACCAAGCAAGAGAAGAAACACTACACGAAATTGGATTATAGTGGTTAGTGAAACATTAATACTATATGCTGTTTTTCATTGCAATTAATATCATTACATTGATTGCAATGAAAAACAGCATATATCAAATAACAAAATTCAGGTGCCTACCTTCCAGTAAATATATGTTCCCTAAGCCCAAGGATTGTAGGGTACCTCACACCATCATGCTTTTTCAAAAATTCTTGAAGCAAGTTCCTCATTTTTAATGCTTCTTCCATGTAGTTATCCTAGAAAAATAGACATCTTAACCAACAAAAATATGCCAATAAAGATAGTATGATATCTACTTAGATTTGACAATCATCACCTGGTTCATATCTATTGTTTGCAAGCCTTCACCCCTTGTAAATATAATTGCATGATTCTGATTTTCAGGCTTTCCCTCACCTAAGATAGCTGGTCCTGGAAGTTTTATTCTATAAATATCCTGTTTGGACATTGAGACAACAAAATACAATATATTATGAGGTTGTTTGTAAATTGATCAAGAGAAATCTTTTTTTTTTTTTTTTGTTTTTTGTTTTTGGGAGGGGGCTAGGTACACACACAACTAGAAATTGCAAATTTAAACAATCAAAGAAAAACCCCAAATGAAATAGAGGAAAAGAAGATTATGAAGTTCAAAAGATATATATTTTTTTGATAGGCAAAAAGGAATTTGTTAAAACCACGTAATTAGATATAGCCCAAGTACACATGGAATATATAAGAGAAAACACCTAATTACAAACTAAGAACAAGAGAAAGCAGCAAAGAAATCATGAAAACAAGTTTGATCCAATACAATACCTAATGCCCAAAGTAATAACTTATGGAAGAAAAAATCTCTAACCCTCCCAACAAGAATTCTCTATGACGTGTTTGGGGCTCGATCTTCTCGAGGTTAATGATCCTCCTCAAGAAACAACTTACAAATTCGATTGTTTAGTGTCTAGGAGTCAAAGTTATTTTTCTGTCATTCGTTCTAATAATGATAGTGCAATTATGTTATGGCCCTAATAGGTTAGGACATCCAAGTTTCTTGTATGTCGAGAAACTCTTTCCTTCATTATTTAATAATAAAAATCCAAATGATTTTCAGTGTGAGCTGTGTCAATTTTCAAAACATGTTCTCAACTTTTATCCCAACCGACCCTACAAAGCATCCTAACCCTTTTCAATGGTTCATAGTGATGTGTGTGGGCCATCTAGGATCAAGAATATTATTGGATCTCGTTGGTTTATATCTTTTATAGATGATCACACTAGACTTACATGGATATTCCTCATTAAATAAAAGTCAGAGGTAGGTCAGATTTTCAAAAATTTTAACACCATGATCCAATCACAACTCCAAGCAAAAATACAGATTGTGAAAATTGATAATGCCAAAGAATATTTCAAATCCATTCTTGATGATTATCTCTTGAGTCAAGGTATAATACACCAAAGTTCTTGTGCCGACACTCCTAAGCAAAATGGAGTTGCTAAAAGAAAAAACCAACACCTACTAGATGTTGCTCGCTCCCTCATGTTCTCTGTACATGTATCGAAATACTTTTAGGGTGAAGCCATTCTCACTGCAGCCTACCTCATAAATAGGATGCCCTCTTGCATTCGCAATTCCAAACTCTCTGTCAAACTCTACTTTGGTCCTTTCCTAATACTCAACTTATCTCTACTATTCCCTTCAAAGTATTTGGATGCTCAGCTTTTGTTCATGTTCATCGTCAACACCGGGATAAACTTGATCCTAGAGCCCTTAAGTACATCTTTCTCAGGTACTCTCCAAACCAAAAGGGTTATAAATGCTATTCACTAGCTACTAAAAGATATTATCACTCCATGGATGTCACATTTTTTGAGCAACAACCATATTAACCCAAATTTGAAATTTAGGGGGAGATTACACAAGAATACCATCTTTGAGATATTGAACAGTTATCTCACCCTTCTTCTTATTCTGGCCCTTCTCACCTATGACAAATTTCTGAATCTATTCAAACTACTAACTCCATTCCACCTTCACATCTCTTCTTAGAATCTCCCATGAAACATCAGCATCTAGATACTATTCAACCAACAAAAAATGATGAGTTGATTACCTATTAACGGAGGAGAAGGAACCAAAAGGAGATAGAACAACAAGCATCCCTTGAGCAAATCCAAGAGTCTGATTCGAGCCCTAGATCAAGTGAAGATCCACCAGGTAACTCTAATCATGAGACTTCTTATAATGAGTTAACTAATGATGATAGTGATTGTCCTATTGCTGTGAGAAAAGGTGTGAGATCATGCACAAAACACCTAGTTTACACTTTTGTATCATATCAGGGGCTGTCATCGAATTTTAGATCCTTCGTTGCCAACCTCGACAAAATCCAAGTTCCTAATAACATAAAAGAGGCTCTCGGTACACCTGAATGGAAGTCTACAGTTTGGGAAGAAATCAATGCACTAGAAAAGAAGGGAACATGGGAGATCACAAAATTACCAGCTGGAAAACGTCCAGTAGGTTGCAAATGGATATTCACTGTGAAATACAATGAAGATAGAAGTGTTAACGAAGTCAAAGCTTGGCTGGTAGCAAAGGAATTCACTCAATCATATGGAATCGACTATGAAGAGATATTTGCCCCTGTAGCCAAGTTAAATACAGTGTGGGTCCTCTTATCTATGGCAGCAAATCTAGATTGGCCTCTTCACCAACTAGATGTCAAGAATGTCTTCCTCAATGGATTCCTAGCTGAAGAAGTCTACATGGAAATTCCTCCTAGATTCGAGACACAAGCTACACACAAGGAAGTCTGTAAACTTAGAAGATCTTTATATGGGGCTCAAGCAATCTCCAAGAGCCTAGTTTGAGAGATTCACAAAGGTAGTTAGGAGGTATGGCTATTCTCAATGTCAATCAGATCATGCACTATTTGTTAAGTACTCCCCTGAAGGAAAAATTTCTATCCTCATTGTATATGCGGACGACATCATTCTAATGGGAGATTATGAGGAGGAAATGAGTAGTCTCAAAAGTCTTCTAGCTAAAGAATTCGAAATCAAGGACCTTGGGAATCTCAAATACTTCTTAGGCATGGAAGTGGCACGGTCAAGGAAGGGAATCTTTGTCTCCCAAAGGAAATATGTTTTAGATCTCTTGAAAGAGACTGGGATGCTCGGATGAAATCCAGTAGATACTCCTATGGATTCAACAACCGAACTAGGAGCCAAGGAAGATAGTGCACCAGTGGATAAAAGTAGATATCAAAGACTAGTTGGAAAACTTATATACTTGTGTCACACCCGACCTGGTATTGGCTTCTCTGTCAGTGTGGTGAGTCAATTCATGAACAATTCCAATGAAGAACATATGGAGGCATATATAGAATCCTACGATATCTGAAGCTAGCACCAAGTAAAGGATTATTTTTTGAGAAGACTCAAAGAAGAGATATTGAAGTATTCAGTGATGCAGATTGGGCAGGATCAATACATGATCGAAGATCAACTTCTGGGTACTGCACATATGTGTGGGGAAACCTAGTTACATGACAAAGTAAAAAGCAATCAGTTGTGTCAAGAAGTAGTGTATGAACTAAATTTAGGGCAACGGCACACAAAATTTGTGAAGGAATATAGCTAAGAAGGCTTCTAAAAGAATTAAAGATTTCAGGTGAAGAACCCATAAAGATGTTCTGTGACAATCAATCAGCCATTAGCATTGCAAAGAACCCATTGCATTATGATAGAACCAAACACGTGGAGATTGATCGACATTTCATAAAAGAAAATATGAACAAAGAATAATCAAGATGTTGTATGCGCCTACATGTCTCCAAACAGCTGATATCCTTACCAAAGCTCTACCAAGAAAGAATTTTGATGATCTGAGTTCCAAGCTGGGCCTAATCAATATTTACAGCCCAACTTGAGGGAGAGTGTAGAATTATTAGATATCTGTCAGCCTTTATTACAGGCTGATCTTTAGGAGATTTACAGCTTGTTAGCTATTTTTGGTTCCATGATCCTACAGGATTTGGGTAGCATGTTACTCGATTCTGTAGATGGTACTTTCCCATTTTATTGCTTTCTATTTTAAATAGGATATTCTATTTTCAATAGGTTGTAAATATCCCTAGTAATTAGATGAGAATAATCATCTATGTAGAAGGAATGTAATCTTTTTCAACAATTAGTGGAATATTTAGTTATCTTTTTCCACAATTCAACACTATCAACCATTTGTTGCTTCATTGTGAAGTAGTAGGGTCTTAGGGATCACGATCTTCCACCTTGGAATTGAATGGTAGATGCCCCAAGGGTGGTAGGGTCAATGGTAGCTAGGGGAGTTTAATCGGAAGGTTACTTGAGTAGTTGTGTTGAAAATGGCTCATTTCTCCTTAAAGCAGAAAGCTTGTCCATTCTTTTGTAAGTTATAAATCTTTCTTGATAAGCTCAAAAGACGCAACTCAAGTGGAGTATTTTTCCTTAAGATGGCTGATTGTCTTCCATAACTTTGAAGACTATGAGCGAACATAGCCAAAGTTAGAAACTTCTATGCTTAAATCTAAGTACGAGAGGACTACTGCCCACTACAATGTGTGCTTTGCTTCTTTTTTAGATCTTCTGAATTCGTATTCCTCTTTCCTTAAACTAGTTGTTATCATATCTATGCCCCCAATGTCCTTGGGTTTCACCCTAATGCTCATTCCTAAAATGCGGCATGATTGCTTATAAAAAATGATAGCCTAGTTACATTGCTTACATCCTCACTTAATAATCAGCTAGGTTCAATATTCATTTTCCAATCAGTAAACATATCCTCACTGAGAGTTTAGCAAGTGTTGCTTAGACATAAGGCATACTATGTATGGATAAAGGCAATTCTAGATGGCATGATTATAAGATGACTCCCAAATATGAGTAATGAGCTTTTACCTGGTCCAAATTCTGTGCGGGATCTGAAGAATCAAACTTTGACAAATCAGCCTTCACTAGACAAGAAAAATAAATCTTGTCATTCATTTTCTTGGATTTATCATTGATGGGTTTCTCTAGCTCGTCAATGTATGCTACACGAAGTGATGGATATCTGCCAAATAAAAATATAATCATCAGTTGAAAGTAATGAAGATGAGAAGATCGTATCATCGAGTTTGGACAAATACGTTCTCATGAGCCTCAAGATGTCCTGTGCACGAGGATCGCCAGATCGCTTGTGAATCCTATATTGCTGGCACGATATCACATAAGTGAACTTCATATCAGCCATAGCTTGGCATTGTGCCCATAACCTTTCCCCATTTGCGTGGTCCTCTAAATTTAATTCTATGGCTTTATGGCCTTTCATTAAATCTGAACAATCACAATAATCAAATATGAAAAGAACAATTATTAAGACATAGATAACTTATCAATAGAAAATTTATCTCATCCTACAATAAAACTATAAAAATATGTTTTTAAAACTAAGGAATAGATACCTTCATCTTTGGCCATATCAAGGAAAGCTTGAAGCTCCAAAGCTTTTCGGTAGTACATCATACCTCTTGCTAGCATCAGCAAAAAAATTTTAGCCATAAGATAAGAGAGAGAGAGAGAGAGAGAGAGAGAGAGAGAGAGAGAGAGAGAGAGAGAGAGAGAGAGAGAGAGAGAGAGAGAGAGTACTAGTTCTAGTCAAAGTTTGGCCCCTATACGATGCCCAGAGGCGAAGTTCTTCCTCTAAATCATCAGATCCTTTAAGTTCTTCTTCACTAGAGCATTTCACTCGTTCAAGAAAGTTGGTCCATTCATCTACATATTCATACTTGTCTAGTTATTATGAACCCTCGACCAAATGTCAGAGATGGAAATAGAATGAAAGTTTAACTTCTCATACGTTTAATGCAGGTAATAGGAGCATAATGAACCTGGAAAAATTTTTTGCAAGTAAAATAGGATTGAAACACCATCTTCATTTGGCACTTCCAGCTCATGCAAGGAGAAAAGGACGTCTTCAGTGTAGTATGGAGTTAACACCCTAGAGGTAAAATTATTACATTAAAAACATACACAGAACAAAATTAACCACTACAACTGTATGAATAGTGTTCAACTAATCTGTATATGATCTTAGATCACTATATCTTCATAATGTATGTGTTCAGTTCCCAAAGTAACTTTTAGGAAAGTTCGGGTCTAGAATAACTTGACATGTACAATGGTACATACGGTTCACCACTAAATTTTGTGCTTTTTAACTACGTTCTTAAATTGCATGAATGATTTCTCTTGGTACCCCGTCAAAGCTGGTGCAAGTCAACGGAAACAACAACAAAACATTAGATTCTCATCTTCTCCATTGATATCACCTCATTGTGGTATATAGAGAACTAGACTTACCAAGTGTACCATTGTAGCCAAGATGGCAAGGAAGAGCTACAATCCCACACAAACTACAGGGCAAAATATTCAACAATGGCAAAACATTAAGGGAAAAAATGTATATCATAAGACACAACATTTAAATGAGAAAATAAATAATGAGCTAGTATACATTTAGAACTTCCAAGTGTTAGGATTCTGAAATGTGGAGCCAATAACCCAATAAAAGAAAGCTCTATCACAAGCTTTTACTTGAGACAATTGACATGAGCCCTTTGTTATTGTGCTTCATATACTCATGCATTGCAAAAATAGTAAATGATACACACTGATAATGGTAAAACTACAGTGTTTTATTTCTAACTTGTGAACTCATTGCATCACCATTATGAGCACCACACTCCAATATCCTGGCCACCGTTTTCTTTTTTGTCCCTGGGTAGAAATACGCGAGTCACAAAAAATGTACCTTTGGGTCAAGTAAATCCCCGCTTTTAGAAAAACCAATCTAGTTCCTACCATGGGCTCAGTACTAGTAAGGGATGCCTTTAATTGACAGGAATGTGAGAAACTATGCCAACAAACTACTTTATAAACTGTAAAAAAATGTGATTAACGATGGATAGAAAGGGACAAATTGCAAACTGGATCTATGCCAACCAATCTGCTTAATAAACTATAAAGAAAAGGTAATTCACAAGGGATTGGAAGAGACAAATTGCAAGCTGACAAGGATGCAAGAAAAGCTCAGTCCACGTTAGTTTGAAATATAAAGATTTTTCAGCAAGATCAATGCATTATGCAAAAGCCACTACTAAAACTACTAAGAAGAGCTTACGAGAAGGAGAACATATTGTGAACTTTGGGTGCAGAAGGCATATCCATAAACAATGAATTTGAGAAGAAGGATATACGCCTTCTTGCTTCTAAGTTGGACGGTACATCCATGGCAGATTCCTTTGTAGTAAGCAGTAAGTAGAGCCGTTTGATCTGAAAATAACATATAGTACATAAGTTATTTATTTAATACCAAAGTTCTCATTTGCAATGTATTGGTAACAATGACAAACCTTCTCTGTCCAAGCCTCTGTTACTTCAACTGGAAAGTTGATGGCACCAGAAGAAGCAAATAACTGATATGGATGATCAAGGGGGTCCTTCCCCTCATGCCTAGATGCACCATGACTTAAATCTACCAAACTATCCAAGAAACATTAAAAATGCTGAAGTTTAGATATTTAGAATGCAAATGTATTTGAGGAGGAAATTATATCAAGATGCACCACCTGGATGTGTGATCCTCTAGCATTATGTCTCTGGTCACAACTTCCAGCATGTCTTGAAAAAATAAAACAACATTTTGGCTGTCCTCCTTCTTATTATCCAACTGCAAAAATTAGACTGACTTGGTCAGAGCTCCTCATTAAACCCCAAGACTATTGACTGAAGAAATTGTTATTCAAAATTGTCAAGAATATTACCAAACATTTCATAAGCTTGACAAATGAGTCATAAAGGCTTGGAAGAGCACTCATCTTGAATTCGCGTATTAGTGTAGAATCACGAATATGCTTGTCAACTTCACCAAATATAAATTCGATGACCCTGAAAACCCCCATCAAGAGAATAACAAGAGTGGTATTTTTTTTATCTTTTTTGATAAGTAATATTTTTATAAGTAAAATAAAATTTGTTAAAACAAGTAAATAGACATAGCCCAAGTACATATAAAGTATAACAAGAATGGTTTAGGATCAGAAATGTATCCAAAGTTAATTTCTTTTAATAGCAGTAATAGGATAGTAGATGAAACTAAATTCCTCCTTGATTTTCCTTACATTTTAGAGAAACTTACTTTTTTTCACTCTTCCCTCGAACCAAGAAATTAATAATGCTCCTAAATGACGCATAGCATTCATGAACAGCACAAGACATGTAATTGTCATTGTCAATTCTCTTCTGCAGCTCTTGATCCTTACCATTGCTATCCTTAGCCATATCCAGTGCAATGGGAATCTAGACAGCAAATACGTGATAACTATTTAAATATGAAAGATTTGGAAATTCTCAAAAGAAAGGTGTAAACAAACCTTGTTAGCAAGCAAAAATGGAGGCCATTGTGTGAGTTCTAGATCAGGTTCAGCCCAATAAGGAACAAGCAAAAGATCCATTTCCCTAAAAATTATAACAATTTCAGCTTACAACATGGTGAACTAGAGTAAATAGCACATATGTCCAATACAAAGAAAATGCTATCAAAGAAACAATATCTTTTTTTATAAGTGAAGAAACATTATCTTTTGACAAGAACTAGATCAAGAATATATATTTTACAGCAAAGCACTCAGATTACCGATAACTTATGAGATCTTCCTCCCTAAAACTACTGATTATCTTGTTCCACAACTGTGCAAATCTTGCTGCCTCTTTCCCCTTGTTTGGTGGGATCTGTGTTAACAGCCAAATGTGTAAAACTCAAGGCAAGGACAATATTTTTGAAGTTACATGAGGTCAGAGATTATAAAAAAAATAGGAAGAGTTAACCTCATCAAAGTTACGAGACAATGTGGACTTTAATCCTTTCTTTTTTGGTTTAGTCTTCTCCTCTGGAATCAAACAAGCATTGAAAGCACCAGGCAATGATAGAAAACGAGATCGAAGCATTCCTAGCGTTTGAATCTGGAAACAATTAAAGCAGTCAATTACAACAACAAGAGAACACTCAGATGCTGGGGAATTGAGGTCATTTAATGGTCTAGAAGGTTTTCATGTTCAGGGAAAGACATGATAATGATTGGTTTAATTGGCTACAATAAAAAAATGGAACTAGAAAATTTTATGTAAATATCTTGCCATGCATAGATGTCAGAAATGCATGGGGAAATCAAAAAAGAAAGAAAAATTTCACTCTCAATAAGTAGCATGCAACATCTAATGTGTAACAAACAAGAATCTAACATCCTGTGTAACTAGGCTATACCTAGTTCTCATCAATAAAATTCTTATTTACTAATTACAAAAAAGAAGAAAGAATCTAACACCAGCAGACATAGTCATGGTTATTTGTGCAATTGTAATATACGTAGTGATAACATTTGAAAGGTCATCTCCACTGACAAAAGAATTTGTGTACATGACTAAAGAACATAGTAAGAGCTAAGATAATGGCAACTGATGCACTTTCAAACAAAAAATTCCCATCCACTAGCAGTTGGCATATCGTGACACATTTTGACACATCAAACAAGTCACTTTACAAACACATGCAACTCACACATTCCAATTCAAGCAAAACTATGAGATTAAGCAAGTTACACATTCGAGTTTTTTTTCATGATGTGGAACCTTGGACCCACTTCTGTGGAGTAAACCCCAAATACATAGTCCCATCCATCAGAACCGTGTATCAAAAATCCAAGGGAACCCCTAGAGTGGAATCAAACCTAGGATGTCTCAATCTACTGGTCATCCCAAACCTACCATTGAACACTAGGCTGCATCTTGATTGGTAACCGAGATGTAGCAGCTTCAACCTTATTTCATGATAAAGAAACTAATAATAGTATTTTTAAGGCTTTAAAATCTTCAGTTCTCGATGGAACTAATTGGAGAAAATATTATGAAACAGATCCTTCTTTCACAACTACCATCCATGTAGTCAAAGGAGAAAAGACTTGTATACTTAGGTAGCAATCATAATACAAGCTTGCTAACTATGCCCAGCACATCGACTGAAAAAAATGATAAGGAATTGAAGATTTTATTAATAAACGCGAAAAGAGCATCCCAAGCACATAGACAGTATGCAATTGAAAACAATTAATAATTTCAACTAGTAAAGGCAACCAAGAGAAAAAAGAAAATTGGAATAGTTAAAGTAAAAGCTATGTTAAGGGCTTTAAATTAAGAAAAGAAATGGTCCACTAACCTCACCAAGGCGACGAAATGCACCATAAACACCTCCATATATTGTAGAGAATATGGCATACCAAATTTGGGTATCCATAAAATAGACCTAAAGATATAGGTGTGTCAGATGTTATATCATGTTTGTCGAGAGAGAGAGAGCGAGAGAGCGAGAGAGAAAAGAAGGCGTAATCCATACAAGAATAATTGGAGCCCAGAGTGCAATCACAACACCAATATTGTTCTTTGCTGCAAAGCAAATGAGCAGGTTATAAACCTTTCTTTATAAAACAAATATTTCAAATATGAGGCAACTATTCATAAGATTTACCACGGGGAAAAAACTCATGCCACTGGTAATTACTTATTTTAACATCCATTATAGCTTTTGTTGGACCTACTAGTGGCTTTATCTGTAAGAAAACATGCAACATCATAAACAAGAAAGATAATCAGCCTATTAATAAACAACTGGATGACTTCACACATTACAGCTTTGTTACTTCCTCAACCTATTGTCCTTTTGTTCTTTGTGACAGGTTGCTAGGGCATTCTTTATAGTTATTTTAATTAAATTGATTACTAATGTACATAAAAGCAACTACAGTTATCATGATGTGTAAAAGAATTACCTCTATATAGTAGCTAAATGCCAACTTTGTCACTATAAGAAGAACCCAGAACATTGTGTACCTGCAAGTTTTGGATAAGAGATATCATTATTGTGAATCACAATATTATTTCTAGGATTTCAACCCTTGAGTACTAGATTTTTACTTGAAAAGAGAAAATGTGCTCTCATGCATTCCCCTCCCAACATAAAGCCGAGGCTGCAAATTTGTAAGGCATACATAAAAGTGAATCATCATGTATAGAAGTAGATAAACACAAAGTTGAAGATATTTTTGTAACAGTGTAGGTACCTACAATATAAGGTGTAGTGATCATACAAAAAAGTTTGATAAGTTAAAAACATAAAAGGAAATAAAATATAGGAAGGTAATGTTGCACACCTGCGACCACCACATCATGAGCATCACAATCTTATAATTTGACCTCTCAAGATATCGACGAATGAGGGGGAAAAGAAACAATATCGCAGCCAGCATATTTGGCGACAAATAGATAACAACAGCCAGTATAAACAAGGAAGGTGAACTTGAACTATTTCCAAACCAACTTTTGATGGTTTGAGCAAATCCAGGAGGATTCTCCCAAGTATAAGCATAAGTAACTGGAAGAACTATCACCCAAGAGGTAGCTGAAACCACTTTCAAGATGTGTCTTAGCTTAGAATGGAACGACATACTCTGATGTGCTTTCCAACTAAGAATTACATCAAGGACAGCTGCACAAGTCAAAAGAGAATTCATCAAGTGACAATTTCAGCAATATACAATGAGCAGAGGCATTTAAGAAAATAATAGTGTTCACGTCATTGGTTGCCAAAAAAAAAGGGATTTCTTTCAGTGCCTCAGCATTTATTTGTCAACAGTTTAGCTACAGACTCAATATCCATGGGTAAAAAAATAGGGTTGCATATACTGTGATAGCTTCAAAGACAACCCAATACAACAATTTTCAGAACTTATGACAGCAGTTGAACTTTCCATCATCACTTGTAATGCATATGCTAGCTATTCCCCCAAGAAAAGTACTGAGAACCCAAGGAAATTTGTGTTTATTCCTAACTAACATCCAAACTAAACTACACATTCAAAATCACACTTTGAGAACAAAGTGCTTGATTCCCCAAGGTTTGATGGCACAAAGTACACGATGTATACAAGATCCATGCCTATCTTGAATATGCAATGATACAGTACGATACCTAATGCAACAATCACATTAGATTACAAGAGATACAAAGGCGCTGGACACCACAAATATTCTCTAAAGTCTCTGGATTGCAAAAGAACTTGGCCTAAAATTTTAAAATTTCATAAAGAGGGGAGACCTGTCACATGCTTATCGTATGGATGATCTCTAATCAAAATTTCAAGTGAATTTTTAGCTCACTCATCTTAGTCTTACAAGCACTCAAGAGCCTTCTTTTCTTCCCACTGCTGAAACCATCCCATCCTAGCTTAAAAAGCTAACAAGCGAAAAGATAGAATTGATTTGATCCAAATCTGTGTAGTTGGTTTGTCCTACTTTCCAATCAAGGTTGGTAATCTTGACGACTACACTGGTAATCAAAGACTCAAGAATTGATTTTGTCCAAATGTGTAGTTTAATATGTCCTACGTTCTAATAGAGCTCAAAATATTAAATTACAAAAATTAGCTGTTGACTAATTAAATTCATCCCTTAACCAACCCCTTCATGGTTGAAAGCCTAGGAGAAATTTTAAAATCGCCTGCATTTGGGTACTGAGAGTACCTCAGGTACTCTCAACACTTCTCACTATATTCATTATTTTATTATTACTTTTCACCTACTTTTACTACTATTCATTGCTTTTCACCTATTTTTTATTACTATTCATTACTTTATTTTTACTTTTTACTATTATTCACAACTCTTCTCAACACCCAAATCCACCTAAATCATGTTCTTGGTCACTATTATGGAGCACAATGAATGCACTTCTAGAAGTGGTTCTTTACACAAAATCCAGTTAAATATATATATATATATATATAAAATATGAGAAAGAGGGAGGGAGGGAGGGAGGAGGGAGAGGATATAAAGCGCATTTATTTTGGGGCTGGGGTGGGGTGGCATCAACAAGAGGTTGAAGTTTCATATGACATTATATTTTGATTGATTTCAGCCAGCAAATCTGGGGAACAACATATGAAACTGGAGTTGCCTACCTTGCCCAAGCTTCAATATTGCCGCCGTTATAAAGATACTCAATACCTTCTTGAATACATCAGAACTAAAGATTGAACTTGGGTCCCCCGTGCCATTCCAAGCAACAATGATCATAGCCTAGTTAAAAACTAGTTTCAGCTCCATTTCATAAATAATTGGAGACATAAATGAATAATTTTACAGATAAAGTGCATGTAAGTGGAACTTGGTACCTGTAAGCATAGGATGAAAAAGCTCCACAAACGGTCAAAGCTTCGAAAAATATGCCCAAATGATCGTATCTCCACAAAATTAACTTTTCCCATCCATCGATCTTTAGTAGTTGGCTTGTTATCCTGAGGAGCAATATTTATATTGTCAAACATAAGATTATGAAATAAAAAATAAACTACTTTCACTTTTCCTAGTCCATCCTTCCTTGAACCTTAAGTAGAAGAAAGCAAAACCATTTTGCATGTGACATAAATTGCATTGTCACTAGTTAAAAGGACTCGGACCAATTTAAGTCTTGCCTTTCTCCCTCTTACCAACTCGAGGACAGTAAAAAACTTGCCCCACAAAGAAACTAAACAACACCCCCCCCACCCCTCCCCCACTCACCACCGAAAAAAGGGTCACCAACAAGTTTCCAAGTACAACAAGAGCCAATGTTTGGAAGAGGGATAAAATACATGAAAAGGAAAATAGAAATAACCATCATTGCTTACTCCATTGTTTTCAAAAGTCTGTTCAGTGCGCAAACAAAAAAAATCAGCTTCAGCACGCATTGGCCAGCCCAACCGGAAACAATCAACTGACCTATAGTTATATAAGAGAAAATCAATCCATATAAAATATAGATAGCAAGGAAATGACTTGTAATAAGGAAATGGCTTACCAAAAGTATTCATTCAAATCATCATAGTTTCTCCATTGCGAATGCTTTGATCTCCCTTCCTTGCTTCTTTCAGCTTCCTGTAGAGCAAAGCAATCATAACATCTGAGAAGATATACAAAAATGAAGAAGCAGCACTCGAATAAACGACCACTTGAGAAGGGACTGGACACAACACCTTAGCAATCACATTGTATATGGGAGTAATAACTTTCCTCAAAAATGCCTCATCTTCACCTCCATAGGCTGGCTTTGCATTCTCTCCAGTCATGGGACTTACATTCCCCGCTAGCATTCCATACAATTCAAACGCCATCTAAAGAAGCAAAACAAATAAGCACAACTGCTACTCTATGCAAAGTACTTCTATAAAAGAACATGTTGGTTCGTATAACCAATTCTAGAGCATTGAAACTAAATATATTGGTATGAAAATGTTTCACATAATTGCATTTTTATTCAAACAAAATAATACTACAGAAAACGGCGACAAATGGCTAAAACTTTCTATTACCTACCTATATAAAAAAAACTTTCTATGTTTCTTCACACCTGTGAGAACTACTAAAAAAAAAGTTTCTTTAGACCAATGATGAAAAATAAGCCATTTTAGAATACAACTCTTGTTGTCTTCACACTTGAAGGGCTGCACATGCTGCCCAACTAAACAGATCTATATTAGAACACTCAATATTTTGAGTCTGCTGGGGGGAGGGAGATGGTTGAAGTACATACATTAATACAAATAGCCACTAGAAGAAGAGACCATCTAGAAACATACATGATGATAAATATAGCAAAGGCATTCAGGCATGAATCTTAAATTGGCAGCTTCCCCCCATATTAGCAGATACAGACCCATGTATAGTAGTTTACGCTGTTGCAATTCTTGTTGTATGGCTGGTAACCTGCATGTTTAGAAACTTAAAACCATAAAATAGATTATAGAATTTTTTTTTCCTTAGAAAGTAGAACATTTATAGATAAATTAGCGAAAACAAGATACAATTTCGATGGGGTAGGAGTCCCTACAGTTTTTCCAAAACCAATACAGATTACAACACAAAAAGAAAAAACTAAAGGTTATTTTCTTTTGTATATGTAATCAAATATTTTCTTAAAAAAATTTAAAAGGATTAGGCCTGATCAGCATTGGCCCATTTTCTTCATAATAAGCGACTATTATTCGGCTTAAGCACTTATGGATCACCCTTTTTTGACCCGTAAAGCCTCTCATAAAGCGCTTACACCCCTCCAAACCTTTCATACTTACTAAGCCCAACGCGCCTCGTAGTTTTTAACCATAATGGTCCAAGCCCACTTCCACTCTATTTAGAATATTATCGACTTCCTCTTTAGTTGCAGTACATTGAACTTCACTGAAAATAATGTTTGTAGAGCCTCTGGAATCTTCGATTGCAAAGTGGGAGACTCAAATTTTGCTACCTCGGATCGGCCAACTCTTCTTTTGGGGACTTCGGAGCTCATCTCTGTTCATTGGCAGCTTGTTCTTCCTCTTGCAAGATTGGGTTTCTGTATGTGCCCTAACAGAGCATCAGCATAGGCCGTTTCCCAGTCAATATTGGCTAAATTGATGTCGCAACATCTGCTGAAATCCTTCTGTCCGATGTCTTCAACCTATCTTGCAACTTGGATGATCTCATTGTTTTGTAAGCAGAACCTAGAGGATTTGAAGGAATCTGCGACCTTGCTCAACTCTCCAACAAGTTCCATTCGTCCTTCCAATGTGGAAATAAAACCTTTCCATCCACCTTATCTGTATGCTTCTAGCACCAAGTATCTCCCCTATCCGTTTGAGAAGCATCAAGCATATAGCCTCTGTTTCCTACCTTAAATCCTTCAAGAGATATGTTCTTCCTTCTGTCTTTGAAGGAAAGCAACCAAAGCACAATGACATTCCCAGAGACACCTAGTGGAGACAAACCTTGCATCTATCATTTATGCACACTACTGAAGTTCCTCCCCCTGTCAAAAACTCAAGCACCCTGGACTCGATGATAATCCACTTCAAATCATCCATTTGCACTTACAAACGTCTAGCCAATGGTACCAGTACCGATTGAAGTTACCGGGAGACCAAAAAAGGGTTTATTACCATAATCTCACCCAACAAAGAGAATAATATAAGCTTCATAACAAGCATACTAACACCAATTAGCATATAAGATACAGACAGGTCATTGAAACCAGGGCATTGCCACAAGTGAGCAGCTCCTATATCAATCAATCCTATCAATATGAGAAGGCTTACCAAAGGCTACTTTTCCGACCCAGGAATTTGCACCATTTTTTGTAGCTCTTAAATAGTTTCTTCATCACTTCTGTCAACGCATGTTCATCCAACTAACAAGAAATACGCAGAAGCATGTTACAAATAGATAACAGGGGAATTGTTAAGTTTATGGAGAGAAATTTTTATATTCTTCACCTGTATTTAGAAAGCTAGAACGAAAATACTCTTCACTAACTCCATTTTCATGTGCCATTTGAAAAGTCAAATGCAAAAAACCTCTTTGATTGTGAAACCATCCCTATGGAGGCAAAACTTAAAACCAAGATACAGAGTTAAAATTTCATTTTGGCAATTCACCACATTATTTTGAGGAGACTGTGTGTTCCGCTTAAAAGTTGCATTCCAAAATAGATTGGCAATTTATTCCTTTTTTTTTTGTGGGAAATATATGTTCCTTAAAAAGTTTGGACTCTTGCAAAAAAGAACCAATGGGATGGAGTGGAGGGAATATTTATTCCACATTGAGTGTCATAACAGAATCATTACATGCTTGTTTTCAAGCCCAAATTGCTTAGATGGTGGGGTTACTGAACATGAGAAAACTGTGTAATTCTCATTTCTCTCATTCAGCATATTGAATAGCAAAGATGGCATCAATAGCGAGATTGGTTCTCATAGCATATTTATAGCAATGAGAGTTCTTGTGTCAACAGATATACCCAAGAACACCAAGAGGGTTTGTGCAATGTCCCCAACTTTGCAACAGAAGGGCTGTGAGTAGGATTGGCGGACGTTTTCATGAAGGTAATTGGCAATATACATAAGTTTGGGTGCAAGGACCACAGAGGGCATTGGTGGAATTGGTCCTATGTCAACATCACCAAAAGAGAACAAGTCCTCCAAAAACTATAAATTATAAATAAAAATACAATCCATTAACTTAAGATTGTTGTCTAGATAAAAATATCAAGTATTACCAATTATTACAAATTGCTGATTTGTAGGGGATTGAAAATAAAGAAACAAAAGCAAGGGGTAGCAAGGAAATTAAGAAACATAAGTGGACAAGACTAGACATTTTTGCAAGGACCAACCTTGGGTTGTTGATCAGGCTTCGGAAATTGTCGTATGTGTACATTTGCAAGCAATAAGATCAGGTGCTCCCTTTGATTTGCCACATTATCTTTCTGCATATTGATAAATATTATCCAAGAACATGGCGTGATTATCCATGAATATGAGAAAATAAATGCAATTGGCTTTAATAATTTCAAGTAGACTATTCCTAAAATGCCCATGGGGTACCACCTAGTGGTCAATGGGTAGACATGACATGAGTTGTAAACTCAGGCACCCTCAGTTCGATTTCACACAAGGAGTTCCCCTGGATTACCAGATACACGGTCTAACTAATTGTTGAGCCTCTAACCTGTCCGAAAATCACACAAAACAATTTTAAAGTGGTTCAGCAAATTGCTTACATCCACTGGAGCCTCTTTTATAGAATTTGTACAAGATTTTCAGAAAATCTACAAAATTCTATTTCTCTCTCTCTCACGTCCCTCTTCCTTTCCTCACCCACTGCCCTTGATCTCTCACCGCAGTGAGGATGAGTTTCTCTTCAGAATTCATCTCCTTTTATAGGAGAAATTATGGGGGACAAAGCTCCCACGTTTCTTGACCAAGAGGGAGGTGTATTTCGGTGCAGCTTGATCAAGAGCTCTCTTGGTCCACATTTGCTGCAGAATTACGGTGCCTAATACAACAAAGGAAGAAACGGTGCACATGTGCAGCCCTTCATACTTGGGTTGATTCAACAATCACCCCCTCCACCCAAGTATGCCATACCAGGCTGCTTGTAAACTGATTCATTCTTCAAATGAATTCACCTCTTTCTTTGAATGCTTGTCAGCCATGAGAGATCCGCTATCACATGCATCTTCAGGTACGTCTTCAAATGGATATCCAGATGCCTCTCCAAATGCATCTTCAAATGCATCAGCATAGTCTACATCCACGGAGCTTGCAAGGGATTTTCTTCAGAGGAGATTTACCAGTGCTCAATTGCACAATCTCAACTTTCTAGGATTCTTCTTTTGCTTGAGTCCATGAGTCCGCACTCATGTACACCTTGAGCAAACTGAGCTTCGCTCTAGGCTCATCCGAGCGAACAATCTGCTTCGCTCTAGCCACATCCGAGCAAATAATCTGCTTGGTGCCTTTACAGCTTTCAAACCAGGCTCCATAATCCTACAATCACACCAATCTCCAACTTGGAGACTGGTTCTCAACATGCCGAGTTCTATCTCCAGCATGATCCCTTATACAATTTTACAGCTCATGTCTTCAACTTAGAAGACTAACTAAAGTGATGCATAACTTTAGTTCATCACGTACAATGCCCTTAATCAACACATCTACATAGGGCAACACATCTCCCACTGCACTGGGAATCAATGGTCTCGCACAGACCTTGACACATATCAGAGAACCTGTTGCTGAGGTCTCATCTCTGATCTGGGTGACTGACCCTTCATCCTGCTGCTATCTTCAGTCGCATGTGTCCATCTTGTGTGCAGTCTCCGACTTGCATAATCTCCCTTCTTGCAAGATTTTTCTTCATACCGTAGTTCACTACCTTCATTCAGCAGGATACATTTTAAGGTAGTAACCACCATGGAGGTCTGATCGTCTTGGCAATTCTTTAGGTGTAGATATCCCTGGAACATCTGACGTTTTGTTCCCATCTCTCACACCTGTACTTCATGTCGTGGTCTAGGGAGATTTCTTTAGAAAAGTAAAACTGGGTTCCTTTTACTTTCTCTAATTCACACGACAATTAACCCGAGCCAAGACCAATTAATCCTTCGTGACCTTCCAACACCAAATGCTATTGGCAACAAGAGCAACAATCTCCACCTTGTGACTTTGACTGGTCCCACAGCCAAGCTCCACCTCAATGAAGATCTTCATAGCTCCCGCTATCATGCTTCACCATAAAAGCATATCCACTCAGAATAAACTAATTCCAAGCATTTCACTTCGGCCCATGTCGAAAATAATCTTGCTGAAAACTATGGTGTAACTTTCACGTTTGGCTCTCCTGGAAGTTCATCAGCCATCGACATGAATTTCCACCACACACCCTGCATTAATGCCAAACCAATGCCTGTGTGTAAACTTGTGGATCTGCTAACATTAACACATCCTCTATCATGGCAACTCATGCCATGAGGATATACATGTCTCTTTTTTCATGGAGAGAGACACAACATTAGCATCAATACCAGTATCTCCATTTACTGACTTGGAGCCACTTGCCGAAACTGCTCCTTGTACTAGCCGTTTCACCAGTCGCTAGTATCACTGTTGACTTCAGGGATTGATTTGCCCTTCAACGCCTTTGAGAAAACACTACTGAATGACTGCTGCCTTCAGGCTGTCTTTAACAGCATTGTGCACTGCAAGAAATGCAACGCCATGTATTTCTTCAGTCACCATATTCACAGCATCATTCTCAATTTTCTCCTGATTTTAGCAGTCTCTTGTGGCCTGACTTGCCACAATTTCTAGCGAGTCATCTGTTGTCAGATCTTGACTTGCCTCTGTCCTTACAATCAACATTCAGGACCAACAACTCGAAATCTTGCCAGAATCTCTTCTGCGCACTTCCTCATCCAGGATAAGATCTCTTACATTGAGAAACTTCAATTTTGACTTCTTTGCAGAATTACTCATAGCCATTCTCATGACCTCCCAACCTTTTGACCACAACACCAAATGCTATTGGGCAACAATAGTACCTTCTGCCTTATCTGAAATTGAACCGTTTCTCCACCTCAAATCTGACAAGATTTGAAACCTTACTTCCTGACATTGCTTTAATGAATTTACCGTAGAAATGAATAGTACCTCACTAAGTCAGTTCCCAGGAAAGATTGGAGGGTCACAATGGACACACTTAAAATTTCCAATCTCCTAGACAGAACCTCCTTAGACTGTACGTATCCACACTACCACATCAAAGCTTCATCTGCACTTTGTTATTTGTAACTGGCTTTTCAAAGAAAGCCACAACGAGATCCGATGCGGTTCTCCTCTTAATAACAATATGCTCCATGAGTTGTATGACTGCCAAAACCTGCTGATATAACAAGTTAATCAGCATTATCCAATGATCTGAAATTTGCTCCATCAAATTTCACGATCCCAACTGGCTCAAATTAAGCCCAAAACCAATGAGTCCATCATGACTCCAACTGGCTACGATCAAGCCCACAACTGATCTGCAACACGTGGACGGTTCAGATCAAATGTACCGATGGCGAATCTCAACATTTCCACCGTACCGATGAGTCCGGAATGATCCAAATAGTTTGCCACCACTATTTGATCATCGCGATGGAACTCCAACTGGCTACGATCAAGCCCACAAATGATCTGCAACACCTCGACAGTTCAGATCGACAGTACCGATGGCGAATCTCCACATTCCCACCGTACGGATGAGTCCGGAATGATCCAAATAGTTTGCCACCACTATTTGATCATCGCGATGGAACTCCAACTGGCTATGATCAAGCCCAAAATGATCTGCAACACCTCGACAATTCAGATCGACTGTACCGATGGCGAATCTCAACATTCCCACCGTACAGATGAGTCCGGAATGATCCAAATAGTTTGCCACCACTATTTGATCATCGCAATTGAACTCCAATCGGCGTAGATCTAGCCCAAAATGATCTGCAACACATCGACAGTTCAGATCGACAGTACCGATGGCGAATCTCCACATTCTCACCGTACAGATGAGTTCGGAATGATCCAAATAGTTTGTCAACACTATTTGATCATCACAATTGAACTCCAACCGGCGTAGATCTAGCCCAAAATGATCTGCAACACATCGACAGTTCAGATCGACATTACTGATGGCGAATCTCGACATTCCTACCGTACGGATGAGTCCGGAATGATCCAAATAGTTGGAAAGTACTATTTGATCGTTGAAATCGGACTCCGAATGGCTTAGATCTAGCCCAACAAAGATCTGAAAATCGGACGGTCCAGATCTCTCTGGCGCGTGTACCACACGCGCCGCAGTAGGGCGTCTGAGGTGCGTCTGGCGCGTGTAACACACGCGCCAGAGTACTCCGAGTGCGCGTGGGGGCGCGTGAGCGCGTGCACTACACACGTCTTCAACCCCCAGCCGCGCGTGAGGGCGCGTGGGAGCGTGTCCCTCACGCGTCTTAATCATCTGCCGCGCGTGGGGGCGCGTGAGGAAGTGTCTTCCACGCGTCTTCTTCCTCCAGCCGCGCGTGGGGGCGCGTGGCGCGTGTATCCCACTTCGTCTTCTTCCTCCAGTGCGACTGAGGCGCGTGCATCGCACTCTCCGACTTCCAGGGGCGCGTACGGGCACCTCCGACATCGGTTTTCGACGCCGTTTGCGGCTACGGATTCGTCTTGATGAGAGGAACATTGTGGTATGATCGAAAATTAATTTTGAACAACTTGAATTTTCGGACAGATCGAACCAGAGCTCTGATACCACTTGTTGAGCCTCTAACCTGTCCGAAAATCACACAAAACAATTTTAAAGTGGTTCAGCAAATTGCTTACGTCCACTGGAGCCTCTTTTATAGAATTTGTACAAGATTTTCAGAAAATCTACAAAATTCTATTTCTCTCTCTCACGTCCCTCTTCCTTTCCTCACCCACTACCCTTGATCTCTCACCGCAGTGAGGATGGGTTTCTCTTCAGAATTCATCTCCTTTTATAGGAGAAATTATGGGGGACAAAGCTCCCACGTTTCTTGACCAAGAGGGAGGTGTATTTCGGTGCAGCTTGATCAAGAGCTCTCTTGGTCCACATTTGCTGCAGAATTACGGTGCCTAATACAACAAAGGAAGAAACGGTGCACATGTGCAGCCCTTCATACTTGGGTTGATTCAACACTAATGGGTACGTGTATTGAGGGCTCTGCCTTGGTGGGGTTCCACATCATAATAAAAGTAGATAATTCCTTAAAAAAACATGTATGATCCAATAGTATTGGCAAAAAGATGATAGAGTTCTCAGATTTCACCTGAAACCCAAACATTTGGTGAAGCCAATCCAGAATGTCGTCATCTTCCTTCTTCTGGTAGTTGTTTGGCCAAGGGAGTCCCCTAACATTACGAAGAGAGTAAACAACAGCTTGAATCTGCAAATCAAGATGATAGAGAACAAAATATTTCAATGGTACAACAAAAAATGACCATGCTGAAGGATAGCAAAAAGTGTGAAAATTGAAAAATACCTCGGGATATATCATAATTGCTTGATCTTTACTGTCGGGATCAAGAGGAAGGATATTGTAAGGAGCATAGCACTGTGTCTTTTCAGCAACTTTATCTTGAACGTCCAAAATCTTGCCAATTGTCAATCATAAAGATATCAATCAAACATCCGACGTTATGCAGGAACTTGAAATTTTTAAGATGATAGTTCAATCAATGTAATTCCAAAATGAAGAGACAAACAAAGCATCATTGAAAAAAATAATAACAATAATAATATCTGCTTTAGGCATCAAAGTTCAATAAATGGCACATAGCTTCACCTCAGGATCAAGCTCCATAGATTGATTATTATTCACAGCCTTTAAAACTTCAAATAGAACATTAGCGGTTTGGTATGCCTTTGTAAGCTGTGCACTAGGTAAAAACAAAAAAATCACAGTCAAGTAGGGTAGCCAAAACGCAATTTCCAAGTATACAAATTGAAGACCTAATATCTTATAGAGGACCCACCGATCAGCTTTATCAGCAGCATTTTGCAAAGCTTGAATATACTTCTTGTAGTAGTTTTGATAAAAACTCCGCATTTCTCGTGCATCATTTCTTCCCATTATTGTTGGATCATTCTCCTGATAGAGTAACAAAAAGATCAGAAAACTAAAGCACAGACAGTTAAAAAATAGGCTGTAAGCATTGGTAAATCATCCTGAAGGCAATTGAAAACACTACAGAGCTGCACCAAATTTTACAAATTTTATCTCAGAGTGGGTCAATGTTCACAAAATTTGGTTTCAGGTTCTTTCAACAAAGCAGAAAAAAGGCCAAAGCAAAGAATTACCAATCAAAGTAATTTGAACTGCACCTAATACAGTTTTGGTGTTTTGTTTGAAATGCATGATTTACTGTTCCAAGTGCTGTTCATTGTTATGCTTGTTAAGCTATATGCTATTATTAACTAAGTTCTATGTCGTTTGTTTATGTGCAAGTTATGAATCTTCGATAGTAGAGCTCTTCAATTGCCAAGATGCCTAACATGAGAGTATTAGGATGTATGAAGCAGTTAACACGAGATATTTCCACCCATATTTTTTTTTAGCATTATAAACTTTATAAATGATCAAAATCTGCATCCATTCTTAAACTAGGTATTACTTAAAAATAAATTTCATAACCTAGTCGTACACCCAGTAATCCATCGTTGGACTACTTTTAGCAATGCAGATACGTAAAATCCTGCTTTAAAAAACATTAGGATCTTCTCCTTTATACACTTGTTTTGGCATGAACATAAACTGAACATATAATACGAGTAAGGTACAAAGATAAGCATATGGCGTCATGCTGACATTGCTTTCCTTTTGGAATTTCTATGTTCCTATACACTTATCCATGTCCCTGTCCAACACTCTTTAGTTCTTGCCAAAATGTCAATATTGTTGTAACAAAATCAAATGTTTGGGCTAGGCCTATCCATTATAATCAATTAAGTTTTGTGCCTATCAAAATAATAATAATCAACAAAGTTTTGTTTACCTTAAAAACAAAACAAAAGCATATGTTTGTAATGACAACTTGGGGACAGAAGCATGAGAATTTTAGTTTGGTGGCATGCAGAGCAACCCCCTTATGTCTCGTGCAGTGTGCATTTGGTAGGAGGGAAATAGGAGCTTCAAAGGTGTATAGAATTCCACGGCAGAAATCAAAGTTTAAACCCCATAGCGTCCTTGTTCAAATGAGTTTTAGTTCACTCTTCACTTGTCTCGTATGTTGTTCTTATATTTTTCAATTTCAGATTTTCACAACTTCAAGTCTTGAGCAGTAATCTTTTGCTTCTTTTACTTAGGTAATCCCATTTGTATAATACATGTGTATTCAGGTCACCCCCAATTTTTTGGCACTTCTATTTTTATTTTAATAATTTTTCAAAGAAGAAACAACCTTTAGAATATTGTGAACATGTTGCATTGTTGCACCCAACATGAGAACCAATAAACAGAGAGACAATGTATCATCAAAGCTTAATCTGTCAAAACTGGCGAACTGGATCAAGCAATTTGTAGATTTCACTGGTTTAAAATCCAGGTCATTTTCCTATCTTGCTGGATTGTGGTGGTATCCAAGGTAGGCATTGGTACTTTAAATTCAAAAATATGTGGTTGAAAATGGAAGGTTTTGTGGATAGGGTTAGGCTATGGTGGTCTTCATATATATCAGATTCGTGGCACCCTAGTTACATCTTTGCAGATAAATTGAAAGCTTTAAAAAAAGATCTAAAGTTTTGGAATACTCAATCCTTTGGCGACATAGGTGAACGCAAGAAATCCAAGTTGGAGGAGCTACAAGACCTAGAGAGGGTATAGGAGAGTCAGGTTCTTTCCTCAGAAGAGTTATCTCAGAAGTCAAAGTTGATCTTAGAATTAGAGAGGGTTATCTTATTGGAAGAGATCTCTTGGTGTCAAAAATCAAGAGTATTGTGGTTGAAAGAAGGGGATTGAAGTACAAAGTTCCTTCATAGAGTGACTAACTCTCATAGGAGAACAAATACTATTGAGATGCTGAATATAGATGATGTGGCTTGTATAGAGGCCGCTGTGATTCGAGAACATGTTGTTGATTTTTTTGATTTGCTTACCAAGCATGAGGGGTGGCGGCCAAAGTATGATGGACTAGGTTTTGAGTTTATTAAGCCACAGAATGTCTCTTGGTTGGAGAGGCTTTTTGAGGAGGCAGAAGTTTACGGTGTGGTGAGGAGAATGCTCAAAGACAAAGCACGAGGTCCAGACGGATTTTCTATAGGATTCTTCCAATCATGTTGGGAAGTAGTGAAAGAGGATCTAATGAAGGTGTTCTAGGAATTTTTCTTAACTGGAAAATTTGAGAAAATCCTCAATGATATTTTTATTGCACTTATTCCTAAGAAAATTGGGGCATTGGATGTAAAGGATTATCGGCCCATCAGCCTTGTGAATGGGTGTATAAGATCATCTCAAAGGTACTTGCAAATCACCTCAGGGAGGTATTAGGGAAGATCATTACAAAACCCCAAAATGCATTTGTAAGGGGTAGGCAAATTCTGGACTTATTTCTCATTGCCAATGAATGCCTAGATAGTAGACTAAAATATGGCAGTACAGGGATCCTTTCTAAGTTGGACATGGAGAAGGCCTATGATCATGTTAAATAGGACTTCCTAATTTATTTACTTGGGAGGTGTGGATTTGGGGAGAGATGGTGTTCGTGGATTAGATTGAGCATATCAACGACGAAGTATTTAGTTTTGGTGAATGGTAGTCCAGTTGGCTTCTTTAACAGCTCTCAAGGACTTAGACAACGGGATTCGTTGTCCTCACTCCTCTTTGTCATTTTTATGGAAGCCTTTAGCAGAATGATCTCGACTTTGGTTAATAATGACTTTGTGGTTGGATTCCTGATCGGTGACCCCAATAAGGATACATGGTACTATTAACATTTCTCACTTATTGTTTACAGATGATACTCTAATATTTTATGAGGCAGACCAAAACCAGATTCGGCCACTGAGGGCACTTCGACTCTGTTTTGCAATGGCATCAGTTTGAAAGTGAACTTTGATAAATCAAAGGTGGTGATAGTTGACAATGTTCGTAACATCTAGTAGTTGGCTAACATCCTTGGATGTAAGGTTTCCTCTCTTCCCATGAATTACATTGGTATACCGTTGGGGGCTGCCTCAAGGGCTAAATCGATTTGGGATATAGTAATTGAGAAGATAGAGTGTAAATTGGCAGTTAGAAGAGACTGTACTTGTCAAAAGGTGGCAAGATCACTTTAATCAGGAATACTATGTCTAATTTACCAACGTACTTCTTATATCTATTTCCAATTCCAGTAAGTGTGGCATCCCGGCTTGAGAAACTTTATCATAATTTACTTTGGAGTGGCGTGGGGGATGAATTCAAATTCCCTCTAGTCAGTTGGGGACAAGATATGCTCCCCAATCTCCTCTGGTGGGTTGAGATTAGAAATCTAAGAACCTTCAATAGGGCATTACTCAAGAAATGGTTGTGGTGATATAATAGGGAACTGGAAGCTCTATAGAAGTCAGAGGGTGGGGGGTTTTTACTCGTCATACTAGACTCGTGCTGGGAGATGGCTCTAGAAAAAAAATCTAGAGCGACCTATATATGGTGTTGAAATAATGCCTTATAGGACTCATTCCCTTCAATTTTCCAAGTTGCATATGAGAAAAAAACTTCAGTGGCTAATCTTAAGGTTACATCAGCGGATCAAGTCTAATGGAACATCAACTTTAGTAGGGCGGCTCAAGATTGGGAAGTTGGCAGCTTTGAGGACATTTTTAGTCTCTTGTATTCCATGAAATTGACCACTCACGGAGTTTACACATTGTGGTGGGTACCCGCAGGTAAAGGTATATTGTCGGTTCACTCTTTCTATAAGTCTCACGCAGTCACAGAACAATCAGTTTCTATGGAGAAGGATTTGGCGAAATAAGGTGCCTCCTAAAGTGGCATTTTTTGCTTGAACATATTCTTTGGGTAAGATTTTGACGACAAAGAACTTGCATAAATGCAGAGTGATCATAATTCTAGCGAACCATTGGACTTTACACTCCTCCAAAGCCCACTTTTCAGCCCTTCTAGTCAAGTGCACATACCGTCCATCCCTTACCACCTCAAATAACTTAGACTTGATTACAACACATTTTTTAGAAAACATTTTCCTTCCAATACAGCCAGAACCATGCCGTCAAACACCCCAACCACAATCAAACGCGAAAGGAATACAAACGGATGGTTAAGTGTACGGAGAGAAAAAGCGCTATGTACATAGCTAACTCAGCAACCAAACTATTGTATAAGGAGTTTTGCTACATACAAGGACAGTTGTGCACTAATCTGTGTATCAATACTGTTTTATTCATACTTAAAATTTAAATTAACACTATTTTCAATCAAATCTACTTTTTGACTAATCACATCACATTGGTGTACAGATTAGTGCACAACTATACTTGCAACTATATTTTTCCTTGTATAAGTTTCTCAAATTCAATTAATGAGTCATTTCATAGGGATTTGTAAGGGGACGGAGAAAAACAAAAACCGTGGGTGGATTGAGTTTAGGAATCCAATCAGAAAGTTAATGGAAAAAACAGAAGGGAGGTGATTGGTTTGAGAAGAGCTGTACACTACTTACTGAAAAATGTTAACAGTGCATATATTAACGCCTAAAAATGAGGAGGTATTATTGCATGTGGAAAGGGAAAAGGCAGGAATTCTACACATCTCAAAACTGTAATTAGCTTCCGGGTTACATGGCCCAAGGAAAATAATTATGAAAAAATATAATTACAAGTTTAACTGCGTACTAATATGTGTATTAATTTAATATAATTGGTCAAAAAGTAAATTTTATTAAAAATAATACTAATTTAAATTTTAAATATGAATGAATCAGTTGTGGTATATAGATTAATATGCGGTTTTATTTATATGTAGTAAAATTTAAAAATTATTTTACATATTAGTGCCTTACAAAATCTTTGGGTCAACCCTTTAAGATGAATGTCTGCTCATCTCAGCCCACTCCGACTCATTTCTTACAGGTGGTTCTTCAAAAAATATAGTCGCTAGGAATAGGTTGATTAATTTATATGAAAGGATTCTGAAAGAAAATTACTGCATGCTCGATAAACAAAGAATTCTCTAAGGTGTGGATGATTTATTATAGAGGTCCAGGTAAATTTAAGATGCGTTGATTTTGCTGCTATAACGTCTAATCGCGTCCTGTAAGAATGAATTAAGCAGCCGATAATTCAATATTGCACATGATTTTATTTCTTCCCAGAATCAGAATGTTGATTACAGCAGACAGCTAGTAAATATAATTGGACACGATCAACAAGGCACAGCTGTTCCTGGCAAGTGTTACCGCAGGTTTAGGATTGCGGTGGAAAATATAATTTATAATTTTAAGATTTATAATTTATAATTTAAGTAATAAGTTTTATTATTAAAAAATTATTTATTATTTAATAATCATATATTTAAAACACTTTTAAACATATTATGTTTGTTTAGAAACAAATTTAAAAAATATTTTATGAGGTACAAATGACGATTATTTAAATTTTTAAAAATTATAATCATATCCTTGAAAATTTGAAAGTTGTAATTATCTTAAAATTGTATGGATATTTTCGTCAATTGACAATTTTTTTAAAATTTGAATTACGTTCTATATTATCCAGAAAAGTTATTTTCGTCAATTGACAGTAGGGGTGGGCAACGGGGCCCCGCACCCCGCTACCCCGCCCCCGCACGACGGGGCGGTATACACCGCCCCGCATGGGCCGGGGCGGGGGCCCCCGCCCCGCATCTAGTCCCCCTAGCGGGGGCGGGGGGCGGGGAGAGCCCAACCCCGCTCCGCCCTCACCTATATATATATTATATATATATAAACATAAATATTTATATTTACAAAAACATAAATATATGTTTATATATATTTATATTTTACAAATTGTGTATATATAAATATATATTATAATTTGTTAGACTTGTTCACAAATTATGCATTAGTAAATTTAAAAACTATATAGTTTAAAAACTACTACACTACAACTTACACAAAATATGCATTAGTAAATTTAAAAATGACATAATTTTTAAATTATAGTCATATTTACAAAATTTAAATTTACAATTTAGATCTAAACATATATTTTTTTTATCACTTTTAGATCTAGAAATAATTTTTTAAAATAATAAAATATAGTTCATATTTGAAGTGAAAATAAAGCGGGACGGATTGGGTATCCGCCCCGCACCCCGCCTAGCGGGGCGGGTGGCGGGGAGGGAAACCCCACCCCCGCATGGTGCGGGGCGGGGTGCGGGGAGGGGGCTACCCCGCACCGTATGGTGCGGGTAGCACCCCTAATTGACAGTTATTTTCGTCAACTTTTTCTCAAACGTATTTTTTAACTTATTTAATATTAAAAATGCTTTAATATTTAACACCTAAGACCTAATTTTTTTCATTAAAGAGCTTTTAAAAATATTTAAACACCTCTTAAGACTCTTACCCGCAACCCCAAACAGACTCTAAAACACTTTCACAGCTTTTTCCTCACCATAGAATGAATGCGTACCAAAACTTCTGTTTCCCGTATCTTTAATCAGGTTAATGGCAAAGCATCCGGTAATTTTAGATAAATAACTGTACTTGATTGAGAACTGTGCTATAAATGAGACGATAATTCTTCTCATATGCCAGCAATAGAAAAGCAAACAAACAAAAAAGCAAACTTGGCATCAACTTGAAATGAAGGGGATAATAATGCTTACTCTTTCGAGACGTTGAAGGAGAGCAGTTTTAAATTGACGAACTCCACGACCAACAGAGTTGGGATCCAACCTATGAGCTTTCTCAAAGGCATAAAATCGGCCTGCATTAAAGCCAAAGTATGAGTCAAATGCCAGGCTATTCAATCAATTAATAACTGATTCTTAAAAAGAGTATGTTTTTCTTTTCCTATTGCAAAACTAGGCATGGACTTACAGAGATTAGCCACTCTGGCGTTGCTCTTTTCGACTTCATTGGCAACACGAAGAAACGGAGCGATCCCGACGACCGCAGAAGGCACAACCTCGCTATCAAACATCGTCTCGCCAGTCCCGGCAGTCTGCGTCCTCATGATCCGCCTCTGCCGGTTCGGTGGCTGATCAGAGCCCCCACCTCTCGTAGAGGTCGACGCGGACGACATGTTTCCCGGACTCCGATCAGAATCTTAGAACCCAAACACCCTTACTGTCCCAAGAAAGAAGACGCAAATAAAAACACAAATTCAAGACATTGGAACTCAAATCAAAGCAAAATAAAGGGGAAAAAAGCAAAAGTTCAGAGAGAGTGAAAGAGTTTAACAAAAGAAAAGATGATCTTTTTACCAGCTGGTTTAGAAAGGCTTAAGCTTCTGAATCTGACGTCTGCAGCATTACAGAGAAAACTAGTGAGACACTGAAAAGCTAAGAAGCCACATGTAATGTGGACAAGATATAAGAAAAGAACCCGAAAGCTTTGGGAAAAGAAGAAAGGAGAGCACACACGAATGGAAAAAGAGCTGCAAATGGGTTTCAGAAGAAGCACATGAAAACCCAGAGAGAGAGAGAGAAAGATGGTACGTTAAGCTACTTGGGAAGGAAGGAAACGAGAGCTAAAAGCAGAGCGACGTCGAGAAAAGCAAAGTGACGAGGAAGAGAGCTGGCAATGGCCAAGTGCGTGCTTGTGTTACTTTTTTAGTAGGATAGAGAGCGTCGGAGTCGTATGTTCTACAAAAAGGGGCCGCATGTTCTTTGAAAATACGAGAGTGCCACGGCATCCCACGGGCACGTAAAAACTACTTGTGCAGTCGAGTTGAATTTACTCAAAAACCTTAAACCCTTGGGTTATATCAATCGAGTCCATTCAGGCCTTGTTTTTTCTCTCCCTTTTTTTTTTTTAATTGTTTTTATTTATATATATTTTTTATTTACTACAATGGAAAGAAAATGTCTCCGAAATCATTATAGAGTTGTTAATGTCTAAAATTCACATAACAGGCTGAATGGAGAAAAGAATCATCTTAGCTCATGATGATGGTTCAAATGTCGATACGGTACTCTTCGTGTTTATTTATAAAATAATAAAAAATAAGTAAATAAAGAAAGACATATGAATTTACGTGGTTCGGCATAAAAGCATATATCTACGAGTTGTTTGGGGGCGAAATCCATTATTATTAGTGACTTTATAATTTCTCATGGTCTCACACATCTCATAATACAATGAAGGAATTTAGAAAAAATCTTTTAGAGTCGCTATGTGTGGTGGAGTTTGTACATAAGGAGCTTATGTGGAGGCCCTTTGAAGAGTTTCCGGAGAGTTCATCATATTTGTGAGTGATCTCCTCTTTATATAGAGGTTTATTTATTTGAAGTGATTGAGTCCAACTTACCTTATGAAGTCTTTTTTTTTTTTAAGTTTGAGTCTCTTTCCTTTTAGTAGTCTGAATTTCTTTCTTTTTAAGAGTCAGAGTCAATTTGTCTTGTTTATTATTGATTTTATCTCTTAGCTTAATTTTTGATCTTATCTAAAGGTTAAATTATAAGCTACTAATTTGACCCTACAAGAATTTTCTTTTTAAGTAATTTTTGATCATAGACTATTGGTTATTTTTATCTATTAAACATTCTTTTAAGGTTATTTGGTAAGTAGGAAGACATTAGTTTTGATGTTAGGAAATTTTCACAATAATATTTAAAATAAAATAGTTACAAAGTATTTATATATTCACTTAGGCATTTTTTTTTAATTTTTTAATTTTTTTTTTATGAAATGAGAACTAATCTCTTAAATTTATTGAAACCTCACTTTTGGTAAAGTAATACCTTGAAAACATAAATAAACAAATGAAACAGTAAAAGATTTTTCCTTTTAAATCAAATTCTAATATAAAGAAGTCCAATTTGTCAGCCCTTAATTAGACCCTTTAGTAAAATAGGGACCATAACCAAAGACTCCAAGTAGTAACACAATCCTCATACGCTAACTTTGCCAAGAAATCTGTTGGGCTATTGCCATGCCTATAAACATGCCGAATGGTGAAGTTGATGTTCTGAAGTAAATCCATGAACTCAATTCAATAGTCTTCTAGATACCAAATGGGACAATTAGAGGCAAAAATCCAATTTACAACAACCATAAAATTCTTCTCTATTTCCATGTTACTAAAATCCAATATGCTCAAATGTCTATCCCCAAGCAACAGGGACATGAACATTATGCATAGCTTCTAATTACCAACGTAGATATTTTAGTGAGCACTCCAACGGCAGAATCCTCTCGACCTCGAGACGGCTGTTTCTTATTCTTAATATGACTAGATGATATACATAAACAAATTATAACAAAAATGTGTAGTCTATTTCGAGTTTAGCTAATCAAATATTTGAAAGAAAATCCAGTAAAATATTGAATTGAATAGTGTCCTAAGCCAGTTTGGAACTTTGGATGATAAATGCATCTCATCTAATTATTATAATTTTTCTAAATTTTAAAATAAAATATAATAAAAAATTTAATTTTTTCAATTTTTAAAATAATAATAATATTAAAAAATAATATTTTTTGTAACTTTCAACTTTCATTTCAACTTAACTTAACTCAATTCAACATTTAAACGCATTAATTTTTTTTTTATTGGTGAGTATAAACTTTTGAAAAATAAATATAATGGAATGATAGTCTCACGCTTCACCTATTATTTATATATAAAAAAAAATGATAGTTGTAATCGTGAGCCAGCAAGCACTGTATAATTATTTTGAAAAAAAATAAATAAAGACGATACCTATATATATAAATAATTAATTTTTTAATAGTAAATTCTACTCTTTTTTAAAGGGACTATATTGTACTTACACACTTTATGACTATACGTAATACTACTCAATTATATTAGAAAATGTTATTTCTTCACGAGAAAGGATAATTCTGCCAAATCGACCGATAACCAAACTTGTAAAAAAGACCAAAAATACGAGGGCATCTTTGGGCAGGCAGTTCTAAATTCAAATATCCGTAGCTTGCAAAGGCAAAAAATAAAAAGTAGCCGTTTTATTGTTAGAAAAATTTAATTATAAGTATAATTATATATTAATATGTGTATCAATCTAATATGATTAATTAAAAATTATATTTTATTAAAAATAATATTAACTTAAATTTTAAATATAAAAACATCGATATTGATACGTAAATAAATAACAATACTGTTTATTATTTTGTTTATACATTGCAAAACTGTTTAGTGTCACCAAATTAGACTTCCGATTTCGACAGGAGCGAAACGACGGCGGTTCAATATAGTAAAAGCAGGACACATCGTTAACTCCCCGATTGGCCGATTGCCCTTCTATTTGCTGGTTTGTTTACTTTTTAACACTTGGACGTTAGGGAAAGTTTTGGAAAATAGTAGGGGTAGTTAAGACTTTCAACAAGGTCTTAGATTATCTAATGAACTCGGACGACGATTAGTGGTCGGTTTATTTTGTCGTTAAAGGCGGAACTTTTAAGGCACGTGGGGAAGGTGGGGCTGGCTGACACAATTACACGTACTCAGTTGCTGACCGACAGGAGTCTACTCTCCTGTTAAGGAAACCAATAATGAACACGTGGCAAAGGCATATTCTCTGGCTTGGTTTGATACTGTGTCTGTACGACACATTCCTTATATCTGAGCTGGGACACAGCGCGAAGAGATCCGATGAAATAAGGAAGGAAAAAGCTCCTTTGCCGCCTGGGGTTGACCGGCCGGGTTGACTGCTGGGTAAATTTTTTTTTTTTTTTTTTTTTTTTTTTTTTTTTTCTATTTAGTAATTAAAAAAATAATTTTAAATATATTAATATATTTTTTTTACTTAATAATTAAGAAAATAATTAAAAAAATATGAAAAAAAAAAAAAAAAATCGTCCAGCGGTATATTTGGGGTGGCATAGTAGCCAGACCTAATACTATAGTACCGATGTTGGTACTGATAATTCAATCGTGCATTTTAAAGTTTTTTTTTTTTATAATTATTTTATTTTTTTCTATTATTTTTTAATATTTTTAAATAACTTCATAATATTTACTTACTTAATCATTAAAATTTTTTAAAAATAAAAATAAAAATCTTTAAATCATTATTAAATCATTAGTGCAAACAATATTATTCACACTTAGAGTTTTGTTACGTACAAACGAATTCGCATACCAATATATGTACCAATACTGATGTCTTCATATTTAAAATTTAAATTTATATTATTTTCAATAAAATTTATTTTCTATCAATAACATTGAATGGATACACGTATTGATGCGCATAATCACTTACAATTAAATTTTTCCATTTATATATAAATCCTGCGGCGCTCCATCCCTTCCCAGGGATTTTTTTCCCGACAACATTAAATGCCATAGATTCTCTTTTCTCTTAAATTTTGTTATAAAATTCATCTCAAAAAAATCCATTAACAACAACATTTGTTTTGAAATACAAATATTTTTATATTATTTATTATTATTTATAAATTATCTGAAACATATTCAAACATACCTAAATGATATTGCTAAGGAAAAACAACGTGATTGGTCTAAGAAAATCAAATGGGATGGGTATGCGACATGTCCCATTCACACAACTTTTCGTTTCAAATTTAAACAGAAGAAAAGTCATTTAGTATATATATCACATGGAAATGTTATCTTTTTTTTCTTGGCAATGATTATGTGTAATATTGAGATTTTGGGAAGTTTTTTACGAATAGAAAAGAAATAAAATTTAGATGAAGTTTTAATTATAAACTTTTGTCATTTATGGCTATCACTTTAAAATTATGTTTGTGTAGAAAAAACTGAGTTTTGTATGTTTAAAGTTAGAAGATCACAAAAATTTTGGATAATTCTCAACAATTTTGGATAATTCTCAACCTACATGTAGGTGAGATAGATGTTTGTATTTATAAAAGTGTTTACAGGTCTTGCAGATACATTGACAAGATGATAAAGATAAAATAAGATAAAGATGAATATACTAAAAAGTTATTTTCAAATTCAAGCTAAGTTTGTTGCTGCAGATGACGTTTATCATGAGGGGTGCTTTATGCTTAGCTAAGAGATATCCGAACCAGCGGTCACTTGTGAGGATGCCTCAACCAAAATGAGGTTAGAAAAAAGGTTTAAAAGTAAAAAGAATAATAGCAAATTAAGTGGAGTTCTTCGCTCTCTCCCGAAAATCTCTCTCTCCATTTTTCTCATTTTCTTTCTAGAGCTTGCCCTAGAAAAAACCGGATCCACAGGTGTGAAGTTTCGGCTCCTCCCTCCCTCCCTCCCTCATCCCCTCAAAAAGTGTGAATTTTTTTTAATTTTTTTTTTGTTTTGCTTTTTCCCAATCCAAAGTATTGCGAACTGCTGATCTGCTGTTTTCAGATCCCAATGACACCACGCACCCTATCATATGATTTCCAAGCTGCCGATCTTTCAAACGGATGAAAGTTTCGTCAAACAAAGCGGCACGTGAGTCACACGCAAGGGTCAAAGTTGCGCTTGTATTCCACGCACCACTACACAAGGAGGCTCCTACTGCACCACGCGTGGCATTTCTAGGACCAGGGTTCTAGGTTTCTTCATACTTAACTGTTTGCCACACTCCTAGGGTGGCTTGTGTCCTTCATAGGCCACCACAGTTGCTTTTGCTTACCTTTTTGTTTTTGTTTTTGTTTTTGTTTTTGTTTTTTTGAAAATAAAGATCTAAAGTTTTTCAAGCTGTAATTAGTTATTTTCCTATTTATCTGTATGTTTTATTTTTTTTATTTTTTTTATTTTAGGCAGAAATAAAATCCTATTCTCATTTGGAGGGTGGAGGAAGAAATCCCTCTCATTCTCTAGAGGGTGGGGGATGAAAGCCCTCTCCTCCTCTGGAGGAAGAGGGATGAAAGCCATCTTTACTTTATCCAGAGTGTTGTCTCGCAGACAGTTTGTCTGTAAAGAATTATAGAAGTTAAGACCTTATTAGTCACAAATGAATTTATGTACTGGTGAAGCCCTAACAATGAGTAGTTAGTTTGAAATATGGATTTTTTCATGTATGTATCAGGTAACAACTATAACTTTGCTTTCATGAATAAATGAAATTTATTTATATATATAAAAAAAAAGAAGTAAAAAGAATAATTATATTTGAAGGTTTTTATACTACACACCATACAAGTAGCATAATTTAATTTGAAAAAAATAAATTTTAAAATTTAAATCTTTAAAATCAAATTATATCATATAGATGGTACGTCAAAGTTGAATGCATAAAATTAAGATGTAAGGCAAAAACTTATTACAATTGCCAACTTAACTTGAAAACATTCAGGTTTAACCATGTTTTTAATATTGCTTGCTTGCTGGGGAAACATGCTACAAGCACAATGCATGAAAATTTAATTTGTGTTTTTAATTAATCATCGTTTCTGATGCATTAAATAATTGATAAATAAACAAAATATAATAAATAACTTTTTAATAATTTTTTTGAGAAATAAGAAAAGAATTATTATTAAAAGAACTTTTAAAATTCATTCCGACATCACGTAGCTATACTCCAACGAAATAAAAGTAATGGAAGCAAATATCCATATTACCTCCCCATCTCTCCTAAAATCTTCTTATCATGATTACAAAAAATGTGAATTTAAGCTTCGAATTTATTTACCGAGAGTGAAAATTCCTAATGAATAATAATTTCTCGTCATTTTGTCATTGAAATTCATTCATATTTTCAGTTTGATTCTCAAGTTTCGAGCTATATCCGTTTGATTTTCGGAGGATTGAGGATTCCCTGTCAAGGATTCAATCGCTCCCTGTTTTTCCTTCTAGGTACGCCTAACATTTTCTTGCTAATTTATTTCTTCCTAAGATTTATTTTCCTTAAACAAGTATATTATAGATATATTTAATAGTTGCATGATACAAGAGTCAGAATCCCTAAATTCATTCCAAACCAACAAATATAACACAAGAAAAAAATAAAAAGAAAAGAGATATATATATATATATATCACATGGGGTCAATGACTTGATCCCCCATTTCCTACCAAGGAAAGCTGCATGAAGCGATTTTGGTACAATCCGATAAACAGGTTGTAATTTTATGACTAAAAGTCACAGTAAAACATTTTGTCTTGCATTTCGCTGGTCTATACATGTTGATTTGCTCCTAAGATATTATTATTTATTAACTTTCCTCATATTTTTAATATATGCTAATTATGTTAGGTTCTTCGAGGGCAAATGGCAATTATATATGGATAATTCTATAAACAACCGGCTTGCGGTACCCCTGCGGCATCGGCTTGCCATGTCAGCCGATATTAAAGAAAAAAAACATGAAATAGGCGAAAGGAGGGAAATTGAAATGGGTCTTTGTTTTCTCACTGAAAGCAAAACTAGAGAGTTCCTGTGAAGCTCCTGTGAAGTATTTCATCTTTGGTCGCCGACGTTGGTGAAGGATTCCGGTTATTGCGGTCGCCGTCGTCGCATAGTGTAGATATCTGAGTCGCGGTTGTCGTCGTGTGTGAGGAAGAGGTCTACGGTCGCCGTGAGAGGTCCACTATGATTCGGTTATTCAAGGAGTGCTTTTTTTTTTTTTGTTCCCCTTCCTGTTGTTCTCCTAATTTGACATTTTTTACACATTTCTTTAGATTTCGTTTTAAAAAATTTTTGGCAACATGGTTTTGGTTCTGTTTGTGTTGCCTCTGAGAATCCAAAACATGTTCTTGATTTTGCTTCTGTAGCTTCGAAGGTTGTACCGATTACTTGGTTGGCCATTGTAGTTGGTTGGTTTGGGTTTTGCGGCAAAGGAAACATGGAAGTGAAGAATCAACGTTCAATCTTGAAAAATTACTTTCACTCAAACATTTCCTTGACCTCTTATAGCTTCCTCCATGGGCTTTATTGATTTATTAGCTTTCTCCACGGGCTTTATTTGTTTTGTTTCATCAAGAGTAACTACGATGCATATTGAAGTTTTTTTTTTTTATTAGTATGATATGATGTATATTGAAGTATTAAATATGCTTTTGTTAGAAAACTCATCAGGGAGGTTTTTTTTTTCCTTGTAAGATAACCTTTTCAGGAAAAAAAGAACGGTAAAACATTAAGTTTTTAGATTATAATGTTGTTGTCATGAAAGAAAATATAAGATTACTTCTAGTAGATTACCTAATGCATAGGCCTATCTGATAAATTCGCTTGTGTAATTTTATTTTGAACTGAAATTGGATGGCGCATAGTTCTAGCATGCGATGTTTGATGCTTTAAACTTGTGTAATCAATATACAATATTTATATTGACCATGCATTTGCCTCCCTCACAGAATGTGGTTGGCATCACCCTGGCTCTAGCTAGAGACGATATAAAGAAACAGGTGTAGATTCAGATTGGGTCTATACCACAATTGATATGTTAATTAACATTTCACATTATGTTGATTAATTAATAAAAATCATTCATGATTTTGCCATTCTGCGCTTACACATCATTGCATTTAAGGAATTTCTTATAAATTCATAGCGCACAAGGATATCAAATACATGTGTGCGTATACACATGAAAATTAACTAAGAACCAGTCCACAGCGGGATTCAGCGACGGTGATTGGAGGCTTCCTCTCCTCTTTGGACTCGATCTCCAATTTAGAGCACTCACAATAGGTTTTTTTAAAACCCATTGTTATGTCAAATTTAAAGGAATGTTGTCTAAAAAGTGCATCCAACGGATGCTGTATTGTATTTTTATTTTACATTTCTGTACAGTGTTGTCGTTAGATGTAGAAGAAACTATATACAAATGTAAACATATTTTATTTGTTTTCTATCTCTTCTTGTATTTTTTTCTCTCAAATTAATTTGTCTCATTGTACTTTTTTTTTCATAAAATATTAAAAGGTATAATATTAAAATGATATGAAGTTATTTTAGGACTTAAAAGATTCTGAAGTTATTTTCCCGTATCAGCACTAATTTGGCTGACTCGGCTGGCAGCATTCCAACAACTCTTGACCAATTCAAACTTTAGAGCACAAGTGTCAACATTTAAGTTAAGAAATCCGGCCATGGTTTCCAAGAAATCCACACAGATTCTTTTAGGATCATCATCTTGGTAAATTAGCTCCATTGCCATTTACATCCTATGCTTATTGGATGGTTTTCTTCCTACTACAAACATACTATGATCGATATTCAATCATTCTACTCCATCTGTCGCTATTAATTAAGGAGTTAGCTTTCTTCCCACGGCATTGATGTGCATTAATTCGGCAATTTCTGAGTTTGTTCCATTCCTAGACAGCAACTTTATTCTCAGGCTGAATTGGAAAGCTTTCACAAGATGACCACAAATAGGATAAAATACCCACAACAGCAAGGGCGGCAGTTGGAAACGGTCCAAGACTTCTGGAACCTCCAGAAGAGCGTTGTGTTTCGGCTTGGCATGTAAAGGAACGTCGTACAGACACAAAGAGTCTGGAGATCCCTCAGGCCCATTGAAAAGGTCATAAAACTGACAGGAAACTTCAATTTTGCAAACCCAGGGTGCATTTGTTATCAACTTTCATTTGTCAATCTAGCATTACTTGCATTGCCATTTCACGAACTTCCCCATCTCTCACTCGTTTTCTGCTTCATTTGAGTTTTGCTCCTTCATTTCTCTGAAGTACTTTCATTGCATACTTATCCTCGTGTCGTTTCCTCACTCCGCATCTCCAACATTCCCTTCTTTTTGTATCCCGCGATTCCTTCACATTCCTAGTATCTATCTGCTCTAAGAAACCTCGTCGATAGAAGACCGATGCATTTATTTTTTTCACGCAAATTTAAAGCTGTGAAAGTCCGGTTTGAGCTGATGATATTAAGAAGAGCAAACGTCATTGAATAGGCGAAATATATCCGGAAAAATGTATGGGGCTTCTGAAGAACTGGTTTTTGCTTGAAGTTTCGTGGTCTCTGTGGTGCTTTTGCAAAAAGGAGCTGCAAGGTACACCAACTGATACTTTTTTAGCATGGTGTTTGTATGCTGCATATTCTATGTTAAAGAGAAGGAAAGAAAGGAATTCAGAGATTAGATCTACTCTTTTCCTATTAATTTATTTTTTATCGTGGGATTCTTTCTGTTGTCCTGCTAGTTAGTTCTAAATTCACTGAACTAAGTTTGGATAAGAAAAAAATAAATGCTTTAATCACAAACAGAACCACAAAAATAACCCAAAAATTGATGTGGTTGATACAGTAGGTTAGATTAAAAGTAGATTTATTTTTGTAGAATTTTTTTTGTGGCTCAGCACTCCTCTGCTTTCATTTCTGATATGGAACTCATAAAGGTGGGTAATTGGGATCTCTGCAGTGGACTCTCACTCCAATGTCCCCCCCCACCCCTCCTCTAATATCCTTGATCTCGTGCAAACTTCTAGAAGTACTAATTTCAAGGTACAATATTCATAGCAAGCTTGTGTGGACTTTCCATTAAATTGCATGAATTAGCTTATATGATATATGTCAACTTCAAAGAAGATTTCGGGATTTGATGGATAAAACCTTCACCGTAACAGATTTGCTAGTAGTTAATACTAAATGAGTAATTCCATGATAACATTCTCCTTCCTTACAGTCAGAAAACAAGAAGAAACTCAAGGAAATAAAATTTCCTCTATAATAATCTTCAGGAGGCAATGTCATAATCCCTTGTACATACGGTCTTCCTGACTTACTAATGGCTGTTTATTTCAATTCATGTGTACATAAACCTTTTTCACTGTGATCTCCTTTATTCTAGTGTGGTGGAGTTTCTAACATCAACAGAAATGGCATTATCTTTGGAGGAGCTTCTTGTGGAGGAAGGGTTTAAAGTAAGATCATTGGCTAGATCATCCTTTAATGCTGCAAGAATGTCTTCTTACACTTCCCGAGATCAATACAAGAATGATTCTGTACTGGGACATAGATATAAGATGGAGAGGGCAAGGTCCGAGGTAGCTCGGCACAGTTCGAGAAGTGAATTACCGCCAAATGACAGTAGGGGTAGGTGATCAAGGGATAAGTTTTTGGAAAAGAAATATGAAGGCTTGAAGAAAGAAAGTAGAGAGAGGCGTTTTAGCCATATCAAGGAAGGGAAAAGTTTTCGTCCCAACTTATCCAGAAACATGCCACAAAATGAAATAGAGGATCATAGGCAGGATGACGAGAGTTTCAGGATTATATATTCAAATAAATTTTATAGCTCAGAGAGAGAGAGACTGGTAAGTATTCAAATGGATGCAGGGAAAAGGAAGCATACAAAGAGAGGTCAGGGAGGGATAAAAGATTGGATAAGTTGAATGGGAAAAACATGGCAGAACAGATGCTTGGACGTTTGAGTTTTGGTGCCACAAATAGGAAGAGCATGCAAAAGCCCATAAACTCGAATGAAACGTGTAAGAGACATTCATGGAATTGCAAAAGCTTCGAAGATAACCAGAGTACAAAACGTGACAAAGTTGAAGAAGTAATTTCAGAGCCTGCTCTTGAAAAAGTTGCTATCCAAGCCATAGTCTCCATCCTAAATGGATATATTAAATGCTTTCTAAACGATGAGGAATTTCGTACTACTCTGCATCACAACTACTTTTCTTCCCTTAAATTTACTGGACTTGAAGAAGGGCACAGTACTGAGAGCAAGGTCATGGCCAGCCTTGAACAAGCCATTGAAGCAGTAGAAATAACTGCTGAGCTCCTCTAAGGCTAACGAATTGCAAAGGGCTTCTTTGAAGTTGCGTGTAATTACAGGGTTATATTCGAATGGTTTGATGGATGGGTTCACATCTGGAATTCCTAATTTTAAGCTGTCAGCTTGTGCTCATCTCTACCTCAGCGTGGTATATAAACTAAAGGAAAAACAGAGGACTGCAGCAAAGCATCTTTTGCAAATATTTTGCATTCACCTTTTCAGGCACGAACAATTTTGTTACCTGAACTATGGGACTATCTTTTTTCTCCGCAGCTCTCACATTTGAAGGCATGGTACGACGAGCAAGCTGCTTCTCTAGCAGATACACCAAGCAGGCCAAGGAAACTGAAGCTTCTTGAACAAGTGTATAATGAGATTCTTGATTTTGGTACTAACCAGTTTGCGGTATACTACAATGATTGGCTCACAGAAGGGGTTCAAGCTCCTCCCATTCCAATCATCCATTTCCCTTCGGTCTTTGTTTGTGGAGGTCAGCAGGGAAGTTCACTTGGTCATTCTTCAGAGTTATCTAGTTCAATGTGTCCTTCCTCACCTGAACCTGTGATTAGTAAAACACTATATGATGCTGTGATTGGCCGCTCAAATAAACCAGGAATCGACAAAGCTGAAGAATGGGGGGAGGCAGACGGCTTCAATAATTGTATGAGAAGCTCCGGTGGTTCTGCTGTAGTTAAAGGAACATTAGCATACTTTTCTGAGACGGTCAAAAATATGAATTTTTCCGTTGAAGAAGATTTGGCCAAGAGTGTGTTGGATGATGCATTATTTCCTGTAAGTTTTTGTTTTTTTGTCTTCTGATATTACAACTAACTTTAATTGTTTTCTTCATGTTATTTCTGGAGGATTTATTTGGTACAAGAAATATCCTTACTAGATCTGGAGCAATGTGAAAATAATTTCCAAATGAGATTATTGTCAGGGCCATTATTTGCACTATTATCATCTTTTTTCTGGAACAAAGCGATGATCTAGCCATATGTCACACACACACACACACACACATATTACTGTTAAGAGTATCCTACATAAAAGCTTAAGTACAATGGAGCGGCTAAACAAATATATAATACCCACAACAAATAGTTGAATCCTTAACATTGACACGCGTGAAGGATTGAATCTTTTTCTCTCTATTACAGTAGATGGTAGATACTATGCTCTGATAGCAGTTTGTTGTGAGAGCGTAACTTCTGATGGTAATCCTTATCTAAAAATAGTCGAGTTTTGTTGGAGTTGCTCAGGGATATGGGTTTGAAGTTGGCCAAACTTGGTTAAAATCTTGTGGTTTCACTTTTTAGCTATACGTCTGTTCCAAAGCAGATAATTTTCAGCCTTGAAAAAACTACAATCTTACGCTCCATATGGGAGGATCACCGAGGGATGTATAAGGCTTCGACTGTGATTCATTACTCTCTTTCTTAATTTTGTGACTTGGGATTTTAAAAATCTTTGCATATGGATGAAACAAGACGATGATCAACTAATTATGTCACTTCTTTCCTCAACCATACAACTTCCTCCTTCATGATGATCGGTAATGTTAAGTTTTCTGGAAAGAGTCAATCTTTAATACTCTCTTATATGCTAGGTAAGAGTCCATCTCTAATACTCTCTTTTATGCTAGTTAACGCTGACAATAATCTTAACACGTAGGGAAATGAGCTCTCATCTATAGATGAAAAAGAGTGGAGGTTGTATGGCACGAGTACCTGGCATGAAAGTACTCTTAATTGTGGCATTGGTGACTCCACTATATGGCATGAAGCCACAGGGAATAGCAACATGGCCGATGCACCAGCTACTTATTTAAATTTCTTGTCCTTTGGTAAACCCCCAAAGTACTTTAAAGCTGACACTGCAGCTCGCACCTGGTAATAAGGCCCTCAAGTTAAATAATGGAAGAAATAATCAACAGTTGCTTTAGAATTACATTAGTTACATAAAAGGAAACAAACTTGCCTCAGGCAAATCCACAATGGCATTTGTTAAGGACGGACCATCCAATGGTATAATGTTATAAGCAATTAAATCTTCAGTCATTGCAGTGTCAGATTCCATCATCCGTTTAAGCTGGAAAGAAAAGCAATGAAATAAAATTACATCAAATCAAATAAGAAAACTACATTATCAGCATATTCCATAGTAATTTGCACACGCATAGGGGGTGTAACAAATACCAAACAAAATATAACACTCACGAAGATTAATCAAATCAAGAATCAAATTTGTAGTTTGCAATTTGTAATTCCTGGTATCCTACTAAACAGCACATTGTGAAGTGATCTTAAACAAGGGAACCACCCCCACCCTCGCTGCCACAAACTTGACAAACTTACTAAAATCTGCTCCCAGTTTTTTTATTTGATAAGTGGTAGGATTTGTAGAAATCCAACCCACCAACTCTGGGTCCGACTCCGCACCATCATAGTTGGAGTTCCAAAAAAACAGAGTCGGAGTTGAGTTTTTCATGTTAAATCCAATCGGAGTCAGAGTTGGCGGTGGAGGACTTTTCTGACCAACTCTGACTCCGACATCATTAACCACATGTTATAAAATATATCTTAACTCTATACCATTATTTTATATAGTAATCATATATATATAGCATATACTTATATTGAAGTCTATAACTTATGTTCAATACTAAACTAGTAGAAGTGTTAATAATTACGGCATATTTATTTTATAGAATCACACATTTATGTATATATTCAGTATTAAATTCTAGTTAGTATTTGTACTAATACATATCTAGGGGTAGTAACTGTTAAATATGAGTCATGTACTATTACTAATTTATACCATGTATATAGTAATCACCATGTGTACTACTAGATTAATGTTAGATGTATGCTATATAATTTATATAAGGGTATGCTATTATTTTATACATATACTATAACTATAGGCTTGAAATTATAATAATTGATACAGGGTATACTTCATATCATAAATCTTAGCTTATACATATATTCAATAATAACATATTTACTTGTATAGATCTTAGAGTAATTGTTAATGGTTCTATCATAATAAATTATTAATATATTTTCCTTATACTTAATACTAAAATATGCACGTGTATACGATAGAGTAATTGTTAGTGGTATCGTGACATACTTAAATATAACTTGTACCAATATATGTACTAGTTTATATCTTAAGAGTAATTATTGATAGTTATATCATGATACTTAATTTCTTATACTATAATCAATTAACTTATTATTTTACTCTTATTGATATTATGATATATATATATATATATTACTTAATTTCTATGTCTATCAGCTTTCATATCGAAGAATAATTTATACCATGATTTTGTAACTTATACAATAGGACACAATTAAAATTTACAATCATCTTGACCATTGATTATGCACTCATTTTTCGTCGTGAATATCACAATCTTGTGATAGTGTTTGGTGGGTCTAAAATGTGAAAGAGGAAAATTTTTGCATGTTGAAATCCAACTCTTAACTCCGACATCCGCTTTGCAGTGTCGAAGTCCGAGACAGAGCGGATTCTAAATGTATCAGAGGCGGAGGCTGAAATCGGCCTTCGATTAAGTCGGAGTCGGGATTTTGGATTCCAGCTCTGACAATGTCGGTGCTCTCCCCTAGTTCTCAATAACACTTCAACAACAAAAAGCTAGTTCTATCTCCCCATCAACCAAAAGAAAAAGAAGCCCCCCCCCCCCCCCCCCCCCCCCCAAAAAAAACACACACAAACATAAAATAAAAAAAATAAAAAATAAAAAAAACCCAGCAGCATTTTCTATCTACAAAATGTGCATGAAAGACAGTCCACGAAAATCCCCAACACCAACCCTAAAGCGTGAGCACCTATGCAAAGGAAGAAAAATAGTTATTGCATACAAATTTTTTTTTGATAAGTAGTTATTGCATACAAATCTATTTGATACACCCAAAATTGACCTTAAAAACTATCATTGAGTAATAACTAATAAGACATCTGATACCAAAAGTCATCCAACATTGTCACAATATGAGGCTGACAATCGAGAACATATATATATATATATATTTTTTATCTATGACAACTAAGAACATATTAACAATCATCTCAGCACAATTTTGAAGACAAGGTTCTTCTCATCAACTTAAGCTTTTGAGACAAGTAGTGATTTATCCATGTGTTGGGCCCACTCATTGAGAGGGAGTTTGGCCCGCACATGAGGAGTATTAAAAATATACTACAAATAATTAAATTTATCTCTTTGCATCAACTTAAACTTTTGAAACAAGTGGTGATTTCACTAAAAGCATCTAGTCCCCCAAAAACAAAGTACAGGAGAAATTTTCTTCCCTAGATTAGCTTAGTTATCAATCCATTTTCCCATAAGAGAGCTAGTTTACTCAACAAAAGCCAAAAAATATGTTTAAATAGAGCCAATTGAATTCAAGTAATACTTCATTTCCAATCATAAATTCTACAGGATAAGGAGAATTAATATGCCCTGCAATCTGCGCTATGTAATAGACCTTTCTTTTACAAGTCAAAAAAAAGTTGCCTCTGCTAATCAAGGAACAACAGTGATGATATTTCCCAGTAAGAGTAAGAACTCCCCACTATAGTTTATGAACCTGATCAAAAGCCACAGTGAGATCTAAATGCTTATTACACTGCAATTCTCTATGAAAGGGCCACAATTGCATTGAAATTAAACCACTAACTTAAAAAAAATCTCAAAGCACTAGACAATGTGGCTAGGGATGTACAAAAAAACCGATAAACTGGTAAATCGGGCCGGACCAAACCGTTGGGATCGGTCCAGTCCCGAGTTTGGTTCGGTCCGGTATCGGTTTTATTTTTCTCAAAACCGGTCAAAATCGATCTAGTTCCGATTTTTCTTTTTCTAAAACCGGGCCGGACCGGCTTAAATATATATTTTAAAATTTTCTATTGTATATAATTTTTATATATAATATATAATTATATATAAAATAGTTTTGAATTATATGATAAATTACTAATTAATATAATATTAAATTTTAAAATCTTATATCATTTTGTTTATTCTTTTAATAGTTATACTAATACTATATCACCATATATATTATAATATACTATAATGTATCACTATATTATATATTATAATATATCACTTCTATAATATAATTACAATATACTACAATATATTATTACTATAGTATTATATACTATAATATATTATATTATATAATATATAATATAGTATATTAAAACCGAAAAATTGGACCAAACCGAACTGGAAACCGGTAAAACCGGAATACCGGTTTAGGAGGATAACCGGTACGTAATCAGTTTTATAAAATACAAAACTGGTGTAGACCGGTTTGGTCCTAAATTTTGTCTAAAACCGGACCGAACCGGACACGTTACACCCCTAAATGTGGCAGCTCCAAGACAGTTTTATACAAGCTGAGGAAAAATAAACTGCAGTGCATCATAAAAATAAAAATACAAAATAAAAAGTTTCAGCTGTCTTTCCTTTACAGCCCACTTAAAAAGAAACAAGTGTCTCCACAGAGATAATAAGAACAAAAGCAATCCGTTAATCCAACTCCAACATTTCATTTCACATGAAGCATATATATAAAGAACGCTACAGAAATTTCTTCTCTAAATGAGCAGGAGAATTGACATAATTCCTTTTTATAAAATTTATAGAAAAGGGATCACTCAAAACAAATTCATAAGATTAAAAAGAAAAGAGTATGTGCTTCACACTTCCCCTTTCAGCATCAGATATCCCACAAAATTGGGCAACTCAAAAGGGTTAAAAGAAAAATACTAAGAAAATGAAGCCAAATAAAAGGTAGAGGCTTAATTCCTGCAAATATAAGAAAAGACAGAAGATATCCAACCTCTTCAGGAATCTCCTTGGTCAACTGTTCCAGCACCGTCCCTATAACTTTTAAAGTTGCAAACAACCGTTTTCTCTTTACCGTCTTTCGCTCCAACCTGAAATAAAAAATCAATCAGTCGAGAGAAATATCGAAAACAAAGGAGGCACATCATAAAGGAAGAAAACATTATTTTCAATACGGTGCATGGTTAGGACATATGCTTTACACCATTTAACGGGAAGATGACACATCAGCTTCTTAATGTTTTCTGAAAAATCAGAGAAGTAGAAAACATGAGAAGCTCCAAATCATTCCCCAAAACAAGACAAATCCCTTTACGACTTTTTTTTAAATATGTAAATCCCTTCAGTGTCCAAAAAATGTCTCCATAAAAAGAAAATCTATGTTCGGGCACGTTTACTAAACCATTTTCTTCTCAGCCATGAACTTCAACAAGGTGGACTCAGCAAGCTTCACTCTACAAACTCAATCTAAATTTTAAAATAAAAATAAAATAAAAATAAAAATAAAAAATAAAAAAATAGAATTAAGTAGAACTATCTTTGGCTATGTAAATTAGCAACCCATGAAACTCCAAAATTAAAAGTTACCAACCGTGGAGAGAGAGTCTGGGCATGTTTTCTCTCTGTAAATGATACCAACTGCTAAGTTGTTCCAGTGACTTTTGCCGGAATCAAGCTTCTCGGTTGTTTTTCATTTACTTATTTGTTTTAGTTTACAAGGATGAGTCTCTTAAAACACATACTGATAGAAACAAAAGTGTTGTCTTAACGTTGGTGGGGGCAAAATGAATTCGTATTATTGAGAGGAGTAGGAAAGTTACAAAGGAGATGGTACTAAGTTGGGCTAGTACACGTTGGTTTGCAAACACTTTGGAAGAATGTTTGTTATCGGAGGGCAAGATTGATTTTTGCAAAACTTATTGAGATGGAAACAAGGTTATCTTCGCTCATCGTCTTCTAATGCTTTTGGGCGTTATCTAGAACTAGCAAAATATGGTGTAAGTGGGCAGCAAGGACTTTTAGTGATCCCAGAAGGAATGGAAGGAAGGGGGTGGCAAAGCTTTTCTTTGGAGATCAAGCATGCTCTTATGCTCTGTCCATTATCCCAACAGATTAGGCTAGCATTGCCTTTACTCCCGGTCAAGGTGGTAGACAAGGGGAAGCAGGTCAAGTCGTATGCAGAGGCAGCAATGGGTGGGGCAAGGAAACTGGTGGTGGTGTCACACGGTGCGGGCCACTCACTGGCATTGCAGCAAAGTGATAGGGGTAAAGAGGGAAGAGCAATAGGGGAGACTGTTACCGTTCCAGAGAAGCATGGTCAGAGGTAGTTTGAGGTGCCAGAAAATCACTCCAGAATTTACACAAAAAATGATGGTGGTGGTCTGCTCAACGTCGGCTCAACAGAAAGTGAGGCTAGAGTGTCCTAAAATGCTTGAAAGAGGACTTGGGAGTTTTTAAAAAGATGGTAGAAACACTAATTTATAAAGTGGATATGGGCCTAGGCCAACGAAAGAAGGGATTGGACACTTTAGATGGAGGGATGTTTAGCAACGGGCCAAAGCCCATCAGGCCCAATAAAAGTAAAATTAAAATTGGATTGGTTCGAATCCACTCCAATCACTTACCCAGGAAGAATTGGACTCTTAAACATTAAAATTGAAAGGGGCTCACTGTCAGCCATTGCGAAAGGGATGCCAAAAGACCAACAACACTGGCCAGGGGTGAGACAGAGCCACCCGCCGGTAACTCTAAGGGCTACATCCAACACTACTCTGTCAGTATTGACATCAGAAAGTGAGGAGGTAGGTTAGAAGGAGACGGCAACACAAATCCTTAAGCCAACTATAGGGGCAAAGAATGGCGTGGAAGCACAAAAACCTGTACCGGAGATATTTGGGCTGACAACCATTTCCATTGCTGCAAAGTTGACGGTACCGGCACCAGAGAACAAAATCATAGACCAAATAGTGCCACCTGTCGATGAGAGGGAGGAAGAGTCGTCAGGAGGGCCAACGCACTGCGAGGTGGCACAGAAACTAGTGTCGGAGTCATCCATGCCGACGACTTATAGCCTTGCTGCAATGGTGACTATACTAGCGTCGGAAAATGATGTTGTAGCTCGGAAACATCTGTCGATCGACTCTGAGGGCGAGGAAACAGTGAGGGAAACTCAGTGCACGGTGGGGAAATTTGAAACGAAAGGAGCTTTGGTTTTATTTGAGTCTAATAGGGATGGGGAGCAGCAAGGGTTGTTAGACATGGTGGTTGAACAGAGTATGTGGGGATGGGCAGGACAACAATTGATGGGGAACAACCCATTCCTCTAAACTCGTTTCATCCCAACGTGTCAGATTGGGTTATTCAAAAAGCTATGGAGCATTGCATAGGGATCATGTGCGAGGGTTTCGAAGATGAATTACATGGCATTTCTCACAGCTATAGAGGCCGGACATTCACATTCCAGCTCCGTCCCATCTCATAATTCAGCCAAAAAAAGACCAAGAGAAGTCAAGAGGCCTACATGAGCAATGAATGATGATGTAGGAGAGAGGAGCTCTAACCAAGTGTCTTAGGGGAAGGGAAAAGATGGTCTCTTTATGAAACCAAAAATTATATCATGGAATGTATAGGGGCTCAATGAGAGTAACAAGCGACTCAAAATTAGAAAGAAACTTCATCAATGGAAGGGTGATATAATTTGATTACATGAGACCAAGCTGGAATTTATCACTAGAGAATTAGTGTGAATTCTAGCTTCACCTTTCTTTAATAAAATTCTTATGTACCAATAAAAAAAAAAATATATATATATATTTGTTTGAAGTCTATGGATATGTCAAGAAGTTGGCTGGTCATACTTGCCATCTAAAGGGGCATCCAGGGGTGTTTTAGTTATTTATGACAAAAGGGTGGTCGAGAGAACGGATGAATGTGTAGGAGAGTTTATTGTGGCTTGCTCGTTTAAGAATATAGAAGACAGATTCTTGTGGGCATTTGCAGGAGTATATGGCCCTAATCTTGATTTGGAAAGAAAGATATTGTGGGAAGAGTTGGTGAGGATTCATAGTTAGTGGGAGATACCAAGCAATATAGGGGGGACTTTAATGCCACTCGCTGCCTGAGTGAAAGATTAGGTGCGTCTCATATTAAACCCGCTCTGCAGGATTTTTCTGACTTCATTTTTGAACATGAACTTATGGATATTCCTTTAACTAGCGGCACATTCACATGGTCGAGCAGTCGAGAGCACCCATCTTGGTCGAGGATTGATAGGTTTTTGATAACTCCTTATTAGGAGTTACATTTTCCAGATGTAATTCAAAAAAGACTACCCAAATTATGCTTAGATCATTTCCCTATCATCCTAGACAATGGAGGCATCCAAGGGGACAAAAGGTATTTTAAACTTGAGAAAATGTAGCTTAAAATTGGCGGTTTTGTGGACATGACTACACAACGGTGGTCGTCGTACTGCCTCCAAGGCTCCCCAAGTTTCATAATGGCAAGAAACCTAAAAGCATTGAAGGAATATTTGGAGTGATGGAATGAAGAAGTTTTTGGAAATGTGGCCCCCCAGAGGTGCTCTCTTTTGGAGGAGTTACAGGCCCTGGAGGGAGAGGCGGTAAATATTCTCTCTAAAGCTGAGATAATCCGCGAGAGTCAGTAATCACGAAACTTCAAAGAGTAACATTGATGGAAGAAATCTCTCAGAGACAAAAATCAAGGGAAATATGGCTTGAGGGAGACAAATGCACAAAGTGCTTTCATTAGGTGGCTAATTCGAATCGGAGGAATAATGCAATTGAGGCACTGATAGTAGATTGTGCAGTTTCTTCAGACTAGTAAGTTATCAAGAATCACATTGTACAGTGCTATGAGCGCCTTCTCTCAGAATAGCACGCATGGAGACCGAGAGTGGATGGTTTAACCTTCAAATCATTAGACCAACAAGGTTCAAGGTGGCTTAAAAGGCTGTTCGAAGAAGATGAAGTATGCAAAGTGATCCGTAGTGGCGGTTTTACCACGGGTTACTTCCAAGTTTGTTGGTAAGTGATCAAGGATGATCTCATGAGGGTGTTTCAAGAGCTTTATGCTAAAGAGGGGTTTGAAAAAAGTCTCAATGCTACCTTTTTAGCCCTTATTCCTAAAAAACTGGGGTCTGTGGATATTAAAGACTACCGCCCTATTAGCCTTGTGAATGGGGTGTACAAGATCCTTTACAAAGTTCTAGCGAATAGATTTGAGTACGGTGATGGAGAAATTGATTTTGAAGCCACAAAATGCATTTGTCAAAGTAAACAAATTCTTGATTCAGCATTAATTGCAAATGAAGCCTTGGACAAACAACTCAAATCTAAACAACCTAGATTACTTTGCAAACTAGACATAGAGAAAGCTTATGATCATGTCAACCAGAACCTCATGATTTATCTACTTGCAAGAAGTGGTTTTGGGGCTTCTCCCGTGGTTTGAGATCTCATTTCTGCAGATCTCATTCAAGCACCATTCTACTTGCAAGAAGCCAATAGGTTGACTTCTCCCGTGGTTTGAGACGGGGATCCGCTCTCTCAATTTCTTTTCATTATCGATGGAAGCTCTTAGTAAGATGATTCCGGGCCTCATGGAAGGTGGCTTTCTCTACGGCTTCTTGATGGGGAATGTTGATTATGGATCTATTGATATTTCTCATTTTCTTTTGGCCGATGATACTCTCATTTTTGTTGGAAAAAATCATGGGTACATTCAATCTTTGAGAGCTCTCCTTTGCTTCAAAGTTGTCTCCAGTTTGAGAGTGAATCTTTCAAAGTCTAAATTGTTGCCTACGGAGGTTGTCCCAAATGCAATGAATCTAGTTCACCTCCTAGGATGTAAGGTATCTTATTTACCTATGAAGTATTTTGGCACCGTTGGGTGCTTCCTTCAAATAAAAAGGGATTTGGAATGGCGTGATTGAAAATGTGGAAAGTAGATTTGCTTCTTGAAAGGGGTTATACTTGTCTAAAGGGGGTAGGCTTACCATAATCAAAAGTTCCCTTTCTAATCTACCAACCTATTTACTGTCCTTGTTCCCGCTCCCTACAAAAGTAGCCAATCGTATTGAGAAGCTACAATGGGATTTCTTGTGAAGTGGGATTGGGGATGAGTTCAAATTCCATCTATTGAACTAGTCAATTGTTTGCACACCCATGTCTGAGGGTGGATTGGGAATCCATAATTTGATGAAGTTCAATCAAGCTCTTTTGGGTAAATATTTGTGGTGGTACCAACATGAAAGGGGGGCCCAATGGAAGTTGGATATAGTTTCAAAGTTTGGGGAGTCTTGAGAAGGATGGTGCTCGAATGAGATCTGCAGACCATATGGGGTGGGTTTGTGAAAACACATTAGAAAGGATGGGAGACTTTCCTAAGCCAAGCACGTAGTGAGGTAGGTGATGATTCTCGAGTCAAATTTTGATACGACAATGGTGTGGTGAACAAAGCCTTAAAGAAACATTTCCTAACATTTTTTAGTTTGTACGGGTGAATGATGCTTCAATAGCTGATCTCTTGGTCTTCTGTCTTAGTTTCCCTCAATGGAATGTAGATTTAATCAAGGCAGCACAAGATTGGGAGTAGGAGTTATCTCCGAGTTTTTTGCCTCACTATATTCCATCAGGGTGACTGCGGGCACTGTAGATAAGATTAGTTGGAGCCCCTCCAAGAAATGTAGATTCATAGTTAGATCGTTTTACCAAGTTCAAACTAACTAGAGCATGACCACTTTTCCATGGAGGAATATAGAAGCCAAAAGCTCCTCCGAAAGCAGCTTTCTTTGTTTGGACAGCTCCCCTAGACAAGATTCTTACTATAGACAATCTAAGAAAAAGTTGTGTAATGGTGTTGGACTAGTGTTGCATATGTAAAAAGGATGGGGAATATGTAGATCGCCCGCTTCTATATTGTGAGGTGGCTAGGACCTTGTGGGATCATTTTTTTGCAGGAATAGGATTATCATGGGTCATGCCTCATACACTGGTGGATTCTCTAGCAAGTTGGAGAGGATTCCAAGGCAATCCACAAGTGGCAGCAATATGAAAGATGGCCCCAGTATGTATGTGTTGGTGCATTTGGCAAGAGAGAAATGATAGGAGCTTCGAGGATCTCGAGAGAACAATGGATGAGCTTAAAGTTTTCTTCTTTAAAACCTTGGTTCTTACGGGCAGGGGTCATTGATTTTAATGGACTTGCCCATGATTTTCTACTTTCTAATATTTAACACTTCTAGTTAATGTCTCATATAATTTCATTTTTTCATCAAATTTTTTCTAGTTAATGCCATATGATTTCATTCAATGTTCATGAGCACCTCAAAAGAAAAGAAAAGATTATTTGCACCTAAGGGGATTTGAACCTTAGACCTTGGGGGAGCATACCCCCAATCCCAAAGCCTTTACCACTTGGGCCAACCCCTAGGGGCCATCAGACTGGGGGATTTTCTCCTTGAATTACCCGAGGTGTACTTACGAGAAACTCCTTGACGGAGCCTGTGCACCCTAGTGATTAGTCAGGACGTTGTTCCTAGACACCCGGTGCCAATCAAAAAAAAAAGAAGAAGAAGAAGAAGAAGAAGAAGAAGAAGAAGAAGAAGAAAAGGTAACTAATTCAAAATCCTTGCAGTCATAGCATCAATTAAATAAATGATAAAACCCAAAGATCCAAACAAAGAATGGACATTCCTTCCTTGTAAAGCACCTATTGTTCATTTCCCACCATATGCTCAACAAGAACATTGAAGGCATTGCTCTCCAAACAACAGAGCACACTGTTTTTGTGAACAAAGGATGGGCTATGCCCAAGACCCCTCCCATTATATGCTCCACAACAACATGATGGCATTGCTCTCCAAGATATTGAGCTTCTAGTACATAGTTTTGTTCTTTCTCATTAGGAGTCCTTGTCCAAGTAGGATAAGAAAGACCCCAAAAGTATATGGCAGGGCTATAGATTCTTCGAGGACTTAATCGACATTCCCTTCTTGAATTTTGACTTTGACCTAAACATGTTACCTAAGTTATCTTCTGCATGTTTACAACTTGGTAAAACCTAAAATCAGGTCCAATTTAAACCTCAACCTACCTCTAAAATTTACTTTGATAAGATCAATGCTTTCCTTCTGCAAGGATCAAACTTTACAAACGATGAACTAGTAATTCATCCGATATTTAGCGCCACAAATTTCATATTATATTGCAGGCAAGGAAAATTCCATTTGTTTATAAATATAGACAAGGAAAATTCTAGCACTTATTGGAGAGGTTCCCCAACATTAAAAAATTAAAAAAAAAAATTCTAGCACTTAAACTTCAAAATAATGCCCTATAAATTATGTGAAACATGAACATACTCCAGAGAAGCATTAAAAAAGACCTTGCTTCCAGGGAATATTAAGAGAACTCATGAAATCGATTCCAAAAGAAAAAGAACATAAGATATCAAAATCTGGGCACCCTCGAGCAACAAGCAAATGAAAAGTTTGGTTTTTAATTTCTATTTCTATTTTTTTTTTTTTTAGGGGGGGGGGGGGGGGGGGGGGGGGGAGCCTATAATAAAAGAAGGCAGGCAGAACCATATCAAGCAAGAGGTGAATGGTTCAAGAGCAGAGCTAAATTCAAAATTATTAAAATGTTATTTCCTAGTTCAGATACATACTCGCTCAGGTTTCCACTAAAAGCACTAGACTCCCTCAACTTCATTTCTTCTTCTCGTAGCTTGTCCACATTATTCTTCTCTCTGTACAGTTTGTAGAACTCTTGCAACCGTGCAACGTCTTGACTTCTATCTATTGGACCAACCTCCTTTGCTAGTTTTTGCTGAAAATTGCTCAAAATGACAACATATTACATGTGACATTAAAACAAAATAAAGCCCAAGATTAACTGAATTGGTGGTAAAAGTGAAAGTCTCAAATTTAAGAACCAAGTAAAAATATAGATTTGAATATAAACAAGATATTCAATACGCTAATCCCTAATGTCCAAAAGAGCAATAGAGAGCTTGTACCACTTAAACATGCACACAGCACACGCATGTAAGTACACCCACAAAATAGTCATTGTCTTGTCTATAATGCACGAACTATAATTGTTTAGTGTTGAAAACAAAATTTAGCATTTCAGCCTGAACACATACCTTGATGACTGACATCAGTCCAGTTTTGAATTGTAAAACACCTCTTCCTTCACTATTAGGATCCAGGTTTTGAGCCAGTGAATAAGCATGCTCACATACTGTAGATAAATAGCAAAAAGTTGGCAATTTCCAACAAATCTAGAGGTTTCCATGAACATTTAAGAATTAGTTTCATATGCAGAACACTAATCAAAAAAAGAGTTTCATATACATAATAAAGGGCCAAATAAAGAAGTTTGAAGATGGACTTTGATACTTGATTGCAGATGAAGTCAGGGTGGTTTTTTTCACAAGGCCGCTTTCTTCACGTGGACAGCTTCCTTAGGGAAGATTCTGACCATGAACAATCTAAGGAAATGGCTGATCATATTTTTTTTTTTTTTATTGACACCAGGTGTCCGAGAACAAAGTCCCGACTAATGCTAGGTGTGCATAGACCCTCGGCAAGGAGTTTCCCACAAGTGCACGTCAGGTCATTCAATGGGAATTTCCCCAGTCCAATGACCTCTAGGAAAAATGATTTGAACCTTAGACCTAGAAGGAGCATACCACCAAGACCAAGGCCATTACCACTTAAGCCAACCCCTAGGGGTTTGGCGGATCATATTAATTGACTGGTGTTGCATGTGTAGGAGAAGTGGAGAAACAGTAGACCATTTGCGTCCTCCCTATGAGGTGGCTAGGTACCTATGGGGTCTTCAGTAAAGTAGGGCTAGCATGGGTTATGCCTAGGAGGGTGGTTGATCTTCTTGCTAGCAAGAGAGGTCTATATTGCATTCCATGATTGTAGTTGTATGGAAGATGGTTTCCATGTCTCCTCTGGTTTTTTTTAGAAGGTAAAATAAAATTCCGCCGAGTCAAGTAAATAGGTGTTGCCAAAGTACATAAGAAGTATACGAAAGATAACGCCTAGTTACAAGTTTTTTTTTTTAATAAAGTTTATTGATCTTAAAAATAAAAATAAAAAAGCTTATTAGGAGAGCTTGGTTTATTTTATTCCAATTTAATTTAATTTTAGCAGTAAATTTATCCACACCATCACCTCTTCAGAAGAACCTCATGGAATTCTTTTGTATTGCTAAATATCAGATTTTGATATGGGGTTTTCATCTTTTTTGTTACAGAATCAAAATACTCTGAACTATTGGTAGAAGAAGGAAGAAGGGATACAGTGGTACATATTAGTGAAAGAAGTAGGAGCATTTAAAGATCGGTGTGTCTGAGCCAAATTAGTTTAGCATGGATGGGATCAACAATGGAAGCTTTGGTCAAGCAAAAAGCACCAGGAGTTTGTGCGAAAGTCGAGGGTTAGAAACAGAGCAAATATTGCCACAGTGTTCCAATTCATATGCTCATTATTTGGACTTGCCAGAGTATGGAAGGCAAGGTTCGATGTATATTTTCGTTCCAAAAGGTTTTATAGGGGTGGGATGGCAGGGTTTTGTTATAGAGCTTCTAAAGGTGGCTATTTACTTCCAATCAATTATCAACGGCAAATTTTCAAAAAAAAAAAAAAATTATCAGTGGCAAAGCCAAAGCTAAGATTCTCACAATTTCAGAAGTGTAGATTTTTTTGTGTTTTTTTTTTTTAGGGGGGGGGGGGGGGGGGTCGCTTGGTAAGAGAAATGTCTCTGATGTTGACTTCGGATTATTGTAAAACTAAGTAGTAAAAAGTTGTACGTTTGGCCAGAATATAAGGCTCATAACAGGGGACTCATGTAAGAATTTCAAAGAAAATTAGAGTTTTTTTAATAAGTAGGAATCACAGTATCTACTACATCCAAGAATTTTGCTAGAAGTAAAAAATGAATTTGGTTTGGAGAGTTTGGTGTCTTAAATGTTAATGGAGAGAAGAAAATGAACAGTAGTTCAATGAATTGAGGAGCTAGCTCTTCAAAATTCGAGAGGGTGTGCTCATGTTGTAAAAATAAGTGTAAATACAAGTTTTATCAGGTTAGAAGATGAGACCATCAAACAAGGTATTAAATCTCAGCCCAATTCTCCTAGGGGAATTAAAAAGCCAAGTGTTTTGGGGATGAGTCTATAATTCGAATAGTTATGAAAATGGCTCGGCCTCATAATAGAGGTCTGTGTGCAGTTGGCCAAGCAAACAAATTCAATAAGGGGAAGGGTTAATGGATCTGGACTTTTCAAGCACAACCTGAACCAACTCTTTCTTCAATGCAAAATAAAGTCAAGTGGATCTTTAAAAAAGCCACATTATCAAACCCAGGTGCAATGCCTACACTTCACACTGCCAAAGCTAAGACTTCTCCGTTTCCACAAGATAGCAGCCAATCTAAGTGAGTCCAGCAAGTCTGACATAATAGGGAAACCCTGTTCATGTTTATCAAGCTTTGGAAGATTTTATTCCAACCAATATCCAGCAATTCAAAGTCCTCCACCCAATACAAAAAATGCTGATGTAGCTGCTTCTATATTATTTGCAAAGGTGGAGTCAGTAATTTGGTTAATTCTTTATGTTGTAATGGCAAAGTGCATTGCCAAGACATGGGGGAAAGCCTAACTTCACGTTTGGATAGGTCATATGAAAATTTAGCACTCAATTCTTCTAATAATTTACCTCCATTGTTAAAGGACAGGGTCAAAATGCCCATCCTTGTTAAAGGCCTTTACCACTTTAACCCCTTAGGGATCAAGTGGTAAAGGCATTGGTCTTGGTGGTAGGCTCCCTTCAAGTCTAAGGTTTAAATCCTCTTAGGTGCAAACAATTTCTAGGGGTCATCAGGCTGGAAGAGCTTCCCCTTAAATTACCCGAGATGCACTTGCGGGAAACTCCTCACTGAAGACCTGTGCACCCCCAGGATTAATCGGGACTTTATTGTCTAACACCCAGTGCCAATCAAAAAAACATGCCCACATCCCATATCTAGATTTATTTTCCTTGAAGGAGGATAGTAGAAATAGAAGGGATTCTTAGAAGTTCTCAATGGAGGGTGAGACTATTGCGGGTTATGTTGTAGGATGGTTTTCTAGTATTGGTAATGATCATTTTTGCCAAGATCCGTGTTGTCAATCACTTGGAAAAGTTACAGAGGATTTTTTTTATGGGGTGTCTTGACAGAGAAATCAAAGTATCATCTTGGTCAGTAGTCTAGAGTTTATTGTCCATTTCTACGACGGTCGAGGTTCAAAGGTTGCTCTTTTTGAAGTATGCCTTATTGGGGAAATAGTTATGGTGAAATGCAAATGAGAGAGAGAGAGAGAGAGAGAGAGAGAGAGAGAGAGAGAGCTTGTGATGGGTAGTAGCAAATGCGAAATAGAGTACATCATGGAGAGGATGGTGTCATAACAAAGTGAATAATCTGTATGGAGCTCATCTTTGGAAGAATATAAGGAAGTTTTGGAATGATTTCCTCTAGCTTAACCAGTTCTAATATGGGAGATGACTAGCCATAAAGGTAGTCATGAGTGCTAAGATCCATATTGGCTGCTTACAGGTGAAACTAGGACTATAAGTGATTCTAAGGAAGTTTCAAATTGAAAAAGATAGTTAAGGACATACGTGGCTAGCACTTCCCTGGACCATTATATGCCTATATTGGTAATACTTCCCAAATGCGGCTGATATATAACCTTCTTCTAATCCTCCCTCCTTAATTTTTGGTAAAAGCCACCTCTTAATCAAGCAACCAGACTTTGTTTTTCATACTAAAAAATATATCCATCCATCATCAGCTAGGAACAAAAACTTTAATCCCTAGTATTTCCTCCCACCATTAACACTAGACCTAACATCCCTATAGCTCCCTTAAAAACTTACTGCTACAAAATCCAACAATAATTACCAATTTTTCAAGCAACTAAAATCCCATCAAGATTCATTTTTTTTTTTTTACAAGTAAAAATATTATATATATATATATTAATAGGAATAACCAAGTACATTGGACATATGCAAGAAAACATCCAGCCCATACTAGAGAGCTCCTAATGACCCAAAAAGCCCATGAAAATTAAAAATCTATACGAAATACACTAAGCCCAAATTGGAATAGAACACACCTCCCCATCCCCAACCCATTGTTTTTTCTTAAGACTAATACTCCACCTGAAACTCCCTCTATGAGGACGTCTTCATAAAGCCCTCACTTTAGTCTTCCCCCGACTTGAGCTACCCCCTCGACTTAAGCTACCTGTAACACCCCAATCCCAAAAGTGTAATTTTTATTATTATTATTATTATTAATATAAATTTGAGATATGTTTTGAAATAGATTTTAAGATGATATTTGTTGTTGATTGAGTTTCATCCCCTATCCCAAAATTTTATCCCGTTAGTTTTCTTTTTAGTTTGAATACGACCCCTGAATCGAAACAAACTCCTAACTCCAAACTTTATCCAATTTATCCTCAAGACTCACGGCATCTCCCTCCCCCTCATCTATAAAAATCCCACAGGACCTTCAGTTTTAAACACAAGAAAATCCAGTTGACACATAGAGAAACTTACTTGCGCAGCACCCTCATTTTTTTCCAGCCACCGCCAACCACCACAGAGGACGTCACAGCACTTTCCTGACTGCCCAGAAACTGCCGATCAGGCACTCTGCACCATTTTCAGTAAGTTCCTGGCAGGATCTCTCTCTCTTGCCTCGCACCCTTGCTTTTTCATCTGCTTTACTCTCACCGATATCACTTGCTGTCTTTTAGTCTCATCTGTTTTTCCAGCCTTTGGAGTTCTAGAAATAAATTATGCGTTTAAGGAAGTGGGCGTTGGGCTTATTTTTCGAGTCGGTCAAACTGAAACATGGGGTCTCCTTTTATGGTTTATTTCTACTTTTTCCCAAAATATCCATGTTGTTTTCAGTTAATTCCAAAAAATACCACTTGAGTTTTGTCGTGTATCACCAACTTGACTTTCAAATCTCATATTTTAACTGCAGTAACAAGTCTCTAGATCTCATTGATGGTGAAATTCCATTTGTGCCCATAAAACTTTGCTGTTGACTTTCCAAAAAGCCAATTATACTTCCAGTCTTTAAGGGTATATGACGTAATGGGCCTTAAAGGTGTTTTTATTTACGTGGGCTTTGCCTTATGACTGGAGTTAATTTTAAACTTGGGCTGGGTTTGTTTTAAATTGGGCTTGATTCTAGTATATTTCAGAAATTATCATAATGGTTAAGTGGGTTGGATTCATATGGGCTTGATGTTTAAAGTGGGCTGGTTATATTTCTTTTTCCTTTACAGAAACTGTTTTTTAGTGTTTAAGTGAACAATTTTCTTCAATTGGGCCTTGGGCCTTCCTTTGTTTTAAAGTATATTTTTAGCCTATTATTTTGGTTAATATTTCAATTGACCTTTAACTAGATTTTTACAAAATTATTAAGATATAAGTTTACACAGAATATTAAGTAATATGATATGAGTTTTAAATATTATTATTTTATGAAATCTTTGTATAATTGAATATTTATTAAGTTATCCATTTGGTATTATTTTAAGTATTTAGAATGTTACGACACCTTAGTGACGAATAGTGCCTCGTATAGGTCACGAGCTACGACGTAAGATTTTGGAAGTAGCGCTAAGAGGTAATTATTATGATCATATAATTGTATTTGTACTGTAAATTTTGTAATGATATATGAAAATATGATGTTTGACTACACTAAGCTACAAGCTAAGTCAAGGTTAGATTCCTTTCACGGTCTATGATGAATTATGATATTTGATGGAGTGAATGATTCTAAAATCACATGGAAGCCATGAAATGTTTATGTAGTAATTTAAGTCAAGTATGCCATGTAATAAAATAGCCAGATTATGTATGCCATGTTCATGTAGTGATTAAATCATATATGCTATGTAATATCATGAAGTATTTAGATCAAGTATGTTATGTAAAGTTCATATAGAACTTAAATCATGTATGCCATGGAATGTTTGTGTTTAGATCATATTATGCCATGTACAAGAATATGCTCTGTTATGCTATGCCATGTACGAGGATATGCCATGTTATGCTATGCCATCTACAAGTATATACCATGCTAGAAAAATTCATGATATTAAATAAATTCTCATGCATTAAGAAAGATAAAATGTTTAAGGGTGACATGGACCTAAGTGTGTTCACTACAAGCTATGTTAAGACGGTGCCACAAACCTAAGCGTGTTTCACCATATGTTACGTGAAACACGGACCTAAGCGTGTTTCACTTCAAGTTATGTTAAGGATGACGCGAACCTAAGCGTGTTCATCACAAGTTATGTTAAGGATGGCACGGACATAAGCGTATTCATCATATGTTAAGGGTGACACGGACCCAAGCTTGTTCACCACAAGTTATGTTATGCAATGCTACGAACTCAAGCGTGATTCACCTTATGTTAAGTGAAATACGGACTCAAGCGTGTTTCACTCCATGTTATTACAAGTTATGGGGCGACACGGACTCAAGTGCGGTTCACCATATAATAAAATGAAAGACAAGATAAGCAAGTAATTTATGCATTCACGTTTCTATGTTCGCCATGATTATGTTTGTTTTTGCTTATCTTGATGATGAATAGACATGCTATGGGAATCTGTGAATGATATATGTTTGTTAGAATAGTCTATAAAAAATTAGGTCTTGTTATGTTTTACGATATGATGTACTATTTACTGAGTATTCGACTCATTTTTGTTTGTTGTTTATTCTTTATTCTCCTCTATGTTTAATTGTCACAGATGATGATTGTAAGGACGTAAAGCTGGAGGACTAGGAGTAGATCTAGTGCAAGGACTTAGTTTCTTTTATGACTTTTGGATAAAAGTCACACGTAGGGTTAGTTTATGTTTTTATTTTTACGTTTTCAATTTTAGGTTTTCAAAAACAGTTACGCTCAGTTTAATTAATGTTTTCAATAAATGAGGTATTTCAATATAAGAATCTCTTTACCAGGCATTATATTATGTATGTTAGTAACATCTCTATCCTACGGGAACAGGACGTTACACTACCTCCCTTCACGTCATAGTTGATTGCCCAAAAGACATTTTAACTCCTTGCTTTTCTTAAAACTTGATTTGGTTTCAAGCGAGTGGCCTGCCTCAATCGCAATGAGTAGTACTTTAAACTGGTCTTCAAATCCTCCATATGAAAGCCCCACAATATGCTTAATCTCATTAACCTTATGTAGAACCCAATCAGATGGAGAACACGCTATATATTGTTTATCAGATGGAGAGAAACTAGGGGAACAACATTATCATCCCCAAACACAGTTCCGAATTGCACTCTCGACCCTAGACATTCCTCCTCAAAAGGCACCAACAACAAATCCATAATTTCCTCCCGTTGTATCCTGCATTCAAATCCCAAACCTCCTCAATAGCTATATTGTTGATGTCCAATGTTGTCACCATTAAAGATTCCTTCAACTTCGGCATAGGTGTTATCATTACATTGATAAGGACATTGCTTGTAGGTGCCCCACCCCCCGACGATCATTTCTGTGCCACTTTGTTAGACCCTACTACTCGCTCAGGAGGCATAGAACAGGTATGGGAAGCACTACCTTCTGTTACCCCATTTTCATCTTCTAAATGAGGTTCGTCTGCTTCTTCCAAAGTACTCAAAACCCTGGAAAGACTCCCATCTTCAACTGAAAGTGAACCTTGGAAAAAGGTACCAAATCCATTTGCAACTGGTGATTGAGGGCAATTAGACGACAAGTTGCCAATGTCTTGAGTGATACCGGCTTTGATGTTGTGCCCGCCCCTATCTGAGACAGTATCAAAATGCCCTATGCCGACGCACTTGAGGCCTTCAAACCCATAGGATCTACCCTCGCCCCCCTCGTCCGTTTTCAACCCATGACCAGGTCCAGTCCCTTATCCACTTTAATCATAAGATCTCTCACATATTCCATAACTCCCGTCAATTAAGGTCTTACAACCCACAAGATCCCCTTCACTTCTCCCACCCTCAAACACTTGACATAGGCCAGTCATTCCACCCTGCAACACATGGTGCTTACCTTCCACTTCTGCCAATGTCACCAGACAACCTTTGTCTCCTCCAAGTGCCTTACCCTTTTCTTCCACTATGGAGCTGTCTGCCGGACTACCCATCGATGACCTCAACACTGAGGCATACAATACACCTTTGACCAAGAGAGGCATTCCCACTGTCTTTCCATCAACAAACTCCCCTTTGCTTGCATGCTTCAGAATAGCAGCTTTGGACCCAATGATGCTTTGAATGGAGTGTAGAAAACCTTTCCATCCGATATCATTTGCACCTTCCAGGATCACAAGCAAACCTTTCTTCCTTCCATTCCGAAAATCTAAGAGTTGCAAAAAATTGCCCCTTGCGTTAATATGATGTTGAATGATGATAACTCCATTACCCATCCTTGCCTCCATGAAGAATCCCTGATGACAGATGAGTTCTAAGCAATCCTCTATCCCCTTAGCCACCCATAAAGTTGTCGTCCCACATAGACACATGAACTTAGCTACCTTTTACTACATTCAGAGATGCAAAAGCTATTACCTCCCACTTTCGTAAAAACGAAAATTTTTTAATCTACTTTCAACCACCTCTCACCATCCATATGAGACATCCACATCGTACATCGTACATCGTCATCCTCTTATCCCAAATCACAGGATCTCCATCTGCTTTTTATACAGGCAATTTGTGCATCTCTGAGGAAATCGAGAGGAATATGACTGATGAAGAAGATTTGCCTTGTCACCGGAGTGTGTCGCCGAAGCTCGACCTTGCCTGTGACGGACCAGATCTGCATTGCACACCAGATCTGCGTTGATGAAGCCTAAAGGAAGGCTTTCTATAAGGATCACGGTCACCGGAGGGAGGGCAGTCGCCATGGTGTCCTCCAAGGGGTTGCTGGAGCCCTTCGATTTTGTCTGTGGTGGCCATAGGTTTGACGACTCCTGGCAGATCTCGTTTCTCTCTCTTGTCATCTCTACAATGTGCGGGGGCTGCACGTTCAGACTTTTGATGATCTGACGACGACTCAACAAGATCGAGTGGGTACACTGGGTACAACGGCACAGCAGGATCGAGTGACTTTCGATTACTTGAGGCCTGAATACTTGGGCATAATTATACCTCTACTAGGAGTCTAAAATCCCAACTAACTGTATGTAAGCTCGTAAGGTTCAATTTTTCCTCTCCAAACTAGAAAAATTATAATTCCATTTCCCCTCATTAAAATATTAATCCAGCAAATAAGTTTCAAAATTACATCGTGAATTTTGCAAATGCATATGCCCCAAAAAAATTAAGAATATAATGTAGTGTCTTAATCATTCACCATCTAACAACACAACTGGGTAATGGGAACCACAAGTATGCAAAACAAGCCATTGAAAACACAATGAGACCGCAGAAATTCGCATAAACAATGATCTTCAAGAAAACAAAAAATGAAAATGACATACAGATTCTAGAAATATTGGGATCTTCATCTTGAATTTCATCCGCAGCCCTCAAAATTTCATCAAGATCCCTATTTTTTGCAAGCGAAGATGGTACATTTCCAGCAATGCCAATACCAGGATGCACATATGCATAAGTGCCTAACCTTTCCCTACTTAACGATGCACGTACTAACCGCTCCCATAGTTCTTCAGCTCGTGACATTTTCTATAAAAGATAGAGCACTAGAGAGGAAAAGAAGTATCAGCACAAGTATGCCATGAGTTTTTTCAACATTCATTGAGATTGGCACATATAGACACCCATTGTCACTTCATGTCAACGAAAGTAAGATCAAGAGCTTTTCCTAAAATCATAAGTTAATATACGGATTAAAAAACCAATAAAAGTAGCACCAAGAAATAGAAGTTCTGCAGGCAAAACCAAAGTTTTGTAATTGAGTGAGTACAACTCAACCAGGGTAATAGAACAAAGAAACTATGTAGAAAATAAGCAAACCTCAACAGAAAAATAAATTTTTAAGCTGAAAGTAGATGGTAGAAGTCTATACGCTACAAGGTGATGATTAGACCATCAACCAGTCAAAATCTGACAGAATGAAAACCTCCATTTTTTTTATTTTTTTATTTTTATGTCAAGGAACCTCTCCAAGGCGGAGCCCTCTGGACCCACCCCTATAGAGTAAACTCTGGTCCCGTGCACTGCACCCTCGGATGTTTCCTTACACAGAATTGATTAAATCGCTAGCTTTTCACTAGGGGGTGTGGCCCCAAAGGATTGTTTGCATCCATGAAATGTTGAACATTGGACCTTGAGGGGAGTGATATCCCAAGACCAAGGCCTTCACCACTTGAGCCAACCCTTTGAGGTTCTTGAAAACCTCCACTTAATTAAATAGAGTCCATACCACACAAGTTAAAGAAAGTCAAATATTTCAATTTTTAAACCACACAAAAATAAATAAATAAATAATACAAAGCATCTTAATCATTCTTTTCTCTTCATAGTATCAAAACAAAAAAGGTATAATCCAAGTTTTGAATTTCATTTTATGGAACATTTTAGTAACGGTGTGTACCGGTGTACCATTTCAGAATTACCAATATATCTAAGTTCATAATCGATGAAACAAAAAAATAACGAGTCATATATATAAAGTTCATCCTTAATCATAGCTTCAAGATTTATTAAAATATGTTGCATTGAGCAAATTCAACCACCCATGTTCTTAAATATTATTCAATAAGAACTCAAACTTTCCAATTTACCTATATTATATATGTTTCAACAAGTACAAGTACACGATAGACCAATTCTTATTCTTCTTCAAGCTCTTTGCCTATTCTTAATGTTTTCTTCTGTGGTGGTTTATTAATTCTAAACTGAAATTTCATCTATAGACACAACTGTCAATAATTTATCTAGCTTTGTATAAACAATAATCTTGATAACCTACCCCAACTTCCAGACTGAAAATTAGGTAAATTATTATAAACCTTGCATAACACGAAACAAACAGAGCTAGATATTTGTTGATATATATTCAACAACCCTGGTAATCATCATTTATTAATCATAGCTTGACTATTTGCTGAAATATATTGCATTAAACACATTTAAAATTTTCTCAAAGTTGCACTAAACTGAAATTTAGAAATTATTATAAACCTTGCATAACACGAAACAAACAGAGCTAGATATTTGTTGATATATATTCAACAACCCTGGTAATCATCATTTATTAATCATAGCTTGACTATTTGCTGAAATATATTGCATTAAACACATTTAAAATTTTCTCAAAGTTGCACTAAACTGAAATTTTCTCAAACACATTTAAAATTTGCACTAAACTGAAATTTCATCTATAGACACAACTGTCAATAATTTATCTAGCTTTGTATAAACAATAATCTTGATAACCTACCCCAACTTCCAGACTGAAAATTAGGTAAATTATTATAAACCTTGCATAACACGAAACAAACAGAGCTAGATATTTGTTGATATATATTCAACAACCCTGGTAATCATCATTTATTAATCATAGCTTGACTATTTGCTGAAATATATTGCATTAAACACATTTAAAATTTTCTCAAAGTTGTAACTAAGAGGAAGGCAAAGCCACAGATTTGGAAAAGAGCAATCACATACAATGTATAATACATTTCATAAAAGGGAAAAAAAAAGGAAAAAAAAAGCGTTGATACCAAAATCAAGCCATAACGTTCATTAACCACTTTAATTTCAAAAAATCCAGTGGATATTTCACTATTTCGCCTCGGGCCTGAATTTATTAGTAACAGAGGATGTGGTGGAGCCGAAGAGGGTGGCAAACCATAGATAGGCAGACTGTGGCTAGGGGTGGCTGAGAAAGAGCGATAATATCCACCGTTAGGCGTCAACACTAAAGAGAACACACACACACAGAAGGACGAAATTTGCCGACCGTTGGCGCTGGCTGGGCCGCTGGGTGGGTGTGGTGCAGGTGAAAGAGCAACGAGCAAGTTGGATTGGAGTTGTGGAGGATAATGCAGGAACCGGGTCACCGTATATGGCTAGAGGGAGTGGAAAGCAGGAGAGAGTGGCTCACAGATTTAGGGCTGAAAAGTGAAAATACGAAGAGAAGAAGAAGGAAAGGGTGGGTATCCTCATTCTGAAACTTGAATGTGATGAAGAATGACCAAAAAGCTTTTTACCCCCAGGAACGTCAGGCGCCGATTACCAAACAATTCAAACAAAGTATTCCACTTTCAAGAACCCCAACCCCTCCTCCCCAGTCTACCCCCAAAATTAGAAACAAAAGTCGCAACATCAGAATGTGAAAAGGATGGGCATTACCTGATCTAGGGATAGAAGACCCTAGAGACAGAGTTGACGACGGACGAGTGGAATCGGTCTCGGACTCGGACCAAATCCGAAGGCGGGTCTCTTCTTTCTGAAAAAACAGGAATCCTTGCTTCAAGTTTTGAATGAAAATACGAAGGTGGTGTTAGGAGGTCTTCTAGCAGTGGATCGACGGAAGCAAAGTTCAGAACTTTTAAGTGGCTGAAGAGAGAGAACGCTGAAGCTTGAAGATGAAATGGAACCGAAGACAAGTGATCTCGTAGAAGGAAGGGCAGGGTAAAGCGACAGCTTAAGAGGACTTTGTTAAGAATGAAACGGCACGGTTTTAATAAAAGCCTGAAACGGCACAGTTTAGTATTTTGGGTCTCAGTATACATTTTACTTAGAAGGAGCTTTTACGTAATTTCAATAGAAAAACAGTTAAGTATCACGCTAAGATGGGTTTGTCCATTCATTCTGGAGCATTTTTTATCTATTAGCTAGATAATGTCTATGCGGGAATTGGAGACCTCGAATACCCCAAGCTGTACGAATCTTTGAGGTATTCTCATCAACAAATCTGTCATCATCTTATTATTTCTATTCAATAATTTTATATACAATATGAAAAAAGTAAGAGAATCCTAGCAATTGGTATCGCAAGTCACCGATCCTATCCAGTTCTTTCACATACACACATTCTTACGAAAACACCAAAGTTTATAATCCAGTAAATTACCAGCCATCACAAAGCCATTTCCTATCGATAATATTAGTGTCTATTCATCCATACCATATCCTTTCATTTTCATTTTTGTTAGCCAGACACCACCAATTACAACCCAGTAAGCCACCAAACAGCACCATTCCCAACCCAGAAATCAACCAAACAGCACCTATATCCATGGCAGACAACACCAGATCCAAGCACCAATAGCATGAACACCTCCAGCAACAAGTTGAACAACACCAACAACAAATCTTGGAATTAAATTCAGATGTCAATATATTAAAAATTGATGTAGCCACGGTGAAAGTAGATGTGAAAGAAATCAAAGACATGTTATGCACTCTTTTTGCCTAAATGAACAATCACCCACCCCCTCTACCTTCCCCTAACCAAGAAATTCCTCAAGACCATGAAAATCCAAATCCTAGAAGGGTAAATTTCAGGGGGGTCAAACTTGATTTTTCACATTTTCAAGGTGATGACCTTGCTACATGGCTTTGTAAGGTCAATCATTACTTTGAATTCCACCAAATGCCAATACCCCAACGTTTGTTGATGGCCTTTTATCACATGGAAGGAGAGGCGCTTGTGTGGTTTCAAAATGCAGCAGATGCGGGTTTATGCATAGATTGGGATACACTTTCCTGGTCTTTACTACTTCGTTTTGGTCCAACGACATATGACGATCCCATGGAAGCATTGACAAGCCTAAAGCAGACTAACTCAGTGGCTAGTTACATGGCACAGTTTGAAGCATTAGCTAACCGCTTACAAGGACTCTCAGACATCCATAAACTGAGTTGTTTCCTCAACGGCTTGAAGGATGAGGTCCACATCCCAGTCCGAATGTTGAACCCAATGAATTTAAATGCAGCGTATAGTTTGGCAAAAATGCAGGAGGAATACCTCCCGAGTATACAGAAAGTTGCTAAAGCTATGGGGGACAAATCCACCCCCATGGGAGGGGGAAATTATTCTGCAGGGTCCTATTCTAGTGACTATTCCAACAAATGAAGGAAACCTTTTAGGGGCGCTAAACCAATTTCTTCCTAACAAATTAATGAGAAGCGCCGCAAGGGATTATGCTTCAATTGCGATAAGAAGTGGAACCCTTTACACAAGTGTAAAACTCCTCACATTTATCTCTTAGATGTGAATGAGGAATCTTGTGTTGAAGAAGAAACACAACCAGTGGTGGATATTGAAGAAAAACCTTTGCTGGAAGCTCCAGCCACTCCCTCCAGCGGAAAGGAAGAGCTAGAAATTTCCTTGGCAACCATAGCTGGTACTCCTACTGTAAGGACTATGAGGTTGATAGGAAATATCTGTAGGGAACAAGTGGTGATTCTAGTAGACTCAGGCAGCTCGCACAACTTTATAGACTCGACCCTGGTCTCCAAGTTACAGCTACCAGTAGATTACTCTATTAATTTGAAGGTGCGGGTAGCTAATGGACAAGGCCTAAGCAGCGAAGGGCTTTGTAGAACAGTACAACTGAAGGTACAAGGTAACTCACCACAACCCCCCTTAACTTATTAGACCTCGCAGGTTGTGATATTGTATTAGGAGTCCAGTGGTTAGAAACCTTGGGTCCTATCATATGGGACTTTGCGAAGTTACTTCTGAGTTTTGTGTTGGAAGGGAAGGCAATTGAGTTGAAAGGGTTGAAATTAAACCCTTTAGTTATTGAGGATGGGGAAAGAGTTTGTAAGGCCTTTATGGCAAAAGAGAAGGGCATTCTCTTACAGATTATGTGTGTTGGGAAAAAAGAACGTGGGGATGGAAATGTGGCTAAACCAGTTTCAAAACTGTTAGAAGATTTTAAAGAGCTATTTGCTGAACCTCAAGGATTACCCTCACCCCGAGCCCATGACCATCAAATAGTCCTCAATGAGGGCACTCAACCCGTGGCAATTGCACCATATCGATACCTGTATTATCAGAAAACAAAGATTGAAAATATGGTGGCTGAGTTATTGAAGTATGGATTATAGGGCACTTAATAAAGAAATGGTGAAGGCAAAGTTCCCTATTCCAGTTATAGATGAACTACTGGATGAACTCTTTGGTTCAATGATATTTTCTAAGCTAGACTTGCGATCAGGCTATCACCAAGTGAGGGTAGTGCATAGTGACATTCCTAAGATGGCTTTTCGTATCCATGAGGGACATTACGAGTTTTTGGTGATGCCTTTTGGTCTTACCAACGCTCTAGCCACTTTACAAGGGTTAATGAATGATGTATTCAAATCCTTTTTGAGAAAATTTGTTCTTGTCTTTTTTTACGACATACTGATCTATAGTAAGTCCCGAGAAGAGCACGAAATTCACTTAAGAGAGGTTTTGAAAATGTTGAGACAACATTGCTTGTATGCAAAAAAAATCTAAGTGTCGGTTTGCTGTGGAAGAGGTGGATTATTTGAGTCACATAATTTCTAAGCGAGGTGTGAAGGCAGACCTGACAAAAATTCAGTCAATGTTGGATTGGCCAATCCCGAAGACAACTAAGGCCTTGAGGGTGTTGACGAGGTTGATGGGGTGCTACAGAAAATTTATAAGACATTATGGGCTTTTAGCAGCCCCTCTCACTTAGTTGTTGACAAAAAATGGGTTTGTGTGGACCTAAGAGGCAGAACTGGCCTTCAATAGGTTAAAGGAAGCAGTGATGAAACCACCTGTCTTTGCACTACCAGATTTCTCAAAGCCCTTCATAGTGGAGTGTGATGCTAGTAGGAAAGGAATAGGTGTTGTCCTTATGCAGGTAGGGCAACATATTGCTTTCTTGAGTAAGATGTTAAAGGGGAGGGCTCTACTACTCTCTACGTATGAGAAGGAATTTCTGGTCATTGTGATAGCAGTGCAAAAATGGCGGCCCTACCTTTTGGGGCAGTCATTTATCATTAAAACAAGCCAACAAGTGCTGAAATTTCTGCTTGAGTAGAAAATTGGAACGGAAGCTCAACACAAATGGGTGAGCAAGCTTATGGGCTATGATTTCAAGATTGAATATAAGAGAGGAAGAGAGAACGCCGTGGCTGATGCATTGTCGAGGAAAGGGGAGGTTGAAAATGAAGAGGTCAGGTTGCTTGCCCAGATTTCATTTCCCACTTCAAATTGGGTGGGAGAACTGATGCTAAGCTATAAGAACAGTACAAAAACTTCGGGGTTGTTGGAAAAATTGTTGAACCAGCAAGAGGTTCTAAGGGGACAACATTACAACAGGGAATTATTTTGAGAAAGGGGTGAATTTTCATAGTTCTAGATTCACCCTTCAAACTGAAAGTACTCAAGTTCATTCATACCGACCCTATGGCGGGACATTCAGGGTACTTGAAGACCTATCAAAGGGCCAAAAGGGACTTCTATTGGCCAGGTATGAAGAAGGACATTAAAAGGTGGGTAAGGAAGTGTGAAATATGTCAGGCTTCTAAGTATGAGACGCTAGCTCCAGCGGGTCTCTTACAATCTCTTTCCATACCCCAACAAGCCTGGGTCGACATTTCGATAGACTTTGTGGAAGGGCTGCCAAAGTCTAAGGGGTACTCTGTAATCTTCGTTGTAGTGGACCGTTTCACTAAATATGGACATTTCATGGCACTCTCACATCCCTATACAGCTCAGGAAGTGGCCAGGGTATTTTTCAGGTCTGTTTTAAAACTGCATGGTTTTCCAAAAACCATGGTGTCTGATAGGGACCCAGTTTTTCTGAGTTCATTTTGGAGGGAGTTGTTTGTCCTCCAGGGTACTTCCCTTGACTATAGCTCAGCTTATCACCCGCAGATCGATGGTCAAAAGGAAGCGGTGAACAAGGTGGTGGAAGGTTACTTGACGTGTTATGCAGGATCTAAACCTACTGGGTGGAGTCAGTGGCTACCACTAGCCAAATGGTGGTATAACAGTTCCTACCACAGTTCAACTAAGATATCTCCATTTGAAGCTCTCTACGATTACCCTCCCCCAAGATTAATAGACTATATCCCAGGGACATCAAGCAATGCAACAGTCGATCAATTATTACACAATAGAGCACAGATTATAAACCTCTTGAAAAATAATCTCATGGCAGCTCAAGTAAGAATGAAACACTATGCTGACAAAAAAAGAACTGAAAGTCAGTTCAGTGTGGGAGATTGGGTATACCTCCTCCTTCTACCGTACTGCCAGAAAACGATGTCGTTGCGTCGGAATATGAAGCTGGCTCCGCATTTTTATGGGCCGTTCAAGGTGCTTCAAAGGCTTGGATCCGTGGCCTATAAGCTTGAGTTACACCTCTCTTCTCAAATCCACCCAGTTTTCAATGTCTCTTACTTGAAGAGAAAACTGGGGGATCGTTTTCAACCATTAGCCATGCTTCCACCCTCCAATAATTGCGGCGAAGTGATTCTCGAGCCGGATGTGGTGCTTGATCAATGTGTGAAACAACATGGGGGACGGGCTGCAACAGAGGTTTTGATTAAATGGGTAAGGCTTTCGGAAGAGGAAAATACTTGAGAAAATCTCTGGAAACTGAGGGCTTTGTATCCACACCTTGTGGGCAAGGTCTTATAAGGGAAGGGGAATGTTAGGAGGTCTTCTAGCAGTGGATCGACAGGAGAAAAGTTCAGAACTTTAAGGGGCTGAAGAGAGAGAACGCTGAAGATTGAAGATGAAATGGAACTGAAGACAAGTGATTTCGTATAAGGAAGGGCAGAGTAAAACGACAGCTTAAGAGGACTTTGTTAAGAATGAAACAGCACAACTTTAATAAAAGCCTGAAACGGCACAGTTTAGTATTTTGGGTCTCAGTTTACATTTTACTTACAAGGGACTTTTATGTAATTTCAGTAGAAAAACAGTTAAGTGTCACGCTAGGATGGGTTTGTCCATTCATTCTAGAGCATTTTTCATCTATTAGCTGGATAATGTCTATGGAGGAATTAGGTACCTCGAATACCCCAAGCCGTATGAATCTTTGAGATATTCTCATCAACAAATCTGTCATCATCTTACTATTTCTATTCAATAATTTCATATACAATCTAGAAAAAGTAAGAGAATCCTAACAAATGGCAACAAAGAATGTCATGGTGCTTTTGCTAAATCCCAGTGATAATATAAGGGAGGGATATTTATTGGATTTATGGGCTACAACTAGTTGGACACGACAACGATTTTATAGGGTTCTTAATATTCTCTCTTTTTTACCTTTTTTGTCTGCATAAATAAAGCGTAGAAGAAATCCTTGGCGCGTGACAGTCGGTTAATTTCCTCAGACTAGACTATGTCCCAATCTTAATTATAATGATTTTATATTAATAAATAAAAATATTATATATATCAAAATGAGTAATCAAGTACATTGAACGTATACAATAAAATACTTTACCCATATAAAAGAGCCCTAATGACCCAAAATACTCAAAAAAGTATACTAAACCTCGACTCTTTGTTTCCCGTAGAACTAATACCCAAGCCAAACCCCAATCCCAATCCCAGCCCCAACCCCTTGTGTTTTCCGTCTACACTACCCTCCCTTTAGATTTCCCTCTACTTGAGCTACCTCCCTTAACATCATAGTTGATTGTCTAAGAAAGATGCAGTAACTCTCTTTTTTCTTGAAACTTTTTGTTACAAGAGCATGGCTTGCTTAGATCACGGTGATTAGTTTTTTGAACTAGTCTTCGCATCCTCCATGTGAAATCCCCACAATGGCGAGGGATTAAGGAATGAAAACCAAAAGAAGAATGAGAATATCAATTTGGAGGTGAATCATAAAGACCCAAGCACATTCATGGTGGCGAGTCGATCAAATACGGCAGCTCTAAAGATGGGTTATGCTTCGGTGGCTCAGAGTGAGTGGAACGGTGAAAATAGTTTGCAGATCACGCAAGCTTAAAACCAGCTTGAAGCGATGCAAAATTCTCTAAAGAATATGGAAACCCAACTTGTTGAGTTTAAGGCAACAATAGCTTTTTTGTCTACGAAAGTAAACACGCTTTCAGCTGAAGGCAACAGAGTTGTTAGAAATAAGACTAAGATAAGCCTAAATCTTTTATAATAATGAGATAAGATAAAACACTCTCTGAAAGAGGCCTTGCGTGTATAAGTTCATATTTTAGCCAAGGTTACAACTTTAAAGCAATTCATATTTTTTAGGATACAAAATGTATTTTTTCTTAGTTATAATATCAATTTTAAACAAAACTACCCCAAATTATATGACCTCGAAATTATTAAAATGGTCTTCCAATCCTTGATTTGAGTTGTACTTTACATTTTGACCAATATGGATAAGATTATATGGTTTTAACAACAAAAACATTATTAAAGATTGACAAAATAACTTTTTTCATATACAATTTATGAAAAATTAGATTTCTCATCTTCCAATCATTTAATTTTTTTTTATTTTTTTTTTTTGCATTTTAAACTATCAGGGCTTGTTTGGTGAGTGAGATGAAATAAGAATTTTGTGAATAGTAATAAGATAGTTTGTAAATAGTAGTGAGATTGTTTGAATTGAGTATTTTTTCGATTTTGGAAAAGGAGAGAAAAAAAAGTTGAATAAAAAATATAATAAAGTTAAAATATTGTTAGAATATAATTTTATAATATTATTTTTGTTTGGAGATTTGTAAAAGTTGACAAAATAAGTTTTGTCATATACAACTTAGAAAAAATTAGATTTCTCATCTTCCAATCATTAAGTATTTATTTATTTATTTATTTGCATTATAAAATATTAGAATTGTCAATTTACACTTTAAATTACTAAATTTTGATCATTTGTAATGTTAGTCAAGATATGGCAGTTGAGAAGAAATTGATACCTTTAACACTTTATGATATAAATTGTAAAGAGCAATATTACTCTTTATTCTTGATTTTGTCATCTTCAATCGCACTTGTTGATATAGCACATTTTTAAGTAGTTGATATATAAAACCACTTATAATACGCAACATAATCATTGTGACTAATTGTGGGATGCAAAATATAATGGTCCTACCATTTTAGATTTAAATGTATACACGTCTTTTTGTGAAAATTCAAGTTTAAAATGCTATGGTGATAGTTATTGAAATACATAATCAACGTTTTTTTTAGATAGGATGTCAAGGTTAAAATTCACATTCCAAGGGATTTGAAATTGAGTAATGATATGCATACAATCTTTTATACAACCATGTTTTAAATTAGAATATTTTTGTAAAATTAACGAGCATATTTTAAATAAGGGGCATTGTTATAAACCTACTTATAATTGAAAAAGTATTGTGAAATACGCACAACCTTAATTCTATTATTTTGTATCGTGTGTCAAATTCACAAATTGTGTCAAATCTTGTCAACCCTAATCATACTCATATTTATTTATGGGAACACTCATGCTGTTAAGGATATCAAAGATATCAATCCCCTGCTTCCTACAAACTAGGCTATTTGAGTTTCAAACTTGTATTCTATTTATATCTCGAATGTTATGCTTGTATATCCCAAATGATATGCTTGCTGTTACTGTAATCTGATTTCAACTGTAAAGTCTATATAATCTTAGTGATACACACAGTTTTGATATCTTGCCAAAACCATCTTTCCTCTTTATTATCTTACATGGTATCATGAGCCAATCTAGCTTACGCTTTAAGATCCTGCTTCCACTTTTCTAAACATGGCTGAGTCTGGTTCCTCCTCCTCATCCAATTTTATTCTTCCCAATCCAACGCAACTTGTCTCTATCAAACTTGATGAGACAAACTATCTTGCGTGGACTGCTCAATTTAAAACTATTCTTAAGAGTCACAATCTGCTTGGTTTTATTGATGGCTCTAACCCCGTATCCTCCTATGTTTGTTGACGATGATGCTGCCAAAAAGTGAGTCCATGAATCCAGCCTACTCTAGTTGGTAGAGCCGTGACCAACTTCTGCTAAGTTGGATCATCTTCTCTCTTTCTCATTCGTTGGTGGCTTCTCTCTATGGTTTGGATTTGTCATTTTTAGCTTGGCAGTCGTTGTTCGCTTTGCTTCTCAGTCGAAGTCCCAAATTTTCCATTTGAAACGTCAGCTACAAAACCTCCAACAAGGTTTTATTACCCGTGCTTCATATATATCCGAAGCCAAGTTCTTGGCTGATCAATTATCTGCTATTAGAAAGTTGGTTGATGATGATGATCTCATCTGCTTTATTTTGGGGTTCTTAATCCCACTTTTACACAATTCATCTATCCTCACTACTTCCATACTCGAGAGGCTTCTATGTCTTTTATTTATTTATTTTAGGTTTGAACTTTTGAATCATGAAATTGTTTTCAACCGTCATCCTCCACTCAATCATGTGCCAGAGACGTCTTCCTTTGCTCTATTTACCACTCATTCGAATTTTCAACATGTGAAGTATAAACTGCAGTTTTTTGATTCCTCCAACTCCAACACAACCAAACCGAATTTATCCATTAAACCTCTGCCCCTTATATCTACCAAGGACGCTTGTCCTGCCTCATCTTCTAATTATGATGGTCGTTCACCCTGCCAAATTTACAAGGGCAATAATCATCAGGTGTTGGACTGTTTTCGGTCGATGGATTTTTCATTTTAAGGACATCATCCTCCTATAGAGCTGGCTGTCATGGTTGCGGATATTAATATTGATTTTCTGAACAGTCAATGGCTTGCGGACAGTGGTGCTAATGCATACATAACCAATAATGCTGAGAATCTTGATTCCAAACGCCCATTTGATGGTAATGAGACTGTTGGTATAGGTAATGGTGCAAGTTTGCCTATTAAACATACTCGTTCATCCATTGTCTATTCTCATAACAACAATTTTCTTCTTGACAATATTATTCACTGTCATCAAGCAGTTACTAATCTTCTTTCTATTAACAAATTTTGTGCCGATAATAATGTTACTTTTCATCTCACACATAATGCTTACTCAGTTCAGGAAAATCAAACGAGAATCACTCTCCTTCAAGGTTCGAGTGAAAATGGGCTATATCCTATCAATCTCGCCAACTTGTCACATAACAAGCGTAAAGGGTTAACTGCCTTTATGGGAATCAAGGCACCTAGCTCCCTTTGGCATCAACGTTTAGGTCATCTATCTGAGTTTGTCTTGCATCATGTCTTATGTAATTCTAATTTACCCATTGTTGGTTCTATACAAAAGGATGTTATCTGTGAATCTTGCCAACTTGGCAAATCCATCCAACAACCTTTTTTCTCCTCTCATTGTGAGACTTTAGGTCCTTTAGATTTGGTACACTCTGATGTTTGGGTTGCACCTCTTGCTTCGCCTAGTGGTTTTAAATTTTATGTAACGTTTATTGACGATTTCAATCGATTTACATGGCTGTATCCGATTGCAAATAAATCTGATGTTTTCAATTCCTTTGTTTAGTTTCGGCTACTTGTGGAAAAATAATGTTCATCTCCAATTAAATGTTTACAAATCAATAAGGGTGGATAACACATCTCCTCTCTTTTTACTCGATACCTCATGGAAAATGGTATTTTACATAGGCAAACATGTCCACATACTTCCCAACAAAATGGCACTACAGAACATAAACATCTCCTTATTGTTGATATGGGACTCACTTTACTTGTGCAATCAGGACTTGCTAAGAAATTCTAGATTGAATCATTTTTAATTGCCGTATATTTAATCAACAGGTTGCCAAAGCCAATTTTAAATAATGATACTTCTTTTTCTAAACTTTACAAAGTTGCACCTGATTATTCTTTTCTACACAACTTTGGATGTCGATGCTATCCTTTGTTGCGTTCTTATGCTAGAAACAAATTATCATATTGTAGTATTCCGTATATTTTTATTGGTTATTGTTCAAGTTAAAAGGGTTATAGGGGCCTTGATCCCATAAGTGAGTGTGTTTACATTTCTAGCAGTATTGTGTTTGATGAAAAATATTTTTCCGCTAAAATGAAGATCCCAAATCGCTCTCCTGTTGGTGCCGTGATTCCTCCTGGTATGACTTCTTCTCCAATTCAAATTTCATTTTCTCCTGATTTCTTGTGTTCACCACCTCACTATCGGTTAGACTATTCCATAGGTACACTCGTAACAACTATGCCTTCCGTATTTGCTCCACATACTTCACTCGAGTCACGTGTCATTCGATCCACCTACCTTATCTCCCATTCAAATTTCAACCATGATGCCTAATCCTTCACCCCATCAAGATGTCGTTGCCTCACCTAACTCTTTGGAACTTGTTGAGCACTCTTCTATCCCTGTCTATCATGTTGTTACCTACTCACAAACTGGGCATTCTCGACCTCACCAATTTCTTGACTATGTGACTTATTATTCCTCACATCCTCCACTTAATCTATTTCATACGGTTGCCATCCCTCATAAGCCTAAAACTTCCACACAGGCAATCTCTAAACCAAAATGGTGTGCAGCTATGGAGTTCGAGTTCAAGGCATTATTAGACAACGGTACATGGTCACTCTGTCCACGACCATCTTCTCATCATATTGTCCACAACAAATGTGTTTACAAGATAAAACAAAAACTTGATGGTTCTATTGATCATTACAAGGCGAGGTTGGTCACCAAAGGATTTGATCAAAGGTCTGGTGTCGACTATTTTGAGGCTTTTAGCCTATTTGTTAAACCAACAGCTGTTCGTATTATTTTTGCTTGGGATGTACAATTTCATTAGACTACACGGCAGCTAGTTGTCTCCAATGCATTTCTTCAAGGGTAACTTGATGAGGAAGTTTATATGGAGCAACTGAAGGGGTTTATCAGTGCTGAACAACCTGACTTTGTCTATCGTTTACATCGCTCTCTTTATAGCCTTAAGCAAGCACTATGAGCTTGGTTCACTCGTCTCTCACAAGCACGATTTGATCTTGGTTTTACTGGTTCGCATATTGACTACCCTCTCTTCACTCTTCACAAAGATAAATTACATTTTTTTATACTAGTTTATGTTGATGATATAATTGTTACTGGCAATGATGATTCTACAATTTTTTCTATTATTTCACAGTTGAAGTTTAAGTTTGTGACGAAAGATTTGGGTGACTTGAGCTATTCGTTAGGAATAAAGGATGCACGTGATGATACTAGTTTGCACTTATGTCAATTTAAGTATATTGCCGATTTACTTGATTGTGCAACTATGGTTGGTGCTCGGCCTTACAAGGCTCCCCTGTGTTTCGAGTTTGAAGATGTCTAAATTTGATGGTAATTTATTGATCCATCCCTCTGAATATCGCCATATTGTCGGGGCCCTATAGTATGTTACCATTACAAGTCCTGATGTTGTATATTCTGTCAATTAGTTATGTCAACATATGCAAGCTCTCACTAGCACCCATTGGACTTTAGCCAAAAGAGTCATTCGTTACTTAAAACATACTGCCAATTTTGGGCTTCACTATAAACCAAGTACTAATGCCTTACTTGCCTTTTGCGATGCAGATTGGACAGGTAATCCAGATGATAGGCATTCTTCCAGTGGCTATGGCATCTATCTTGGACAGTGTTTGATTTCTTGGTCTTCTAAGAAACAACCTGTTGTTTCTCGACCCAGCACCGAAGCAGAGTATTGAAGTTTGGCCTTAACAATAGCTTATGTAAATTAGATATGTATGCTTTTGCAAGAATTGCAAATTTATTTATCTTCCCCCCTATGCTTTGGTATGATAATCTCAGTGCTATGTCTTTGGCTTCCAATCCTATTTTCCATGCTCAAACCAAGCATATTGAACTTGATTATTATTTTATTAGAGAGAAAGTGATTAACAAAGATGCGGTTGTTTGTTATGTTAATACCTGCAATCAAGTTGTAGATATCTTCACTAAAGGCTACACTGTTGATTGGTTTTGTATTTTACATGACAAATTGTTAGTCTATTCCTTACCCTCTAATTCGAGAGAGGGTGTTAAGGATATCAAAGATATCAATCCCCAGCTTTGAAAGATATCAATCTCCCGCTTCCTACAAACTAGGTTATTTGAGTTTCAAACTTGTATTATGTGTATATCTCGAATGTTATGCTTGTACATTGATTGAGCTGAAATATTGCATATTTTAGCTATTTAAAACCAATGTATTTTAAATTCATCATGACATTATTATTGGTTTTAGATGGAAAAATAGTTAATAAGCATAAATACGAGTTGTGATTTTTAATTGATTAATATCATGTTTATGCTTAATTTTATAACTATGATTTAATGAGACAATATTTCCTCACATATATAGTTTATTTGTGATAATCTATTTTTCTTTTAATTTATTTTTGAGTGTTATTTTTATTTTCAGTTCAAATAAAATTCACATGATCAAATAAAATTCCGATATCAATCCTCAGGTGCAAAAATCTTAACAGCACCATACCAAATGAAATCTGCAACATGTCAGCAATTCGTGCTCTTGGGTCAAAATTCATTTAACCTCGTGAGATTGGAAATTGTGTGAAATTGCTTGAATTGCAAATGGGCAGCAACTACTTGACTGGAACACTACCTCCTGAGATTGGTCATATTATAGATAGCATTAAATTTGCAATTATCTCCATGGGCCACTGCCTCGAGCTAGGGAAACTGGACAAGCTCTCACCAGCTCACATGCAGCACATAAGTACATGGACAGCAAGAGATGCAATACACATACAAGCAAACAAACACATCATTGCAACACAGCCACTCACACGGAAAGGATATTAGCTGAAAGACATTGAAGAGCCGAAGGAGGAGTGATGTGTGGGGCAGCTAGCTGAATTCATTAAAGGAAAGAGCAGCCAGCCGAGAAGATGGAAAATGAGCTGAAAGTGAAAGAAGAAACATGGGCCCCTCATTAAAGAAATTGGAAGCAGCACACAAGCACGATGGACGGAAGAGAGTGGTGATATTGGAGCTGGTGAGTTGTGCTGGAAAGAGAGGCAGCAATCGGTTGAGAGGTGATTGAAGAGATCATCCGTGATGGAGGAGAACAATTGATGTGGGGCTGTTGTGTTTAGCCTTTATTAGTTAATTATCCTAAGATGAAGAGAGAGTGGAGTCGCTGAAAGTGAATGCATGAATATAGAAAGGGTGAGAAAAAGTGAGTAGAGAGGGAGAGTAATGAGTGGAAGAGCTGAACTTAAAGAAAAGGAATAAAGGAGTGTGCAGCCGAGATGAAGGAGTGAAAGGTGGGAGTCGGAATTGAGGAATTTAGCTGGAACTTCGGACAACATGGGACCAGACACATGGACAGCACTCCACTCACACGAAGCACTCAACAAACCGATCGTGCAACACCCACACATGCATCAGCATTTCATCATTCGACTACTCATTCACACATGCTGCAGTAAAGAAAAGTATCATTCTGCAGCACTCACACATAAAAGCAGCAGCTTCATTCGGACACACCATGCCCACTCACACGAAGCAACTCAACAAACCACACATGCATGACAACAATTCAGACATCATTCGGACATGCAGGGGCCACGGCTGGTGGTGCTTGGGTGGAGCTTGCTTTTGCTTTGATGGTGGACTTCTTGCTTTACTTTTGAGTGGAGAGACCGAATGATGCTTACCTTGAGTGGAGAGACTGAATGATGCTTCCCTTGAGTGGAGAGGCTGGGTGGTATTCTTGTTGGGGTTGGCTTTGCTTTGAATACGAAGGCACAAATGAGTTGAAGGAGTTCTGTTTTTCATTCATTCGGGGGGGGAGTAGCTTAGAGTTTTGGCTTTGAAGTTTGTTTTGTTTTCTTTCATTTTGTAGAGTAGCTTAGCTTAGGTTTTATTTATTTTCCTTCATTTGTTTTCTTTTTCGTTTAAGCAAAGAGTGGAGTAGTTTTCTTTTTCATTCAATTTCCTGTTTTTATGATCTAATTTTCATTTTAGCTTGAGTTTTATCTTAATATTATCATGGATAATGTTTGGAGTTGTAACTTTTATTTTATTTTATTTTCTTTTCAGTTTTATGTTATTGTGTGGTTACATTGTATTTTATTTTTATCCTGAACAATATTTCTATAGTATTTGTAATAAATATGTTTGGCTAAATTTTCATACTAAGGTTAGAGGTGAAATTTAATGATGTACATATTGTTTCCGAATCGACGTAAAATCTATTTTGCGAGCTTGATTGATTGAAAGATTTTATTTGGGTAATTTGATTATCTATATACTCGTCTTGATTCATTGTGATTTTCGAATACAGTGAATGCTTGAGGAATCCCTGTGGTATTCAAATAGATTTGTAAATGTTTTAAATCAATCGTTCACGCTCAATAATAAGCGTCTGTTTTTCTCGATCTTAAATGCTAAATCTACCAATTAAACGGAATCGTTATTCTAGTTTAATTAAAGTAAATCAATCGGAAACAATATTATAAATTATTAAACGGATCCTCGAAACCTTAGTCTTTTTCCATTCGTTTTATCATTTCAGTTTGATTCATTTTATGACTTGCTTTCATTTTCATTCGGTGTTACAGCAGTTTTATTTCATTTTCGTTTCAAACAGTATCTTTATTTTTATTCAGCTGTTTCTTCGTTTTATTTTTCATGATTGATCTTCATTCTATTTTCTGCAATTTACGTTTCAGTTTTGATTTCGTTTTAATTTTAGAAACTTGGGTTGTGGAATGAGATTTAATTTATTTTTGGATTCTAGATCGATGCAATATTTTGTGATTGATTGTTAATTTCACTATATTACTAGTCGGATTTAAATAGAAAATAGATTACTGTTCTTGCTCTTGTTTTGTTGTTGACGTAAGGCACAACAAAAGCTTGAATGGGACGTGATTTGTTTTGGATTCAAAAAAAAGAGATTGAAGCTCTTGCTCTTGTTTTGTTGTTGACGTAAGGCACAACAAAAGCTTGAAATTATCAAGGCTTCTCTCGTTTGTTTGTTAATGTGTGTTCGGCTAGTAAAATAGAAAATCCCTTAGGAAAATATTGCAACAAAAACTTGAGCTTAACCTTTTTTATCTTCCGTTTATCAATGCCTTGACTGGATTGTTAATCGAGAAAATTATCTAAAATCCAAAATAAAGAGAGTCTCAAACCCAACCCAAGTGTTTGTTAATTTGTTTGTTTTAGAAACTCTAATTTCAATTATTTTCTTGCATTGCATTTTGATTTTATTTGCATCTCTAAAAATCGACACAAGTGTTACCCAAAGATCTCTTGTACGCTCTGATAACCCATTGTCCCTGTGGAATACGATCCTGGACTTATCCTTGATACAACTTGACACTTCTGCACTTGGAAGCACATCTCACGACGAGTCATACATCATGATTGATATGCTTGTTGTTATTATAATCTGATCTCAATAGTAAAGTCTACATAATCTTAATGATACACACAGTTTTGGTATCTTGCCAAAACCATCTTTTCTCTTTATTTTATTATCTTACACATGCAAGACGAAAATAAGATTTGTATAAATATCCATCAAAGAGGAGTTTTACATATGCCAAAATCTACAGCCTAATGACAACACATGGTTGATACCCAAATTTTCCTATAGAAGATTTGTGTATTGAAGAAGGGGAATTAAGTGGGATCTACCCCTAGGAAATGTAGACATTTCCACAGTTGTTGGATAATGTTGCTATGTAATCCTTTATGCGTTAGAAAAATTTTGTATCTCTTGCTAGCTACTCAGAGACATCAATTTACTCTAGATGTATAATTCATACTTATATTATGTTATATACATATTCACAAATGCTCGTTACCAAGTGAGTGATCGTCGTTTGGCAAGCAATGTAAGAAAAATATTGAACACCAGCCCAACCAATCCGTATAAGAAGGAACGTTGCCCACGTGAATATGGATAATTATATTTGCCACCTTGACAAGTAACTTGAGGAATAGTGTGCTTGCCACCTTAGTGAGTGACGTAGGAAGTACTAATGTTCGCCTCTTCTACGAGTAATATAATTGATAAGGATGCTCACCTCTTAGCGAGTAAAGGCAACAATTATACCCATACCTTGAGTAAGCACCAATGAGATTTAGTTGCACGCCCCTTGGCAAATAACATAAATTCTATCCATAATGGAGAGTGTGAGGGCTCTAGTAGGGTGATAATGTTGGCATCAATGAAATAAGTAACGTTATCGCCCCTTTGACTAGCAAAGACACAAACATGCTCGAACATCGGCCGAACTCATATTGGGAGTGGATTCATCAACAAGATCAAGTCTAAGTATGCCAAGTCCATGGTTTAAATCACCAATCTAGTAATATTTGCATTATTAAATAGGATTAGATGGACAAAATGAGCTTATGAAATAGAATACCAACTTACGTTTATAAAGTGTATAGAGAGCTAAACATCTTGGAGACTACATATGATTGAGCTTCAAAATAACTACATGAAGAAGAAAAAATCCACAAAAGTTTCATTCATATGGAGGTTGGTGCATTCAGAAGATAGAAGGGGAACAAGATCTATTGGCAGAAGATGCGAAAGCTCCAACTAAGAAAATCAAGGAAAAAGCCACCAAGACACCTCCATATTCCATTACTCCACAAACCATAAATACTAAAAAAATGATGCAATTTATATGCAATCAATCCTTTAAACTTTTAAAATTCAAGAGTTGGGAGATGATTGAATGGCTTCACAAGAACAAAGCATAGATAGATGATAGAATTAGATGTCCAACATGTTTTTGAATGTAAACTAGTCCCTAAAGGGTAAAATGAACATGTTTGTTTCTTGGTTTCCTCAATATTCTCTCTTTTCTTTTTCCCATGAAAACCATCCTTAAATATTAATTATTTTATTTGTGCTTTTATGCTTTGGGATATGGATTTTGTGAGATTGGGAAACAATTTTGGTCCAAGAAACTTGGTGGCGAAGAAAGAAATAGACTTCTTTGTAGAATGAAATTGACCCACAAGTAGTAAGGAACATATAGAGATTGCTCTCCCATAGCATTTCCATCTCCAAACTCCCGCTCAACGTTTTCGGCTTAAACAAAAGTAAGGCAAAAGTAGTGCAAGTATGATCTTTATATGATCGCATGGTAAGGAGCTCAGCGGTTCAAAGTGGCCTTCAAAATCATTTGAAGGTTCATTGTTTTAGTTCATGTGTTCAAATTTACTTGTGGTTGACAATCCAAATTTTGAGTAGTCTTAACTTTTATTGACACTTGGTGATGATCACGCAAAAATGATGAAACCTAACCTTTAGGATGATCCAAAGTGGGGTGAAAACAATACTCGAAGGTTAACTACAACAACCAGTTCAAATATTAAGCAAGAACAAAATAAATGCCTCTTGGATAAGGCTCAAGGAAAAGGATAATCCAAATCGATCATGGTTTTCTTGCAGGCTTTCTTTTGCATATACTACCCATTACATTAATACATTTTGCTCTTATTTTCCTGATTATTTACAATACAAGCAAATCCTATTTAGAAGATGATGGAGATTATACAATTCTGGAGATAATATCAAACTAGGAGATGATGGTTTTATTATAGCTGTGTCATTCAAAACTGAAAGAGATAATAACAAACCCTAAAATAAATCTATTATTTTCTTAGAATCTTTTGCGAGAAACACCAAAATAGATGCTTCTTGCCAATAATACGTGCACACAGGTTACACTCGATTAATCTTAGTAGGATGTAGTCTTGTCATTAATTTTGTCAAAAATTATGTAAGACAAGTACTTTAGATTAGAATGGAAAAATCAAAATTATTGAAGATTCCATTTTAGATGTGATTCCACTCATGAGCTTAAATAATATTCATCATCAATTTAACTACCAACATTTTATCATCTCCTGAGGCATCAACTATTTATAATAAGTGAAAAATAACAAACAATTTTCTAATAATTTGATTCTACATATCAAGAGGTGATAGGATAATAGTTAAGATGAAGAACACTTCTATTTCACTTTACCACCAATGTATAACTAAGTTGACTAGGTTATTGAAATATACTTTCGAAATTGTGATTGTGTATACATGTAATCAAAACCACAAAATTCCTTTTTCTCTATTCACATCAATGAACTGAGGAAAAGAATGTAAGGCAGGCACCTAGTTGGATAAGAAAAATAGGAATGTAGTATTTATTTATTTATTTTCATTTTTACTCAAGAAATCATTTCAAAAAAGAATCAGAATATCATATCATCTTAGATGATACACTTCATCTATCAAGCATAGGTAATTGCCCTTTATAAATAAAGTGGTTGACTCTTGCTATTTTTGATAGATGAAATAATGAGGGTAACCTAAAAGTTGTAGGAGTAATAAGTAAGGGTCCCTAGTCTTGCCTGTATAAAGGGGCTTGTGTTTTCCTTTAGACTCACCCATAAAGTTCTTAGGCTAAAGGCTAAAAGTCCATTCTCTATAGAAAATTTCTACTATCTTTTGTAGGTTTTCAAGCTGTTCAGTTCTCAAATTCAAATAGTTGGAGGTAAAAGATCTTATAGATCTCTTTATTCTTTCAAGTTATTTTCTAACAGGCTTCACCATAATGGAATACAGAAAATTCCAGTAATGCATCTCAATTACTTCCATAATCACAACAGCTAATGAAAAATATAAACATTTGTGCACCATATCAAGGGAAATTGAGGAATAAGCATAAACAATGGTCTTGATGACAGTAAGATTACTCCTTGTTTCGTGATGTGTGATCCTTCGGTGGCTACCAAGAATACGAGAAATCTGTAGCCCTCGGCTAAATGCTTGGTTAAAGAGCATACGGGTCTGGAATTCAGAAACAAAGGGAAACCAAGCCATGAATGCAACTGAAGAGAATAGAAGCAAACCTATTACAATCTCATAACCATGAGCAAGCGTCCTAACTAATCCCCAAAACCCAACTTGCTGAACAAGAGGCTTAAAAGCTTGCGCAATTTGGTGCAATTAAGGAGAAAAAAATAAAATATATAAATTTGGTCTTTTCAAAATTATCGAATCATCATGAGTTAGAGAAATTGCTGCACCCAATTAGCACAAATTTTTTGCTGGTGGAGGCTACAATGTATACTAGGCTTATTTTTAGACATTAAAGTAGGGGTGCTACCCGTACCATACGGTGCCAGGTAGCCTCCCCCGCACCTCGCCCCGCATGGTGCGAGGGTGGGGTTTTCCCATCCGCCCCCCCCCCCCCCCCCCGGCGCTAGGCAGGGTGAGGGGAGGATGCCCGCCTCGCCCAGCCTCATTTCCACTTCCAAATATCAACTATATTTCACTATATTTAAAAATTATTTATAGATCTAAAAGTGTTCAAAAATATATTTTTAGATCCAAATGTAAATTTAAATTTTGTAACTATGACTATAATTTAAAAATTATGTAGTTTTTAAATTTGCTAGTGCATATTTTGTATAAATTGTAGTGTAGTAGTTTTAAACTATATAGTTTTTAAATTTTCTAATGCATACTTTGTAAACAAATCAAACAAATTGTAATTGCTAATGAGCGCACACACACATATATTATTGTTAAGAGTATCCTACATGAAAGCTCAAGTACAACGAAGCGGCTAAACAAATATATAACAAAGTTTTGAAATCCGTTCCAGACACCATTCCGATTGAAGTACTAGAATGGAATATTTCAGTACTGGTAGTTTCGGTATATTGTTTTGGAATTAATTATATATTATATATAAATATTTATATGTATATATAAACTAACAACTAATAAAATAAATACATATATATGTAAGTGTGTATCATGTATATGTGTATATATATAGAAGAATTGAAGATTTATAAAATGAATATATATTAAAAAAAAATCACAAACTTGAGTTAAGATACAAAAATAAAGAAAAAAAATTAAAGAATAGATAAATTATTAAAAATAATAATACTTAAAAATAGATAATGAGGGGACATATTTAAAATTATAAAAAAATTAAAATTATATAAATATATTTTATATTTTAGAATGAATTAAATACCGTTTGGATTTAAAATTTATAAAAATGCCATCTAAGTATAAAAAAAATTATAAAAACTGTCAGAAACAGAATGGTGACAGAAACGCTCAGTTCCAGCCGAAATGGCCAGAATTTGACCGGAATGTTCAAAACGGGACCGAAATTTGAAGCGAAACAGAATGAGGTGGTAGAGTGAATCAGACACTACACCAGAACGGCAAATCCAGCCATTCCGATGGGAATGGAACGAAATTCAAAACCTTGATATATAATACCCACAACAAATAGTCGATTCCTTAACATTGACACGCGTGAAGGATTGAATCTTTTTAGATAAGCACCCAAGCAATGCCTAATTCCTTAACATTGACACGCGTGAAGGATTGAATCTTTTTCTCTCTATTACAGTAGATTGTAGATACTATGATCTGATAGCAGTTTGTTGTGATAGCGTAACTTCTGATAGTTATCCTTCTCTAAAAATTGTCGAGTTTGGTCAGAGTTGCTTAGGGATATAGGTTTGAAGTTGGCCGAACTTAGTTAAAATCTTGTGGTTTTAGTTTTTAGCTATACGTCTATTCCAAAACAAATAATTTTCAATCTCGAATAAACTACAATCTTACGCTCCATAAGGGAGGATCACCTAGGGATGTATAAGGCTTCGACTGTGATTCATTACTCTCTTTCTCAATTTTGTGACTTGGGATTTTAAAAATCATATGGATGGAACAAGATGATGATCAACTAATTATGTCACTTCTTTCCTTAACCATACAACTTCCTCCTTAATGATGATCGGTAATGTTAAGTTTTCTGGAAAGAGTCAATCTTTAATACTCTCTTATATGCTAGGTAAGAGTCCATCTCTAATACTCTCTTTTATGCTAGTTAACGTTGACAATAATCTTAACATGTAGGGAAATGAGCTCTCATCTATAGATGACAAAGAGTGGAGGTTGTATGGCATGAGTACTTGTCCTAAAAGTACTCTTAATTGTGGCATTGCTGACTCCACTATATGGCATGAAGCCACAGGGAATAGCAACATGCCCGATGCAGCATCACACACAAAAGAAACTGACGAGCTTACAATCAGAAGCAAAGAAAAATCTATTTTAGATTAGCCACACAATGTACTTAATTCTTGACTATTTACTTACTCTTAGGTAGTGTGTTTAGTCAATAGTTTCTGATAGTCACCTCTGTTGAAGGTGAGTAGCAACGAACTCTTTATATGCCTAACATTTTGATCCATTGCTAATTCTACATTTTCTTTGCACAGAGTTACATGGAAGAGACGAATACTCTGGTGAACATTCTTTTTTCTTAGGCATTCCTCGAGGCTTTATTTGCCCACTAATTGGAAAGTTGTTTGAAGATCTAGTGACCATAGAGACGGGTCAAACCTTTGAACGTGTGGCCATCAAGGTGTGGTTTGATCAGGGAAACAAAACATGTCCAGTAACAGGAAAACCTTTGGAATCTCTTGCAGTGCCCCTTACCAATTTTGTTTTGAAGCGTGTAATTGACAATTGGAGATCAGAACATTGTAGGAAGCTCTTGGCTTTCGCCTTTCAAGTAATAGAAAACTTAGGCAAACATGGTCTCAAACACTTGGATGAATCTGTCGTTTGCATATTAAAGCAGCTTCTCACGACTTTCAATGAACAGGAAAGAAGAGCAAATGCCAAACTTCTTATATCTCATGGTGGCTTGCATTTTCTTCTTCAAAGGCTTGAATTGGGAGAGTTAGAAGAGAAGTCACAAGTGGTGGTACTCTTGTCCTGTTGTATTGAAGTAGATGCAACATGCAGAAATCAGATTGCAAGAAATATCAATAAACAGTGTCTTCTTCAGCTACTCCAGAGCAAGCAATTTAAGTCGAGAAGAAATGCAATGTTGTTGTTGAGTGAACTGATTTTTCTGGGAAGGTAAATTCTAATTTTTTCTGTCAATGCTGCCTCTGGTTCTAATGCTGCCTCTATTTTAAGTCACCTGCAATGATAAAGCCATAAACTTAGAAATATCGACATTTACTACCAATGGTAAAAACTATAAGAAAATATTCCCTTACAACAATGTCTTGCACCCATAAATGTTGTAGTTGTCATTGCAGGTGGAAAGACATCACTTTATTTGTAAGAGGCTTGCCGAATGAAGGGATAGTGAATATTATGCCTATTTTGCTTGAGTATCTCCAGAGTTCTCCAAAGGCTCACAGACCCCTAGTTCCTGTCCTTCTGTTACACTTAGATCTTCTGGTATGCTCCTATAGTTCACACAGGTGTTTAAATTTTGATCTTGGTTCTCACCAATTTTTTTTTTTAATTCCATTTCGGTTCTTTGGATCCCAGCCTAAAAACTTTTTTCAAGCTATTATGAAACTTGACAAGAATACATTTCTAAAACTAATTCATTTATGGTTGGGCTCTAATGATGTCTACCTTACAGACAAGATCCCTACTATAATAACCCTGTATTCATGAACTTATACATAATTGGAACAAACTCATGGCTAGTTTCTATCAGGAGCAACTAATGAATAATTTCATTCAGGAAGTGGCTCTGATTGTTGCCTATTCAAAATAACATATTTGAAGACCATGGTTTTTCATCATATGTTTTGTATTTTCACTACACATTTGGAGGCTGCTTTTAACAATTGAAAATTAGAAACTAGCTCCTGAAAATAATGCTTCTTCTAATTAGTGGATCTTGTCTGTGTGTGAGAGCTTCCAAGATATGTGGGCTGAGACACTCATCTGGTTGCAGGTAGAACCTAAAAAAGACAGCATATACAGAGAGAAGGCAATTGATGCCATTATAGTGGCTCTTGAGGACATCTTGGTGGATGAGAAGGTCCAAGAAAAGTGTTGCCAAGTACTTCTTATATTGGGAGGGCGTTTCTCTTTCTTTGGGAAGCTATTGACAGGGAGTTGGATCCTAAAGCAAGCAGGATTTAAAGATATGTGTGGTGGGAATTCTCTTGAAAATGAAGATGAAAATTTATTAGTTGATGACACTATCTCATTGGTACAGTTGTTTCCATTTTCTTTTGACCTCTATCTCTCACATTTTAGCTTTCATTGCACATGATACTTATCCCGGTTTTCTTATAAGATATCTAGTATTCTTTGCTTTAGAAGGCAATTTGACCATAAAAATAGACATGCCTTCCCTCAAGATTCGTCTTTTTGTATGGTTAAGCATTGTCTAAGTTGTTTACCAACTATCGCATTTCAAACTAGTCATTCTTATTTGTTGTTCAACTTGATTGAACGGAGTAATGAAATCGTGCAATTTCAGCATGGTAGCTCATTTTCACATGATCCCACCAATACAAAATTGTTTTGACGATCTATAATTAAATTGAACCTGACGTCGAAATTGAAAGAAACGATACTCTTTGTAGTCGACATTGAGAGAAATTCTAGAAATATTTTTATTGATCTTTAAGCTTATATATACAATATACAAATGACACTAACACCCTTATATATATTAGTTACAACCATACCCTCTAACACTCCCTCTCAAGCTGGTGCATATATATCATATAAACCTAACTTGGAACAAATAAGCTTTAACCGTTTACAATACAATGGTTTGGTAAATATATCTGCAAGTTGATCAGCAAACTTCACAAAAGGTGTAGAAATGTCACCACTTAGTATTTTATCCCGAATAAAGTGACAATCAATCTCAATGTGTTTAGTTCTCTTATGGAAAACGGGATTAGATGTAATATGTTTTGCAGCTTGGTTATCATAAAGTAACTGAAGAGGGACAAGAGCTGGAAACCCAATCTCTTGAAGAAAGTGCTGCAACCATGTCAACTCACTAGTTGTGTGAGCTATTGCTCTGTATTCAACTTCTGCACTAGACCGAACTACTACTATTTACTTCTTACTCTTCTATGTAACCAAGTTACCACTCACAAAGGTACAATATCCAGTAGTTGATATTTTATTTGAAGGAGATCTAGCTCACTCAGCATCTGAAAAAGCTTCAATTCTAAAATGTCCATTTGATCTATACAACAATCCAATGCCAGGAGCTCGTTTAAGGTAACGAAGAATATGAATTATAGAATCCCAATGTGAGACCCTAGGCATTTGTAGAAATTGGCTCACTATACTCACTGCATAAGAGATATCAAGTCTAGTAATAGTAAGATAATTCAATTTACCAACAAGTCTTTGATACTGGCCTGAATTTCCAAACAACTCCTCTTCCTCTTTTAAGAGTTTACAATTTGGATCTATAGGTGTGTCAATGGGCCGTTCACCCAACATGTCATTTTCTTCTAGAAGATCAAGTACCTATTTTCTCTGAGATAGATTAATACCTTTCTTTGATCTACCGACTTCAATTCCAAGAAAGTATCTAAATTTGCCCAAGTCTTTTATTTGAAACTGATCATGTAGGAATTGTTTTAGCCTAGCAATTCCAACCAAGTCACTCCCAGTAATTACAATCTCATCCATATATACAACTAACAAGATATGACCTGCATCACTACGTGATATAGGTGAAATACCGAGTGATCTGTTTGGCATCTACGAAGACTAAATGCTAATACAACATTAGAGAACCTCCCAAACCATGCTCGAGGAGATTGTTTCAAACCATATAATGCATTTTTTAACTTACATACAGTACCTCGATACTCCCCTTGAGTAACAAACCCAAGTAGTTGCTCCATATACACTTCCTCATTTAAGTTGCCATGTAAGAATGCATTTTTAGCATCTAACTGAAATAAAGGCCAATCCAAATTAGCAGCAAGAGAGATCAATACTTGAACAGAAGAAATGCCATAAGTTTGAGTGTAACCCTTAGCAACCAAGCGAGCTTTCAGACGTTCCACAGAACCATCAGGGTGAAATTTGATTGTATATACTCACCTACAACCAACATGGTGTTTACCAGGTGGTAGAGGGACAAGATCCCGTGTCCCATTATGGTGAAAAGCATCCATTTTATTTTCCATAGCAGTCATCTATTCCAAATCAGATAAAGCATCTTGAACAGTTTTAGAAACAGAAAGTTTTGAGAGTTGAGAAGTAAAACATGAAAAAGTTAGAGATAAGGCATGAAAAGAGACATATTGGCTAATCGGATGTTGAGTAACATAAGAGCGAGTGCCTTTTCGGAGAGCAATAGGTGGAGATTCTGAAGTAGTAAGTAACTCAGGATCTGAAGATGGAGACAATGTTGGTGGAGGCATGGAAGTTGGGGTTCGCAAGCAACATAAGTACACATGTAAAGGAAGAAGGGAAGGCACTGAGGAAGGTTGGGTAGAATTGGGTGAGTGTGCAGGAGAAAAGGTAAAGGTAGGTAATGGTAGAGGATCACACTCACCAACCGAAGATGTTTCCGAGAAATAGGATATGGACTCAAAGAAGGTGACATCAGCACTAGTGAAGTAACGTCTAAGAGCAGGACTATAGTAATGATATCCTTTTTTAGTCCGAGAGCAACCAACAAACAAACATTTAGTAGCACGTGGATCAAGCTTATCAAAGCCTGGGCCAAAATTATGGACATAGCAAACATACCCAAAGATTTTTTGAGGGATAGAAAAAGGTGAAGAGGAAGGGCACAAGATGGAGAAGAGAGAGGAACCATCGAGGACTGATGAGGACATACTGTTAATAAGATGACACGCAGTAAGAACGCCATCACTCCAAAAGTGTTTAGGAACATGCATGTGCAGTAAAAGTGCTCGGGTTACATTTAACAAATGGCGATTTTTACTTTCAACCACCCATTTTGTTGGAGTGTATAAGAACATGAAATTTAATGGACAATTCTTCTATTACTTAAGTAAGTAGTAAAGGCATTAGATTGATACTCTTTAGCATTGTCAGAACATAAGACTTGAACTTTTTGTCTAAATTGAGTTTTAATTTCTTTCTGAAATATTTTGAATATGGAAAAAAGTTCAGATTGTGCATTTATAGAAAATAACCATGTCATACAAGAATAGTCATCAAAAAATGTAACAAAATACTGAAACTTATTTGATACAATATTGATTGGTCTCCATATATCATAGTAAACCAATTCAAAAGGATTAGAAGCTTGATTATCAAATTGAGGTACAAAAGACACACGATGGTGTTTGCTAAGCTGACATGCTTCACAAGAAAATGCAGACACATTTCCAAAATTCCTAGCTTGGCGTTTCAAAAGAGAAAGTGATAGGTGTCCAAGGCGGCAATGCCATTCAAAAGCAGATGATGAGGCTATGAGGGCTCAAATAGGTGACTGTTTGACATCAAGGTAATATAGACCACCAGCTTCATGCCCCGTACCAATCTTTTTCCCCATCTTGAGATCCTGAAAGATACATACTGAGGGATAAAAGGTCACGGAATATTGAAAGTTTGAGCAATTTTACTAATGGATAGTAAACTAAAGGGAAAACTAGGAGCGTATAAAAGATATGATAAGGATATAGAATCAGTGAGATCATTGGATCTAATGCCTATAACTTTAGCAAGAGAACCATTAGCAAAATAACACTCTTTGGAGATGTCATAGTATCTAACTTAGATAAGGAATAAGAAAAACCGGTCAAGTGTTCATTGGCTCCTGAATCGATGAACCATTGATGTTAAGTAGATGAGACAAGACATGCGGACGTTGTACCTGAATGGGTACAAGTAGCTATGGAAGATGAAGCCGTCTATGTGCGACCCAAAAACTGATCATACTCATTCTTTGATATGTTGATCATCTCTGGAGTTAGGTTTGTCAATTTTGGTCTCAATCCCTCTTTCCATTGATTTCATTCATTTATATAGAAGAGACTTACAGAGAGCGCCGAGTGTTTAGCGTGATTCCAGCACCTAATCACTGTTGATTTTACTATACACATACATATTTACACGTTAAGTCTATTTACATCTAGCCTATTTATCTGCTATACTATCTAAATATAGAAAGTTACTACAAGTATCTGTGTAACCCAAAAAGTATCTCCATAACATCCTCTCTCAAATTGATGCTGGTGGATCAAGAAGTATCAAATTTTCAACCAAGAACTGATGCAGGTGTCGGGAAAGAGTTTTAGTGAATATGTCGGCAGTTTGACATTCAGTGGAAATGTGAGGAAGAGTAATCATATGTTTGTCAAAGGATTCACGTATGGAATGACAATCGACTTCAATATGTTTTGTATGCTTATGGAATACAGGATTAGCGGCAATCTGAATAGTACTAGTATTATTTGCGTGAAGAAGAGTGGGATGCAGCTGAGGAAAACCTAGTTCCCCTAATAACCCACAAAGCCATGTGATCTCAGAGCATACAGAAGACATAGCACGGTACTCAAACTCAGTAGAGGACTTGGAAACTCTGTCTTACTTCTTACTCTTCCAAGAAATGAGTGCATTGCCTAAGAACATGCACTAACAAGTAACAGAGCGACGAGTATCTGCATATCCAGCCCAATCAGCATCAATATACCCCATCAACTATAAGGAAGATTTTTTAGGAAAGAACAACCCTGGGTAGAGATGCCCTTCAAATATCGGATAATGCGGCAGACAGCGGTTAAATGAAGATGTCAAGGGGCCTGCATAAATTGACTGACTTGCTGCATGGCAAACAAAATGTTAGGATAAGTAATCATCAAATAGTTCAAACTTCCAACAAGCTGCCGATACAAGGATGGATCTGATAGAAGCTCACATTCTTCATAACGAAGCTTAGGATTTACCTCCAAGGGAGTAAAAATAGAGTTACCCGATTGAAGACCACCTAATGAAATAACATCCTGCATGTATTTGTGCTGGTGTAACAACATACCAGTTGGAGTAAGCTGCACCTCAAGGCCAAGAGAGTACTGTAGGGGACCAAGATCTTTCATGTGGAAAGAGGCATTGAGATGCTGTTGTAATTATTTAATTAACTCAGTATCGGAGCCAGTAATCACAATGTTGTTGACATACACGAGAAGCAATACGATTCCTGCAGAAGTCTTGTGAAGAAAAAGAGAGGAATCAAACTGACTTTGAGTAAAATGAAAAGCAAGTAGGTTAGAGAGAAATTTGTCAAACCATGCACGCGGAGCCTGTTTCAGTCCATACAAGGATCGGCGTAGCCGACACACCTCTGAGGAATGTGTAGCAAACATGCCAGGAGGTGGTGACATATAGATTTCTTCCTTCCAATCCCCATGTAGAAAAGCATTCTTCACATCCATCTGCCGAAGAGACCATCTTTGCGACACAGCAAGTGCCAAGATAGTCTGCACAGTAGTCATTTTGGCAACAAGTGTAAATGTCTCTTTATAATCAATACCATACTCTTGTCGGTTCCCAAGAACCACGAGACGGCTCTTATATCTGTCCAGTGAGCCATCAGCTCTAAACTTGACTGAGTATATCCATTTACAGCCAATAGGTTTGACATCAGAGGGACATATTACAAGGTCCCAAGTGTGATTGTCTTGAAGAGCTTGGATTTCCTCTTGCATGGCCTGATGCCAACATGCTTGAGCGGATGCCTGAGTATAAGAGTGAGGAACAAAATAGTGTCAAGTGTGGCAGTAAGTGAGATGTGAGGAAAACCATACCTATCTAGTGGATGTGTAACCTGAGTGGAGTGCCGAGGTATAGGAACCACAGAATTAGATGACGGATCAGTGTCTGGAAAGGGTGTTGAAGAAGGGAGAAGACGTCGATGATACCCCATACCTCGTTGAAATCGCTTAATAGAGGAACAAACATCATCAAAAGTGGGAATAAGAGTATTAGGAGGATCAGAAATAACCTGAGACTGAAAAAATATTGGTTTTCGAAGAAAATGGCATTCCGTAAGATTTGAGATTTATTTGCATGAGCATCATAACAAACAAATCCTTTATGAGTAGGACTATATCCCATAAAAGCACACATGACAGACTGTGCAGCAAGTTTGTGACGCTCAATAGGTGGCAGATGAACAAAACAAACACATCCAAAGATATGAAATGATTGATACTCAAGAGATATGCCAAATAATCGAAAATAGGGAGAATCATAATCTAGAGTGGTAGTAGGAAAATGATTGATCAAATAGGGAGCAGTAGATAAAGCTTCTACCCAAAACTTAGAGGGTACAGAGGAATCAATCAATAACGTACAAACGACATCTAAGAGATGACGATTCTTACACTTAGCGACTCCATTTTGTTGAGGAGTATAAGGACAAGAACACTGGGAAATTATTCTCTTTTGCTGAATAAAAGTTTGAAAAGAATGAGACATGTACTCTCCTCTGAGTCGGAGCGTAAAGTTTTGATACAAGTACTGAATTGTGTCTCGATAAGTGCAACAAATTTTTGAAAGACAGAAAATATGTCAGCTTTAGAACGGAGAAAATATATCCAGGTGAATCGACTATAATCATCGATAAACGTCACAAAATAACGATACTGACCATGAGAAATAATAGGACTCACACCCCAAATATCAGTATGCACAATCTCAAAACAGTTAGAAGCACGACTACCATGCGTCGGAAAAGATAAAGTTTTACTTTTACCAAGACGACAAGTAGCACAATCAAAAGATGGAGGAGAAGAAGAAAATGAGTCTTATTGCCCAAAAAACCATGTTTCATAAGATGAGTCAAGACAACAGAATTAGGATGACCTAATTTTTTATGCCATACTTCATTAGTATTGGCAGTAACCGTATATGCAAGAGAAACAACATTAGGAATAGAAAATTCTAAGCGAAACAAACGTCCTACTTTAGACCCCTTCACAATCATCGTCCTCGACACCTGATCCTGCACAAGACAACCACCACGAGAAAAGTAAACATCACAATTATTATCTACCAATTGTCCAACAGAAATTAAATTGGTAGATAAGCTAGGAGAGACAAAAACATTGTGAAATGAAGAGCCCAAATTACTAACAGCAGTATTAAAAAGAGCACTACCATCAACGATCTGAATATTTTGCGTGCCTTTATACTTACGAACACTATGAAAACTCATCATATTACCAGTCATATGATTAGAAGCGCTCGAATCAACAATCAAAGAAGTTGAGTTAGTACTCGTACCTTGCAGACCTAAGGCCATAAAAGCAGACACAATCATCTGTTGGACCATTGCTAGTATGAGAATAGATGAATCAGAGCTTATAGTAGGTGGCACAGAAGAAGAAGCAGAATACTGAACATCAGCTTGAAAAGCTTGGGATTGGCGATTTTGAGGCCGTATTCAACAGTCTTTGATGATATGACCATCTTTCTTGCAGTAGTTACAAACTTTGTTAGAACAGTTGCGAGTAATATGACTAAATTCCTTGCAACTGAAACATTGCAACTTGTTCCTCCCTCTCCCTTGTGCTGCATAAGCTACATTCACAGTCTCGAAAAAGACCTTCTCATAAGTCATACTCATCTGAGTAGATAACCGTTGTTCTTCACGCAATAAATCTCCCAAACAAATGTCCAAAGAGGGAACCAAATCACAGTTCAATAAATCGGCTCAAACGGGCTCAAATTCGGGTCCAAGTTTCATTAAAAATTGATCGCGTTGACGCTTAGCATGAACTGCTTGAAAAGCCGCAAGGGCCGCAGTGGGAACCTTCGCATGAGCAATGGCAGAATACTCGCTCCAAAGGTTAATAAAACCATAATAAAATTGTGCGATAGGTAAATTGCCTTGACTATAATTACTAATGTCCAACTCTAATTGGAACTTTCAAGTACTATGATCTTGGTAGTAAATACAGTGAAAATAATCCCACATAGCTTGAGCCGTAGTAAAACAGCGAAGATTGGTCACAAGGTGAGACTCAATGCTTCCCAATAGCCAAGAGACTATCTTCGCATCCTCGACCTCCCATTGAACAAATTCTTTTTCATCAGTGGGAACCTTAGTAGAATTATCAATGTGATTTGATCATTCTTTTCCTTTCAAAAACATCTTAAATTAAAATTCCCACGTAGCAAAATTCTTTCCAGTAAAGCGAATAATAGTATTTTCAATAGACATGATGAAAAAGTACTTAAAAGAAGTAAGCCCAAGTAGCAAATCTAATAAACTAAACCAAGGCAAAGAGAACAAATGGATGGCCCAAGTCTAAACAGCAATAAACCCAACCACCCAGGTAGTCACGGCAAAACAAATAAATGGTCCAAGTGAAAAAAGGCCGAACTGAAAAGGAAAGGCCCAAATAAAAAGTCACGGCAATGAGAGGGTCGGCCCAAGTGATCACTCAGAGAAACACCTCCCCAGCACAAATCAATGGCAAGCCAAAAACGCGAGAACACGTAGAGAAGATCCTATTTCTTGCAGTAGTCACCAGCACTGTCGTCAGCCACGCCAGAAGTGGTCGACCACCACATAGCCACCCACAAAGACTGCCAACAACCACAAGGATGCACAGCCGCCATAAGAAAAAGGACCAAGATGAGTAGCCTGCAACAAGATCAGCTTGCGTAGAAGGAACCCAGCCACCCAACGAGTCGCCGACTGCCACAAAAGATGCCGACGGGCACACAGCCACCTACAGAAAGCACCGACCACCAAGAAAACTCCAGAATAAAGAGCCCACAACAAGAGGTAAAGCTCACAACGCCAACAAAGCTTTGACAGCCAACGAAGTGGCAAACTTAGAAGGATGAGCACAAAGAGAGCTCCGACTCTCAACCAGGAACCAGAAAAACATGCTGAAAAGAAAAGGAAAATTTCTTCCGTTGAAAATTCACAATTTCTCACAAATAGCAATGGAAATCGCATACCAAAGATTAAGACTGCAAAGACTGAAAACAGAGTAAGGGCTCTGATACCATGTCAATTTTGGTCTCAATCCCTCTTTCCATTGATTTCATTTATTTATATAGAAGAGAATTACAGAGAGCGCTGAGTGTTTAGCGTGATTCCAATGCCTAATTGCTGCTAGTTTTGCTGTACACATACATATTTACACGTTACATGTTTACACGTTAAGTCTATTTACATCCAGCCTATTTATTTGCTATACTATCTAAATATAGAAAGTTACTACAAGTATCTGTGTAACCCAAAAAGTATCTCCGTAACAAGGTTGGAGCTCGTTAACGGTGGATCATTTTGGAAAGTGGATTGATTAGCGGAACTAGATGGTCTATCATGCAGATCCCAACAATAATCCACTAAGTGGTTAGTGTGACCACAATGGGTGCACTTACGAGATTCACGACCTTGAGTATGATTATCTTTGATATCATGTCCCCCACGTGCACCCTCGCAACCACAATGGGTGCACTTACAAGATTCACAACCTCAAGTATGATTATCTCTGGTATCATGTCCCCCACGTGCACCTCTACCACTCCGACCTCTACGCCCAACAGGAGAAACATAGGAGGCAACTAAAGTAGATCTCTAATTACTCTGATCAGAAGACAATGTAGCTTGCTGAAGTTGGGAGAATACATAGGAAATGAGAGAAGTTGTGGTCTTGCCAAAATTTAAGAACGCACTGACTCATACTCAGGTTTTAAGTCAACAAGGAAGCGAACAACATTAAAATCTTCCCGTTGTTTTAGCATACTTGGAACATCAAAAGTGATAATTTGATACATTTTGAGTTCTTCACATATACTCATCCCTTGAGAATAATATTCTTCCAGGCCCAAAGCACTCTGTTCCAACACGAAGAATTGCTTGCACAACTCATAAATGTGAGTTATGTTTCTAGCACCTGTATACATCTATTTGAGATGCCTCTCCACCTCTTGAGCGGTGTCAAAATGTATTAAGCTTGTGCAAATATTAGGCTCAATACTGGTCAACATTAGAGACAATATTTGAGCATCTTCTTGCTCCCATTGAGCAAAGGTAGAACTAGTCGAAGCAGGAACTAGATCAACCAAATGAGTACAACGAAGGCCCTTACCTTTCAAAAACATTTTAACAAATCTTGACCACAACATATAATTTCTTCCATTTAACTTCACCGAAGTCATAGGCATGCTAACATTTGGTGCAAGAGACATTGACTCAAATTTAGTTGCTATGGAAAAAAGTATCACAACAATTCACTTAGAAGCAAAGATTTCACACAAAAACATGAAATATGGATGAAAAACTAGAAAACACAATCTGGAAAAGTACAAATCTAGATTAAAAACCCAAATTTCAGGCTTGTATCGGGTGAAACTAATCTGTACCGGTCAAAATAAGCAAATATCGGGTCTGAACCAGCTTATTTCGGGCTGTTTCTAGTACCAACTTGTACCGGGTTCACGGCTGACCAAAAAATTGGATTATGCTATCCCTAACCGAGAATAAGTTTACCTTATATGCATTACCAAACAGGGCTTATTCCAGATAGGAATAAGTTTCTATTCCAGGTTTGAGGCATACCCAGTCGAGAACTAGGTTCTGTTGAGACCTGCAACCAAACACCACAAGCCGAGCTCCTCGCCAGCGATAAACGGTTGCTCCGGCAGCCGATGATGACTGAAAACACACCAGTGTGTACAGAAAATGCTGGCGAGTTGTATTCCGGTGACTTTGACACCTAAAGTCACCGGAAACACGTTGAAAATGGGCTCCTTAGCTCTTTACCACCAACACCGAAGACAAAAACCACTGAAAACCACTCACAGACGGCTACAGTGATTCCACACAGTGCCACTAACCACCACCAGTCACCACTAACCACCACTAATGACATAAACGTGTTGAAAAAAAATAAAAATTTGTCACACAACCACTACCAACCGATGTAGTCGATATTGAGAGAAATTCTATTGATATTTTTATTGATCTTTAAGCTTATATATACAATATACAAATGACACTAACACCCTTATATACATTAGTTACAACCATACCCTCTAACAGGAATCATCGTTTCTTTTACAGCTCTTGTGGTAATTCTCTCTTTATGAACTGCTTGTATATGATTTCAGAATCTCAGATGTCTCTTGGATTCTCACTTTTCATCTTTGCCCAAAATGTTTTATGGATGGAAATTAATATCCAACTAGTTAAAAATGCTAATCCTCTCTGATAATCATTTTATGAAAATAAGAAGAACTGGCATCAGTGACATTGATAATTTATAATATTCATTTTGAAACTTCCTTGAAGATGGTAGGTTTGGTACATATTTAATCTGTTTTATGCAACCCAAATGGACATTAAAGTGATTGGATGGAAACTGAAGATGAAGTCAATATTATGTTGATTGGGGATGGCAAAAACTAATTTGGAGATAAGTTGATTAATGAAAGAGGATGTAAGAACCAGATGCAAATAATCAAGATATATTGAGTGCACCCTACCTCAACCATATGATTTGAGTTTACTCGAGTGAATTAATTCTGACAAAGACCAGCACACACTTGCTGCCATTGCATCCCAGCCCGCAATTACTTTCATACTCCCACTTCAATACACAGCCATTTTCTTTTAAATTCACCCATATCAACTCAGTCTATATCAGTCAAGAGCAAAAGCTAATATTCACAATATTAAAAGGATAAAAAAGAGCAAAGGAAGAGAAATCTGAGAGTTTATGGTTGTGACACTTTGCAATGTTCACCAAATCTTTGAGCTCTTTGGGTGATGAAATCTATGGAAGAAGATTAAGGATTTTTAGGGAGACGAGATCATAGTTTTACGGTTCAAAGATGTTTAGAATGTTTTGGTGGGTGGTTTGAGGACGCGAATCAATTCAAAGGTGATGCTGCTGGAGCTGGGATTGCAAAGGCAATGACTCTAGAGGTTGATCTTAACAATTATGGATGTGGATTGAGAATATTGGCGACTTGGGCCGATGGATGTGGTTTTGATGCGGGATTTTTTGTGGCAGTTCACTGGCCAGTTATAATTCTCCTACAACCTTCCCCAAACTGCCAATTTCAAATTTCAATTTCTACCTATCTGGTTCTCAAGAATCTGCAATATCTTGCAAGAAAGTTTTTCAATTTTTGAAACAAGTTCACCATCCTGGAGACCCTAAAACTAGTGAACCTCTTCTGCACTCCTTATATTAATGTGCATTTCAAATTCTTTTCAATACGCTTTCAACCATACACTGCACTTAAGACTAAGATTCAAAAGCACACTTGTGCTATTGGTTGCAAAATCTCTCCGGAAGTCCTCAACATTATACCTCTGTTGATTTATGGGGTATATATATGTTATAATTTGAAAATTGTCTCAAAAGATTAGCTAAAAGTTTTACATGACCTGATATAACATGCTATTACAGCACACAGCTGTATATTAGACTCTATAAAGTGATGATGTTATATAAGGTATGGGATCGGTATGAGGAACTCATCAGAAACCTGTGTTACCAAACTGGCTTTTTGATGGACTTTTCAGTGCTCTTTTTAAGGGCGTCCCTTATATTGTGATATAAATTCACTATCCTTCCATTCCCTCACAGCTTAGAAGGAATAGAAGTGAATAAACATGTGAAAGCTTTTTTTTGTCCCTTTTCTTTTCTTTTCTTACACGTATGGAAGCCTGTGTTAGTTAATCCTGCAATGTGAAGCATTCCAACATATCGCATGCATTTTTTTATGGGCGTTTAATTTCCTTGTTTATTAAATCCGAATCTAGACTACGTATCTATATGATCTATTTTTGTTTCCTAATATCTGAACCTTTTCATTTGGTGGACGTTCAGTGCTGAAACTCTCAACTGGACAGAACCAGCCTCTACCATACCTCTTAACATTGATTCCTCCTTTGGCACTGTCATTGCTAGACCCAGAAATATTTTTCGAAGCCTTGGGTTTTGCAGGAACATATGGAGGCATTACCATGTTTTTTTTTTTTTTGTATCCCTCGTATATTATGAATTTGAAACAATTAAGTGTAATGTTGGGTTACAACATGCTTATAGCATCATACCTGGAGCTTTACCTAGCAAAACAGCTAGACAATTATCCCTTTCAAGCAGGAATAGCAAAAACAGATCTCAATGATGAAGGAACAAAAAGTCAAGGGATAAAGCAAATTTCAGTTTAGTTTATTTATTTAAATTAATTTATTTGTTTTAAGCATTTGAGAATTTAAAATTTGACCTGGCATGGCTAGGCTGTTTTCCATTCCCTGTTTTTGTTAGTATTGGTACTGTTCGGAGTTCTCCCTGCAGCAATGTCCTGGTCAGAAAGGTACTCAAATTAGTTTCACAGCTGGTTCCAGGAGGAAGGCTAACTCTTTCGCTCATCATTGGAGGGGCAGGATGTGTCATTTTCTCGGAAATATTCGAGAAGTACTTTGGGCACCCCTAAGTATATGATTTTGTTTGCCATACTTAATCGATATGTACAATTGAATTATGTTTCATTTTCATCCTTTCCCTAAGCAAACTAAGATCCTTGCATCATACATCTTGCTTTGATTATTTGTATTAACTCAACATTATACAACTTTTTAATTTGAAAACTACTGTTTAATTTCTCCGAAAGTTCTTTGTGGACCATAACTATATGATGCAAAAGTAGTGTTTGTATTATCATTATTTATTTCATCAAGTTATCTAATGGAACAAGTTCATCCCTTAGTTCTTCTAAATCTTGGTTCCTCCTTCTTTTTCTTTTTTTTTTTCTTTTTTAATTTTTTTTTTATCCCACTAGTCTCACAGCCCCGAGCATGAAAACGTGCAAGGTTTTGGAGGAACTAGTCCATAGGGATACTATTGGAAACCCCCCAAGTGTGAAATGTCACTTGAAGTTGCAGCCACCCACCCATCCACCGAAATTTTCTAGCAGCAAATGTTGACCAAAATTGTTGCACCGAAAGAAGACTCCCTCTTAGTCAAGAAGTGTGGGAGTTTGTTCCCCATAGCTTCTCCTATAAAAGGAGGTCATTTGCTGAAGATTAAAATCATCATCACTGCGGTGAAAGATCAAGGCAGAGGGCTGGGCGAAATTTAGGTTCTGGAAAAACCCAGAACAGATGCCATTTGAGAGATACAGAGGTTGTTTATGAGTGTTTGTAATTTTGTACAAACATATTGAAAATACTGAGTTTCCGCTTCAGTGGACGTAGGCAAGTTGCCGAACCACTTAAATATTATCTATCTATCTTCTTGTGTGATTTTTGAACAGGCCAGAAGTGCAACAGATTCGTGGTGGGTCTACTTTTTACTCCTGTTGGAGTTCCTTCATCCTTAATATTCCTTATCACCTGAGTTTCTACCTTGCAGTCATGAGACTACTGCAGGATGATCTCGAGAGTGCCACTGTTTTAATCCACCGGAAAAGAAACAAATTTTCCGTCCAGGTAATCAAGGTAAAGTCGAAGGAAGCAACATGGAAAGTGAATTTTGGGATTGGACTTCGTTGATTTGAAGAACCCAGATATATTCAAGAAATTTTTCTAGGATTTGGAGAGGGTGAATGTCTGATATTAGGTTAGAGAAACCATATATTCGTCTGCCTTATAGAGTAACCAGATATTCGTCTGTCTTATATTCCCTTTGGAAGATGAGTTGGTATTCTGTATTCAGCAGTCTCCTTAGTCCTTACCCGTAAATTTGAACCTCATCTCTATAGTAAATGGAATGGAAGATGCCAAAATAAGCTCGAACTCATTAGCTATGTCTAAAACCGAACTTCCATACGTAAATCCAAATATTTTATCACCTAGTAAGTCTTAATGTATTCATTCACAAAAAGCTCCATTGAGTGCCCAAGGTGCTGATCTTCCACAAGAAGAGTATGAGAAATTTTATACTTCGCATCCCCCACTACCAAATTGACTCATTACACCATTAAATTATCAAAAACATTGAATTGTGAGCCTTTTGTTAAGATTTGACCGCTAATTTTGAACCAATATGCCTATTTTCACCTATTTTTACATCTTTCTTAATGGTCAGAATTAGACAAGGATGTTATCTGTCATTTCTTTTGGTTTAGAGAGTGAAATGTATCAATTTTGATTTTTGAGAGTTTGGAGTGAAAAGCATTAACTTTTGTTAATTAGATAGTGGTTTGATCCTATTCATGAGGATTCTGTAAATATTGCATTCCAAAGATAGAATGTTCGAAAGAATTGGGTCCATGATCTGGTATAATAGAATTATGTGTGTACTTTCTCCAAAAGTTTGAAAACTTATCAAACTGCGTCCATACCAAAAGGTGGAACTATCGAAGCCTAGGCGGGACAACATATACCATCAGAATAGGCACTACGCACTCTGGATATGAGTGTTAAACGCAGTACACAAAGAATTACCAGAATGAGTACCAGCCCATAGAAAACCCATGGAGGGTAGAATTGAAGAAAGCATAACCATGAATCTTGTATCAAAAGGAGTATCCATGAATGAATAAAAATGACTCAAAAGAGTTCACGCCATGAGCCATTGAAAGTGACAAATAAGGGATTACAAAGAGTAGACTTCCGAGCAAAATCGTCAGCCAAGAATGGATCACACAAGTCAGGCAATATGCATGCATGATCATCTTATCACTAGTAATGATTGGATGGTAGTCACAGCGGTGGTTAGGGGGTACAATAGTGACAAGAAGCAAGAAAAGTTTCAAGATCAATGTCGTATCAGCAACATCCAATGCACGCAAAAAAAACTTTCCATGAACTGAACATGTGCAAGCTATACTAGATAAGGCAAGGACAGATGAATGAAGCTCACTTGCCAACGCAAGGAAATCATAGACCTGCCATCCTTTTATAAAAGAGATGCTAGGAAGCACCTAATTCAATTTGCAAAAAATTAGATGCCCAGAAGTACCTATGGAAGTTGTACATTACTTTTCAATGACAGATTGAATTATTCAAACCAGTTCTAGTCTCACCTAGCACATTATTGTATGCAAAATAGTGAAACGTAATCAAACTGCAAGCACCTTGAAAAATTTGATATAAACCAAACTCTAAAACCGGATCTAATTCACCCACTCCATTTACTAGCTTTGATTGGTATGCCAAGTGAACTTGACAATGAAAGAAAATGAAGCCTTAATAATCAAAAGGCCATCCAGAGTAACTCATCTCATTATCCTGTTCACGAGTGGATGAGGTGCGGCTTCCTCTATATTCAGCATGATGATGGGTGTTTAAACTTGATGGGCGCTAAGGCAACATAACATTCCTCCTTCCCTGATTCTGCAGACTATTCAGAGTAACACCACCAGAGCTGCCATAGTCTCTGCTGCTGCCCCCACTGTTCTCTCCACCACTAGTTCGATTACCTCGAGCACCATCAGTATCAGTCCCTTGAGTAGGCATCTCAAGGCGGCAAACAGGGCATGAGTTGTGCTGAACCAACCAAGGAACTATACAATCAGAGTGATAGAAATGTTTACATGGCATCTCTCTCGCGTCACTGCCCAACTCAAATCCATCCTGACAGACAGGACAGTGTGAGCCAGTATGCATATGTGCTTGTGTAATCTTGATGGTGGGCATTGCATCAATTGAAGAACGAGGCGCTGGTGGTGGACCCTGTCGATCATTCACAGAAAGCTGTTCACTTAATTCTTGCAAACGTCGCTCAGTACTGTAGTCACCAATATAAACTTCCATTGGTCCACTTCTTGGACTGCCGTTAGAGAAGGCTGAACCAGGACTATGATTTAAAACTAAGGATCACCAGATCTCACTCTAACATTGATGTTAGGATTTCTTCCACCCATTCTCAGCCTTACAATAGCATCAAAAACCTCCACAGTAAAAAGAAAACCTAACACAAACGAAACCAATTCCGAGACCAAACTATCGCCAAAGAGACTGCATAAATACAAAAATAAAAAGTATAAATATGATTCTCAACCATAAAATGAGACTACCGCCATAAATTCCCAAAATAAAATTGCATTTCAACAGAGCGAAGAGATGAAAAAGGCACTCACCAGAGGACGAATGATAAAAGTGAATGAGAAGATTTCAATCCCAGATGGGTTTTTTATAAACCCAAACAAGGATTAGTGATAAGAGAAAGAAAGAAAGGAAGACCCAATGTCGGCTGTCAATTTCTGTAACATGTACGAAGTATATTTTACACGGAAAATGATAGGATCTTATCATCCATTTGCTACTTGTATTTGAATTTTTTTTTTAATTTTTTATTTTATTTAATAATTAAATAAATGATTATTAATAAAATTATAATCATGTACAGAAAATGCTGCCGAGTTGTATTCTGGTGACTTTCACACCTGAAGCCACCGAAAATATGTTGAAAATGGGCTCCTCAGCTCCTTGCTGCCAATGCCGAAGATAAAAATCGCCGGAAACCACCACTGACCATCACATATGGCTACGGTGATTCCACACAGCGCCACTAACCACCACTAATCACAGAAACGCGTTGAAGAAAAATAATTTATCACACAACCACTACCAACCGATTACGTAGAGCTCTCTGATATCATGTAGTCGATATTGAAAGAAATTTTACAAATATTTTTATTGATCTTTAAGCTTATATATACAATATGCAAATGAAACTAACACCTTTATATATATTAGTTACAACCATATCCAACACGCTTAAAATGGGAGTGGAAAGGAACTTTTGCACTAAACTTAAGACTTAGTGCATTTTTAAATCGCAATAAACATGCAAGTCTGAGGTCACTTTTAGTGGAGTCATTGAAAGTACTTTTTGAATGTTGTGAATAAAATATAGGATGATGAAGAGCAGGCAAATAAAAAGTGGTTAAGTGTGAGAGCTTAACAGAGGAAAGGTTAGATGAATAAAATGTATTTCATTGTTTTTCATAAAGTGTATACATCGTGTACAATTTATAGAGAACTTTTAGTAACTCTGTTCCTATATATCAGGTATTTGAAAATCAAAAAATAAAACAGCTGCAACGTAGACAGCATCAGTTACAACAATTCTAACAAACTCGATTCTGGTGGATCTTTGAATGGTTCAACCTTTATCTCTAATACACCCCCTCAATCGAATGGGCAAATCTTGAACATGAAGGTTGTCACATAAGTACTGAAAGCGAACCGAGGACAGCGGTTTGGTAAGTAAATCAGCAAGCTGATTTTTTTTTGTGGAAAGAAAAGAGACCTGAAGCTTTTTTGCCAAAACTTGATCTCTAACATAGTGAAAATCAATTTCAATATGTTTTGTCCGTGCATGAAAAACTGGATTAGAGGATAAATAAGTTGCTCCAATGTTATCACACCACAATTTTGGACTCGTTACCAAGGGAAGCCGCAGATCAAATAATATTGATTGAATCCAATGTAACTCTACTGCTGTGTTGGAGAGGGACTTATACTCTGATTCAGTGCTGCTACAAGCAACTGTAGGTTGCTGTTTGCAGCTCCAACTGATTAAATTTGAGCCATGAAAAACGCAATAAGCCCCAACACTGCATCTATCATCTTTATCAGTAGCCCAGTCAGCATCATTGAATCCTTGAAGAGAGTGATCTGAGATACTGAGAAACTGAAGTGCATGGCTAACCGTAAATTTTAGATACCTAAGAATTCGTTTGACAGCTTGCCAATGAATGTCTTTAGATTGATGCATGAATTTGCTAACTCTATGTACTGCGAAAGCAATATCGAGACTTGTAAATCCCAAGTAATGTAAAACACCAACCATGCTTCTATATAGCTGCAGATCAGAAAAATCTTTGCCATCATATTTATATAAAGCGCAAGTGATACTCATAGGAGTCAAACAAGACTTGGCATCATGCATGTTTACTGGCTGGAGCAGGTCAGCTATATATTTCCGTTGAGTCAAATAGAGATTATTGCCATCGAACAAGGCTTCTACACCCAAAAAATAGGAAAGTTTGCCTAAATCTTTTACCGGAAAAACTAAGCCCAACTACTGAATAAAGCGATCTATCTCAACAGAAGATGTTCCAATGATGATTATATCATCAACATATATAAGTATGAAGATGGAAAAATCATTCTTGTGAAGAGTGAATAAGGATGTATCTGCCTTTGAGCCAACGAACCCCAAGTGTTGCAATGTTTCGGTAAGTCTGGAAAACCAGGCCTTTGGAGCTTGCTTAAGTCCGTATAAACTCTTTTTTAAACAACAAATATGATTGGAAAAATCAGGGTGAACATACCCTTATGGTTGCTGCATGTAAACTTCTTCATGGAGTGAACCGTGTAAAAATGAATTTTGAACGTCGATCTGCTTGATAGGTCATTGCCGTGTAACCGCTAGAGATAATAGCAACCGTATAGTCCCAGGCTTAACCACAAGGCTAAAGGTTTCTGTGAAGTTCACACCAGGTTGTTGATGATATCCTTTCGCCACCAGTCGCGCTTTAAAACGCTCAATGTTGCCGTTTGAATGTTTTTTAATTCGGAAGACCCATTTGTTACCAACAAGGTTTTGACTTGGTGTGCGTGGGACAAGATCCCAAGTACCATTTTTGACAAGAGCATTGAACTCAATATCCATGGTTTCACGCCAGTGATGATCCTTAGAGGCTTCAGAAAAACATGTAGGTTCTGTAGGACAAGAAATATGATTAGATAATAAGCATGCAGGTAGGGGGTATCGTGCTATACCAACATATGAGGCTTTAGGTTTGAGGGAGTTGATCTGAGATCTGGTCAGCATTCGGGTTGGTTGCTGTCGTGGAACTTGCTCAACTGGGCTGGGAAGATATGGAGAGTTATCCAGGATGGGGTCTCCAATAGCAGCACTTGAATTTTGAATAGAGGTCCCTGCTGGTGGTGTAGCATCATCCGATCTTAACAAAGATAACTGAATATCCGAAGGGTCCTGATTTTGCGGAAGGATCGAAGGACTGGGCAACGAAGTAGGTGGAAGTAGGAGAGGACCTGCATGATGATTTGGAGTAGGCGAATGACAGAGAAAGGATGGGAGGGAAAAAAGCTCTATTTCGGGAGGAGGGGATGTGGAAGATTCTTTGTGGTATGGGAATAAAGACTCATAAAAAATGACATGGCGTGAGACATATATTTTACCTGTGGCCAAATCTAGACATTTGTAGCCCTGGTATGATAGACTGTAACCAAGAAAAATACAAGTTTTGGAGCGGAAATCAATTTTATGTTTGTTAAAAGCGTGCAAATTTGGCCAACAAGCACCTTCAAAAACACGCATGAACAAATAATTGGGTTTTTGATTATAAGCCATTTCAAAAGGAGATTTATTGTTTAAAGCTTTGGAAGGAAGACGATTAATAATATAAGTTGCGGTTAAAAAAGCATCTTCCCAATAAGGTTTTGGTACATTTGAGTCAGCTAGCAAAGCTAAGCCCATTTCAACAATTTGACGATGTCGATGCTCAACCGAACCCATTTGTTCATGTGTGTAAGGGCAAGCTAAACGATGTTGAATTCCATAGGTTTTGAAATATTGATTTAACCGTCTATACTCACCCCCCTAATCCGTTTGAAGAGCCTTAATTTTGGAATCAAAATGTCATTCAACATAGTGTTGAAATTGAATAAAAATGGATTCGACATCAAATTTTAATTTCAAAGGAAAGATCCAAATGAATTTTGTAAAGGCATCCAAAAACCAAACATAATAGTGAGATCCATAACTAGAAATAACTGAGCTGGGTCCCCAGACATCGGAATAAATTAATTCAAGGGGTTGGGAAACAGAGTGAGTGGAAGCATAAAAGGATAAATTATGGCTTTTAGCCATCTCACACTCAGAACAAACTTTATGTCTATTATTGGAACCAACAGGTAAATTAGTATTATTAAGCACATGTCGAACAGTAATGTAAGAAGCATGACCAAGACAACGATGTCAGTCGGCAATGGAGACACGAGCACCAACAAATGCAGAAGGAAGACAGCGCTGAAGAGATGGAGAGAAACAGTAAAGGCCATCGGACATAGAACCTTTACGTAGGACGTTCCCCGAGTAATCCTTGAGCAGAAAAAAAAAAAAAAAAAAAAAAAAAAAAAAAAAAAAAAAACAGTGAAACTCAAAATAAACATGATTATCTTGAGAAAATTTTTGAAATGAGAGCAAATTTTTGGTAATTTGTGGGACCACGAGAATATTATCAAGAATAAAGGTAGAAGAGGAATTAGATAGAGAAGCAGTTCCAATATGAGTTATAGGCAAACCTGTACTATCACCTATTTGAATTTGATCATTGCCAGAAAATTCATCAGTTTGGATATGTAGATTATTCATGCTGTTGGTCAGATGATGCGTCGCACCAGTGTCAGGAATCCATTCTTGTTCATGAGATTGCTGTGGAGATTGGTTGGAGGTGAAGTTAGCCTGTGGATTTGAGCGGGGTGGTGGAGTGTGGAAATGAGGATCAAATCATTTGTAACAATGGGAAGCGGTGTGGCCAAGCTTGTCACACAGTTGACATAACAAGGTGTTGTTGGATCTACTACCACCACGGTTGCCATGGAATGGAGCACATCCCCTGCCTCGAGGAGTAGTGAAGGGGCATCGACTTCGTCCACCTGAAAAATGGGGTTTGGTGGCAACATTGGCCGAAGCAGTAGGTAAGGATAGAAGATGAGTATTATGTAGAAGGCGAGCCTCACAGGTTAGGAGCATGGAAATAAAGATCTTCCAAGGTGAGGGAATCAGCACGGTGAGAGACCAAGGACACAAGTGAATCATACTCTGGACCGAGTCCAGCAAGTAAATAAGTGATAATATCATCACACTGCAGCGGTTGGCCAGCAATAGCTAATTCATTGGTGAGACGTTTGATCGTCATGAAGTAATCAGTGGCAGATTGGCTCCCTTTCCAAAGTGTAGAGAGCTGAGAGCGAACATGAATGGCTTTAGCACGAGACTGGGATGCAAAGGCAGAGAGTAACGCCGTCCAAACTGCAGCAGAGGTGGTGCAATGAGCAACCTGGGCGAGGACCTCTTCTAAGAGAGAAGAATTAATGCAGCTAAGGATAAGATTATCTTGAGTTTCCCAAAAATCATAGGCTAGGTTGGGGGTTAAGGTGCCATCAGCGGCATAAATTGTTTTAGCAGGCTGTGGGAGGGTGCCATCGACATAGCCGAAGACTTTCTGGCCTTTGAGGTAGGGTAACATGGTAGCTTTCCATGTGGGGTAGTTGGTACAGGTGAGTTTAGTAAGATTGATGGAGGAAGAGGGGTGAGAAGGTTGGAGGTTGGTGAGGAAGGCATTATGGGAAGGATCAGAGTAGACGTTAGTCTTGCTGGCTCTGTGATACCATGTGAGAGCTTAACAGAGGAAATGTTGGATGAATAAAATGATTTCATTGTTTTTCATAAAGTGTATATAGCATGTACAATTTATAGAGAACTTTAGTAACTCTGTTCCTATACATCAGGTATTTGAAAATCAAAAAATAAAACAGCTGCAACGTAGACTACATTAGTTACAACAATTCTAACAAACTCGATTCTGGTGGATCTTTGAATGGTTCAACCTTTATCTCCAATATTGAGTAACTTGTCAGCAGCATTGCTTAGTGGTGGGAAAAAGTCATTCTTTGATACCATTTCTAAGTGTCTTGGTGCTGGTAACTTATCACACAACCACTAACCACCACTAATCACAGAAATGCGTTGAAGAAAAAAAATTTGTCACACAACCACTACCAACCGACTACGTAGAGCTCTTTGATACCATGTAGTCGATATTGAGAGAAATTCTACAAATATTTTTATTGATCTTTAAGCTTATATATACAATATACAAATGACACTAACACCCTTATATATATTAGTTACAACCATACCCTCTAACACTCTTAAAATGGGAGTGGAAAGGAACTTTTGCACTAAACTTAAGACTTAGTGCATATTTAAATCGCAATAAACATGCAAGTTTGAGGTCACTTTTAGTGGAGTCACTGAAAGTACTTCTTGAATGTTGTGAATAAAATATAGGATGATGAAGAGCAGGCAAATGAAGAGTGGTTGAGTAACTTGTCAGCAGCATTGCTTAGTAGTGGGAAAAAGTCATTCTTTGATACCATTTCTAAGTGTCTTGGTGCTGGTAACTTGGACGTGGTGAGGGTCTGCCTAATGACCGTGGCATGGTTGAGTTGCGCTCTTTGTTTACAATCCAATGCTGAGTGCCAGCTCTCTGCCTTCTCAACTGTCATCTCTGGCCTAAAAGAAAACCTAGAGAATGGTGTGCAGATGGAGCACAGGATCCTTGCCTCAATGTCTCTGCTCAATTTCAGCAAAATCTCAGGTAAGCCGCTTATACTGGAAAAACATTTTTGTATTTGAAGTCGACTTCAAAACAGAAAAAATATCATTTCACATACAACATTAGTATCCATGAGAACAAAGTTGGTTCTTAACATTATTCCATTGATGTATTTATTTTTTGAAAAGTAAGTCTTATAATCCATTTGTAGGGAAGAAACAATGGATGTGCTTTCCTTTCTTTTACAGTCATATAGTTTGTCCATAGGTTCAAGTTTTTTAGGATCTTGATGTATGCTGATTTTATAATTTACAGGTTTTTGTGGTGGGTGCCTCATTTTCTTGTGTTTGTTTCATCCATATCAGTGCATAATACATGTATCCATATCCGAGTCTCTAACCTCAACCGTCTGTATTCAAACTCTTGCCATAGGAAACGTGTATAACTTGTGTATAATCCAAATTCAAAGGACACATTTGGGGGATTATCGGAATCATTAAATGTGCCCATGAAAATTTATAGAAATAAATACTACATACTCTAGACTAGATTTCAACGAGTATATCTATCATTTTTTACCACTAATGTCACCTCGGTGGTGGACGGTGAGGTCCCAGACTTCAAGCTGAAAAGGAACATATTGCATGGTTGGACCAATTTGCAGCATGTTTTGCAGCTTTAGTCAATACATAGAACTTTTGATCAGTCAATGAAGTCGTGAAATTGATATCTGTTTCAGAATGCAGAGTTCTTTTAATGGAAATTGCGGAAGAGATTGCAGCTTCTCTAGAAAGTCTAACTGAAGTAACATGGACCGCAACGCAGCTGTATGCCATTGTTTCTGGTGGAGATCTGTAAGCCAATAGGAAGTATATCAGGAATTGATTTTTGTTGGGAAAATATCATTAACTTCTGAGGTTCCTAGCATTCTGATTTATGTTGCTTAACATCTACTCAATTTGGCACTGGTGTCCACAAAATTTTGAAGCAAAGAGATACACTTTGGGCAGCGCAGGGGCGCAGGGGCGCAGGGGTCTTTGATCTTATCAGAACATTAAGGTGAGAGTGCTATTTTTCCTGAGAACCTGTACAATAATTTTAAGGAGTATCATTTTGTAAATTTATTTATTTCTGTTTAAAAAGTTTACATTTTTTGAAAGTTTTTATTTCGAATTAACGTTGCAGATCATATTGTAGATGACAGCAAGCTGTATAAAGAGATAAATATTTTCCTTTTTCTCTTACAAAACAAAATAAAATCCCTGTAATTCTGGTCTTCTTGTCTTGAGAGCAGCGAGAAGTTTTGAAAAATGACGTGTTTGTGTTTCGAATCTCTACCCTTTTGTCTGTATGTAATGTCTACTTAAATACAGGAATAGATCAAAGAACCATAATGGGATTTTCTATGTTATATGTTCTTTTATTTTTTAGAGACAATAATGATGCTCGGCCGTTCCTTTTTTGGAGAATCTGCGAGCTGAAGATCATGGGAAGAGAACTTTTGATTTGTCTGTGACAGTTAAAGTATCCCCGAGGACCAACCAAAACTTACAACATAAATGTTTTTGAACTGGATTGTTTGCTTAAACGTATTAGAGGGATACACAGGAGAATCAAGAATGGTGCTGTCTGATCTAATGAGTTAAGGTTCAACCCACATTAATATTACAGGTTTTAAAGTTCTCTTGTATTTTGTAGCCCTTGGAAATTAGAGATAGTCCAAGAAAGTCTAGAATCCTCTTCATCTTAAATTTTTTATTTTTTATTTTTATACATAATCACCTTTTATTTTGTAATTCTTTTTCATTCCTAATCCCACTACTGATAATTGACATTCTTAAACAAACAAAAGGTACCATTCTTTTCAGTGAAGTCTCTGGAACCATATAGTAATTCCTAAGAAACACAACTTTCACCCAACACAACATAGTTTACGTTTGGAAAAGTACGTTACAGACACTTCACTAAACCCAACAACACCGAAACTTTTTTTCATTGCTAAGACAGATTTAACACACTTTTCATTACTAAAGTCCTTCAACGAACTAAAGACACTTACCAGCTAACCACGTTTTCTTTTGCCCCAATATTGCATCCAGCATCACAGCTTTTTCTGGTACCAGAACACTCCTTTGCTAGGGGCCCTCTCGTCCGGCTCAACATAAATGCACTCTTTAGCCTCCCTCCACAACGCCTTGTAAAATGATGTGCCATCAAACCGGTAGTACTCACCCAGTATTGGCTTGATTGCTTTGGTGGCCTCCATTGCATGGTAATGAGGCATTGTAGAGAAGAGATGGTGAGCCACATGCGTGTCTGTGATGTTGTGGAAAACCTTATTCAGCACCCCATAATCTCTATCTGCTGTTGCCAACGCTCCCTTCAGCCAGTCCCACTCGGATGAGTCGTAGTGTGGCAATGAAGGGTGAGTATGCTGCAAGTATGTGATCGTTACAAGAAAGCTATTGACTATGAGCAATGGCACCCCATAAACACATACAAGCCAAGCCAGTCCTTTTGCCATTGCAGCACTGTAAAGCACGTAAGTGGCGGCAAAGATACCAGCATCTGAGATATATATTTGAAGCCTTTCCCGACCAGAATAAATGGGGCCATAGGGATCATAGTGGCATGCAAATCGGTCATAGGGACGGCCTGAAACATTGAAGGCTAAGTACAAGGGCCAACCTAGAATGAGTGTGACCAGAAGAGTAAGGACCCTGCCTGGTGGGTTGTTGAAGTACTTGGAAAACCATGGCATTTTGGATTTAGGCTTGGGAACAAACACTTCATCTCGCTCTAATGACCCTGTGTTTGAGTGGTGACGACGGTGACTAATTTTCCATGAGAAGTAGGGCACCAAAAGAGCAGAGTGGAGGACTAGGCCAACTGTGTCATCGACCCATTGGTAGTCACTGAATGCATGGTGACCACACTCATGAGCAATGACCCAAACACCAGTGAGAATGCAGCCTTGGAGAGTCCAATAGATTGGCCATGCAAAGTAGGAAAGTGGGTGAGGGAGGAGGTGGAAGTAAGAGGTAGCAATGTAGTAGAAGAGGAAGGCAAAGAAGAGGTCGTAAGCAACATAGGAAAATGAGCGGAAGAGGGAACGTTTGAAACAATGTGGTGGGATGGCTTTCTTAAGTTGGCCAAGTGTGAATGGGGGCTGTGTGTGTGGCACTCGCTGGAGTGTGGCTTTCTGTTCTTCACTCTTGTTGACGACGTCAACAGACATTTGGCCTCCGGCACCCATTGTTGGTTTTCCAATGCCTGCCTATGTGCAATCCTGAAAACAGTCAATGCGACAAAGTTGCTATCTAGTTAAAACGCCGAGACAAAGATGAAAAATAAAATCTTCAAGATGGTGTGGCTGAAAGACAGTTTCAGAGTCGGGTTTACTAACCGATATGTAGATAGAAATTGAGTGGCATACAAATTTATTGAGGAATTCTCAACACCACAACAAGATAAGCAATATGACAGGCAATTGCAGCCAATGAACTCTAGAGCAAGTGGAATTTCTTTCCCAACATGTACGAGTCATAACTGAAATTTGATCACTAATGATCTCCACAATCCAAATGTGGCCATTTTTGGTGATAGAATGTGAATAATAATGAACTGATTTCTTTATTTACTCACCTTAATTAACTGCTTGCCACATTTAGAAGAGTACAAGATTCCCGTTCCATTGTACGTTCATAGCTAGCTTATAATTTCAAATAAATTCTTAAAATAACTTCAATTCTAATTAGCTCCCTCCTCCATTTCATTTTGAATAGAGTCTTAAAATAATTGAAGAGTTATAAAATTATTATTATTATCTTTTTTCTTATGAGAAGTGATGAGATTATACCCTTTCTCATAAACACCTGCAGATCATGAAAAGGGAATGCATTACAGAGAATATCAACCTTTTATGGTAATATCCTCTATATATATATATATATTCCTTCCCAAGGAAAAAGAAAGTGATGTAATAATCATAATATGGACAGTACTGCAGTGTAAACCAGGAGAAAAGACAATAACAAGCGGTAGAAAACCAGGATGATCTACCCAGAAGTTGAAGAACACAGGATCAAGCCAAGCCCTTACCCGTCTGAATGGAATTCATATCTCCTCGAGAAGGGAGAAAACACTGAGGATATACGATTAACATTTCATCTATTTCTAAAGTGAAAAATAGTTTGAAGGAAATAATATATAGTTATTTTTTATCCGATTACAGAATGCGAGAATGGCAAAGCAACCCATCTCATGAATTCTCGGTGAGTGCCGATTGTGATATCTTTTTTACAAAATTAAAATATATATATAATTAATTTATAATAAAAAATTAAAAATTAAATCTATAAGCTGTAACTGTGAGCGTTGTTTCCAATAAACCAATACAACAATTAAACGTCGGAACAGCACACTATACGGATAAAAATAAAATGAACATGACCGGCAAATTGCAGAGAAGCGAAGCAACCGGCCGGCCGATCGATTTACTTGCAATAATAATAATTTTTATTCAACCAAACGGAAAAATGCAATGCAAGGCTATGAAAATAAAAGATTTGAACTTTTAACCAAAATAATGGTACTGGCATCTCATCTGCATGTAAAAATTAGATCCAGTGGCTGAAACATGAAAACAATAACCTGAGCATTCAGAAATGAAAACCTTTTCAACTAATGGGACAAGACAATCTCAAACCAATCAGAAAAACAAGCAGTTTAAGCTGTATGGCTTGAGAAAAGGATCAAGTTAGGATTCTTTGCAAATTATAATCTTCATCGGAAAATATCAACTCACAAATAGACATGCATGACATTGCATAGATCCACCCCTGCTATACAAAATAACAAATGCGTCTGTAGAAACACATTCAACAGAGAGAGAGAGAGAGAGAGAGAGGTACCAGGAGATATAGAAGCTCTTTACCAGAAAGCACGTCTGGCAGAGAAGTGCTCTCTCTCTCTCTCTCTCTCTTCTCTCACACAAGCGCAGGGATCCTGAGGCTTGTGTTTAGTCTGATCTGCAATATGTTTTGGCAACTAGTGTCTCCCTCACGCGGAGGATCGCCATTTAAGCACTCGCTTGGGGTCCCATGAGATCCAAACATGCACGCTTGGAGGCGATTATCTGACAATGTTTATACCCGTCAACGCTTGATTGGATCAAAATGATCACACGCAAATGAGGTCTTTTGTCTTTTCAGACACTCAAACACGGTCTTGAACTCTCGATTTTGCTTCACCGCTCCGGCTGGTAGTTGATTAGGGACCCTACTACTCATTTATTATCTATATATACATATATATATATATGTATAACTATTTTCTTAATCTTTTATATAATTTTATTTTAGATAGAAGATATTTTTATAAAATAATTTATAAAAATAATATTATTTTATAGAATTATTCAAAATGATTATATAAAAAAACGTAAAAAAGTTGTCATGTATCGACTTTAACCGATGAAATCAAGGACAGAAAAATTAAAAATCGATAAGCAGAGGTGTTGGTGATGTTGGAGGTACGTGCATGGTAAGGCATCGGGGTTCATCTGCAGTCAGCACGTATGGGCTGTTTAAAGAGGAGTGCGGCATAGCCACACACTAGTCAAAAATTTCCAGACACAGGACGTCATTACTTCGACAATTGGAACTCTATAAATATATATATATATATATATAGATTGGGGTCCGCGAGTCATTGGATCGGTTTCCGAGGCCAGCTTGGAATATTTGGTTCTCACAATGGAGGGATCTTCTCCTTTTCTCTAGGCTTCACCGCCTCCATATAAATGGTTTGCTTTTTGGTTATCAACAAGACATTGAGAAGGACATTTTTGTTGTTTTGGAATTGGAAAAAAAAAAATTTGATATTTCTTTCATGCATTATATATACACACACGTATACGCATTGTAATCATCCATTTCAGCTCCATCTTCCTATTTCATGGTGCAGCGTTAAATGTTGGACATTTAATACTACGGGTTGGGCTTAGGGCTGAGCACCGATTGAACCGGAGTCGGATTTGACCTCCTCCGACTCCGACTCCGACTTTGTCGGAGGCCGAATCCAACCTCCGACTCCGACTCCGCTTACACCCTACTCCGCTCCGACTCCGACTCTGACTTGTCGGAGCGGAGTCGGAGTTGGGCTTTTTGTTGGGCTTTTTTATTGAGCCTTTTTTTAGACTTTTTTATTTAACCCAATTAACATTTCAATTTTACAATTTGCAACTCTAATCGGATTTGGGCTTCTATATCAATTTTTTTTTAAAAATATAATTTGAGATTTCTAATTTATCTAACCAAAATCATCACATTAGAAAATAAAACTAAATTCAAAATCTATCACTATAAAAAATAAAACTAAATTCAAATGTGCAACCAAAATTAAAAACTAAATTAAAACTAAATACACACATTAAAATTACATAACCAAAATTACAAAATGTTAATTAAAAAATACATAACCAAAATTAAAACTTAAAATTAAAAATACATAACCAAAAGTCCAAAATTACAACCTAAAATTAAAAATACATAACCAAAGGTCCAAAAAATGTAATTTTTCAACTTGTGCCTGAAAAAAAAAATTAGTAAAGAAATAAGATATCATATAAATTTATAAAAATAAAGAAAGCAAAATTGAAATAAGATACCAGAAACAAGATTGTCAATCCTCTTCACGGAGTATGCTGGCCATAGAATTGGCTAATTCTGCATTAAGATGTTAAAGTATAGGAAATTAGTATTACAAAATGTTAAAATCAACTCATATAACAACTTAAAAAAAATCTCTAAATACATTACCTGAGTCTAGTTTATAACTCTCTGCATCATCAATGGCTTCAGAATAATTTTGACTCAAGCATATGGGAGTAGACTTCAACCAATTTTGCGAGCACACGAGAGCTTCTACAGTTCTAGGAGCCAAAGAGCTCCTAAACGGATCCAGGACACGGCCTCCTGTGCTAAATGCTGACTCAGATGCAACGGTGGTGATAGGAATGGCCAAGATATCTCTTGCCATTAGAGCAAGAACTGGATACTTGGTAGAGTTGACTTTCCACCAAATTAAAATATCGAAACTCCCCGTAGGAATCTCAATATTCTCCAACAAATACCGCTCTAACTCTGACTTACAATCCATCAAAGATGCTGTATGCTCTTTATGGAACTCCCTCAAAAAATCCAAGGGATCATAGTCTGTAACTGTACTACTACTCCCCATTAATGCACTAGCTTCACCGCTTTGAGTTTTGTTAGTACCAGTTACGCACCCACCACCAAACTCTACATATGCCTCATACAAATATTCCATATCCCTCTTGAGGAGTGCAACAAATTCCTCACCCTTCGCCTCACCCAATGTTTTCTTGAACCAATATGCTTGAGTAACCAATTTGAACCGCGGATCAAGAATAGCAGCAATAAACAACAACCGATTTATTTTTTCAAGATCACCCCAATATTTATTATACTTTGTCTTCATTCTGAAAGCCATTGAACTCAAACGTCGATTACTATTGTCACAAAAATTATTCAAGTGTTTATGAATGGCAATAAGCTCCTGGACATAATTATTTGATGTGACATATAGTGTACCAGAAATACGCAATGTAACACCATAAAATATTTGAAGAAACTTCGAAAAGTTTCTTATGGTCTCCCAATCATCCGGCCTAGGAGCTCCTAAACCCTTTCTCCCATGTCCATCCTCAGACAAATAAACTTGTGAGTAGGGATCTTCATCAAGCAAAAGTTGGAAGGCTTTTTGATACTTCTCAGCCACGTCCAACATAAGAAAAGTCGAATTCCATCTAGTAGGCACGTCAAGAGTCAAAAAACTAGAGCATTGAACTTTTGATCTATCAACACAAGACTTGAAAGTGGCAAGTCTTTGGGGAGAAGATTTCACATACTTAATCAGATTTCGGACCCTTACAATTGAGTCATCAACATCTTTCAAACCTTCACTCACAATAAGGTTTAAGATGTGTGCCGTACACCTCATGTGAATAAACTCGTGATTTGCTATACAATCCGCACTTCCTATTTCCCTTGTTCTCAACCAATCAATAGCAGAGTCGTTAGAGGTAGCATTATCCACTGTAATTGTGAGGATTTTGTCAATGCCCCAATCAAGCATACACTCCTCCAACTCCCTCCCAATCGTTGCCCCCTTATGGTCGCTAATCCGAACAAATGAAATGATCCGCTTATGCAACTTCCAATTATTATCAATGAAGTGAGCGGTCACACACATGTAATTAATATTTTGGATAGAAGTCCAAGTGTCGGTGGTTAGGCATACTCTTTGTTTGGTGGTCAAAAACATTTTCTTCAAGCTATCCTTCTCTCTCAAGAATACCCTCATGCAGTCACGCATTACGGTAAATCGAGAAGGAATAGGAAACCTTGGATCAAGGGCTTTAACAAATTTCCGAAACCCTTCTCCCTCAACACATCTAAATGGTAGCTCATCCACTATCACCATCCTAGCAAGGGTAGCTCGTATTTTTTTCTCATTATATTTGGCCATCCCTAATGTCTTCTCCCCTTCCCCTCCTTCACTTCTTGCTTCCGGGACCAAGAATGTTTGACTCTTATCCAATTTACTCTTACGGTTTTTGGGGCAAAGTTGGATGTGTGTTTTCATGGCCGAAGTGCCTTGCCTTTTGGGATGGCATTTCCATTGCCTATGACAATGATTACAAGTAGCTATAGGCTCTTCGGGATCACAATCGGGCACTCTTGTGAAGTGGGACCATACCTCAGACCTATTCTTAATATTTCTACTACCAGGTGGAGGGCGAGGGGTAGAATGAAAGGCACTAGGAGTACCTACTGAAGAGCCTATTGGTCCACTAGACTCATCAACTATTGGAATGGGAATATCAATCGGTTGTTCTGGGGCTGGAATGCTAGGACAAGATGCACCTGTGGATGTAGGAGTGTTTGTGCCTTCCATATCCATTATTTAATAACTAGAACTGTAGAGCACAACAAATAAGATAAACATAAAGAAAATAAATTCATGAACTAATGTAAAGATTACTCAAGTAACTTATATGATATACATATATAGTAGTAATGAGAAAAAATGTCCTATGAATCTATAAATGTGGTTGCATCGCTCGACCCTCGCTCGACACTTCGCTCGAGCGAATTCAGACAGAGTGTGCCGCTCGACCCTCGCTCGACACTTCGCTCGAGCGAATTCAGGTAGAGTGTGCCACTCGACCCTCGCTCGACACTGAGCTCGAGCGAATTCAGGCAGAGTGTGCCGCTCGACCCTCGCTCGACATTGAGCTCGAGCGAACTCAGTGCTTATTGGGTTAAAAGCTTCTGCGAATCTGCTTAGTGCTTACTAGAGGAATGGGAAAAAACAAGTAATAGCATTTCAGATCATCAAGGGCTACTGAAGGAGATTGATCCTAACAACATTTAGTGTATTTCATAGTAGATCCTAACAACAAATTCCATACTTCAATAAATTCTAAACCATTTGTACACTTAAACCCATGACCCCCATCCATCTCTCATGAAGAAAACCCATGGCCTTTCATAAATAGCACACAACAATCCTAAAATCCACAACTATCCAACGATTCCAGCACGCAAACAAACCTAATATCCACAACTATCAAGAAAATGAACAAAAATAATGCAAAAATAGTTAAGATATACAAATTATAGAGAGAGAAAGAGAGAGAGAGGCACCTCGGTTTTGCAAAGAATGGGCTTTCAGAGGAGTGACGGAGGTCGGAGGGGCGACGGCACGACACGGGTTCAGATGAGAGGTGAGGCACTGAGGAAGAAAATGATTCAAAGTCTCAGACGTTCAGACTTTCAGTGAAGCTGTGAAGGCACTAAACACTGAAGGGGGAGGGGAGGGAATCCCCGGGGGGGGGGGGGGGGGGGGAAATGAAAAGTGGAAAACCCTAATGGGGTTAGGCTGAAACGGCGCCGTTTCAGCCTAACCCATTAGGGTTTTCCACTTTTCACTTTTAAAAAATTGGGAAAAAAAAAGTTACAAATACAAATTAATAAGTTAGTAAAAATAAATTAATAAGTTAGTAAAAATATATTTAAGTTAGTAAAAATGTATACTAATAAATATATTATATATTAGTAATATACTAATACTAATACTATTAATCTATTAATATATAGTAAATTAGTAATATTTATTAACTTATTTACTATAGTCTAATAACTAGATAGTCTAGATGTAATAATTAGTAACTAATAATATCCCTTTCAAAAAAAAGTAACTAATAATATCTAATAACACTAGTTACACTAGTACTGATAGATAATAACTTAAAGATACTAATTTAATATACATATAACTAATAGTATACTAATAAATATATTATATATTAGTAATGCACTAATACTAATACTATTGGTCTATTAATATATAGTAAATTAGTAATATTTATTAACTTATTTACTATAGTCTAATAACTAGATAGTCTAGATGTAATAAGTAATAACTACTAACTAGTAACTAATAATATGTCCATAACACTAGTTACACTAGTACTAATAGATAATAACTTAAAGATATATATTTAATATATATGTAACTCAATAGTATACTATTGAATTATATTAGTAATTTACTATATATTAATAGTCTAATACTATTAGTCTATTAGTAAGTTAGTATATGGTATAATAGTAAATTAGTATATGGTATAATAGTAAATTAGTAATATTTATTAACTTATTTACTATAGTGAATGGTCTATAACAAATATGTAATAACTAGATGTAATAACTAGTAACTAATTATATGTAATAACACTAGTTACACTAGTACTAATAGATAATAACTTAGAAGATATTAATTTAATATATATTAACTAATAGTATACTATTATATATATATTATATTAGTAATAAACTACTACTAATACTATTAGTCTTTAATATATAGTAATATTTATTAACTTATTTACTATAGTCTAATAACTTATAACTAGATAGTCTAGATGTAATAATTAGTAACTAATAATATGTGATAACACTACACTAGTACTAAATTACTAATAGATAATAACTTAAAGATATTAATTTAATATATACAACTAATAGTATACTATTATATATATTAGTAATTTACTATATACTAATAGTCTAATACTATTAGTCTATTAGTATATTGTAAATTAATAATATTTATTAACTTATTTACTATAAGTTTATAACTAATAACTAGTGCTAATTGCTAGTATATTATTGGATTTAACTAATGATGTTACTATATTTATATTTATATGATTACTATATAGAAAAACACATATTTTTTACGAAACATGTACACTAGCGGAGCGGAGTCGGAGTCGGAGTCGGAGTCGGAATAGGGAGTCGGAGTCGGAGTCGGAGTCGGAGCGGAGTCGGAGTCGAATCCGTCTGGACTCCGACTCCGACTCCGACTCCGACTTTTCTCGAGAAAAAACTCCGACTCCGACTTGTCGGAGCCGGAGCGGAGTCGGGGTCGGAGTCGGATTTTCGGATTTTTGCTCAGCCCTAGTTGGGCTAGAGCTAATACGCCGCCCAGCTCTTACTGCCGGGCGTGTTGAGTAGGCTATTTTTTTAAAATTTTTTAATATATTTAAATATTTTTAAAAAATAAAAAATACATCAATTCACTTAAAATCATTTTTTTAATCATTAAGTAAAAAAAATTTTTCAAATACTACACTTGAGTAGTTCTGCCCAGGTGGCATAGTAGCTAATACCACGTGCATAATGAAAAGATAGCCAACATTACCTAAATGTATAACTAGATTGTTTCATCTCAATATTCTAATATATATATATATAAGTTAAAATGCTGAAGGTATAAAAAAAAAAACAAAAAAAAGTAGTCAATTCAGATTCTTTAATTAGAATCGATGGCTAATTGGCAAATTAGAAAGGAGAAAGTTCATGACCACGACGTTTTATTCTCTTTATTGATAATCAGACATTCATTCATAACAAAATCAAAGCTGTTCTTATCTAAACACAAAGCTTAACAGCAAACATAGGAACATCAACCCGCAACATATCTAAATTATCAACATTCTAAGTATAACGTTCTGACCTATGAGCCACCTCATTCCCCATGCAATGCACGTACATCTTGAATTTCAACTTCACTAAAATAATGCAGTAGGCTTTTAGCCTCCTTAATGAGATTACCATATGCTGAAAAAGATTCTTGCTCTTCTTGCATCTCTTTAATCATTAGCAAATAATCACTTTCAATAATAATTTTAGAGAAACCTAAATGGATACAAAGCTATAAGCCCCTTAATAAAGCCAAAAGTTTAATAGTTACAGGATCATCTATCTCATCCTCCACCTTAATTAAATTGATACGTACCCATGCACCTCACGAGATGGGGAGAACTCAGACAATACTACTCTCACAACTACGACACAAAATTATATAGGCAGTAACAGACGTACAAATTAATTAACCCATATAAATATATATATATATATATATATATTAAGAGTAATGTTAAGTACAGTTGTAAAGTGTACAAATGTCATACAATTATTTTGAGCAATAGTAGGGTTTTCTATTAGAAAATAAACTTTTTTTTTCATGTTGATCTTATATTTACTCATTTTTTTTAAAAGATTGTACGGCGTTTATGCACTCCACGACTGTAAATATAATTTCTCATAGATTGATTCCTTTAAATTGTAAATATTACATTGGATCACTAATTACATGCACTATATATAAATTCCTAGCCATACAATGATTTAGGCCTGGTTTGAATAGCAAAATTTTTCAATCTTATCTCATCTTAATATCCACACATCACAAATACAAATATTTTTTAATTTCAAATTTTTAACTTTTTTATTTAATTATACCTAATCATTACATATTTTCCAAAGTTTTAAACAAAACACAAAAAATAATTCAATTTTTTTAAATCTCAAAATAAAAATGATATTAAACAATTATATTCTAATAATATTTTAACTTTATAATATTTTTATTCAATCTTTTCTCCATCATTTCCCAAAACCCCATAAAACATTTAACTCAAACTATTTCATTACCATTTACAACTAATTTCACTAATATTTACAAATAATTTAATTTCATCTCACTATCCAAACAAGGTCAAAATGACATGCTATGAGCTGTAAGGATACACATAAAATTATTTTTACAATTTTATTTTAAATTGAGAATATTTCTATAAAACAATATTATATAAAAATCTCTCTCATTTAAAAATGATTGTGTATAGTTTTCCATTTATTAAATATACAATATATAGTTGCATTAATACTACTTGATTTCAAATGAATATATCAACTGCATATATAGTTTCAATGAAAACCCTTCATGAAAAACGAACCGATTTGAACTCTCTCTCTCTCTCTCTCTCTCTCTCTCTCTCTCTCTCTCTCTCTCTCTCTCTCTCTCTCTCTCTCTCTCTCTCTCTCTATTGAATCCGTAATTGCACCAAATCAGGATTCAAACTTGCACAAAATTAGCCAGCCATTATCACCATAATTTTAGGAATTATTCATTGATTTGTAAATATCAATTATTTCCATACATTCATTTGTTTCCATACTTAGTTTAGCTGCATGTATCTATTTAAACAACATATTCTTCATTGTAAAGTGTAAGTGACTGAATAGAAAAAGTCTCTGGTTTCGTATATTTAAGATGGTATCAGCCTAAACACGATCCCCACCCAATCTCCCATGGCTTCCTCTTCCAACGTCCCCACCCCCTATCTTCTTCATCCCTCTGATTCCCCCAGTCTCATTCTCGTTTCTAGAATCCTTATAGGAGAAAAATTTTCCAAATGGCAAAAGGTCATGACTCGAGCTCTAAATGCCAAAAAAAAAACTCAGCTTTGTTGATGGTTCCCTACCCCCTCCTGACCAAACTTCTTCTCATTACACACGATGGAATCAAACCAAAGATATGGTTCTTACCTGGATTCTCAACTCCATCAGCCCATCTGTTGCAAACTCTCTCGAATATCACACTAATCCGCAAGAAGTCTAGATCGACCTTCAATCCCGCTTCAATTACGGCAATAATGCTTGCCTTTATCATCTCAAACGCGAGCTCTCTTCCCTACAGCTAAACACGCACTCTATTACGCACTCCATTACACACTCCATTCATGAGTATTACAACTAGATAAAACAAATATGGGATGCACTAAGCCATTTACAACATAGCAACAATCTCAAAGAACTCCAACAATAAGTAGAGGATGGAAGAGTTTTTCAATTTCTCCTTGGTCTCAATGAATCTTTTTCCCAACTCAGGACTCAGATCCTTGCCATGGAAGCCCTTCCTCCCATCACAAAAGTGTTTTCTATTTTGTTTCAGGAAGAACAGCAACATCTCCTCCATGTGCGACCAACATCGGCCGACTCTTTGGCCTTTGTAGCTCACTCTAGCGCCTCCAACAACCCTCCTAGATGCTCAGAATGTGGCAAAGCATGCCACCTTCATGACAACTGTTAGTGAATCATCAACTACCCACCTGGCCGAGACAATTGATCCAAGCCACGCCCTTCTCTACTCGGCGAACCACTGTCTGGGGTGACTTCGGTAGCCAATACAGCCTCTTTGCCCTTAGGTTTGTCGCACATATCAGGTCTGACGCCAGAGCTCTACAAGAAACTGCTAGATCTTCTCACCCTACAACCATCATCGGCCGACTTTGTTAGTAATATAGCCTCTTCATCTCCTTCATTGATACCCGTCGTGACTAGGTTGTGGACAGCAGCGCCAGTGCCCACATGTGCCATGACCGAGCCACATTCACTAAGTTCCATACTTCCTCTTCCTTTAATTCAGTTAGGCTCCCCATTAGAAATACTCTTTCCATTGAAGGAATCAGCACATGTATTCTATCCTAAACCCTCATCCTTTTCAATGTCTATTTTATCTCTCAATTTCAATTTAATCTCTTATCTATCCCTTACCACTAATACCTCTTGCATTGTTTCTTTTTCTTCTAAAAAATTTTTCTTCCAGGACCCACAATCAACGAGGCTGATTGGAGCGGGTGATTTTTGCAATGGGCTCTATGTGTCCCAGCCCAACATCTTCATGGCTCTCTCGGTGCAATCCAATGCTAATAAAGACTTATGGCACCAACGCCTAGGTCACCCTTCTCTTCTTCTTATCCCTCAATTTTTTAATTATTCATATGTATTTCGGATTGTGATGTTTGTGCTCATTCTAAGCACACATGACTGCCTTTTTCTTCAACTACCAATAAGAGTTCTTTTGTTTTCAATTGCATTTTTTTTTTTTTTTGGACATTTGGGGTAGTTATCATACTCCTTCAATTTGTGGTGATCATTGTTTTCTTACTATAGTCGATGATTTTTTACACAACTTGGATCTATTTCATGCGTTAATAAATCTTAGGTGTATACACATCTCATGCATTTTTTTGCCCTCATCTAAATTTAGTTCAATACCATGATTAAAATAATTCAAACTAATAATGGATAAGAATTTCTCTCGCACAAATTTCAAGATTATCTTCGCAATCATGGCATTATTCATGAACATACTTGTGTTGAAACTCCATACCTCTCGAGATAACTTTTCTCCTCACGCCTCTAAATGCATTTTTCTTGGTTATCCCAGTAACCATAAAGCCTACAAACTTTATAATCTAGACACTTAAACCATTTTTCTCTCTCGTGACATCACCTTTAATGAACAATAGTTTCCTTTTTAAGATATTCCTAATCTTCCTAACTCATCTATTCCTCTCCTCCCTCTACTTATTCTCGAGCCTATATTGCCAGACCCTACCCTCATTCCTTCCCTTAGTCTCCCTGATTCCCCTCCTCCTTCCCCTTATTCCCGTCCTCGCCACACTACATCTCGACTCGCATATCTTCATGATAATGTTTGTCCGACTTTACACGCTGAACCCACAACATCATCACCTGCTACATACGCCTCAAGTACTACCCTTCATCTGCTTTTCTTTCTTATTCTTGTTTTTCATCATCTCACCTTCATTTTTTACCTACTCTCACTGCTTTTGTTGACCTTTCTTGTTATTCTGCTACCATTCGCCAATCTTATTGGCGAGAAGCTATGTCTACTGAACTTCGTGCTCTTGAAGCCAATTCCACCTAGACACTTAAGCCCTTACCCCCTGATAAGAAACCCATAGGTTAAAAATGGGTATTCAAAACCAAGCTCAAAGTAGATGGTTCCCTTGAAAGATATAAAACTCGGTTGGTTGCCAAAGGTTACATGCAAGTTGAGGGTCTCGACTATCATGAGACTTTTTGCACCCATTGCAAAAATGACTACTGTTTGATGTTTGTTGGCTGTTGTAGCCATTCAACAATGGCTCATGCATCAACTTGACGTCAATAATGCCTTTTTACATGAAGATCTTGAAGATGAAGTGTGACGCCCCTAAATTTCGTTTGGGATCGGACGGACATTTGAAGCGTCGAGACATGCAACACAAGGTTACCTACCTCCGTTCATGACATATAAGATGTAATGTTCCTAACATGCATCTAACATTATGCAATATTCGCAGCGGATAATTTTTTTTTAGCAATACTATGCACCAAATTGAAAATATCACAAATGCTTAAAACATACTTCATACATAAAGACTCATTGAACAGATCACAACACTAGTCTAAAATGGTTATGATCCAAAAACTACTAGAGATGCAACTCCATTGTACAAGTAATAATTTACGTTAACTACTATATTAACATTGACGTCGCATTGTCGCTTAATCAACTGTGTATAGTTGATCAGCTCTTGATTCTCTTTCAGGTCCTGTAACAAGATCTACCATTCGGGGGGAATGGTAGTTGGGACTACCAAAATGAGATTTGATTACAAATCTCAGTAAGTTAACAAAAAACTTCCACACAAGCTAATGATGCATGGATGACAGAAAAAGTATAAATGCATAATCAAATTCATAAGTAATTAAAGCATAACTTGGCGTACAATATAGCATAATTGACATAACTTAAATTGAAACATGAACTGAACTTGACTTGACATGAACTTGATCTGAAACTTGAATTAACATGAAAAATACATACTCCACAGTTGTTGTGGCCCCATGTATTCTACGTGTAAATACATACTCCACAATTGTTGTGGCCCCATGTATTCTATGCAAACTTGACTTAACATGAAAAATACATACTCCACAGTTGTTGCGGCCCCATGTATTCTACGTGTAAATACATACTCCACAGTTGTTGTGGTCTCATGTATTCTACGGAAACTTATTCTTTAACTGCTTAAATACATACTCCACAGTTGTTGTGGCCCCATGTATTCTACGTGTCACAATTGTTGTGTCTCACGTAGTGTATGCATCACAATTGTTGTGACCCCATACATAAGTAATCAAGATGAAACATAACTGGAATATGAAATGACTGAAGCCCTAACGTAACATAACGTGACTTGAACATAACTTGAAATACATGACCAACTTGAGATAGAAACATTTCGTAACATGGCATAACATATAATAGACAACATATTTAACATGACATACTTGCAACAGTAAATATTATATGACTTGACATACATGTAATAGATGGTATACTTAGCATGACGTACTTGTAAGGTACAATAATACATGACAAAATATATTATGTAACAAATAAAAATTGATGACAGAATAAATTCTGTATAATAGACAATTACATGATAACTTGGCATGGCATGACATATATGATAACACACATACATACACTATAGTTCCTTTACTTAACACACATACACAGTAGACTGTTAGTAAGTTAAAAGCTAACTTACCTCGATCTCCGCATTTCTTATAAAACCTCAAGCGCGATCACGAGGAACTGTAATTAGTGATTCTAAAAGTTAGCACTAAATCACTAATAACTTGAAATATGGAAAATACTAACTTAAAGAGTAAAATTTCCATTTTACTCTCTACATGTAGGAAAATGACCATTTTACCCATAACTTAAGGATTTTGCATACCAATTCCAAAAGTCACCAAAATTTACATGCCTCATGTAAATTTTATTCTCAACTCAAATATCAATTTAGAAAAATTTAAAACTAATCACAACTATTAAAACTCCATAGGGCCGAAATTCCCATATGCTATTTCCATTGATTTTTGTTTCCAACTTGTTTTGATCAACCTTTTGATCTATGACTTATAAATATGTGATTTTCAAACCAAACCATCACATGATTTAAAAAGATGTTCTAAAACATATATAAGCTTCTAATTCAAGATCACATGGTTAGAAATTAACCAAAACATAAATTTAACCAAGAACATCCACACTTTGGCTTATTTGAATATCTCTTTGCATAAAATTTTATATCTTTGAAACTAACATCAAATATTTTCAAAATAATAATATAACATGTATATAAGATGCTTAGGATCCTCCAATAAAATTATCAAAGTCATTGGAATAGGTTTAGACCACCAAAGAGTTAAACTTTCTCAAAACAGAAACTGTTTTTTCTCTTCCAGTTTCTAAGTTTCTAAATCTAAGAAAATCTTTCATCAAAACCTTTAATCATGCACAAATCCTCAACCAATAGTCATATATACATGTTAAAAATACTCCATAAAAATTTCGGACCAATATCTATCCATTAGCTTGGTCAAAAACTCCAAATTATAACATATTCTCCAGTTTATCTTCCAGAATGACCTTTCTATAGTTTACATAATATTTGACTGACCAAATGATCTTCAAATGGGATAAATAAGATATCCATGTAAACTAGACTCAAAAAAGAACAACTTATATGAAAGAGATTTTATGATAAAATACTTACAAAAGCTTCGAAATGGGCATGCAAAAGAACTCCTAAAAGCTGTCCGAGAGAGAGTGTTTGATATTCTTTTAATGGAAAGTATAAATGAAAATAATTTCGTGAGGAGAGGTGACTGGAGATACTTATTGATGAGATATGGAAGAGATGAGGCTGGAATGAGAGTTAAGTGTAAGACTCTCTTACCTGAAGTGAGAGTTAAGTGTAGGACTCTCTTACCCGGAGTGAGAGTGGAGTGTAGGACTCTCTTACCTAATAATATCTACAAAAATCAATTCAAGATATTTTTACCCAATAATATCCACGAAATTAACTTAAAATATTTTTATCTAATAATATCCACAAAATTAGCTTAAGATATTTTTATCCAATAATATCTACAGTTTTGAACAGACGTTTTGTCCGAAAATATGAAAAAATGTTATTGCGCCATAAGACCTTAAATAACCCTCCGAGTCTAATGGCACAAACCATAATACATTTTGACACTTCTAACTATCTCCAATAATCAAAAATACACTTCGGATACCATAGTAAATAATAACACTAACTATGTAATTAGACTAAAACCTATACGATTAATGGATTCGTGAAAACTTATGGGGTCTTCACGAGATTCCTAAAGTTAATAGAAATTTCACAATTGAATTTCTAGCGGGCTGTTACATGAAGTATATATGACACCACCTCCCAGTTATTGTTCTCAGGAGGAGACGCGTGTTTGTGCCTATACGGCCTCAAACAAGCATCCCGCAACTAGTTTTATAAACTAACCATTGTGCTTCTTGATGTAGGTTTACTCAATCTCAAGCAGATCACTCTTTATTCACCTTGGTCACTTCCTTCACTATCACCATTGTCTTGGTCTATGTTGATGATATTCTAATCGTTGGCAATGATTTCTCCCAAATTCAGGTTTTCAAAGATGTTCTCTCCAAGCACCTCAAAACCAAAGACCTTGGTCCTTTCAAATATTTTCTTAGTCTTGAAGTTGCTCATTCCTCAAAAGGCATCTTCCTCAACCAACGAAAATATGCTCTTGATATTCTAAATGATAGTGGCCAACTTGGTTCCCAGATTGCTCCATTCCCCATGGAACAAAACTTGAAGCTCACCAATCAGGATGGCACACTCTTTTCCTATCCTAGTGTCTACCGTCGCCTCGTTGGACGCCTCATTTACCTGACCATTACTCGTCCTGACATTGTCTGTAACAGCCCGCTAGAAATTCAATTGTGGAATTTCTTTTGACCTTAAGAACCTCGTGAAAATTCCGTAAGTTTACACGAATCGACTAATCGCATAGGTTTTAGCCTGTCAACATAGTTAGTGTTATCACTCACTATGGTGCCAGAAATGCGATTTTAATTATTTGAGATAGTTAGAAGTGTCAGAATACATTATAGTCTACACCACTAGGCTTAATTGAATATTTAGGATTTTTCAGTACTAAGTTTATTACGTTTATTTTTGGAGTGAATAGTAATCTCGGTAAACGTACTAAACGCTGTGTTTTCAAAATCACAGTGTGAAATGTCCAAATTAGGTTAGCGAAATTTTATTTGGATACTTGGCAAGATCTTAACCTCACATAATAAATAGTATTAGATACTTAGCACAAAGAGAAACCATTAGATGGAATTGTGAAGGAAATCAAGGTGTGAGATCATGACACCTAAGCAAAATACACATTTGGAAAATATTTTAAGAACATAGATTTAAAATACACATGGAAAGATTTTAACCACCTTACTCTTCCAAGTCTACTCCACATTTAGAAAATATTTTAAGTTAATTTCATGGATATTATTGGGTAAAAATATCTTGAGTTGATTTTTGTAGATATTATTAGGTAAGAGAGTCCTACACTCCACTCTCACTCCGGTAAGAGAGTCCTACACTTAACTCTCACTTCGGGTAAGAGAGTCCTACACTTAACTCTCACTCCAGCCTCATCTCTTCCATATGTTATCCACAAGTATCTCCAGCCACCCCTCCCCACGAAATTATCTTCATTTATGCTTTCCATTGAAAGAATACCAAACACTCTCTCTCGGACAGCTTTTAGGAGTTCTTTTGCACACCCATTTCGAAGCTTTTGTAAGTATTTTATCATAAAGTCTCCTTCATATAAGTTGTTCCTCTTTGAGTCTAGTTTCCGTAGATGTATTTTTCGTATCATTCCATGATCATTTGGTCAGTAAAAAGTATTTTTAACCATGGAAAGGTCATTCTGGGCGTGAATCTGGAGAGTATGTTATAGTTTGGAGTTTTTGACCAAGCTAATGGATAGATATTGGTCCGAAATTTTTATGGAGTATTGTTAACATGTATATGTGACTATTGGTTGAGGATTTTTGCATGATTAAAGGTTTTGATGAAAGATTTTCTTAGATTTAGAAACTTAGAAACTGGAAGAGGAAAAACAGTTTCTGTTTTGAGAAAGTTTAACTCTTTGGTGGTCTAAACCTATTCTAATGACTTTAATAATTTTATTGGAGGATCCTAAGTATCTTATATACATGTTATATTATTATTTTGAAGATATTTGATGTTAGTTTCAAAGATATGAAATTTTATGCAAAGAGATATTCAAATAAGCCAAAGTGTGGATATTCTTGGATAAATTTATGTTTTGGTTAATTTCTAATCATGTGATCTTGAATTAGAAGCTTATATATGTTTTAGGATATCTTTTTAAACCATGTGATGGTTTGGTTTGAAGATCATATATTTATAAGTCATAGATCAAGAGATTTATCAAAACTAGTTGAGGAAAAAGTTTCTGTTTTTGGACTAAGTGTAAAACCAAAAACTCCAAATGTTATTTTGTGATTTTGGTGACTTTAGTTTGATGATTTAAATCATGGTTGATATTAGGATGATATTATGAATATGTTAGAAGTAAGATTTGATTTTTGAAATTCTTAGAGATGTTTTGATTTAAGGTCAAAACTTGTGATTCAAGTGCTTGGATCTTTTTACAAAAAAGTTTGGTGTTGATTATTAGCTTTTTCTAAATGGATGTTTTAAGTATGGTTTTGAACTTAGGATTGGAAGATGTTTGTTGTAAAATTTTGGTTTAAGCATGAGTTTTGAAGTTGGAAGGAATTGCAACAAAAATCAAGGGAAATGGCCTATAGATGTTTCGGCCATAGTGTGTTCTTCATAGTTGTGTTTTGTTTTAAATTTTTCTGAATTGATATTTAAGTTTAGGACAAAATTTAAATTAGGAATGTAAATTTTAGAAACTTTTGGAGTTAGTATGCAAAATCCTTAAGTTATGGGTAAAACGGTCATTTTCCCACATGTAGAGAGTAAAATGAAAATTTTACTCTTTAAGTTAGTATTTTCCATATTTCAAATTATTAGTGATTTAGTTCTAACTTTTAGAATCACTAATTTCAGTTCCTCGTGATCGCACTTGAAGTTTTATAAAAAACGCGGAGATCGAGGTAAGTTAGCTTTTAACTTACTAGCAGTCTACTGTGTATGTGTGCTAAGTAAAAGAATTACAGTGTATGTATGTATGTTATCATATATGTCATGCCATGCCAAGTTATCATGTAATTGTCTATTATACAGAATTTATTCTGTCATCAATTTTTATCTGTTATACAATATATTCTGTTATGTATTACTGTACATGATAAGTACGTCATGCTAAGTATGTCATCTATTACATGTAAGTCAAGTCATGTAATATTCACTGTTGCAAGTATGTCATGTTAAATATGTTGTCTATTATTATATGTTATGCCATGTTACGAAATGTTTCTATCTCAAGTTGGTCATGTATTCTAAGTTATGTTCAAGTCACATTATGTTACGTCAGGACTTCAGTCCTTTCGTATTCCAGTCACATTTCATCTTGAGTACATTATGATGTGTAGAATACATGGGGCCACAACAACTGTGGAGTATGTATTTTTAATGTTAAGTCAAGTTTGTGTAGAATACATGGGGCCACAACAACTGTGGAGTATGTATTTACACGTAGAATACATGGGGCCACAACAACTGTGGAGTATGTATTTTTAAATGTTAAGTCAAGATTGTGTAGAATACATGGGGCCACAACAACTGTGAAGTATGTATTTAACTACAATTGTGATGCGTAAAATACATGGGGCCACAACAACTGTGGAGTATGTATTTTTCATGTTAAGTCAAGTTTGTGTAGAATACATGGGGCCACAACAACTGTGGAGTATGTATTTACACGTAGAATACATGGGGCCACAACAACTGTGGAGTATGTATTTTTAAATGTTAAGTCAAGTTTGTGTAGAATACATGGGGCCACAACAACTGTGGAGTATGTATTTAACTACAATTGTGATGCGTAAAATACATGGGGCCACAACAACTGTGGAGTATGTATTTTTCATGTTAAGTCAAGTTTGTGTAGAATACATGGGGCCACAACAACTGTGGAGTATGTATTTACACGTAGAATACATGGGGCCACAACAACTGTGGAGTATGTATTTTTCATGTTAATTCAAGTTTCAGAGCAAGTTCATGCTAAGTCAAGTTCAGTTCATGATTCAATTTAAGCTATGTCAATTATGCTATGTTGTACGCTAAGTTATGCTTTAATTACTTATGAATTTGATTATGCATTTATGCTTTTACTGTCATACATGCATCATTAGTCTGTATGGAAGTTTTTTGTTAACTTGCTGAGATTTGTAATCAAATTTCACTGTGGTAGTCCCAACTTCCATTCCCCCCGAATGGTAGATCTTGTTACAGGACCTGAAGGAAGATTAGGAGCTGACCAACTAGACACAGTCGACTGAACGACGGTGCGTCGTTAATGTTAATATAGTAGTTAAATTACTACTTGTACGATGGAGTTGCATCTCCAGTACTTTTGGATCATAACTATTTTGGAATAGTGCTGTGATCTTAGTTATTCAATGTATCTTTATTTATGAAGTATGTTTTAAGTATTGGGATATTTTCAGTTTGGTGCATAGTATTGCTAAAGAAAAAAATTATCCGCTGCGAATATTGCATAATGTTAGATGCATGTTAGGATTATTGCATCTTATATGTCATGAACGGGGGTAGGTAACCTTGTGTTGCATGTCTCGACGCTTCAAATGTCCGTCCGATCCCAAACGGAATTTGGGGGCGTCACATTGTCTTTGCAATGAACATCGTCAGCCAATTCATGCATGCACCTCACACATCCTCATATGCAAGCAGCCACTTGTGTTCTCGGCTACCTCAAAGATTGTCCAGGCTAAGGCATTTTCTTCTTCTCATCCAACAGTTTACAGGTTACTGCCTACACTGATTCAGATTGGGCAAGCTATCTTACTACCCGCCTTTCTACCACCGAATATTTCATTCAGCTCAACATAAGTCTTATTTCCTGGTGCACAAAAAAACAGACGACAGTGACTTGCTCTTCTGCAGAAGCTAAATATCGTACCATGGCCATCACCACTTGCGAGCTCCCTTGGTTGAAACAGTTCCTTACTAATCTTGGCATCCCTCATCCTGAGCCTTTCAACTTACATTGTGATAATCAGTCTGCTCTTCACATTGCTCATAATCCTGTGTTTCATGAACGTGCCAAGCATATTAAGATTGACTGTCACATTATTTGAGATAAGATCCGGTCCAACCTCCTCAATGCCGTACATACTTCATCCCATAAGCAAGTTGCCAACATCTTCACTAAAGCTTTAGGACAAGAACTTTTTCACCATTTTTCATGCAAGTTGGGTATTATGGATCTTCATGCACCAACTTGAGGAGGAGTATTGACTGAATCAGTAATTGCACCAAATCGGGATTCAGACTTGCACAAAATCAGCCAACCATTATCACCATAATTTTAGGAATTAGTAATTGATTTGTAAATATCAATTATTTCCATACATTCATTTGTTGCCATACCAAGATCAGCTACATGTATCTTTTTAAACAACATATTTCTCATTGTAAAATATAAGTGACTAAATAGAAAAAGTCCCTGGTTTCATATTTTTAACACTCTCTCTCTCTGATCTCAAAGTTTACATGAGTAGGATCAATCTCGTGCTTAAGTACTCAAAATCAATCAATTACCTGCAATTAATGGCCTTCCGACCATTCAATTTCAAGCATCTCAATCGAATGAAAAGCTATAAATATATATTAATGTTAATATATATTATCCCGAGTAACCCATTCGATCATGGCAATGGCATTTCGATCGAATGAAACTTAAGCTTTTCTTATGCCATGCACGATTAATCCCCTTAACATGATGCCCATACATATTAACTTCAGTACGTATACGTACTACTGCCCCTTACACTCAGGTACGTATTTCTTTACGTACTTACGTACTTGCCTAGTCTTCTGACATAACCCATTAGAAAGGTGGCTGCTTGTTATGGTCATGTTTGCATTTTAGCTAGCTCTCTCTAGATATATATGTATTTGACCATGCTAACATCATTAAAAAATAAAAAAAATAAAAAATAGTGTTCTAATATTTTTTGTTCTAAAAAATAAATGTGCCTACAATTGACTTGTCAGTAGTGAATTATTAATATTTGATTAAAAAATAGTAATCAAATGGGACTTTATCTTACCCTTCGAACAGGACAATATTAATTTTGGCAAGGTTTCGATATGGACAAGGCAAAAGCCATCAATGGTCAGCAAACCATATATATTACTTCAATTGGAATGGGGCAGTCCTACAGCTACAGTACCCCTCCAATGAATGAGTACACACTGCTCAAACCCTCCCTCCTCTTCTGAGAGACCTCACGATGGCAATGGCAGCAGCTTCAGCTTGTCTTCGAGTGGTATCAAAAGCTCAAGGCGTCAATGCATTATTGCAATTGCAAATTACAATGACCCAAATATATAAGAGGTGTATTTTTTAATTTTTTACTCTTAAACTAGTTAAATTATTCTCCTCATCGTCTATCCACCAGGCATTTAATAAAGAATAAAAATTTAAAACAGATTAAAAAAATAATGTATTTTGTGAAAACGATGATTCTAATTTTTCTTGATTGATATAGGGAGTTGGAAACTTGGAACTGAATGTTGTAGTTTTTCCTTTCCTAGTTATAACTTCATGGGCCAAAAAATAGTAATACAGTCAGCTTTGACATGAATAATAAATATAGATCATATAATATTAACCAAAATTTAGACATGTTTCTATTTAACTAAATTAATCGAAGCACATCTATTCTGGTTAAACTACGTGGAAAAACAAAAACCTATGTGCGTGTGTTTGGAGACGGGGGTTCTTGTACACGTCACAGGTAACAGAAATAAAAGAATCACACCATGATTCTATCCAGGCAGGCTGACCAAGTGAGGGAGAAAATGAGTAAATATGATAAAATCCCAAAGGCGTCATAACCTATAAAATCTAAAATGACAATCTTAAAAACAAAACAAGTTGTGATGGCGGTCACATCCCTGGCCTACGCAATTCGTCAGCTCCATGAGCAAAGTGGCATCTTTCCCCAAAGGTGCAGGTACCTTTGGTAAAGTTGTCACAAAGCTTAGTCTTGAAGTTGCTTGCCGGAGTTGTCCCTGCTGGGTTCCTCCCGGGAGGTGCAGATGTTGATCGAACATTTGAAATAAGCTCTTGAACCATGGTGGTGGCTTGATTGATCTGATCAAAAGTACCCTCAAGCTCAATGTTCCTTTTGGTGGGATCTGACTCATGCTCTCTGATCGAAAGCTTGGCTCCTGTTACGCGACAGATATGCTTTGAGTTCACACCATTCTTCCCAATGATGGCTCCACTAAGCGAAGCATCAACACTCAGCTTAGTAGTTGCAAAGGCTCCAAAACTAGCTGCAGCCGGATGACTTGGTGGGGGAGGTTCAACCCGCCCACCCATCCTGCCTGGAATAGGTCCCATTGCACGAGGATCTTCATAGGATGCAGCAGTTGGTTTGCCAAGCTCCCACTCACCATGTGCAAAATGACATTTATCACCAAACTTGCAACCTTCTGCTGTCTTATACTTGTTGCATAAACGAGTTTTGACGGTTGTAGGAGATGAACTGTCTGAAAACAATGGCGGAAGAGCCGAACTTCTAGCAGCTGGTGGAAGAGCAGGGTTGCCACCAAGATTCATCATCTGAGATGCAACTTTGATGCCACCAGGAACATAATGCAAGAAGTGACATCCCTCACCAAATGGGCACCCAGAAGTACTGCATATCAAAGAAAATCAAACGTGTTAAAAAACAAGTATGATATATACACAATAAGAGGGCACTGCAACTATGAGCCCACATTAATCAGAAAGCAAAAATCGATATTAGAGACAGAATGAAGAAGTGAACATTTCACGTATCACATTACTGAGAGCATCACATACATGGGAAGACATCAAGTAAACACTGCTAAAGTTTAGAATGTCTAGACATTTTACAGAAGTTTAATTAATTGTAACATATGAGGAAGCTCAAACCACAATTAATTGAAAACAATGAAACAGAATGAACCTTAATTTGGTTAAAATTAATGCTAATTAAGCTTTACACAGAAAGCTAAAATATCCAGCACTTCAGGGCAAATCCTCATCAAGGCAGAGGCAACGGTACTTAGTAACCATAATTTCAACAGAAGTACAAAAGGAAAATGAAACATCATAATTTCAACATCAGTACAAAAGAAAAAAAAATGAAACATCAAAATTTCAACAGTAGTACAAAGGAAACGTGACAAAGGAAAAATGAAAAAGCATGCAAAATAGACATTTTCTTATAGGAAAAAAGGCAATTTTCGGCCCAACTTTAGGCACCAATCAATGAACAGTCTTGCTGCAGGACAGCAAAGCAGTCAGGTGCCTTCCCTTTCACATTCCCTACCAGGGACATGCATTCGTTCGTGGAGTGTAAGTTCATTGTTGTTTGCATAAAAAGGGTAAGATGCTGTTAAAATCTTAATGAAAGTACAATCTAAAATACCAAAATATCAAATTTTATGCTATAAAAGAGAACAAGAACAAACATGCATTTTTTTTTATCTATACAAAAAATACAAACAAGTAAAACTGTCAGCGTTATGGCAATTTATTTATTATTGTGTTATGGTAATTTATTATAAATGGGTTCTTAATACAGTGTAAAAGAAAAGCTATCTATTTAAGTATATAATTTTGAACTCCTAAAATCTTTTAGATTCATATCATGCTTACTGTTCATGCATATATGTGCAATAACACATGCAAACTCCAAGTAGAAGGAACCCAAGTCAACACTTTTATGATAGAATGAAACCCAAGTCAACATCACAAAGGATTTTGCATTTTTAAGAAAACTCAACTTTGAGTCTAATGATAACTAAAAATAAAATCCATTTGCATAAGCACATCATATCATGGCAATATCAGGAAGGAGATCCATCTAAAGTTTCTTAACTTGAAGAGCATACTCACTAAAACAGTGGGGTAACATAAATTTCTCAAAACAGTACACAGGAATTAGTGCATTATTCCCTATGCAAATCATGCATTCCATATAAATTACGATAATTATCCCACCTAATTTGCTATCCAACTATTCATCCATCAAAAGCATAGACCAAAATCTCTCACAAGAAGCATGACACGGGCAAAATACGTTGTTGATACAAAAACATCTGGTCTAAAAGATTAAGTAGAGATACGATGAGAACATGACTGGGATGATTACAATATATATGCATACACATGACAAAAGAGAATGAAACCAACACTTAAAGACTCCATACTTGCTTTTCTCACTTCATCACCTAGTCCGTCAATCTTCCACACTAAACCATCAAAAGAATAAGTTTTATTTTTAAAAAATTAAAAACCCTCAACAACCCTCCCCACTATCTTAAGATGAAACCATAAACAATTAACTGCAAAATGACTACGCTGCATTAAAATAAGTCCGAGCCATGTCCAAGACATGCCAAACATTGATATAACAGCCACACTGTAAACTTTATAATATAGACATGAGTACAAAAATATAATCAACTAAAATACAAAGAGCATCCACAGATTAAATTTACAAACAAGCTTTTTTTCTTTTTATAAGTAACAAGGGAAGATTTCCTATCCATCAATTAACAACTATGTATTAATAAACATGCCTTAATCATGCATATATAATCAATGTCATATATCGTCCAGGTTATCAAATAATCAATTTGATGGGCAATGGCATTAACAAGGAGCAGGGAAAACAGAATGTTATCTGAATAAGGTCCATCATTTCAAATAATAAAAATATTTTATAGAACCGAGATGCACCTACAAAAAAAGATAGGAATAAAAACCAACGAGACTTGTATCAATGACCAGCCAAGATGACAATGTACAAAGAAGAAACCGAGAGCTGAAGATGAAGCAAGATTGCAAAGAGAGACCACTTTTTCTTCTCTACAATAAATCATAAAATAGGGACATCATTTTCACTGAAAATATGGCACCAGTAGGTCCACATTCTAGACCTTTAAAACTCACAGCTACCTTTACTTAGAGCTCACTGCATTACACAGTTCCGCAGGAAAGTAACCAAGTAAAAGAAGAGTGCAACCACTTGAAAAGTAATTAAGCTTTAACACAAATAGAAATAAAAAGCCAAGTCATAATCATTATATTGTGAGCAAGTTTCATGTGCTGACACAAATCCTTGGGTCATATTCAACCTGAATCATGGAAAATCAATGCCCGTTTGCACATCACATACTAGTTTAGTTATTTCTCTTCGAGAGTTGGAGTGAATATGATAACCTGTATGATGGCCTTAGGTTCTGATTCACCAGTCCACATTACACAAGATTTACTTGCAATATTTATATACCAAATTATATAAAACAATAATATGGAGGATGAGTTACAGATCCAACAATGGCTTTCAATTTACATATAGCCCAGCAAGTTGTTAATCGAACGGTATGCTTGTGAACCAACTGTTTCTGTTCATATGTCTTTCTTAACATGGTTAGAACAAAGAGTGCAACCTGTATCACAACTTTAACTGCCCAATTATTAGTCCAAATAAAATAAATTCAGTTATAAAAACTGTGTAAAAGATGTTTCTTATAACTTAGAAAAATTAGCAGTAGATGAAATTGCATTTCGACTATTTATTTTAGATAGGTTAAGATTAGAACCTGAAAAACTTTGTGCATGGCTTCGATTTGCTTCCTATACCAGTTGTAAAGGACTCCACTTCTGTTGCAGACATTAATTAATTTCCCTCAGTTAAACTTTATGTGAGTACATCAATTTTCTAATTTTAAAGAATACGTAGCATCACATTTACCATTTTTTTTAATCCATATGGACCAGATTATGCTTTGTGTGGGGAGAAATTATTCAATATATAATAGATTTAGTACCTATCTCATTGAAAATTAAGATAGTAGAGGAGAAAATCCAATATAGGAAGACCTCCATATTATCCAAACTACAAGACGGTCACTAAGGATGTAAAAAGAAAAGAAAATGTAAACCTTATGGTTTTCAACTTTTAGCTTATCAAGAAAACGGGATAATAATAATCAACTAAATCTTTTAAAGCGGTTTTGTCATATCAAAGTTGAATTTCCACTTTCCCAAGAACTAAATTGTATAGAGTTTAAGACTTAACATTTCTTTTGCATCACATTTTAACATTTTTCCCATCGGGAAAAAAATAATTCTATAGCTTGCACAACAATACCAAATTTCTGAAATATAATCATCAGAGAAAATAACCAGTCCAGGCAAGTTAAAATTCTGCCATTAGATAAAGAAGAAGCCACCTCAACAATTTTAAGCATAATAAGTGTAACTACAAAAAATAGAATAATGAACAGATAGCAATAAAACATGCTGAAACAGCCTAAGAAATATACCATCACCCACAGGTTATCATAAATTACTGACTACTAAACTGAAATGCGGAACACACGTACATCACCATCGACAGGACGAGTTAAAAGAAGCAATATGCAACAAAAAGATGGGCTAACAAAGCAGCCAGTTAACAGCAAAAAGGAGTAAACAGACTAGAGAATTTAAGCTCGACAACATAGAAAGAACAATCAATAGATTTCACAAACACAATACATCATGAATACTGCAACTTCATTTTTATAGCCATAAACATGATAAAACAAAGACACAAGAACCCACAATACTTTTAATCAAACGACTGAAAAATCCCAACTTGGTTGTTTCAGAAGGCAATAAAATAAAAGAATCAGCTCAAGTTCCAAAGCATGAAGACCACAAAGGAAGCCAAAAGCTATAATAGTTCCAATAAAGCTTTTTTTAAAATTTTTTTTATAATTAATAAGAGATTTATTACCAAGAATAGGCATCGCCCAAGTATACAGGAGCTATACAAGAGGAAATACCTACATACACTAACTAAAAATGACAGGAAAGACTAAAAGCAAATCCAGAAATTACTTATAAAAAAAACTATAGTAAATCCAGAAATTCTTCACCATTCATTACAATAGCCTTAGCCCACAACAGAGTATAGATACGATTACTAATATACATACAATGAAGCAGAAATGTCCGTATGAGTGTACGTGAACGTATAAGAGTAGCGTAAAGGCTAACCTGGCTTAGATTTCTTGAGACCGCCATTGCCATTCAAAGCAGCTTCGGGCCTCCCTCTTTTGCGGCCAGCGCCAAACTCCATTTAGTACCAGGATCCCGGAGAACCACACACGAAGGGGACGAGCGCGGAAAATAGAAAGAATCCGCGAGAAAGTGCGAGAAGATAATAGAGTAAACGCTCAGAGAAGAGGAAAAACCTAGAGAGAGAGAGAGAGACAGGGAGAGAGAGAGAGGGAACCCTAGGGATCGTAAAGGCGGAAAAGGAAAGGGCGGTTGCGTCAGGGTGGGATAGAGAAGCTCGCCAGTATAGATATATATAGAGAGACAAAAAAATTAAAAAAAATTAAAAATAATACAAATACAGTATTTTAAAACATTTTACTTAATTATAAAATAATTTAGACAAGTAATATTATTTAATTTAAATTATTATTTTATAAAAATTATAAAAAAAATTATAGAAAACTAAATTATAAAATTAATTATACATATATAATTGATCAGATGGAGAGAATAGACATTAAGCTATCGTTTGTTTTTAAAGATAATATAAGTCGAAATTAAAGTTAAAAATTGAATAAAATATATTATTTTAATATTACATTTAAATAATCTATACTTTTTGAACCCAAAGCCCGGCATAACCAAATTGATTGTAGAAAAATATGTTGGCATATAAATATATTTAAATCTCATTAAATTCTTTGAAAAATCACTTACAACAGCGGAACTGAACTTCTGAAAGATCAAGGGCAAGTAAGATTACTAATGATGTCGAAAGTGGTAGAGCTAGGTGAGTCGCGGGTTTTAAAAACTAGAAACCAAAGGGGCAAGTCGCGGGTTTTAAAAACTAGAAAATGGAGGAATAAGTTAGGTGAGGCTTGGGCTTGGCATGGAAGAGCTAAAGAAGTTGGTGGAGCTGGTGGTGGTGATTGGAGGCTGTGGGAGGAAGCGTGCGCAACGAATCTAGCCATAAAGTGCAAATACGTGAGAGAGTGAGAGGGGAAAGGTGGGCTGCCTTAAGGGCTTAGGTTCAGGCTAAGGGTGTTATTAGTGTGAGGAGAAGCCGGTGCGATGGCCTTGGGTGGTAGCAGCGACAGTGACACTAGGCTATGGTGAGAGAGAACCCAAGAAGAGAGAGAGGAGCATTTCGGAAAAGAAAGGGAAAGAGGGAGTTGTGATCGCTGGGTCTGTGAATGGTGGTCGCCAATGAAGGGAAAGGTTGGAGAGAGAGAGAGAGAGAGAGAGAGAGAGAGAGAGAGAGAGAGAGAGTTGCAACTGGATGGTAGCTGGGTTCGGTAGGGGAGGTCGCCAGCTTGAGGTGGTGGTAAGGAGGGTGGTGCAACTGAGCTAAGGGAAGCACACGGGTTGACAGGGGGAGGGGTGTGCTGCGCATGAGAGAGAGAGAGAGAGAGAGAGAGAGAGAGAGAGAGAGAGAGAGAGAGAGAGAGAGAGAGAGAGAGAGAGAGAGAGAGAGAGTAATGGGGGGGAAAAGGCCACAAGCTTGAGATTTAATCCTAACCCTTCAACTTGGGGTTATAAAAAAGATCTAACGGTGGAGATCTAAAAGACTAGTTTAATTGGCTTAAATGAATTAGATAAATAAGAAGATAATTAAAATACAACTTAGTAAAATAAAACAGTGAAACTCAATAATAAAATAATTTGAATTAAAAAGCCAATAAATAATAGACAATAATAAATAATAATAAAAAGTACATTAAAATAAATTACACAAATTAGGCAGTAATAATATTATTATTATTAATAATCAAAATAATAATAACCAATTTAAAATTAAGAGAACCAATAAGAATAATTAGTGAAATAACCTTTAAAAACACAAGTAAATGAGGGATATTACAAAAATATTGTTAGAATATTATTTTTTTAATATTATTATTATTTTAAAATTTGAAAAAGTTGAATTATTTATTATTTTTTATAAAAATTTAAGAAAATTATATTGATGAAATGATATGAAATGAAACAGTTTTACCATCTAAACAAGGCTATTGTTAGTTAGTTTATCCGAATCTAAGCCAACTCATTAATAGTTAAGAATAATTCTATTTGAAAATTTTCACACCTCGTATCATTTATTTAACATAATTCAATTTGAAAAATAAATTTTTAAATTTAAATTTTACAAATAAAATTATATCATATAAATGATATGTGGTGTAAAAACTTTTAAATAACACATCTCAAAGGTTAATACTTCAGTACTCACCGGTGGTCACACAAGAGTCATGACTCCTAATTAAAAAAATAATCTTGAAATAATAACAAACTTAAAATCATTCAAAAGAACTTCATAAGTTTTAAATATGAAAATACAAGAAGTAGTGAAATCTATTATAATTATAAATTATTTAAATAATTAATATTTTTAATCATCGTGGGATCCATTTTAATAGTGTGTCAAAAAATATGTTTGCAAATATATATTTTTAAAATAAAAATAAAAATCTAAGAAAATTGAAAAACAGAATAAAATAAAATAAAAGTAAGAAACTAAAGCATATAGTGGATTCAATGGGCCGAAATCGGCCATTCTGTTGGATATCAAATGGGCCGTAGATCGCATCGTAAGATTGAAATTTGAAATCCGAAATTGTATGGGTCTTAGATGGGTCTAATCAAGAAAAGGGCCGAATTAATGAAACTCTAAATGCGACTGATGATTATTTAAGAGAATCTGCCCTTTGAGGCTATAAGCCTATAATGACAGAAGTAGCTAGCTGCACTAAATTATAAATTAATTAATTGATGAATTGAATAATATTGTAATTAATCTTCAATATATTATTGGTTTTTCTTAAAACCAACAATCGGAAAGTTATGGGATGTATTAGGAAATTAACGATAGTATTAAGATATAAATTAAATAATAAAATATATTTAAATTTAAACTTTTAAAATCGGTGATGATTTGACATAATATCAAAGCAGTTATCTTGAATTTAAATTGATAAATTAAGTTTTTAGGTTAAGTGGTCGTGCTTTCACAGATAGTTGGTGCATAAATGGATCATATATTTGTCAGTGACATGAGTTAGTCTTTACCAATTAATCCAAGAAACATTTAGCATTTTAATTCATGGACAACACAAACTCAATCCATGCCAACCTTTCCCCACGTTGATTTAACATGCATGTTGTAATTTCAACTGATCCATACTGTAAGGATCGAATTTGGTGTAGACTAATGTTACATACAGTCGTGAAATATGCAAGCGTCATGTAGTTATTTTGAAAAATAGTAGAATCAACTATTAAAAAATTAATTTTCTTTTCACGCGGATGTCATATTTATTTATTTATTTTCTAAATGATTGTATAGCGCTTATATACTCACCATTGTAAGTATCATTTCTCTAAAATATATATAGTTGAAACAAACACATTGCAAATGCCGAATAAAGAACCGGCGTGTGGGCAATAATTTATAACTTGGCAACGGAAAAATCTTCTCATCAATCAGCTGGTTTACATATTCTACAGTACCACACACATAACATGGCCAATCGAGTTCACCAATTAAATATAAAAACACTCAAACCGGCCGCAGATCCTCTCCTCTTGTTCACGTGTTTTTGCCTTTCTTACTTGAAACGTTATTTATGATAATATATATTAATTCCATGCACCAACTTGATATATATGTAAAGCTAGCTTGAAGTAATTCGACTGTTAATTATTAATTGGAGAAGCTAGAATGATCGATGCAAATGGAAGGTGGCAATGATAATCAAGTTGAACTATGTTTATGGTTCAAACATGCCGAAAAGGACCCAACATCCTCTGTAAGAGATCGAGGCTATAAAAAACATACATATGTATAATAATTTATAAGGTTGGAAAGTAATTATTCATGTCATCTGCATTTTAAACTTCTTTTCTGTTCCAATATCAATAATCCAAAGTGGAGCATTAAGAAGATCTGAAAATGATTTTAGCTCCTTCAAAAGATCAGAATCTGAACATAAACTCTGAAAATCCTGGGTTGCCACACAGTCTCGTGATCGATAAGAAAGCACTAGTACTACTCCTAAGTGGGATGATTATTACTTTACATGTATAGATTGATTCAGCAGGATACAACATGATCATATATAATCATTGAGATCAACACGTTTCGCAAAATTGTGGGATCATTGGTCGAAACTTTCTCTTCCTGATCTAAATCGTTGAAAAGGTGTTAAAAATAAAGAAATAAACAAATAAATACCCAAGCTGATTTTATGGCCATAAGAAAAATGCCGAGTTTCTTTTCGTTATGATCAACTTTATTTTGGTTTGGTTGAACATGTAAGAATATATTCTATATGAGAAGGTAATGAAATGAATGTAGAGGTCAATACGAAGTCTAGCTTAGCTTGGCTTGCATATCTCTCTATAATAAAAAGCATCAATGATCCTGCTACAGTAATGAACAGTGCAATCCCATTCCGTTTCCGTGTTTCATGTATTTACTCTTTGCTTGTGTGTTTCATCCGTGCAAAAGTGTTTAAATTCATTGGTTGTGCAGTCTAAACACGCTGGTTGCATTGGTACCAAGCCCTGCTCTTGTCCCCTCTTGTCAGTTATCAGTGCATGCGTATAGAAGATCCTTCAGTTGGTCAGTGCATGCCTGTAGTTAATTGTGAGTCTTGCATGCGTATGGGTAATTGTGACTTTTACATCTGTAACATATGGAATCACAAAACCATTAAAAAAAACATTCTTAATCTGGATAAAAAAAATAATTAAAACCTTAAAAACAAATAAAAAAAATCCTGCCCGTTCAGGATAAAGAAGAAAAAATTGCTCAGTGTAGAAGAAAAACAAATGACATATGATTAATCACAACAAAGAAAACAGTGCTCACTACCTAAGAAGAAAAAACAAATGCCATATGAAAAGATCACAAATATTTAATCCTGATAAATAAAAATGCAAGAAATAAAGAATCAATCACGACAATTTCTTTTTGATGTAAAAGAAATAAAACGTATGGTTAATTTTTTTTATTATGAAATATATACCTTTTTTTAAAAATAATTATGGGAAATAAAATGCAAGAAATAAAAAATGCATATGCAGTGGTATGATGCTGCCAGTTTTCCATTTGGTTTTCCAATATTTGGTTTGATTGGTTTTCCAGTGGGTTGATTGGTTTTGTAGTGGTCTGCTGCATGCGATGGGAGTTCCTAGGATGATAGTTCAGGAAGCCATTGCACCTTAAAAGGGTCTATGAAGATTATTTTTGTTCACCCTGCTTATGTCGTTTGGTGCTTTCTTTCAGAGCTGCACATTTAGTTCTTGAGTTATTTTCTTTACCCTACTGGCTTTTCTTTCTTCTTTCTTTCATTGTTACCTTACCCTACTAGCATTTCTTTCTTCTTTTTTTTTTTCATTGTTTCCTGCAGTGCTTAATGTTTTCTGTTCGTTTCTAATAGTGATTTCTTTTCAGGTTTTCTTGGTTGGAGACTTTCAGAGTTTTACATTTCTGATTTTTATCTCTGTAAGTCTATCTTGTGGTTTACTTATTTTGTTATCTTCCACTTTTCGATCCCTTTCATTTGCTATTGTCAGATTTATCAAAGATCTAAAAATAAAAGTGTACTCTTTCTTTTGTGAGCTATCTTGACAGTGAATAGGTTAAGAAAAGAAAATTTGTGTGATGTTTTGTCAGTGATATATCTAAAGCTAGGAGCAAAAAGAGAATTAGATAAACATCCTAGGGTGAGGATCTGAAAATAAAAATGTGTTCCAATAATAATGTATTCTCTTTTTGTTGGCTATCTTGATAGTTAATAGGTTAAGAGAAGGAAAGTAGTGTGAAGTAGTGTGATGTTGTGTCATTGGAAATTAAAAAACTTCAAAAAAAAAAACTACAAAAAAAAAAAAATGGAACAGCAGTTAAACCAGATGAATTCACAAACCCAAAACCCAAGACAGACCGTAATCCATTTAACCCAAGAAGCCATATAATTCCAAGAGCCAACAGCATATAACATACCCAAATAAATAAATAAAACCCCACAATTAAAAAAAAAACAGATGAACTCTAGAAATTAAATAAGTATTTATATAATTCCAATAGCCTAACAGTAATAAGAAATAGCAAAACATATCTGAAACTTGGGCTTGTATTTTTCAACCCTCTGATACATATCCAAGGCTAATTCCAGGATTGCTGATTTCTTGGGTGACAAACCCTAGCCCTACAAAAAAAAAAAATACTAATAAGTTTCAAAATGAAAAAGACTAGATAAGTAATTTGTTTTGCTTTCAGATATGTTTTGCTTTCACAGTAATTTGTTTTGCTTTCAGATATGTTTTTTTCTTTTAACAAAAAAAAAATTGTTAAGCAAAGTTCCATGCTTTCACAGAAACAAAAAAGCCATATGTCAAATTCGCATCTTTTACCAAAAATTAACTCAAATCGTATACTAAAAGAAAAAGACAAAAATAATCAATCCTAAACAATATATGACATAGAACAAATCAAGAATGGAATATTTACAATAATAACATGTTTGATGAACAAAAATTGATGCCTCAAAAATTTCATAAAAAAAAAAAAAAAAAAGATTCCCATGTTCAAAACAGAATAGATCTTCGACTACTGATAGCATATAAACACAAATTAAAAAATAAATTAAAAATCACGTGAAGCAATGCTATCTCCGATTAGAGCAGATCTAGAAAAAATAAACCCATCTTCGACTACTAATAGCATGCAAACAAATCCACAATCAACAAAGGGAAAACGACGGCTATGAAGAAAGAAACCCACAATATGTAAAAATAAACCCACAATCAACAAAGGGAAAACAATACAAACAGAGAAAAAAAATAGACAAACCGAACAGAACCTAAAAATAAAATAGTAGATCTAGCCAAACAGATCGAAAAGTACAAGACGAAGAGAAGCAGCAGCAGCAGTACACGGATTTGCAGAAAAATAGAACCAAACAAACAGAATAAAGTTCAAGAAATTACCTAACGAAAATGGAGAAAGTCGACTGCAGCAACACCGGTTGCAGAAGAAAATAACGCAATAAAAATGAAGAAGGAATGGACGGCGTGTAGGAGAAGAAAAATAAAACAAAGAAGAAGAAGAGTAGTGTGTGGCTGCGGTAGGAGAAAGGTGAAGAAGAAAAGAAAATGAGACAAGCCCTAACTCTAAGCAAGGTCAAAACACACCGTTTATGGAGAGAGAGCTGGCTGAAAACAAGCCAACGAATTGGGCTTCCAACAGCTACAAGGCTGGGCCCAAAACATGATTTAAAACCCACTAAAAATAAGCCCACCCGAAAATAGAATGGTACAACAAATAAAAATAGTATAATAAAAATAAATAAAAGTCAAATAAAAATACTGCAACTCAATATTAATAAAATAAAATATTTAAAGTTCAACGATAAAATAATTAAAGTAAAGATTAATTTAAATGCAAAGCAATAATTAACATCAAGAAAATACATTAAAATAAATTTTACAAATTAAAAATTATAAAATAATCCAACGATTAATACGTTAAATTTAAAACAGGAAAACTACTAATTCTAATAATTTAAACAATCATTCAATAAAAAGATTCACCATTCCACTGCTCTTTTTTCTATCTGTTTTCTTGTATATTAACAATTTTCTAAGCATGGAAAGTAATATACTTAGAACAATTTAAAATTTTAAGTAGCCCATCTAAAAATTTTATCGCAAATGATTTATAGTATTTTTTTTTCTTTTAAATTAATACTGATTGTTCATAAACGTTTTATGATAAAATAATTTCTGACATGTTAGATTATAGTTTAGATTATAAATTTCATAAATTAAAAAAATATATCATCTCTAAATTAAAAAATGTATAATAATTTTGAATAATAAATGAATCCTACAAATTTAACAAAAATATTTTAAATATTGAAATTTCTATATTCTTGACAATAATACATGATTTTTACAAGTCGATGACCTTACGTAGATAAATATGGGTTTGATTGTATTCATGGTAAATCAAACTTGATTTCATATTTTATATTAATGTTGACCATGTTAGGCTAATATATATATTTCTATATAATATAACCACTATCCTATTAAATTAAAAAATAAAATAAAATAAAATTTTAAATTTTAAACTTTTTATCAAATTGATTTAAAAAAAAAATACTATCTGCACTTAAAATTTGATGAAGATTTTAAAATTTGAGATTTAGAATTGAAATTAAACAAAAAAAAAAAACTCATGAACTGATAAATTTCACATTTAAATATATTTAATATTGTATAAAAGAATAATAGTGAATACAGTCTTAACTAATGTAAAAGTAACACATTTTTTTTAACAAAAAGTAGGATTTATTATTAAAAAATTATTTTATTCATATAAACTCTTATATGAATCATGTTTTTAATAAAATTTCGAAACACTTATACACTCAGTAAATATATAAATATAAATATAAATAATTTTCACGAGGGCAACAATTAATTTGCATGAACCATAATGGAACCATCCACTGGAGAGACCAGTACTACTACTTCATGCACTACTATTGATCATTGAATGAAATACACAAATATTAAAGGTCCAAATTAACCATCTACGTCAATTCAACAAGGGCATGCAGTGCATTGGCGCTAGATAGCTAGCTTCACTCTTAACATATATATATGAGAAATACTTTTTGCAGTCGGGAGATGCAGTCGGTGTGCAGTCGGCTGTAAAAAAAAAATTAATACGGGACCTACATGAAAAAAAAAAAATTCTTTTTATAACTTTTTATAATTCATGTAGGTCCCCTTGAATATAAAAAAAAATTTTTATAATTTTTTTTTATTCATTCCGTACAGCCGACTGCACACCAACTGCGTGTGGCGACTGTATGTAGCAAAGCCCTATATATATATATAGCCGACAGTCACGACATTCTCGTACATCCACTTTTGTTTTTTAATAATATATCGTACATCCACTAGAAACTATATATGATTAATTAAAAAAAAAAGTATTTAGAAAATTATAATCTACTTTGATCAGTGGGTCACCCTTGACCAAATAATTAACATTTTTCATCCATTTCTCGCATATCTCTAAATATATCTAGATATATATATGTGTGTGTGTATATATATTATAAATACATATGTATGTATTCTAAATATTAAAAAATAATAATATTTTTTAATTCAAACTTGTGAAAGTTAAAAAAATTCAAATATATTAAAAATAATAACACTTTATTGTAGAGTTGGAAGAAAATTGAGAAATAATTGTGTATGTCATTTTTAGTTTGAAAGTTTTTTGTAAAAATTATTATTTTTGAATAAATAGTTAGACACTTACGTGTCGTTTGGATAGTAAGAGAGAGAGAGAGTCAAGGACTCGAGGCGTTGCTTCATACATGGTTTCTTTTGTAACTTTCTTTGGACCACAGAAAATTAGAAATGGCTCGATCACGTTCGATAGAAACCACAAGTGTATTCTACCCGGCCTGGTCAATTCATCATTAGGCAAAAGAATAAATATTCTACCTATCATCACTACATATATTATATATAATAATAATAAGCATTCCAGATCTTTTATTACAACCATATTTATTACAATGTTCATTTTATTCTCTATACATTAAATTATCAATTCAAATCAATTTTCAAGAGAAGAAAAAAAAAAATCGACAATTTATATACATATGTGTGTGTGTATATATATATATACAATGCAATCAAAACTTACAATGCATTTTGTGTCTAGACAGGAATTGTCCTCCTCATCAAGAGATCTAAATATATAAAAGACTCTCTATTGTTCATCTCAAGACCTGTAAGTGCCTTTATATATATATATATATATTTCTTTTTACTGGTCCCCACTTATAATTTTTTTGTGAGTACTTACTTTAAATAGTAAATTAATATTGAGAAATATTTCATTCAAGAATTTTGATATGTGATATCGATCTATGCTTTTTATAAGTTTCATTTTCATGGTATTTTTTCATTCCATGTGTTATTTTGTTATCTTCATTTCCTTGTTGATTTAAAGTATGATTTAATTTGGTTGAATGTATTTTTCAACATATGAGGCAACGAAATTATTTATAGCATTTAAAATACATCATGCATGTATCGATTTCGCATTAATCAGTTGTTATTTATTTATTTAGTTTTGGTTGTATCGAACAGTATCCAACTTTTGGAAGAATCATTTGCTTCGTTAACATAATGAGAAGTGGTAAGATTGTGTTAATAAGTTATGTAGCATTTGTTTTGAAATAGTAATATTAATTTTGTAAAAGTTAAGTTTGGACACTATTTTTTGAAGATCATACAAAACAACGAGCGAAGAATATTTTGTATAAAGATTTACCAGAAGAGAAAAAAGAAGAACTCCGTAGAAAAGATAGAGAAAGATATGCTAAAAAAAAGGCATCTAGCAGCAATTCCCTCCAATTAAAAGATTCAACTTCATTTGGTGGTGATCAACTGACTACATCAATTGATGAACTTTCAAATGATGATGTCCAACGTATAAACATCATTCAAGACTTTACTGTTCTACAAAAGGTGTCAAAGAGACAACGAATTTTCCGCGCTGATGTTGACATCAATGAATTGAGTTCATGTCATGAAGTATGTGTTCCTCCTGCTGTAAATGTCTGTGTGGTTGATTCAGAGGCAACTTCATCATTAAACAATGTGACAGATCAGTCTAATTGTCCGAGTGATTCTATGGATTTTCTGACACGTAAATCAGGAAATACATACATAGATGAAACAACCGTCTCAAATCAGTTTCTGATTCAACAGGTTTTCCTGAAATTATTTTGTCAGCTTTTTTATTCAAACGTCCTTATATTCTTTTTCATTGAAATTTGGGAACATTCTATTCAAATAGGCTCCATGTGTTATTCAGGAACAGTCAAGTTTTGAAACAAGTATACCGCCACCTTGTAGGGGTAAGAAACCAGTATAATAATATTATTCATTCTTCTCGTCCCATTGTCAACTCTTGCCACTCTTCCAGTAGTGTCCTTAGTCAGATCGTTCAAAGAACAATCGATGAGTTTATACCTATTGTCTTATATTCACTTTTGAACTCAATAGGTGAGGGGTATCGCCGCTCTGCTGGACTTAGGCAATTATTACAAGTTGTGCCATTTGAAGCGTATTCTTTGCCGTATGTCCCTTGTTGCAGACATTGTAAAGCAAAGCGATTCTATCATGAAACAAACGGATTTTGTTGTGCTGATGGGACACTTTCTTTGGCCACAAACGCTATCCCTGATCAACTTTATGATCTTTTCACCTCCAACACAGATGAATCTACGCATTTTAAGACCTATGTTCGGACTTATAATAATAAGTTCGCGTTTACATCTTTTGGAGTTAAATTCGATAGAGATCTTTGCAGACGGAATAGAGGAATTTATACCTTTCGAGCTCAGGGACAGATCTATCACTATATCAATGATTTAATCCCTTTAAATGGTCGTCCTTCTTATCTCTAATTGTATTTCTATGATACAGAGCATGAATTAGAAAATCGCATTTCTGATTCAGACAGAATGAATCCATCAATTATAGCTCAACTCATCGATATTCTTCGCATCAATCCATATTCTATTTTTTTCCGGTCTCTTGGTGATTTGCCAAATTTGGAAAATCAAGTAATCCATATAAGATCAGATGCTGGTTTAGATTAACGTGTATTCAATGCCCCGACATCTTCACAAGTTGCAGCAATATGGGTTGAAAATGAAGATGCAGATCAGCTAGGAGGACGAGACATTTGTGTGTTTAGTCATTCTGGTGGAAGTCATATAGTTCAATATTATTTTGGCTGCTATGATCCACTTCAATATCCGTTATTATTTCCTCTTGGCGATACTGGTTGGCATCAAGGAATTCAAAGGGTCAATAGAGAAAGCACATTAACAAGTGATGAAACAATCCGATCAATAGATCCTCACCAATCAATGTCAGCAGAAGAATTACTTAGAAGAGAACAACGAGGTTATAGTGTAATCTTAATCTTTCCATTTTCTACTTAGTTTGTAGACGTCCAATTTTGTAATATTTCATTCCCTTACAACTTTTGCAGCATTAAACAGAAAAAGGAAGGATCCAGTTGTTTCGTGCCGTGAATATTATTGCTACAAGTTACAAATCAGAGAAAATGTCAGATCAATTTTGTTACTGTCTGGTCGCTTATTGCAACAATTTGTTGTTGATATGTATGTTAAGATCGAGACGTCGAGATTAGATTATTTCCGTAGCAAACAACAACATATTCGATCTGAGTTATATCAAGGTATTGTTGATACCATTACACTTGGGGAAGCTGATGCTTCTAAAGTTGGAAAACGGATTATTCTGCCTTCGTCATTTATTAGGGGTCCAAGAGATATGCGAAAAAGATATATGGAAGCAATGGCTTTAGTTCAGCGTTATGGTAAACCAGACATTTTTTTAACAATGACGTGCAATCCAAACTGGCAAGAAATTTCAAATGAATTACGCCCGCATGAGGAGAGTCAAAATCGGCCTGATTTGGTTGCTTGGGTCTTTCGTGCAAAATTAGAAGAATTAAAGGATCGATTATTCAAGCAGCAAATATTTGGAAAAGTCTCAGCATATGTTTATGTTATTGAGCACCAAAAAAGAGGGCTTCCACATGCACATTTTTTAATTATATTACAGAGAGATTGGAAACTCTATGCGCCTGAATCTTTTGATGAGATTGTATCGGCAGAAATACCTGATAAAAATACAAATTTGCACTTGCATAATGCTGTTATCAACCATATGATGCATGGACCATGTGGAGTGTTGAATCCAACAAATGTTTGCATGAAAAAAAATGGTTGTTGCAAAAGCCAATATCCAAAAAGTTTTGCATCAAGTATGACTGTTGGAAATGATTGCTTCCCAATATATAAGCGTTCTGACAATGGAATAATTGTCAAAGTGAGAGGCCATAATTTGGATAACTGTTGGGTCGTTCCATATAATCCGTATTTGCTTGCAACATTTGACTGTCACATTAATGTCGAGATTTGTTCTACGATAAAGGCAGTCAAATATCTTTACAAGTATATTTACAAAGGGCATGATCGTGTTGCTTTCAATTTGGTTTCCGAACAAAACAATCAACAAATTGATGAAATCCAACAATTCCAATCGGCCCGATGGATTGCTCCACCTGAAGCTATGTGGAGAATATATGGCTTCATTGTTAATGAAATGTATCCAGCAGTATATAGTTTACATTTACATCTTGAGGATCAACACCAAGTAACTTTTCGAGAAAATGAAAACTTAATCAATGTTCTCAACTCTGATCGGTCTGCAAAATCAATGTTAACAGAATTCTTTGCATTAAACCGGGTGGATGAAAATGCCAGGACATTATTGTACAAAGAATTTCCAGAATTTTATGTTTGGAGCCAACAATACAAACAGTGGACTCGTTGGAAAAAAAAAAACTGTTATAGGTCGAATTGTTACAGCAAATCCATTTGAAGGCGAGAGATATTATCTGCGGATATTGCTAAATCATGTAAGAGGACCTTTGTCGTTTGAAGATCTTAGGACAGTTGATGGTGTCGTGGCTCCAACATTTCGTGAGACAGCAACTATGCATGGTTTGCTACAAAGAGACAATAGCTTAGAAGATTGTTTACATGAAGCATCTCTATATCAAATGCCGTCCAGCTTGAGACGACTGTTTGCAACTATTTTGGTTTATTGTAATCCAACCAATCCGAGAGAGCTTTGGGAACATTTTGAGCAAGATATGTCAGTTGATTTTAGGTCGACTGAAGATTCTATGTTGAATGTAAGAATGCAAGTTTTGCGCTCAATCTCTTTTACACTTGAATCAATGGGGAAAGACATTAATTCGTTCCATCTTCTTGATGACAACATTTGTTTTGATGAAGACCAAGTCGAATCTAGGGAAATCGATGATGAATTGGCTGTTGAAATTCCAGAAGAAGATATTGTTGCATCAGAAGCGCTTAATAGTAAACAACGACATGTCTATAATTCAGTTTTGGGAAAGGTTTTTTCTAATGAAGCTGCTACATTTTTTGTTGATGGCCCTGGTGGGACGGGGAAGACATTCCTGTACAAGGCACTTCTTGCCGCAGTAAGATCAAGAAAATTAGTCGCACTTGCAACTGCTTCATCTGGTGTTGCTGCATCTATCCTTCCTGGAGGTCGAACAGCACACTCGCGCTTTAAGATTCCACTGGATACTGATGAACATAGCATGTGTTGTGTCAGTAAACAAAGTGCCATCGCGAAGTTACTACGTGTGGCAAGGTTAATTATATGGGATGAGGCCCCTATGTCAAGAAAACAACATATTGAAGCATTAGATAAAATGCTACGAGACATTAATGATTCAGAGTTAACATTCGGTGGAAAAGTTATCGTTTTTGGTGGAGATTTTCGCCAAGTTTTACCTGTAGTTCGTAAAGGAACAAGACAAGAACATGTTGATGCCAGTTTAGTTTCTTCTTACTTGTGGCCTACATTGATCAAGTTTCATTTGACTGAAAATATGCGAGCAAGATTGGATCTAGTCTTTTCAGAATATGTGTTAGAATTGGGCAACGGAATGCCACCAATCACAGTTGATGAAACTATAAAAATTCCTGATGGAATGCTTGTTTCGTATGAAGATGACTGTACTTCTTTGGATCATTTAATAGATGCTGTTTTCCATGATATTCATGAATATTCAATAAATATTTCAGCTATGATGAATCGGGCCATATTAACACCAAAGAACAGTTATGTTGATGAAATAAATGCATTACTAATTCATAGATTTCCTGGTGAGATTAAGCGATATTATAGCTTTGATGAAGCAATAGATGCATCTGAACAATCAGTTATGGAGGATTTTTTAAATACTCTAACCCCAAATGGACTTCCTCCTCATGAATTGTTACTGAAGATAAACTGTCCTATCATGCTACTTAGAAACATTAATCCTTCAGAATGACTATGCAACGGAACACGTCTAATTTGTCGGGCTTTTGATCGAAATGTCATTGATGCAGAAATCGCAGTTGGGCACCACAACGGAAAAAGAGTCTTTATTCCAAGGATCCCATTCTTACCAAATGTTGATGAAAATAGTGGCTTCACATTCAAACGAACTCAATTCCCTATCAGATTAAGTTTTGCAATGACTATAAATAAGTCACAAGGGCAAACATTGGATTTTGTTGGAATATATTTACCTCAACCTGTTTTCTCACATGGTCAATTATATGTGGCTCTATCAAGGGCAAAGACTGCATCTACAATAAGGATTTTACTACGGCCAGTATCAACTGAACGATCAGAAAAGAACTGCACAAAAAATATTGTCTATACGGAATTATTAAGATTAGCATCTTCAGATTAATGTTAAATGGGTAATGATTTAATTCTATAATTTCAGTTCAATTACTTCAACAAAATTGCGCATTTAATAGAATTTTCTTTTCTGTATGTTTAGTATTGTGTTTTTTAATTTATTATGCTTTTCAATTCTCTTTGCAATTTTTTTTTTTAATTTAGTATTGGGTTTACTATACTTACACATTTAATATCTTTGTATGTGAACAGCTTTAAAGATGCAGACGGTTTATACATCGATAAAAGATATCACTCCAAGTACAAGAGACTGGAAAATCAAAATGATTGTGGCAGAGAAGTCACCCAAACGAACAGGTCAACGCTCACCAGTGAAGTACCAAAGCCTAACATTGATTGATCCAGAGGTATAGTATTTATTTCTATATATTGTCTTTTATTTTTTTTAGTGGATTAAAAACTGGTAAATGATTTTGTTATTTTTGCATTCTATCTATTAAGTTTTGTTTTTATTTTTTATTTTTTTACTACTAATTTGTTGGGTCTTTTGATGTTTGATTTTTTAAATCTTTGGCTTCCTTATATAAATTTCGATGATGTTCTATTAATTTAGTTATCTTCCTGTAACATATTTAAAAACAAAAATTTTACACATAACTCAAAACAATTTAAAATCAAAGAAAATCATTATACTCAATTATTTATTACAATTTGTTTTCTATAAATTATTCATTACAATTTTTTATATAATACAGGAAAATCGGCTGCAAGCTACGATATTTGATAAGGATATTGACTCGCTGTGACGCCCCCAAAATCCCCACGCCCGAACACGGGGAAATTGAGACGTCCGGATGGTGACACCCCGGGTCACCATCCCATCGACGGGTGCCGAGTGTGTGCAAGGCAGCAATTGTGTACAGAGAGGCACGCAGCGGATAAGAAAGTCATAACTAAGTACCAGAATTTTTCTTAACGTAGCACAAGCTGTTTAAAACATACATAGATAAAATATTACATATATCACAAATACAGTTTTAAACAAATAAAAAGACAACATCAGCAACCCGGCGGAGCCGCATCCTCGGGCTCAGCCTCTTCCTCCTCAACCTCATCTCCTGCACCAAAAGCTACGGGACCACGAATGGTACCGCAGGTAAGTAAAACCCAAACACTACCAGATAAAAACACATATAACTCAAACAAGATGCATGAAACATGCCCAATGCACAAACCCGTAAAACACAAGTTTTCCACGCACGCCAAAAGACACATTTGACATCTCAAACCATTATCCAATTTTAACCGTATGCACCATGACCTCCCCTAGGGGTCATCCGCACACCCTGGCTCCAGTGTCACACCGCAGAGTACCGCCACGCATGTGACACCCAACGAGCGATGCCCAGTTCCGCGCCCCGCGCGTGCGTAGCCAAGCATCCTCTAGCCCTCGCCAGCGAAGGGCCACGGAGTCGGTGAGTAGGCCGATGCCCGGTTCCGCGCCCGGCGCGTTCGTAGCCAAGCACCCCCTAGTCCCGCTCCCATTATCGCTTTCGATAACTCAGGGGACATCACTCAGTTTATTCCGCTCCCGAGTGACCAGAGGAGCTCCACCGAGATAATAACCCATCCCGGCTTGGGTTCGTGATACCCACGCACCCGCAACACACTCACGCCAAAACACAGGCTTTTCTCATAAACCCACACACACGTGCATGCACCATGTAATGCCAAATCAATGCACAATAAAATAATCCAACAATCATAAATCAAATAAACAAGCAACTCCGTCCTCCATCCATCCGACCCCCGAAACTCCTCGGACTCAGTCCGGAATCAACAACCAACAACAGATAATAAATAAATTGAAAGAGCAATATATATTAAAATCTGAAAATAGGGTTTGGAAAATACTTACAGCGCTATACGGCAATTTTAGAAAACACGAGGCGTTGCAAACGGCGGAAAAACAGCAACGTCACAGTGAAAATTCACTGTGGCCGTGGGTCCGAAAAACCCACTTTTGAACGGGGACAAACTAGGTCACGAAATTGATAGGGAATGGTCTAGAGGTGGTTGTGAAGCTATTGGAAGTGACGGACGGCCGTGGGTGGCGGCGGAATGGCCGGAAATGGCCGGATTACCCAAAACGGAAACTAAGCTCGTAGGAGCTGTTCCGGTGGTCGTTGGAGGCCGGAAATAGGTGGGTTAGGACGGCAAGGAGTCGGTGATGAAGTGGTGAAGAAATGGTGGCCGGAGGTGGAGCGACGGCGGCGGATCGGAGCAAAATCCGTGCGCCCTTTGGAAGCTTTTTCCGGCCAAATGGCCGGCCGGTTGGGGGTGGGTTTTGGAGGGAAGGTAGACCGGAAGGAGAGGAAGAGAATGGGACCGGTGGGAGGCCGAACGGTGGCCGGACGGCGGCGGTAGGGCTTAGGGAAGGTGACGCCGGCGTAGGGAGAGAGAGAGAAGAGAGAGAGAGCACGGGGGGGGGGTATCCGGGTCGAGCGGGAGGGAGGAGAGAGAAAAGAAAGAGAAAAAAGAAAAAGAAGAAAAAAGAAAAGAAGGGAAAAGAAAAAGGAAAAAAGGGAAAAAGAAAAAAAGATGTAAAAAGAAATGAGGTCCAGTCCTCACTCCGGGAAAAGAAACAAACCGCCAAAAAGATTAAAACCACAAAAACAACTAAAAGAAATAAAACACAACCTCAAATAAATTAAAATAAATTAAAACCGACTTTAAAAACGCAATTAAAATAAAATAAAATATCTGATATATTAATTAAAATAAAAACAATTATTTCAGCGAAAATACACTTAAAAGCGGGTCATCACATCCTCCCCTCCTTAAAAACAATTTCGTCCTCGAAATTGCAAGATCACCATCAACTTAAACCAAGCCACACAAACGCACATGAACCAACTGAGACCAAGATTAAAATTACATACCTTCATCATTCAAACAAATATGGATATTGCTCCCTCATGTCCGCTGCTCGCTCCCAAGAGAAGTCTTGAGCTAACGGATCTCCCCAAGCCACTTTAACTAAAGGTATCGTCTTGGACCTCAACTGTTGCTCCTTCCAATCCAAAATCTGCGACGGAACAACCTCGTAAGTGAGATCCGGTTGCAACTGAATACCTGCTGGGTCGACGAAACGTGGCTCTTGCTGTCCAAAGCTCTTCTTCAGGGATGATACATGGAAGACGTCATGAACATCTCCAAAATAATCCGGCAAAGCAACTCTATAGGCGACGGACCCTACTCTCTCCAGAATCTGAAAAGGGCCGACGTACCTCGGATCTAGTTTCTTTTTCTTACCAAAACGCTTAACACCTCTCATGGGAGAGACTTTAAGATAAACCCAATCACCAACTTCAAATGACAATTCTCTCCTCCTGGTATCAGCGTAGCTTTTCTGGCGACTCTGAGCTGCCGCCATTTTTTCTCTGATGATCCGGACTTGGCTTTGCATTTCCTGAATTATTTCGGGTCCAATTACCCTACTCTCCCCAACTTCATCCCAACACAAGGGCGACCTACACTTTCTCCCATAAAGAGCTTCATAGGGAGCCATCTGAATGGTCGCATGGTAGCTGTTATTGTAGGCAAACTCAATGAGCGGCAAATGATTTTCCCAACTCCCTTGGAATTCCAGGGCACATGCTCTCAACATGTCTTCCAAGGTCTGTATGGTGCGCTCTGACTGGCCGTCTGTCTGCGGGTGATAAGCAGTACTGAACTTCAACTTAGTACCCAAAGCTGCCTGCAAACTCTTCCAGAACTGCGATGTAAACCTCGGGTCTCGATCCGACACTATAGTCTTTGGTATGCCATGTAGCCGAACTATCTCTTTGACATACAAACGGGTCAACTTACCCAAAGAGTCGGTGTTGTTAACAGGCAGAAAATGAGCACTCTTCGTTAACCGGTCCACAATCACCCAAACAGAATTCTTCCCACTAGGTGTTCTCGGCAAACCCACAACGAAATCCATCGTGATGTCATCCCACTTCCACTCAGGAATAGGGAGGGGTTGGAGCATACCCGCAGGTCTCTGATGCTCGGCCTTTACCTGACGACACGTGTGGCATTTCTCCACATATAAGGCAACGTCCTTCTTCATTCCATCCCACCAGTAATTTTTCTTCAAGTCTCGATACATCTTTGTACTGCCGGGATGAACTGAATACGGGGCCGCATGAGCTTCCGCCATGATTCGTTCCTTGAAATCTGAGTCCTTTGGGATCACTCTGCGATCTCGGAACCGAAGTATTCCATCACTATCCATGCTATAGTGCAACGGCCCTCGAGATTTTCGGACTCTTTTCCTGATGTTCAGCAGCTTCTGATCCTTTCTTTGGAGAGCTTTCAATTCTTCAAAATCTATTACCCGAATGTCCAGAACCGAAGACAAAATCTCTACTTGCTGCGAACTCTCTATAAGGAGCCTTCTCATCCCATAAAGTAACGAATCCATTTCTGACGGTTCGGCTTCATCCTCCAAATGAGACTTCCGGCTCAAAGCATCAGCAACTATGTTAGCCTTCCCCGGGTGGTACTTGATCTCACACTGATAGTCACTGATTAGCTCTAGCCAACGCCTCTGCCTCATATTCAAATTTTTCTGGGAAAACAAATGCTTCAAGCTCTTATGATCAGTAAATACCTCACAAGCTTCCCCATACAAGAAATGCCGCCAGATCTTGAGTGCAAAAACAATCGCAGCCAACTCTAGATCATGCGTCGGATAATTCTTCTCATGGTCCTTAAGCTGACGAGATGCATAGGCTACAACCCGTCCTTCCTGCATAAGGACACAACCCAAACCGAACTTAGACGCATCACTGAAGACTACAAACGGCTTATGCGGTTCTGGGAGTGCTAACACTGGTGCCGTCGTCAGCCTGTTCTTCAATTCCTGGAAGCTTCTCTCACATTTCTCTGACCAAACAAATTCTGTATTCTTCCGAGTCAAAGCTGTGAGAGGTCCGGATAAACGAGCAAAACCCTCTACAAACCTTCGGTAGTAACCGGCGAGCCCCAAGAAACTCCTGATCTCGCGTACTGTAGTTGGGCGTGGCCATGACAAAATGGCTTCTACCTTACTGGGATCAACTGCCACTCCACCCTGGGAAATTACATGCCCAAGAAATTTAACTTCTTCCAACCAGAACTCACACTTGCTGAGCTTGGCGTACAACTGGTGCTCTCTCAATTTCTCAAGTACCAGACTAAGATGATACACATGCTCTTCAATATCTCGGGAATAAATCAGTATATCATCAATAAATACTACCACGAAGGAATCCAGATAAGGTTGGAACACCCGATTCATCAAATCCATGAAAGCGGCAGGAGCATTAGCTAGCCCAAACGGCATCACCTTAAATTCATAGTGTCCATACCTCGACCTGAAGGCAGTTTTCGGCACATCCTGCTCTCTGATTCTCAGCTGGTAGTATCCTGACCTCAGATCAATTTTTGAGAACACCGCTGCTCCTTGAAGTTGGTCAAACAAGTCATCAATCCGCGGGAGAGGGTATTTATTTTTGATGGTCACCTTGTTCAACTCCCTATAGTCAATGCACATACGAAGGGTTCCATCTTTCTTTTTAACAAATAAAACTGGAGCACCCCACGGCGACGTACTAGGCTGAATAAACCCCTTCTCTACTAATTCTTGCAACTGAGTCTTCAACTCTTTCAATTCAGCTGGTGCCATGCGGTAAGGAGCCTTATGCACAGGAGCCGCTCCAGGTTCCAAGTCTATAACAAACTCCATCTCTCGCACGGGGGGCAGTCCGGGCAAGTCATCCACAAACACATCGGGAAACTCTTCCACAACTGGAATATCTGCCAAGGACTTCCTCTCAGACGGCGTGGACACCATCTGAACCAAGAATGCATCCGCTCCCCATGCAATCTCTCTTCTTGCCTGTATCGCCGATATAATCATCGGCTTTTCTTTTAATCTACTCCCCGCAAATTCCAGACAATCACCATCCGGAAGCTGAAAGCTAATTGTCCGACTTCTGCAATTAATAGTCGCAGAATATCGGTATAGCCAATCCATCCCGAGGATGATATCAAAACCCAACAGCTTGAATACCACCAGATCAGCATCCAAAAATCTTCCCTCAAAATTTAACGGGCATCCCAAAGCAACCTTGGAACACCACACCATCTCGCCGTCGGGCAGCGCCACTACCATAGCCTTCGGCAACGGTTCCGTGACCAAGTTACACACCCGAGCAAATGTGGAAGACACAAACGATCGTGAAGCACCAGAATCAAACAAAGTACAAGCATAAAACTCATACAACCGGACTCTTCCTGTGATTACTCCCGCATCATGGGTCGCTGGTGCCTCATCGTCCACCTCTCCGGGCGTGACAGCATAAACCCGGGCTTGCACTGCTTGTCTCGGGTTGGTTCTTCCACCGTGTCTACCTCCACGGCTTCCTTGAGCTCTGACGGGGCAATCCCGAACTATATGTCCCACTTGACCGCACCGATAACACTGGGGTCCGCTACTCGTGCGACACTCGCCCTCATGAGCTCTATTACAAACCCCACAAACAGGCATACGTCCTCCCATGCGAACACTGGAGGATGCTTGAGATCGGGTTCCAGTCCGCTGAACAAACTTCTGAGGCGAACCCGAGCTGCTTCCTTCACCAGAAAAACTCCGCCTCTTTTGCCCTGAAGGGGATCCCATACACAGATTATTTTCCCGCTCTATAAGGGTGGCCACATCCACTAACTCCTGAAAAGTGGATATCCGATGGCTGACCACCAAACGGCGTATATCAGGGCGTAGTCCTTCCTGAAAACGCTCAGCTCGCAGCTCCTCTGTGGCAACAAGATGAGGAGCAAACCGCTCCAGTTCTATGAACCTCCGGGCGTATTGTTCCACTGTTGCGCCCCCTTGGACCAGATTAGAGAATTCTCTTGCCTTTTGCTTCCTTACCGATGCGGGAAAGAAGCGGTCATTGAATTCCTTCTTGAAACGCTGCCAGGTCACCGCAGCGAAAGATCCCAGTTCAGCTTCCAACATCACCCTCCTGGTATCCCACCAATCAGAAGCGATACCTTGTAAGAGGTAGCTGGCATAGAGTACCTGTTGTGCTTCAGTGCACCCACTCACCTCAAAAGTCTTCTCCAAATCTTTGATCCATTTCCCAGCCTGAAGTGGATCCTCATTCCCATTGAAGTGTGGAGTCCTATGCGCCAAGAAGCGCTCATAGGTGCACCCAGCTTGCACCGTGCTACTGGACCCTCCTTGATACATCCAAGGCCCTCCCTGATATGGCCAGGGACCTCCTGGTTGTGGCCAATACATTCCCTGTGGCGGACAAGGCTCTCCTGACGGTGGATAGGGCCCTCCTGATGGTGGATAAGGCCCTCCTGATGGTGGCCAAGGACCCCCTTGTGGTGGCCAAGGTCCTTGTGGTGGCCAAGGCCCTGCCTGTTGTGGCCTAATATTCTGTTGCATGAACTCCGTCATCTGCCGAATTGCTTCGGCTATGGAGTCATCCCTGGATGTATTGTCTTGCGGTTCCTGAGTATTTTTCCTTGGTCTACCTGGTCTCCCCATAATTCTGTCACAACACCACCCTTGACCCTCCTTTAAGAAAACAAACAAAAACCATCATAAAACCAACAAAACAAAACAGCACCACGCAGCGAGAAACAAAAGAAACCCGCATGCCAAAACATAACTAAATAAAACAGGCAAACAATCATAAACAAATAAAACAAATAAAACAACTATACTTAACATAACTTTAAAACACAACTTTAAAAACATTCTGGTACTACCTACGGGACTTGTGGTTTTACCCAGAGCCAAACCGCTCTGATACCACCTGTGACGCCCCCAAAATCCCCACGCCCGAACACGGGGAAATTGAGACGTCCGGATGGTGACACCCCGGGTCACCATCCCATCGACGGGTGCCGAGTGTGTGCAAGGCAGCAATTGTGTACAGAGAGGCACGCAGCGGATAAGAAAGTCATAACTAAGTACCAGAATTTTTCTTAACGTAGCACAAGCTGTTTAAAACATACATAGATAAAATATTACATATATCACAAATACAGTTTTAAACAAATAAAAAGACAACATCAGCAACCCGGCGGAGCCGCATCCTCGGGCTCAGCCTCTTCCTCCTCAACCTCATCTCCTGCACCAAAAGCTACGGGACCACGAATGGTACCGCAGGTAAGTAAAACCCAAACACTACCAGATAAAAACACATATAACTCAAACAAGATGCATGAAACATGCCCAATGCACAAACCCGTAAAACACAAGTTTTCCACGCACGCCAAAAGACACATTTGACATCTCAAACCATTATCCAATTTTAACCGTATGCACCATGACCTCCCCTAGGGGTCATCCGCACACCCTGGCTCCAGTGTCACACCGCAGAGTACCGCCACGCATGTGACACCCAACGAGCGATGCCCAGTTCCGCGCCCCGCGCGTGCGTAGCCAAGCATCCTCTAGCCCTCGCCAGCGAAGGGCCACGGAGTCGGTGAGTAGGCCGATGCCCGGTTCCGCGCCCGGCGCGTTCGTAGCCAAGCACCCCCTAGTCCCGCTCCCATTATCGCTTTCGATAACTCAGGGGACATCACTCAGTTTATTCCGCTCCCGAGTGACCAGAGGAGCTCCACCGAGATAATAACCCATCCCGGCTTGGGTTCGTGATACCCACGCACCCGCAACACACTCACGCCAAAACACAGGCTTTTCTCATAAACCCACACACACGTGCATGCACCATGTAATGCCAAATCAATGCACAATAAAATAATCCAACAATCATAAATCAAATAAACAAGCAACTCCGTCCTCCATCCATCCGACCCCCGAAACTCCTCGGACTCAGTCCGGAATCAACAACCAACAACAGATAATAAATAAATTGAAAGAGCAATATATATTAAAATCTGAAAATAGGGTTTGGAAAATACTTACAGCGCTATACGGCAATTTTAGAAAACACGAGGCGTTGCAAACGGCGGAAAAACAGCAACGTCACAGTGAAAATTCACTGTGGCCGTGGGTCCGAAAAACCCACTTTTGAACGGGGACAAACTAGGTCACGAAATTGATAGGGAATGGTCTAGAGGTGGTTGTGAAGCTATTGGAAGTGACGGACGGCCGTGGGTGGCGGCGGAATGGCCGGAAATGGCCGGATTACCCAAAACGGAAACTAAGCTCGTAGGAGCTGTTCCGGTGGTCGTTGGAGGCCGGAAATAGGTGGGTTAGGACGGCAAGGAGTCGGTGATGAAGTGGTGAAGAAATGGTGGCCGGAGGTGGAGCGACGGCGGCGGATCGGAGCAAAATCCGTGCGCCCTTTGGAAGCTTTTTCCGGCCAAATGGCCGGCCGGTTGGGGGTGGGTTTTGGAGGGAAGGTAGACCGGAAGGAGAGGAAGAGAATGGGACCGGTGGGAGGCCGAACGGTGGCCGGACGGCGGCGGTAGGGCTTAGGGAAGGTGACGCCGGCGTAGGGAGAGAGAGAGAAGAGAGAGAGAGCACGGGGGGGGGGTATCCGGGTCGAGCGGGAGGGAGGAGAGAGAAAAGAAAGAGAAAAAAGAAAAAGAAGAAAAAAGAAAAGAAGGGAAAAGAAAAAGGAAAAAAGGGAAAAAGAAAAAAAGATGTAAAAAGAAATGAGGTCCAGTCCTCACTCCGGGAAAAGAAACAAACCGCCAAAAAGATTAAAACCACAAAAACAACTAAAAGAAATAAAACACAACCTCAAATAAATTAAAATAAATTAAAACCGACTTTAAAAACGCAATTAAAATAAAATAAAATATCTGATATATTAATTAAAATAAAAACAATTATTTCAGCGAAAATACACTTAAAAGCGGGTCATCACACTCGCGACAAGATACTTTGGACATTTTCCAGTCATATTACATCAGTAATGCATATGTGAAGCCATTGGATCCAAAATATAGAATTGAAACACATGAATATCAATGGATCTTGAATGCTAAAACGATAATTGAGGAAGTTCCAAAGGATGAAGGACAATTGGAGCCACCAAAGTACCAATTCATTCCGTTCAATGAATTAGATGCTTACAAGAATTCAATTGCAGAAATAGGTAATTCACTCTTTATTTTATAATATTTAATTATCAATATACTAAAAATTTAAATCTTATTTGTCAGATATTTTAGCTGTTGCAATCCAAATTTGGCCATGTAGAGAGATAACTTTAGCGCGTGGACCAACAACTATTCAAGAGATATATGTTATCGATCAAGGGTAAAAATATTTTTTGGGTAGTTCACTCTTTTAGAATTATGTTTCAATTTTTATTTCTTGCATATTCTGCTAATTCCTTTTTTTATTCTAATTTTGTAGCTTAAACCCCATATGTTTAACTATGTGGGGTCGATTTGTGCAAGATGAATGCAAAAAAATCTCGGAAATAATTGAGACAAAGCCAGTTATACTTGGAACAAAAATAAGAGTTGGTTCTTATAATGGTATTTTTAATAATTAACAATCTTATATTTTCTTTTACATTATATATGCTTGCATTAATTATGATGCCTATTTCTAATGAAGGATTATCTCTATCATCACGTCCGAAAAGTAAATTTATGATCAATCCTGTTATTCCTGAGGCAACTTCATTGCAAGAGTGGTAATCATCACAAATAAGTCATTATTTGTTTCATATAATTTGAATATTAAAATTTTCATATTTTTATTTCTTATTATGTTGTATTTGTTTTTATGAATTTTAAGGGCGGTGATTAATGATTTATTACTCAAGAGTATTATTACAAAAAACTTGACATACCCATCTGCATCTCTATCTTCTGTTGGAATTCGGGAAATAATCAAGAATTGTGATGTTGCGGAGTTCATCAAAAGTTTGCAACCCATGGCGGTAAAATCCTATTCTCAATAACAAATTCAAATATTTATACAATCAATTCTTCTAAAAAATTGTTTCTAATGTGATGCAGAAAACAAAATTTTGGATAAAGGCGAAGATAATTGTGGTTGATTTGCGCCAGATATTTTTTTATATGTCATGTATTGGCTGTAATAAAGGAACTGGATATGATTACAATGATACATTCCTTTGTTACCATTGCAAACACCAAAGCATTTCCCAACCACGGTATGTATATTTCAAATTTTTTGTTTGATAATTTATGTAATAGATTTAATGTATAGTTTTTATTGATTCTAACTTAAAATGATATTTTCAACAAATTTATAGTTGCCGAGCATATGTTGAACTCGACGATGGTACAGGAAGATTATCTGCTGTTATGTTTGGTGAAATTGTAGAAGAAGCATTTGGTTGTTCAGCAGTTGATCTTATGAAACATACTGGAGATGTACATCTTCTTATTTTCTATTTGCTTTATTGTTGTGAGTAGACAAGTCTATCTCAAAATTTTTAACATATTTAATACATTATCTATAAAAACATTGAGGTTTATATTAAAAAAACTTTTAAAAGTAAATTATAACAAAAATCGTTAAAATTGATTTTTATATACCTGTCTATTATGTCAATTTTATTTTTATTTATAACATGCTTAGTAATTTAATTAAAAACATTGCATTAAAAAATTTGTGTTAATTTAGAAGACATGAATTTTCAGCATATAAGGTATTTAAATTTTTATTAATTATGCAATTATAATTAAAAATTTCCTTTGCAGGAACATTTGTCATATATAGAAAATCTTGTGGCACAAGTTTCACAAAAAGAGTGGAAGATTGAACTTTTAGTAGATGTCGATCGACTCAGCTAAAAGCAGTACAAGAATTTCAATGTCGTCTCTATTGATGCTGTACAAGATAACACAAAATGATGGATCAAAGTAAAAACAGCAAATGACTCATGTTTTGAACTGATGTTTTTGTTGGGCTTGTATTAAACTTATCACATGTGTTGGACTATGTTATGTTTTGAACTAATGTTTTTGTTGGGCTTGTATTAAACATGAAACTTTGCTAAAACTATCGATATTATAAACATGTATTAAACTATGTCTTATTTTGAACTAATATTTTTATATTTTAATCTATACAAGTATGTAATTATTATTCTATATTTAACTATCATTACCTTAAATGTTTACTAGATTTCACATTTTTTTTCTATATGTTTTAAATTATCGATTAAAATTAATTTTTTTTATGAAATATATATCTTTTTTTAAAATAATTATTTCATTAAACTAGATAAACGTGCATTGCATGTTACTTCTACCTAGTATATATATATATATATATATGCAAGCCATGCCATTTTGTATTCGGTGTCGTATATATATGGTCAATATTGTCCGTTTCCATGAAACGAAGCAATATATATATATATATATGATGCATGCATGATGATGTGAAAACACTTGCATGATGCATGCAGCTAGTGGTGGACAGAACATGACACGCACACATGATGATGAGGTACTAATTTGTGACTTTTCCTGGTTCCACGCGTGGCTGACTAGCTCCTAGCTAGTTGGAATTAATGGTTGGCCTTCGGCCATTTCATGAATTTCTTAACTGGGAAAGGTGGACCTTCGATCTGTGCAGTCCAGACACGAAAAGTAGTAAAACAACAGCCCATTTTATCATAGAAACTGTTATATTATTCCTGAGAACGGGATTCTTCGATCATGACAGCCAATTTAATTAGCATATATCCTGCAAATGTGACGCCCCTCATGACTTCTACTTAGTAATTTAGAGTCAATTAATAATAATTCCCTGATTTATATTACTGTATGGTCTTCTTATATTACTGTACAAAATTATATTAACCCTTGTTTGTACTAAAAGCTGCCGATTGCTGTCGTGATTGTAAGATAACACGAACAGTTAATTTGTTGATGAGGAAGCAGCTTGTTGTTTATTTAATTAATTATCACAAATTACAAAGCATCCTTAACAGAAAAAAAAAAAAAAAAAGAATACCTCAAAACCAAGAAGAAGAGGAGAAGAAGGAATGGAAACCTCGAAAACAAGCTATATATAGCATTTCGCACGTAGTACCAATATTTCCACTAATCTCCACCAAAACCTTACAAATATTCAAGCTAGGCACACTTCATCTAATTATTGATGTGGTCAACTTAATGTAGGGTCAGGCAGCTTCCTTCTTGCTTTTGTTCATCCTAAAAGTAGTCTTGATAAAACCAACCGCAAAAGCTGTATGCATGCCCGGGCTGGAAGTTCTAACTCAATATGCAGATTTGACCTAAACGCCCTAGAAGATCGAGATCACTAGACTCTGTTCATCATCTGCACACTATCTTGATCTTTTCCTTGCTTATTATTCCCAGTTTCCTTGATCTCGCCGTCCTCAATTAGGTTGATGCCCTTGTACCACTTAGCACAAAACAAGTAAAGCACAAAGTCAAAAGCCGTTAGCACTGCAATCAGGAAGTAAAACCTGTCAATGTGGCCAGAGTTCAAGTCATTTGGGATCCATCCCGGATTATTGCCTCTTGCAGTAATTCCCGTGACCATATTAACCAGCAAGCTACTAACATAATTTCCAAGAGAAATGGAAGCCATGCAAAGCGAACTTCCGAAGCTTTTTATCCCATCAGGGGCTTGTCCATTAAAGAACTCCAATTGACCAACATACATAAACACTTCAGAAGCACCAACAAGAACATATTGTGGAATTTGCCATAGAATGCTTAAGGAGCTACTCTTTTGATCAGGCCTTGTATGTTTGAGCCTTTCAATCTCAGTGGCACCTGCTGCCACCATCGATAACATCCCAATAATTAGCCCAACACCCATTCTTTGGAGCTCGGTTATGCCCTTGGGATTCCCACTTAATCTTCCTGCAAGGGGAACAAGAACTCGGCGATAGAGTCCAGTGCAACTGAAGACACTGAGAATGTCAAAGACAGACATGCTGGCAGCTGGAAGGCGAAAGTTTCCAATCTTGGTGTTCATCACATCGCCTTGCTCTACAAAGAGAGAAGCCATTTGCGTGAAGACGACCGAGTAGATTATAGTGCATAGCCATATGGGTAACATTTTCAGAACGCATTTGGCTTCTTCAACTTGAGTCACGGTGCAAAGCTTCCATGGACTTTTTGGGCCATGGAGATCAGTCTCTGTTATTGTTGCTGCCTTGTCCAAAAATCTGAAGAATTTCAAGGAACATGTATATAAATGTAAGTGTACATGCAGTACTTAAAACCAAAATGCTGCAAAAGAGTGAAAATGATCAGACAACATGTTACGTACGTACGTAGATGAATGTGACCAAGGGTATAGTAGTCACATATTATTTATGCCTTGCTAATAATTAATAATTGAAATAATAATAATAATAATAAATTGTCTTTTCAGTATATGTATATATTACTCACTCTAACTCGTTGCTGTGAAGAATCTTCCTGCTCCCTTTAATTGCAGATTCTGTTCCTTCCACTTCATACAGGTCATTCGGGTGGGGTGGAACAACGTTCCATTTCTTAGCAGTAGCAGTAAATACCTGAGCAACACGTGGCAAAGGGTTGCCACATGGCTTTACGCGCCGATATCCACGAGTCCCTACGAGATATGATAGTAGGGCAATGACAGCAGAACCTAAGGACACTAGAAATCCAAGTGTCCATCGCCCAGTATCCTCGTAGTAGACCAAAAGAGTGTTTGAGAAAAGACATCCTGCGTTGAGTGCAAAGTAAAAATAGGCAAAGAATGCCCCGTTTGCCTCATCAAATTGGTCTGCTCCGAACGTGGCTAGAGCAGGCTGGTGCCCACCATATCCAAAGGCTACCAAGTAAATAGATGAGTAAAAAATGGCTATCCCAACTGAGGATGTGGGCATGCAATCTATTTCTCCATCACCACAATTTGTTGGTTTGATCAGGAAGAGCCAAGACGTCGTGGACAATAGCCCCAAACCCTAATATAATATAATAAAATATACAAGTATCATTGTTAGCTAACAGAAAATTATCTGGGTCCAAGCTAGCTGGAAATTAAAGGATATATATATCATGTATGTAAGTTACCGCAACAAGAATTAGCTGAAAGACTGCGCAGGTTAAGTAACGGCCCCAGTATGAATCGCTGAGGAATGCTCCAACCAGTGAGAACAAATAAACAGTTCCAGTCCACTTGCTTACACTATTGGCCGCATCCGCACTTTCTTGATTAAGAACTCTGGTTAAGAACAAAACCAAGTTCACAGCAACGCCGAAGAAAGATAGCGTTGCTAGGCCTTGATTTGCTGTACCAATACGGGTTGGAATATTAAAAAGAAAATAACATATATAATCAACTGCCACATTGATCATAAAAACCGAGAAGAAGCAGATATATATATATATAGAGAGAGAGAGAGAGGGAGAGAGAGAGAGAGAGAGAGAGAGAGAGAGAGAGAGAGAGAGAGAGAGAGAGAGAGAGAGAGAGAGAGAGAGAGAGAGAGAGTTGTACTACATAAATACAACTACGAAGGTTCATTCATACCTAGCACGAAAGTTGCAGATTTCCATCCTCCTGTGCCCTTTTTAATACGGGAATCCATCCTTGGGTTGGTCCCCTCCGGTCCATTCTTATTGCAGTTTCCGTTCTCAGCTTGTGCATCTTCATCACGGACCTGCTAGAGGGAAATTAATGATGATTATAATAAATCATTTTCATTTTGATGAATGAATGAATGAAAACTCAGGATTTCAAAGGTTCATATTATAAAAAGTACAAATCGTCATACTTGACCTTCCAGCTTATGAAATTATCCAGAACTTGACCCAAAAACAGGCAGACATAGATAACAATCTAACGAATCCGGCCGCCATCTGAACTTGTTTTATATTAAAGAAAACCATATATTGTTTTAAAATTTTGATCATTTTAATAAAATTGAGTATCGTCAATATATAATTGTAGACCAATTTAGCAGCTAGATCAATACTTTTTTAATTTATTTCTTAGACTTTAACTTGATTTAGTAGTTTCTTAACCTTTACTGCAATCTCGTTGGAGAAGTTGATCAGCGAATTAGCCATACCAGCCTTTCGAGGTTCCTCCTGCAACATATCAAAAAACAATTACAGATATGCTATATGTATCAGAAAATTATTGGAACTAAACAATTGAACTCGGTAGTCATGTACTTAAAAGGTTTCCAATATGATTTTAATATTTTACTAAATATGGAATACTATTGAAGTGAAAAATATTATCCATCATCCTTATTTCATCTTTTTCTGATGTAGTCTCCGGAGATGATGATAAGATGATGATAAATAGCATTTCTTTTGGATTATGGTGAAAAACATATATACGATCGAGAGTTGCAAATTACGTATCAATCCCTATATATAGCTTATAAAAACGAATGTCAGGAGAATGATCTTACCATAGAGATAGTAATAATTAACTGATCATAAATATAAATAATATGAAGATAAATAACGTACAAGAGGGAGAAATTTCCAAATAGGAGAAGTTGCCAAGGAGAGGATCATTTAATAGAGTGGGGAAAGAGTTCATTATATATAGGAAAGTAGAGAGTGGGAAATCGTATGGATGGGATGGAAATGCCATTCTCAACCTGACTGTAAATATTGGTACTACTGCTAAAAAAGAATAAACTATTTTATTGGAAAAAAAAATGGGGAAAAATTATTAGTGGAATAAGGAGATCAAAGAAAGGTCAGTTTGGAAGAGCATGTGCCACAAATTTGGGTCATTTATTCCATGAAGTTTTGTCAGTGGACGTGACAATGACATCGATCGATGGTACGTCTCTCTATCTTTCTTTATTATCCAAGATCGAACACTACTTGGCCTGGTTTTCACTCACAGTAAGATGAATGTGCACTACATCATTTCATCAATACGCACAAGGGCAGTTTACTGAACAGTATTTTTAGGTACGCCCAAGAAAAGCTGTCCTAGCTTATCCAGTAATTTGGCGTGGACCGATGTAAATAGTTTCACGAATAATATTGATATGTATAAATACAAATTTAGAGGCTGCTAAGGTATATATGTACGTTTGTATTTCGTGGTACGTTTTTCCTTTTCTTTTTGTTGTTTTTTTCCTCTAAATTATGAGTGCTAGCTGTGACATGATCCAAGTACAGGATTTCATGCCTTTTTTGTAATCTATCTGGCCAAGTAAAAAAAAAACCAGATCAGTAATTAATATATGACAAATTAAGACACAAAAAGGGTCGATAAGAAATAAATTAAAGTACTAAACCGCAAAAATTAACCTTTCACAGAACAAGTACTTGGACGTCGTCGCTTCCAATAATTAAAGACGTTACTTCTTCCGGAATTTACCAAACTCTGGCGAAGGTAGAGAACAGTACGTGTTGAGAATCACAAAAGGCAATGCAACCCGTGGAATCACTCGTACTTTTGCCGGAAAACGAGAATATGATGATCCGTTGAACCCTTTTGTCATTTATGGTGGAAAGGGGAACCAAAATTTCACCGGATCAAAAGTCCTTCAATCCCAAAAACCTTCAGAATCCGCCTTTGCAAACCATTAATTAATATCACACATGATGATCATAAGTACAGGATCGTTCACGTAGAAATCTATGATGAATGATATTCTCTTATATACGATTCGGAAAGCTAGCTCCAGACAGGCCGGCTAGAAATTAAGAAAAGCGAAAGAGCATGCGTGCGTGCATGCGGTGATCAGACTGTAACAATATATATATATAAGACAGATAGAACGAAAGTTTAGTGACTGATAGAATTGATATTACTCAGTCAGTAACCATATATGCATTAATTTTGCTCTATATTACAACTAATTCCTAGTTAAGCGCTCCTTCTTTTTCTCAACGTCCAAACTCATGATTACACGGTCCTGATCATGCATACAAGCTGGCCGTATCGACACTACTATATCATGTACTCATGTACATGCATTATCTATCGATGCATATCCAAGTGATCATGAGATTAATGAGGGTTAGCAGTTTGCTTTAATTATTTGTATCAAATATTTGTTTTTATTTTTTATTTTTTTACAAACTATCAATTTAGAGTAGTTATAATATACGTACGTATATAACTATATTATATATCATCAGAACTTGTATTATTTTTAAGGTTTTTCCTTTTTCTAGAATCAAGTAATAAGAATTAGATAGGTAAGTTGCAGGAACTTGACATGATTCATATATGCAAATAATATAACTTCTAAAGATCAAAGGAATAAATGATCATTTCATGAGTTTTATTGCCTTGAAAACTCCCGAGTATTTATTTATTTTTGTTGAGTGAGTTGAGTTTTTCCCAATGAAAGGGAGATCGGGAGATCAATTTTACCCGGATTGAGGGTCTAGATCTGATCTGTCTCATTACTAGATATGATACAAATCAATTAATTAGCTATGACCCAAATCTCTATAATTATATATAATACCTTTTAGTGCAAGTATTATATGAAATTATGTCACGTATATAATATAATGAAACTTGAGTTTTCCATGCCGTATTTTCCTTGTAAACAGGAGTTCAGGCTGCAGGTCATGACTTCTTAATTATTAAGAGCACTAGCATTCGCTTTATCAAAAGTCAATGCATCTTCAAACATTGATAAATTTACTTAAAATGAACTTGCATTGAATTCATCAAAGGGGTATTTGAGAAGTTTTGAACTACAGTAATTGTTGCTCTTCTTTCAAATTTGAAGGTCTACTATTCTACCTTCAAATTAATATTTTATTTTAATTTTAATAAGTAATGATTTTATTTTATTTTATTCTAAATTATTTAGGAATCAATTATTTAAGTACTAAATTAAATTATTAATGTCCATATGGTTAGCATAATTACAAAATATGAAAAAAAAGTTAAAAATATTATTATTAAAAAAATAATATTATATTATTATTTTAATGAATCTAATGGTTAATTCAATGTGGAATTATAAATACGAAGGTTTTGGATTTATGAAAAATTTATACTTTTCATCAAATTTTAAAGATGAATTGAGTTCAATGTTAGTGCTCTAAGCTAAGGATACATGAGCTACCGGAATCGATAAAATGACCGATTACTATAATTGCAATTTGTTATTCTTCTAAAGAATTTTTAAATATATTTAATTATTTAAAAAAATATATACAAAGTCAATAATAATTACTTCCTTACTCATTAAAGATCAGAATTAAAAAAATAATAGTTTCATCGGTCTATTCCATCTATTAACGTGGATTCTTTTCCTAAAATATAAGAAAAATAGCATGTACGTCTAGATAACAATAATTTTGTCTCTAGAAATGGCCATGATTTTTGGCAACTATCTGCGCGTAACAGAGAACCTTCTGCATGCGGTTCTAGCGACGTCACGTGGTATTCATGAGATAGAAGAACAAGTAGACAGGCTGGATAGGTTATCGATAATTCCAAACCAATTAATCTAAATGAGCAGCGCAATACACTCCCACCTACACAACTTGACAGACAGTCAGACATGAGTACGTACTCATGGTCATGCCCTGCAGAAATCTATTACGTACGTACTCAGTTAGGAAGTTGAAGTAATAGAGAAATTTGTGCCAACAATAACTCAATCTTTCCTCGATTAGGTACTGATCGAGGACGTTAGGTAATTAAACCAAAAATCTTGATCATGAACAATATATATATATATTTTTTTTGAATTATAAATTTTCTTTTTTTCAAAAAAAAGCAAATGCATATATTAAATAAAATATTGTAACGTGTTTATAATGTCATTTCTTCTAATTGCCAATAATCATCTCTTTTGTGTTCGGTTTGATTCTTTTATAGTGGGTAAGTCTTGTTTATTCTTTTTTTTTTTTTTAAAAAAAAAAGATAAACATGATACTTATTTAAATAAAAGTAATAAAATAATTATTTTTTTAATAATAGATCTGACATTTTTTCAAATTAAGTGTGCAAGAATTGAATAGCACAAGATCTAACATTAATCGGTTTAATATATGCTCCTAAGATAAAATCTTAGAATTAGGTTTAGTAGGACATGAAACTGTCGTGTTCAATAAGATTAATATGTACGTGCAGTAATGTCTTTTTTTTTTTTTTTTTTTTTTTTTTGAGTCAATAAAATCTTTTAAAGGCTCGTTGACGGTAGAACTCGATCACCAAAAGAGATTGATCATCAGTTTTGAGTTCATCAGATATGAGTACGTACTTCACCATTACGCATTTTAATTTGTTATAAGGGGTGACAACCCCTGCAGGATCATAAAACAAACATATATACCTGACATACGTGGATTTAAAAGAAAAATGCCAGAAAGAAATTAGGGTTTACTAGATGATATATCCCAGCTTCTTGGAGACACGATAATATAAACTATAATTAGCCTATATTAAGCCAAATCCACTTCATGATTGTTACTAACTATATATATATATATATATATATTTCGTATATTTTCAATAGAATATTTCCATTTTCTCTAGAATGATTTGGTTTTTTTAACTTGGCTGTTAATTGTACCTGATTTAGTTTATTTTTTAAACTTTTCCACCTTCCAAATACAAAACCTACCATTTTCAAGCAACAGAATAACTCTATTGCCAGATTTCTTCCTTCAATCTCTGCCAAAATACAGTAACGTGTCCAATGTTCAAATCCTTCTCTTACCCTCTCTTTAAAATTTCATCTTCATCATTCTCTTGTCCCAGTTTCATCGCTTTTCCTTTGCAGTACTGATCATCGATCAACCATTAATTATTTTCTCGCAACATAATTGAATGGAAGACAATGCTTCAAGCTGCATGATTTCATGTGCCAAGATATTGAATATGCCTGCAGAAACTTCAGATTCTAACAATACGAATAATTACTACACGTTGCCGGCAAGCAAGCGCATGAGACACGACAACAACATTAATATTTCCCCCTCAACAACAGCAACGGCAAAATTCAAAGGGGTTGTGCCTCAGCAAAATGGACATTGGGGTGCACAGATATATGCCAACCACCAGAGGATATGGCTTGGTACATTCAGATCTGAAAAGGAAGCAGCCATGGCTTATGATAGCGCAGCAATTAAGCTTCGCAGTGGGGATTCACATAGAAACTTTCAATGTACAGACCGGATTGCTCAAGAGCCTACATTCCAGAACCATTACAGCACAGAAGCTGTCTTAAACATGATTAGGGATGGCTCCTATCCATCAAAGTTCGCTGCTTTTCTTCGTACACAATCTCAAAACAACGAAAATATTGGAATCTGCAGTCTGAAACAAACAAGGATAGTGCATGGCGATGGACATTTTTCATGCAGCCAACTTTTTCAAAAGGAGTTGACACCAAGCGATGTAGGAAAGCTTAATAGACTTGTCATTCCGAAAAAATATGCCGTCAGACATTTTCCTTACATTTGTGAAAGTTTGGAAGGCAAAAGTAATAGTACTACAGGATCAGGTACCGCTCATGTCGATGACATTGAGTTAGTATTCTATGACAAGCAAATGAAGCAGTGGAAATTCCGGTACTGTTATTGGAGGAGTAGCCAAAGTTTCGTATTCACTAGAGGTTGGAATAAATTTGTGAAGGAAAAAAAATTGAATGCTCTTGATATTATCACATTCTACACATGTGACAGTGGTGAAAAGGGAAAAGAGGGCGAGACATTTTGTTTGATAGATGTGATTTATAATGGGGGAGATCAGAGCAAGAACTGTTTGGCTGAATATCAGGGGATCTGTGATGGTAATCAGTCGTTGCAGGTGGAATTAGAGTTAAATTTGGGAAAAAATGTTGGCTACAAATTAGATTATAAGGATGACGACGGATCATATTCGAACGAAGATGATCAGAAGGTACGTCTGAATATGGATGAAAAAGGTATTAGGATCTTTGGTGTACATATCAGCTGACAGGGATCAGATAAGGTTCATAATTTAGTACTGGTTAATTTAATTTCTTCTTTATTCTCTTAGAGTTTTACCCACAAAGCTAGACGTTCGTGGTGCCTGCACATATGTACGGGGATGCACCAATTAGAGCATTAGTACTTTCTTAATTAGGATTGTTAAGATTTGAGTGAAGTTGTAATCCTGTACATTCTGCAGAAACATCCATAAAATGGCACATATATTTTGCGTCTTGAAAGCTGTGAAGATTCCTTCGATTCGTTTTATACACACATTTTTTTTTATAACAAGTCAAACATTCATTCATATCAAAGAGTCCTTACAAATAGAGTTTTTATCAAGCCAAATGGCTTGACTTATAAAAGAAAAACATAAATCCCACCACATAACAATGTCTTCAACTTCTCTTGCATATCTTGCCAATTGATGGGCAGCACCATTACCCAAGTGATGAACATACTCAAGTCTTATTTCTTTAAACCCATGCATAAGCCTTCAAACACACATTTAAAGTGTGAGTAAATTAGTAAGACTATTATTCGATAAGTAAATCAAGATAAACTGATTAGTCAAACTCGACGATCAGATCAAGTTTGACTTAATCTGTATGTTAAATGAGTTGTTTATGAATACAAATTCATCATAATCAATTATTAAACGGCAGTACAAAGCGTTTAAAGCTAGCTTGATTCAACTCGTATAAGCAATATTGTCATTGGATTGGCCATCATGATATTCAAAATTTGAAAAATATGTAACTTTTTAATTTTTAGATAATCACTCAATACTAATCTATGTTAGATTAGCTATCACATTCTCTATAACAATAAATTATTATTATTTTTTAATATTTATATTTCTTGAATTAATTTTTATTTTTAATTAATTTTTTAATTTATTTTCATAATTTTCAATAACCTCCAACAATCATTTTCATTTTCATTTTCACTTTCACAATCCAACAAGCCATACCTAAGGCCCCTAAAAAAATAAGAGCATTTTCAGATAAATAGTTTTGTGTTTATTCTTGCCAAAAAAGAAAAAAAAATGTAAAAGAAAGGCTTAAATTAAATCAAAGATAAAGCTTATAAATTCTCCAAAATGGTATGTGCACTAGAAGGTATTTCATGTAGCGAGAAATGAAGAAGATGTCATTGATGGAGACAACCATGCGACAAGCTCTTCTTCTTCCTCTATGACAAATACCATCTCCACTGCCATTGAGTTTATCGAGAGATGCAGCGAATTCAATGTACGAGTAGAATAAGAAGAAGGTGGGTACTGGAAGAGCCCTAATTTTGTGTTGCTCTGATTCCTTGTCCATTTTGCCATCTTCTTCTCCCTCTTCGGCGATTTCAACGATTGGTGCTCCACCAGTGAAAATGAGGAGGAATAGGTACAGGGGGCTGTACCTAGAAGAGAGTAAAGACATTACCGAAGAGATGAGATTCGTTGCCATGAGACTCTGAAGAGTTAACAAGGGAAGCAATGATGACGATGACCAAGATTCATCTAGTGAAGACGGTAAAGAAGGAGAATGTGGGAGCGAGAGGGAAGAAAAAGAGCAGTGGGAAGGGGGCGAAAATATAATAAAAATTAAGATTTAGACTTGCTATGGGATATTCAATATTTGAAAAAAAGAATAAAATTACTGTAACTCATATTTTAGATGAAATCATTTTGACTAATTTAATGTGGGCCAAATGTGAAGTATTATTCAAATTTTGAAGATGAAAATGCATTTGGCTAAATCATTGTCAATGCTCTTAACTGTCTATTATAAATTATATAAATATATTTAAAAAAACTCAAAACATGTTTTTAAAAAGAAGGAAATTAGCATATTCCTTATTCCATAGTACATTCTGTTTCAATCGGCCAGCTTATAGATTAAATAATAATTGGTACATGTACGTATAAACTATAAACTATATTATAAAGATATTAATTTACAAAATTAGTTCATAATTTGTATGTAAAATTTTGTATAGTATAAATTAGAATGATCTATTTCCAAATATCTTATAATTGATTAATTAATGGAAACTAGATCCATTTATAATTACTGATCTCTCTCTCTCTCTCTCTCTCTACCAACATATATACGCGTACGTACGTTAATTTTCTTAAATGGTATACATTACTAACACTTCTAAAAACTAATTAAAACGGAAAGTAACTTAACATTTTTAACCCACAAACTGAAACTATCAGTACATGCTTTTCATTTTTAATCCCAATTATATAATAAAAAAATTAAATCTTTACGTACACTTAATTAAACTATCTATAATTTTCATTAATTCACACCTCGTACGTTTAATTAATTAATTAATATATAAGATCTACCGCGTAGTATTCGATGAGACGAGTCATATGTATACACCGTAACTGAAGCAGCTTCTATTAGTTTAGAGAGTAATTCCAGCCATTTGTAGATGGATCGAAAATATATATAGGTCGTTTCACCCACAAATACGTACTTACGTAGTATTGCATATATATATAAATATATATATATATATATATATGTCTGTGTGTGTGTATAGATCTGCACAGTCAAATTAAGATCATATCGATCGTATCGAGCATGAACATAGACATGATCGGAATAAATTGACTTAATTATGTGGGCACCCAAAATACTAATTAATCAGTTAAAAGTTGAAAAGCTAGCTAGCTGTCACCCCCACAAACTAGTACCGCATATTTTCCATGCATTATTTTCTCCGAGAAAATGTGAAAATCCAAAGATAAGTCGAACGTATTTTCAGGCCGAGAAAGGAAATGTAATAAGGTCTGCTCCATATTACACGTACAGTGCAGTTCCTGACTTATTAGAGCAAACGTACAGCCTGTACAGGCCGAGATGCACCAATATTATTCAAGTTCGATCTCTTATCATGATTTAGATACGTTGTATCCCACAAGCAAGCTAGCATCACTCTATTTTCTCACTGTGCATACTGAAACTATTGATCTCCATCCATGGTCAGTGCTCCTTTCTCCACCATTCTTTTGCATGCGTAGGTCCTCCGTCGTAATCAGCCTCGTGGCGGCCTGCATGCATGCTACTTATAAGAATATCCAGATTGAAGGCATGCAGCTGGCTCAAGCAATGACAGATGATTGATGGGACCTGTGCCCAATTGGTTTTGGCCGAGTTTGCACCACTACTAATAACTTTTTTTAGTCTTTCGATCTGTACAAATATTAATATCATTATCAGGAATATCATTATCAGGAAGACTTATAATTATAACCAGCATGCTGTTAGGTGGAAGTTTGTACTAATTAAACTAAAAATAAAAACGAAACAAACAAACCAAATTGTAAGTGTGCTTTCGTTTCTTTTATGTTTGGATAGATTACTAAAACAGTCTGCGCTCTTAAGTTTTACAAGGTTATCTTGTTTCAGTCATTAGTTGGATTTTTTGATTTTTTGCAGATCACCGGCCAGGACATAGTTCCAGGATTGCCTGTGGACGACAATATTCCACCATGGCCATGGGTTGATCAGAAGGAAAACATTTGACTCATCCATCACTCGTTGGCCGTTGGACCTTAGATCCATCCGACTGTGGACGGAAAATCCTAAAAAGAGAACAAGGGCAAATAAGGTTTCAGAAATGATGATCATGGGCATGCATCTAATAAGAAATCAAGTTCTTAGATATAATACCAACTAATTTCATTAATTAATCTGCGGTTCTGAATTCTTGGATCTACCCAGTAGTACTACTACTGGTTTGATGCCCATTTGAAATAAAATATTACAGTACCAAGCTGCTGGCATGGGGGGCGGAATTAACTACATGCATGGTCCATGGATGGCAACTAATAAATATCCACGACATATCGTGTCCACTACTCTGCATATGTTTCTGCCGTAAGTGTACGTCTGGGCAATGTTTTTTTCAGTAATTTTTTGCTTAATTAATTCTTATATAACTTATATAATGTAGGCCGGACACGATCGACTCCTTCATTAATCAAGAACCTGTAAATATTGGTGCAATATCAGACCTGTAGGTCTTGATCAATGATCAGTGTGCATGGAATGTCAACCTGAGATGGTGAGCATAAGAATGCCCATGCCATGCATCGATCGTATAACGTACGTCTACCAAAAACAAAGATTAATTAAAGAGCGAAAACAATGACTTCAGAAAATTGTCCTCTATTTTTAACAAGAATGTCAAGAGTACTATATATATATATAACTACAACACAGAAATCACACCGCATTAAACCCGAATGGTAATTCTTGATCATTCTATACATTTAAACCATCGAATTTACAATAATTTTCATGTCAAATCTAATAATTATTAAATCTTAAATACTAAGTTATCCTTCAACCAAATGCAATGCTATCATAGTCAGGACAGACACTAAGCTCCATCGACAATATAAAATTAGTATATCCATTTATCATTTGAGTATGTCTAGTAGAGACATTCTAATTAGATCAACTTATAAATCCAAGAAAAATTCTCTATTTTTTTAAAATTATTTGAGAAAAAGAAAACCCTAACAGGTGATCAAGGACTCACTATTGATAGTGAAGACAAACAATAATAAGTAGAAAAATATTTTAGTCACAAATTAAAATCAGATTTCATAAAAATAAACTCATAAACTGATGTGTCTTGATGTATATATTACATCAAATTATAAAATTATTTTTATTGTAAAACATATCTAATACTGTATCACATAAAAATATATTAATTTATAAATTTATTTTTATAAAATCTCAACATCCCTCTAATCTCTAATAAATATTGGCAAAGAAGTCAACATTCATTCTTTAACGAGTGCAAAGCCAATTAGAAAATGGCCGGTTGTGATACTAATTACTGTCATATATATCCATATTCTTTAATGTTTTCTTTTTTATTTGAAGTCATGTCAGTATAATCCTGATCAAATCTATCAATTTAATGCATTAGTTACGACAGAGGCCGGGGTCATGGTCATGAGGCCGTGCTGATCATATTCATCTATGGCCATTGATTAGCTGGATTTTAACTTTATGAGCCACAGCTAGTCAAAATGTAGGTGACGGTGTCCTACAGAGTCCTAGAGTTAGGTCATGGTTCATAGAAAGGAACAAGCATATTATATATGGTGTAATTCTACATTCACTTAATGATCTTTTAAAAAAAGTTCCGAACTATACATTTTATTTTTTTTATTTATCTTTTTTTATATATATTTTTAATCGTCATAAACATTTTTAAAAAAATCAAAAAATTATTTAAAATCTTTTCCTTAATCATTACAAAAACCAAAAAAAGAATCAGTACACGTATTCGAGACATTTTTTGAATAGAAATAGTATTTCTCTTATATACATAAGACGTATCTTATATATAGGCCGACAAAACTTTGTGCCAAAAACTAATTCCATGTGAAATATATATATATATATATTTACAACAATGATTTTTTTAAAAAATTGAATATATATTACTCATTAATTCTCTATTAATTTATTGGGGAAAAAAGCATGATCATCTTATTATAATTATAATAAGCATGATCATATCATACGTAATTTGGACATACCCAAAGTTGCCAATAATTACTTACAAATGCATTGAAAAATGAGAAATACAAGTGTACCTCTAGCTAATATACACATGATTTTTCTTTTTCCAACTCTTAATTTCCCACAAAATCATGATCCATAACGACAAACATGTTTTTGAGTCAGGTGTGGGACCAGAAATTAGGTATTGTTAGCAATCATAGAAAATAAGAATATTATGGCCTTCGAAAATATGAAAATTAGTTGACTCTCAAATAGTATCCCAATCGGACACTCATCCATTTGAAGTGACAAATAATACTATCCCATGCAATCGATCGGACTCTCGAATTAAAGATGGTTTATACTGTTCAACATGGTACATTTTTTTGGGCTATGTTTCAGATGTGAGAGCCCACCACCATCCATCCCTTCCCCCCAACAAAATAAGCTTTTGCGATACCAACCTAGCCACCCAACGATTCAGTGGATTCACTTCCCAATATTCTACCAACTCTTCTTTTCCTTTTACCTAGCTTTTGAATTGTGAGTCGTCTTTTCTAATGCTCTTTCTGGGATACCTACATGATAAGAATAATAAGTGACACATAAAATTTTACATTATTTGAGAATAATAAATTCTTACTTTTTATAAAATTCTAATCACTATAAGAAAAAATGATTTTTGCAATTAAAATGATTATTTTCGACAAAAATGTACTCATTTTAGCCGCAAAAATCCATTTCTCTTATAGTGAATGGAACTCTAACTGCATAATTGACTATTCTTTTTGAAGTATAGATAATGTGGTTTAGATTTTCTATTGGAGTATTACAAATGGTATCAAAACCTATCTTAACAAAAAATGTGAGACTTGAACCGTGCCACCTACAACGGACAGACCTGACAAGAATGTCAAGAATTTAATATGAGAAAATTGTGATACCCCAAATGATAAGGGTAAAGGTAAGTGGTGTATGGAATCCCACATTATTTAGAAATGATAAATTCTTGCTCTTAATAAGATTCTAATAGGGTTTCAATTATATCATTAAATAGTCATTTTAAACTATCGGCTACGTGGTTTAGGGAGTTACACACACTCTCTCAATTGTGTTTACCTAATTTTTAAAGTGCATATATGTAAATTGTGCACGAGTAATTTCACGAAAAATGAAAAATAAAAATTATGACATGCTACAGTTTTATCTTTTTTTTTACATTATTATATTATATAGTATTTTTCTAATAATAATAACCATGGTAACTTTCTTAGTGCATATGGGTTTGGGTCATTAATGGAAGCTCCCTGTCAGTTACGAAACCTGCTCGAGCATGTATTTCGGGTCTGAATGAACTATGAAGGCCCAATAGGTAAGTGACTGGGGATGGGTTTAAATCATCAAGTGGGCTTTCTCCTTTTAAAGTAATCAACTTGGAGCCTCAAAAATCTTTTAAAGTAATCTGAATGAAAGCCCAATAGGTTGTAGTTTTTCATCATTCTTACTGTGTTTGGGCAGCTGAGTGTTTTTAGATCATTTAATTATTATTTAATATTTTATCATTATTTTTTATATATTTTTTATTATCTTTTATTATTATTTATTTTTTTTTATTTTTACTATTATTCACGAATTATATAAAATTATCTCACCGCCGCCGAGAGGTAACCTTAAGCGAGTTCATTCATAATGTCATCTCATTTGTTACGGCGACAATTTGTAACGTCGCCTCAGCGCTTGCTCTGTTGACTAGGTAATACTATTGTCACAGTCTCGCTCTAAGGCCACGCAAGAAGTCAAAAGTGTTTGCGTAATCTAAGTTTTCAGTAACGAATCTTCTTCTTCCGTTACAGGAAGTCTTTATTAAGGCGGCTAAACAGCTGTCTATAATGGCGCCGTAGGAACTAATTAAGTAGTTCAACTAAACTGAACTGCCACACCCACACGACACGAGTACACGACCACGTCAAACTCCAAACATAAACATAAAAAACAACGAAACGAAAGAAAGCCAATAGAAAAGTTCCGATCTAATTTGGCTTTCGACATTTTCAATGCTCTCACTCTCTAGACTTTAGCTCCCAACCAACCCCTACTTATTGCAGCACACACACAGAAGTGAACAACATCGTTCTCTTCACCATCTAGCTCTCCACATTGCCGCGTTCTCCTCGCACAAAGGTAAAGTCTCTCCCTTTCTCTCCGTCCTCTTTATGCATCTGTTTTTGTTCTTCTTGTTGTTGTTGTTGAAAATGTTGGGCTTTAAGGTATCAGCAATGCGCAAATTTTACTTGATCCGTGTTGTCATTTTTCTTCTGGGGTTCTCTTAAATTTTCTACTGCTGTGTGCCAAACTGAAGGTTACGTACCTTCCTTAGCATTGTTTAACAAATTGTGATTGATTTTTGGGAATGATAGTGTTGAATACTTTGAAGTTAAAAGAATGAAATTTATAGCGGTGGTGATAATTTTGATTATAATTCTCAAACACTGGAATTCAAATGAAACAAGCATACTATTAGGTTATTTTTACTAAGCAATTGCTATCATCATTGGCGATTATATCTATTTGCTTTTACCGTGATGTCCCAGTCAGGACTACGGCTTCTTTACTCTTTGATACGAAATTTGAATATGCTGTAATCATCCAAATTCAAGGTTCTTTGTTATCTTCTTATGCAATACTGATTGTTCTGTAAAAGGAGCTGTCTATATTTGTTTATTGGATTCAAACTAAGGCAGAAGTTGGGCATGCTAGGATATTTTATGTTATTTGAGGAATTTGTTTGGGGAAGACTTCAACAGTTTAATTATGGGTAATAACATCAACGCAAGTATTTCTCACTTTAAGTTCATACATTGGGGGTGGGGGTATGTTACCAGTTGTTAAGATAATAAAACCTCCATATCATTTAGTGTGTAAATGTTGTAAGGTCTGTTTCTAACTAAAGGTATAAACACTGGGTCATGACATACGCAACTTCATCCATTTTAGTTAGAGCACATTGGAATTTTCCTTTGTGAGATCTGCTATACATTTTTCTATGTATTAACATTGATGCCCTTATTTCATGTGGATCTCTGTTCTCCAGTGCAAGATCTCATTTGTTGGAGATGGCAACAACTGCAGCACCTAGCCTGCAAATTGCAGCAGTGAGACCCTCCATTTTTTCTTCTTGCAGACTTTTCAAGTCAGGTGCTGTAATCCTTGGTGGTAATTCCAAGGCAGCACCATGGAATAAGCTTACAAGTGCATGTCACATATCGTCTGTACAACCTTTCCAGCTCGGCTTTACATCATCCTCCAAAAGATTCGATAAGGTTGTTACTAAGGCAATGTCTGAAGCTAGTGAAAACAAGCCTATCACAGGTTTGCCAATTGATTTGAGAGGTCAGTTTTCTCTCTCTTCTTTTGTAACCCCTATGAGTTCCAAAGGTCTCAAGTCTGCGCTTTTTCCACTTTCCTTCTGTTTTGTTGTTATGGAGAGCTTGTAATGGTAATGATTTGTCATTAATTTCATTCAACATACCACTCTTTGCTCCTATTCTTGGTCAAAATTTCTGGTGCAAGTGGAAACTGCTAGATTCAAAGAAGAGTCCTCCGTAACATCTTCTTTCTGGATGCCCACTTTATTGGTTGTATACGCTAGTGAAAGGAGGTCTTATTGCTGTGGCCAATATGTTACTTCATTTCACCAAACTTCTCCATGTCTATCAACTTAGCAATAATGCTCTCCTTGACTTGTTAGCTCAAGGTCTAGTGATCTGTGATTACATATTCATGGTCAGACTTTTGTCAATGGCAAGTTGATAAATGATTGGGCCTTTGACCATGTGCCTCATTTGCGGTCAGCACAGGTAAAAGCAACAAGAAGAAGAAGACAGAAAAACACTCGATGTTAGATAAAAACTAAAACCTCAAGTACTTTTTGTAGGTAAGAGGGCATTTATTGCTGGTGTAGCTGATGACAATGGATATGGTTGGGCCATAGCAAAATCCCTTGCTGCTGCGGGTGCTGAAATTCTTGTGGGCACTTGGGTCCCTGTGAGTAAACAGCCTGATCTTCAGCAATGTGTATTTCAGTTTTATTTTTTCGCAAATTAAAGTTCTCACCCACAAACTGTCAACTGGTTTCCACTTTGCACCCCATACTATCAAAAGCTTCAATTTGCACCCCGAACTACCTACATTTTTCAATTTCACCCTTAGTTAAGATCTGACTGCTAGGATTGTGTCACTTGAGCAATTGTAAATACATCTTAATACTCAGATGTTAACTGAGGGTGCAAATTGAAATCTTTAGGTAGCTTAGGGTTGAATATATAACTTTTGGTAGTTTAGGGTGCAAAGTGAAAGAAAGGTGATAGTTTGTAAAAAGCATAATTTTTTATTCTTTTTTTCTAATAAAGTTTCCAGGACAACTAAAATTGCCTAATTACTGACGAGAACGCTTCTCTTCTAGGCTTTGAATATTTTTGAATCCAGCCTACGACGTGGGAAGTTTGATGAATCACGAGTGTAAGAATCTTATTACATGAACTGGTTAATGCTTGTGAATGGCCTCTACTAACAAGAAATTGCATGATTCAGGTTGCCAGATGGCTCTTTGATGAATATTGCTAAAGTATATCCTTTAGATGCAGTTTTTGACAACCCCGAGGATGTACCTGAAGATGTAATGTAGAGATATATAGTTTGTACATAAATGATATGAAATGGGTCAAATGTACCCTGATAAACGTCTGATGATGTTACTTCTTCCAGGTGAAAGCAAACAAACGGTATGCAGGATCTAGCAATTGGACTGTTCAGGTATAAACTCATATTATTCTACTTTTATCATTTCTGTTGATCTATTTTGGAACAGTGAGAGCCTATAACTGGAGTTTTAGAAAAGGTTTGAGGTCATATATGGACAGTCTATTTGAAATTGAAAGAAATATTGTTGTCAACATCCACATAACACATGTTGCTTTACCTGGGGATGCTTTCGAATAAACAAACATTGATGCATGGCCTATGACATGGTCAAACCAAAATCCAAGGATACAATCAGTTTCACCTTCCACTTGTCTATTTTTTTTCCCACTATCTTCATCTTCTTTCCTCGCTTCTTAAAATGCAGGAAAAGTTGTTTGTGCAATTGGGTTTTTGGTTAAAAAAAATTGTTGTACAGTAATTCTCTTACCTTTGAGCTGTTAATCAGTTCATTTGTTTGAAAGATTTCCTCCTTTTGTTGCATTTTCTGCTTTCCCTGAGCCTTGTAATTAAAAAAAACGTTCCATCCATAATTTGTTGTGCCTTCTGGCTGGAAAGTTATTCTGATTTGTACATTTGCTTTATTTTTAATCTGCCATCGATGTTCAGATGCTAGAAGCTTTCATGTTATTGCTTCACTAATTCATTGAACTTAATGCTAGTATATGCAGACTGCCAAATTTAAAAAGGTGTACATACTAATGTTGTGCTTGCTTTTAAATTGTCTTTCAGGAAGTTGCTGAATCTGTGAAGAAGGATTTTGGCAGCATCGACATCCTTGTTCACTCACTTGCAAATGGGCCTGAGGTATAGTTGTTGTAATTGTGGAATACCTATGTGTCATTTGACTTGGATTTAAATGAGCAATGACCTCTTTAATAGGTCAGTAAACCTCTGTTGGAGACATCCAGGAAAGGATATCTTGCAGCTATATCTGCATCAAGTTACTCCTATGTTTCTTTACTGAAGCATTTTGTTCCAATAATGAATCCAGGCACACTTCTATACTCAAATCATCCAATAGTGTTTTCGTTTCTTCTTGTTCTTGGTTGTCTCCTTTTTCAGTTGTACAACATTTACTGCATCGGGAGACATATCTGGAATTGACATAAGGTTTCTGTTGCAGGTGGTTCTTCAATTTCTCTTACGTATATTGCTTCCGAGAGGATTATACCTGGGTATGTATGTCATTCATTGATTGCTTCATTGATCTTGTATACAGAGTTGTCAATTCTGATAGGGTGATGGATTTCTGATACATGATACACAGATATGGTGGAGGCATGAGTTCTGCAAAAGCTGCTCTGGAAAGTGACACGCAAGTAAGTTTGCATTCATTTTCTATATATGCATTCTGCTTATAACTTTCCGTATTTTTAAGCTCAAAGTGATGTGTTTTTAGCTTGTAATCTAATATGTTGATTCAATTCAGGTGCTTGCTTTTGAAGCGGGCAGAAAACATAAAATCAGAGTCAACACAATATCTGCCGGTACCTTGGCTCTTCCTTTCTTTCTTTCATTCTAAATGTTTCCTATCTCAGTTCTTTGTATCTATCTTGTTGCCCACGGGATGTTTTTTATTGTTATTATTGAACCCTCACTAGTGTTGTCAATGGTCAACATGTTCCTAAGATGTCTATTGAGAAAATCATCCAAAAGATGTAACTAGTTTGCATGTTCAGGTTGTTCATTCAATCATTGCATAGAAAATACTTATGTCTTCAGAATCCTCAATATTTATTCTCACTATATGGATTGATTGGTCATGGTCATTCTAGAGACCATTCTCCCGCACTCTCGACCCATCTTATATTAATCCATAATAAACAGGGTGTTTTGTTGCCCTAACCAGAGGTGGTTTAGCCAGTTCATTGTCTTCTTGGGTTCACGATCTTAGGCTCCTCAAACTTTCACAAATTAGTTTCACTTGAAAAACAACTAAATTTTGTTTTTCTTTAGTTAGTAATGCTTTAGTAATTTTTCACTCAGCTAAAGTTTTATTTCATTTACATTGGGTATTGATGTCTTACAAATATATAAATTCATATCTGACGCTGTTGGGGAGTTAACTACTATTTTACATCTTGGGATCAGGATCTGGTTGATCTCTTTGGATCTAACATGATACTTAAGGCTTCTTGAAGATGTTGAGTACTTGTTAGTGTTACCATTACCTCAAATTGCTCAGGTTAATTAATTATATTCTGGTTTTGGTCCTCAGGTCCACTTGGGAGTCGTGCTGCAAAAGCAATTGGATTTATTGAGAAGATGATTGACTATTCATTTGCCAATGCACCTCTTCAAAAAGAATTATCTGCAGGTGAATTTCCGAAGTTTCCTTGCTCTTCAATTTCATGTTCTTTAATCCGCTTCTACTGTATCATCACATATTACTTAAATCTAATTAAACAGGGGAAGTGGGGAACACAGCTGCCTTTCTAGCATCACCTTTGGCTTCTGCTATCACTGGTGCTGTTATATATGTTGACAATGGCCTGAACGCAATGGGTGTTGGAGTGGACAGTCCAATATTTGAGAATCTTGGTATTCCAAAAGATAAGCACTAGGATTAACCACAAACTGGGAATCTGAACAAGTAATTTTGCATAAATGCTTCTAGTTTAGTGCTCCTTTTTTCTTCACTTGGCTTCAACCATAGGATGGCTCGGTCAGCGGGCCCATTTTGTTGTGAGAATTTTTCTGCCGTTCTTCATGACATATAATTTCCAAATAAATCTGAATCAACATGATTTTAAGTTGAAATATGTGTGAGTGATGTTTGTGCAGATTTGCATAGCCATATACGAGGGTCTGAATGTGCATAAAACCAATCATTTGAGACTAGATATGATTAGTTGCAGGTTAGTTTATGTGCTGCTCTATGGCCTTTTAAGATAGCTAAAATTATTAGTTTAACAGTTATCACAGATAAATTCATGAGTGTTATGAAATCATTGAAAAGAGAGAGCTATAATGTGTTATAAAACTTTCAAAATGAGAGAGAAAGAGATAGAGTCCAGAGAGGTTATGAAAACTTATGAATTCCTTAAAGGATATGGCGATATATATAGGAGTACAAAAGAGACTATGCTTTTGACGACTAGCACTATGCACTAGCACTATGCATTTGACGGCTAGCTAAATGTGGTCATACAATTCAAGATAGTTTATAACACTTCTCCTTTGGATGACCATTTTTAAAGAATATGTCTCGTTAAAATCTTGCCAAGGAAAAATCCTGTAGGAAAAAACCAATGGCGAAAGAAAAAGAGTACAGTATTCATGTGTATCGCCGAATGCTTTAGGATTGCCTCATTAAAACCTTGCAAAGGAAAACCCAGTGGGATAAAACCTTAGCGAAAGAAAAAGAGTACAATCAGCACAAGTCTTCAAGACATTATTTCCCCTGAAAAGTGCATGATAACAGGTCTTCAAACCTCCGCATTCCAATGTTCTGCATAATCTTCTTAAATATTACAGTTGGTAATGCTTTAGTGAATAAATCTGCCAGATTTTTACTTGACCGTACCTTCTTGATATCAATTTCAACTTTCTTCTCATGAATTGTAATGATCTTCTTGTATGTATCTGAAAGATAACTCACATCTTTACATCCAACTAACTGTGGACTTGATCCATGTTGATAAAATAATCACAACTGGATCTTTCTGCTCATCACTACTCTTCTGGAGTTGTACTCTTCTGGAGTTCTTGTAAATAACACAGTTAGTGGAAAATTCATCAACATTAAACCGCTAACCTCATTTTTTAATAAAAACGGTGGCCAGCCTTTTAAGATCAGACAAGCACCGCGGATTTTCAACTCCTCTGTAGGTGTCAGCGTGCTGTTAGGCACCGCAGCTGTCAGGCATGCTGTCAGGCGCTGCAGAGTTATGAAGCTATATTTCGTCTCTTTTCTCTTGCTTCACGAGAGATGTTGTATCATAATTTTCTCTATAAAAGAGATATTCAGCTCATCTTCATTCGCATCTCATCTTCTTCACTTTTCTGTAATCATACTGTATTTTTACTCTGCAATCTCTTTCTGCATTCTTATCCTACAATGGCTCAGCGATCTTCTCATGACCAATATATGAGGTACTCTGCACCTTGTTCATCAGTTGTTCTTGCTTCTACCACAGGTGCTATCATACAATATAATGATCTGACTTATAGGTCAGATAATGAAGCTATCTATGAGCTTATGGGTCTCGGTACCCGATACTCATCAAATATTGTCGCATTTTCTCAGCGACTGCAATCCAGAACTTGTGGAGTTGACAATCTCCACGAGAATATTGATATACTTCAGCGACTTCTTCTGGAGTTCAACATGAAGTTAGAATCAATAAAACAAAAGAATAGGAATTTAAAGTCCTTACTTAAATCTTCTTTTCGATTGCCCACCCCTTTAGATAGGGATGCCATGCAGATTCTTGAAAAACAAGAGCGTTTGAAGAATGAGGCAAAGTGCATCAAATTTCTGTAATTCTTGCTTCAAGATAATAAAATAATATTTCACAAATATTCATATTTATGTTTCTATCTTTTGGTAGATGTTCTGTGTGCTCCCTTTTATTTCTTCTTTAATAATGCACACTTTATATCAAACCCATAATATGAATCTGAAATACTAATTGTATTAAAAGATGGTATTTCATGACTAATAACATCATCCATCTTCCTCTTGAAGCCGCAAGGGTTTCAGATTTATATTTCAAATATGTGCAGTTTTTATGAGCTCTTCCAGAGCCTCAATAACATTTAAAACATAAACTGCAATAATAGCTTGTTTCCCTTTGCGTTTGGATTGCTTTAGATCATATAAGGATCTTTGAAACTTGATAGAATACATATTTCCAAATGTATTCAGATCAGAAGCTTCATGCATTCTTTATCCTTCAGGGATTTTCATATATATATATCATGATCCAATGATCCATATAAATATGCAGTTTAATCATGCATATCCAAACTTTCGGTAACTTTCAAGCTAATAAAAATCTCAATATGATTTCAACCACTTTAAAATCATATCTATATTGTTTTTTCGAGAAACTAACTTGTGATTTCTATATCACATTTTCATATTAAAAGTTTCAGGATTTTTATATCATGTATATAAATATCTACTGATATTTAACAAAAATCACCTCTTTAGGTGTTTGGACTTCAAGTCTATATTTATCACATTTTACTTAGTGATATCAATTCTGCAGGAATTGAGAAACTGACTCGTGATTTATATATCACATTTTTATTTCCTTTCCATAAATACCCACTGACATTCAACAAGCATCACATCTTTAGGTGTTTGGACTATAAGTACCGATGCATTATATTTTACTAGTGAATCAATTCTGCAGGAATTGTTTCTTTCAAATTTGTCCAATATTTTACGTCGTATTCTTTAACGATTCTTGATTCACTTTCATCATTACTTTTGGTAATTTCAATTGCCATCTCATATGGAAATACGTTGTCGACAACGATTTTATTTCTATCCATAATTTCTCAATTATTCATGAAATGTAACGAGATCTCGTTATTTTCAGGTACCTGTCCCTCTTCAAGGGAATACATTTTCATGAAAAACCTCTTCAGGAGGCACTCTTCAAGAGTTTATATAGGAGAATTTTATACAGAGAATTTGGATGGACTTTATTGCTTGTTTTGTGGGTATGATCTCTTCAGGAGTACCAAATTATTTGTGCCTTTTTCTTTTGAGATGCAGTACCTTTTGTATCAATAGGTCTCACATGCTTTTAGACTGTTGAATTTCTTAATTGTCCTACAGGAACTTCAATCCTCGCTGGGATTTTAGCAGTTAGAATATGAGACATTTTTATCTTATTGCATCCAAAATTTAATTATCATCTGAACTTTTGGTTCACATATGATAATCAAGATAACGTCGAATAATTTCATTTTATTTGCTTCAAGCAAATTTTTCTTTCCACTTCTGGTGGTAAGACTTTATAGTAAAAGAATTTTCTGGTTCTTTTATGGACGTTCATATGAAAATCATTCGATTTATCGAAATTGATTTTGGATGATCAAGATAACCATGAAAAGATACAAATATTTTGAATCATATCACCTTTTGATGCATTATAATATTTGATTCAATAATTTGTATAATATAATATCATCTCAAAGAGAAAGCTTACAGTTTTTCCAATACGAGCTTCTGGCCCGAAAAGATATTCATTATCACGTTCAATCTCTTAGTTTCTTTGAATGAAACACATCATTCTTTTCACTTCAGGGAATAGAATGATATAAATTCATTATCATTCACTTCAGGGAATGATATAGATTTAGTAAGACGTGATTAATGATTCTTATCAAAAGCTCATTATTTTGCTCAGTCACTGAAAGACTTAATACAAATTTAGAATATATTGTGAACGTTTGCATTTCATATTTCTACTACAGGAACATACTCGATATTGCTACTTCAGGAGCACATTCGAGACGTTCATTCAAATATATATTCTTTCCACAATTTCAATTATGCAACTTCAGGTGCATAAATCATAATGAGCTTTTGGTACAAGTATCACTCATATGAGATACTCAATAAAATTTTTGATTTAGGACAATCCTTCAGGGATGCTCCATTTCCATTTTCAGATAAATCATATCATCAATAATTTATAACAAGTATAAAAGAATAAATAAAACTTTAATTACTACAAAACATTTCAAAATATAAAAATATTTTATAATAAGATAAAGGAAATACATTAATTAAAAAGGAACACTTCCATGATCAACTCTACCACTAGAATCCTCAAAGAAATCAGAAATATCAAGGCTTGTAATATCTTCTCCATCTATAGAATCTAAAGCATATGATGGTTCAGCAAAATTTGTTTCAAATTTCTTTATTTTTTCTTTTATAGAAGATTGGTATAAGTCAACCAAGTGCTTATCTGTACGACAGACACAAGCCTAATGTCCAGTCATACCACATCTATGGCATCCATCTTCATCTTTTTTTAAAAATTTGTTTTGAGGACCTTTGCCATTTTCTGAGTTGAACCACTTCTGGTGGTACGGTGTATATCTATTATTGTTCCTTTTAGTGTGGTCACTTTTAGGACCTCCACTTCTATAGTTTTTCCTACAACGTCCACGCCCTCGTTTTCTTTGAAAAGATGCACCATTCGCTTCTGAAAATGATGTAAATCTAGTACCATTCACTTCAGGGAATGATATAGAACCAGTAGGACGTGACTGGTGATTTTTTAATAAAACCTCATTATTTTGCTCAGCTAATAGAAGACAAGATATAAGTTCCGAATATTTTTTGAACTTTCGCTCTCGATACTGCTACTACAGGAGCACATTCGAGGCATGAAACGTAGTATATGTCTTCTCTAACAAGTCATCATCAGTGACTTTTTCACCACATAATTTCAATAGCGAGCTAATTTTAAAGAGTGCAGAGTTATACGCACTAACACTCTTGAAGTCTTGCAACCTCAGGTGCATCCAATCATGACGAGCTTTTGGGAGGATTACAGTTTTCTGGTGTTCATATCTCTCCCTTAAATCATTCCACAAAATAAGTGAATCTTTCACCGTTAGATACTCAATTTTTAATTCTTCATGAAGATGGTGCCGAAGGAAAATCATTGCCTTAGTATAGTCCTGCAGGGACCCTTGATTTCATTATTTAATTATATTTCTCAGGTTCATCGCATCCAGATAGATCTCAGTATCAAGGATCCAAGATAAATAATTTTTTCCAGAAATGTCAAGAGCAATAAATTCTAATTTTGTAAGATTTGACATTTTTTACATATATAAATCAGGAACATAAGTATAGAGTTTTTATTAAGTAATGTAACATTTCATATTCATTTTGGAAACTACAAAAATATATTGAAAAATTTACTTGAAGTAGAGAACTACTAGCTTCAAAATCGTCAGAACTTTCGTGCTGATAACGTGTTATGAAATCATTGAAAAGAGAGAGTCATAACGTGTTATAAAACTTTCAAAAGGAGAGAGAAAGATATAGAAGGTTATGAAAACTTATGAATTCCTTAAAAGATACGGCGATATATATAGGAGTACAAAAGAGACTATGCTTTTGACGACTAGCACTATACATTTGACGACTAGCACTATATATTTGACGACTAGTATTATGCACTAGCACTTTGTATTTGACGACTAATACTATGCATTTGACGACTAGCTAAATGTGATCATACAATTCAAGATAGTTTATAACAATGAGACTAATAATACCCAAAATTTTGGGATGGTGTTAACGAGTCAAATTCAGTTTTACACACTAATCCTAACTCACCACTAATAGAAAGTTGACGTGTTAGCTTTTTATTGGATAGTGCAAATGGCCTGGTTTGCACATACAAAATAAAAGCCTTTAAAATATGCATTTCGAATTAATAAGAATTTATCATCTTGTATGCCTTCCATTAGGATAGGACCATTGACATTATACCGTGTGATCCACTTGTCGTTCTAACTTTTTGTAATTCTGAGATTCCTTTTTGACGTGTCGTTTCCAATCCTCCTATGCTTTGATGTGCAATAACTTTTTTTCTATAAAAGGGTGGGTGGTGGGTGCTGGAGGCTCCCTCTAATTTTTATTTTTATTTTTTGTAATATGTTTAAATATTTTAAAAATAGAAAAAAATTCATTATATTATTAAATAATGAGAAAAAATATTTACAACTAAAAATTGTTCAACTATTGCATAATTATCTTAATAAAAGTGAATAAAATATAAAATCTATATGAAAAAAATTAATTTTTTAATAATAAATTTTATTTTTTTTAAACGATTATATTTTATAATTATATATATAATTACTTTTGAATAATATTTTCTTAATCATTATTTTCTTAAAAATTAAATAAATAAAAAAAATTTGAAGCGATAGCTCCAAGCACTGCGGGACCCTAGCTTTTTCCTTGCCGGCAAGTCTAAATTCGGTACTGAAGTACGGTTCAAAAGGTTGGGAGGGGGGAGGAGTTTTTCCATCGGTGGACCCCAAAAATAGTGGCAAAAGAATGGAGACGACAAAAAAGGGTGCAAAAAAGTTGAAATCCATCTAGAAAAGTGCACAGAATCTAACTAAGAAAAGCCATTGAACCTAACTATGTACATGTAACATTTTAGGACGCAGCAAAAGTGCAGAGGCATCTGGACAAAAGGATAGCAAAACCTGCATACTTGAGATGCATTAATTTGGGATAGCTACATCATGCTTGACATGTTTCTAGGAAGCCTGGTCTTTCATGTCAGCTTACGCTTACACCTACGGATTGCATTGGCTCCCTTAGACACACCATCTTCGTTGTCGGGAGATTCTTCTACAATGGATTCTTCCTGCACCACCAGGCCACGGTTCCTGCTCAGTTTCCTTATTGGTGTTGTGGGTAATGATGCTTGTGAATACTTCACTCCTGGCTCTGCTTCAGAGGCAGCTGAGTTTGAGCTTTTCCTGTGTGGCATCAACTCCTCGCCAACTGCAACAGCATCCATCATTAACTGTAATACAAGCGACGAACAAAAGACGTCAAGCTAAAATATTAGATAAAGATGAACCGAACATAGAAATCAGAAATGCCATCAAGAGGGGCAGATTTATTGACCAGACACCAAAGCTACACCATGAGTCATCTAACAAAGAGAACCTAAGACAGAAGTTCTAAGAGGACCTCAATAGAATAGAACAAATTTCTTTGAGCTTTGAAAGCTAATAAAGATCTACAGTATTTAAGGTTAGAAAATGCAGGTAGAAAGTTTACGTGGCATCTTATATCATCTTTATACAAATTTTGACAGTTTGTTTCAACAAAACAACCAATGACATTTTAATAGTGCAAAAGCAAATCTTCATAATTTGTTATTAGCAATCAAGATAACGAGCATTACTTGTGATGCATGAAATTACTAATTGTCTCAAAAATTTAAGCGAATGGAAAAATATAGATTTTATTATTTAATATTATATCTTAACTCTCCTTCCCACGTGAGTTAGATTTTTCCTCAATAATTAGATCAAATATGTAGAATATTTAATTAATAAGGTGAAATATAGAGTTAAAATTCAAACTCAAGATCTTTGCTCTAATATTATATAAAATTACCATTTATCTCAAAAGTTTAAACCACGTAAATTTTATTTTCTGATATTATATCTTAACACGATGGCACTGTTACCACTTACCAGACGTGAAGGGACTTGAGAATCCGGGCTTCTCATTTGAAACTCATACACATGACAAAAAAAAAAAAAACACCATTCATCAAAGCCGGAAGTTCTCATACCTTCCAATCCTTAAAATCAAATCTGAACACAAAATGACCGTAGGCAACCTCCCCAGAAATAACAGAGTTTGCTGCAGGAGCATTCCTTGGAGCTGAGAAAGGGCAAGCAACAGCAAATAAGCCACAGGAACAGATGGCATTTAGAACACGAATTGAAGTTGATTCAATGTACTTACAAACAATATGAGAACCATTTTCGTTCACAGTTATTTCAGCTCGCCCATCTTTGACTAAGAATGACAGAGCAAATAAATTTTCTACTGTCTGTGCAAAGGACTTCATATTCAATATCAAACTCTCAAGTCTAACACGCTTCTTCTTCCTTAAGATCTCAAACATTGTTGACATATTCTTATCAGTATCTGTTTTTCCTTCTTCCCCATTGTCGTTAACCTATCACAAGGAATAATAAATCTGGCTGAATGATCATTGTTGCTTGAGAAAGGTGGAAGAATCGATTAATAATTCAGAGGAACGTTACGTGAAAATTGCCCTTGGAGCATGAACTTTGTGATTATCATGAAAAATCAGGCCACAGATACACAAAAGAGACCGCATTTGAAAATAACTAACTGAATTTTAGTACAAACTTTCAAAGAGATTCATGAAAGCATTGGACAAGCAGGTTAAGTGACTAGTTTTAACTTTAAGCAAGCTTCACGAAAAGAATTGCAATATTGATTTTGAATTTAAAATCTTTTTCTCCATCCTTGAAAGAAAAGCACCTTTCGACAACGTCAACTCGAACATATTAACTAAAGCTACAAACAGCGTAAACTTGAAATTTATTAACAAAACAGCACTTGATTTCCATTCTCCAGGCTCTCAAATTTTTCCAAGGAACAGAAAATAATTCTCACCTCTTCAGGACGAGCAGTTTCAGCTGGCTTTGCACGCTTTCTGTGAACCACGGTCTTCCGTTGCTTCAACTCAGTATCCATAGGCCCAATCCTTTAAAAATTATCATATACAGATTGAAAATGAAACATTAAAGTTAACCCACATTAGACAAGGACATATGCACATCTTCTTCGTCCAAAATAAGAAAAATAAAACTCAAAAAAGTAAAAGTAAAACTCACATGGTGGCACATCCATGAGCCTTACTAAAGATGGGTGCAACAGCAATACCAATATCTTTCCAATGGAGCATAATCTTAGCACTCTCTTGGGTGGCAACTGCCCCATGGGATTGTCCATACTCCTTAAGCAAACAGTTAACAAACTCTGCAGGCGTAATACCCTCACTGGAATGCGATTTAACAGATGTCGCCAAAGTATTAGCAATGCCCAACAGTGCCTCCGCATCAGCAACTTGCTCCCTTGGCTTCTGAACTGAAACAAAAGTCATGGTAGGCACTCAAACTTGTGAGCCCCGCTTTCTGTAACAACTGAACTTTTTCTTTCTCCTTTTTTTTAATAAAAAGGCATTTTTTGTTGCACAAAGGTTCGATTTCAAAAGCATGAAATTTCTTCTTCTTCGTCATATTCTTTTCCTTTTTCCTGTACCTTTTATTCGGTTTTGTCATCAACCGATCATATTACCGCAACATATATTAGTTAAAAGAAAAGTATAAAATCTCCGATTCGGAATACCTAATTCATGCAACCTCTCCACTTCGCCAATGATGGTGCTGAACTTATCCGAGTCCGCCCTTGTTAAATCCTCTCTCTCATCTTCAAGAACCAATAACCAGAATTGGAAATAAACGAAGAAATAAAAACCATGTATTTAATAAAATGCAAATAATATTTGTAGGTACCATGAATCAGATTCATGACTGCCAGGTACTTAGACCGGAGCACCCGCCGATCCAACTGGTTCGAGCGGGTAGACTCATCGTGGTCTCCCGCCGCCGAGCTGTCTCCTCCGTCTCCGTCGAGGCTGACGCGCTCGCGCTTCACTGCCGCGAATGCACCTTCGGTGCCAACGCCTCTGCTTCTAGTCTTCGGCATATAGATTAGTCCCCAGTATTCTCAAATGTAAAATATTAAGCTCCGGAATTGGACAAAACTCAGAAAAGTGGAGAAATTGCGGGAAGGGGAATTCAGAATCCGTTGGATTCGAGTCGAGGCTATGAAAGAGGCCTTTTGTTATTTTGTTTTTTGTGGGTTCCCGCCCTTTTGAAAATTGTACAATATTTTCAAATTTGGGCTGTGGCCTTTAATTGAAAATATTGGTGGGCCTAATTGGGCTGTGCTGGATGCCATACCATTGACCTTTGATTTTTTGTCATGTACTATGGTAGTACAAAAATACAAGAAACCTTAAATACCTAAGAAATGTCGTCAATAAATATGTTAACGTAAAGGTGTACGACACGCAACTATTCAAAGTAGAATAGGATATTGAAACGTTTGACGTTCTTTTTTGGTTTTTTTTTTGTGTAAATAAAAGTGAAAAAGCAGAAGAGCAACAAACGGATTAAAGAAAAGTTGTGCGTTGTTAATTTCTAGAAATATATATGTTTTATTTTTACAAATTAGAGTAATTTGAATTAGGTACAAGATTTATATAGTCTTAAATCTTGTAAGTTTCGTACACTTTCTTTAAAAATAAGTGGATAAATTTAAGATTTACATTACAGGTGGTTGACAGGGCCGCCACTTCTCTCTCTCTCAAGCTCTCTCTCAATTGCTCTTCTCCTGCTAGTGCTAGTGGCCACAGCCCATGGCCACCATACTTGACCTTGACTTCTCTCTCATTTTTCTCATTCTCCTTCTTTCTTTCTTTTTCTTTCTCTAAGTTGTAGAGATGAGAGAATTTTTGATTTTGTTATTGTGAGTAATGTTTGACAATTGCGATCGTGGGTGACACCGAAGTCCATGATGGGTCTTCGAGTTTGATGATCCACGGTCGTGACCTAGCAACCATGGGCCTTATAGCCCTGCACACAGATCTTTGAAGATCTGTATGATCCACGACTGCAATTGTGGCATGTGGGTTTGTTGTTCAATTTGTTGATCTTTTCTTATATGTTAGACTAGTTTGTTTGGTTGTAAGTTTAGTTTTTTTGTTTTTGTTTGGATTTGTAAGATCTATGATGTTTTTGTGCAATTTTGTTGTATTTACAAGTTTGTTTAGAATTTCTTATCTACAAGATGCGGTGGTGGATGAATTAGGGGGCCAATCCACCCTATGCATCCAGACGGAGGCACTCACACACAGGAGGAGGGGGGCCCAAACTGTATTGCTGCCCATGCAGGGGTGGGGGGCGGGATAAGGGCACTCCCGAGGGGTACGGGTAACACCCTTAATCTATATAAAAAATCTCATATTTTTTAAAAAATGAGTATGTTAGATTTGCACATTCTATAATTGTATATAATATTATTTTTTAAAATAACTATTTCAAACATATAATGTAATTAGAAATCTAGATTCAAAAAAATATTATTAAATATTTAAATATAACGAGATTTATAATCATGCCAATCTCGCATATAATCCTTATCTATACTACCCCTTTTATATCATCCAAATATTATCCTTTTTGAATTACAACTTATTTGAGAAACAATTTATTATTCTAAGATTTGATAATCGAATAAAAAATATTCACCGGAAATAAAAGATAGAATATTTATGGGAAGTAAACCTAAAAACAATGTTATTAAATGAATGGTTGTTCCACTTTTGGCCCATTTAAAAACTCGGATCAGTCCTAATATAGCCACTTCCAAATCAAATTTAAAAAAGAAAAAAGAAAAAAAAAAAAAAAAGAAAGAAGTTTATAATTGTACGGATTTACAACAATCAACATATAAACAGGAGGGAAGAAACGGCTTCTTAGACTACTATTGTTTTTATTATTACACTAATGATATCGCCAACACTACCTCGATATCATCCAACTCCAACTTATTATATAATATTCTCGTCTTCCTATATACTTTGAAACATCCTATACCATTTCTTCTTCTATAAACTTAAGTAGGAAAGTCCGTGTATTTTCCTTTTGCCGCCAACCAGATTGCACCACTTTCTTCACTTTTACAGATTTTATTATTATTATATTTATTTTTAAAAAATAAATAGTGTTGTCTTCACAAAAAAATTATTTAAACGTATAATATTTAATTTTGATTTTATTATTATTAATTATTCGTGAGATATTTTGAATTATTTGATAAATAAATAGTTTAAATTAAAAAAAAAGAACCACTTAAAATATAAACCATAAAATTCAAAATCAATAACGAAACTCTTAACCTGGCTGTGACGGCCGTGGTGGTTAATCACCCATGATTTGGAGAAATAAACACGTGTGTCTTGTTGCGTCCCACATCGACCCATGATATCTGGAGAAGATTATACTATAGACCTGTCCGTGGTCTGTGTTCCTACGATGCTCACAGTCACGGGGGAGGTACATATATGTAATTTTACGTGTGCGTACGAGAAATGAAAAAAAACCCCATCTTCGGCAAGGTCGTGCGAGCTCTCCGATCATCAAGCCCAAAATACTTTTGCTGCAGAACACACCTAAAAAAAATTAAAAGAAAAAAGAAAAAAAAACATACGCGCACACACAACAAATCCCCCCAACCGCGAAGAAACCACAATCTGAAAGCAAAACCACACACCTATACAAACGCAAAAACCCTAACGATGAAATGAGAGGACCATGGCTAGGCAACACGAAGCCACCGCGCTACCATGGGGCACGTTAGAGGAGCTCCTGCTTGCTTCCGCCGTCAACCGCCACGGCACCGCCAGCTGGGACTCCATCGCCATCGAGCTTCAGAACCGGAGCTCCTCCCTCCCTTCCCTTCTTCCTCTCACTCTCACTCCTCAGTACTGTAGAGACAAGTTCTATGACCTCAAGCGGCGCTTCTTGCCCCAACAAGACGACGAATCGGCCAGCCTTGTCCCCATGGTAGACGAGCTCCGCAGGATTCGGGTGGAGGAGCTTCGACGCGAGGTCCAGCGCCGAGACGACTCGATCGTGTAAATAGTTTTCGGATTTCGAGCGAGATCTAAGCGCCAAAGATCGTGTTTTCTTCGTGGTTTAAGATCTGAGAGTTTTGTTCCTTACGTTGTTTGTTTTGGATACAGGTCGTTGGAGTTGAAGGTAAAGAGTTTGGAGGAGGAGAGAGAGCGGAGCTTGAAGGAGGACTCTGAGGCGTTGGATCTGAAGAAGGATATCGAAGGCGACGGCCGAGAAGCAACGCCGTTACCGGATAACCTCATCGGAAAATCGGTATGCGGAGACGTCTCCAACGATAAAGAAAATCGATCCTTCAACGGGTCCAATTCGACGAGTCAAGGAGGAGAGGGTCAAGGGCGGCGAAACGGCGTCGTTGGCGAACAAGAAAGACCCGAACCAGAGAGAAATGATCCGGATCCGGGTCGGTCAGAGTACGACCCGGGAAAGAACTATTCATTTGATAACGGAGAAGTGGATGACACGGATGACGTGGGAGGCGAGGAGGATCACGAGATAGGAGTTAAGGCGGTTCGGGGGACGGGTGGACTCGGAGAGTCGAACGAGGGGCTGGAATCGGTGGGTGAGTCGAAGAAGGAAAAGGAAGCGGCGTCGAAGCAGAGCAGTGACGTGCAGAGCTCGGCCAGCTTGTCGGGGAAGAAACGTCGTCGTAGGGATGGAGGAGGAATTAGTAGCGGGGATGATCCCGAAGCCGAGGGACATGAGGAGGTTTCTCCCGCCAGGGGACGAGTCTTGGCCGTCAAATCAGAGCCGTTGGTAAAGCTCATCGGGATGATCCGGTCCCATCGGCTCGGCTCGGCTTTCGAGCGGCGGCTTCGGAGCCAGGTATCCTCCGCTCTAATGAATATTCTTTATTAAAGAAATAATATAAAAAGCAAAAAAGACTCCTGGGAAAAAAATTTAGAAAAAAGAAGTAAAAACTGAAAAAGAAAGTGGAGTAGAATTTCAACGGACGTGATGCGTCTATGCTACGTCTTTTGTGAGTGTGGACCAATGGATGACTGCCAAATGGCGACAAAGGGATATGAGGGGGAGTGTTTGGGTACAATGATGTCGAGATAAATGGGTGTGGGTGCATGTTTTATGTGAGGTGAGGTTGGGACGTTGGGTGAGTGGGTCCGTCCAGCTAAGGTTTCGAAACTACGCCGTATTAATAGAATTCATAAATAAATGAAATGAAAAGGCCAGGAAGGAGAATGCTGATATTTGGTACACATGCACCCAAATTGAAGGGGCTGAAGGCACTGTCACCTTCACCACGCCAGAAATGAGACTTTCCACCAGGATTGATTTCGTGTGAATGACCACGACCTGTTTTGTCCTTAAATCCCTAAGCGGCGGTCACGTATTGAAGAGATCCCTGGCTATACTATAAAGAAAATGTTTTTTCCATTTTATAGGCTTAGGAAGAACGCAGTTGTTTTCAGGTTGCTCCGATGTTCTTTAGTTTAAAAGAAGAAAAATATGTCAGCAAAAAGTTTAATATTCATTCTATTTTCACAATGGCCTATAACCTGACTGTGGGTCAAGAGACCCTGAACTGGGCCGGGCCTCCAGTATCTGTTGTACCCTCGACCATATTAATTGTGGGGCGTCCATCGAGATCCACAACGCTAAGCCTGACCATAAGTCTTAAGTTCTTTATTTGTTAGTCCGAGCCAACTTTTTTTATTGGGCTGACTGCACTTGTGTGGAGGTCCAAGATGTGACGTCACATCAGTCTGTCCAAACGGGCTTGGCCTGTGGCCGTCATGTACTCTCTCTTGCTCAAGTGGGCATCACTAATTCGGCATAATTTATTGTACGGAATCAGATGGCCGTTTTGTTACCCTACTAAAAAGTTGTAGCATTTATCCTTCTCTTGATTTATAGACAAAAGAAGTGATACCCTTGCAACCCAATTACCATCCATTTACAATTCTTAATAATATAATATTTTTTAATATTTAAATCCATCAAAACAAAAAAATAAAAGTAAAACTAAAACTTCAAAAAATATATTATTTTAATCTATAATTGTAAACAAAATTTTGAGTAGTAGTTAGTCTATCATTTTTCTATAGACAAACCTGATTCGGTCGGCTCCATTCATTCGATTTAATTCAAACTTTATAATAAACTCTATAATTTTGCAGGAATCCGAACGGTACAAGAGCTTGATAAGACAACACATGGATCTGCAAATTGTTCAATCAAGGCTTGACAGAGGTGTCTATGCTGATTGTATCCACAAATTCTTTCGCGATCTCCTGCTCTTATTCAATAACGGTGTCATCTTCTTCCGTAGAAGTTCTACCGAGCACGTAGCAGCCAGAGAGCTGCGAGGTCTCGTACTGAAGGAACTGAACGATATGGTGCCGAAACCTCAAACAACACAAGTGAAACCCGAGCCCAAGAACGAATCCGATTCACTCTCTAAACCCAATAAGTCCTCTACCATGGTTGCATGTGGGAAACAAAGTTCTATGAAGGCACTGATTACCGAAGGTGCAAACAGAAAAGTAGATAAAAGAGAGAGAGAACTTGAGGAAAAACCAAATTCTAGTCAGAAGAAGAATGACGGTTCTTTTGTCAAGATAGAGGAGAAGGGTATAAGGAAGAAAAGGACTAAAGAAAGATTGGGCGGGAGAGGCTTGAGAACGAACAACAAAGGTGGTGGTGACATAAAGCATGAATATGGTGGAAATGAGCTCAGTTCTCACGATGCTCTGGAGGTTAAGATGGAGAAGAAGGAAAACACGGTAAAGAAGAAGCAAGGTGCGGCGAGTTTCTTGAAAAGAATGAAGCAGAACTCACCTGGCGAAGTGCTAGCGGATCCGGATGATTCCGATGAAGATAGCAAAGATGATAGAAGTGAGGAGAAGAAGAAGCCAAGGGGTAGAAGAAGGGAAGTGATCAAGATAGAGGAGAGGGTTACGCGGAGTTGTAATGGGGGTGGGAGAGGGGGAAAGGAGGAGAATACTGCAAAGGTGAAAAGAGGGGTGGGCAGGCCGCCAAAGAGACTCGAGTCTGTGTCTGCGGCTGCCACGGGAAAGAGGGGGAGAGACAATGGGGAGTCCGTTGTGGTGGGAGGTGGAGGCAGGTCAAGGAAACGCTCAAGAAGGTGACTGGTTGTTGTATAATGTATATTATAATCATATAGTATCTTCGGCCTTTTGTCGTAATTTTTTTTTTTTTCGTCTTTTTGTTTTTCTAAGCGTTCGGCCTTTTGATTTGTTACCAAGTTCAGTGGGTTTACCTACCCGTAAAGAAGGGAAAGAATTCAGAGAGAGAGAGAGAGAGAGAGAGAGAGAGATTATGATAATGCATGTGGCGGCCACTGCATATACACAGCATGTTAGAGGTAGTTCGACGTTCCATTGTAGATTATAACTCGTTTGGGTCGAAAAACACTCTAATTTTTCTCATTTTAAGATTATAATTATTTTAAATTTTTATATAAAATATAATAATTAATTTAATTTTTTTAAAATTTTAATTTAATTTTTAAAAATTTTAAAATAATAATAATATTAAAAATTAGTATTTTATTAACTATCTCATCATAACAATACTGCTCTCACTATCGTTATGTTGTGGATTTTGGACCAGTGCATCAAAATCAGGTGGGAGATAGGATAATTTTTAAATAACTAGTATTGGTGGGCTACAAAGTTCTTCGAAATTTTCCACATTAAGGGAAAGTCCGGGCTATTTTTGTCCCATCCAGCCCATCCACTAATCTTTCTATAGACAACTGCCCACATTAAGGGAAAGTCCAGGCTATTTTTGTCCCATCCAGCCCATCCACTAATCTTTCTTAAGGGAAAGTCCGGGCTATTTTTGTCCCATCCAGCCCATCCAGCCCATCCACTAATCTTTCTATAGACAACTGCCCTAGGAACTTATGTGGCATCGAGTTCGATGTGGCATATGTGCAATGTCGTCGTTTGCATTTTCTTTGAAGATAGAAGGGATTAGTTGGCTTGCTTTCCTATTTTGTCCTTCCCGATGAAAATAGCTCTTTTCACCTTGTATTCAAATCTTTCCTGTGCATCCCGCAAGTCCAACAAAAGTTTCAACGTAGCACCCCCACTCCTCCATAGACTAATAGTCTTGCCATTGTCCAGCTCATGCAGCACCTTGCACTAGACCACATAAACAACCATACATGCACCACAGAAATTTCACGCTGCACATCCTTCACACGTATAACCTGCACTACCTTGCCAAAGTCAAGCCTCACATAAAACGCAAACTGTAGGCCTATGTCTGCGGTATGCATGCTGCAACTCCACATTGTCACCATTAGCAAACTTCAAGCCGTAGCCCATGGAACCCCATGCACGGTAGCTTAGCCAGTCCCACCTCTAGGCTGCATCCTGACCGCTGCACGTGAACCAAGCACCTTCGCGTTGTCACTCCTGCACCATCAACACACACATACGGCCTCCACCTCAAGGCACAACAGCCGAGCAACATGACGAAACTGTCCTCACATGGCAGAAGCCACCAACGTTCGCCACCCTCTTTGCAAATTCATCACGGTGAGCCCCTATTATAGACCCTGAAAAACAGAAGATTTTCGTGAGCCACAACTAGCTAGCCACGAGGTTTGCTCTTTCTCTCCGCGTCGTCGTAACTTGCCTAGAAAATGCCGGCTGTCACCCCCCACTCCCTCATGTTAGCTATTGCTGTCGCACCCTACCTCCTTTCCCTCTATGTTACTCTTCGTTTCCTCACGTAATCTTTCATCACGATGCTTCTCTCGTTCACTTATCTCTCTCTCTCTCTCTCTACATAGTGCTCAGCCTGCCATTGGTACAACCACCCCTCAGCAACCCAACTCTGTCGCGTTCCCTTCCTTCATGATGAGTATCTCATGTCGATTGTATAGCCCTGTTCTAGTTGTTTTACGTAATATATTTCATTGTCCACACAACATCATTTTGTCTGTAACTGGCCAACAATGGCGTCCTTTGAAAAGTCATTTCCTTTTTTCTCCCTTTTTCAATTTCTTGAATTTCTTTGCCAACTCTTACTAGTATGATAACGTGGGCTCATCTTATATATACTAGTTAATTACAAAGAATATGGTGTTGAATTTAGACCATTATTTGTTGCTATATTTGAAAGCTCCTTCAAATGTTGGCGTCTAGAAATCAACCATGGCCTCAATAAGTGATAGGAAATGGGAGGAAATGTCGTACCTCAACCACTTGTGCTTTGATGAGGGACCCACTTGATGCTGAAAATGCCATGAATTTTTCTAGATTTTTATTCTTTTTTTTTTTTTCCTTCCATTTGCTAAATTCTTCTCTAATTTTTGGGTATGAGTTGTTGTTTGCTTTGTGGGTTTTGGAGAATGAAAGAGCTTTGAAATGATTGGAAGAAATGGGAGGAATCACAAATCTGTGGCTTCATGGAGAAGATGAAGACAGTGACTTTGCAGAATGAAAGAAATGAAATGAAAACAGAGTGAAAAGAGCAGTTTTCATTGGGATGGGAAAAATGGGAAAGGAGGCCAATCGACCCCTTCTGTCTTAGAGGGAAATGCAAAGGACGACGTGGTAAAGAGTTTTGCTACATACAAGCGCAATCGCGCACTAATCTGTGTACCAATACTGATTTATTCATACTTAAAATTTAAATTAACACTGTTTTCAATAAAATTTACTTTTTGACCAATCATATCACATTGATACACAGATTAGTACACAATTGTACTTGCAACTATACTTTTCCTGTTGTAAATATGCCACATCAGACACGATGCCGCAGGGGTTTCCCATGGAAGTTGTGAGTAGCATTTCTCAAACTGTGAATGATTATAGAGTAGTGCTAGGCTATCGTTTAGTAATGATCGCTGGGTGTGCCATTAGTACTTTTGTGAGATTTTTATTCTTTTGTTTTTATATTTTTTTAATATATTTAAATATATTTAAAAAATAAAAACATACATCAATACATTACAAATCATTTTCTTAATCATTAATTATAAAAAAAGAAATTTAATTTTTTTGACGAGGGGTCAAATGGAGCGGTAAGAGTGGGACAAAAGAGTAGATTTATTCATAATTATATTGCCTTTTGCTCCATAAAAGTTTAAGCCAAATGGAAAGTACTAAAATCTGAGTTCATTACATACATATTCTCTTGTTCGCTCTCCGCCGAAATAAGTCTGTTCTTACCATTGCAGTATTAATCGAATCCCCATTTTCTAGTTTCTGGTGCCTAATGGTGATATTTCCCGAGTGAAAATGCTAACCTAGAGCCAGAGGAGTGGCTTGATTTTGATATTGAACCTGATTTATAGAAGGTGCGGACTTAAAAGTTTCCTGATTTTTCTAAAAGTAGGATTTATTTACTAGATAATGATTAGTGTGATGTCAAAAAGATGAGATGAAAGTAAGATGAATACAGCATAAAGATGAATCCTGTAAAGATGGTGGAGTGAATAACAACAAATGGCTTAGAATCAATGGTACTCGAAAGCTACGAGGTGTTCTTTGGTTGCATTTAGTATCGGAAGCTTTACCCTTGATGGCTTACTGACGCAATACGACCTCTGAGGGCAGAAAGTAATGTAGGTAACTCGATCAGACTCGGTTTGAAGACTGTACAGATGCTGTCCAGCACCGTATCCCCCAAGAAGTTGGTACGACCTCTCTGATTGATCCATTGCAAGACAAATGTCATCAGTGCCTGTGGAAAATCCAAGAAACCAGTTTTACTTCTGTACGAGAAAAAATGTGACAGAACAGAAAGCAATGACATCATCTATCTATCAGTATATAGAGCTCACTCACTCACATGCAGCTAATTCGATCTGGGTCTCGTAAATGAAATCCAGAGCTGCAGATATCTCTCGCTCAAACTCATGAAAAGGTCCGCTCTCAAAATCCATCTTTCTCAGTTTACATAGTCCCTCTCCCAGCTCCATCATGGCTCCTTTATGGTTCTAATTCACCACAGACAATCAAAACTCGTAAACCAAATATTTGTTGTTGGCGGTGGAGGATATTGAGACTTGCAATTGTTAAAGGCTAAAGCAAAACTGCCAAAAATAAAGAAGAAGAAATTAGTGTATCAACCTGATTAAAGAGGTGATGAAATCCCACTGCACATTGCAGAATGCCGTGAATCAGAATTCTTGTAGGCTCTTGGGCGTCGTTCCAGAGAGCTTCAAGAAAGTCATGGCATTTATAGTATTCTCTGTCATTGAAGAGCGCGACCGCCTCTTCAAAGTCATAATCATCTCTGTCATCTTCATCCTCCACAGCAGAGAACCGATACGAAAGGCGGAAGGAATAGTTGGAAAAGTTTCTCGTGGGTTTGCAGGGTTTTGCAGAATGAGCTTTGGGGTATGGAGATGGTGAATAATAAAACGTGGTAGTATCTTTATGAGGAAAACAACGAGAGAATGAGGAAAGAGAAACAATACTGAGAGCGGTAAAGGATGGAAGCGCCATTGAAGATTAGTCTTATTAATGGTACAAAGTACATATTTTTGAAGTTGCTTATCCAAAAAAGACTGTTTATGTGGTGGAGGCTCCAAGTCGAGATTTCCACGCGATTAGTCCGAGTCTCGCTCTCACGTGCGAATACAGTCCGTGCTAAAAGCAGATACAAGCTCGTAGATCGGACTAATTCGCTGGGTTTAGTATTTTATTTCTAGATATTACGATGTGTCGATGCGAGGTGGGAATTCAAGTAATTGCATTAGCATCCACTCCGTGACTGTCTTACACGGGAAGCTTGACAAGCTTTCCACCTTGATGTTGATGGGTTTGTTGCGTAGATTTAAATTGATATTGGATATAAATTATTATTATTATTATTATTTTTCAGATCTGTTTTGTATACGATTACATCTGTGTTTGTGCGGAGGAGATAAATACCTCTATACCAGTTCACAAAATGAGGAAATGAATTTGGTGGGCCGACTGCATATACACAGGATGATAGTAAGGGCTTCCTCAAGTGTCCACAAAGTTGGCCCAGTTCATGATGGGCTCACAACTAAATGACTATGCTAGTCCATCCGAAACGAAATGGCAGGGCAGTCTGAAGACTCCAGTTGCATAAAGGTCCCTGCTTTGGCATCAATTGCTTGGTAGCATCGTGGCCCTATTGCAGGCAAGATACAGTCTTGGATATCTGATATCACTTCTTCCTTTTCTACGTGGGATGAAATGTGTCTCAAGAGTGTCTTTAGAAAAGTGCATCGTACTCTTCTCTTGTGTCTCCATTACAGTATGCTTATAAAAAAAAAAAACAAAGAGGTTAGAATCAAGCTACTATCCAAAACACCTTTGGCATATCCATGCTGATATTGAACAATTAAATTTTTTCTAGCAAGGTTTGGACTACCTAATCAAAAGAAGGAGCTTCTAGAGCTCCAAGAATTTTGGAGACTTTTCCTGGATATGAATGAATATCTTAATAGCTTTGGAAAATATACAGTTTGCATACACTCTGTACTTTGAACTAGTAAAATTGAGGCAGTGCCTCCCAAAACTATCCAAAAGTTATTATGTATATATTCTATTAAAACCCAATACTCAAGATGATGCCACATGATCTATTTTTCATCTTTCTAAAGATCATAATTGAATGATAGTGCTATTTGTTTGTTTTTAATATCTGACAGGTGACCTGTGTATTTTGATCCTTTTTATGTGTAAAGTGTAAAATGCCTAAGAGTTGGAAGGTGAGGAATGTTTTTTCTCAGAAAATTCAAGAGCATTCCTCGGATAACACTCAGAAGGGCCAAATTGGAGATGGCCATCAGTGGTCTACTTAGAGTGGCATTGAGTTGATTAGGGAAACCCAATTGGACTCAAACAAAGTAATTTCAAGAGAGATAATTACTGTGGTATGGAGGGGTCTCAAAATGGTATTATCTAGTTTGGAAGTCCACGGGTGACTTGGTATGGTAAAAGTATTAGAACTAAATCGACCAAAAGGGAAACTTGAGAAACCAAACTGATAGTTGAGATTAATTTACAAATACAAGAAAGAAGATCATGCACTGATGTCTTTCGATGAAATCTAGCCAAGCACATTCCTAAGCATTACACAAAGTCTATTTTTCACGTTTTCCAGAAACTCAAAATACACAACTCTCCAATTATGGCTTAAAATCAAAGGACCAATGACTCCCCAAAATCCTGTAATGAGGCCAAGAATAGTACTAATATGACTCCATCTAATTGCAGGTCCATCTTCCTCATCTTGAATGTCTTTGTTGCTATGAAGAATATGGCCACAATCGTATGGAAGAGGGGCGCCACAAAGTCCAGGATTACCCTCATATGCAGAGGCATCAAAGCTCTGAAGTTGAGTTCCTGATGGTATTGCTCCGCAGAGATTATTGTTTGCAACGCTGAACTCATGCAAGAAATGCAGACTAATGAATGATTTTGGTATTTTGCCAGACAGCTGATTTGCAGAGAGGTCCAATCTTTCCAAATTTGTAAGCTCAGATATTTGGTCTGGAATGTTGCCTGAGAAGTAGTTATGGCTAAGATTCAGACCATAAAGTTGCTTCAAATGACCAATCTCAAGGGGGATGTTACCACTAAGACCGTTGTTTTCAAGGGATATTTGCGGTCCCACGTTGTATAGGGATTTGAACTCAAAAAGGGTACCATTTCCCGTTACAAAGATCGAAAAAATCAAAGAACTATTGTCCATTAGAGCATGTTTTGATATCAATGCTGGCAATGCACAAAGTTCTTTAGGGAATTCACCTATAATCAAGTTATGAGACAACTTTATGCAAGAGAGCCTTGGTAGAGTTGACAACCATCCAGGAATTGAACCAGTGATACGATTGAAACCTAGACTCAAGATTTCTAGCTTCTTAAGCTTTGATAACCAGATTGGCAATTGACCTGTGAGTTGACAATGAGCGAGACCCAAGTATTGGAGATTCCGAAATCCGTCAGGAACAACTATGCTGTCCTCTGTTGGCAGGGCCTCGTTCAAAAAATTCTGTGTAAGGAGGAGTACGCTAAGACTCTTGCAACGCATCAGAATGTTGATTGCCCCTGTGACATTGGTTAGCCTATTGTAGCCAAGTGAAAAGAAAGACAAGAATTTCAATTGAACCACCTCAGGTGGGATTTGTCCCTCTAGTTGATTTAGGGCAATTCGAATTGCTCTCAGAGACTTGCATGAGGAGAGGCTTACTGGAAAGCTACCAGTGAATTTATTGTTCCACAGGTCAAGTGTAGCAAGTTGATGAAGACGAGAGAAATTAAGGGTGGAAATATCTCCTTCAAAGAAATTGAGCCCTAATTTCAATGTCATTAGGTTTGTGCAATTCATCAAAGATGGGGGCAGTGAACCTGTCAGGTGGTTGGTATCAAGGAATAGATGCTTTAATCTGTTGAGCTTTCCAATATCTACAGGGAGCCTGCCGCTCAATTCATTTTCATATAACTCAAGGCAGGTGAGTTTGGTAAGGTTCACAATGTCATTGCTAATGGGACCTGTAAGATTATTGGAAGGTAACGAGATTTCTTCTAACCTTGTCGCACTGTATATATCATGTGGAATTAGTCCTGAGAGCGAGTTGAAACCTGCCCGGAAAATCTCTAGTTTGCTACATGCCCCTAGTCGGTCAGGAATATGGCCACTATGATCATTAAAAGAGAAATCAAGGAACCTGACAAAGGGAGAATGCATATAGAGGTAGTTAGGAATATTGCCTGTGAAACTATTGTGGCTTACATTGAGCTTGTCCAACTTCTGTGCACGTTGGAGGAACCAAGATTGGATGATCCCATTGAAGTCATTGTTGGAGATGTCAACTAATCGAATTGAGGAAGGCCAACCGTCAGACGAGCCATTAGAGGAAAATAATAATGATATATCTCCAGCTAGATGGTTGTTGCTCAAATCAAGGACCTCGAGTTGATTGAAGGAGGAAAAGAATCTCACAGGGAGACAACCTGAAAGTGCATTGTGGGAGAGATTGAGGTGGGAGAGACTTGTGAGGTTTCCAATATAGGGAGGTACACTCCCTCTGAGGCCTCTAGAGGGTAACCAAATATGAGTGACCCGACCTTTATGATCACAAGAAATACTTTCCCAGTTGCAACAATCAGGGGCAGACCAATTTAAAGAAGGGGAAGCAGTATTAAAGGGTAGGGACAAGAGATAGTTGCGGTCTATTTGGTTGCATGCATGACTTGCAGAGAAAATGCTAGAAAAGAGAAAGAAGGTGAGGAGGAGATCACGAGGCACCGAGTGTTGCATGTTCTTGCTTCGTATGTTCTGAACTTGAAGGAGCCTAACTTGTTATTTATATCTATCAAATATGCATGTGGGAGAAAATGCGTGGTAGACGGGGATGCTTGTGATCCAGTCGTCTTTATCACTCATAACCACGTAGACGTTTTGTATTCAAGAAGAGGAATCTGTGAGAATGGTGAAAATGACATATAAAACAGATAAACTGAGAGAGGGACCTCATTAAACGTAGTCTTAAGTATAAGAACTAAATTATTTCTGGGTTAGGCATTGAGTACTAATTTAGAGAAAAGGGTTCAAATTGGCAGCGAATCTAAATTTAGAGAAATCAATTTATAACATGATTATAATTTAGCCTAATTTCTTGTATTCGTGTTCTATACCATACACCAGCCATGGTTGAAAACGCATCAGATGCTTTTAAGTGGACGACGCACCACTTCATAATAGATGGTTAATAGCATTCCCATCTCATTCTCCATGATACTATTTTTCCTATAATTTGAGAGAAATTTTATGTATTTGGTTAAAATTTTTTCTACATCCGAATCTTTATTTTAAGAAAAATGTTTAAGGGATGAACAATAGTTTTTCAAATATAAGGAATCATTATTCATCCCCTAAATCACCTTTTATCAATATTTTATTCTAATAAATAAAATAAATTATTCTTCCAATTATCTACACTTTCTCTCATACTCATATTTCTTATAGTTTTAGATAATAATTTTAAAATAATTACGAAAATAAAAAAAATTAAATTTAAAAATATTATCATACCCTCAAAAAAATAATTTAAATTTTTGTTTAAAATATTAACTAGAGTATTAGTTCAAAACATAAGAAAAAATATTGAGTAATTAAGTTTGTAAATGAAAGTGAGAGAAAAAAATAATAAAAAAAGAATTAAGAAATATTATTTTAATAGAGTAGAGAAAAGATAGAGAATACGATACATGAAGTTTTTGAAAAATGAGTAAAATTTAAGAAAAAATTTTAAGAAATGTGGTTTTTAACTAAATTATAATTTTTTTTTTAATTTTATAAAAAATAGGATGTGAATGCCCTAAAAGTATCTCCAAACAAGTCCTAATTCTTTAATTTTAGCTAATCAAGAGACTGGATTCTCTATTTTAGCTAATTTCTTTTTCAATAAATTCTCCATTCATTTATGTATAATTTCTTTTTCAATAAATTCTCTATTCATTTATGTACAATTTGCTGGTGCTGGAGGTGCCTTGTTTGACCATAACTAGTCCCAATATGGGAGAACCACCCACAACAGCGTCCACATGCACTGATCCTATTATAGAGTCAGAAGTCTTAGCATCAAACAATCACTACTGCAATGACTCTCAAGTCTTTGGAGTGAGCGTTCAACTTTAGATTAACATAGATAGAGGATCATGGTTTGCGCTGTAGTAGTGAATGATTTAACATAGATTGAACGTTTAAGAATTCTCATTCATGACGTTTAAGAATTTATTGAGAATTAAGAATTATGAAGTCAGAGAGACCTCATTAAACGTCATGAATGAGAATTATTGTACTCATGAGTCATGATGTACTATTTGACGTATTAAATCATGGTTTGCTCTGTACACAAAATGGAACATCATTAAAAATTTCGTCTGAATTGGCCAGAGTTTTCCCGTCAATTACGTTCTCTCATTTGTTTTTATAGATACGAAGAGACGAGGAGAAAGTTAAAAATAAAATAAAATATTATTAAAATATATATTTTTTAATATTATTTTTATTTTAAAATTAAAAAAATTAAATTATTTATTTTATTTTATATAAAAATTTTAAAAAATTATAATAATTAATTAAATTAAATTGAGATAAGAAAAATTGTGAAAGGAAATAAGGTGACTAGGTCAATGGAAAAGTCTATATGCAACCGCAAGATATCCCCTTCGCGGCCTCGCGTCTACGTGGCATAAAGAAAATGATGCATTCTTTCGTACAAAATCCCTCCCTATTCTCTCATCCTTCTCCTTCAATTTTTTGCTTGTTGTTTCGTCGCATCACAGCAACCTCGCTGCCTAGCCTCATGTCAACCACCGAGAGCTTGCCAACTTTCCAGTAGCCTCCACGTTTTCCTTCCTCAGCCGCAGGCGAAGCCAATGCCACCATCACACATGGAAGCTAACGCCATGGACCACCGCCTGGAATCAACCATCTACCATTGATCTTCATGCCAACTGCTCCTCCACGGTAAGACAGAACATGACCAATTAACTTTGTTTTTACTGGTAAAAAGCAGAGCAGCTTTTACATTAAGCAACTTCTCGGCAAGCTGCCCATCCTCCTCTTGCCGTATGTTCACCGTCGCCCAGCTGCAGGACATGGCCAGTGGAGTAAAGAACAATATTTTCTTGTGTATTAACCAAGAAAATCCAAAACCCAAAACCCAGTGGAGTAAAAAACCATGGATTTGTTTTATCTGGGTCAATAGTAAAGAGACTAACCCATTGGGGCCGAAATCGCGAGATTGAAGACAATAGAATTAACGCCTTAGTGAAGGACATTCTGAAATGGGATTCATAAATTTGTCGAAAAAGAATGCAAAAAAAAAAAAAAATTATGGATTTTTCTTGAAGGGATTTTTCTAAGGATGAGGACAATATCTGGGAAGTTTCTTGTGGAGGTCGATAAGTTGGTCTAGGCCTTGGAGTTGGAAGGGACCCGTTTCTTCGGTGTGTTTTTATTGAATCTTGATACGGTTTATTGACTTCAGTAGCGTTTTCAATCTTGAGAGTATTTCAGGAGCTTTTAGTTCAAGGTTCTAAATATGTAGGCTTCTACTATAATGTGAACTGTGAAGCCCATGAGTTCATCTTCCTCATAGGAACTCACTGCTTAGTTTGTGCTCGCTTTATTCAGCAAATTTCCAAAACCATCGAATGGCTAGAAGATTAATTTATTTATTAAAAAAATCTCTATCAATCAATATCCCAAGAACTAAAAACATACATTTTTGTAATAAAAATAAAGATACTTAAACTAAACAAAAAAAGACTTAATACTTCTCATTGAAGTGTGCCCAGAAACAAGAAATCCATTAAAGAAGAACAAAAGACTAGCTACTGTGAAATCCATCAAAGAAGACCCACAAACAAGAAAATGATCGTATATGTACCCAGGAGAAATGCCGATGAAGACCCAATAATACTGATAAAGACCCAAAAAATACCCAGAAGAAATGCCGACTAAATCTCTCACCCACCCTATTGCGACTTAGAGCAATGGGTACGTGATGACGGCGACCTCAACAATCAGATGATTTAAGCGACGGAAGATGGCACGTTAGCGACGGCGTTCGATGTCTCTGCTTTTCATGATTTCTCTGCAATGTTTCATCAAAATAATTTTCTTCCTCGCGCAGCTTGTTTCTGTTTTAAGCTTATTATTTTTTTATTATTATTTTAATTGCCACGTCAACCCGGGGCCGCGGCGGGGTTATTCCCCGGGGGTATGTAGCAGTTCTGCTAGGTCAATATATCAAACAACTGCCTTCGCGCAATTCAAGTATTGCCATCCCCATCACTCACCTACACAAGACTGGCCCGAGCAAAAACGACAAAAGTAGAAAATTCCCTTTTGACTTGACAAAGCTGAACTGATCATCAGTCAGTGGCTGTCGGGTAAGATGGAGGTTAACGTCTTTCTTTTTTAATTCCTTGTCATGGAATATGGGCTTTATGAATGAATAAAAAGTAATGTTACGTACAGTTATTTTTATGTATTTTTTATGCACTCTACTGATATAATTGGTTGGATTAATTTTTTTTTAATATACAACCAATCATATCACTGGAGTATACAAAAGAGTCTGCGAAAATGACTACACATAGAATTTTCTATGAATAAATATTGGAACCAGCTCTGTTGGGAGCAGCCGGAGGCACACCTTACGTGTCAGTTATGTAATGTTTAAATTGACCCTATTTTCTTTTTTCTCTTTAAGTAATACTGTGCTCGATTTGAGTTTGAAAAGAATCTTTCTGTTGAGTTCGAAATGAAATCGGCTAATTAATTTAAGAAAAACAAAAGGGAGAAGAAAAATAGTGGCCGAAATTTAAATAATCAGATTTGTTTTTTTTATAGAATTCGGAGGCAGTTGGTTATTAAGAGGAAGAATCTCATGGGTTGAAAGGTTTAACATAGAAATATTAGGAGTTTAAGTTTACATGTAACTGAGAAAAAGTACTGTTAATGTGTGTGTTTCTTTTGGGAGGGTTGCGCGATGATGAAGAAGATGAACCAAGAATTGTCGGTTTTTTTTTTTTTTTGGCCTTTTAGGCGAAACATTTTACGATATTAGAAACGTATTGAAGTTTGAGTGTAGAATGTGTGGGCCGCCAGGGCCGGTATCAGCTGGAGAAGAAGGAGGGGGGTCGGATGGGGGTTTTTGTAGATTCAAAAAACTGATCGTCTGCTCTGTTATTTGTTTTCCCAAGGACCGGCAGTTGTGTATAGACGAAGTACTGTGCTCGATGTTTATGGTGCGGAGAGACGGTGTCGCCGGTGCTGCTGGGCAGAGGAAGCAGTCACGCGGGCGACGAACGAGGGCTTTCGCGGATCCGTAGAAGAACTAAACCGTAGGACCCCATCTGTCAAACGCACGTTTTGAATTTTTTTTGAAAAAAAACAAAAAATTTAAAGGATGCCACGTATGGTGTGCAAGTGTGCTCCTGCTACAGTTGCGGATCCGTAGAAGACCTCTTTATGAATTTTGTTCCATCTGTCTGTCAAATGTCAATGATACTGGGACTCATACCTCACTTGACTCGATTCAGCGATTCAGATAAGATTTGGATGGTACGATGTATCACTTAATTTTAAATTAAAATTAAATATTAAATAAAATATTATTTATTATTATTATTATTATTTTAAAATATAAAAAAATTAAATTATTTATTATATTTTCAAAAAAAATTTAAAAAATTTATAACGATGAAATAGAATAATATAAAATAAAGATAAACTAAAATACTTTCACTAAATTAACATACATTTTTGGCTATTACATTTTTACACTAAATTATTCTTAATTTTTGTCATTACTTCTTCCTTCTCAGTATTATTTCTTCCATTCTCCAACCCTACCCTCCTCCGTGGCTGCCTCCTTATTTTTCACCCGGCCTCCTTGCTTTCTTCTTCAATTTTTGTTTGAATTTCGGTAGAACCACTTATTACACTTGTATTTCTTGGCGATTTGAGTACGTATATTTTTAGATGTTGGTTTGGATATTGTTTGATTTTCCATAGACGTGTTCATGATTTGTGTTGATTGTGGTTTCAACGCTACACAAATCTTCTAACTCTGCTTACAAGATATTTGAAAGTTTTACAACTCTTAAGACGGTACTACCGACAGAATAAACAAGATTTCTTTTCATACCCCACAATTCAATTTCTATGATCATAATTGCAGTTTGTTGCACATTTTACTATACTATTAAGTAAAAAATATGTACATGAGCATTAATATTGGTATAGGTAAAAACAAATCTATAATTTGGCTAATATCACACGTTTTGTCTTTACCTACTTTATTCAATACTTATTCTCATATTAGATTATCTATTTATTACAAAAAATAATAAAAAAATATTATTAATTTAATATATAGTTTTTATTTTTATCAAATTTATTTTTGTCATATTTTACAAGTAATTCTATCGATCATATGTTAATTAATAATCAAATTATAACTAAATTATTGTTTAAACAATCATATTTTCAATATTTAATACCGACAAGCACTACTAAATTTGTATGCTAGTGTTCCATTTGGGGATATTGATGCAGAGAATGCCAACATCTGGTGTGAAAAATACTTCTTCAATAATAACTTTGATAGGTTGGTAAGTGTCAAAACAATTATTGATGCAGACAATGTCATCAGCAAGGTATTCTCCAGAAAAATTCTACTTATTATCCCTAGACCATAAACCACACATGATTTATTTATTTATTTTTTTAAAATTTTTTCTTACCAAAAAATTTGGTATATGGATGACAAGTAGAAAAACTCAATTAATTTAATATAAATAATAAAAAAAAATTAAAATATGTGTAGTATGTAATGTAGGATGATGTGTAGCAAAACCGATTCCACAAACGTCTCAAACCGGTTCAAAGCTAAAAAATATAGAGAGAAAGTGAGGTTCTGTATGTTGGCTCCGTGAAAAAATAGAAAAAAAAAAAAAAAACACTTTTGGCTGAGCTATAGTAGCAAGCCAAATGTGAACCAGGATCTTGAAATATTGTAGCTCAAAGCCAAATATATTTAGACTTGCCTAATCCAATATAAGTATTTTTGAGCAAATATTAGGCAAACTTTTGGCTTTGATTTAGGATGCCTAGCTGTACCAATTAATACCAGTAGGGCTGTTCATTCGGGCTGGATTTTATCCGGCCCGGATAATCGGATTCCGGTTCCGGTTTTCGGTCTGGATCAGATCCGGGCCGAAAATCCACGGGTGACTTGGTATGGTAAAAGCATTAGAACTAAATCGACCAAAAGGGAAACTTGAGAAACCAAACTGATAGTTGAGATTAATTTACAAATTCGAGAAAGAAGATCATGCACTGATGTCTTTCGATGAAATTTAGCCAAGCACATTCCTAACCATTACACAAAGTCTATTTTTCACGTTTTCCAGAAACTCAAAATACACAACTCTCCAATTATGGCTTAAAATCAAAGGACCAATGACTCCCCAAAATCCTATAATGAGGCCAAGAATAGTACTAATATGACTCCATCTAATTGCAGGTCCATCTTCCTCATCTTGAATGTCTTTGTTGCTATGAAGAATATGGCCACACTCGTTTGGAAGGGGGGCGCCACAAAGTCCAGGATTACCCTCATATGCAGAGACATCAAAGCTCTGAAGCTGAGTTCCTGACGGTATTGCTCCGCAGAGATTATTGTTTGCAACGCTGAACTCATGCAAGAAATGCAGACTAATGAATGATTTTGGTATTTTGCCAGACAGCTGATTTGCAGAGAGGTCCAATCTTTCCAAGTTTGTAAGCTCAGATATTTGGTCTGGAATGTTGCCTGAGAAGTAGTTATGGCTAAGATTCAGACCATGAAGTTGCTTCAAATGACCAATCTCAAGGGGTATGTTACCACTAAGACCGTTGTTTTCAAGGGATATTTTCGGTCCCACGTTGGATAGCGAATTGAACTCAAAAATGGTACCGTTTCGTATTGCAAAGATTGAAAAAATCAAAGAACTGTTGTCCATTAGAGCTTGTTTTGATACCAATGCTGGCAACGCACAAAGTTCTTTAGGGAATTCACCCAAAATCAAGTTATGAGACAAGTTTATACGAGAGAGCCTTGGTAGAGTCGACAACCATCCAGGAATTGAACCTGTGATACGATTGAAACTTAGACCCAGGATTTCTAGCTTCTTAAGCTTTGATAACCAGATTGGCAATTGACCTGTGAGTTGACATTGAGCAAGACCCAAGTATTGGAGATTCTGAAATCCGTCAGGATCAACTATGCTGTCCTCTGTTGGCAGGGCCTCGTGCAAAAAATTTTTTGTAAGGAGGCTAAGACTCTTGCAACGCATCAGAATGTTGATTGCCCCTGTGACATTGGTTAGCCTATTGTAGCTAAGTGAAAGGAAAGACAAGAATTTTAATTGAACCACCTCAGGTGGGATTTGTCCCTCTAGTTGATTTCGGGCAATTCGAATTGCTCTCAGAGACTTGCATGAGGAAAGGCTTATAGGAAAGCTACCAGTGAATTTATTGTTCCACAGGTCAAGTGTAGCAAGTTGATGAAGACGGGAGAAATCAAGGGTAGAAATATTTCCTTCAAAGAAATTGAACCCTAAGTTCAATATCATTAGGTTTGTGCAATTCATCAAAGATGGGGGCAGTGAACCTGTCAGATGGTTGGTATCAAGGAGTAGATGCTTTAATCTGTTGAGCTTTCCAATATCTACAGGGAGCTTGCCGCTCAATTCATTTTCATATAACTCAAGGCAGGTGAGTTTGGTAAGGTTCACAATGTCATTGCTAATGGGACCTGTAAGATTATTGGAAGGTAACGAGATTTCTTCTAACCTTGTCGCACTGTATATATCATGTGGAATTAGTCCTGAGAGCGAGTTGAAACCTGCCCGAAAAATCTCTAGTTTGCTACATGCCCCTAGTCCGCCAGGAATTTGGCCACTATGATGATTAAAAGAGAAATCAAGGAGCTTGACAAAGGGAGAATGCATACAGAGGTAGTTAGGAATAGAGCCTGTGAAACTGTTGTGGCTTACATTGAGCTTGTCCAACTTCTCTGCACGTTGGAGGAACCAAGATTGGATGATCCCATTGAAGTCATTGTTGGAGATGTCAAGTAATCGAATTGAGGAAGGCCAACCGTTAGATGAGCCATTAGAGGAAAATAATAATGATACATCTCCAGCTAGATGGTTGTTGCTCAAATCAAGGACTTCGAGTTGATTGAAGGCGGAAAAGAATCTCACAGGGAGAAAACCTGAAAGTGCATTGCGGGAGAGATTGAGGTGGGAGAGACTTGTGAGGTTTCCAATATAGGGCGGTACACTCCCTCTGAGGCCTTTAGAGGGTAACCAAATATGAGTGACCCGACCTTTATGATCACAAGAAATACCTTCCCAATTGCAACAATCAGTGGCAGACCAATTTAAAGAAGGGGAAGAAGTATTAAAGGGTAGGGACAAGAGATAGTTGCGGTCTATTTGGTTGCATGCATGACTTGCAGAGAAAATGCTAGAAAAGAGAAAGAAGGTGAGGAGGAGATCACGAGGCAGAGAGTATTGCATGTTGTTGCTTCGTAAGTTCTGAACTTGAAGGAGCATAACTTGTTATTTATTTCTATCAAATATGTGGGACAAAACGCGTCTACCACGGGGATAATTGTGATCAAGTCGTCTTTATCAGTCATAACCCCGTAGACTTTTTGTATTCAAGTAATCTAGAAGATTGGTGAAAATGATGAAACAGTAAACTGAGAGAGGGACCACATTAAACGTAGTCTAAAAGTATAAGAACTGAATTATAGGCTAATTTCTTGTATTCGTGTTCTATATGATACACCGGCATGCATGGTTGGATGTGTTTGGAGTTCCAACTTTGAAAACGCATCAGATGCTTATAACATGACGACACACCACTTCATAATAGATAGCTTTAAGAGCATTTCCAAACTAGTCCTAATTCTTTAATTTTGGCTAATCAAGAGACTGGATTCTCTATTTTAGCTAATTTCTTTTTCAATAAATTCTCAATTCATTTATGTATAATCTGCTGGAGCCTGGAGGTGCCTTCTTTGACCATAACTAGTACCAGTATGGGAGAACCGCCCACTACTGCGTCCACTTGCACCGTGCCTATTATGTCTCTTTCTAGCTGTTACCAACACTATCTAGACTCTAGATGTCTTTTACAGAGTCAGAAGTCTTAGCATCAAACAATCACTACTCCAAACACTCTCAAGTCTTTGGAGTGAGCGTTCAACTTGGATTAACATAGATAGAAGTTATTCAGAGAGTCCAAAACCTTAGATCGCCTTCAATGAAAGGCAGCGAAAAGATTGACTTCTACTTATTGTTCCACAATTGAGACCACATTAAACGTCATGAAAGAGAATGATTGTACTTTCTATTTGACATTAAATCATGGTTTGCGCTGTACACAAAATAGAAAAAGTCATCAGCCATTTGGGATGAACATAACTTCTCCATCAATCACGCTGCCTAGTCTGTTTAAGTTGATAAAATGAGATAAAATAAAAGTTAAATAAAATATTATTAAAATATATTTTTTTAATATTATTTTTATTTTAAAATTTTAAAAAAATTAAATATCTTATTTTATTTTATATAAAAATTTTAAAAAATTATAATAATAAAATAAGATCAATTAAAAAGAATTGTAAAAATAAACTAAGCGAATCTGTCAACCAACTGTTTTGCGCAATGCAAGTATTGCCATCCCCATCACTCACCTACAAGAGACTGGCCTAAGCAAAAACGAGAAGATTACAAAAATCCTTGACTCTTGACAAAGATGAACTTATCATCTTTCAGTGGGTGAGATGGTGGTGTAACTTGTAAGTCTTTGTTTTTGAATTTCTTGTCATGGAATATGGGTTTTATGAAATTTTTTTTTGCCTGTCAATGTCACTGGTAATGGGACTATTTCATTAACTCAAGTAAGATACTGTTTGAATAGTAATATGAAATAAATTAATTTTAAATTAAAATTAAAAATTAAATAAAATATTATTTTTTAATAATATTATTATTTTTAAATGTAAAAAAAATTAAATTATTTATTATATTTTATAAAGAAATTTAAAAAAATTATAATGATGAGATGAAATATGATGAAATATTTTCACTATCCAAACAGATCCAAAAAATAGGTAACGAAAAAATAACTTACATTTAAGACTAAATTGTTCTTAATTTTGGTCATTACTTCCTTCTTCTCAATATTATCTTCTTCCATTTTCCGCCTTTATCCCTTCTCCCTGGTTTGCCTCCTTATTTTTCACCCGGCCTCCTCTATTTCTTTTTTTTTTTTTTTTTTTTTCGATTTTCATTTGGATTTCGGTAGATCCATTGATTTTGCTTGTTATTCCTTGCTATTTGGGTACGTATATTTTTAGAAGTTGATTTGGATATTGTTTGATTTTCCATAGACGTGTTCATAATTTGTGTTGATTTTGGTTGCAATGCTACACAAATCTTCCAACTCTACTTACAAGATATTTGAAAGTTTTACAACTCTTAGACAGTACCACCAATCGAATAACCAAGATTTCTTTACATATCCCATAATTCAATTTCTATGATCATAATTGCAGTATGCTGCGTATTATGCTGTACTACAAAGTAAAAACTTTGTGAAAAATACTTTTTTTTTTTTTTTAAGAGTTGGGGTCACATGTCTGAGAGTGACCACCACCTACATTTATTAAAAATTCTCACTTGTGGCGGATGAATACCTTGAAACAAACAGGGCACTAAGGACATTCATCCCATGTCAATTATAAAACTTTAATCAACAAATCAAACAGTAAAGAAACCTCATAGGACCAAATCCTAAGCAACAAACTATAATCGTAGAGACGGCAATCCTGCTTTATCAACACGATAAATCCCTTTTAAAGGAACTGGCAACCCCATAGCATCCATCCAGACACCAGAAACGCCCTCTACACCCAGCTTAGCCAAGCTGTCGGCCATCGCATTCCCTTTCCTAAAAACATGTTTTATTGTGTAGTTTATTGAATTTAACATTGAAAGGATCTCCTCCCAAAAATCTTCAAGATACCAAAGACCACACTTACCCTTACTCATCCAATTGACCAGTATCATGGAATCCATTTCGAGCTCCACATAGTGAACTCCCACCATTCTGCAGTTCTGCAGGCCATGGAGTAACGCCATCATCTCAGCACTATTATTGGTACCCTCTTCAATCTCAGTCGCATATGCTAAAATGAGGCCCCCTTTCTCATCTCATATGACACCTCAAACACCCGATCTGCCTGGATTTCCCAGACTACATCCATCCGTGTTTAGCTTGCACCAACCAACTTTTGGTTTCTGCCAGACAACCATCCGAGCTGCTCTTCATTGTTTATGCCTAATAGGCACATCTAAATCAAACAATATTGCATCATCATACTCAGTCCACGTCGCTGCCGCCTTAAGCTTTAATCCCACCCAATAAATCCAATATAAGACCTGACACCAAAGAGCCTCTTTTGAGTTTGCAACGCCCTCCTTACGCTTTTTACACCTTCAAAGCCAAATCTGCCAAGTAATAATAGAAGGAATAATCCCAATCAACATCTCACGAGAAGATGATCTTTTTGCCCTATTAAACCATAGAAAAATTCTTTGTTTCTAGGTTGAGGCTGAGACAAATCGCATACCCAGTCAATTAGAAATTTTCCTTCAAATAAACTGAGCCATATCTCCTTTGGCCAAAACATGCTCAAGATCTTCATAACCTCCCAAATCATAGCACACACATTTTGAAGCAATCGGCACCCCCACTTTACGCAACTTGTCATCTACTGAAAGACCTCCATGAAAGGCCTGCCACATAGTCATAGAGATATTCTTTGGGAATCCAGGATTCCAGAGCCAATGATACCAAGGTAATTCCGAACCCCTTACTCTAGTGTTCTCCCAAGCATTTTTTCACGGAAAAATAACCATCCATTTTTCCCATCCACATCAATTTATCCAAACCTTGTTGACTATTACCCAAAAACATCAACACTTCCAGGGCCTTTTCCCTCCCCAATAAACTGGTTAGTAAATCCTCATTCCAACCAGTCTCCAGCTTGCATTCTTTTAAAGACAACAAAGGCCTAGCAATATCTTCATAATTATGACCCAGGGGCTCTAAAAGAGACCATTTATCCCACCATAAAGACACTTCCCGATCCTTAACCCTCCATTGCGAATGTTGTAGTACCTCTAGAATGCAACGCATCACCATACGCCAAAAAGCAATGCCCCTCAAAGGATTTACACAGGAAATATGATTCCCTTTTACATACTTGGCTCGGAAAAAAGAGGCCCATAACGACTTGTTGGCCATAACTTTCCAAGCAAATTTCATGTTTAATGTTTTTTTCACCTGAAATAAATTCCTTAAGCCAACTTCACCTTCCTTGGTCGGCTTGCAAATTTTGTCCCAAGCCACCAATTTCTTTTTGGCTTTCCATTTTCCATCCCCCATAAAAAGTGCTAAAAGTCTTATGCAAAGCCTCAAATGTCAACTTTGGTATAGGAATAACGGATAACAAATGAATCAGAACACTAGATAGGACATGCCTAAGCAAAATGAGCCTCTCACCTTTTGACAACAATTGAGCCTTCCACCCTTCAATTTTCCTTTTGATTTTTTCAAGCAACTCCTCCAAATTTCTACTTGAAAGAAAATGAACCTTGCACAAACCTAGTAGCTCGTAAAATGGAACGTCTTCTCGTCCTCGTAATAGGATCAGAAAAATAAATAGCCGACTTATTTTTATTTACAGCTTGCGTCGACCAAGCCTCATACTTCTTCAAACATTCCATGATTGACTGTAAAGATTTTTTCCCACCATTTGCAAATATCACCATGTCATTTGCATGTAAAAGGTGGGACATTAGTGGAGCCCCTCTTGGATGCGTAAACCTCCTAATAGCCCCAGACTGAAAATTCTCCTTCAACAACTTTGAAAGCATATCCTCTACTAAAATGAACAAATACAGAGATGTATGATCACCTTGTCGTATCCCCCTTCCACCCTTATAGAAACCCTTCATTGTGCCATTCATCACAGCAGAATACCAAACAGAGGTGACACATTTCTTAACAAGGTCTCGAAATTGTGAAGAGAAACCAAAAGCTTCTAACACATGTAAAAGAAATTCCCAGTCAATGCTATCATATGCTTTAGCAAAATCCACTTTAATCATGACATTGCCTCCTCTAACATTTTTATTCATACTATGTACCATCTCTTGAGTTAAACTTACATTTTCCAGAATACTTCTACCTGTAATAAAAGCTCATTGCTCCTGAGAAATCAAGCGAGACAGAATAGGAGCCAATCACCACACCATCAGTTTCGAACAGACTTTATACACCACAGAGCATAGGCTAATTGGCCTGAACTTATCAAAACTTGTAGGATTCGGCACCTTAGGAATGAGAACTACATAAGATGAGGAATAGAACCTTGGTAGCTCACTACCTCTAAAGAAGTCCCAAACTGTTTCCACCACATCCTTTTCCACAATCTCCCAGCAACATTTGTAAAAACCTGAAGAGAAACCATCCGAACCATGAGAACTTTTTATTGGAATAGAGAACATAGTATCCTTAATATCTTGGATTGATGGGAGCTGACATAACCTGCTATTTTCAACATATGAAATTTCCTTTAGAACCCATTGCGACAAATCTGGACATGAGTTTCCTGTTCTAGCCTCCATAAATTGAGAGAAATAAGTAACAGCTTCTTTCATGTACAGCAACTGGAGAACTCAGATCACGCCCATTATCCATACTCATCTCACGGATCATATTACTACCTTATTTGGCCAAATTTCGAAAAAACTGGGCATTGACTTTACCAATATTAGCCCACCGTTGCTTTGCAATTTGAGACAACCTCATTGCCTCTCTTCGCATCCACTCTTCCAGTTCAATCTTCGCTGCTAATAAGGCTTACTCATCCTCCTCAGTACCCCTATCCCGCAATTTACAGTCCAGCTCTTGAATCTCCTTTTCCAACTGAGCAATATGGGAATGCGTCCAACCAAAAACATGCTCATTCCATCTCTGAAGAACCACCCTCAGTTTTTTCAATATACCCACCAATCTCCATAGGCCATTACTAGACATCTCTTCCTCCCAAACCTATTTGACACAACTCAAAAAGTCCACATGCAACGTCCACATTTGCTGAAACCTGAAAGGAGAAGGGCCATAACGCTCCGAAGGTGTATCAAGCCACATCACCATCGGTGCATGGTCCGACGAAGAACGCTGAAGGTATTCCATTCTTATAGAAGGATACTTCCCAGCACAAGTATTATCCACCAGCATCCTGTCCAATCTCGCCCAACTTCTAGTTAGCATAGCATGACCATTACACCAAGAAAAAGGACCACCCATGAAAGACATCTCTTGCAAGCCAGCAAGATTAATAAACTCATTAAATTCCTCCATCGCCACAGCCAACCTTGGACAATCACCTCTTCTTACCTCATTTGAACGGATGACATTAAAATCACCTGCCACTATCCAAGCATCTGAAGAACGCGGAAGGGCATAAAGATGTTGCCTAAGCTGACGTCTCTCTTGTCTCAAGCACTTAGCATATACCAAAGTATACCTCATCCTCGTAGTATTTTCAGAAATGACCACTGTGATATGTTGATTAGATTTTGCTATCACTTGACAGCCAACCCCCTGATTCCATGAAAGCCATATTTTGCCCCATTTTGCTCTATTTGATAAATCATCTGCAAACTGAAAATCCTGAATAAGTCTTCTCAAAGTTCCCTCAGAATGAAAACGTTCTGCCAAAACCACAACTTTCAGATTAAATTTCCTCAAAATCTTACCCAGCCTCTGCTTTGAGGTATTCAAACCTCGTATATTCCAATATAGAATACTATACATTACAAATTAAGTTGGGCGGGCCTGCTAGGAACTCGTTTAGAACTTCTAGTTTTAGCAATTTTTACGTGTTGATCATTTCCTTCTGGATCTGAATAGGAATCCTTTTCTTTACTCCTATTGGCCAAACCCTCCATATTTTCTCTTTCTGACCTTGAACCCCGTATCTCCCCTTCCTCATCAACTCCATGCACTCCTTCAGCATCAACATTAACAATTGTTGAAGCCCATCCTCAACCCAATGATCCTCATCCATGTCCACACAATTGCTTCCATCCCCAACATCATATTTTCCACTACCCAACTCTTTAAAGACTGTCACATCCCGCAACGGTAAACAACCAGCTTCTCCTAGCTCCTCATCCTCTACACCCTGACCCACCAAATTGTTTCTAACCAGATTCTGCACCATAACCTCTCCTATCGAGCTTACGAAAGGGTCCTCACAAACCTCATCCAAAGCAGGAACAACTAGGACTTGATCAGTGGCCTCACCATCCTCAACCCGAACAACAGCCTCTGTCACTGGAACAAGAACCTCACAAACAGGGCATTCTAACGAAACAAGCTCTGCATCACCCTCAATTAAATTCAAACCCTTCTCTATGTGACCTAAATTAGAAACCCCCTCAGTATCTACCACCGTCTCCTGCTCTTGAATCTCACCCTCCTCTAATACCTTTATGAAAAGCATTTTAGCGTCTTCCAAAGAAGATACCAGTTCCTTCTCATTTGGCTCTTCCGGACGCAAAGCCAAGGAACTCTCCCCATTACATGGCTCAACACCCTTCATCTGGCGCTGCTCCTTCGATACCCCACGGCCACTCTCCTTATTACCCTCCAAATTTTTAGTCTTCCCCAACTGGTTACCAACCCGTTGACACTTCTTTAGATTATGCTCCTGAATCTTACAATGTCTACAATACGCTGGCAAATTTTCATAAAATACCTTCTAAAGCCGACTACCCAATTGATGAGGCATCCCAATCCAAAATGATTCAATAGGATCCTTTGCAACATTCATCTCAATACAAACTCGCGCAGCATTCGTCCGTGTTGCACACTTGGTATAGTTATCACTTCGCACATACTTCCCTAGCGGCATGGTGATATTTTGTAGGCATGATTCATGATACAAATTTGGAGGAAGCCCAAGAAGCGTAATCCAAACTAGAACCACTAGTGATTCCAAATCCTTTATATATTCTGTCGACCAATGAAAAGTATGGTACGGAACCCCTTTCACTTCACAGGATTCCCTAGAAAACGACATCTTGAAATCCATTTCATTAGAGAACCTGAAAAAAACTGACCTAGGTGTAGCCATAAATGAAACCACCGGTTGAGAAACAAGTCCCCATCTTCTTCGAATACAAGATCGAATATCATCCAATGAAGGACATTGCCTCAAGAATTATAAAACTAGAGAAAACATAAACGAGGAAGCCTATTTTGCAATCTCCTCCTTGGTGAAACTAATGTAGATCTCCCCATCCAAAACTTTTGGGGGCCGCAGAGGAATCACAACCTCAGAAATAGGTTGTGGAGTAGCGGCCACCATATCTGCGAAAGACCTGCATGCAGAGGTCACCGAGGAACCCAGATGGCCCATGGCGACAGTCATCGTAGATAACAGAAAAACCCTCGCAGATAAAGAAAAAGACCTTTGTGAAAAATACTTTAACCACAAAGAGATTATATAAAATTAAAGCCACAAATTGATGTGGTATGTTCAGATTATAAAATTAGTTTTATTATAAAGTAGATTTAACGGATTCTATAAAACTATTTTTTTTAATTTTTAATTTTATTTTTAAAAAGAGGAAGGTACCCCAATTTTATTGATAGTCATCACTTATGGCGGAGGAAAATCGGGGTTACAATCAGACACCTGGGTGTTACAAATGAGCAAAAAAATACATCCCAGGTATCAACAACCAAAACACCAACCAAATAAAGAACCTTTACTAATGTTAAAGAATACAAGAACCAAGACAAAACACCAACACCTGCAAAAAAAAAAGAAAAAAAAAAGAAAAAGACACACATACAAATAATAATAGCAATTCAAGAATACAGAGAAGAAAACCAACTTACCAGGATCTAGGCCTGAAAACTGAAGTGTCGGCGTCGGTTTCGGTGGCAAACCAATACACCACCGACACATTAAATCTCCAAAGATCTTGACCGAAACCGATCGATAGGGAAGAAGAGAACCGGCTGGAGTTTGATCGGTTGGCATCAATCAGTTTGACGGTTTGGGGATCGATTTCCACTTTCCGTGCAGTGGAACTTCAACGGTAAGGGAGGAGGAGGCGGTGGCTTATGTCTGCATGCGAGTTTGTGGTCTCACCAGAGAGAGAGAGAGAGAGAGAGCAGAGGTGAGAGAGAGCAGAGGTGACGGCGACGGGCGAAGGAAGAAAAGAAAAGAAGGGTTTTGGCTAACCCTAGACTAAACGGCGCCGTTTGGTGAGACCAAATGGTGCCGTTGCATTTATTTTTATTTGAATCTTGCGTCATCAAAACGACGTCGTTTCACTTAAGTGAAGTGAAACGGCGTTCATTTATACATATTTGAAAAAAAAGGGATAGTTGACGTTGGCCGATTCAGCGGTTTTTCACTGGGTCGAACTGCGAACCGAACCGGCCGACGTCGGTTTGGCTTAAATCCTACCGCCGGCCGACCAGTTCTCTGACAGTTTCAGTCGGTTCCCTGCTCCGGCGGCCGGTCTGATCGGTTCCTGCCGGTTTCTCGATTTTTTGTATAGCCTTACCAGGAACAAACGTATGAGATGCGCAAATAAGGAAGACCAAGCCTATCTGTCCGAATAAGACCTCTTAACTGAGTAGGAATATCATCATCATCAGCCCAGTCCATGGTTAAACCCCTTGCACCCCGCTTAGCAAGAAAATTAGCCACATCATTTCCTTCATGAAAAATATGACGAACATGATACTCCATGCACATAAGGTACGCATATAATTCATCCCAGAAATCCTTTAAATACCAGATATTGCAAGTCCCTTTAGTGATCCAACTAACAAGCAGTTGAGAATCTGTCTCAATCTCAACTTGAAAAAATCCAAGATGAAAGCACTTGCAAACTCCTTCCAACACACTACGTAACTCAGCATAATTATTAGAACCCTGACCTAACGACACATAATACCCCATACAAAGCTTGCCACCATTATCAAGAATAACACCCCCAGCACCAGCCGGCCCTGGATTACCTAAACTACTATAGTTAGTATTAAGCTTCACCTAACCAAATTGAGGCCGAAACCATCTCACCACACGTACCTGCTTAGGCTTAGGAACTAAGACTGGAATATCAAGTCTGTTCAAAATATCAACATCCTAAGTAGAAAGCTTGGAAACTTTCATGATCAATTGTATAATTTTGCAAAGCCAAAATTTATTAACTTGCCAAATTGATTCAGCAGTATAAACCTTATCTTCATACTGGGCTTTGCAACGCCAATCTCAAAGTTTCCAAGAAACAATAGAAGGAAGAAGGCCAAAAATAGTTCTAATTTGAGAAAACTTACTCGCACGACGAAACCAAAAATTAATCTGTTCCTGCCAAGTTTGAAAAACCCCCATGTGAACACCTAACTAAATTGCAGCCATACGCCAAATCTGACGAGCAAAGTCACCGGTACAAAGCACATGATTTAAGTCCTCAATGTGGCCCCAAGCGCAACAATGACATTTAGAAACCAAAGGAATCACAACAGTTTTAATCTTCTCATCAACACTCAAACAGTTATGAAAAACCTTCCACGTCATAATAGAGATTTTCTTAGGAAGGCTATTATGCCAAATCCAATCAGCCCAAGGTAAAGGAGATGCCATGATCCTAATGCAATCCCAAGCACTATTAGTAGTAAAATTACCATCAGTGGCCTTTAGCCAAATTAAAACATCTTGCCCGTCCCTCCTCCTAGCCAACAACTGACACAGTTCAGAAGCTTTTTGAGGTCTCACAAGCCTTTCCAAGAGAGGAACATTCCAACCATTATCAAGATGATACTCTTTGATCTTTAACAGAGGCTGATCTATAACCGGATAATGACCACTGAGCGAGCCGCCCTCAACCCAATTATCATACCAAAAAGAAATATTACCCTCTCGAAAAAGCCACTTCGAGTTATTTAAAATGTCAAGAATACTTCTAACAATAGTTTTCCAAAACCGAGTACACTTGTCTGGCTGCAAGAGAGAAATATGATTACCCCTAATATATTTGCCTTTAAAAAAATCCGCCCATAAAGACTGGCCCTTAAGAAGCCGCCAAGCAAGTTTCAAATGTAAAGCTTTCTGAATATCACCAAAGTCACGAATACCCAAGCCACCCTCTTCAATAGGCCTACAAATATTCTTCCAAGCAATCCATTTCCTCTTACTTCTACCTTCAGCATCACCCCAGAAGAAAGAACTCAAGATCCTATTCAAAGCTATAAGTAAAAATTTAGGGACATTTAAAACAGCCAACAGATGAGTGGCCATACTAGATAAGACATGACGAAGAAGGATGGTACGACCACCAATAGAAAGCATCTTCATCTTCCAACCCGCTATCTTCCTTTGAACCTTACCAAGCAATTTGCCAAAATCACCAACTTTAAGCCTACTATCGACAATAGGAACACTCAAATATTTAAAAGGAAACATACATTCAGCAAAACCTGTGATATGAAGAATAGAAGTTTTCCTAGCAAGGGGAATTTTTTTAGAAAAATACATAGCACTTTTATCCTTACTAAGAACTTGCCCCGTCCAATCTTCATAAAGATTCAAAACCTGCATCAAACCTTTCATGGACCTCTTACCCCTATTAGCAAAAATAACAATATCAACTTCATACATAAGGAGGGAAATGATAGGGGTACCTCTAGCTTGGATGAAAGGTCCAATTTTCCCCCCAAAAAAATTCTTAAGAAGATAGGAGAGCACCTCTTGCATAATGATAAATAAGTAAGGAGAAAGCGGATCCCTTTACCTCAAACCACGCTCACCCTTAAAGAAATCCAAAGAGGTGCCATTCATCATAACAGAGAACCAAGGTGTGGAAATACAAGATTTTATTAGCTTACAAAACTGAGGGGAAAACCCAAAAGCATCCAAGAAATGTAAAAGGAAATTCCAATCAACCCTGTCATAAGTCTTGGGCATGTCAATCTTAACCAAAACATTCCCCTCATTAATATTTTTGTGAATAGAGTGGACCATCTCCTGGGTAAGGCTAATATTTTCAAAAATACTCCGGCCAGGGATAAAAGCCCCTTGCTCCTGAGAGACAAACTTACCAAGTAAACCCATCATATGGCCCACAAGAATTTTTGCACAAATCTTATAAACCACTGAACAAAGGCTAATAGGCCTGAATTTATCAAATCCAAACGGTTTATCCACCTTAGGAATAAAAATAATAAAGGAAGCCATATAAAATCTGGGAAACAAATTATTCTAAAAGAAATAAGAGATATCATCCAATAAATCCTCTTTAACCAAATCCCAACAGACCCTATAAAAACCAGAGCCAAAACCATCCGGACCGAAACTACTGTCAATGGGAATACTAAAGAGAGCCTTCTTAAGTTCCTCATGAGACGGGGCTCTACAAAGAGCCACATTCTCATCAGCAGTAATCATAGGAGAAACCAAATTACTAAGACCAGGCAACTCCCTAGTACCCTGAACCCCCAAAAGTTTTTTAAAGTACTCAACAGCCGCTTGATGAATATCCAAAGGGGTAATAAGAGAGGTACCATCCGACATACATATCTCATTAACTCTTTTATTATTCTTGGCATCCAAATAAGAATGGAAAAATTTTGAATTTTGGTCTCCATCTTTAAGCCAACTTTTCTTACCCATATGAGAGAGGCGAGTGTCCTCTCTACTCATCCAAGTTAGAAGATCCATTTTAGAACTCAAGAGATCATTGTCATCCTCAACATTAAAACAAGGTTGAAGCCTATTTTCCAACCTCTCAATACGATGTTCTAAATCTTTTATCATCACCTCAGTTCTACCAAAAACTGTCCGATTCCAATCCCTTAGCACCACCTTAACCCATTTCAATTTAAGAGAAAGATTAAAAGCCCAAAACCATTTCCCCCAATCCTCCACACACTCTCTACTAGATGAAGGAAGTCAGCATGATCCTTCTATATAAACTGAAACCGGAAGGGGCTAGGGCCATACTTGAAAGGATCATCTGCCATTTGGATAACCAACGGAGAATGATCAGAGGTAGTGCGGGATAAAACCTGAAAAAACAAGTTAGGAAAGAAGTTAAGAAAATTTGAATCAACAAAACACCTATCTAACCTTGCCCATCTGCGAGCCAAGCCGCATTGGCCTCTACACCAAGTCATCCTCGGGCCTTTTGAGCAGATATCTAGCCAACCATTGTTGTGAATGCACAAGTTGAAATCTTCCATAGCAGAAAAAGGATGTTAATGACCTCCTTGTCTTTTTGAATCATCCTTGATAATGTTAAAATTCCCACAAATAACCCAAGGAAGGCTACCACATCCTGAAGCCTCAAGAGTCTCCCAAAGCAGCTTCCTCTCAAGTTGAGTGCATTTAGCATAGACAACAGTAAGAACAAACATGTGACCATTCTCCTCAACTTTAACAGACACAAATTGATTAGACGCGACCAACCAATGAACTGTGTTGAACTCAAGGTTTCAAGTTTCATGTGATTATAAATCTACACATGGATTTTGATGATAACAAATGAATTCAAAGAATAAAGAAGTCTCAAACTCAAGTTGTCTCCACAATGGAGTCAAGCACATCAAGGAAACAAGCATGAGCAAGAAGGGAACAAGTTCACATTAAAATTATAGAGTAATGTTGTAAATCTCTTCAAAATTCGAAATTAGGATTAATGCTCAAAATTAATATTTTATCATAAAGCATTAAAATACATTTTCTACATGTGCATGAATATTTTTGAAAATTAAATTTGAAAATTTTGAAAGATGATTGATTGTCATCTTTTGCATGTGCATGCCTTGATTAAAGGGTTGAACTTTGAAAATATTAAAGATGATTGATTGTCATCTTTCACATGTGCATGTTTTATTTGAATATTTTCAAAAGTGATTGATGCTTTTTTAGACTTATACAAAAAGTAAAAGATTAGGTTTGAATTTTTTGAAAATGAAAGTGTGCTCATTTTGTCATATGCCAAAAGTAAAAGATTAGGTTTGATTTTTTTGAAAAAGTGAATGATATTGTCTTTGACAATTGAAAAAGAAGAACCTTTTATTTGAATTCTTTGAAAAAGTGAATGATGTTGTCTTTGACAATTGAAAAAGAAGAACCTTTTATTTGAATTTTTTGAAAAAGTGAATGATGTTGTCTTTGACATGTGAATCTTTTTAAATTTGAATATGAAGTCTCATATGCCTATAAATAGATCATTTGAGAGCTTCACATTCACAACACCAAGAGTATACAACATTCATTCAAAGCTTTCATTCTCTCTTCTCTAAGCATTGAGCCTTAATCCTTGTTCATTTTGAGAGATATAATTTGCGCTGTATTGCTCTTATTTCACTCATTGAGGAGTGTTTTCTGATAACCTACCCACTATCAGCTCTTATATCAGAAAAAGGGTGTGTATAACCCTTGTGTGTGTAGAAAGTATTCTACACGAGGAATAGTTGAATCACCACGTGTAAGGTGATTGCAAGTGTAGAGGGTGTTCTACACGGATCCTTTGTAGTGGTATTGTTCAAAGGTGTAATAGGTTTCTATCTCCACCTGAAGGAGGTTGAATAGTGAATTTGGGAATCCTCAAGGGGTAGCTTGAGGCGAGGACGTAGGCAGTGGGGCCGAACCTTGTTAACATACTGGGTTTGCTTCTCTCTTACCCTTACTCTTTATATTTATTGTTATTTCATATTTTGTTTATATTTTATATTATATATTTGATTTATAATTGTTATTTTTTTATACAACTCAATTCACCCCCCCTCTTGTGTTAGTCATCTGGGCAACAATTGGTATCAGAGCTAAGAGCTCTATTATAAGATTAACTATCTTTTGAGTTAAGATCTTATGGCTAACATTGCAGCTTCATTTGGTGAAGGTCAATCTAGCAGTCGGCCTCCACTCTTTTGTGGAGATAATTACTCATTCTGGAAAGTTAGAATGAGAATATTTCTTCAAGCTCAAGGTAGAGAAATCTGGAAATGTATTGTAAATGGACCTTATATTCCAACAAAAGTGGTTGATGGAGTAAAGGTCAAAAAGGAAGAAGAAGAGTTTGATCGTGAAGACGATAGACTTTATACTTTAAATTTAACTGCTATGAATTTATTATATAATGCTCTTAATGGAAATGAGTTTAATAGAATAATGAATTGCGCTACGGCAAAGGAAATTTGAAATAACTTGGAAGTAACTTATGAAGGAACTTCACAAGTAAAGGAATCAAAAATTTATATTCTTACTCATGAATATGAAATGTTTAAAATGAATGATGATGAATCTATTTCTAGTATGCACACTCGTTTTACTAACATCATAAACAGCTTGACAGCTCTTGGCAAAGTTTATTCTAAGGTGGAGATAGTAAGAAAAATTCTCAACTCTTTACCAAAACGTTGGGAATCAAAAGTTACAGCGATTCTTGAAGCTAGAGACCTCAAGAAGCTCGAAGTCAATGAACTCATCGGGTCACTTATCACCCATGAGTACACATTGAAAAGAGGAGAAGAAGAAGGAAAGCCAAAGAAGAGCTTAGCACTTAAAGCTGTTCCTCATGAAAGTGAAAGTGATGAAGATGAGGAAAATGACGATAAAGATGAAGAAGTTGCGATGATAACAAGAAGAATTCAGAGGTTCTTGAAGAAAAATAGAACTCTTCCGAGGAAATCTTTCAAAAAGTTTTCCAAGAAAGATTCAGGTAAAAACGACACTTTAATTTGTTATAAATGCAATAAACCTGGTCATATCAAGCCAGATTGTCCTCTGCTAAAGAAATATCGAAACAAGGGCAAGAAAGCAATGAAAGCTACATGGGATGATGATTCAAGTAGCTCAGATAGTGAAGCAAGCAATGAAGAATCAGCAAATCTTTGTCTTATGGCTAAAGATGACATTGAGGTAACAAATCTTGATAATATTGAAAATCCTTCATATGAAGAATTGCAAAATGTTTTAGAAGAGATTTATGAGGAATTTGAAAAATTGGGTATCAAGTATACTGCTTTGAAAAATAAAAATTCTTCTTTAACAAACGAAATTGAAATTTTAAGAAAAGAAAGTATCATTTTGAAAGATGAAAATCTTGAATTGAATAAGAAGAAAACCGATTTAGAAAATATTGTTGAAAACTTTACGAATGGAAAAAGAAATTTTGAAAAACTTCTTGGTAGTCAAAGATGTGTTTTTGACAAGGCAGGTTTGGGATATATGCCAAAACAAAAATACAAACCTTATAAAATTTCTTTGATAATCATTCTACCTCAAAGACTAATATTCAAAATTCTTTTCATAAAAATAATTTTGTCAAAAAAGGATATTATTATAATTATTCAAGTTTTTCATATATGTCACATGCTATTTGTAATTTTTGTAATAGAAATGGTCATAATTATCATACTTGTCCTATTAGAAGAAATCATACAATGACTATTAGGGCCATATGGGTACCTAAAAATCTTGTTTCTTCTAATACTAATAAATAAAGGACCCAAAGAACTTGGGTACCAAGAAAAATCATTTTAATTGTTTTTATAGGTATGCATAAAGTCATACACAAGCAAAAATAAGTGGTTTTTAGATAGTGGATGTTCAAGACACATGACGGGAGACAAGACTAAGTTCTTTGATCTTAGATCTAAAGAAGAAGGACACGTGACATTTGGAGACAACTCGAAAGGGAAGATCGTGGGAATAGGTAAAATTGGTAATGAATCTTCTCTCATAATTGAAGATGTTCTACTTGTTGAAGGTTTAAAACATAATCTTTTGAGCATAAGTCAATTATGTGATAAAGGATTTACAGTTACTTTTAAAATGGATAAATGCATTATTTTGAATGATCATGATTGTAATATTTGTTTTATTGCTTTTAGAAACAATAATGTTTATACAATTGATTTTGAAGAAATTACCTCACAAGATGCTATTTGCCTGTCAGCTCAAAATGAAACTAGTTGGTTATGGCATAGAAGATTAGGTCATGCCAACATGGAACTTATTTCCAAACTTTCAAAAAATGATCTTGTGAGAGGTTTACCAAAAACATATTTTCTTAAAGACAAAATTTGTGATGCATGTCAATTTGGTAAACAAACAAAAACTTCTTTTAAAACTAAGAAACATATTTCCACTACTAGACCATTGCAACTGATACACATGGATCTTTTTGGACCAAATAGAGTTGCAAGTCTAGAAGGAAAATATTATGCATTTGTTATTGTTGATGATTTCTCTAGATATACTTGGGTCATCTTTCTTGCTCATAAAGATGAGGCACATAATGCCTTTACCAAGTTATGCAAGAGAATTCAAAATGAAAAGGGCTATACTATTTCAAGTATCCGAAGTGATAGGGGAAAAGAGTTTGTTAATAAAAATATTGAAACATTTTGTGATGAAAACGATTTTGTACATAATTTTTCTGCTCCTCGAACTCCTCAACAAAATGGGGTAGTAGAGAGGAAAAATAGATCTCTTCAAGAAATGGCAAGAACAATGCTCAATGAGAATAACTTGCCTAGTTATTTTTGGGCCGAAGCGGTAAGTACTGCATGTTATGTTATAAATAGAGTTATGTTAAGGTCTAAGTTAGATAAAACCCCCTATGAGCTTTGGAATGAGAAAAAGCCCAACATTGGTTACTTTCATGTATTTGGATGCAAATGTTTTATTTTGAATGACAGAGATAATTTAGGCAAGTTTGATGCAAAATCTGATGAAGGTATCTTTCTCGGGTATTCTACTAATAGTAAAGCTTATAGAGTATTCAACAAAAAGACTTTGACTGTACAAGAATCTATGCATGTAGTATTTGATGAATCTAATTCTCCACTCTCCAAGAAATCTATTGATGAAGAAACAGAAGGTATAAATAACACAGAAAGTCTCAATCTCAACAAAGAGAAAGCAATAGAGGAAGTTCAACATGGAGCCATCAGGAAAGATCATCAAAATTTAATACAAGATGCAACCAAACAGTGGAAATTTGTGAAAGATCATCCAGTGGAACAAATTTTGGGAGAACCTTCACAATGTGTAAGTACTCGATCATCTCTTAGAAATATTTGCAATCATACTGCTTTTCTATCTCAAATTGAACCCAAAAATATTGATGACGCACTTCTTGATGAATCTTGGATTTTAGCTATGCAAGAAGAGTTGAATCAATTTGAAAGAAATGATGTTTGGACACTTGTTCCTAGACCCAAAAATCATACTATTATTGGAACAAAATGGGTTTTTAGAAATAAGAAAGATGAGTCCGGAGTCATAACTAGAAATAAGGCTCGACTTGTAGCCCAAGGTTTTAATCAAGAAGAAGGAATCGATTATGATGAGACATATGCACCAGTCGCAAGATTAGAAGCTATTCGAATGCTACTTGCATATGCTTGTTATAAAGATTTCAAACTTTTTCAAATGGATGTTAAAAGTGCTTTCTTAAATGGTTTTATAAATGAAGAGGTATATGTTGAGCAACCTCCAGGTTTTGAAAATCATATTTCCCCAAATCATGTTTTCAAACTCACAAAAGCACTATATGGACTTAAACAAGCTCCTAGAGCTTGGTACGAGAGACTCAGTGGTTTCTTGATTGAAAAAGGTTTTTCAAGAGGAAAAATCGACATAACTCTTTTCATTAAATATGAAAATGATGATATTCTTTTGATTCAGATTTATGTTGATGATATAATTTTCGGTGCTACTAATGGAAATATGTGTCAAGTTTTTGCTAAGACTATGCAGGAAGAATTTGAGATGAGCATGATGGGTGAACTTACATTCTTTCTCGGATTGCAAATTAAGCAAGCAAAAAGTGGGACATTCATCAATCAATCAAAATATATTAAGGAATTACTGAAGAAGTTTGGGATGAAAAATGCTAAGGAAATTGGAACACCAATGAGCCCATCAACTAAACTTGATAAAGATGAATCCGGTAAGCCAGTTGACTCGAAGATATATCGAGGTATGATTGGTAGCTTATTATATTTAACAGCCAGTAGACCAGATATTATGTTTAGTGTGTGCTTATGTGCACGTTTTCAATCATCTCCAAAAGAATCACATTTAATTGCAGTTAAGCGCATTCTTAGATATCTTAGTGGTACAATTAACCTAGGGTTATGGTACCCTAAGCACACATCTTTCGATCTAATCAGCTACACAGATGCAGATTATGCTGGCTGTAAAATAGATCGAAAAAGCACTAGTGGAGCATGCCATTTCTTAGGTCATGCATTAGTTTCCTGGTTTAGTAAAAAACAAAATTCTGTTGCACTATCTACTGCTGAGGCAGAATATGTTGCTGCAGGTAGTTGTTGTGCTCAAGTTCTTTACATGAAGCAACAACTTGAAGATTTTAAACTCAAGTATAATCACATTCCAATCAAATGTGATAATACAAGTGTTATAAATCTTTCAAAGAACCCAATACAACATTCTAGAACTAAGCATATTGAAATAAGGTATCATTTTCTTCGAGATCATGTGCAAAAAGGTGATATAATATTAGAGTTCACAAACACACACGATCAGTTAGCAGATATTTTCACAAAACCTTTACCAGAAGATAGATTATGTATGATCAGAAGAGAAATAGGTATGATGCATGTTATGAATATCTCTTAAAAGATAGACCAGAGTCAATAAAAATAGAGATAGATTTTTTAAATACTTTTACATAAACTTGAGATTCTTAGCCTCATGTTTGAGACGCTCATTCTCTTCATACAATATCATGTCATTCCTATTCATGGGAACCGGCAAGCGGAATGAAGAATCTAATAAAGATTTTAACTGTTTATTCTTCTGCCGAATGATTCATTCCCTTGTATGAGACTCTTGAACAATTCGTTGAAGTACAACAATTTGTTCTTTGAGCCTTTCAACTTCATGATTTTTGGCTTGTAGCCGTTGAGAAAAAGCAACAATAGAGGAAGAGTAGCGAGTCCCAAGACTCACCAAGTCATAAATAGTATCAGAATCTGACTTATTAGTCAGATTATTATTTTCTTGCTGCAACATGGCACCAATGGCAGCTGCAGAAAGGACAGGAGGTTGAGATGCAGAATGCCTCATGGATGGATCTAGAGAAATGTTAGAAGAATGAGCCATTGAGAAAAAAAAATAGAAGGCTTAAAACGAGAATGCTGAAGGAATGCAGATGAGTTATAGAGATGAGATGAAAACTTGATGCGGATTGGATGAACTTCAGGACTGATTTTATAGAGATAGCATAAAAAATAAGACAAACTATTTTCTCTTCAAATCTTATTTAGTCAAAAGAAATACAAAATATGCTGGACACACATTGTCAAAAGTTTTCTTACTAACCCAGCGAGATTAACAGTAGATTGTCCCTATTTTTCTAGTAAACGGTGAACCTCTGCTGTTATCTGCCAATGTTGACCTTGTATCTGAACCCTTTCTCGTTCCAGCTCCTCTATTCGTGGTTGCAGATCATGAGCATACCAATCTGTAAATTTTTTCAACTCTTGGTTTTCTTGCTTTAGCCTTTTATTCTCACTATCCTTATTAGCAAGCTTCTGTCGTAACTCAGATATTTGCATGTTAAGATGATCAATCTCACTCACCCTCGCCATTAACCTTCGAGACAAGATCGTAACAGAGGCAGCATATTGACTACTGAGCATTCTTGATTCTGCAATAATCTCAGAATCAGCCTTACTAGAAAAATGGTTCACTGCTCCTATCATGGTATTGATGGTCTCAGGAGAGAAGATTGATGATTGATGTGTCAAGGGTTCCTGATTCAAGTCTGGAACATTAGTGGAAGAGAATTGCTCAGCCATTCTATCGTTGTGGAAAAACAGAACTCAGGTCAAGAAGTGATTTTTTTTTGGCATCCGATAGATGAAAATGATCATTTTTTTTTATAGAAACTCGGAGCCTTCAATCCCGTTTGTCAACAACATCAGGCGATTGTTTAAATCTTCAGCCGTATTAAATTCATAGAGTTAGGCCTCGAGGCTTTGCAGCACTTGTCGGGTCACGGACGGCTCCATTTTTCAACTATCTACAGTGACTATTAAACGCATCGTTTTCTTTAGTCCATTTATTTGCTGCCGATCCTTTTTAATGATGTCAAAAGGGGGAGAAGTTTTAGACTAGAATATTAACATTGTTTAAATTGCTAAACTTGTTATATATGCTTGGAATTATATTTATATTTTTGCTTGAAAAAGTAACGCATATTTTCAGGGGGAGCTTAAGTATTAATACAGGTTTCAAGTTCTATCAAATATTTGTCATCATCAAAAAGGGGGAGATTGTTGAACTCAAGGTTTCAAGTTTCATGTGATTATAAATCTACACATGGATTTTGATGATAACAAATGAATTCAAAGAATAAAGAAGTCTCAAACTCAAGTTGTCTACACAATGGAGTCAAGCACATCAAGGAAACAAGCATGAGCAAGAAGGGAACAAGTTCACATTAAAATTATAGAGTAATGTTGTAAATCTCTTCAAAATTCGAAATTAGGATTAATGCTCAAAATTAATATTTTATCATAAAGCATTAAAATACTTTTCCACATGTGCATGAATATTTTTGAAAATTAAATTTGAAAATTTTGAAAGATGATTGATTGTCATCTTTTGCATGTGCATGCCTTGATTAAAGGGTTGAACTTTGAAAATATTAAAGATGATTGATTGTCATCTTTCACATGTGCATGTTTTATTTGAATATTTTCAAAAGTGATTGATGTTTTTTTAGACTTATACAAAAAGTAAAAGATTAGGTTTGAATTTTTTGAAAATGAAAGTGTGCTCATTTTGTCATATGCCAAAAGTAAGGTTTGATATTTTTGAAAAAGTGAATGATATTGTCTTTGACAATTGAAAAAGAAGAACCTTTTATTTGAATTCTTTGAAAAAGTGAATGATGTTGTCTTTGACAATTGAAAAAGAAGAACCTTTTATTTGAATTTTTTGAAAAAGTGAATGATGTTGTCTTTGACATGTGAATCTTTTTAAATTTGAATATGAAGTCTCATATGCCTATAAATAGATCATTTGAGAGCTTCACATTCACAAAACCAAGAGTATACAACATTCATTCAAAGCTTTCATTCTCTCTTCTCTAAGCATTGAGCCTTAATTCTTGTTCATTTTGAGAGATATAGTTTGCGCTGTATTGTTCTTATTTCACTCATTGAGGAGTGTTTTCTGATAACCTACCCACTATCAGCTCTTATATCAGAAAAAGGGTGTGTATAACCCTTGTGTGTGTAGAAAGTATTCTACACGAGGAATAGTTGAATCACCACGTGTAAGGTGATTGCAAGTGTAGAGGGTGTTCTACACGGATCCTTTGTAGCGGTATTGTTCAAAGGTGTAATAGGTTTCTATCTCCACCTGAAGGAGGTTGAATAGTGAATTTGGGAATCCTCAAGGGGTAGCTTGAGGCGAGGACGTAGGCAGTGGGGCCGAACCTCGTTAACATACTGAGTTTGCTTCTCTCTTACCCTTACTCTTTATATTTATTGTTATTTCATATTTTGTTTATATTTTATATTATATATTTGATTTATAATTGTTATTTTTTTATACAACTCAATTCACCCCCCCTCTTGTGTTAGTCATCTGGGCAACAAACTGAAACTGTCGAGTTCCACAACAGCCAAATTTTCCCTTCGTGCACTTCATTAGTGAGAAAACACTCACAACAGAGACGCCCCAAAAGTCTAGGAATTTTCTCCTCCATAAAAAAAGGTTCGGCCAAAGCAATGATATTAGGCCTAATTTTTTTTTATAATTTTCTTCAAACGCAAAAGAGAAGTACCAACATCCCTAATATTCCAAAAAATGATTGGACTTATCATAAGTTTAATTTAGAAGGACGAATAACCCCAGGGTGGAATTTTATTTTTTCAACTTACCAACGACAATTTTTGAGCCTTCGGATTCAGAACGATAATCTTTTTCCATATCATCTTTAATCGTGTCCCTCTCAATACTGCAATCAGATTGAGTGTCAATACCCATTTCATGCTCAGCTACAATCACGCACCCATCTTGGATAGCTTTTTCCCCACACTTATAATCAATTTCCTCAATTTTAATTGGTTATAGAAGAACCTGCAAACTGGGACCTGCCTCTCCAAGACCCAAAGCAGCACTCACAGGCCCAAGGACCTCCACCATTTCCAAACCCGGCGTAAGACCCTACTCCACAAGACAGAATACTTGATCTGCACACCCCTCACGTTGGACCCCATCACTATCAGGCTAGGTAGTCCCCTTGCACGTCCCACTGCTGGTTTTACACACAAGCTTAGCATTATCAATAGCAGCGTCGGCTTCCCCCATCTGCAACGTATCAATCAGTTGCAAGTCTTGAGAATCAACCCTCTCATCTTCACACTCATCCGTAACAGAATCACTATTGTCGAAGGCTCTTTTTTTGAGTTTCGTTGCTCCTCCTCCATAACTCCATCAGGTTGTACCATGGTTTTTTCTGCAAGTTCAGAGTTCGGTGCAATGTTGTCCACTGTGGGCATAACTTCTACATGCGCTTCCAACATGCTGTGTTCCCCTTTTACCACCCATTTTTGTCCTCCTTTAACCTTCTATTGTTGATCGCAGCCCCGTCTACAGGTTTTATGGTTATGTCCCTGATACTAACAAGAGGTGCAATAAGCAGGTAAAGTTTCAAAGACAATTTCTTGTCTACGGCTACGTGGCAATCCTGGTTTCCCAATCCAAAAGTGTGAGATCGTCTCTTTAGAAGAGTCAATCTCAAGACAAATCCTAGCTCCATCGGTTCGAGTCGCACATGTCGTGGAATTGTCACAGGGAATAAATTTCCCGATTAGAGTCTTAAGCATTTTCAAAACAGAGGCATGATAGAAGTTTGGTGGAAGGCTAGGCAAGAAAACCCACACCGGTACCCTAGGCAGTTCAAAATCTTCATCAAAATATGGAGTCCATGCAAACGACCGATAAGAAACTCCATTCACTTCACATGACTCTCTGGACAAGGATTTATTGAAGTCACTTTCATTGGACATCCGAATGAATACATGCCGAGGCTTGTGCATGGCAGAGACGACTGGCATACAAGATAAACCCCAACGGCAGTGGATAAAGGCTCTGATGGCATCCAAGGATGGCCGCTGCCGTAGGAATTTAAGCACCATAGAATAACAGAAGGGTTTTGCTGTTTTCTCCAATTCCTCCATTGAAAACGTAAAAAACAATTCTCCATCAATAGTTTTTGGTGGACAAAAGGGAACATCCATCTCCAGCAGGGGTTAAGGAACCATAGAGACCAGGTCGGCATATGACCGAGGATGGCCAAACGTTGGCGGCGCACCAACGGCTGCCATATAGCCTACATGAAGGCCCAAAGTGAAGAAAAAGTCAAAACCCTAGCAGAGCGTAAAAAGTTTTAAAAGGAAAGAAAAAAACCTTATATATGAGTTTCTATAAAACCAAATCAGTTTATGGGTTTATTTTGTATAATTTCTTTATGTTTGTAACACTTCTCAAAATTTGTACATGAGCATTAGCATTGGAATAGATAAAGACAAATCTAAAATTTGGCTAATATGTACCACATCTTTTACCTTTTGCCTATTCTATTCAATACTTATTTCCATATTGGATTATCCATCTATTATAAAAAATAATAATAAAATATTATTAATTTAATATTATTTAATATTATTTTTATCATATTTTACAATTCTATCGATCATATGTTAATTAATAATCAAATTATTGTTTAAACAATCATATTTTCAATTGTCATATTTAACACCGATAACTGCAAAATTCTTATCCTTGTGTTCTATTTGGGGATGATGTAGAGAATGCCCACTAGTATAAATTTTTTTATAAATTTTATACTAGTATAAAATTATTGAAGATTACTAGTTTGTTAAGTGTCAAAAAAATTATTGATGCAAACAATGTCATCAGCAAGGTATTTTTTCAAAAAACTTATACTCATTATTCGTACAGTATAAACCACATATGATTTATTTATTATTATTTTTAAATTTTTTCTTATCAAATATATGGTATATAGATAATGAGTAGAAGAACTCAATTAGTTTAATAGAAATAAAAAAAAATTAAATCATCTATGATGTGTGGCAAAACCTATTCCTCAAACGTCCCGAGCCAGTTTCAAAGCCAGAGAGAGAGAGAGAGAGAGGTTTTGTATGTGGGCCCGTGAAAAAGAAAGGAATAAAATAACTTTTGTCTAAGCTACAGTAACAGGCCAAATATGACCAGGCTCTTGAAATACTATAGCTTAAAGTCAAATATCTTTAAACTTGCCTAAGATACTTCTTTTATCTATTTTCTTTGTTAAAAGACAAAAGCCATTTCTTTCCATCTCTTCTTTTCTTTTTTATCAAAAAATTTATATAAATTTTTCTTTCAGTAAAAAATACATTTTTTTTCTTTAATTGTACATACTAAAATTGCCTCGTCTAGGGCTTAACAGCTCCCCATTCATTGTAGTGGAGCAAGGGAATCATATTTATTGAAATATTGATGAAAAGTTGAAACTTGACAAATTAAACTGATAACTAACTCTAGAGAGCCCAATTTATTGTTCAAAGAACATCTTGTATGCATGCTTGATTCCTTCTGCACAATTTGGCTAGAGACACTGTGATTGTCACATAGACCTCAACCTATCTTTTAATTTGTCTAGAATAAAAAATATGCGACTCTTCAATTATGGTTCAAGGCCAGAAGACCACACACTCCCCAAAATCCTGTAATGAAGCCAAGCACTACAATAATATGAAACAAAGGGAATGAATCTCCCATCTTTCTCATCACGAATGTCCTTGTCTCTACTGTCTCTTGTAAGATTGCCACTCTTGGGAAGTGGGTCACCACAAAGTCCAGGGTTGCCCTTGTATGCAGAGGTATCAAAGCTTTGGAGCTGAGTGCCTGATGGTATTTCTTCGTATGGTTCACTGTCTAGTGGGCAGGTTTGGTAAACATGTTTCATTCCAAAATTCTCATATCATCATTACAACTTTTTCAAATTTTCACACAAAATATAATATACAATTCAACTTTTTCAAATCCCAATACAACTTTTTCAAATCACAAAACAATAATAATACTTAAAATAATATTTTAAACTTTCATCTCAACTCAAAATTCTCATCTCTACTCCCAAACCTCCCCAATTATGCAAAAAATTCAAACTTGTTAGTGATGCTGGTATTTCCCTAGACAACTAATTTGCAAAGAGGTCCAGAGCTTCCAAGTTTGTGAGCTCGGATATTTGGCTTGGAATGTTGCTTGAGAAGTTGTTGTTGCTAAGGTCCAATGTATGAAGTTGCTTCAAACGTGCTATCTCTAAAGGAATGTGGCCGCTGAGACTATTGTTTCTAAGGACTATATTTGGCTTCCAGTTGTGGATGGAGTTGTACTGGTGAAACCAAAGATTCATGTTTATGTTAAAAATTGGTAAAAGAAAAGAGCTATTATCTCCTAGATCCTATTCTGATACTAGTGCTAGCAATGCACAAAGTTCCTTTGGAAATTCACCTGAAATGAGGTTACAAGACAATTCTAAAGAGATAAGTCTTGGAAGGGTTGACAACCAACCAGGAATTGGACCTGTGATACGATTGGCATTTAGATTTAGGATTTCTAGCTTCTTAAGCTTTGATAACCAGATTGGCAATTGACCTGTGAGTTGACAAAGATCGAGACCCAATAATTGGAGATTCTGAAATCCGTAAAAATCAACTATGCTGTCCTCTGTTGGCAGGGCCTCGTGCAAAAAATTCTGTGTAAGGAGGAGTATGCTAAGACTCTTGCAACGCATCAGAATGTTGATTGCCCCTGTGACATTGGTTAGCCTGTTGTAGCTAAGTGAAAGGAAAGACAAGAATTTTAATTGAACCATCTCAGGTGGGATTTGTCCCTCTAGTCGATTTCGGGCAATTCGAATTGCTCTCATAGACTTGCATGAGGGAAGGCTTACTGGAAAGCTACCGGTAAATTTATTGTTCCACAGATCAAGTGTAGGAAGTTGATGAAGATGGGAGAAATTAAAGGTGGAAATATCTCCTTCAAAGAAATTGAGCCCTAAGTTCAATGTCATTAGGTTTGTGCAATTCATCAAAGATGGAGGCAGTGAACCTGTCAGGTGGTTGGTATCAAGGAGTAGATGCTTTAATCTGTTGAGCTTTCCAATATCTACAGGGAGCCTGCCGCTCAATTCAATGTCATATAACTCAAGGCAGGTGAGTTTGGTAAGGTTCACAATGTCATTGCTAATGGGACTTGTAAGATTATTAGAAGGTAACGAGATTTCTTCTAAGCTTGTCGCACTGTATATAACATGTGGAATTAGTCCTGATAGCGAGTTGAAACCTGCCTAGAAAATCTCTAATTTGCTACATTCCCCTAGTCTGCCAGGAATTTGGCCACTACGATCGTTAAAAGAGAAATCAAGGAGTCTGACGAAGGGAGAATGCATAGAGGACTTAGGAATAGAGCCTGTGAAACTATTATGGCTTACATTGAGCTTGTCCAACTTCTGTGCACGTTGGAGGAACCAATATTGGATGATCCCATTGACGTCATTGTTGGAGATGTCAACTAATCGAATTGAGGAAGGCCAACCCTCAGACGAGCCATTAGAGGAAAATAATAATGATATATCTCCAGCTAGATGGTTGTTGCTCAAATCAAGGACCTCGAGTTGATTGCAGGAGGAAAAGAATCTGACAGGGAGACAACCTGAAAGTGCATTGTGGGAGAGATTGAGGTGGGAGAGGCTTGTTAGGTTTCCAATATAGGGAGGTACACTCCCTCTGAGGCCTTTAGAGGATAACCAAATATGAGTGACCCGACCTTTATGATCACAAGAAATACCTTTCCAATTGCAACAATCAGTGGCAGACCAATTTAAAGAAGGGGAAGAAGTACTAAAGGGTAGGGGCAAGAGATAGTTGCGGTCTATTTGGTTGCATGCATGACTTGCAGAGAAAATGCTAGAAAAGAGAAGGAATGTGAGGAGGAGATCACGAGGCAGAGAGTGTTGCATGTTCTTGCTTTGTAAGTTCTGAACTCGAAGGAGCATAACTTCTTATTTATTTCTATCAAATATGCATGTGGGAGAAAGCGCATGGTAGACGGGGATGCTTGTGATCAAGTCGTCTTTATCACTCATAACCACGTAGACTTTTGGTATTCGAGAAGAGGAATCTGTAAGAATGGTGAAACAGATAAACTGAGAGAGGGACCTCATTAAACGTAGTCTTTAAGTATAAGAACTAAATTATTTCTGGGTTAGGCATTGAGTACTAATTTAGAGAAAAGGGATCAAATTGGCAGCGAATCTGAATTTAGAGAAACCAATTTATAACATGATTATAATTTAGCCTAATTTCTTGTATTCGTGTTCTATACGATACACCAGCCATGGTTGAAAACGCATCAGATGCTTTTAAGTGGACGACGCACCACTTCATAATAGATAGCTAAGAGCATCTCCAAACAAGCCCTAAATCTTTAATTTTAGCTAATTTCTTTTTCAATAAATTCTCTATTCATTTATGTACAATCTGATGGTGCTGGAGGTGCCTTGTTCGACCATAACTAGTCCTTGTATGGGAGAACCACCCACTACTGCGTCCACATGCACTGATCCTGTTATGTCTCTTTCTAGCTGTTACCAACACTGGCCTTCTAGATGTCTTTTATAGTCAAGTCTTAGCATCAAACAATCACCACTCCAATGACTCTCAAGTCTCAAGTCTTTGGAGTGAGCGTTCAACTTAGATTAACATAGATAGAAGATATTCATAGATCGCATTAAACGTCATGAATGATTGTACTCCTGATGTACTATTTGACATATTAAATCATGGTTTGCGCTGTACACAAAATAGATTAACACCACTAAAAATTTCATCTCGGATGACCATAACTTTCCCGTCAATCACGCTATCTTGTTTGTTTTCGCTGATGAGATGAGATGAAATAAAAATTAAAAGTTAAATAAAATATTATTAAAAAATATATTTTTAATATTATTTTTATTTTGAGATTTAAAAAGGTTGAATTATTTATTTTATTTTGTATGAGAATTTAAATAAATTATAATAATTAAATAAGTTGAGATGAGTTAAGAAAAATTATGAAAGCAAACTAGGCCATCTATCAAATAACTGCGTTGCGCAATACAAGTTTTGCCATCCCCATCACTCACCTACGCAATACTAGCCTAAGCAAAAAAAACAAAATTAGAAAAATCCTTTCAATTTTGCTGGATACAGTTGCTGGTTACAAACGCTGCAGAGTCAGCTAACGGCATAATACCACGTCAGCAGCTATTTTTTTATTATTTTTATTTAAAAAAAAATGAAAGTCAATGAAAGAGAAGATGAGATGGGTTTGTAAGAAAGGTTTACGGGAAGGAAATAGTAGAGGGTACCATAGTGGTGTGAAGAGCCATTGAAGGAGAGGAGAGGAGTGTAGTGCAGTTTACATGGATCTTCCTTTGATGTTTTTTAGACTTGAGAGAGGAGCAGAGAGGGAGGGAATCAGAGGGAAATGGTTCTAAGCTTCATGGCCTGAAAACGAAATGATAAAAGGGGTAAAGTTAAAAGAAAAGTCTAGTTGTAAGCACACTTGTGCAATAATATGTGCACCAATTTATTGTGATTGGTCAAAAAGTAGATTTTATTGAAAACAATGCTAATTTAAATTTTAAGTATGAAAGAATCAGTATTGGTACGCAGATTAGTACGCGACTATGCTTGTATATAACAAAACTCAAAGTTAAAACAGTGCGTATAACAATTTTTACCAGATCAGCACAGCCGTTTGTAAGCTGTTTGCATTAGGTGACTTCATTCAGTGTTTTTCAAATCCTTTTGATTCTTGACAAAGCTGAACTGGTCATCATTCAATGGGTGAGATGGTGGTGAATGTCTTTATTTTTTTATTTCTTGTCATGGAATATGGGCTTTATGAATTTTTTTTCTTCTGTCTGTTAATGATAATGGGACTCATCTCCTTGACTCGACTAAGATATAGGTTAGATAGTAAGATGAGATGATTTAGTTTTAAATTAAAATTAAAAGTTAAATAAAATATTATTAGAATATTATTTTTTAATATTATTATTATTTTAAAATATGAAAAAGTTGAATTTTTTATTATATTTTATAAGAGAATTTAAAAAAATTGTAATAATAAGATGAGATGAGATGAAATATTTTTACTATCTAAACGGATCCCAAAAAAGAGATAACGAAAAAATAACGTACAATTTTATACTAAATTGTTCTTAATTTTGGTTATTACTTCTTTCTTCTCAATATTAACTTCTTCCATTCTCTGCCCCTACCCTCCTCCCTGGCTGCTTCCTTATTTTTCACCCAGCCTCCTCCATTTCTTCTTGGATCTTCGTTTGGATTTCAGTTGATTAGCTTATTTTGCTTGTTTTTCTTCACGATTTGGGTACATATATTTTTAGATGTTGATTTGGATATTGTTTGATTTTCCATAGACGTGTTCATGATTTGTGTTGATTTTGGTTGCAACGCTACACAAATCTTCTAACTCCGCTTACAAGATATTTGAAAGTTTTACAACTCTTAAACGGTACTACCAACAGAATAACCAAGATTTCTTTTCATAACCAGTAATTCAATTTCTACGATCATGATTGCAATATGCCACGCAATATTTTACAAAAAATTTGTACATGTGCATTGGCATTGGAATAGGTCAAGATAAATCTAAAATTTGGCTAATATCACATGTTTTGCCTTTTGTCTAATCTATTCAATATTTATTTCCACATTGAATTATTCATCTATTACAAAGAAAAAAAAAATTATTAATTTATTATTTTTTATACTTATTTTTATCTAATTTATTTTTGTCGTATTTTTCAATTCTATCAATCATATGTTAATGAATAATCAAATTATAGTTAAATTATTGTTTAAACAAACATATTTTCAATGGTCATATTTAACACCTATGACTACAAAATTTTTATACTAGTGTTCTATTTGGAAATGATGTAGTTGAGATACCAAACTGATGGTTGAGATTAGTTTACATTTTACAATTCAAGAAAGAAGATCATGCACTGATGGCTTTCAATGAAACTGGCCAAGCACATAATTCCTAGCATTACACAGTCTATTTTTCACGTTTTCCAGAAACTCAAAATATACAACTCTCCATTAATGGCTCAAAATATACACATAATAGGCGTCGTTTCCTTTAAACGGGCCGACTCTTGTGGGCTTGGGTCTGGTCTTGGGCCTTGTCCTGGGTGTACAATCACTACTAAAAAGATTCTCAAGTCTGATTAACATATATTGAAGATATTCAGAGAGACCAAAACCTTGGATCTCCTTCAGTGAAAGGCACTGAAGATTGACGTCAAACCTTATTGATCCACGGTTGAGACCATATTAAACGTTGAAGATGATAAGAGCTGAGTGGTTCATATATATTCATGATGTTGAATGGTTCAAAAGCTTGACCATATATATCAACTTGAATGATGTTGAATGTTGATCTAAAGCTAATAAGAACAGAACTGACCATATACATCAAAACTTGAATGGTTCAAAACATCTTGAATGATTGTATTGATCATGATGTTCTATTTGACATATTAAATCATGGTTTATGTTGTATACAGAAAATAGAATATCATTAAAAATCTTGTTTGTGTTCTTCGCAGAAATAGTCATTAATAAAGGCCTCACTTATAACGGAGAAATACCGTAAACAGAACAAGTGTCAATGAATGCCAAAGCAAAACAACCAAAGGACATGATATACACAATTTAAAATCTTAAAGAAGGAAGACCAATCTTATCAAGTTGAATCATGCCTCTCGCATCTTGAGGTAATATCTTAGAACCTCCTTACGTCCTAATGATCCTAGATTCCCCTTGAGGAGCAAAGAAATCTAAGAAATCTTCTCAAACTTAGACTTTGGGACTCATGATGTCCTTACTCGACTTGCCTAAGAAAAAAGATGTCACAAAAAAGCGTACATTTTAGACTAAATTGTTCTCAATTTTGGTCATTACTTGATCTTTCTTCTCAATATATTCTTCTTCCATTCTTTGCCGCTTCCCTCCTCCCCGGTTTGCCTTTTTATTTTTCACCTGGCTTCCTCCCTTTCTTCTTTGATTTTGGTTTGGATCTTGGTAGATCCACTGATTTTGCCTTTTTTTTTTTTTTTTTTTTTTTTTTTTTTTTCTCGATTTGGGTATATGTTTAGATTTTGGTTCAGGTATTGTTCGATTTTCCATAGACGTTAGGTTGCAACGCTACACAAATCTACCTCTCATCTAAGACTAATCCTCTAACTCCTCTTGCAAGATATATAGTCGTAAGTTTTACAACTCTTAAACAGTACTACCAACAAAATAACCAAGATTATTTCTTTTCATACCCCATAATTCAATTTCTCTGATCATAATTGTATGCTGCGCATTTTACTATTGTAATATAAGGTATAAAATTTGTACATGCTTATATAATTACTTAAACACTACATGATCATAACCATATCTTTGAAGTAATCAAGCCTTTTCCACATGCATGGCTGCATCATGTTTATCTTGTCACAGGTACTTTTTTCACCCTAGACTTTGTAAAGATTGCATCGAAAACTTGTCCAAATTACACATTTAAGATTTAATTAGCTGGTTAGAGACTTATGAATCAAAATATTCAAATATACTTTACATGAAATATATATGGGATTGAGGAAAGCAAATGGTTAATGTTAACTATTTTGTTTTTTTGTTATTCCGATAGAAAGATTAGAATTACCAGTGACAGAAGGCCGCGAAATGAAAGTATAAGAACGTCTAAATTGATGAAAAGTTGAAACTTGACAAACTAAACTGACAACTAACTCTAGAGAGCCCAATTTATTACTCAAAAGAACATCATGTATATACTGGGCTCCTTCTACACAATCTAGCCAGAGACACTGACAGCAATTGTCTCATTGAGCTTATCTATTAACTTGTCTAGGAATAAAAAATATGCGACTCTCCAATTATGGTGTAATACCAAAGGACCACACACTCCCCAAAATCCTGTAATGAAGCCCAGCACCACAATAATATGAAACCATGGGATTGAATCTCCATCTTCCTCATCATGAATGTCGTTGTCTCTACTGTCTTTAGTAAGATGGCCACACTTGGGAAGTGGGGCACCACAAAGTCCAGGGTTGCCCTTGTATGCAGAGGCATCAAAGCTTTGGAGTTGAGTGCCTAATGGTATTTCTCCGTATAGTTCATTGTCTGCAACACTGAAATTATTCAAAAAATTCAAACTTGTTAGTGATGCTGGTATTTCCCCAGACAACTTATTTGCAGAGAGATCAAGATCTTCCAAGTTTGTGAGCTCGGATATTTGGCTTGGAATGTTGCCTGAGAAGTTGTTATGGCTAAGGTCCAATGCATGAAGGTGCTTCAAACGTGCTATCTCTACAGGAATGTGGCCACTGAGACTATTGTTTCTAATGACTATATTTGGCTTCCAGTTGTAGATGGAGTTGTACTGGAGAAGCCAACGATTCAAGTTTATGTTAAAAATTGGTAAAAGAAAAGAGCTATTATCTCCAAGATACTGTGCTGATAATAGTGCTGGCAGTGCATAAAGTTCCTTTGGAAATTCCCCTAAAATGAGGTTATCAGACAATTGTAGAGAGATAAGTCTTGGTAGGGTTGGCAACCAACTAGGAATTGGACCTGAGATACGATTGGTATTTAGATTTAGGATTTCTAGCTTCTTAAGCTTAGATAGCCATATGGGAAACTGACCGGTCAGTTGACACTCACTAAGATCCAAAAATCGAAGATTTTTGAATCCATTAGAAGCAACCATATTGAAGTCGTCATTTGAAATCATCTCCTGTAGGAAATTGTGCCCCATAAGAACAACATCAAGCATCTTGCAATGCATCAGAATCTTGATTGCACTAGTGAAATTAGTAAGCCTATTGAAACTAAGTGAGAAGAAAGATAAATTTCTCAATTGAGCCACCTCATGTGGGATTTCTCCCTCTAATCGATTATGGGAAATTTGAATTCCTCTTAGGGACTTGCATGAGAGAAGGCTTGCTGGGAAATTTCCGGTGAAGTTGTTAAACCCCAGGTCAAGTATGGTGAGTTGTTGAAGACTGGAGAAATTAAGGTTGGAGATATTTCCTTGAAAAGAATTGTTTCATAAATCCAATTGGACAAGATTTGTGCAATTCATCAATGACGGGGGCAAAGAACCTGTGAGGAAGTTATTTCGAAGGTGTAGAGCTTTAAGTTGGAAAGCTTTGCAAAATCCAGATGATGGGAACCAAGGTGGAGCTATCCTTAAAGATCCCTTGCAAATTCCAGATGGGCCAATTACAAGATCAAGAGCCAAGAAGATCAAGGAAGCAAATCAAGGAAGCAATGCAAGGATTGGTGCAATCCACTTGGGATGAAGCTAGGAAGAGCCCAACACTCAAGATGGGCTTAAAGGAAAAAGAACCAGTTTTGATCCACTTGATACAAGCTATGGAAGACATGACTTAAAGATTGGGCCTATTGTTGTTAAGGCTTTCAATTTGTTTAACGGTATTTTATTATTAGTTTAGAAGAAGTGGGCTTGAGGATGCTTGGCCCACGTATGTCTTATTTCTAATGGACTAGGGTTATTTTTGGGAAGGCCTTGTATTTTTGGCCAAGGGTTTATTTGGAAAGTTATAATTTTATGTCTTACTAGGGTTTCAGAAGTAACTGTAGCGCGGCGTATGGCACTGTTCATGCTACAGTACCCCGACGCCTTGTTTACTTAGGGTTTTGGGGATTGTCTATTTAAACCACTTGTAACCTCATTTGAGAGGCAGACTATATGGAATTGTCATTGAGAGTTGAGTTATCTCCTCTTGTTCTTCTTGAACTTCTGAACTTATCAAAGGTAAATCAAAACCTTTGTGGCGTTCTTCCTTTGTAATCTAGGTTCTTGAGACGGATTCTTCAATGGGTCTAGATTTTGATATAATCTAGGTTCTTTGAACGAGTTCTCATCGAGTCTAGATTCTCCATCCATATACCTGAGTTTGGCTTTCTTGGGGTTGTTTTTCCAGTATTGTTGTTGGGTCTCAAAGCAAGTCTATTGGGGTTCACATCATTTGGTAATCAGAGCAAGTTTTCCAATCAGGTGTAATTCTATCTTTTATCTATTGCATCTTTAATTCTAGGGTTTCATTGTTCTAGGGTTGCAAAAAAAAAAAAAAAAAGTGCAGAAATTCGTTTTTCCTAGGGCTGCCAGATTACTCTATCATTTTGGTTTCATGTTTATCAACATTAGGTGGCTAAATTGCTTGTTTGTGGGCTGCCAAAATTTGCAGCATCTGTAGGGTTGGAAAGTTCTGGGTTTCTTGCATCTTTAAGTTTGTCAATTCCTTGGAGTGTCGTTTCATTGATTCTCTTCTATTTCCTTGCCAATTTTTATGTGTTTGAATTCAGTTGTTTGATTGTTGCAATTGAATATTGCTGTTTTTGACTGAAATAGTGAGAAAAGAAAGGAAAAGAAAAGAAAGGAAAAGAAAAGAAAAGAAAGGAAAGGAAAAGAAAAGAAAAGAAAAGAAAAGAAAAGAAAGGAAAGGAAAAGAAAAAAGAAAAGAAAAGAAAAAAAAATCGAAAAAAAAAAAATCCGAATTTTTATTTTATTTCAAAGGGGCTGCATATATCATTATAGTTGATATATTGTCTTGTGATTACTCTTTCCCTTGTATCATTTCCTTGAGTCTTGTGTCATTTTATTCTTTTAGTGTTTTCTCTTGTTCTTGTTTCTTGGACCTAATTACTAGTTGGAATAAGACAATGTTGTCTTGTCTTGATTTAGTTCAATTAGTTCTGAAAGAACTTGAGTGGGAAAACTCTTGAGGTAAAAGGCAAGAGAGTGTGAGATCATTATCGGGAAAAAGCCAATTAAGAGTGAAACACGAGTGGAGTGCTATTATTCGAGTGTAAACACGTAAGGGAGCGTGTGAGGTCTTTTCCACTAATAGTTTTTTTGTGTGCAGCGCGTACGATATCTCATAAAAGTGACTCATCACCAAAGGGGATGGCAGATAACTCCTTTATGTTGCAGGCTATGTAACAACAGTTTGAACGATTGAACATGATGTTAGGGAAAGTGAGAGATAGGATGGATCAACAAGATGAAGTAATTAAAAATTTACATGGTGGGAGAGATAGGAGGAGACGTGAACCTAGAAGAGAACATGAGTATGAAGATGAAGGAGATGGTGAGGATGAGGAAGATCTAATTTCTGAAGTTGGGATGGGTAGGCATAGAGGAGTCAGGCGTGAAAGAGGATTTAGGGGAAACCCACGGGGTCGTGATGGAGTAGATAGGGACCTTGAGAGCATCAAAATGACAATACCATCTTTCCAAGGTAGAACAGACCCTGAAGCTTATTTAGAGTGGGAGAAGAAGATAGAGTTGATCTTTGAGTGTCATAACTATTCAGAGGAGAAGAAAGTGAAGTTGGCAGTAATTGAGTTCACTGATTATGCTATTATTTGGTGGGATCAATTAGTGACCAATAGGAGGAGGAATTATGAGAGGTCTGTCGAGACATGGGGAGAGTTGAAAGCTCTCATGAGGCGGAGATTTGTACCTAGCCGCTACTATAGGGACCTCTACCAGAAATTACAAAATCTTACACAGGGGTTTAGGAGTGTGGAGGACTACCATAAGGAGATGGAGGTGGCTATGATACGGGCAAATGTAGAGGAGGATAGGGAGGCCACTATGGCTAGATTTTTGTGTGGTTTGAATAGGGAGATAGCCAATGTGGTTGAGTTACAACATTATGTAGAAATAGAAGACATGGTGCACATGGCTATGAAGGTGGAGAGGCAATTAAAGGGGAAAGGGACATCAAGGTACACTTCAGTTTCTAGCACTCCTTGGAAACCAAAGTGGGAGAAAGATGATCGAGCTGTAACAAAGGCAAAGACAGAACCACCTAAAGGAAACGGTGAAGGAACTAGCAACAAACCCAAGATGGCATCCCAACCTTCTAGAAATAGAGATATTAAATGCTTTAAGTGTTTGGGTTCAGGGCACATCGCTTCTCAATGTCCAAACAAACGTGTGATGATTATGCGTGACAATGGGGAGGTGATGACTGCAAGTGAGGATGATCGTGATGAGATACCTGAGTTGGAGGATGCTAGTGATGATGATGGAGTAGAATACCCCGTAACAGGTGAGTCCCTTGTTGCTAGGCGTGCTCTCAACACACAAATTAAGATGGATGAAGCAGAGCAACAAAGGGAGAACATTTTCCATACTAGATGCCACATCAATGGCAAGGTATGTAGTATGATAATTGATGGGGGGAGTTGTACTAATGTTGCTAGCACTACATTAGTTGAAAAATTGAATTTACCTACCTTGAAACACTCTCGACCATACAAACTGCAGTGGTTGAATGATTGTGGGGAGGTTAGGGTGGATAGACAAGTGTTAGTTACTTTTTCTATTGGGAAGTATCAAGATGAAGTGCTTTGTGATGTTGTGCCTATGCATGCTGGCCATATATTGTTGGGGAGACCATGGCAGTATGATAGGAGAGTGATACATGATGGATTCAAAAACATGTACAGCTTTGTAAAGGAGGGCACAACAACCAAGCTTGCTCCTTTAACTCCAAGACAGGTCTATGAGGACCAACTGAAACTGAAAAGTGAGGTTGCTCAAAAAAGAAAGAGTGAAAATGAGAGTGATAAAAAAAAAAGAGTGAAAAAGAGATTGAGCAAAAAAGAAAGAGTGAAAAAGAAAAAGAGTCTACTGAGAGAAAAGGAAAGGCAAAAGTGAGTTTCTATGCAAGAGAGAGTGAGGTTAAGAGAGCTTTCTTAGCAGATCGCCCTATGATTTTTCTTGTCTATAAAGAGTCTTATCTTAATCTTGATGAAACTAACCAACCTCTTCCTAGTTTGGCTGTTTCTTTGTTGCAGGAGTTTGAGGATGTATTCCCAGAGGAAATGCCCAATGAGTTGCCACCCATTAGAGGCATTGAGCACCAGATTGATTTCGTGCCCGGGGCTGCTATTCCAAACCGACCAGCTTATAGAAGTAATCCAGATGAGACAAAGGAGCTTCAGAGGCAAGTTGAGGATTTGATGAGCAAGGGGTACGTGAGGGAGAGCATGAGCCCATGTGCAGTACCAGTGCTTCTAGTGCCTAAGAAGGATGGGACGTGGCGGATGTGCATTGATTGCAGGGCGGTTAATAATATCACGGTAAAGTATCGTCATCCCATTCCTAGATTAGATGATATGCTCGATGAATTGCATGGCTCATGTATTTTTAGTAAAATTGATCTTAAAAGTGGGTACCATCAAATTAGAATGAAAGAGGGTGATGAATGGAAAACTGCTTTTAAGACTAAGTATGGGCTTTATGAATGGTTGGTTATGCCATTTGGACTTACAAATGCGCCCAGTACTTTCATGAGATTAATGAATCATGTCCTACGTGCGTTCATAGGCAAGTTTGTGGTTGTGTACTTTGATGATATCCTAGTGTACAACAAGGACTTAAATGAGCATATTGAGCATTTGAGATATGTGTTTAATGTGTTGAGATGTGAAAAGTTGTATGCTAACTTCAAGAAATGTACCTTTTGTATGGAGGAAGTTGTTTTTCTTGGTTATGTTGTTAGTACAAAGGGTATTGAAGTGGATGAAGAGAAAGTCAAGGCCATTAAGGAGTGGCCAACACCAAAGAGCGTCACTGAGGTAAGAAGCTTTCATGGTTTAGCTAGCTTTTATCGGCGTTTTGTTAAAGATTTTAGCACCATTGCTGCACCACTCACTGAAGTCATTAAAAAGAATGTTGGGTTTCATTGGGGGGCTAATCAAGAGAATGCATTTGCCACTATTAAGGAAAGGTTGTGCTCTGCACCCGTGTTAGCATTACCAGATTTTAACAAAGCTTTTGAGATTGAATGTGATGCCTCAGGAATAGGGATTGGAGCCGTTTTGATGCAGGATAGGCGGCCGATTGCCTTCTTCAGTGAGAAGCTAAGTGGGGCATCCCTGAAGTACCCTACTTATGACAAAGAACTTTATGCTCTTATTCGTGCATTAGAGACTTGGCAGCACTACTTGTGGCCTAGGGAATTTGTGATCCACACCGATCATGAATCGTTGAAGCATCTCAAGGGTCAAGGTAAGTTGAATAAGAGGCATGCTAGATGGATGGAATACATTGAGACCTTTCCATATGTCATCCGTTACAAGCAAGGTAAGGAGAATATTGTTGCTGATGCTTTATCACGGAGGTATGTGCTTCTTACTTCTATGAGTGCTAAAATGCTTGGGTTTGAATATGTGAAAGATATGTATGCCGATGATGTTGACTTTTCTGATGTGTATATGGCATATGATAAGGCGGCATTTGGTAAGTTTTACAAGCATGATGGTTACTTGTTTAAAGAAGATAAACTGTGTGTACCTAGTTGTTCTATGCGTGAGTTATTGGTGCTTGAGGCACATGGCGGGGGATTAATGGGACACTTTGGTGTCAAGAAAACCTTAGACATATTGCATGAACATTTCTTTTGGCCTAAGATGAAAAGAGACATCAATCGCATTTGTAGCAGGTGCATCACATGTAGAAAGGCCAAATCTAAGGTTTTGCCACATGGGTTATATACACCCTTACCCGTTCCTAGTGAGCCATGGGTAGACATATCTATGGACTTTGTTTTGGGGCTGCCTAGGACAAAAAGGGGTAGAGATTCTATTTTTGTGGTTGTGGATAGATTTAGCAAGATGGCACATTTCATTCCATGCCATAAAACAGATGATGCCACAAGCATAGCGGACTTGTTTTTCAAAGAGATAGTGCGACTCCATGGTGTGCCCAGGAGCATTGTTTCTGATAGGGATGTTAAATTTCTTAGCTACTTTTGGAAGGTGTTCATAAGAATTTAAAGACTTGGGAGGATTGTTTGCCATTTATAGAGTTTGCATATAATAGGACCATGCATACTACTACTTCATGCTCTCCTTTTAAAATTGTTTATGGTTTTAATCCACTTACTCCTTTAGATTTGATGCCTTTGCCTATTGATGGCAGGAGTAGCTTAGATGGACAAAAGAAGGCAGAGTTGGTGAAGTCACTTCATGAAAGGGTACGGCTTCAAATTGCCCAAAAGAATGAAAGGTTTGCTTCCCAAGCCAATAAAGGGCGACGGCGTGTCATCTTTGAACCAGGAGATTGGGTTTGGGTTCACATGCGCAAAGAAAGATTCCCAGCCCATAGACGGACTAAGTTGCATCCTCGAGCAGATGGACCTTTCCAAATTCTTGAGAAAATTAATGACAATGCATATAAAGTGGATCTTCCAAGTGAATATAATGTTTCTGCTACCTTCAATGTTTCTGATCTTTCTCCTTTTGATGTAGGTGAAGATTCGAGGTCGAATCCTTTTGAGGAGAGGGGGAATGATGGGAACCAAGGTGGAGCTATCCTTAAAGATCCCTTGCAAATTCCAGATGGGCCAATTACAAGATCAAGAGCCAAGAAGATCAAGGAAGCAATGCAAGGATTGGTGCAATCCACTTGGGATGAAGCTAGGAAGAGCCCAACACTCAAGATGGGCATAAAGGAAAAAGAACCAGTTTTGATCCACTTGATACAAGCTATGAAAGACATGACTTAAAGATTGGGCCTATTGTTGTTAAGGCTTTCAATTTGTTTAACGGTATTTTATTATTAGTTTAGAAGAAGTGGGCTTGAGGATGCTTGGCCCACGTATGTCTTATTTCTAATGGACTAGGGTTATTTTTGGGAAGGTCTTGTATTTTTGGCCAAGGGTTTATTTGAAAAGTTATAATTTTATGTCTTACTAGGGTTTCAAAAGTAACTGTAGCGCGGCGTATGGCACTGTTCACGCTACAGTACCCCGACGCCTTGTTTACTTAGGTTTTGGGGATTGTCTATTTAAACCACTTGTAACCTCATTTGAGAGGCAGACTATATGGAATTGTCATTGAGAGTTGAGTTATCTCCTCTTGTTCTTCTTGAACTTCTGAACTTATCAAAGGTAAATCAAAACCTTTGTGGCGTTCTTCCTTTGTAATCTAGGTTCTTGAGACGGATTCTTCAATGGGTCTAGATTTTGATATAATCTAGGTTCTTTGAACGAGTTCTCATCGGGTCTAGATTCTCCATCCATATACCTGAGTTTGGCTTTCTTGGGGTTGTTTTTCTAATATTGTTGTTGGGTCTCAAAGCAAGTCTATTGGGGTTCACATCATTTCCAGAGGAAGCTTGCCGCCCAATTTATTGTCACTTAACTCGAGGTTGGAGAGTTTTGTAAGGTTCACAATGCCGTCGTTGATGGATCCTGAAAGATAATTGGAAGGTATGGAGATTTCTTCTAGTGCAACAGCACTATACATGTCATGTGGAAGAAATTTTGTGAGAGAGTTAAAACCTGCTCGGAAAATCTTTAGTTTGGAGCATCCTCCTAACCCACGAGGAATTTCGCCACTATGATTATTGCCAGAGAAATCAAGGAGCCTGAGGTTGGGAGAATTGATGCAAGGAGAGGAAGGAATAGGCCCTTGGAGACCATTATTGCAGACATTGAGCTCGGTCAAGTTCCATGCTTGTTTGAGAAATGAGGATTGGATCGACCCATTGAATTCATTGTTAGAAATGTCAATTGTTTGAATGGAGGCAGGCCATGATCCACTAGATGAAAATAACAATGATATATTTCCAACTAGATAGTTGTGGCTCAGATCAAGGACCTTGAGTTGATTCAAGGATGAAAAGAATCCGAGGGGAAGAGAACCTGAAAGTGAATTATGGGAGAGATTGAGGTGAGAGAGGCTAGTGAGGTTTTCAAAAAATGGAGATACACTCCCTTTGAGACGCTTAGAGGGTAACGATATATGAGTGACCCGACCTTTATGATCACAAGAAATACCTTCCCAATGGCAACAATCAGTGGCAGACCAATTTAAAGCAGGGGAAGAGGTATTAATAAAAGGTAGGGACAAGAGAGAGTTGCGGTCTTTTTGGTTGCATGCATGCAGATTTGCCGAGTAAATGCTGAAACAGAGGAAGAAGGTGTGGATCATCAGGAGATAATTATGAGGGATAGATATTATCACATGAAACAGAAAAAGAGAATGAAGAAGGACATTCTGAGCAAGCACACAATGACATGCAGGAAACACCATGCAGCAGACAAGTTGGTGTAAAGCAAGATGCAGCAGCTGAAAAGCATAAAGCACAACACAGAAAAGTAAAGCAACAGAGAAGCATAAAAGCACACATCAACAGCTAATTAAGAGTGCACACAATTGCAGATAAAGTGATGTAAAGCAGTGTCTTAGGTTGTCATGAAAAGCCATGTCCTAGATTACTTGTAAATCAGTAGAAACTGTAAAGTTAATTTTAGGACTCTTCCTCTTTAGTTTTTCTATTTTCTGTAGTGTATATATACTTGTAACAGAACTTGTATTCGACAGTGTGAGTAAAAAGGAGATTTCCAATAGCCTTCTCTTCCATCTGAAGCTATACCCTTTTCTCATATTCACCTTCCACCTTCTGTTTTTCCACAAGTGCTACTCTGCACCTTACTTTCTTACATGGTACCAGAGCAGTAGTTGTTGTAAACAATGGAAGAAGAATCAGTCGACCAAAATAACCAGCATGTTTCACGCTTCCTCAACTTCTCTGACCAAAATAATCCATATAGGATAGAACATGGAGATAACACAGCAGCCAGTTTGGTTGCTAACCTCCTAACCACAGAAAACTATGTTACTTGGTCTAGAGCTATGAAAAGAGCACTCAGGGCCAAGAACAAGATTGGCTTCATTAATGGGGACATCAAAAGACCTGCAAGTCAGGATGATCCCCTTATGGAGGCTTGGGAATGCTGCAATGATGTAGTGGTATCCTGGATTCACAACTCAGTAAGCAACTCTGTGAGGACCAGTTTGGTGTTTGTTGATGATGCTTGTGCTATTTGGAATGAACTGCAAGATAGGCTTTCACAACAAAATGGGCCACGTATTTTTCAGCTAAAGAAATCTTTGGCAAGCCTCTCACAAGGAGATGATTCAGTTAGCATCTACTTTGGAAAACTCAAGACCATTTGGGATGAGCTAGCCCTATATGACCCGATGCCTGAATGTAGCTGTGGTCAACTAAAGATCCTAATGGAAAGGTACCAAAGGGACTGTGTCATCCAGTTCCTTATGGGATTAAGTGACTGCTACTCCAACACTAGGGACCAGATCATGCTGATTGAACCCATGCCTGCATTGAATAGAGTCTTCTCCATGATCCAACAGCAGGAGAAACAACACCAGATGATTTCTGGTATACCTTCCCCTGACCTTATGGCCATGTTCACTAAAGGAAGTTTTGGTAACTTCAAGCCTACAAACAGGCGTGAAAGGCCTTATTGTACACATTGTAAGATGCAAGGACACACTTTAGATACCTGTTTTAAGGCCGGCAATGCAAAAACACCTGTGTGTAGCCACTGCAACATGAGTGGACACGTGATAGAAAAATGCTACAAGCTGCATGGGTATCCACCAGGGCATAAAATGCACAATAAAGGAAAGGGATCAAGTGCTTTTGTTGCTCAATCGAACATCCAAGTTGAAGTTGATCAAGGAGAAGGAGGTGATGATAAAATGGCTCTCACCAAAGGGCAATACCAACAGCTTCTTGCCTTGCTGCAGCAGAAGGATCACTCAGTCAAATCTCCTGCAGGACAACATCAAACCAATTTTCCCATTGCAACAAACACTTCCAAGATGTCTGGTATTTTCTCTTGCCTTTCAGCCTATACACATAAACCCTCTAGTTTTTCTGATATTCCTTGGATTTTGGACACGGGTGCAACTGATCATATAGCTTGCAGCACCTCTTTCTTCAATACAGTCACTAAAAGTGCACCTTGTTCAGTTAAACTTCCAAATGGGGAGAAGGTTCCAGTCACACATACAGGAACAGTTAGAATTACTGAACATATCATTTTGAATGATGTTCTTTGTGTTCCATCCTTTTCTTTCAATTTGTTATCTGCCAGAAAAATTGCTAAGGACCTTGCTTGTTGCCTTGTTTTTCTGCCAAACTGTTGTTTTCTACAGGACCTTTTGTCATGGACCACGATTGGGATGGGTGAAACCAAGGATGGATTGTATCATTTGCTGAAAGTGAAAGTCTCTCCCTCAGCATTAATGACCACCCTTTCAAAGTTTTCCAAGAAAGACAGCTTCATTTCTGCCTCTGTCATGAACAGCATTTGTGTTTCAGACCTTTGGCATTGTCGCCTAGGCCATGTTTCAGACTCTAGGATTTCTTTAATTAATGATCCTATTGTACGAAAACCTTTACCCTCAAATGACAAAATGCCTTGCTGTGTTTGTCCTATGGCCAAGCAGCGCAGGCTGCCTTTTGCTCACAGTTCTCATCACTCTTCTAATAGTTTTGAAATTGTTCATTTTGATCTTTGGGGGCCCTTTTCAGAAATAGCTTATGATGGAACTCGTTTCTTCCTCACTATTGTGGATGACTTTACTCGAACCACTTGGGTTTACCTCCTTAAAAATAAATCTGATACAAGACAGTGCATAGTGTCCTTCTTCAACTTAGTTGAGACCCAGTTTGGAACTAAAATTAAAACTGTTAGGAGTGACAATGGTGCTGAGTTCCAAATGAAAGACTTTTTCAGTATGAAAGGTGTTATTCATCAAAGGAGTTGTGTCCAAACACCTCAACAAAATGGCATTGTTGAGAGAAAACATCAACACCTTTTGAATGTTGCAAGGGCTTTGAGATTTCAGTCTAACATCCCTCTCAAGTATTGGAATGAATGCATTCTCACTGCCACTTATATCATAAATAGGATCCCAACTCCCTTGCTTGACAACAAAACACCTTATGAGACCCTATTTCAAGCCAAACCAACCTATGAACACATGAGGGTGTTTGGTTGTCTTGCTTTTGCCTCCACCTTATCTCAAGGCAGAAAGAAGTTTGATCCTAGGGGGAAGAAGTGTGTTTTTCTAGGGTATCCTTTTGGAGTAAAAGGTTACAAGTTGCTTGATCTTGAAAGCAAAAGTGTGTTTGTATCCAGAGATGTCTTCTTTCACGAGTCCATTTTTCCTTTCCAAATGAATTCAGCTCCACAGCAGCTGTCCATGCCCACCATTGAGCAGGATGTTAACCATCCTTTAACTAAGACTTCTCCTTACTGTACTGACCCTCATTGTGGTGATCATGCTCCAACTCTTCAGCCACCACAAACAGAAAATCATCCTCTCTCTTCACCAAGACCATCACATCTTCCCAACAGCATTCATAGCCCTGACTTTACCACATCAGAACTATTGTCTACACCTGAATTCCCTGAAGACAGTAACCCCATACACCTTCCTACTTCTACAGATCAGCCTTTGCAACCCCCTTTACTTCAATCTCCACCTCGAAAGTCAACCAGGGCTAAGAAGGCACCTCAGTACCTTCAAGATTATCACTGCCAGCAGGTCACCCTTGGTTTCCCTTCCCACTCTGTGGATCAGACAGCTCCATCCTCTTCAGGTATATCTTTTCCTTTGTCAAGCACTTTATCATATCAAAAATTCTCTCCCAATTTTCAAGCCTTTTCCACTTGCATTTCCACTCAAACTGAGCCACAAACATATCACCAAGCAGTTAAAGATCCCAATTGGTGCAAGGCTATGGAAGCTGAGTTGACAGCTTTAGAATTAAACAACACATGGGTAATTTTTGACTTACCACCAGGAAAGATTCCAATTGATTGTAAATATGTTTACAAAGTGAAGTGTAACTCAGATGGAACAGTTGAAAGGCTAAAGGCTCGGCTTGTTGCAAAGGGATATACACAACAAGAAGGGATAGACTACCATGAAACTTTCTCTCCTGTTGCTAAGATGGTTACAGCGAGAAGTTTGCTTTCCATAGCTGCAGTGAGAGGTTGGCAATTGCATCAATTCGATGTGAACAATGCATTCCTTCATGGGGACTTAGAAGAGGAAATCTATATGCAAAAACCTCTAGGGTACAACAAAGGAAGGCCAGATCAGGTATGCAAGTTATAGAAGAGTTTGTATGGCTTGAAGCAAGCCTCAAGACAATGGTATTCTAAACTTTCTGCTGCATTGCTTGAGTTTGGTTTTAAGCAATCAAAGGCTGACTATAGCCTTTTCACAATGAAAGGACCTGATTCATTTACTGCATTATTAGTGTATGTGGATGATATTATTGTGGCTAGTGATAGTGCAGAATCTGTTGCCCTCATGAAGACCTTCTTGAATCAAAAATTCAAGATTAAAGACTTGGGTCACCTAAGGTATTTTCTTGGGATAGAGGTGGCTCGATCTTCCAAAGGAATCCACATTTGCCAAAGGAAGTATGCACTTGACATTCTTGCAGATTCAGGTACTCTTGGCTCAAGACCTGTTAAGGTACCTATGGACCAAAACACCAAGCTAAGCAAGGGCACGGGTCAAATGCTTCCTGATCCAGCAGTATACAGGAGACTCATTGGTCGATTACTCTACTTAACAATTACAAGACCTGACATCTGCTATAGTGTGCAAAATTTGAGCCAATTCATGGACAGTCCAACCCACATTCACTTAAGTGCAGCTCAAAAGGTTCTAAGGTACATAAAGGGAGCTCCTGGGCAAGGGATTATGTTCTCTTCTTCAGCTGAACTTGAACTGTCAGCATATTGTGATTCAGATTGGGCATCTTGCCCCGATACTAGGAGATCAGTCACAGGGTATTATGTGTTCCTTGGAACTTCCTTGATATCTTGGAAGTCCAAGAAACAGTCCATTGTGTCCAGGTCCTCTGCTGAAGCAGAGTATAGGGCCATGGCTGCAACTTGCTGTGAAGTGACTTGGATAAAATATCTCCTCACAGATTTGCTAGTACCTCATGCACAAGCTGTCACTCTCTACTGTGATAATCAAGCAGCCTTACATATTGCATCTAACCCTGTATTCCATGAAAGAACCAAACATATTGAACTAGATTGTCATCTCATAAGGGATAAAATATTGGAAGGAAGTATTCAGACTTCTCACATTTCTAGTAGGCTACAATTGGCTGATGTATTCACTAAGGCACTCCCTGCTTATCTCATTGATTCACATCTAAGCAAGATGGGAGTAGTCAATTACTACTCTCCATCTTGTGGGGGGCTATTATCACATGAAACAGAAAAAGAGAATGAAGAAGGACATTCTGAGCAAGCACACAATGACATGCAGGAAACACCATGCAGCAGACAAGTTGGTGTAAAGCAAGATGCAGCAGCTGAAAAGCATAAAGCACAACACAGAAAAGTAAAGCAACAGAGAAGCATAAAAGCACACATCAACAGCTAATTAAGAGTGCACACAATTGCAGATAAAGTGATGTAAAGCAGTGTCTTAGGTTGTCATGAAAAGCCATGTCCTAGATTACTTGTAAATCAGTAGAAACTGTAAAGTTAATTTTAGGACTCTTCCTCTTTAGTTTTTCTATTTTCTGTAGTGTATATATACTTGTAACAGAACTTGTATTCGACAGTGTGAGTAAAAAGGAGATTTCCAATAGCCTTCTCTTCCATCTGAAGCTATACCCTTTTCTCATATTCACCTTCCACCTTCTGTTTTTCCACAAGTGCTACTCTGCACCTTACTTTCTTACAATAGACTCCGGCATGTTTCTTCTGAATTCGTAGGTTCACATACCAGAAGAAGCTGCATACTCATGAGTTATTTATTGCCATTATGATCACCCATGTCGTTATTTATCGGAAAGCGCTTTAGTCGTTGGATGGGATATATGGTCAACATCGGTATTAGTACGTGCGCGACTTTTAGGCATATTTTGCCATTTTTTGGCTGCGCTCGGAAAAGAATGGGTGTTTTTTTTAACCTTCACAAACAATCTCAACACGTTTCTTTTCTCCCATTTTCTAAATTTTTAAATAAAATATAATAAATAATTAAAAATTTCAATTTTCAAATAAAAATAATATTAAAAAAAAAGTTAAAACTCATATCAAATAAGTTTATACATTTAAATACATATCTCAATCTATTTATTTTTAAACATATATCAATAGAATTCATAAAATATTATTATATTTTACCGAACATCTCAGCTTATTATTTATTACTTTTAGAAAATCTTAAAATTAAGCACAGCAGAATATATAAATACCTCAAATTTCAACAAATTAATTCGTTACAACTACTGCTAACTGGCTGCAACTATTGGGTGATTTAGATCCACTTTTGGACGGAAGAAGAGGAATATTCTTAGTTCGAGTAGTAACTGAAATGACCAAATAAAAATTTGAATTGTCAAATTGGAAAGCTTGGAATGACCTGATCAATTATTTTGGGAAATTAACCTAAATTTTAATTAGCTTAATGTTTTGTATTTCAAGTTCCTTTCGATATACATGTAAGTTGTGATCGTGTTCTGGAACGAGTACTATGTCACTACAAGAAAATAGGCCTATTGCAGTGATTTTTATATTGTTGCAAAAAAAATCGCTGCAAAAGGTTATCTATTACAGCATTTTTTAAATCGCCGCTTTTTTTGGTCTTAAAAGATGAAACGATGCATGATTTATCTTTTTGCAGCGAAATATCTAATATTTACAACGGTTTAAATCGCTGTATCTGTAAAATTATGTTTTCAGCGCCTAAATATAGTCGAAATTGACATGGTCGCCAAGTTTCAATTTTTTTCCCCCAATTTATGTTTTGTTTTCCCTCCAGCAGACACCCCCTCCCTCTCTCTGTCTCCTCGCTCTCGTTCCCCCAGCGATCCTCCCTCGACCCACGCCGCCGAGCACAGCCCGTCGCCAGCGACCCCACCACGTAACTGCCACCTCACCTCGATGTCCGCCCCCTCCTTCTCCCCCAAACCCCATGCCGGAAATTTCCTTTTCCCCAAATCTGGCCTCACCTCTCTCTCTCTCTCTCTCTCTCTCTCTCTCTCTCTCTCTCTCTCTGTATCGCCGTCGCTAGGGGCTCCTTTTGCCATCACTCAGTCCGGCTCCACAATCGGGTGAGCTTCTCAACAGTTTAGGGTTTCTTTTTGCACAGCATACATTTACCATGCTATATATCCACATTATATGTATAGGCATGTATCTTATTGAGCGTTGATGTTTATGGTTTTGTTTTGTGCTCCAGAGAGTACGCATTTGCCGATGTGGGAAATTTGGAACACTGCGCTAAGTACTTGAACCGGACGCTTGTTACGTACGGATTCCCGGCTTCTCTTGATCTGTTCGCCAATGATCCGGTCCGTTTTGATGTTGATCGTTGTTTTTGCTTCTCTTGGATTTGTATACGATATCATTTATTTACTTTAACCTGTTTTTTCCGTGCTTCGCAGGTTTCTGTTGCGAGAACTTGCAATTGTCTATACTCGTTGCTTCAACAGAGGCAGCGGGATGTTGAATTTAGAGACTCTGCTAGTGAGCAGAGACAGCGGCAAGTGCTTTGGCCTCAATCTCTGTCCTATTTTATTGTGTAAACGTGTCTGATTACCTCTAGTTCCGTTGATCACTTTTTGTTCAATGTTGCACTGTTGACATGTCCAATTAGTTTATCAATGTCGTTTATATGGTGCATTGATGAAAGATGATGAAAGATTATGGCGCTATATGTTAAGAGTTCAATACATACAGGATGTCTTTGACCTGCCCTTTCACATGGCTAGAGATCAAATAGAGGAAAGTCTCCGAAATAAGATGACTTCCATAAAGGTTTTTTTTTTTTTGTTGCCTTTTCTACCAATTCATCTTATGATTCCTATGGACAGTAAGATGTTAATTTATTTTCTTGTTTATGCTTTGACATTTGAAGGAGCGTATGGTTTAATTGCAAGATGCACAGAAAGGTGCTGAAGTTACTTCTGAATCAACTGAGAGGGAGCTTGAACTTGAAGCTCAACTTGTTGAGGCCAGGAGCATACTCCAAGAGCAGGTACTATACTCGTCTAATGTAAATTGGAGATATGCAATGCAAGTTTTTAATTATATCTGAGATTCTGAATACTTAATGCAATAGGAGGGATTTGGCATTTTTTTTTCCTTCTTTTTTACACTTATTTTTTTTCCTTAGTTGAAGATTAATCAAAATACAATGATTGGTTCATTGCAGGCATCCGTAATGTCTAAGCATCTTTCTAAGTCTGAGAGGCCAAGGTATTCCCATGTCCCTTCATTCCCTTATTTTATGCATAATGAAGGCAGTGGCCATACTTAATTTGACCGGGATTCTATTAATTCATCACCAGTTGACGTTTAGTTCATTCTTTACATCATATTTCTTATTTGTTTCAGTTGGACTGAAGCAATGAATCTGTAAAATTAATGTTATTGAAATAATGTGGGACCTTATTGTGTCTGTAGCACTTCTCTTTAAAATAATGTGATGCTATTTATCAAAAAAATAATGTGATGCTAGGATAGTCTTATTTGTGAATCGATGATATCAGTTTAGTGGATTGAGTTGTATCAGATTTTTGGTTTGGCTGGCCGTTTTATGTCTTCTTAAGGCCATTATGCTATTTATGTTGGTCATTGTTTTCTAAGATCAGTACTGCTTTCTGACAATATGGTCAGTACTGCTTTCTGACTACAAGCTTTCCAATCTTGTTCTCTAAGAAGGTGCTTTCTGATTTGCATGCAGCTCTAATCTCTCAAACTACTTTAAAGATGATCACTTGAAAAGTGAGGGGTTAAAGTTATCCAACAAAGGGACATTTTTAGAAGGTTATTTTGACTATGTTTTTTTTCTTCCATGTGTTGTCTTATTTTATATCCTTTTTGTCACTTCTCATGGATGGAATAATATTTCACTTTATGCTTTAAGCAGAATCCTTCAACGAGTGAACGAGTATTCTCATCACTCGGTTTGTTTAATTATGCTTTTTTTTTCTTATAAATTTCACTTTATGCTTTAATGAAATGCTCTTTTATATCAAAATTGGCTTTCCCTACTGTTAACACTTGATTTAAAGGATATGGAAATCTGTATCTACAAAGGTTATAACACTTAAAATGATTTGCTAGCATAAGCCTCTAGATGTCAGAGGGCTGGGTGTTCCATTGACTGTTTTGTGGTACCAGGTGTTTGTCACAAACTCTTCCTTCCATAAGTCATTACTATGTGACATTCTGGTCAATTAGAATAATCCCATGTACTACTATGTTGAAGAATTATTATTATTTTTCCCTATCTCCCTGAATCAAGGGTGGCAGAGATTTGATTATCTAAACTAGGTGTGCAAATCTTAAAATCTCCATTTTTTGCTGGGATTGATTTGTACTGTTTATATGTACTCTTGCATAAAGACTGCCATGCTTGTTTCCAGGAGGAAGCCTTGAGGTTAAACTCACTAATGTACCATCTGTTTTGCAAAAATAGTCTTAAATAATATGCATTTTCTCTTTTATTTTTTGAATTTGCATTTTCCTCTGTTTTTCCTACATTAGGTTAAACTCACTAATGTACCATCTGTTTTTCCTTCTTAATGGCCCAAGTTAGTAAAAGCAGTAGCATTAAAAAATATTCATGTCATTGTTGATGAATAAACTTAGATTGACTGATTAATAAACTTAGTAAAAGCAGTAGCATTAAAAAAACCTTCCACATCAGTTTTTATATATTTCACTTGCTCAAGGAGAATGGCTTCATTGTATCGATAAACTAATAAACTTTATATCTTGCGTTTGGGGCTTACTTATATGGATTTTACTTTATTATATATTTCACTTGCTCAAGGAGAATGACTGGAAAAAGTTTTGTTAAGTATTGGTTTTGTTCTTTTGTTAGTTGTAAGCAAGGAATTATTGTAATCCTCAAGATGATTGGTACTTGTTTAAGCTGATATTGTGTCTTTCCTAACTAACTCATATACAGGTATTGTGTCTTTCCTAACTAACTCATATACAGGTATGCCTTTGAATATGGGAGCAATTACTTTTAGTTGAAAGTGATGAAGTGCACTTAGGATCGACTTGAAGTTTCTGCTCGGCTATGTACTGAACATATTTCTACTTGTTGTATACTGAATGTACTGAACATATTTCTACTTGTTGTATACTGAATGTACTTTGTAGAACATTTTCTATGTACCCTTTGTATTATTAAGTAAAGGGAATTAAATCCTAGCTGATCTACTAACTTTGCTTCTAATACAAGTGAAAAAAATTACTGAAACTGTATGTTTTAGTATTAATTTTTTTTTATTTTGTAATTAAGTATTTGCAGTGATTTTTATTCTTTGCAAATAGGCAAAATTCGTTGCAAATAATCAGTTGCAGCGGTTTTAGTCCTTGAAAAGTATGCAAAATGCAACACAGGAAGCAAGCGTTGCTTTTGCGCATTTGCAGCGCTTTTTGATTTTTTGCAGCGATTTTTGTCCTTGCAAAAACCATCAAAAGCAGCGCTAGAACGGTATGTTGCTTTTGACGTACACAATTGCAGCGCTTATAAATCAATTGCAGCGATTTCAAGTGTTGCAAAAAATGGCAAAAGCAACGAACCAAATGTAGTGCTGCTGTTGTTGGAGGCTATTGCAGCGATATTTAGTGATATAGCAAGGATAAATTTCGCTGCAATTGATCAAATGCAGCGCCATGGCAATCACATGGGGTGGCCTTTTGCAGCGTGAAATGAGCGACTTTGTAGCGGTTAAAAAACGCTGCAACTGAGCTCTTTTGCAGCGTTTTTTTAATAACGTTGCTATTGATCAAAATATCACTTTTATACAGTCGAACATGCAAGGAGGGTAATAACGCTGCAATTGATCAATTGCAGCGTTTTTTGAATGTATTTGCAAGGATTTTAAGCGCTGCAAAAGGGCTAATTTCTTGTAGTGTGTTTAGATGTAGACGTGTATATATATATAGAGTAATTCTACATATAACTGTAAAGTGCGTAAACATAACGTAATAGCTTTAAAAAAGAGTGTGTCCACTATTAAAAAATTATTTTTTTATATAAATCCTATATTTTATTTTATTTTTTCAAAACGATTACGCAGCAGTTGTACAATTCACAGTTACAAATATCTTTTTTCATATAGATCATATATATATATATATTTATGTATGTATGTATATGCATATATTTACAAGCTGACTTATACTCGATCGTTAATATGTTTAGCTGTTCAAAGCTATTAATTCGTTCATGTCTTTGTCACAAAATATATATCCACCTTGCAATTAATTATAACAACGTTATAATTACGACGCTTTCTTCATGCACGCTAGCTATGACTGAGTTTTTTTAAGACAAGAAGTTTCCCTTTCTTCGTGTCTTTTCCCCCATTTAGCTTTCGGATAGAAGAATTTGTTTGAATAGATCAATTCAAACAAATACTTCGCCCATTCATTATTTTGTATTTTCTGCATGTTTCAAGGCTATGAAATGGGTACTTGTGTTATGCTTGAAGAAAATATTCATTTTATTTGTAAAACTCATGCCTGTTCTTGACTTGTCACTTAAGAATTTTTATGTATAAACGGTCAATTAATTTGTTATGCTTAAGAATTTGAGGGAATTTGTTATGAAGATTTTGCATTAATTTCCCTCATTTTATGACTCTTTGCTGCTAGGTAAGGCAACAAATGGTTGTATTTTTTCTTGAATTTTACGTAATATTATTTGCTGTGAGGTAATTTCCATGGAAAAGAATTTTCCGCGTGACAATATAATTAAGAGTGGGGCTATGGTGCCACCCCACTCGTACCACTGGGCATACTGCTCAGTGCTTTTTTTTTTTTTTAATTTTTTTTCACATTTTTTAATTACTTTCTTAATTATTAAATAAAAAAAATATATCAATACACTTAATCACTTTCTTAATTATTAAATAATTTTTTTTTTCTGAGTGGTACCGCTCGAGTGGCACACTAGTTTTTCCCTATAATTAAAATCAAAAAGGTTTTTGTGAAGAATAGCAACTTTTTGCAATGACTTTTATTGCCGCAATTAGGACCGTAATTGAGTTTAGCTGAGCCCGTCTTTAGCTTGCCGAGCTCGGCTCGATTCAAAAAACTCTAACTCGAGCCCAATCAAAAAAAGGAGCTTGAGCTCGGCTTGAGTTCTTTATTTATTTTTTAATTTTTAAATAAGACTTAATAATTAATAAATTAGGTAAATAAAAATAAAAAAATATAATATTGAATTTTTACAACTAATAAATAGAACCTCTATTGAATTATGAGTTTCTCAAAATTTATAAATAATTAATATGTAATAAGATGATAGTTGAGAAACTTTATTGATAACAAATTCTAGAGAGATCACAATTTTTTTTTTTTTTCTTTAACAGTACAAAAACTGCCTCGTCTACGGCTTAACAGCTCCCAATTCATTGTAGCGGAACAAGCGAATCATATTGAACCAGATATAAAAGTAAAAGCACGTCTAAATTGATGAAAAGTTGAAACTTGAGAAACTAAACTAACTCTATAGAGCCCAATTTATTAGTCAAACAACATGATGTATATGCATGCTTGACTCCTTCTGCACAATCTGGCCAGAGACACTGCTATTGTCACATAGACCTCACCCCATCTTTTAATTTGTGTAGGAATAAAAAATATGCGACTCTTCAATTATGGTTCAATGCCAGAGGACCACACACTCCCCAAAATCCTGTAATGAAGCCAAGTGCCAGAATAATATGAAACCATGGGATTGTATCTCCATCTTCCTCATCATGAATGTTCTTGTTTCTATTGTCTCTTGTAAGATGGCCACACTTGGGAAGTGGGGAACCACAAAGTCCAGGGTTGCCCTTGTATACACAGAGGTATCAAAGCTTTGTAGCGGAGTGTCTGTTGGTATTTCTCCATACAGCTCATTTTCTGCAACACTAAAATTACACAAAAAATGCAAACTAGTGAATGCTGATATTTCACCAGAAAACTGATTTGCAGATAGGTCCAGATCTTCCAAGTTTGTGAGCTCCAATATTTGGCTTGGAATGTTGCCAGAGAAGTTGTTATGGCTAAGGTCTAATGAACCGAGCAGCTTCAAACGTGCTATCTCTACAGGAATGTGGCCGCTGAGACTTTTGTTTCTAAGGACTATATTTGGGTTCTAGTTGTAGATGGAGTTGTACTGGGGAAACCAACGACTGTTTATGCAAAAAATTGGTAAAAGAAAAGAGCTATTATCTCCTACATCCTGTTCTGATACTAGTGTTGGCAATGCACAATGTTCCTTTGAAAATTCACTTGAAATGATAATGTATGTCCAAATTGGAGATGGCCATCAGAGTGGTCTCCTTAGGGCACTGAGTTGATTAGGGAAACCACAATTTGATTCAAACAAAGTAGTTTCAATAGAGATAGTTACTGTGGTATGGAGGGGTCTCAAAGTGATATTATTTCTATTGGCAGTCCACCAGTGACTAGGTATGGTGAAAGTATTAGAACTAAATCGACCAAAAGGGAAACTTGAGAAACCAAACTGATAGTTGAGATTAATTTACAAATACAAGAAAGAAGATCATGCATTGATGTCTTTCGATGAAATCTAGCCAAGCACATTCCTAAGCATTACACAAAGTCTATTTTTCACTTTTTCCAGAAACTCAAAATACACAACTCTCCAATTATGGCTTAAAATCAAAGGACCAATGACTCCCCAAAATCCTGTAATGAGGCCAAGAATAGTACTAATATGACTCCATCTAATTGCAGGTCCATCTTCCTCATCTTGAATGTCTTTGTTGCTATGAAGAATATGGCCACACTCGTTTGGAAGGGGGGCGCCACAAAGTCCAGGATTACCCTCATATGCAGAGACATCAAAGCTCTGAAGCTGAGTTCCTGACGGTATTGCTCCGCAGAGATTATTGTTTGCAACGCTGAACTCATGCAAGAAATGCAGACTAATGAATGATTTTGGTATTTTGCCAGACAGCTGATTTGCAGAGAGGTCCAATCTTTCCAAGTTTGTAAGCTCAGATATTTGGTCTGGAATGTTGCCTGAGAAGTGGTTATGGCTAAGATTCAGACCAATAAGTTGCTTCAAATGACCAATCTCAAGGGGGATGCTACCACTAAGGCTGTTGTTTTCAAGGGATATTTTTGGTCCCATGTTGGATAGGGAATTGAACTCCAAAAGGGAACCATTTCGTGTTGCAAAGATTGAAAAAATCAAAGAACTATTGTCCATTAGAGCTTGTTTTGATACCAATGCTGGCAATGCACAAAGCTCTTTAGGGAATTCACCCAAAATCAAGTTATGAGACAAGTTTATACGAGAGAGCCTTGGTAGAGTCGACAACCATCCAGGAATTGAACCTGTGATACGATTGAAACTTAGACCCAAGATCTCTAGCTTCTTAAGCTTTGATAACCAGATTGGCAATTGACCTGTGAGTTGACAATGAGCGAGACCCAAGTATTGGAGATTCCGAAATCCGTCAGGATCAACTATGCTGTCCTCTGCTAGCAGGGCCTCGTGCAAAAAATTTTTTGTAAGGAGGAGTACACTAAGACTCTTGCAACGCATCAGAATGTTGATTGCTCCTGTGACATTGGTTAGCCTATTGTAGCTAAGTGAAAGGAAAGACAAGAATTTTAATTGAACCACCTCAAGTGGGATTTGTCCCTCTAGTTGATTTTTGGCGATTCGAATTGCTCTCAGAGACTTGCATGAGGAAAGGCTTACTGGAAAGCTACCAGTGAATTTATTTTTCCACAAGTCAAGTGTAGCAAGTTGATGAAGACGGGAGAAATTAAGGGTGGAAATATCTCCTTCAAAGAAATTGAGCCCTAAGTTCAGAGTCATTAGCTTTGTGCAATTCATGAAAGATGGAGGCAGGGAACCTGTCAGGTGGTTGCTATCAAGGAGTAGATGCTTTAACCTGTTAAGCTTTCCAATATCCTCAGGGAGCTTGCCGCTCAATTCATTGTCATATAACTCAAGACTGGTGAGTTTGGTAAGGTTCACAATGTCATTGCTAATGGGTCCTAAAAGATTATTGGAAGGTAACGAGATTTCTTCTAACCTTGTCGCACTGTATAGATAATGTGGAATTAGTCCTGAGAGCGAGTTGAAACCTGCCCGGAAAATCTCTAGTTTGCTACATCCCCCTAGTCCGTCAGGAATTTGGCCACTATGATAATTAAAAGAGAAATCAAGGAGCCTGACAAAGGGAGAATGCATACAGAGGTAGTTAGGAATAGAGCCTGTGAAACTATTGTGGCTTACATTGAGCTTGTTCAAATTCTGTGCACGTTGGAGGAACCGATATTGGATGATCCCATTGAAGTCGTTGTTGGAGATGTCAACTAATCGAATTGAGGAAGGCCAACCGTTAGATGAGTCATTAGAGGAAAATGATAATGATATATCTCCAGCTAGATGGTTGTTGCTCAAATCAAGGACCCTGAGTTGATTGAAGGAGGAAAAGAATCTCACCGGGAGAAAACCTGAAAGTGCATTGTGGGAGAGACTTGTGAGGTTTCCAATATAGGGAGGTACACTCCCTCTGAGGCCTTTAGAGGGTAACCAAATATGAGTGACCCGACTTCTATGATCACAAGAAATACCTTCCCAATTGCAACAATCAGTACTGGCAGACCAATTTAACGAAGGGGAAGAAGTATTAAAGGGTAGGGACAAGAGATAGTTGCGGTCTTTTTGGTTGCATGCTTGACTTGCAGAGAAAATGCTAGAAAAGAGAAATAAGGTGAGGAGGAGATCATGAGGCAGAGAGAATTGCATGTTCCCGTTCAAAAGTTCTTAACTTGAAGGTGAAGGAGCATAACTTGAAGAAAGAGGGAGGGAGAGGAGAAGAAGGGAAGGGGGGGTGGTCCTTTGAGAATTATATAATTAGTTTTACTAAACATTTAACTAATTTTTATTAACTAACACACATTTCCACATGGTTAGGTACGATTTCAATTCTCAAATAATTATATAATTCTAGTTTTTTTTTTTTAATTTCAAATTTAATTGTTACAAAATATTATTGTTGAAAAGTGCGATTTTGAAAAAAGTTCTATTATTCTTAAAAATGTAATAATTTTGAACATATTATCGTACATGCAAAAAATTTAAATTTTGGTTTAAAACATACGGTAGAGAGTAATGGTTCAAAAAGAAGGAAAAAATATAAAATAAAAAGTGTGTAGTTTTGTAAAGGAAAGTGAGAGAAAATAATAATAAAAAAAATATCATTTTAATAGAGTAGGGAATGAGAAGTAAAAGGTTGAGAAAAAAACATAAAATTAATAAATATTTAAAGAAAAAGATGAATTTTAGGTCAGATTTACTAAAAAAAAAAAATTTAATAATCCGGAATTAAAAAGTAATAAAAAGTAATTGAAAAGTAACGATAAAATAATAAATAGTAATGAAATATTATCAGAATAATCTAGTAGCCAAACTAGCAGTTGCCAACACTGTCTAGAATCTAGATCTCTTTTATAGAGTTAGGGGATGATTGGGAACAATTCTTATTTCATCCCATCCCAACTCATTAATTTCATATCATCTCATTTCCTTTCCAAATATCATTACAGTACAAATACTTTCAAATTAATCATTGCAACTTTTTTAAACTTACAAACAAAAAATAATTCATGATTTTTTTCAAATATTAAAACAAAAATAATATTAAAAAATTATATTATAATATTATTTGAACTTATAATATTTTCTTTTTCAAATTTTTCTTTCTTATTTCTTAAAATCTAAAAAATATTAAATCAAACTATTTCACTACTGTTCATAAATTATTTTATTACCATTTACAAAATTATCGTATCTTCTTATTCCCCAACCATCGTCTTAAATGTCTTAGCACCAAACAATCACCGTTAAAAAGAGTCAAGTCTTTGAACTGAGCGTTCAATTTGGATAAGCATAGATAGAAGATATTCAGAGAGACCACAGTTGAGACCACATTAAATGTAATCTAGAACGTTTTGAAGCTAATAAGAACTGAATCGTTTCATATATGTTCATGATGTTGAATGGTTAAAAAACTCGAGCGTATATATCAACTTGAATGATGTTGAATGTTGATCTAAAGCTAAAAATTAGAACTGAACTGACCATATATATCAAAACATGAATGGCTCAAAAAGTCTTGAATGATTGTATTGGTCATGATGTTCTATTTGATATATTTTTTTTTTTTGAAACAATCATCAATACTTTCCATTCATTCATAAAAAGTTTTACAAAAATAGCAACACTCACTTAAACTCTCAAAAGACATTCATTCACTTAACTCCCCCGATTGCTATAAGACATTTCTCTAGTAATCATACTAGTGATTTCTGAAGGTCCATCCTCAATCCAGCACCACTCCCCTTCCATACTCAGACCTCTCTTGGCTAGTGCGTGGGCAACACAGTTGCCCTCTCTATGAATGAAACTCACAGACCAATCTGGCCTCATTAAAAGCCTTCCCCGAATGTTGGCATACTGCTGTTCCATCCATGCATAGTTGCCCCTTACCCCTGTTACTCCTCTTAGTACTCTGGCAGCATCTCCCTCAAATACCACCAAACTGACACCAAGCTCTAAAACAAGCTCCATAGCTCTCCAAAGAGCAGCTGCTTCAGCCAGATCAGAGTTTCCACTAAACTGTTTGGCAGCACAGAAAGTAAACAGAACCTCCCCCACATGATTCCTTGCCACTATACCCAAGCCCAATTTAAAATTGTTCTTGTCAATAGCCGCATCAAAGTTTACCTTAGAAACACCCTCATCTGGTGGCTTCCATTTAATATTCTTTCTTAACTGACCTTGAGTCCCCTTCAGAGTGTTTAGTGCAGCACGAGCTTCATGAAAACTTTGAAGACTAGTCATTGAGGCATTTAGTACTTTTCGTGGACTGTCAAACTTACCTTCAAAAAGCATCATGTTTCTCCTTGTCCATAGTCCTCTCAATATCATAGAAACCTCCTCTAATTTACTCTTCTGCAATCTGGTTTGCATTTCAGACCATAGCACATAAAAGTCTTTTTCTTCACTAGGCCATTTCTGAAGGCCACTCCCATTCTCTGCCCATACATCACTTGCAGCTGGGCATGACCATAGGACATGGCTTATTGTTTCTTCACCCCTTTGACAGATCGGGCATGTAGCATCTTCAATTATTTTTCTCTGCACTAGACTCTGCTTTGTTGGTAAGATGCCCTTCAGAGCCTTCCACACAAACTGCTTTGTAGGATTAGGTACATTTAATCTCCAAACCCCTTCCCAAATTTGCTTCTGAATTTCTTTGTTAGAACATTCCCCAACCATAGATTTTCCCAAGGCATTGCCTAAATGATAGGCACTTCTCACAGAAAACCTACCATCCTTGGTAAAGCCCCACATCATTTCATCCTCCCTCCCCTGCCAACTTAATGGTATACTGCAAATCTGAGCTGCCTCCTCCCAACTGAACACATCCCCTACCAATCTCTCATTCCAGCAATGAAAATCCTCAAAGATAAGAGAGCTTACCTTCGAGTCTGCAGATAGAGTATTAATAGGTGATCTCACTTTAAAATCTAAGCCATTTTGTAGCCACTTATCCTTCCAAATTGAGATGCTCTTCCCATTACCCACTCTCCAGACCATACCTGCTTTCACCAAATCTTGTGCAGCTAACAAACTCCTCCATATAAAAGAGGGCTTATAACCAATCTTTGCATCAATAAACTTACAATTCCGGAAATACTTTTCCTTAAAAATCTTTGCAACCAAAGAATCACACTTTGTTTGTAACATCCACCCTTGTTTTGCTAACATGGCCTTATTAAAACCATCAATATCTCTAAACCCCATCCCCCCATCTTTCTTATTTTCACCCATTTTATCCCACCTCTTCCAATGAATACCCTTCCTATCTTTGTTGCCACTCCACCAGAAGCTTGCAATAATAGAATTGATCTCATTACACAGCTTCCTTGGGAATCTAAATACATTCATTGTGTAAGTAGGAATGGACTGTAAAACTGCCTTAATTAACACCTCTCTACCAGCACTGGACAGAAAAGAATTTTTCCAGCTTCTAATCCTTCTCCACACTCTTTCTTTTATATTTCTGAAAGTTTCATACTTTGATCTTCCAATCATAGTTGGAAGACCAAGATATTTACCATAGTCACCACAAATAATATCACCAGCCACGGCTGCCACTTCCCTTTTTATAATCTCACTGGTGTTGGAACTAAACAAAATTGCAGTCTTCTGTCTATTCAGCTTTTGGCCTGAGGAAACTTCATACAACAGCAATAGATCTTGTATGATCAACCACTCCTCTTTACTTGCCTTGCTAAAGATCACACAATCATCAGCAAAGAGGAGGTGATTAATTCTGGTCCCACCTCTTATAGCAGCAACCCCTCTTATCTTCCCATTTGCAGCAGCATCACTCAACATGGAGCTCAGTCCCTCAGCACAGATGATAAACAAGTAAGGTGACAAAGGGTCACCTTGCCTTAGACCTCGAGTGGGCATTAAAGAGTCACCTACCTTTCCATTCACCACCACTGAATATCTAACCGATTCTACACACTGCAAAATCAAATGGTTCCATTTATCACAGAAACCCAGCTTCTTCAAGATGGACCTTAGGAAAGTCCACTCTATTCTATCATATGCCTTTGACATATCCAGCTTTAGAGCCATGCTTCCATCTCGACCTCTTTGTCTTGCTTTCATAGTATGAAGGATCTCATTGGCCACCATCACATTGTCCATAATAGATCTACCTGGAACAAAAGCACTTTGCAGCCTCGAAATTATGAAAGGTAATACAAGCTTAAGCCTATTTGCTAGAACTTTTGCTATGAGTTTATACAAAACATTGCATAAAGAAATTGGTCTAAACTCATTAACAGAAAGAGGAATATCTACTTTAGGAATAAGCACAATATTTGTAAGATTCAACTCACTTGGCATATCACCCCCATTTAGTACATTTAGGACTGCCTTACATACTTTTGGGCCCACTACTGCCCAGTGATGTTGGTAGAAGTCTGCTCCAAACCCATCTGGTCCAGGAGATTTGAAAGGCCCCATCTGTTGAAGTGCTTCCAGTACCTCCTCTTGCTGAAAAGGAGCCACAAGATCTTCATTCATTGATCTTGTCACTTTAGAGTCCACACTTTGCAAACAGGCATCAATATCTTCTTCCCTTGGATTCGAGGTTGAAAAAATCTTCTGAAAATGATCCTTGAAAGCACTAGAAATAGCAGACTCATCACTTCTCAGAATACCCTCTGCATCTCTGATATGTTTTATAAAGTTCTTCTTCATTCTTTGTGTTGCACATGCATGAAAGAACCTTGTATTTCTGTCCCCCCCTTGATACCAATGCCTTTTTGCTCTTTGCCTCCATTTAAGATCCTCTTTCTGCAGTAAAATCCCCACTTCATTTTGTAGCCTCACAATCTCCTCCTCATTATACTGGTTTTCATCATCCTGCAACTGTTTTAGTAAAGCAGATTTCTGACTAATCTCCTTTTCCAAGTCTGAAAAATGAGATTTCTTCCATCTTGATAAGGATACTCTACAGTTTTTTAAAGATTGTTGGACTTCTTTTATAGGATCAACATTTAAACTTCCCTGCAGCCATTCCTTGCTTATAAGCTCTTTACATTCTTCCTCTTGACCCCAAACCACTTCATACTTGAAAGCCTTATAACAGCCTCCCCTCTGTGCATGTAGGTCTTGAGTTGAAAAGAGTAAAGGCCTATGATCCGAGCTTCTGGCCACCAGAGTTTCCACTCTGGTTGAGTTGAAATACCCCAACCATTCACTGTTGGCTAAGCCTCTATCCAGTCTCTCTATAGTGAAAGTATCATCCGTGTGTCTATTGCACCATGTAAACTTGGAATTCGACCATCCCAAGTCAAACAAACCCCCCATATCTACCACATGTCTAAATTTATTCATTTGAGATTCACATCGCAGGTTCCCTCCTCTCTTCTCATCTTGAGCCAAGATTTCATTGAAGTCCCCACAAACAAACCAAGCCATAGGATTAGAAGGCTTTAATGACAGTAAAATATCCCATGACATTTGTCTCTTACTCACCTCTGGATGTCCATAGAATCCAGTAAACTGCCACCCCATATCCTCCTTTTCAGCTTTGATTACTGCATTAATGTGAAATCTAGAATATGAATGAATGATCACATTAGTTTCCATCTTCCATAGTAGAGCCAAACCTCCACTTCTTCCCACCGGATTAACTACAAAACATCCCTCATAATTCAATTTCCTCTTAAGAAAAACCCATCTATATGCTTCTAACTTGGTTTCCATCAAGAAAACCAAGTCTGGTCCCTTATCCTTCACAAGATTGTGAAGGTCATGAACTGCACGGGGGTTACCAAGCCCCCTGCAGTTCCAACTCAAGATTTTCATTGCTCTTGGTGGCGCTGCTCAGCAGCCGCCACCAAGTTCAATTTTGCATCAAGGAAAGCACCTTCCTTGTTAACTTTTATTCTTTTCCTACTTGCTTCTTCCCCACCACCATCCTCTTCATCAACTAACCCTCTTTTCAGCATCATGTCTGAGCTTAAAAAATTTCTGTCCATAGCTTTCCCCCTGGCACGTTTTTTCCACCTTCCTCTAGTGATCATAGTCCTTCTATCACTGGACTGACTTGTTACTTCAGCACTTAACCCCGGCTGGATCACACTATTAGTCATGCCCATTAGATTTGGACTCTCCTTAGCCAATGCATTAAAGCATTGGTCCTCCATAATTGGGCCAGCATCCAGACCCAGGCCCATACTCAAGCCCAACTCTCCCTTCCTATGTTTATCCTCCACGTGACCCACTAGATTCTGGTTAACTGATTCCCTAACTGTCTCTTCCTGCCTTATCAAATTCTGCAAGTTTGAACACTCCTTCCCCTTCCTTTCTATAGATCCCTCCCTCTTTTCCGTTATAACATCCCTCTTATCCATATCTTGATGATATGAACAAGCAACAAACTCCACACTCTCATCCTTATCCAAATTTGAATTTGAATTTGGATGAGATCCTTGATTTTCGCCTGCATGGTTAGCCGAATCAGAGTCAGATCCTCCACCTTCCACTGGACCTTCCTTCCACCTCTCGCCAGCACCATTACTGGACCTCCCACTGGAATAGCTTCTTTTAATAAAGGAAGGAGAGGCACGAAGCCATGAACCAAACTGCTGTATCTTTCCAGCATGCTGAGACAATGATTCACTTTGAGATCTGCACCCTCCACCTGCATGAACTAAGAAACCACACATAAAACAAACCTTAGGCAATTTTTCATACTTGATCGGGATCCACACCTGTTCTCCATGCACACTAATCATCCTCCCTCTTGCTAGAGGTTGGTATAAATTCAACTCAATCCTTATTCTCAGGAATCTTCCCCACCCTATCCCATCACTCGGGACATCAACTTCCAGAACTCTCCCAATTGTCCTCCCTATCTTCTCCCCATACACTCTATTCATGAATGCAAAGGGCAGGTTATGAAGTTGCACCCAGAATTCTTCATTATCAAAGCTTATCAGTTTTGGTTGCTTCAACACATCAAACAGCTTAAGAGCAAACAAACCATTGTCAAACAACCATGGTTTTCCCATCAAGACCTTCTCCTTATCTGCCTGTGTAGCAAATGTCACAGTGAAGACATTTGACCCACATTCATGAAAAACAGCCTGTTTACTGATCCTCCACACCTTAGCCATCGTGGATTCAAGAACCTCCTTATTCACCGTACGATCAGTGAACACCTTCCCCACCAGACTTCTATCACCTGTCTCCTTCATCTCAGACACACCCTCATCATCCATTTCCAGCACCGAAGACTCACTCTCTGTCAACTTTAATTGACTCCATCTCTCTTGAATATCCTCCATAATTGCTCACACTAACTACAGCCTAAAACTTCACACCAAAACCTACTCTAAACTTCACCTCGTTCTCCAGAGAGCAACCGAGAGAAGACTCTTCTTTTCTTTTCTCTTAAAAGTGCTGTTCGTTCTATTTGATATATTAAATCATGGTTTGTGTTGTCCACAGAAAATAGAACATCATTAAAAATCTTGCTTGTGTTCTGTGCTTTAAAAGTCATCGGTCGTCTGGGATGACATAACTTCCCCGTCTATCACGCCAAGTTTCCCTCTATCACACAACTACTTTGACCAATTGCATGCCATCCCCATCACTCTCCTTCACATGAAGACCGGCGAAAGAAAAACCTATAAAATTAGAAAAATCTTCCTCTAGGCCTGATTTTGTTACGTAAAATTATAAATAAGATGAGATAAAAGTTAAAATTAAAAAAAATATTATTAGAATATAATTTTTTAATATTATATTTATTTTGTAATTTAAAAAAGTTAAATTATTAACTGTATTTTATTTTGAAATTTAAAGAAAATTATAACGATTAGATGAAATTAAATGAATTGAGATAGGTTTGTAAAAGCAAACTAACCCTAAGAAATATTCTCAAACTTAGATTTTGGGACTTATGTCCTTGACTCGCCTGAGAAAAAAGAGGTCACAAAAAAGGGACATTTTTAGACTAAATTGTTCTCAATTTTGCTCATTACTTCTTTCTTAATATTTTCTTCTTCCATTCTCTGCCGCTTCCCTCCTCCCTGGCCAGCCTCCTTATTTTTCACCAGGCTTCCCTCCCTTTCTTCGTCGATTTTGGTTTGGATTTCGGTAGATCCACTGATTTTGCTGGTTTTATTTTTTCGATTTGGGTATATTTTTAGATTTTGGTTGGGGTATTGTTTGATTTTCCATAGATGTGTTGATTTTGGTTGCAACGCTACACAAATCTACCGCTCATCTAAGACCAAATATTGTAACTCCTCTTACACGATAGTTGTAATAAGTTTTACAACTCTTCTTGTAAGTTTTAGACGGTACTACCAACAAAATAACCAAGATTTATTTTCATACCCCATAATTCAATTTCGCTAATCATACTTGTATGCTGCGCATTTTAAAGGTAAAAAATTTGTACATGCTTATAAATTCCCGTTTGTTTAACAAAATCTAAACTATTTCATCTCAACTCATCATTATAACTTTTCAAATCTCCATATAAAATATAATAAACAATTCAATTTTTTCAAATTTTAAAACAAAATTAATATTAAAAATTAATATTATAATAATATTTCATTCATTACTATTCAAAACATCTCATCTTATCTGAATTGTGTAATCAAACGGGGTGGCCCGCAGAAAAGCCAACTCATTGAAGTAAACCACACCGTTTTGTAAGAAATCATCCCCTTTTAGTTTCCCTCTCCTACCCGTCATCTCCCTCCCGATTTCCTCTCCTTGAGTAGCGTTACATGTACTTACAGTTTTATTTATATTTTTATTTATAATATTTATTTTGTTAGTTTTATTTTGAAATTCAAATTTTAAATTTTAAATTTCATGATTTTCAACATATCAATAACTTATATTGCATGCGGAGAAGTAAGTTTTTTATAAGTCTTTTTTAAGTGCATTTAGCATTTTCCATTTCTCAAACTCTCACAGATTTTTGTTGGTTTCCCACTCTTTCGCCACCTTTTTTTTTTTTTTGGAGCCATGGTGCCTCTTAACGCCACCAGCAACCTCATGGTCCCTTAGCAAGTTGTTGCTCGGTAGAAACCACTACAGTTGAGCATAGCACCAGAACCAATCGAAAGCCACCTAATTCCTCCAGTTTGTCGAAAGTCACTGTAGCCACGCTCTACCCCTATTGCACCACATCCTCCTCCACACCGTGAGTTTCCTAGCCCACGACAGCCTTAGCCCTTCTATCTTTAGGAATTGCCGAACGTAGCCTAAACAACATTGTGAGCCTCCTTCACGCCTCCTACACCTTTCGGTTTCTTCTCTATAGCTTAATGGCCAACAAGGACACCCTAGAAGATTTTCCTCAGCCATGGTAAAGCCACCATCATGGAAGCCCAACCCGTGTACGTCTACCGCACGAAATCTCCATGCCTAGACTTCACTGCCAACCTTCTCCTCAACTACTCGTTGTGCCACCACCATAGCTAGCCTTGAACCCACAAGTGAGCCACCGCAGGTCGCGATGTAATGAAGAAAAGAAATACACAACAGGTGCTCGAAGAAATGCCTCAAAGGGCTTAGTATTTCTGAGTATATTGTTTTCAGCATATCAATTACAGAGGCCTGAGGCCATATTTATACAACCCAATTAGGGTAAATTAATAGTACATTTATCAACACATTTGAAGCAAATTTCATTTGAATTTAGTAACAAACAGGAACCACTCTATTCGGTTAATGTAAAGGCACCTCTAGTGCCTTCTGGAATGTTTTCCTTAGGCATTTGTTGTGATAGCTTAGCTGTTGCCTTAATACGACGCAAGGCTCTCTTGTATCATACGAAAACAAAGCAAGAAACGCCTCCCCAAGCTCTTAGCTTTTCGATCACCGTCGACCTTGGCCAGCCACTACCCGCCGTCGGTTCTTCACTGGCTTATAAGGGAAGCATGCGTGGATCCTGCTCAATCCAAAACAGAGCATGTCTAGGCTAAAATCATGTTAAATAGTCTCTCATTTAATTCTATATTTGGAGCTGTTTCTAAGATTGAATTCTATAGCTGTATATTGTAATAGTAGCATAGAATTAGCCTTACCATGTATATGTTTCCTAAATTAGCTTCTCAATCATTCTGTATATAACATAGAAATTCTATCAATAAAGTGAGTGGAAAATTCTTCATTGAAATTATGGCAATATTTGTTTCTCTACATGGCTAACCCCCACATACAGCTTGGTTGTGCTACTCCTCACGCCACCATCATCTCGATTAGCACACTCCACTGTACGTAAGTCTCCGCCCCCCCCTCCCCTCCTCTCTGTCGTGAGTAACGATTTATCTCTCTACCTCTTCCCCCCATTGTACATAACTCGGTCGTTGATGTCAGATGAGCTTGGAAGCCCATACAGCCTCAACTGTACTCTTCCCTTGTCCCTGTTATTTGCTTGCTTTTTTTGTGAGATTCCAGTAGTATATGTCTATACGATTAATTAGTGTTATTACAAAAGTGTCAACTATTTATGTCGCGTAGCTCCTAAAATCACTACAAGAATTTTGACCTTTTGCAGCGATTTTTATATTGTTGTTAAAGAAATCGCTGCAATTAGTTATCTTTTGCAGCGAAATATATCTCCTTGCAATTTTTTTCACAGCTATATACGGTTTAATGAAGAGCCGGCTGACTTTAGGCTGTTACAACGACAATTTCATTTATAGAGGCGAAAATGTGCCTTGCAATAATAAAAATGTTGTTACAACGGGGTAAATGTCGTTGCAAAAGGTTCTGGGCGCCAAATCCCACATAAGCTTTTGTTTTTCCCCCCCGAAATCCCTCTGTTACCGATTAGCCCTTCTCCACTTCGCGGTTCTTACCCATTTCTCCTACCTTCAGTTCTGAAAGCTAGCCAACTTCATACACACGACTGTTTAATCTACCTCCATTGTCGACTACACTAGAACCCTAGATTCTCCTCTACTTCATTTCCCTTCTGCGGAAGCTATAGTCATTATCTCCTCTACTTCATTTCCCTTCGGAGTGATTTTAGTACACCGATTTGGCAAAAGCATCGGACGTCGCCATTGTCAAACCTGACTACGTTTTGTATACCTTTCGTCACCACAGGTATTCCTCCGACTCATTTGTCTCTCTCTCCCCCTTCATCCGCGATGGTCTCTTTACAAAAATCGGACCTTTTTGTAGCTAGACGTTATGTTAGATGTTAGAATCTATCAGCATCTCCTTTCTTGCACCATTTTTTTTATTTAATTGTTTTATATCTGCATTTTGGCTACTTGTTGATGTGGGTATTGTGGCTTTCATAATTATTGGGTTGTAGTTTTAATTTACAGCGTGTCCTGTGAAGTACTGAAGTTTTTCTTCAAATCCCTAATTAGGTGACTAATTAGGGATTTGAAAGTTAGGTTTTGAATAGCCTAGAAAATAAATTGGTCAAAAGTGTATATCAGAACCGTGTTACTACTGCTAGCTACACTTCACACAACTTGCACCAGCTTGTATGTGGTCTACTGTGCATGTCCTTTGTGTCTCATGTGCTCATTTTGATATTCTTTCTACACAATTATACTTGAAATTGATGCTTGAAATTAAGCATGTGATCTACTGTGCATGTTCTTTCTACACAATGAGTGCCATTGACTACATACATGCATGGCCCTTTAAAGCTTTGAAGAAAGGTATCATGAACCCAAGTCTAATCAAATATATGGCCCTTGAGAGAATAAAGTGGATTAATTTATTACTGCTTTTGTCTTTTTATTGCTTTTGATGATAGAGCGTTTAACTCACGAGAATAAACCCCAATTACAAGTTGAATATCTCATTTCTAATATGTTGTTCTCATGTTTAGCACCCCCTCTTTTCCACACGATCGCCATCGTCATCACTGCCTTGTTTTATGTCATAACACTGATAATATATCTCTTTCTCTTTCAATCTCTTGTTATCTTTCTCTAAATTAGCCAAAAAAGCACATTTGAATATCCAGAAAATGGCTAATTTCACCTTTGGTGTTGGTAGTTTTTAATTTTAATGGAAGTCCTCTATCTATGAAAAATAGCTAAAAGTCTTTACCACTACTAAACACCGCATTCTTCAATAGAAGAAACCCAACTGAAAACCACATCGTAAGCATCACTATACTTGTCAAGCTTTGGAAATAATAGCTTTAATTTTCTGTAACGAAGGCAACTCTAATTCTTCTATCCATTTCATTTTCAGACACTACCAAGATGAGATCTGTGTGCAAGCAAACATTTCACTAGTGTCTTCCCTTTTAAATCATGATATTTGGTATATGGGTATAGAGTTAATCAATGGATAATTGGTTATTATAATTTCGTTATGTTCGTTGGCTTCGAAAACATAAGCCACAACTTGGCCACCTCCCTTCTTTGCTCTAGCTATGCTATTCAAGCATTCAAGATTTCCTTTTGTTTTTTTCATTTTTGTTTTTGATCTTTGTCGATGAATTTGTTTTTTATTCAAATTTTGTTCTTAAAAAAAAGTAAGTTTAGAAAATTGGAATTTATAATCTGTAGAAAAGGGGATTCTATAATCTGATTTAGAAAATTTGTAACCTGCATAAATTTGATCTAAGGTGCTGGAATGGAGGGCTTGTAATGAGAATATTCACTAGAAGCAACAACCTAGCCCATAAACACAGATGAGTGCTTTTACAATGAAACGCCAAGAGATTGTTTCAAAGATTGGAAAAAAATCCCATGCGGTATTGTGTATTTGAAAAGCATCTCATTAATTTCGTGTCATTTGTTTAGAGGGAACTCTTTCCAAGATCTAATAAAATATCTTAATCCAAACTATTCCATTAATATGTAACAAATTATTTTCCTACTATTTTAAGATATTTTTAATATCTAAACAAGGCATTAATTGTAAAAATTTGATCCTATGCTGGGCATATTTACCGTATCACAGATTATGTGATAGAGAGCAGAGAGACTAAATGTGTGATAGAGGATATAGAATTAACGGGAGACAGACACTCCATAGCTAGCTTATGTTCCTAAATTAAATGATACAGAGTGTTATGGGTGTCTTGCAAAGATTACTTGTTTTAGTTTGAATTTATAGTGGGGTCTAGGTTAATTTAAGTAATTCAGGTGACATGTCATACTACATTGGCCCATCACTTGTTGTATGATAATATATGCAGCACTACCTGCCTGACTGCTGTATGTGAGGGCAATGATTTTCAGTTGATACCTAATTGTATGTGAAGAGCCCAAATCCAGATCAACTTAACCTAATTAATTTTCACTAGTATAGTCTCCATTCTATATAAATATAGCAAGGTCGCACCTCTCTGCATTTCATATAAAGTTTTTGCATTCTAGTGGTAGTCCAAGACTGTAGCAAAACACATGGGGAAAGAGAGGGAGAGGGAATAGAGGCTGAAAAACATTATGAAATATAGATTTATGCAGCAGCAGCTTGTTAATTTGCTTTAGAAATATATATGATCAGTCTATATATAACAGCAAATATATTCATTACCTCTGTAATTAATGGGTGGTTCTGTATGTGGTAACTAGTTCTTTCTGTTTCCTCCTTTCTTTTCAGTCTCCATTAGATAGTTACCCTTTTATGTTGGTTTAGCAAAAATTATCTGATCTAATGGCATATAGTGATGTCAAACAAAGCTGCTTTCTTATAGCAAATATTGTTATAAGAAAGCTTCATCTTCTGGAAATTCTGACCATTATTTTCTTGAATTGCAAACAATACCACTATTTCCATGGATGCTACTGTGAGCTCATGGAGACTGAGATTAGATGGGATTCTGCCCATCAAAATCTCAAGCCTGGCTTTTAATCATTTACTCTGTCATGTTTCTTAATCACTATTTGTTTTAACTGTTTAAGCAATTAGTTGGCTTTGTTTTATCATGCAGGGCCATACATCAGCTCACATAATATTATGAACTTTTTCCCCCCTCTAGCTTTGCTGTCTTATTATTACAATAATTATACCCACATATATCATAGTCAATATTGCAATTATATTGGTATATATATATATATATATATATATATATCGATATATTCTAGGGAGCATTTCTTAAAATATTTCATGACTATGGGTAAGTCACCGGGGTAAAAAGTTTCAAACACCCAATAATGTTGCTTGCAAACCTCCAGATTTGAACATTTTCTCCACTATCCTCGTACTGAAAAAAGAACAGAACAAACTATATAGTAAGACAATTGGAAGCTTATACTGTTAGATTTCTTCCATTTTGTCATCTCCCACATGTTTTGGGTGTATTCCAACTCTAGCAGGCAGTAACTTGGGTACTGCTGAAATGCACCAATGATCACATTGACTACTTAAATCAAAGCCATCCACTTTTTTTGATGCATTATATTTGTTTATTCTTACAACCTAATCACTGGTGCCTTATGCTAGCTGAACATCAGACAATGTTCAAACTTTACAGATATAGAATAATTTTTAGCTCTACCATCCTTTCTAAATTCCATTAAAGCTTCTTTGTAGCCTTGTTTCCTCAATTCCCCCCATCATTTTTTGTTTAAATGTTTCTTTATGTGCAACAGAAGTGGTCCCTCAAGTGCTGAAGTTTGCACTCAACTTACACTTTCATATTAGATGGTTGCCTATTCCAATTTTTATGTCAATGTCTATAACTTCATAACTTACTAGGCAATATGAATAGGGGAAGAGAAAGAGGTATAACATTTATCTATTTAGTGAAAAAAGCCGAAGACTAAATATATTTAAAGAATGTACCTTAAGCCCTCTTCTATCAATAGCCTTTTTTATCTCTTCAAGCATGCTAATTCCACTAGTATCATTTTCAGAGACAGCTATCAAAGATGGAAATTCATTGAATATGCATGTTAGAGTTGGAGTTTGAGTTTTTAATTTGAAAAGTGTTTGTATTAATTCTTTCAAGGATTTCCAAATCATTCACTTCCCACTCATATCTCAATGTTACATACTCCTGTTGCAGGTCTCCCCTGAAGATTTAATGATGATATTGATCTCCATCGATTAAATTTGACTACTAAGAGGTAAGTAGTGGATTTTTGACTATTGTTTCTGCCCATAACCAAAAGCTGTAATACCTTCAACTCAACGATATATGTCTGTAATTTAATCAGCAAGTAGAGGACAATAGAAACAGTTACAAATTTAGAGCCATCTGTTGTGTAGTTTAGTAGATATGTTAATTCTCTATGGGTTCATGTGTGTACATTTTTTGTTTCAATATTTGAGATTACTATGGAAATTCAACTTTGGTATCACTAACATCTCTCTTTAATCACTAAAATACACCACATTGTGATTAGCTACCTACTCATATTACTTAATCAGCTAGATAAACCAGGATGATTAAAGAGAATCTTCATATATTACTGTGAAATATAAAATAATTAACTGTTTATGCAGTAATTCAACCCATAAAAACACATGCTATAAGTAAATATAGCATCTTAAATAATTGCACCTTCATTCTCTTCACCAAATCTATTGGCTGGCTGATCCAAGTAATTACCATTTATAGTTGATGTGCCAGGGCATGACCAATAAGTTCATTTGTATCATCTTCTAACCCATTAATCTTTTGATACATACCAACACATTATCTTACATTAAGGTATCTTTTTAGGTGCTTTTAAATTAGAAGAGCAATGAAAGGTAGCTTTTTATAGGATCCCAGCAATAAAGGCTGGGTAGCACAATAGCCTCACCCTATAATATATCTCTTTTATGGGCTAATATATGTTTGTGGCTGAATGCTTTGGTGTCTTTCTCTCTTAGTGTAAGAGCGGTGGTTGTGGTTTGAGCTAGTGTCTATATATGTAAATTACACAGCTTGGTGTATATTGAGTTTAAATTCTGGCCTGAATTTAATTGCATAGATAGAATTGACTAGCATCTACAAAATTGGTGTATTAATTTCTATGTTAGAATTGGACAAGGTATGCTTATTTGAAGTGGTGGTTGGATTGAAAATTAGTGAGTACATGGAGTTACTATGTTGAAAAGACTGATATTGAAATGAATGTGTTGTCTGCTAAGCCTGAACCATGTAAGACCAAATGTTTGGCTACTTGAAAACATACACACACAGCCCATAACTATTAAATTGTGCGGTAAAATTATCTTTTGGAATTGTGAAACTTTTGTTGCCCCAACCTTCTCTTCTTTGTGAATTATGTCCAATGTTGTGGTATGGTTGCACATGGGAATTTGTGGTCAATGTGTATGCTGGGCATAGAAAAACAGCTGGATTCTGAAAAAATCCAGCTTCGATTCTGTCAGCATAAACTTTAATTTTGTTGCTACCTTAGAATCACCACATGATCATTAACTTCTCTACTTTAAATTGAACAGAACCTTTAAACTCCATATATGGGCCTTTGTTGCTTGTGGCTTGGCTTTCAAAATATCTAGAATTTGTGTTATTCTAGCCTCATGTGGAGGACCTTTCTGGGTTTTGATCACTCCTAAACTCTCTTGCTCTCTCTCAAGCACATACTAAATCTCTTGAAATTTGTAACCATATTTTTTTTTACTCTTCTAATTTCTATTTGTAGCCTCTTTTATAACTTTGCTCCCTTCTATGAAGAATCTAGCCACCCTCTATCTTATACTGTTTTTACTTTCATTTGACAATATTTCCCCTTTATCTCAGCTTTTACAGTATCTGTCTTGGAAATGTTTTGCGATTCTTACAATAAATGCAGAGACTTTCCTCTTATCTAAACTTATGAACAACTATTAAAAATCTAATACCATAAAGACAAATGATGAAGTTTCTCTTTTCTTTCTTTTGATTTAACTGCTCCCCGATCCTCCCTTAGTTGATCTCATATTGATTCTACCTTTGCTTATTGTGTTTTTATTCAAGTGCTAAAACATTTCCTATGAATAATGTATTAATGTGTATCTATAATAACGACTTTTCTTAATATGTGTTTCCATTGATATCTAAACGTGAATGTCATATTATTATTTTATCCCTTTAGATTCATTGAGGAGGATTTGTGTTTTAGAAAACATGCAATTTGAATCATGCACGGATGATCATTCCTTGCACAGTATTTGGCCATGCTAGTGTCTTGCTATCCTCACTGTTACATATGGTTATTAGATAAAAGCCTCCCCCCCACTATCACATCAGGCTTCGGCAACTCCGAAATTGCAACCTCGTTTGCCTTTATGACTACATCCAGCCTTCTACCTATTGGAGGATGAATTTGGGAAAACATCGTCCATGATATACAGTATATTGTTTAAATGTTTGGATCTACAAGTCGTCCATGAATGCGTCATTAAAAATTAATCCATATCTTATGACACGTCCATCCTTTTTCATAACCTCCCTATTATTGCCCAAGTACCTTCGTTTACAAGTGCAGTTCATTGAGATATGTTTGCAATTGATTCATTAAATCATTGTCTTCGTTTTAAATAATTTAAGTACTCAAGTATACCAACAACAAGCTTATACAACCTCCATATCAATGGCCTTTCTTCTTAGCATCTTTATATGCATTCCTGCGCCATATACCAACAAATATCCCAGATATTACAAAATTTATGCTGATGACGTATGCTACAACACTTCAATACTCCTGGCATAGACACACCAAAAGTGAATACACAACCTTCGTCATTCCACAACGACAAACATGACAGCCCCGGTTAGTATAATCACCTCCATATTCTTTACCCATCTATCGTATAGCTAAATTGAACCTTAAAGGGAAACCGATTATACTAAATGCTGATTTCAACCATTTTAGATGGACAAAAGCTGGATGCACTTGCCCAATAGACTTCGATCACCTGCATATGCCGAGGGGGTTAACACTTTCCTCAACCTGGCACGAAACCATTCCGGAGGAAGTGATCGCATTCGATGTCCATGCCGTTCATGCTGTAACACTCTCTTCTTGCATATATTTGATGTGAAGACTTACTTGTTCTTGAATGAGATCAATCCAAATTATACCCAGTGGATCTTTCATGGGGAGGAGGAAACACGAACTTTCAATGACGACGACGACGATAGTGTTGCTGATTATGCCGATGACTACATTGATGACATGGACCATATGTTAGCTAGCATTCAGGTAGGAACATTTGTTGATGTGCCCCAAGATCATAGTAATCCATTGCCAACTGGTGGATCAATACCAGATCCCTTTCCAAGTTCATCTTTTGAGCAGCTACTAGAGGATGCCCGATGTCCACTTTTTGCTGGTTGTACAAAATTCTCAAAACTATCATTCATTGTGAAGTTGTTACACATTAAGACACTCGGTGGGTGGTCAATAAGGTCGTTTGATATGCTACTTAACTTGTTACAGACTGCATTTCCTGATGCTGAATTGCCACATTCATATGAGGAATCAAAGTCATTGGAGCGGGGTTTGGGTATGAGTTATCACAAAATTCATGCATGTCCCAATGACTGCATCTTATTCTGGAAGGAAAATGCTAATCTTCATGAATGTCCTACCTGTAAGGCTTCAAGGTGGGTGCCTAATACACACAGGGCTCGTCTTATCCCTCAAAAAGTGTTAAGGCATTTTCCTTTGAAGCCAAGATTGCAACGTCTTTTCATGACTACAAATATAGCCCGTGAAATGAGATGGCATAAAGAGCAACGACCAATCGATGAGTCTAGTATGAGACATCCTGCAAACGTAGAGTCCTGGAAGAGATTTGATGAGGACCATAGTTGGTTCGCACAGGATGCTCGCAATGTTAGGCTTGGCCTGGCAAGTGACGGTTTCAATCCCTTCAATAATATGGCTAAACCGTATAGCATTTGGCCAGTAATCCTGGTACCGTATAACTTGCCACCTTGGTTGTGTATGAAGGACCAATTCTTCATGACATCCCTCATTATTCTTGGGCCAAAATCTGCGGGTAATGACATTGATGTTTATTTGCAATCGTTAGTCGATGAATTGTTTGAATTTTGGGAACAGGGGGTATCTACGTATGATGCCTCCACAAAGGAAACTTTCATGTTGCACGCTGCTTTAATGTGGACAATCAATGACTTTCCAGCATATGGGATTCTTTCTGGGTGGTCAACAAAAGGAAGATTGGCTTGTCCATCTTGTAATGAGGGCACTGACTCCAATTGGTTGAAGTATGGTAAAAAACATTGTTATATGGGACATCGTTGTTTCTTACCATCTGATCACATGTGGCGAAAGAGGAAAAATTTGTTCAATGGTAAAGAAGATCATCGCATTCAACCAAGGGTTTTAGAAGGATCAGATATTTTAGCTCAACTTCTGATGCTTGGGATGTGCAATTTGGTAAATCTCATCGAAAGAGAAAACACACTGTTAAAGAGTTGAATTGGACAAAATATAGCATTTTCTTCAAACTACCATATTGGGTAACCCTGCGTCTTCGACATAATCTACATGTCATGCATATTGAAAAGAATATTTTCAATAACATATTGTGCACTTTAATGAACATAACTGGTAAAACTAAAAATAAAATCAATTCTCGACGTGACCTGGAGATTTTGGGATTCAGAAAAGAATTACATTTGAAGTATGATGGTGAACGTGTTACAATGCCACAAGCATTGTATACATTACACGGTGACAAAAGGAAGAAATTTTGTGAATGGCTGGCCGATGTGAACAAGCAGCTGCGTAAGAGGTTCAATGCATTCCATCACCAATTACACAAAAAATATGAATCATACGGAAGCCACGAAGAAGCATTGGCTTCTGGTTGTTCAATGGTTGATGTGAACGTTTGGGAAACCTTGTGTCGGAGGTAGGGAAGCGACGAATTCAAGGTAATTATTGGTTACTCAAAATATTAAGCTGAAGGAATTTAACAAGGAAACGTCTCAGTTTCCGTTTATTATGTGGTTTGGGCAAACTGACATATGCTACTTAATTTTAGAAAATGTCAAGGAAAAATCGGGAAAATGGAAAGGCTTTAACCATCAACCACACAGCCGGCCGGAAATCCTTTGTTAGGATATTGGAGGAAAAGGTATGTAATTTCGACTGATTTCAACGTAGTATGATGTCACAACCCATTCTCCATTAAATCTTTCTATCACAACCCTATTTCTACCATCTCACTGGTCTATGATTTCCCCCGTCTTTTCAATTTCCGTTGGTTATTTAACATACACTGTTATATATGGTTAGAACGACCTCTTATATAGAATGAGAGAATTAGTTTGTGAGGATGACGTATGGGAGTGGCATAGTCAATGGCAGGATTTTTGGGTTGGGGTTTTATTACATAACACACAATTGCATGTGTGGCTATCAAAGTTACGAAATGTACAATGTCTAGTTAAAAATCTGTGCTTTGTGTTTCATATTGATGTTCTTGATTGAACAACTACCTGAAAAAATTACACACTTGTAGAGGGCTACAAATGCGGATTTGGTGGAGTTCTATAAGGAGACGCATTGGTCAAAGAAGACCGGTAAATTTGTCACCTCAGCAACTGAAGCAACCTATGTGAGTATGATCAATATATTAGGTTATATATTGCGATTCAAATGATGGTTTCCAGCTTGTTATTTGAACCTGTCTTTTTCATATGTCACTACACGACTGAAAAAATAAACAATTAAAATTTCCACGTGCAGAAGGAGATGGTTGGGAAGCTGGATGGTCTCGAGCCTGAGCAACGCACCAATGAGGCAACAGCAAGTGTATTTAGGGAGGTCCTTGGCTCTAGACCAGGATATGCAAGGGGGCTGGGTGAGATGGTCATCCCGGAGTCGACAAGACAACGGGACATCCAAAGAGAAAAGAGTACCTTGCCTTGATTGAAAAACACAAGCAAGATGCAGACACTTACAAGAAAGATGCAGAGAATTACAGAAAAGATGTCGACAAGTACAAGACACAGCTTGATGTACTTCAGGATGAAGTAATGAAACTGCGTGAGAGGCAAAATGAAACAGATAAGATCATGAGGGAATTTTTACTCAATTTCCATGGGAACACGGAGTTGCTCCAGTCTCGTGGAGAGACTCTGTGAGCGTCGTCGATAAATAAAGAGATGGTATTTTTTGAGTAGCTTGGGCACTTTTTGGTTGTTGGAGATGGTGGGTGACCAATAGTATAAACACATTATATATATATATACATACATATATATATATATATATATAAAGGAAGGTTGTCTACTTTTGTAAAGGGTCAGAGGCATTGGGCAGTTGAGGGCTTTTTGGGCTTGACTGTATGAATATTCATACAGTCACGCATTGCTGTTGGATAAGGATGCATGTGACTGGCGTTGGGAAATTCCAGAATTGGTTTGACCATAGAACGCAATTATGTGATGGATTATGGGCATATGCAAAATCCTTCGTGATTCTATGGAAGTTAAGTAAGTCTATAAGTGATTCCAGGAGATACATTTTATTTTACACAAGTGAATTGTGGTGATAATTAAGGTTGCTTATAATGTTTACACCAAGTGATGGACTTATAAGCAACTTGTCATTGTTCTTGTTTATCCACAGCTGGTGTATATTTTGTAGTTTCTAAATGCTTAACATGATAGATGGATAAGTAATGAAAGTCATTTGAAGATTTTATGGGTTTATGGGTACACTGTCTTCTTATACATACTACCTTAGATGGATAAGGCATGAAAGTGTATATTGTTCAGTATATTTATAGTATTGCCGTGGTGCCTGATCTTATCATGTATTTCTTTTATAATAGGAAAGATGATGCAATTGGTATGCAGCACTTCAGTATTATCTTGCATCCATAAGTGTATTGGAGTGACCGGGGACACATGATATCTCTTCAGGTATGGTTTCGTTTTATGGTTATTTGAATGCTAGTGTATCCTTCTTTTTTTGGTTACTTGCCACCTTGGTTATGTCTTCCTCTTCCTTTAATACATCACCAAGAGGTAAAGCAATCTAAGGCTTCTAGCACGGCTGGCTGAAACTCGTGGAACACATAATGACTGTGTATGGAGAAACAGTGTATTATGCAATACAAATCTCTTAAAGTAGCCTTAGATTGTGGTATGTGAAAGTTGAATAGCAGACATTTTATTATAGATTTGGGAGATTTTATTTGGGTGGAAGCAAAACCTGGGATATAGATTTGTGTAAACACATTATCAAAGTGAAGAATACTTCGTCCCAATCTGAAATAGAATCTGTTCTGTTCTTATAACACTTTTAGGGGACAATCAATTAATGTCGAACACAATACCAATAATGAAGCCTCTATGGGAATTACTGCATTAATTTTTTCATAATCAATGCAGTCTTGCCTTAGAGTTTAGGTGATGCCCTTAGGATCTAGTGTATCCTAAGAGATGATATTAGGTTTACTTATAGAGTTGCAAATAAATTCATTCGGGAGAAAATGTTTTTTGTTGATGAAATTCTGGAGAGTGTTAATAGTTGATCTTTCGAGACATTCATTGTGAAGTGACAGCTATAAGAATCAGTAAATGTAGACCCAAACATGCGTTTAAGGTTATGTTACAATGTGTGTCTAACAATATGGAGAGAATCTGTTAATGTAACAGAAAAGAGAGACAAAAAGAAAAGACAAATAGCTTTTTATTGGGGTAGTAGTTTTCTATTCACTTACCACTTATGCACCAATTTGACTACTTAACACAGGTACTGAACCAAACTTTGTTCCCAGGTGATTTTTTCCATCCTTTGCCTGGGAAACTTATTAGACCAAAGTAGGTAATACGGTCTCTTCCATTTTCTAATTCAGGTTTTCCATCTTGGAATTTTTGTTACCATTCATATGTTCCCATACTGTCACTATTTAATAATTTTTTTTTCTTCAGATATGAGGATTCAATGGTACAACACATTTGTGGTGTTTTCCTAGCTTTTATAATTCAAGGTATGGTTTTGCACAACATGTGTCATACGTATTGAATCTTTCAACCAGTATTGCATATTTTTCTTTGTGATGGCATAAACTTGGATCTTCAAGTTGAGGTGTTTTATGCTATATTAAATTGTGGTTTAGGACCAGGTGGTGTTGTCTATAATTTGGCTTGCTTGTCCACAAGCAAAGCCTCCAACAACACTTTCATAATATGAAATGGGGTAAACTTGAAGTGGGTTTCATCTATTTTGACAAGCTGGTCCTTGAAAGGATTCAATGAGTTGTCATGAGTAACTTTGAACATGACACACCAAACTATTCTCCAGATCGTTACCAAATGCCTTGGTCATTTTCCCCCTATTTTTAATGCAAATCATTTGGCATATTAGTACTCCCGAGAACAAATGGCCAAATGGTCCCTCAAGAAATACCATATCTGCAAATATGGCTGAAGATGTACCAGGAACTAAACTTTAGAGCCATGAACATTACACATTAAAAAAGGGTTGGATCTGTTTTTTTTTTTTTTTTTCTAAAGGGAATTCATTGAATATAGCAAATCTGTTCATTAGGTGAATAGGAAAGGAGAAGGTGGAATATATGTTTCCTTGGAATCCACGTTAGATCTGGGCAAAAGGAAGTTACATATGTCCAAACTAATGCTATTCCGTGATTAGTTATAGCCAATGTGAAACTAAATGAAAAGCTTTTATTAACTCAACCATACATAAATGGAGGCTGATTCAACTTGTATAGGCCACTTATTTATTTAAATACTGGACAGATGAGTAGGTAACAAACCATGAATTTCTATATTTTTAGCCTCTGGGTATGGGTTTAACTAGGAGTTCTGGAGTTACTGGTTTGATTGCCATTGGAGGTTTCATATCTCAATGTACCTTAATCAACTATGGACTGAAAACAAGCAGAAACAAGTGCAAAAGAATTTGTTCATATCTCAATGTTGTCTAATCCCTTTTTACAGATAGCAATATTGTCCTAAAGTATTACTGTCTTGCCAATTGTTTCTGATTATGTTTGCACATAAGAGTGAGACTTTTTCTGATTATCTGTGAAATATATTCTTAGAGTGGGCATGTGGTCTATCAACCAGAGCAGTTGGTCTTGAAGTATACGGGGAAATGAGGAAGTGGAGCACTGATAGGTAAAAATGGATGACTATAGAAATAATTGATGTACTTGGAAAAAAGTGTTTAGGAGAATTTTCAAGTATTTCATTATCATAAAGGTTAATGAAAGTGGACCAGCCTGTTGAAAAGATATTCTTCTCAAGTACACTCACAGCATCATAAGAATGTGTTATCTTATGATTTGGTGTGTTTTCTACTTCATATTTATTAATATCCAATATGAAGGCAATTAGAATCATAAGATTCCGATTAAAACATTATCAAGGCTGTATATGAACTATAACTGTGGTTTGCAATGTAACTTTGGGTGCATAACGAAATGGGTACATCTAGTATATCTCATTGGGATGATATTGAAAGTGAAGGGTAGAACAAAACTTTCATAATGTAGTGTTGTGTAAACTGGGGGTTGTTTTTATGATGCTTGGGTGAAATGTTGGATTTGATTCAACTTTAGGATGTGATATAAGTGTAGGCAGTGGCTTTGATGATACTTCAGTAGTTTTGAGTCAGTGACATTACTTCTAAGCCAGTACAACCATTTCAGAATTTGGTTTATTATTGGTTGTAAGTAGGAAAAACCTGACAATAGCTATTGATACAGTGTAGAAGTTCTGTACTGAGCAGTTGAGCAGGTAAAAACACGTGTTTGGGCTGTTTAAGCTGTAACTACCTAATGCAATTGGACCCTGATTTTTTTATTTTGACTGGTGAGTGATGGGATTGGATGTCTAAAATTTGGCAAAAGAAACTTTCATAAAAGAATAATGTCTGGCCAACATGGGGAGACCAGATTGCTGTAATGCTCAAGTTATGATGAAAAATTCGGTGCTAACTTGATCGTGCTAACTTGATCAAGTGTTCTACAAGATTGGTTGATGAAGTTGATCAAGATATGCATGTCTTCACAATAACTGTGAAATTTGTTTTATCTATTTCTGACATAGCATGGATCCATTCAGAAAAGGGAAACAAATGTAAAAATAAAAAAAATAAAAAAAAAACTGTGAGGAATAAAAGCAAAGAATGAGAAAAGAAATTAGCAATCCATGGTTAGTTTGCATGACAAATTATGGGGTGGCTCTATTGTATATGCACTGACATCTCTCTCTCTTTCTCTCTCTCTCCCCCTCCCTCTCCCCAAATCAAGTGGTTTGTATTCAATTAAATTTTTCTATGAAGTTTAAATGTTAGGAGCAGCAATTGTTATTGGTTACACGCTTCAAAATTGCTTTCTAGCCATCATAAACTCCCATGTTGTATACTGCTGGGTATTGCATGGTGCAGTCCTGCTTTTGATATGTCCATATTCTAATTAAATGTAATGATTTGGAGATGTTTGGAAGTTGTAATGCAGAGTTTTTTTGGATCTCAGCTGTTGAATATGATCACATCTATTGCTGAATGTATTGGGCATTCCATCTCAGTGACTGCTGTAATCTTGGTCACTGGTTTTGATGATTGTCTTGCTCTAGATATATCCTACGGATGCAGAAATAGTGGATAGTGAAGTAGAGAGTGTGCATGATTCTCCAGTGCACACTTACCCCGTGCTAGTTTTCAGCAACTGCTACAGCAAGTATTTGTTGAGTTTTGGATAATAAAAAATACCATATTACTAGAATAGTTTTTAGAAGTATCTATCTTTGTGAATTTTTGGGACTTCTTTCTATTCTTGATAATAATAAATCACTACTACTAAGTATTTGCAAGTGAACTGACTAGTCATTTTTGTTATCACTGCTAGGTTGGAGTTGGAGAGAAAGACGTTATAAAGAATGCAACAGATCAATTTCCCCCGCATGATGCAGAAGAGAAGTTGATATATCCTGCCTACGATGCCCAGGTGCACTTGGTGTAAAAAACATTTTTAAATATAAAAGAGCAAGACTGATTGTACTATATATTTAGTAGTTAGAAAAGTTGCAGGATCTTGGTTCCATTTGGTTCACCCCATTGTATAGCCCATAACTATATTAATGTGAATTCCCAAAGAGGATTAGATGAATGAATGTGTTTGATGTTATATCACAAGATTTTTTATCCAAGATATTTATTAGTGGATATAAGGGAAGTTTATGAATTTTTTATTATGTTTACTAATTTATAAGTACTTAATATTGGGTTTCAGCTAGGTGTCGTTTCATATAGGTGAAAAAATATTGAAAATTCATAAATTGGGTTTAAGGTATTAAAACACAAATAATTTATTTTTTGGACATATAAATAACTAACAATTAATAATATTATTTGGACATATTAATTTATTATTTTATGTTAGTCACTAAATTGGACATTTAACTAAGTTAGTTGAATTAGTTATAAGCCGAAGCGGAGGGAAAAAAAAACTGTAAAGCCATCTTTTGCAGCATTTTTTGATCGCTGCAAATACATAGCCATACAATCCAAGCGTTGCAAAATAATTTTCAAAATTGCCGCAATTACTCGTTTGCAGCGTTTCTTAACGTTGCAAACGCTCAAAAGCAACGATCACAGAGCGTTGCAACTGCAATTCCAAGCAACGAAAATAAAGATGTTGCATTTGGTTTCTACTCTATTGCAGCGCTTTTTATCTATTTGTAGCGATTTAATTACGTTGTAAGTGAACTAAAGCAACGAAAAAAAATTGTTGCTTTAGCATAACCTATTGCAGTGTTTTTTTTTTGTTTATTGCAGCGATTAAGATACGCTGTAAGAAGTAACAAAAGCAGCGCTAAAATGATATGTTGCTTTTGACATATATCAATTGCAGCGCCTATAGAACACTTGCAGCGATTTTAAGTGTTGCAAAAAGTGACAAAAGCAACAAACCAACTGTAGCGCTGCTGTTGTTGGCTGGCTATTGCAGCGAAATTTAATGATATAGTAAGGATAAATTTCGCTGCAATTGATCTATTGCAGCGCCAAGGGAGTCAGATGGGTGTGGCCTTTTTCAGCGTGATATTATTGACTTTGCAGCGGTTTAGAAATGCTGCAAATGAGCACTTTTGCAGTTTTTTTTCAATAACATTGCTATTGATCAAAAAAGTCATGTTTATATTGTTGAAGATACAAGGAGGGTAATAACGCTGCAATTGATCAATTACAGCATTTTTTCAATGTATTTGCAACGATTTTAGGCGCTGCAAAAGGGCTAATTTCTTGTAGTGAATAGATGCAACTTGTGTAACTGTGTTTTTAAATTAGGTTGGGTATTTTCACATGGTGCTTGTAGTTGAGCCGGTTAAGCCTTTCTTGGACTGTTTATGTTGTCTTGTAGTTGTAGTGAGTTTATCTTATTATGGGCTTGACTTTTAAATAGACCTCTGTGAGTTGGGGTTATGATAGGTGGATATTAAGTTTGAGGTGTATTTTACATGGGCTTAATTTTTAATTGAGTAAATATATTTGCCCTATACTTATTTTACAGAAATAATTTAGAATTTAAAGTATTAGTTAGACAAATTAGTGGATATCGATTAAATTGGGATGTGATGATATTTTGGGTTATGAGAATTTTAGAATTTGTTTTTGGAAAAATAGGTTATTTTAGTATTTGAGACTTAAATATCAAAATACATGTTTAATTAGAAATTTAAGTAAGTTAAGTGTCTATTTATAGATGAAAATTGATATTTGTTTGACACTCTTGTGGGAAAAATTTAGAAAATTTTAAAAGTTAAGGTAAGCTGAGTTCCTATACTATACTTTGCATAAAAAGAAGTAGACTAATGTTGATTTTGAAAAATATGTATATTTTGTTATGAAAATAAAATTGAAACAATCTCAGTTATTTGTTTTGCATTACTCATAAAATCTATATAAAAGAGAAAAGTATTTTGTTTGTCATGACTAATATGGACATGAGCAAATTTTGGCATTCTATTTCTAAATTGTGCAAAAAGAGTGAATATGAAATTTGAAAATTTTTGCAAGATCATGTGAAGATGCTCTGAACCCATATTGATTATGTGAAGATGATCCGATTCAATTTAGTACTCTTTTTTGATATGATGCGACATTTGAAAACCTTTGGTATAACATTCTGATTTTGTATATGATTTTGTTTATGCTCTACTTTGTTCTAACCTTACCATGAGTGTAAAACTGTGACTTTTGTTTGAGTTAGTACGAACTTCTCTGTTTCTGAGTGCACCCATGTTAGAAACAAAGTAGTTTTTGTATGGTCTTTCATGTGTGCACACTCGAGGCTCTGAAAATGATAAAGGGAAGATTCACTTTTGTCTCTACCCAGTTTGGCCACCAGAGATAGTGCAACCCTACCACGGGGATTAAACATGTCCTCTGTTCTGATATGATGATGATGCTCAGTTATGTTATACCTAAGGACTTTGGAATATAAATATTTTGAATTATTGCTTTGATATTTTGATAACATGTTTTGTTCTGCATACTAAAATTGAAAATGTTTTGTTTTGCATTCTATACTCTGTAAATGCTCATGTTTGCATACTAGTATATACTTTCTGCTTACTAAATTATTGATAACTTACTACTTATCTCCACAATATTTTTACGATAATTCAAATATTTTAGCTAAGAATCAAGATTAGGGAGCGTGGGCGAGATTATTTAAATATAATGGATCAAGCGCAGAAGGATGCTATGATTTTTGGAGGATTTCATTTAGTGAATTTATTGTAGTTATGATGACTTGGTATTTTGGAAGTTGATGTTTATATTCAGTTTTTGTAGTTTTTCTAGAATAATTATATTGGAATAGTTGGTTTTAAACAATGAGTTTTATAGGACAATTAGACTTGGGAGATATTTTAGATGATATGAGCTAACTCTCTAGACCTTTGGAACATGGGTGTTATGCTACATCATCATAACCATATCTTTGAAGTAATCAAAAGCCTTTTATGTATGGCTGTATCATGTTTATCTTGGTACATCTACTCTTATTTCACCCTAGATCATTATGTAAAGAATGCATCGAAAAATTGTCCAAATTACACATTTAAGAAAGATTTTTCACATGGTATGACATTAATTAGGTTAGAGACATTTAAATCAAAATATTCAAATATGCTTACATGAAATATGGGGTTGAGGAAAGCAAATGGTTGATATTAACTATTTTGGTTTTTTGTTAATTATTGTGAGGGTAGCTAATTTGTGTTTAGGATGGGAAATATGTTTTCATAGAAGACTACATCAAGACTAATGAAGATTTCTTGAGTCTTTAAGTCAAAGAGTTTGTAACCATTAATGTCATTCAGGTATCCTATGAACAAGCATTTACGTGCTCTTGGAGCAAACTTGGATCGGTGTGGATTGAGGTTTGATGAATAGCATAGACATCCTAGAGTCTTTAGGTGAGAATATGAAGGAATTTTAGAAAAATGATTTGATATTGGGATTGGTTTTGGAGGTTTGGAGATGGGATTCGATTTATTAAATACGCTTCTGCGTCAACACATTCTCCCCAAAATTTTAAGGGTAAATTGGCTTGAAATCTAAGAGCTCTCGTTACATTCAGCAATTGTAGGTGTTTTCTTTAACAATGAAGTTTTGTTGAGGGGTGTAGATGCAACTTTGTTGGTGAAGTGCCCCCTTTGAGACAAAAAATTCGGTAATTTGAAATTCTTTTCCGTAATCGGAATTTATTCCTTTAATCTTACATTGAAATTGATTTTTCACAAGATTGAAGAAACTATGTATGATTTGTCTTGTTTGGCCTTTAGAATGCATGAGGTAAATCCATGTCATTCTACTGTGGTCATCAACTATTATTAGAAAATAATGAGCACCATTGAGTGAACTAACGGAGAAAAGGCCCCAAATATCCATGTGTATTAGATCAAAAGGTGCATCAACAAATTTTTGACTCTTGGGAAAAGACAAATGGGTTTGTTTTGCCATATGACAAGTTTCACATTAATGTTGGTCAACAAAAGGAGGGATATTAGGCTCTATACTATGCAATAAATTGAGGCATTAATTGAAGGGGTGTCCCAAACGTTAATGCCACAATTCTGGTGTCAAAACAGATGAAGAGTTGGCTGAGTTGGCCACGGGTTGGTGGGATGGAAGCTTGTCCCCAAGCTGATTCTTCTCCAAAAGATAGAGGCCTTGTTTTGCTCTAGCAATTCCAATTGTCCTCCAAGTGTCTAGCTCCTGAATAAAAAATTGTTTAGCCAAGAAAATGAAACAAGTGTTTAGGTCTCGGCTAATCTGACTTGTAGAAATGAGATTGTAATTGAAGTTAGGTACATATAGGACATTTTTTTAGAATGAGAGCAGATGAAATGATGACAGTCCCTATATGTGAAGCTGGTACCGTAGTGCCATTAGGTAGGTTAACCGAGACATTTTCCATAGGCTTTTTTTGTGTGAGTTGATCAAGAGATCCTCTGATGTGATCAGTTGCCCCATTGTTAAGAATCCATGCACTTCTATTGGTGATGTTGTTTGTGCAACTCAAAGAATGTCTCGAGGAAGTAGATGAAGTAACAAGAAGCTTACCGTTATGTTTTGGTAAATTTATACCTTGATTTTTTGAGTTGCTACTAGATGGAGTGGAATTTTGGCATTGCAAAAGGGCTATGAGCTATTGTATTTGATCTGGCGAGATGTTCAAATTTGTCACTCCCAAGCTTTCATCTGAAGATGCATTGTTGGCCATCTTCTGCTGGTTCTCATCTCCTGTTAGAACAAAGCAGGGATCCCATGCATGCTACGTACAGCAACATGCAACCCATGCGCAACCTGCAGCTGTTGCAAATAACTCCAAGCAACACGCACAGCAGCATGCAACGGCAATACAGCAGACACAGCAGCATCAGGAGCAGCAGCACCCAACGACAGATGGTACAAGTCACATGCAACGTACACAGCAGCAGCACGAGCCTCTCAGATTACTTTGTACAAATCATCCTTTGTAACAACCAAACATTTCTTATCCCATGCATGCTACGTACAGCAACATGCAACCCATGCGCAACCTGCAGCTGTTGCAAATAACTCCAAGCAACACGCACAGCAGCATCAGGAGCAGCAGCACTCAACAACAGATGGTACAAGTCACATGCAACGTACACAGCAGCAGCACGAGCCTTTCAGATTACTTTGTACAAATCATCCTTTGTAACAACCAAACATTTCTTAGCTGTAAAGCTGTTCTAGCACTAGAGAATATTCGGTTTTACCTTTGTATATATATTGAGAGGTTTTGCCTCAGAGAATGTAAGCCAGAGTACGTGAAAGAATTAAAAACAGAGGAGTCATTCTTTCAACATGGTATCAGAGCATACCTAAGGACTCATCGTCCAACTCTTCTTCATACTTCATTATGACTGATTCCTCCGCCACCCACTCCTCTTCCTCCACTCCCACTTCCCTTCCTTCCTTACCTTCACCTAACCTCTCTCACATTCTTTCAGTGAAGCTTACGCCTGAAAACTTCCTACTATGGAAAGTCCAACTTGTACCTTATCTACGAGGCCAACGCCTTTTTAAATATGTTGATGGCTCCTGTCCAGCCCCACCGCATCAACTACCCGATGCCTCATCAAACCCAGAATATGAAACATGGTTTCAACAAGACCAGCTGGTCATGTCGGCTTTGATATCCTCCCTTTCCGAATCCATCATTCCTCAGGTTGTTGGTTGTGCTTCTGCCCGTGAGGTTTGGCTATCCGTAGAATCTGCTTATGCCTCTTCCTCCCATGCTCGTCTCATTCAAACTCAACTTCAGCTTGCTTCCCTTAAGAAAGGTTCTGATTCAATATCAACCTATTTTCAAAAAGCCAAATCTCTCGCTGACACTATGGCAGCTGCTGGACGCCCTTTACCTTCCCCTGATTTTATACCTTACCTTTTAGCTGGGCTTGGACCAGACTACGATGCCTTAGTCTCATCTGTATCAGCTCGAGTTGACCCTATTTCTACAGAGTCACTCCTGAGTCTGCTTCTAGCTCACGAAGCCAGACTACAACATCACGCTGCCAATACAGTTTGTGGTTTGGAGGGTATCCGTAGATTTCCCAACAAGTTTCCATGGTATGATTTGTTCTCCCACATTTCACGCATGATGCTCTCTCCTTAGGACCCGATCCCTTGTAGTTTCCTTTTGTCTGCTTGGCATTTTCCTTCTGGTTCTGAGGTCTACCATTGTTGACTGCCATTGTTGTAGATTCTGAAATATTTTGGACTGGGTTAGTAAGCTCATGATTTGCCTTTCCTTGTAGAACAAGATTGAATACATCATCTAGTGAGGCCAGTGGGTCCTTCAACAGAATCTGGTTCCTTAGGTCCGCATGACTGTCATCAAATCCCATAAGGAAATGCATAATCTGTCTTTTCTTGAGCCTTTTGTTCAGCACCAAAACAGCGCCACAATCCACTGCCGAGCATTTGAAAGGTTCTTCATACCTCATTATCTCTTTCCAGATGAGTTTCAACTTGGAAAAGTAGACACTTGCTGGATTTTTTTCTTGTTTAGTTGTTGACAGTTGCTGTTAAAGCATAAAAATTCTGTTATTGCTTGACCTTGCAAACCTTTCCTTGAGCTCATCCCATACTACTGATGTGGAGTTCGACCACATGATGTATCCACCAATCTCAGATGAGAGACTGTTGGTGATTCAAGATAAGATCATATGGTTGCATCTCTGCCACTGTGGGTATTTGGCATCTATATCAGTAGGATTTGTGATGGTGCCATTGATGAAGCCTAATTTGTTTTTGACTGAGAGAGCTACATACATAGCTCTACTCCAAGCATGATAATTATGAGGGTTTAACGGTTGTGAGAGTAAAACAAGTCCAAGGCTCTCCTTATGATGTACGAAATAGGGATTGGAAAATTCATCTTCAAGTTAGTGTGGTTCGGTCATAATGAGAGTTGGTAAGAAAGAAGTTTTTGAGGTGAAAGTGGGATGTTAGGATCGGTAGAACAAAGAGAGTCAAAACTCTCTCTCTCTCTCTCTCTCTCTCTCTCTGATACCATATCAGAAGAGAAAATATTTAGTGTTGGCTTCCAATTTGGTTACCAATGAATTTGTATTAATTGAATTGAAAATTACAAGATGTCTTCTCCTAATACATGTACAAAAGCTTAGACAGAAAACTGGATTTGTACAACATATTGGAAACCAAATCAATAAACAACAGCTATCTACTCCTTTTAATCCGCATTTCAAACTCCAAAGAAGCAAGCGGCTCCTCTAGTTTTCTTGTAAGTCAGGGGCTTGTCTTTCCAAATAAAGCAAAGTCAAACTGAGTTATAGGGAACAACAACTAGCAGCTCTGATCCACAATTTGCGCCTCCTAATATTCCTCTAGTTTTCCCAATATTAATTCGATAGAAAGAATAGCATATTTACCAGTGCCAGGAGGCTGCGAAATGAAAACAAACAAAGAAGCCATAAAAGACCATTTATTTCTTTTTTCTATTTTCTTTGTTGAAAGACAAAGTCTTTTCTTTACATCTATTCTTTAATTTATTTTTTATTGATAAATTTAAATCTATTTTCTTTCAGTGAAAAATAATTTTTTTTTCTTTAACTCCCAATTCATTGTAGTGGAGCAAAGGAATCATATTGAACTTGATATGAAATTATAAGTACGTCTAAATTGATGAAAAGTTGAAATTTGACAAACTAAACCAACAACTAACTCCAGACAGGCCAATTTATTACACAAAAGAACATCATGTATATACTAGGCTCCTTCTGCACAATCTAGCCAGAGACACTGACCGCAATTGCCTCATCGAGCTTATCTATTAACTTGTCTAGGAATGAAAAATATGCGACTCTCCAATTATGGTATAATAACAGAGGACCACACACTCCCCAAAATCCTGTAATGAAGCCAAGCACCACAAAAATATGAAACCATGGGATTGAATCTCCATCTTCCTCATCATGAATGTCCATGTCTCTACTGTCTCTTGTAAGATGGCCACACTTGGGAAGTGGGTCACCACAAAGTCCAAGGTTGCCCTTGTATGCAGAGGCATCAAAGCTTTGGAGCTGAGTGCCTGATAGTATTTCTCCGTATAGTTTATTGTCTGAAACATTTAAAGTATGCAAAAAACTCAAACTTATTAGTGATGCTGGTATTTTCCCAGACAACTGATTTGCAGAGAGGTCCAGATCTTCCAAGTTCGTAAGCTCGGATATTTGGCTTGGAATGTTGCCTGAGAAGTTGTTATGGCTAAGGTCCAATGTATGAAGTTGCTTCAAACGTGCTATCTCTACAGGAATGTGGCCGCTGAGGCTATTGTTTCTAAGGACTATATTTGGCTTCCAGTTGTGGATGGAGTTGTACTGGTGAAACCAAATATTCATGTTTATGTTAAAAATTGGTAAAAGAAAAGAGCTGTTATCTGCTAGATCCTGTTCTGATACTAGTGCTGGCAATGCACAGAGTTCCTCTGGAAATTCACCTGAAATGAGGTTATCAGACAATTGTAAAGAGATAAGTCTTGGAAGGGTTGACAACCAACCAGGAATTGAACCTGTCATACGATTGGTATTTAGATTTAGGATTTCTAGCTTCTGAAGCTTAGATAGCCATATGGGAAACTGACCGGTCAGTTGGCACTCACTAAGATCCAAAAACTGAAGATTTTTGAATCCATTAGAAGCAACCATATTGATGTCGTCATTTGAAATCATCTCCTGTAGGAAATTGTGAGCCATAAGAACAACATCAAGCATCTTGCAATGCATCAGAATCTTGATTCCACTTGTGAAATTAGTTAGCCCATTGAAACTGAGGGAGAAGAAAGATAAATGTCTCAATTGAGCCACCCCAGGCGGGATTTCTCCCTCTAATCGATTATGGGAAATTGAATTCCTCTTAGGGACTTGCATGAGAGAAGGCTCACTGGGAAATTTCCGGTGAAGTTGTTAAAACCCAGGTCAAGTATGGTGAGTTGTTGAAGATTGGAGAAATTAAGGTTGGAGATGTTTCCTTGAAACGAATTGTTTCGTAAATCCAATTGGATAAGATTTGTGCAATTCATCAATGACGGGGGCAAAGAACCTGTGAATAAGTTATTTCGAAGGTGTAGGAGCTTTAAGTTGGAAAGCTTTGCAAAATCCAGTGGAAGCTTGCCGCCCAATTTATTGTCACTTAACTCGAGGTTGGAGAGCTTTGTAAGGTTCACAATGCCATCGTTGATGGATCCTGAAAGATGATTGAAAGGTATGGAGATTTCTTCTAGTGCTGTTGCACTATACATGTCATGTGGAAGAAATTTTGTGAGAGAGTTAAAACCTGCTCGGAAAATCTTTAGTTTGGAGCATCCTCCTAACCCACGAGGAATTTCGCCACTATGATTATTGCCGGAGAAATCAAGGAGACTGAGGTTGGGAGAATTGATGCAAGGAGAGGAAGGAATAGGCCCTTTGAAACTATTGTTGCAGACATTGAGCTCGGTCAAGTTCCATGCTTGTTGGAGAAATGAGGATTGGATCCACCCATTGAATTCATTGTTAGAAATGTCAATTGTTTGAATGGAGGCAGGCCATGATCCATTAGATGAAAATAACAGTGATATATCTCCAGCTAGATGGTTGTGGCTCAAATCAAGGACCTTGAGTTGATTCAAGGATGAAAAGAATCGGAGGGGAAGAGAATCTGAAAGTGAATTATGGGAGAGATTGAGGTGAGAGAGGCTTGTGAGGTTTTCAAGAAATGGAGATACACTCCCTTTGAGACGCTTAGAGGGTAACGATATATGAGTAACCCGACTTTTATGATCACAAGAAATACCTTCCCAATGGCAACAATCAGTGGCAGACCAATTTAAAGCAGGGGAAGAGGTGTTAATAAAAGGTAGGGACAAGAGAGAGTTGCGGTCTTTTTGATTGCATGCATGCAGATTTGCAGAGGAAATGCTGAAAAAGTAGAAAAAGGTGAGGATCACCAGGAGATAATTATGAGGGATAGAATCCGGCATGTTTCTTCTGCTTCGTAGGTAACATACCAGAAGAAGGTAACATACCAGAAGAAGCATAGTTATTTATTGCCACCATTACCTATGTCGATATCTCTCTCTCTCTCTCTCTCTCTCTCTCTCTCTCTCTCTCTCTCTCTATTATTATTATTATTATTTTGTCTTTAGATGGGATATATATTGCCAAGTCTACATGCACTACGATCACTCAATTCTAAACGATTAGATTTGGCAGATTAGGCTTTGCCAATTTGTCTGTCACACGACATAATTTGAGAAAAGTAGTTAACTCAAGCATGTATTTATATCAATTTTCTCTAAAATTAAAGAATATTTCTATCAATTCATGATAATGATGATCCTTAAGCAGCCCACCCCCCCCCCCCCCCCCCCCAACACAAAACAAACACCATCAAAAGAATATTTTTTCCTAAAAGATTAATATTTCCTAAATTTGTAGACTTGTCTACAAATATTGTATATGAATTTATATATTTAATGCATTTGCTTGAATATTAATTTGTATCGGACCATCATGTATCAAGCTGTGATCAAGACTGTAGTACCGTTGACGTTTCAATTTTACCTAATATTGCGGAAGATTGGGACTGAGGGGCCCCAGCTCTTGATTGATTAATAATTGAGAAGATTTTTTGTCTACGGTTTTGATAGTCAGTGGTACTAATTAATTATACCAGGAAGCTAGACTTTGATCTAGCTAGCAAGCAAGCACGCACTGGTTCGTTATCCGCGTTCTGGTTGTTGCAGGCTTTCGATGACATGAGTACAGTAATTACTTAATTACCTAGAAAGATCAATTATACATATAAATATATATATATATATATATATATTGACCATTCATTCATTGTCAATGTAATGAGCGATGCATTATATATATATATATATATATAGAAACTTGCGGCTCTCTATAAAATAGTTCTATCTGAAAAGAAAAATAATATTTATAGTCGTGAGTGTATAAGTATCATACAATCATTTTAAAAAAAATAAATAAATACGAGAGCCACACAAAAGAAATTAATTTTTTTAATAATGTACCCTCAACTTTTTTCTAAATTAGAAAGCTTAGAATGACCTGATCGATCAATTATTTAGGAAAATCTAAATTTTAATTAGCTTAATTTTTTGTATTTCAATTAGTTCCTTTTAATATGTAAGTCGTGATTGTACGTGTTCGATCTAGAACGAGTAAGTATTACGTCTAGATGTAGACGTATGTATATATATATATATATATATATATACTAGGTGGGAGTAACGTGCAAAGCACGTTTGTCTACTTTTATGAAATGATTATTTGTAAAAAATAATATATATTTTATAAAAATTATTGATGTCACTTAATAATTTAAGGCATATTGGAGAAAATAAAAAAATTAGTTCAAAATATCATATAATCCAATACATGTTTATAACATCTATAATTTTAGCAAAGATGTATGCGAAAAATTTAATAAAAGTCTAACACAAACGGTAGTTCAAAATATGTGTCGTTTGATGTTTATATTATAATTCATCAATTTATGTCATCCTGTAGATAATCAATAGAGACAACATTGAAATTCTTATTTTGCTGTTGGTTGAGTCAATCAGGGACAACACAAAGTTAAAACATAATCTTTTTATAAAATTTGTTGTATAATATTTTCTATATATAGCATATATATAAATCATAAAATATATTTTGAAATTGTTAGCCGAATTTACTCTTTCTTGATTAGCTCAAAGATCACGGCCTTTGTCACGTGCCTATCATAGCAAGCCTACGTATGGAATATGGCTTAGCGGAAGCTACATCCTACTACCATGGGGGAAAAAAAAAACACTTGATTAAACACACTTGTATTATATATTATATGAGATTTTTAAATTTGGAATACTCAATAATCTGAGTTAATGAAACGTATAATATATGTATATTATACTTAGGGATTCACGTCTTATGCACCTAATACACATGTATATGTTAAGGAGAAAGAGAAAAATATAATAATTAATCTTTAATTACTTATTATTATATAAACTATTAAGTATTATAATTATTGAGATTAATAAATCATATAACAATATTGAATGCTATCTCTCTCAATATTTATGTCTTCATTTTATGTGTCAAACCGTTAAAATAAACGGTGTTAACTTTAATGGAAAAACAAGAAAAACCGTTAAAACAAGATTTTCTATTTCATATACACTTTTTATATATAGAAGATATATGCGCACAGACTTTTAGTACTCGTTTATAATATGTATAGCTGTTAATCTATGATCTAATTAATTAGCTATTAATTCGTTGTGTTTGTCTCAAAATATATATACAACTTGAAAGTTACAACCTAGCTAATCCGACAGGCTTATCTAGGGAAGACGAGCTAGCATTAATAACGTTAGAACGACGCTTTCTTTACGCTATGACTGAGTTTTTTAAAGACAAAAGTTTGATCATATCTCTTTCTTCCTGTCTTTTCCCCATTCAGCTTTCAGAGAAAAGTATTTGTTTGAATAGATCAATTCAAACGAGTACTTTGGCCCTTTTCTATATTTCAAGGCTACGTAATTAATGGGTTGTACGTGTTATATGTTTGAAGAAAATATTCATTTTATTTGTCAAACTCTCATGTTAGTTCTTGACTTGTCACTTAGAATTTTTATGTAAATACTGTCAACTAATTTGTTATGATTAAGAATTTGTGGGGATTTGTAATGAAGATTTTATATTAATTTTTCTTATTTTATGACTATTTGCTGTTAGGTCTAGGTAATAAATGGTTATATTTTTATTTTTGTATTTTACATAAAATTATTTGCTGCGAGATCATTTCACCGGAAAAAGCTTTTCGATGACAATAATTAAAACCAGAAACGTTTTGGTGACGAATAGTAAATTCTTTTATTGTTTGTGTCCCAATCATTTGTTTTCGACGCAAAAAGTTTTGCTGCAAGTAGTTATTTGCGACATTTTTTAATAGGCACAAATATATTGTTTGCTACTCTAAAGGTAGCCAAGAAATGGAGATCCGATATTTGGTTGCGCGCTTTAATCGACCAATCTCGATCGATGGGGATCTCTCAACTTATATTTTTTGTGAGGCATATGATCTGTAGAAGCAAAGAGCTATTTGCTTGAATTAATGCTAGCTCGTAAGACGTTCCTTTTGGAATTTACCTGAAATGAGGTAATCGGACAAGAGAGAGGAGTCTTGGAAGGCCGGTTCATGACAACCAACCTGGAATTCAGCCATTGATTTGTTGGAGATATTTTCAAAATAATTAATTATATATTATATTTATAATTAATAATTTTTTTGGAATTTATTTTGAAAGACGTCATAGAAAGGTCCTTAATTATAAACTTGTGCGCATGCTTGTGGTTATAATAAATAAATTGGGTCCACATACGTAAACTTACATAAGCCATTAGTGATGGATTAGTGGATCGAAGTGATATATACCCACTTTTGACCCACATTACATTAATTAATTGACTTATTAATTAAGAAGGATCATCTGCAGTGCCATCCCATTGAGTGGACCCCTCGGCTCGGATTCCGGAAGGGTCACCATGATGAAAATGGAAGGATTGATGAACTTCCGAATCCATTGCTTCCGAATCCATTGATCTCGATCTCATAATGTATTTGGGCTTGTAAAAACTTCCGAATCCATTGATCTCGATCTCATAATGTACTTTCAAACTCTCAAACAAGAAAATGAGTATAATATCTTTTATTCCATTGATCTGATCACTCCCAAACAAATCAATTTTTCCTGTTTTATATCTCTTTGGTTAAGGTCAAATTTCCTTTCTTCAGTACCTTTATAAATTCCAAATCAACGCAAAGCTAGTTAGGTCACTTGACGGGCAATATATATATATATATATAGCAATATATAAGTGTATAAAAAAAATCGTTAATCAAATATTAATAATATCTCTGCATTTAATTAATATTGTTTCTCAGGAAAAATAAAGCAACCAAATGAATCATTTAATTAATGGATTGACTATTAATCCTCAGTTGGGACAAGTGATTTTCTGCATTAATCCATTATATATATATATATAGACTAATTCTACTATAAAAAAATTGTTTATTTATTGTCAGTTATTTGCTGAGATTTATAAGGTTAATAATTAATTAATGAAGAGATCAATAGAAGTTGATGAAGAGTTCTCCAAATTTCTTAGAACAGTAGTAGTACTGCCATTAATTTGGTTCTCATCTAAGTATTAGAATTGAATTGATGATATATATATCGACGACAAAATTACCTAGAGAGACAAATTAAAATTATTAATCAAAGAAGAAGACCTAGGCCTTCATTCATTTGTGCAATCTCGCCAAAGATAAAGCTGTCGGTGTCACTTTTTAGGTCCATCTTGTAAGTTTTCTAGGAATTCAAAGTAGGCAACTCTCCAACTATTGCTCAAAGCCGAAGGACCACACACTCCCCAAAATATTCATGTAATAAAAACCTTGGACCCATAAGTCTAAGGTCTATTAATATCTTTCTTGACTTAAATGTACTTGTCTTTGTCGTTGCCGACAGTAGTACGGCCACATTCATTTTGAGGTGGGATTGCTCTCGTAGAGGCATCAAAGCTTTGGAGATAGTTTCTAAGAGTATTGACAATGGACTAGTTAGTGTCAAGTCTAAATTTTGATTAGAATTTGAACTTTTAGCTAAGATTTATATTAATAGAGATAGTGACCCACATTGAACTAGCTATTTTAAAGTTTAGATAATAATATAATATTATATATTTAAATAATAATTTTTTATTTTTTTAATATTTTACAAATACACTCTACATATTAATTAATAATTTAATTTTTACCTAAAATTATTATTTCCCAACTCTAGAATCAATTTTCAAATTTTTCACAAATTTTTCAGAACAATAAAATTACATAAACAACTTATGATGTGATTTACCTATGCAATTTCCAGAAAGATCTCAAGGTCTCATATACTGAAAAACTGATTGGTATACTTGGCCCAACACCCTGCGTTAGCAACCAAACACCAATCAACCATACACTGAAAAGGACTTAGCATGTACACACTTGGAATTGACTACAGAAGCATACCAGATTTCCCTTCCAAAAAGCTCTGAATCCTTCTTCACCAACAATCCGCGAAGCCTCTTGCCATATGCTAGTCAGACAAGTTGCACCAAGTAATGAAATGAACAGGAAAACAAAAGGACAGAAGACTCAGTAAAATTCTAGTGTGCCAAACATGGTGATAGGTGGGCTGATTTCAATTTGAGTTGGCTACTGATGTTGTCTTATGGCATGGAAAGTGCATGATTTACAACAAGTATGTGTGATCGATTTAACCTACTACTTACTGATAAAAGTTGCACCTAACTCAGAATCAAGATGTGATCGATTCCAGTGTGCATAGGATCTAGGACAGTGCTGATCTATATTGCTGACTATTGTTGCCCTAATCATTAGAAACATAAAACTTCAAGATGGAAAATTTAAGTTTGCAATCAAATGATGTACAACCCACTAATCATTAGAAACATAAAAGAAGTCCAAAATAATCAAAATTGCTGTAAGAACTCAAAAGGAAAAAATGAGCCTCGGCCTGAGACAGACGCCAAAGAAATAAGTTTCAAAACAATAATACACCAGAATGGGGCAACATTTCAACAGCTGAAGAAACTTATAATACACGGGACCTGGCAATCACACAAGCTACAAACATGGTAGATGAAATCTCTCTGCAAATGACGTTACAATTCAAGCTATGGAATGCAATTTTAGAGAGAAAAAAATGCAATACAGCAGATAGCAAACAAATAATCATCTTTAATATCAACAGTTGCCCAAAAAATTACCAAACAAATCTATGGAAAATAATCCCGTATACCATTTCATCCTCGAAAAAAAAAAAAAGAAAGCTTTTGCATTTACCCAAACATATGCTACCGGTAGTGGCAGATGTGTGGAGGAAGAAGAACCTCCTGGATGATTCGTGGAGCAAGCTGATATCGAGATTTTAATTTGACCTTGCAACGTAAAATAGGAGATAAAACTAAAATCGAAGAAGAGGGAGAGAAGAGGGAGAGAAGAGGGAGGAAGAGAGACTTATAGCCAGAGAGCACGGAGAAGATGGCAAGACTCGGAGAAGGCGCTGGAGAGATTTGGGGTTGCAGGCTTCAGCACGACGACGGGTTGAAGAAGAATGGAGTTCGGGAGAGGAAGAAAAGAGGGACTTGAGGATTTTGGGGTAAATGAAAAACTGAGGGAAACGTAGGGGCAGGTAATAGAAAACAAATAAAATATTGTTTGCTCCTTCTACAGGGTCTCGCCATACATGGAGAGGTCTTAAGATTTACTGTAGCAGTTATGTCAAACAAATGATGTATGGCTAGGCCGTTGCAGATAAATTTCTATAAAATTATAGTTATTTTGGACTTGCATTTGGCAATGGCCTTGAATAATGGTATTGCAGACTTTACAAAAGTCATACAAGCTAGCTTTTTCTACATGACAATATCATTAATATTTGAATATCAGATGCTCATCATGTATGTGCGTGTTGCTTTTCTTTTTTCTTTTGTTTTTTTTTTTTAAGTGCTCTATAATATTGCACAACCTATAGGCCTGTGCAGAAAAGGGCTTGGCCCGATTAATCCGACAGATTCGATATGGGCCCAACTGACTAAAGTCGGGTTCAGCGGATCAAACTCTTTACGGGTTTGTTACACATTGAAACCGACCAACCTGTCGAAACCGTCCCCATTTCTCCCTCATCCTCAAACCCTAGCATCTGTAGAAATTAGCCCATAATCTTCTACTCCGGCCTCCCCCTTGGACATCAAGAGCAACTATTGGAGCATCTGGATGATTTCAACCTCTCTCTCTCTCTCTCTCTCCATAAACGTAATATTTCGTCGCCTCACCCATACTCCCCTCTCAATTTTCTCTGGATTCGAAAACATCTACTCGATTTGAGCTTCAAGAGCGCACCGAAATGGTGCTGTTGGGTCTTGTGATCTGGCGGTGGCATGAAGCTGAAGAAATGCGATCTCAACATCATTTTTAATGGCTTCTATGGTGGTCACAGTGGTCAGTGGTCACGGTGGTCGCAGGCGTCACAGAGAGTTGCCTTGTCGGCGATGCAGAACATCGAGGCCTCTTCCTTGTCACAGACATCACACTGGATCTCCTTGAACCCTAATTGGGTATTGCAGAAACTTTCCGGTCGTTCCCAGTGGCTTTTCACGCAGTGGGCATCGTGGATGCTCAATACGTATGGTGGTTTTTGATCTGTTTGTGTCTTCCTCTACTTACTTTGTGGTTGATTTTCGATCTGTCTGTATCTTTTCTGGAACCACGCTGATGAGTTTGATCTTTTTGCCTCCATACGTATGGCGGAACGAATGAGGACAAGATGAACGGGTTCGACCCGATCCGAATTATACGGATTGGGCCATACCACCGTGAACCACGTTCAACTGCGGGTCGGGTCGGGTCGGTCTCAAATATTTCTCGGATCGCTCGGTGTGCAGGCCTAACAACCTACATTAATATATGAAAATCCACACATCGCTAGCTGTTAAAAAAGGTATTGAGAAAAGAAGATGGCTATTATTATAAACGATTTTTATTTATTTGTCCGAAAGCAAGAGAAGAATAAATGAAAAGTAAAAAAGGGAAATACAACAACATAGAAGCCAGAACAAGATCTTTTTCTTCCTTTTTCTTTTCTTTAGGGAAAGGCAAAGCTTCTCTCTCTCTCCCTTTTCGTTGTTGATCTTATGGAGATTGACATTTTTTTTTTTCTTTTTTTTGCCGAAGAGCCGGTAGCCACTCGACTTGTGACTCTGTCCCAAGTTTATTGATTAGCCCTTATTTGTGGCGGAGGAATACCATAGTTATATAACCAGCATTTGGGAGCTTACAGATACGCACATAAAAACCCTCCCAAATACAAAACCCAACAACCAATAATAGAATAGCAAAAATCCAAACAAGCCTAAAACCAAGACAAGTCTAAACAGGCCTAGATAAAATAAAAAACTCTAAACCAGCCTAACACCACACTATGAACTAGATACTTGAGAAACTCTATTGATAAAAACTCTAGAGAGATCACCAATTTATTTTTCAAAGAAGATCAAGATCATATAAAAAGAACAAGGATTATTCTAACGGTTAGTTAATCAACAAAAAAAAAGGACTAAGGCTGAAAATATGGTTTATTTATAAAATTTGATAATTGATTTTGAAATGCACAAGTCGGACTCAAGCAGCTAATTACAAGGAAAATCAAGATTTTGAAAATTTTGCTCAAAAAGGAAAATTTTCAATTATTTTCTACAAATAAAATAAGTAATAAAATAAGATTCTTGTAAAAAATATGGCTCAAATCGGAATAAGGATTATTTCTAAAAGTGACAACAAAATATTACTACAAAAGAAAAAAATTACTTACTTAACTGACTATTTGAAGGGAGAAACGAAAAGTAAAACGACTGATTTTGGGTTCAAAATGTAGACCATCATGTAACTTGGTGACATAACATGGTGTCAAAAAGAGCTTTCTGAATTGGGATTATATGTGCGATTTTCATACTTGTAATCAAAATTATGGCTAAAATGTGAATATTGTTAATCGATTATTAATAATATCTCTTCATATAATTATATTATTTCTTAGGATTCATGAGGAATAATAAAAAGCATTCAAATGAATCATGAAATGCATGGAATATTGACTAATATTCCTCGAACGTAACAAACTTCACAAAGTTTTAGTACTTTAGCATAATTAAAACATTCGTGATCGAGGAAGTCGGAGTTAAGGGTAATAATGAAGCGAATAGGGCCATTAACTTGATTCTCATGAGCACAATAAATTAATAAAAATTTTATGTATAGTTATTTTTACGTACTTTTTTGCACACTCCGTTACTATAATTGATTAAGTATTAAAAAAATAATAAGTCAATCACATTAGTAGAGTATATATAAAATACACAAAAATAACTGTACGTAGTATTACTCAACTCCATGAGATTGGTAATCACTAACTCATCCGCATGTAGTGGTACTACATTTATTTGCGTACATACGTACTGATCATGTTTGGAAAAGAAAAGAACGTTAATTGCCAAGGAAACATCAAACATCTGCACCATTTTAGCCCATGCATAATAATCTCCTGATCTAATAAAGTTTCCCAAATTTCTTGCAAACGATAGATCAAATGGTCAGATATTGTAATGTGAATACTGCTGACTTAAATTATGACGATTTTTTCTTTATTTAGAGCGTATACATTTCGCCGAAAATAAACTTTCCAACTTTGATATGCTAAGCGGCGATTCCACTCCGTTGCAAAAAAATTTCATCCTATTACAACGGAAAATTTACTTTTTGTGTCCACTTTATCGTTGAAATAGAGTATACCATTTAACAATCTTGTAATATTCCAAATAGAAAATGAGTTAAACACAACATTTTTCACAACATATTTCACAATAATTTGTTAAATGAGGGGTATTTTTATAAAACTCCTTATAAAATAATATTGTTTTACAAAAACACTCTCATCTTATAATATTGTTGTGAAATGTGTTGTGCGTGTATTATTACTCATTGCAAATTCCCCAATTTTTCCCAAAATTTGGTTAGACCTTATTTCACTGAGCGATGTCTAGCGTTCCAAGCGTCGTCCTTTTTGATTTAAGCAAATCAAATTATAATATTCACATGGACAATTTATGGAGTCTTGTAATATTCATGATTGAAGAAGACCTATCATGATGACTTTATGGAGTGTTACATGGTATGTGTGTGTGTGTGTTATATATATATATAGTGCTTAGCCTGCAAATATATATTTAAACTTTGATATCAATGCTATGTACATACATTTTTTGTCCAATTTATATATGATTGGTAAGTGGCCACAGGGATATATATATATATATATATAAATAGCAGTCCCATTCCAAAAAACTATTTGAAGAACAAAAAAAAGAACCAAACTGTTCAATTGACCCAGCATTAATTGTTGAACATTAAAATGTTACCAAGTCATGCGTTTTGTTATCATCAATTTCATAATATATAAATTGATATGAAACATTGCTGGAAACCATTAATTGCCATAATAAAGAAATACTCAATCCGTGATTTTTCTCGATTCACTACAAACATTTGTGACAAAATTCAAGCAACCAAAAATGCACTACAATTTTTTCCCACTATACATTTGTGACGATGGAATGAGCCGTAGATACGAAAGTTGTTTGCAGTTACACCACCATAAACCTTTTGAGAAGCTTTAGTTGCGTCCCCTTTTGTGGCGATTAGATTTGGAAGGAATTACTTATTTGTGGCAATTTTTGGTATTTTCTGTTGTAGTGTGTCACCTTTTGGTACAATATTTTGGAGATTAATCAATTGATGACAATTAGCCTTTTAATATAATGGAGTTAGTTATTTTTCAATATGAGCTTAAGTCGAGACATGGGTTTAAAATGGGACAGAAACAGTGTCCGATTCATTAAGATAATCCTATTGAGATAATTGATTAAGGTTTTCGACATTTTTTTGTAATGTAAATTCTAGTACACTGCATATATGACACAGAAAAAAAATATTATAAACACAATATATTCATGATATAATAAAAGCTTTATCAATATATCAATCAATAAATAATATAATAATATATGGATGCACACTTTATAGTAAATAAAGATACATACATAGATATTAATTAAGAGTTTTTCTTTTCTTTCATGATTTTCCAAAACATGATGATCATAAGCTTATACTCGACATGAGAGGTTTCTTTTATTTATATATTTTAGGAATCTGAAAGAATTGCAGCGGACCAAAGGAAAAATATGTGATATATATGAAAGCATTAGAACGGGAATTGAATTGATGCTAAATTGACAACAAAAACTAGAGAGAAATTAAATTTATCAATCAAAGAAGAAGACCTGCATACACTAATTCGTACACTACTTATAGATCAGTTGATCTCAGCAATCTCGCCAAAGATAAAGTCAGTCTTACATAGAGTTGATCCTTCAAGTTATTTAGGAACCCAAAATATGCAACTCTCCAATTATGGCTCAAAGCCAAAGGACCACACACTCTCCATAATCCTATAATGAAACCGAGACTCACAATAACATGAAACCATGGAACTGTAACTCCAGTATCTTTCTTCACTTCATGATCAGTGTCCATGTCTTTGTTGCCAATAGTAGTACGTCCATATTCATTTTGAAGCGGGGCGCCACAAAGTCCAGGATTGCCCTCATATGCAGAGGCATCAAAGCTTTGGAGCTGAGTGCCTAATGGTATTGCTCCGTGGAGTTTATTGTTGGCAATGCTCAAGAAACTCAAGAAATGCAGACTTGTAAGTGATGCTGGTAATTCTCCAGACAATTGATTTGAAGAGAGGACTAGATGTTCCAAGTTTGTGAGCTCCGATAATTGGTCTGGGATGTTTCCTGAGAAACTGTTATAGCCAAGATTCAGCACACGAAGAAACTTCAAATTTCCTATCTCAATGGGGATATTGCCACTAAGATTGTTATGCCCAAGTAATATTTCTTTGGAGAGGCGACTGAACAGGCCAACAATATTATTATTTAAGAAAAAAATTGGTGAAAGCAAAGAATAATTACCATCGGGAGCCAATTGTGAGACCAATGCTGGCAATGTACAAAGTTCCTTTGGGAATTCACCTGAAAGGAGGTTATGACTTATATCTAAATTGCCAAGCTTTGGAAGGGTCGATAACCAAATGGGAATTGAACCTGTGATACGATTGGATCCTAGTGAAAGGGTCTGAAGCTTCTTTAGCTTAGATAGCCATATGGGCAATTCCCCGATTAGCTGGCAAAAACTAAGATCCAAATATCGAAGATTGATTCTGGGTGATCATCTGATAAAGTAAAAATCTCTCTCTTTTGTTCTCTCTTAAAATAATATTTAGGCTGTGGATTTGTTAAGTGTTACTCTAGTTTTATATTACATAGTACACTTTACCACCTAGTGAAAATTCTTGAGACTTGTCGATCTGGAGAAACTTGTGGAGCATTATTCTAAGCTAAGCTTGAGGTACTTTCCGCTGTGCTTTCTAACATTTCCAAATTAAAGCATCTGCTCTTTCATATGAACTCTCCAACGGGTTCTTTGCCCGCATCGTTGATGAATTGCACGAATATCATTCGATTGAATTTACAGACAAATTATTTTCAAGGAAATATCACCAACCTTGATTTATCGAGTCTTCATCATCTCACGATGCTCGATCTCAGGAATAACGACTTCACTGGCAATATTCCAGTAAGCATTCCCTCAATCCATCCTCGATGGATTTCTTAATTAGTGTAGCATGTCCTAGCATAGATCGTTCAGCATCCGTTCGAGACCAGTTCATGAATATGGCATATAAAATCGTACAAGAATTAATGATGCTTTAGACTTTATTTGCAGTTTGTATGCATATTCTATATCATCCCAACTTGTTCGTCCAAGTACGTGCTTATGATTCAGATATGAGATGAGATGGGATAATATGATTTTAGATAAAAGATAAAAATTAAATAAAATATTATTATTATAATTTTGAGGTTTAAAAAAATTAAATTAAAATTTTAAAAAGTTAAATTGTTTATTATATTTTATGTGAGAATTTGAAAAATTTATAATGATGAGATAATGAGGGGGGGCTATATATAGCCCCCTACACGGCTAGCCTTAAAGGCCAGGCTTAATCTGCCATTTAATTGGCAGAAACACATGGCTTTAAGCCATGCGTTACAAGCAAATAACGCATGGCTTAAAAGCCATGCGTTAGACAGAGTGAAGGAGGGGTCTGCCCCACTTGGGCGCTCCTCCATTTAACATCTCCCACTCGCACACAGTGGGCATGATCCCAGGTTAGCATCTCTCTAATGTTCTCAATCTTATTCATATAAGTAAATAAGCCGTGCGACCACCAAGCATATCTATAGAAAGGTGGGAGTACATACACTAAATCTCTCCCAAATAAGACTAGCATAGTAACATCTCTAAAGTGTCTGGTTATGTTCTAGACTCATTCGATCGCATCAGTTCAAGCATTTTTGAAACCCTCTTGAGTTTCAGAAAACTCAAAACAATGCTTGACTATCTCTAAATCATTTCAATATGTTCACAACCTTAGTCGCTACCAGTATGTAGTGTCATAGTTTGACGTCAGCAAACACTATCGAAGATGCGATATCGAAAAATCTTCCCTTTGCACTCATATCATTCAATTTTGGTCAAATCGCTTTCCCAGCAACACCTCTTTAGACCATATTAATCATGGCCATAAACAACATGCCAAAGTAGCAGACATTATAACCTCCATCTTGTGACATAGTCAAAAGTAAAGGACACTTAAAAAAAGGAGACTCACACAGTGAGAAAGAGGGGAACCATTTACTCACTTACTCATTTAGTCGAATAAGCACATGTTGTATGAAACACATGCTATGGTGGATTTCTCTTTCTTAAAGAGCATATGTCTATATCAACACCGTACAGATCTTAGTATAGCTGCTCCTTAAGCGTCAAAGTGGATCTCACATCTGGCTAACCACAGGCTACATAGATTGTGGGGTAACCCATGCATAGTCCTCTCATTGGACCTGATCTTAGCTCCCACTAAAACGACATATCTTTGTGTAAACTAACTTATCCATTTAGACAAGTATCTAAGAACACAATGTCTCATCTCTACTCGCTTTTCAAGCGCTAGAGGCGATCGCTCGTGTGAGTGAGCCGATCTAAGCCTGTTGACATATCTTGTATGTGAATTTAGAAAAACAATACGATAAAGACAATAACTGAATCATATTGTATTAATATCCCAAAGGAAAAGTTACATCTTAATGTCATTTGAAACACAAAATACATTTACAGTCTACGCAGTCCCAGATTCCTAACATGAGCCTCAAAGACATCTCTTGCTATGGGCTTCGTTAAGGGATCAACAACCATGCGACTTGTAGAGAGGTGTTTCAAAACCACTTCCTTTTGCGCTACCGTGTCTCTGATGTAGTGATATCTGATATCTATGTGTTTGGTTCTTCCATGGTACTTAGAGTCCTTAGCATATGCGAGAGCAGCCGTGCTATCGCAGAACATTATCACCGGATTTGAAGAATCTGTGCCAATGTCTAAATGCTTGAGGAATCTCCGTAACCAAACACCTTCTTGAACTGCTGCAAAACAAGCTATGTATTCTGCCTCCATGGTGGATAAAGCTATACAGGGTTGTTTCTTGCTGCTCCATGTAATGGCGCCATTGTTAAGCAGAAAGGCATACCCAGTAGTTAATTTATGCTCATCTAGGTCACTGCCCCAGTCGGCATCGCTGTAACCTTTCAGCTGCAAATCTGAACCTTGATAACACAGCACATAGTCTGCAGTTCCCTTGAGATATCACATAATCCTCTTGACTGCTTTCCAGTGAGCCAGTCCGGGGTTAGATTGAAATCTACTCACTAAGCCAACTGCATAGCATATGTCAGGCCGAGTACACATCATTGCGTACATTAGACTACCCACAGCATTAGTATAAGGGACACGAGCCATCTTTTCCTTTTATATTTGAGTCTTAGGACACAACTCTTTAAATAAGTTCTCGCTTTTTGCAACAGGGGCGTCAATGGGTTTACATTCATTCATTAGGAAACGCTCGAGGACTTTCTTTATGTAAGTCTGTTGGGACAAGCACAAAAGTCTCTTTGAGCGATCTCTGTAGATCTTAACTCCCAGAATGTATTCTGCTTCACCCATATCCTTCATCTCAAAATTGAAGGATAACCACTCTTTTGTGGCGACTATCAACCCTTTATCATTTCCAGCTAGTAGTATGTCGTCAACATATATTGACAACATAATGAAACTCTTCTTGGACCTTTTGACATAAACACAATGGTGCTCTGTGATCATCGTAAACCCATTCGAAAGAATGGCTCGATGGAATCTGAGGTTCCATTGCCTAGATGATTGTTTTAGGCCATATATTGATTGTTTGAGCTTGCACACTTTGCGCTCTTGACCTTTGACCACAAAACCCGTTGGTTGATCCATATAGATCTCCTCATCTAATTAAACATTGAGAAATGCTGTCTTAACATCCATTTGGTAGAGTTCCAAATCCATATTTGCTACTATAGCTAGAATCAGGTGAATTGAAGCAAACCTCACCACTGGTGAAAAAGTTTCCTCATAGTCTATACCCTCTTGCTGGGTATATCCTTTCGCCACTAAGCGAGCTTTGTACTTATCTATTGATCCATCCGACTTGCGTTTGACTTTAAGAACCCATTTGTTCCCAATAGTCTTACGCTCTATCAGTAGATCAACCATATCCCAGACCTGGTTTGTCTTCATAGACTCAATTTCATTATTAAGAGCTTTCATCCACTCATCTTTAGTAGAAGATGAGAGAGCCTCATGAATTATCCTAAGCTCATCATCATCATGCGAAGCTACCATTAAAGCTTCCCCTTCAATGTCAAAACGACGACGGGGAATACTTTCACGTGTACTTCTACGCGGCTGAGATTGTTGTGATTAATTGACAAGCAGTGTGCTCCCACTCGGATTTAAGTCCCTTTTATCATTTATAGGAGCTTGAAGAATTTCTTCCTCATTCTCAACTAAATTCCTTGGAGCACTTTCCTCTTGTTCCACAATCTCATGAAGTTCTAAACTCCTATCAACCTCACCTTTACTTGAAAATTCATTTTCAATGAAGTCCACATCTCGTGATTCAATCTCAGTTACAATTTCATCAGTTTGTTCACCTATTAACACATACCCTCTAGAGTGTTCTGAGTACCTTATAAAGATACACTTTTTTCCTCTAGGGGCTAATTTTTCATACTTATGAGAAAGATCATGAACAAAACTCGTTGAACCCCATGGCCGCAAGTTACTCAAATTGGGCTTCTCGCCAGTCCATAGTTCATATGGGGTAGAAGTTACTGATTTGAAGGGCACTCGGTTAAGAATGTAGATAACAGTCAAAAGTGTATCCCCCCAAATAGAAATTGGTAGGTTTGCTTGCACCATCATTGATCTAACCATCTCAAGCAGTATTCAATTTCTCCTTTCCGCCACGCCATTTTGTTGTGGTGTACTTGGCATCGTTAGCTGTCTTTTGATTCCTTTTTCATCACAGAGCCTTTTAAATTGGTCAGAGAGATATTCTCATCCTCAATCAGTTCTTAGAGTTTTTAAACTTTTATCTAACTAATTCTCGACCATTCTTAGATATCGCCTAAAACATTCCAATGCTTCAGATTTATGAGAGATTAAGTAGACATGACCGTAACGTGAAAAATCATCTATAAAAGTGATGAAGTAGACACCTCCGTGTCTTGCCCTCACACTCATTGGACCACAGATGTCTGAGTGGACTAATTGCAGTGGAAAAGACGCCCTAGTGGCTTTTCCAAACGGTTTTCTCTTAACTTTTCCCATTAGACAATGTTCACACGTGGGCAAGATGACCTTAGTGAGATTGCCTATCAGGCCTTCTCTAGCTAATCGAGTCATTCTATCTTGCCTTATATGGCCAAGCCTAGCATGCCATGTGTGTGAATCCAAATAATCAATAGATTAAGAAAGAAAAGCAATAGATTCATTTATATTAGAATAAACCAAATCCAATATCATAAAACCGTCTTGAAGAAAAGCATTGCCATCAAACACATGGCCCAAATGAAAGGAAACATAATTGTTCTAAAAAACAATCCGAAATCCAAGTTTTAATAGAGTAACAACTGAAAGTAAGTTTCGTCGGATCTTGGGAGCGTATAGCACATTGTGGAGGAAAAGAGTGCGGCCACCCCGCAAGTCCAGCTTGTAGGTACCAAGTCCCAGTACCTCCACGCTAGCTCCATTCCCCACCTTGATATCACGGCTCCCAGTTGGAATCCGGCGATACTCCACAAATCCGACTCTATCTCACGCTATGTGCTCGGTCGCTCCTGAATCAACAATCCACAAAGGATAGGAGTCAGCAACCATCACATGGCTAGTTACAAAAACAATGCGAGAAAAGTCAAAGTGTACCTTCTTCGGCTCAGTGCAGTCACGAGCGAAGTTGCCAATCTTTCCACAGTTGAAGCACTCTAATTTTGACTTGTTTTTCCTGCGCTTGCCCCTCTTGGTGCTCTGAGAAGTTCCTGGCACTTTTTTAATATGTCCAGCAGCTACTCTATTCTTGGACTTCTTGTACTTAGGCCTTGATGCCTTGCGCGAACCAGCATTAGCCACATAGGCCGTATGATTGGGCTTGGCAGCCTCTAGGCGCTCAGCCTCCAATTCCAAGTGACGTGAGACATCATCAAAATCTTTGATATTCTCGTTATGTGTCAGGTTCTGGCTTATATTCTCCCAAGAATTCGGTAGTGATCTTATCACTGCCTATACTTGCTGTTCATCTGTCAGGTTGTTTCCTGCCGACTTAAGTTCACGGATCATAGTTGACATAACCCTAAGATGCTGCTTCATCATGTGGTCAGAGCGCATCTTATAAGAGTCGAACCTAATGGTTAATCCACACAACCTAGTGGCTGAAGTTCCACCAAACTTCAACTTCAAAGCCTCCCACATACTTTGGGCTGTGTTATAGACCTCGAACTCACACATCAGATCATTGTGCATGCTGCTTAACATTATGCGCGCGCACCGATTTTTCTTAGCCCATTGGGTATAGGCTTGTTGATCTATCTTGTGTTGTTTCGAGTTCCCTTCCCCGGGCATAGTAAGGGTGTGAGATAAGGCCTCCAAGACCTCTTGCTCATCTAAGACATATTGGATGTTGCGATACCATATGTCATAGTTTTCCCCATCTAATTTCTCCCATTTGTTTAAGTCGACAACAATATTCTTGGATGCCATTTCACTACAATACACAAAGAAGGGATATTACTCACTCACCTAAAAAATCTGTCGCATCCTTTCAAGTTAGAAAAAGAATAATTTAGACATGTCGCAAGATCGAAAAATCGCTAGGCTTCAAAATCATCTCTTGCGCCACAATATCCAATTATTAGATTTCTAGCTCAATTCTCGCGCAAATTTTTTAAAACAAATATGGGAGAATTTATCATCATAAATCCCAACCATACTCCCACTATCTTAAGTAGTCATCTAGGCCTAGTCACATATAAAGACATAACCTACTAAAACCGCAGTAACCTTTTGAGCCAGTCTACAAAGACAGCTACCCAAACCATGGCAATCTGTTGGGCCAGTCTACAAAGACAGCCAGACTACAGCAACCTATTGGGCCAGTCTACAAAGATGGTTCATATGAGACCATTACAGTCCATTTTTCTTGTTCCATCAGTGCATTTATAGTTTTTACTGGGGCCACTGTAGTCTTTTTGGCTATACAGTGCATTTACAGTTCTTACTGGGGTCACCATAGTCTTTTGGCTATACAGTGCATTTACAGTTCTTACTGGGGTCACTGCAATTCTTTCAGCCTATCATTCACACTGACAATTCTAATTAAGACTACTTAGTAGGATTTTTCTATTTTATCACTAAAAGAAATAAAGACTAATGTCTAAACATTCAAGTTTAACATTCATAGATGATAAATAATCATATTTCCACATGTTCAATACACACATACATGTTATCACATTTAATCTAAAAATTAAATAAAAGATCACATGTATTATGACATTATGGTAAAAAAAGTAGCATGAAAACAATAATCACATGTTATCATATTTAATCTACAACATTAAATAAGAGATCACATGTAACATAACAATAGATCTAAGCATATATTAAATCATGCCAAAAAAAAAAAAGATCCTTTTTTTTTAAACAAAAAAAAAACTATTATACAAAACATTTAAAACCCCCACCTAAACCAAAGAACATTCGCAGCCCAGTGGTGCGCCCTCTCCTTAGTTTAATAGTAGGTCTTGGGTTCCAAACCCATTGTGCCACTTTATGTTTTTTTTTTTTTTTTGGTTTTTAATAAAAAAAACTTACAGAAAAAAACATTGGGCTGAAAAGCCCAGTCCCTTTTTTTCTTTCTTCTTAAACCCAAAACATAGTGGGCCGAAGGGCCCAAGCCCAACCCGGCCCATCAGAGGGTAGATGACTCAAGTCATCTTCTTCCTCTCGCAAGTTACTGTTCATGTGAACAGTAACTCCTCGAAAAAAAAAATCCCAGCTGCCGTTTATGGACGTCACCAGCGCCGTCGATAGCCGAAAACTGCTTCCAGAGGAAGCTGGGTGGTGCTGGCAGCACCCCTCTGGTGCGTGCAGCACCAAGCCAGTGCTGCTCTGATGCGCGCAGCATTGAGCTGGCGCTGCTCTGGTGCGTGCAGCACCGAGCCGGTGCTGGCAGCACCCCTCTGGTGCGTGCAGCACCGAGGTGGTGCTGCAGGTGCCTCCACGGTGCATGGAGCACCGTGGGCACTTGCTGGTGCGAGAGGTACCGTGGTGCACGCAGCACCATCACAAAGGTGCCGTGCAGCACCCTCCGGTGTGCGCTGCACCTCCCACATACAGGTGGTGCACGCTGTACCACCGAGAGCAGAGGTGGTGCTCGCTGCACCACCGTGTGAGGATGGTGAGCGTAGCACAGCTGCACAGCGGTTCAACAAACTTTTTTTTTTCTTATTAAAAAAAAATGCAGCACCACATGTGAGCCAATCACATAAAAAAAAAAACACAATCACAGTTTACATGCATATGCCAAAAAGAAACTGGAAGCAATTATAAAATCTCTGATACCAATGTTAGAAAGCACAGTGGAAAGTACCTCAAGCTCAGCTTAGAATAATACTCTACAAGTTTCTCTAGATCGACAAGTCTCAAGAATTTTCACTAGGTGGTAAAGTGTACTACGTAGTATAAAACTAGAGTAACACTTAACAAATCCACAGCCTAAATATTATTTTAAGAGAGAACAAAAAAGAGAGATTTTTACTTTATCAGATGATCACCCAGAATCAAAGAGGGGGGGCTATATATAGCCCCCTACACGGCTGGCCTTAAAGGCCAGCCTTAATCTGCCATTTAATTGGCAGAAACGCATGGCTTTAAGCCATGCGTTACAAGCAAATAACGCATGGCTTAAAAGCCATGTGTTAGACAGAGTGAAGGAGGGGTCTGCCCCACGTTGGCGCCCCTCCATTTAACAGGATAGCTTTCCAATATTTAGAGGCAGCTTGCCACTCAATTGATTGTTGTAAAACTCAACGTTGGTAAGCTTGGTAAGGTTGGGGATGCCATTGCTAATGGACCCTGAAAGATTATTGGAATGTATGGAGATTTCTTCCAATGCTGTTGCACTATATATATCGTGCGGAATAAACCCAGAGAGAGAATTATAACCTGCCCTAAAGATCTCTAGTTTGGAACACCCCCCCTAGTCCACTAGGAATTTGGCCACCATGATCATTGAAAGAGAAATCCAAGAGCCTGACAAAGGGAGAAGTAGTGCAAGGAAAAGAAGGGATAGGGCCTGTTAAACTGTTGTTTTTGGGAATGAGCTGGGTCAAGTTCCATGCTTGTTGGAGGAATGAGGATTGGAATGTCCCTTTGAAGTGATTGCCAGACATGTCAATTGTTTGATTAATGGAGGTTGGCCATCCATTAGATGAACTGCCATTAGAAGAAAATAGCAAGGACATGTCTCCACATAGAAGGTTGTAGCTCAAATCAAGGACCTTGAGTTGATTTAAGGATGAAAAGAATCCAATAGGTAGAAGATAAAGTGAATTGTAGGAGAGATTGAGGTGAGATAGAAGTGTGAGGTTACCGATAAAGGGAGATATATTCCCTTTTAGGCCTTTAGATGGTAGCCAAATGTGGGTGACATGACCTTTAGGATCACAAGAAATTCCTTCCCAATGGCAACAATAAAAGGAAGACCAATTTAAAGGTTGGGATGAGGACTTGAAGGGCAAGGACAAGATCAAAGAGTTGCAGTCTAATTGGTTGCATGCATGATTTCTACCGAGAAATCCGAAGAGAAAGATCAAGGTGATGAAGAGAAGATCATGAGGTGATCTCATGTAATCTTTTATAGTTCTTGTATGCCAGAAGAAGCACAAGTAATTGATTACTTTTGTTGAGACCAAAGATATGAAGATCGAGCAAAGTGCTAGGAAGAAGCAAGAGATTAAAGGTTTAACTACATTCTATGTTATTGCCGATTGTTGTTTATATATATAGATCATATGCTTATCGTTTACTCTCGTAATTCCTTCTTCATATTAATTTATATTATATTAAGGAGCCACTAAGAACAAATAAATAAAGCTAATATATACATATATATTAAGAAAGAAGACCTAAAGATGTAAAAGTAAAAGAGATATCGGAAACCATAGTATAATATATATCCATATATCAAGTGGAATGTGTGAAAAACGCTTCAAATCAACTATTCTCCCGGCCCGGCCCGGCCCACTAAAGACACTTCTCAGTTTTCATACACTGAATGGTACGTTGATTCCATTAAACAATACGCGTTCCTAAAACTAAAAATGATTGCTAACTCAAAGGTAATTTCCTCAAGCAACAAAGTCAATATTGGCAACAAAAGTCATTTTGATTCTCCATATACCGCCATTGTAAAATTTTCGAAATTCATCCCCCATGATATATAGATATATATTGACCGAACCACCCTGGCTCCTGTCTGATTTCTTTTTTGGAACAGACAAAATCGTTGCGAAGGAAAATCTGTGCACCATGATTACAAACCCCATGCATTCACAGGTGGACAAGTGTCAAATATGATCAACAGCTAATAAAATGGAGGAGGAGTGTGCCTTTTTATGGTGGGCTTTCCGGCATAATTTGGAGGTTAATTAATATTTTATGAAGGCGGCTAGCTTTTCTAGTGGAGTTTGGTTATGTTTCTGAATGGAATAAAGTCAAAAGACATGAACAGTTGCAATCAAATGTTCAAATTTAGGTTTGAGTTCATAAACATTATGAGATCTTGGAAAGTTTATTTATAAAGAATTGATAGGAATGATCAAGACGCAACGTTTTCATTTGCCTTTTTTTTTTTAAATAATCGGTCTGTCTTTTTGGACCTTTTTCTAATCATCACATACACAGCTGTTGTTGGTTCTCTCCATTTTGAAGGTTGGAAAAGTATGGCTCATGGCCATCTAGAAAGATGTCAGTGGGAATCCCAAAACCATGTAGAATGCGCGCACCTTACCAATTCTAGTTTGTGAAAGTAGCGTTTTCCTTCTATTTTTGATAAGTAATACATGAATTCAGGATCGATCTTATATTGCTGATTAAACCATTGAAAAAGATGAGTACTGTCTGAAATATATACAACAGTAGCTGTTTGCTGTTTTCCCTTGTGAATATATTCTTAGACCTGACGTGATCGAGAGTTATGCACCCAACAAGCAGAGTGCATAAGTTTGTTAATAACCTTTAATGGATAAAAAGAAGTAAACTCAAGAATCTTTTAGGGGCCGGTCGGCTATGTCTAGATCCGGTCCACTCTTGCGCTCCTGATTCAGTACTCTCGCTTGCAGACCAACATCTACATAGAAATAAACGGAAGTGTAATAGACTTCCAATTAAGCCTGGAAAACAAATGGTATTTAAGGAAATAAATGAATTGCTAATATGCTTATCCAATATTTTTAACTTCGAATAACCCAAAAACTGAATTGTTTTAAATTAAAAAGTGACTGTACATAGAGTTTTTGTAGATATTAAATTGGGATTTTTATTTATTTTTTTAACATGAGAGATTTTAAAACAAAAATACAACAAATCACACTACATGTAATTTTAAATTAAAATTCATACGTCGGTAAGTACTTATAGTAAGAGCACTAGTAGTGGGCTCAACAAAGCTAAAATATAGCTAAAGAATAGCCAGAAATGTGGAAAAAAGTCCTACAATGGACTCAACAAAGCTACATTAAATTTGGCCTTTAACCAAATGGCTAGCCAAATTTGTTGAGCCAACTTCACTAGCTAAACATTATTTTTAGAGTAAAATAATGCTGGATTCTTCTTTCACTTTAATTCTTCTGGTTTTATTTGTTTTTTTGATGCGATTTCTGCAGATTGGATTCTTAAGCTTTGATTGATTTTTTTCCTACATTTTTTATGCGATTTCTGCAGCTTTGATTCTCAAGCTTCTTTCACATTTTTGATGCGATCGTTACTGCATTTAAACCATCAAGAGGGCATAGAGTACATCAAATTAATAAATAAACACATAAAAAAGGTTATAACATTTGCAATTTATTAAACATTTACTGTTGTCCAAAAAATTAATATTTTAATAGAATGGTGAAAGATTTGTTGAGCCTATTATTTGATGTTGTAAAAAGTGACTAGCTAAAATTTGTAAAAGTGAATTGTTTAGCTAAATTTTAGCTAAAGATTGTTGAGCCCACTACTAGTGCTCTAAGTATTGCAAAAGAGTTGATTATTGAATCTACAAATAGGGTGTTATGTGGAAATTATAGTAAGTACTTAGGTCTTCCTATTGTGGTAGAAAGGTCAAAATATAACACATTCAGATGCCTGAAAGAAAAAGTTTGGCAAAGGATTATTAGCTGGAAATCAGATATGTTATCATCTGCAGGGATGGAGATTCTTATTAAGAGTGTTTTGCAGGCCATTCCTACTTACATTATGAGTGTGTTCAGGTTGCCATCTAATTTATTAAAAGAGATTGAATCTATGTTTTCTCGGTTCTGGTGGAGTCATAAGAAGGATGAGAAGGGTATTCATTGGAGAAGTTGGGTAAAATTAGGAGAGGTAAAAAACAAATGAGGACTTGGGTTCAGAAGCTTAATTAGTTTTAACCGAGCTCTATTGGCTAAATAAGTATGGAGATTGATACAAGAGCCTAAGTCTTTGGTGGCACATGTCTTTTAAAGGCAAATACTTCAGAAACTGTGACATACTGGATGCTAAATCTGGTTCTTCTCCATCTCATATTTGGAGGAGTATTTGGTCTTCTATTAGATTGACCAAAGAAGGAGTAGTTTGGAGGGTAGGAAATGGACATAGTGTACGTGTTTGGCATGATAAATGTCTCCCAAAACCTACTACTTATGAAGTTCAAACTCCTATTAATAGGCTGTCTGCGGATGCTACAGTTGCTGAATTAATTGATATTGCTAGTGCCAAGTGGAAGACTGATTTGATAATGGAAGTGTTTAGTTTAGAAGATTGTAGTATACCTATAAGCTCGAGGGATGTTGATGATAAATTGATTTGGGCTAAAAGTGCAAAATGTGTTTTTTCAGTAAAAAGTGCTTATTTTCTAGATTGCTCATTGACAAAACAGTATATTGGGGAGATTTCGAATGGTGAGACAGCTGTTGTAATGTGGAGGAAAATATGGCATTTGAAGGTTCCAGGGAAGGCTCTTAATGATATTCTTTCTACAAAATAGATGTTAAGGAAAAAACAGATTCTGGATGATGGATTGTGTCCTATCTGTCAGCATACTGAGGAAACTGTTATACATGTTCTTTGGACCTGTCCAGCTTCTATGGATGTATGGAGGGAGAAAGATAGTCCTTTAAACAAGTGGAGCTCAAATTATCTAGATTTTAGTATGTTGTGGAGCAATCTGTGTAACAGATTATAGTCTAGTTGGTTCAGGTTGTTGCTATTCTATACAAGATTTGATCTAGAAGAAACTTTTTGTTTTTAATAACAAGTTTATTACTCCACTTGCTTTGATTAGATCTGCTTTGAATGATTTAGAAGTGTTTCAAGATGTTCATCTGTGCTCCATCACTGCTGCAGAGAGTATTCATCAACAGGTTGCTGATCTGTGTTGGAGTCCACCAACTGAGTCTTTTTATAAGTTAAATTTTGATGCTGCATTTGATTCTGAAAAGAAGTTGGTGGGTATTGGTATTGTGGTAAGAAATTGTAGGGGTGAGGCTATGATTGTGGTTACTGCTCCAAGAAGTCATGTATATTCTGCTTATTTGGCAGAATGCTATGCTCTGATAAGAAGCATCCAGTTGTACATAGAAATAAGGCTGCAGCAGGTAGTGATCGAGGGAGATGCAAAGTCAGTAATAAAGGATGTTATTGGTCAGTCTACTAATAGTTCTTGGCAAGCAATTCTGATTGAAGACGTCAAATATTTATTAAAGGGAATGAATGGTTGAAAGCTGAGCTTAGTTAGGAGAGGTAGAAATAAGGTTGCACATATTGTAGCTAAGTTAGGCATGTTATCAGATTCTGAGTTGGTGTGAATTGAGGATTGTCCTCCTGAAGTTAGGTATGCTATTTTGCTTGAGTTATCTTGTAATGACTGATTTTTCAATGGAATTATTTTCTTCTAAAAAAACAAATAAATAAATTCATACATCGGTAGCTTAATTATTTAGATAGTCATTTTTCAACAATATTAAATAATAAATTTTCTAAATCTTTCACTATTTCATTTAAATACCTATTCGTAATTTTCATTTATTTTAATTTTATAAATGATAATTAAAATATTTATTCATTTTCAAAAAAAATAAATATTAATTTTTTACGTTTATATTATTCCAACAAATATAATTTTTTAATGGTCTTATTTTTTCAACGACCGCATAAAAGTCATGGTTCAAAGCTAAGTTTGAATTTGTCATAACACAAACACTAGGGCCTCAATGTATGAACCTAAAATAAAAGATGGCTCTGCGCTTCTAATTGATTTAATTTTTAATGTTAAGTTGAATAATTAGGTTTTACATAAAAATGTGTATATTAATGACTCCACAACGTGTAGCTCACAAATTATATTGCTAGATTATCGTAAAGCAAAAACTCTCATGCACAACGTGTACATCACAAAATAGCAAACACAAACGAGAAGAAAAGAAAAACCCACATGTAGAAAGTGGGAAGAATATATTAATGAGAAAAAAATGTATGCGCAGTCGTTTTGGCAGGATACAATTGGCCAGTCAAAAGTCCTAAAACTAAATTTAATATATATAGATTTGGAGAATTTGTTGTTGGTGTATTTTGAGTTGGCTAGCTAAATTTTATCTATAGCAAGCTCACTATAAGTGCTTTTAAGCACTTATTCCTCTATGCTCAACTAATCCCGTCCATGCTTCTTGTTCGTGTACCTTAATTAGAAAATAATAAAGATAATTGGATGAGTTATCAAAACTCAATAAGCAGCAAATCTATACAACATGAGTTAGTTACATAATATAGAAACAGACAATTTTGAAAAAAGAGCGGTGGTATTTTCAGAATTATTTCATATAATAATATATACAAAAGACTTTAGACTTAAGCATACTGAAACAATATTAGAAATAGAAATAGAGGCGATGTTTACCCCATTGGTACAAAGATGTGCTCTTACAATTCTAATTTTCTTTTTCATTTTTTTGTAGTTTTTATCATTATTTAAGTTTTTACTTTTCTTGATAGTTCTTTAATGACTATTTTTCATGTTTTTAATTTAAAGTTATATATGTCAGTTTTTTTATACATAGAGAGAATGTAAATTACAAGTTTTCTTTTTCTTTTTCTTTTTTCTTCTTCTTTTTTTTCCTTTTTTTTTTTTTTTTTTTTTTGTAGTATAAAAGAGTAATTGTTATAAATTCATAATTTAAGGAGATTGCAAATCGAAAAATAGTTTGAGAAGGTTTTATGTATTTTAATCCTTTTTGTCTTTTACAACATATATAATTATGGTTGCACATGGACAAAAAATTAATTACCCTTTCAATTTAATTTCTATCAAGTCCACGTTTAACAATAGGTTTGGTTTGGTTCATATTATCATTACATTTTTCTCAAACTCTTATATAAAATATAATAAATAATTTAAATTTTTTAAATTTTGAAATAAAAAATTATAATAAAAAATTATATTCTAATAATATTTTATTTTATTTTTAATTTTTATCTCGTTTCATTTCACCTTATTTCATCTATATAACCAAACGTTGGCTTAAAAATTTTACTTTTACATGTACTTTCATTGTATAAGTTGCTGTTTTTGAAAATTATTAAAGAAAAATGGAGCTGATTTGCTGGATTTAAATGCACATTCAAAAAACAAATAAAGATAAAATATTAATCATAATAATGATAATAATAATAATAATAATTTATTATTTTATAGAGAATGACGGCTAATTTTGAATAGATTAGTCAAAATTTAAAAAGTCGTATGTTTAGCAAATAAAAATAAAAAAATAAAAAAAGGCTATACGAATGCTTAAGTCAAAATTCAAAGCTAGTGGTCCTATAAGTTTTTTTTTTTTTTTTTTGAATGACGTATCACTTTCAAAAATAACATTATTGAAATTAAGTTCATTACAAAGTTCTATGACTCTAAACAAAGCAAAACATTAAACTAAAAATGGTTTTGAATGGAATGGCTTGTTAACAAATACAGTTGCCAATATCTCTCCTTCATGAGCACGCACAATCACCCAAATTCCCATTTTCCTTGCACCTTCATCCACTGCTGCATCACAATTGGCTTTAATAAAACGTTCGGTTGGTCTCTTCCATCTTTGAACTATAGGCCTTTCGGACCCCCCTTGAGAACCCCCTGCCCTTTATCCTGTGCTTCATGAAACAACACCAATAACTCATCAGTACCTTGGATTATCTTCCTAGGATCCACCATCTTGCCTTGAAACAGGAAGTTATTTCTTCTTAACCAAATCCTCCACATAGCAACAGCTACCCATTTCAGCTCAGCTTTTGTCAAACAATCACTCAGTCTCTTCCATAGCTCCATGAACTTACTTTCATTCACACTCCATTTCTGAACTGGACTAGTATTGTCCACCCAAATATCGTCGGTTGCAATACACCTCCACAGCACATGAGTGACCGTTTCTTCCTCTACCTTACAGATCATACACATAGGATCCTTAAGAACTTGTTTCTTATAAAGGTTCTTTCTAGTTGGCAATACGTCTTGACATGCTTTCCACAAAAAATATTTCACTGTCTCTGGAATCTCTAAACTCCACATCCTCTTCCAGCATTTCTCCAATCCACTCGCCACTGATGATTCACCCTTCTTCATTCTCTATTGTTGCATTGCAGCATAATACCCACTTTTCATAGTATAAGTCCCATCATTTGTATGCCCCCAATAACATTTATCAGGACTTCCAAAACGGCTAATCGGTAAATTACAAATGTGCTCAGCTTCCTTATTCTCAAATATTTCTGTTATGAGTTCTTTGTTCCAGCCATGACCATCACTATTAATAAGCATATGAACTGAAGCATCTTGATCTAACACCTTTATTTGAGATTAAACACAGAAAGTAGTTGGAGATTGGAGCCATTTATGCCCCCAAATCCTTATTTGCTGACCATTGCCCACTCTCCACCTTAGTCCTTCTTTCAACAACCCAATGGTAGACCATAAGCTCCTCCAAATCAAAGATGGACCCCTGTCTAGTTTAGATTCCATGATATTCTTTTGTTTGTAGTAATTTTCTTGAAAAATTTGAGCAACCAAAGAGGAAGGAAACTGCATCATGCCCCAACATTGTTTGGCAAGTAAGGCTTTATTAAAGCTCTCAAAGTTCCTAAACCCCATACCACCCTCATTCTTAAGTTGAAATTAAGATCAACCATTCTTACAAGTGGTTTTAGGGCTAATTTAAGTACTAGAGTATTATAAAAATATTTGATAATTATTTATTATTATTTATTATCTATTTTTTATTACTTTTAACCAACTAGTCAAGTTTGATAGGCCTTAGAAACGATTTAAAAAGTAGGGAGATAATTAAACTAATTTGTTTATTGGATTCCTTCATTCTAACGCATGTAATTAACAAGGTTAGCCGGTTAGGTTACACAACCTATGGCCACAGGCCCATATTCAGGCCTCATTTGTTTTCATAATTATTTTTGTTTTATCCTATTTATTCATTATAATTTTTTAAATTTTTTATAAAAAATAAAATAAATAATTTAAGTTTTTAAAATTTTAAAAAATATATATTTTAATAATATTTTATCAATTTTTAACTTTTATTTTTACTCAACCGACTGAAAAACAGACCGAAGAATGTGAACGTTAATAAAAAAGGTAAATGACGGTGCAGTCGTACTGGAGAACTGCCATTCTTCAAAGACGTTTGGATGGAATTGTCTAGTGGTTAGGTAAGACCATATTGCATGCATTTACTAACGGTAGTTGGCAAGTTGAAAATTACTAGATGACACCGTATAAGCAGAGAAGATGCGGAGGATATGGAATTCACAAAGCCTATGTTGAAAAAGTGGGTTGATGAGCTGAAAGATGCCGTCCATGATAATTAGTAGGACCATATTGTTGCTTGCGTGAGAAAAGTAGATGACAAACTGACAGCCATAGTTTCAGCTAAGATTAAGAAAAATAAATAGAAAAGCATTAGGTTTATTTTTTGATTAAATTAAATCTATAATTCAGTATAATTTAATTTAAAATATTAATTTAATTATATAATAAAAATATTTTTATAATTGAACGTCAAATTAATTTGATTTAAAGATTAATTTAATTTAAAGATTATTTTGTTAGAATTGGTTGGAAGTGAGTTTAGGAAAACCAGCGAAACATACAAATAGGTAAAGAGCATTCATTTGAACTCAGTTGTTTATGGCAACTTCTCTCTCTCCAGGCAAAAAAGTATCACCACTGCTTAGGTATTTTCTCTCATTCACTAGCCAGAAGGGGGTTGGAGGTTAGGCTCCACCCACCCTCCCCTTGTCTGCCCTTTTCCGAACCTGTTTTACAGTTGTTTTCCTTATTTTTCTTTAATTTTTTGTTCATAGTACCAAAATATGTTAATCTGTTGTTTTTCTGCCTCCTTCGATAGACATGCACCCCACCCTAGATTCTCCAACCACTAAGGCAAAAGAAAATAACTCTCCACTGCAGCTTCTAGCCATAGTTTTATAGTTTGTTTATCAAACTATGTAAAAACTATTTTAAGCGGCTTCCTCTTACAAGAAATGAGAGGGAGAAAATTTTTTGGCTCCAGATCATTTTGTTTTTAATTTCTCTTATATTGTATCTATTGATTTTGGAAAAATTGTAGAGAGCTCCCACCCCCATCAAACTTGCTATGTTTTAATATTTTAATTCATTTATGATATGCTTACTTAAACAAAACAAAAAAGTAGTTTAGTTCATTCACACTGGCACAACATTCTATACAGCTTTTACCTAAAAAAAATGCTCTGGACAACCGGCTGCGTCCCCGCCGTGTCCTCGCATCTTACGTGGCAAAATAATTAGACGACGTCGTTTTGTTGTTTTTGCGCTGGAAGAGAAGGGGCTCTGGTCTCCATTCCCATTTCGCACAACAACATTTATCTTTCTATATTCTCTTTTTATTTTTTCCATCCCCACAATTACCTTTTGTCTTCTCCAAGCTGCAGACGCTCTCTTCGTCTTCTTCACATAGCCACGAAAACACTAATCTCCAAGCCACAAAATAGATGCTTTTTCGTCTTCTTCACATAGCCACCTTCGTCATCGCTGTAGCATTCTCTTGCTTTTTGAGATTTTCCTTGATGATCTCCTCCACTGAAACTCCATCATAAATTTCACCTTCTTCTACATCTTCGACCTTAGTCTTATCCTTCCCCATCTCACCTAGTGTTTCCTCAATACCCTCAAAATTATTTTTCTCAAATCAATTCAACTCAACAATGACCATAAATTAAAATCTTATTCAAAATCCTATAATCACCAACAAATTCAACATTGACTTGATCTCCATTGGATCTTACAAATTACAAAAAATTATGTTGGGAGTTTTTTGTTCATTTTCTCAAAGATCGGATCGACATAATAAATTATAATTGAGTTTAAGAGAGAAAAAAGATTCAAAATCGTATTAGAACTTGACGTCAAATTTGATTTGAGAAGCTTGGAATGTTTGATGCAGTGGGGGGTTCTAGGGACGGTTGTCCCTATAATTAGGCCTGCAACCCGATCTTGCATAACCGGGTTTGAGGCCAACTCGACCTGCATAAACCCATTTATGGTGCCAAACCGATATGACCCGATCTGATCAAAATAAACTCGAATCGAATCGTATGACCCGACCTTTGAAAAATAAAATCTACTTTCTACCCGTTGATTTACAATCTACCCATCGATTTACAAAATATCTCCTAGATCTAAGATGACAACATTATAGTAAACTAACATTCATCCTCAATCTTAAGAGAAGATCCCAAAAATCAAAAATTGAAAAGGGCAGAAATCGTCTTCTTTATGAACTTGATGCAGTCGGCATGGCTTCGCTGTGGTGAGTCTTTTTTTTTGTCTTTCTATTTTTTTTTTTTAACAAAGCCCAGAGCAATTTCAATGTGTATTCCTTGTTTTTGGTCGACTACTACCAGTTTTGAAAGTATCAAATGCATGATTTGAAGGCTAAGAATCATGAGATGGCTAGATCTCTGATTCTCTTGATCTACCAATTTTAAAGGGGGGAAAAAAATGAAAAGTTTCAAAATGAAACTCATCCTCTACTCCTTCAAGACCCATTAAAAGAAAATTGATCCATCACTCCTTCTCCACCATGCTTCCGCCACCACCACCACAAGATGCCATCATGAAAGTCATTCTCTGCTCCTTCGAGACCCAGGTGGGAAAGCCAGCCAAATAACTTGAAAACTTTTTCAGCTGATCTCGAATGAGCCGAGCTTTTTTAGTTTGTTTCGATGGACCAATTAGCAACCAAGACACTAGTCTTTCAGTCGAAATTGATATGGGATTTGAAGGCAATGAGGGTAGTAACAGATAACCCAAGAGTGGGAGAATCCATGCCTTCGCTCACTCATCTTCCTCCTTTGACCTCGTCATCGACATCATCGCTCGCATGTGCGACTACAAGGCTGTGTGGGATCTTGTGGCCTAGATGCATAATCACCGCCTCACCCATGGCTGTCTTGGAGGCTAGGGTTTGAACTAAATAAAGATTTTATACTTGGTAGTCGGTCGGTTTAACACAAAAAGATAAACCCATTACACTCAAGCGGATTGGTGAACCGATCATTACTAACCCATCATTTTCCTGGTCGGGTCGGGTCGGGTCGAGCCACTCGGGTCATTCGGGTGCCGGGTCATCTGCACAGGCCTACCTATAAGAACTGTTTACCTAATAGGCATGCTTGTATGTAGCTATAGGTACAGGCATTTAATTAAATAACATTATTTTCCCTTCATAAAGAATTTGAATGTAGATTTAGGAAATTAATTAAAATTCTTAATAAAAATGATGCTTTGTTGCTATGTGTTTTCATGTAAGTTGATGTATTTTTTTTTTTTTTAATGTTTTGTGTAATTTCCATTTTGTTTTGATGTAATTTGATGATGTTAGTTTTATGCAATCTAATTTAGGTATTTTGATGTTTTGAATTTTTTACATTTACTTTGATTGTATAAGTTGCTGTTTTTGAAAATTATTAAAGAAAAATGGACCTGATTTGCTGGATTTAAATACACTTGTGAGAGTAGAATGTCCGTTGTTGGTGACTCCACTTTCAAGTGCTGCTACTCTACCCTCAACTGGAGCTAAGAGATTGTAATGAGGCCCTCTTCATGGAGCTTCCAATGGGATTGCAGAAACTCACAATTGGAGGATTTGATGCACTAGAGTCCATACCGGAGAGATGGATGGACTTCAACAATTCTTGTCTTGAGGAGTTAAAAAATACATCTCTATCCAGTGGTGGTCAACCTTCTACATTAAAAATCCTTGGCATCAAAGATTGTAGGAAGTTAGAGCTTCTAGTGGGCTGGAACTATTCATTCCTTGAAAGATCGAAGTTAGAAAATGGTTGTGATTCTCTACAGTCCTTTCCATTAAACATATTCCCGAATCTGAAGTCCATCAAACTAAATGGATGTAGGAATCTAGAGTCTGTTAATGTTCCGCAATAACTTGAACTTGATTTAGTGGCCTTATCAATAATAAAAATAAAAAATTGCTCCAATTTCGTATCATTTCCAAATGGAGGATTGTGTGCCCCAAAACTTGCTAGGTTTCATGTCATCAATTGTCACAGTCTGACGTCACTACCTGACAAGATGCACATACTCAATCCGTCTCTTTGGGAGTTGCATTTGGTTCAGTGTCCAGAAGTTGAGTCGTTCCCTGAAGGAGGCTTGCCTTCCAGTCTATTTAGTATTTACATCATCGACTGTGACAGACTCGTCGCCAATAGAAGGGGATGGGGATTGCAAAATTTGCCCTCCATTGAACACATTAGAATCAAAGGCAATTGTGCAGACGTCGAGTCCTTTCCGGAGGCGAGTCTACTTCCCAGTTCCCACGAGTTTGGTTTCTCTTGAGATGTCAACCTTTCAAAATATGAAATCTTTGGATTATAAGGCCCTTCGACACCTCACCTCTCTTGGATCATTGCCGATCTATTCCTGCCCTAAGTTGAGGTCTATGCAAGAAGAAGGGTTGCCTGCCTCCATTTCTAGTCTACAGATCTACCAATGTGCTTTGTTAGGGAAACAGTTGCAAAACAAAAATGGAAAAGCATGGCGTAAGATTGCTCACATCCCCTATAAGGGTTTACACGCAATATGGAAGTGAATTAAGGAGGTAATTAAGCTATACAGCAAGCTGGCTGATCTCTAGAATCATGGAAATTATTCTGGATGATTTTCTTTGTCCGTTAAGAGTGCCCAATTTCAGTTATATTATCTACAGCACAGATGAACGACGAAAAAGGTATGTGCAACTTTAACTATATTAACTAATTCCCCATAATGATTTTCCTTTCTGTTAAAAGTCTAAAACTATCTCGAGTGAAAACAGAATGCTTTTTCAATTGCTCCTTCTCCCTCGATCTGATTATTCCAAAATAATTATTGAGGTTTGTTGAGTCTCTGTCATGCCACTACAAGATATTAATGTGAAGTTCGTATAAAGCTGCAGGTTTGTTCCGGTGATACGTGTTTCTGCACATCTCCTTTCGGATGCTCTTCCTTAATTCCTTACGAGGTTTTTTTAATAGAGATATGCTTTCTTTGCTTCGAATCAAGTTGATGCGTCCCATATGCATTCCCAAGCTCATCTGAAGCTCTCCTGCAGTGCTCTGCTGTGCATCAGCAGTATCTGAAGCTCTGGCTTTTAGTTACAACAAAATCTTGAAAAGGCTTGGCGATTGTGCAACTTCTTTTATAGCTTCTCTTGTTACTTGTTCCAATCAAGACTCGTGCCGTTTGTACACGATCTGCCTATGCATGCCATACCAAGAAACAGGGCTAGTTTCATTCGACAGGGGTGATCAGGTAAATTTGTTTTCTGATTTTGTTATTTTTGGAAATTCTCATATGGTTTTACATCTAACATTCAAGCTTGTTCAGGCTTGCATGCTCGTGGACATGGCAGCAATCTTGCATCAGCTGCATGTATACCATTCGGCTTACTCAGTTGATATTTGTAATCCCTGATAAGGAGAGACTAGATTTCTCTCACTTTTGCAGCCAATTAAAGGGTACAATTGCTAAAGTTTTCTTAAAATTAAGCTGGTTTGTTTAAATTTGAGCTCAAATGAAAAGTTCCATCCTCTTAAAAAAAAAATCAATTGAAGGGAAAGCTTTTCGTAAATTCAACTAAAGAAGAGTTTGGACAGAAAAAACTAATCTATTGTGTAGCAAAATGATTCATCTAAATCGATGTGATTAATGATTAAAAAAATAATAATTTTTTGGCATAAATTCAATCACAATATCTTTTAGATATTAAAAAATGGAGGAAATTACATATAATTCCGTCAAACTACTAGCTAATTTTGCAATCGTCTCATTAAACTGTTATTTTCGATAATTTACCACTAAAACAAATAGCAACTTACTTCTATGTAGACAATTTCTCAGAAAGACTAACTTATTAAAAAAAACTAAAAAATGAGAAATATAAAAATAACTTTTTTTTCTTCGAGGGTTACTTTTTTCTATTTAATATTATTAAATTTTATTTTTTTTAAGTTCAGTTTAATTTAGACTTTTTAAAGGGAGACGGGAGTGTATTACAATTTTTTGACAGTTTAGGGGATGATTGCAGCAAATAGTGTAGTAGTTCAAGGTGATTATGCATATTTTCCCCAAGTTCTCATCCTTCAAAGAAAATAAAAATAATAAAAAAGAGGAACTTTGTATGCAATGATCTAACCCAATTAAAAACAACATAAAAATCAAAATTAACGAGTTTAAGAAAAAACTCAGAAAAATAATTGTAAAAGTTATTTTTTCCAACATGTTTATAATGAGTCCAATCGCTCTTTTACACACACAATAAAAATATGTGTTAAAAACTTATCAATCTAAACCTATTTTTCACAAAACTTTTAAAACAATACTTCAATTGAAAAATTATTGAAAATCTTTGCTGTCATTTTCTGTACCCGGAGGTAAACCCTTTAACCTAAAATCTACATGAGTGATAAGAAAACTTAACTACAAATATCCTCCAAATTCAAATACCTAAAAAATCCTTCTAAAGAAAGTAAACTCTACACTAATACATATTCGAAAAAAAAATCTCACTGAAAAGGTTTGACAAAATGATTCTCACAACCTTGAAAGAGGCTTGTATTCTTGCATTCTTTTTTATATTCATTTGTACAAAGATTAGAAAAAAATATAAAGAGATTTACAACTGATTTGTAGGCTATAAACTAGGCACTAATGGTCCAACTATTTATGCTGTGATAGAAGCTATGATTGAGGATCATCAGTTGACTTTCCTTGTATGAGAGACTTAACAATTGTATCCTTAGAAAGTTGAATCTGAGTAGGGTTGGCCTACGCTGGAAAGGTGTTGCCCAACGACCATTGGAGTAGCAACTGGTTTACTATCAATCATGGCTACTCGGTCAAGAAGATCAAGAGCATTTGGTATGTGATAAAAATAAACCATGAGATTGATGATGAACTTCAATGCCTTAGAAATAGTGCAGTGACATGAGATCCTTCATGGAGAAGGTAAGTCCAAGTTGTTGAATGAAGCTGGTAAGAAAGTCATTGTTGTTGCCAGTGACAACAATATCATCTACATAGAGCAGAAAGTAAATGGTGCCTACAAATTGATGATAAACAAATAGAGAATGGTCAGCATGGCTGCATTGGAAACCAAATTTGAGAATGAAGTTGCTAAACTTGTGAAACCAAGCATGAGGTGCTTGTTTCAATCTGTAGAGGCCTTCTTTAATTTACAAACATGACTTGGATATGTAGAATTGGTATAACCAGAAGACTGCTCCATATATATTTCTTTAGAAAGAGAGCCATGGAGAAAAGCATTTTTAACTTCCATATATCTAATAGACCAATGTGTTGTAATAGCAAGAGAGAGGACCATTCTAATAGTGGAAGCCTTCCCTACAGGGCTAAAGGTTTTAGTGAAATCCAAGTTAGGAATATGTTTGTGTGCACCCTCGACCCCCACGTGTGATTTGGTAGGAGTCGTGACACCGGGGTGATGGCCACCCGAGTCACACACGCCATTGCCAAGTGCAAGTGTATGCAAACATGCAAGATGTGTATAGTTTATAAACACGGGGGAAAAAATAACAAGGAAGTCTAAAACTAAGCACCAAAAAATTTAAAATACAGCCCAACAAGAAGACCTCCAAAAAGTCAATATCGTCATCCAGTTGATCGAAAATAAAAATAGAAATAATAGCCCAACAACTACAATAGAATTAAACCCCTCAGGTCATCATTCCTCAGGCAGGGTTAGTCCATTATGCTCAAACTTGTCCTCTACATCAAAATCTACAGTTTCATGGTGGGAATCCCACAATGAGAGCTCACAATCTCAGCAAGTGAAACCCAAACAAGAATTTCAAACATGGTTACATATAACAAATATGGACAACAATAATAAGAGGTTATCCAAAATAACCTTTTTGTAACACCTTTACCCAAAAAATTTCTTCAATAAGAGCCACTCATGCCAAAATCACATTTACACACAAGTGAAATTTATTTAATTACGCCATACTTTGGCTCCCTTCGTCACACCACGGGTAACAACCGTATGTGTGACTTTATAATAAGTGATGCCCAGATCCTCGCCCAGAGCGTATGTAACCAAACATCCTCAAACCTTTGCTAGCAAAGGTGCCAAGGAGTCATACCAAGAGCATTATCGTTTTGGCCGCGCCTACTATCGCTCAATGACAACTCAGGGGTTGTCACTTAGTTTTACACAGTCCTGGGTGATAAGAGGAGCTAAATCAAGATAATACCCCGTTTCGGCTTGGGATCATGACACACACATACGCACAAAAATACTTTTTATCATTTAACACCAAAACACAATGTTTTACCTATTTCACAGCATAACCACAGAGCACAATATTAATATCACGACAAGCAATAACAATTAAAAATGCATGTGCATGACATACAGTTATTGGATGATATGGAAATAATACAATACAACAAACATCATAGATTTCACAGTTTCAACACCAAACCTCCATCCGGCCCTCGGCCAACAATTTCAACACCAACACCAAGTGCAATATTATATTCCAACATTTCACAGGGCCCTCGACCAGTAACCAAACACAACCAGACCGCATAAAAAACACAGTTTTCCAACATTAGAAAATTTTAGATGATCACGCATGCAGTCTAAGAGAGCTCGTGAGTGTCACTGCGAGTGGAAAAATTTGCCAATAACTAATAACAGCAACTCAAATAAGAAATAACAAAATCATAGGGCCGCACAGCTTACAAAGTGGCAGCGACAGTGGCAACATGGTAAAGGCAGTGGCAGATATGGTCAAAACGGGAAGATCCATAATAGAGAAAAATCAAAGGAATGTAGATCTATCATGACAATAGGTGGAGGATGGGATTTTCACAATGGAGGGAGGTTGTGCATAGCAGAGTAGACCCCAAATGGGAGTTCCAAGCTTAAGTTGGGGGTGGATCTGAGGGAGAAAAAGGCCTAGCAGAGGGGAAGGGGTCAGATGACCACAGTGGTGCAAGGTGGATCTTGGAGGAAAAAGCTCTTGAAGGCTATTGGAATAAAGATTGGATGGAGAGGAAGGTGTTGGGGCTATGACTGGAAGGAGGAGAAGACATTTGAGGGATGATTTGGGGGTGGAGAGACTCGGCCTATTTAAAGGCCGAGGGTTGGGGGTCAAAGATCTCAATCGTGGTTGCGATTGGTGGTTGAGGACGATGGGGTCTTCGCAAGAGTCTCACACATGGCATGCAATGAGTGGTGGGCTTGAATGGCACGAGGGCCTCACAGGTTGTAAAGCAGCTGCCATAGCTGAGGGCCTCACGGGTTGTAGGGCTTGAATGGCACGAATTGGTCAGGGCATGCGGTGGAAGTAGACGAAGGATAAGGGCTTCGACGCAATGAACACATGGAGGCAATTTGGTGGCAGTGGGGAGAGGCATTGCCCGGTGCCAGGGGAAGACGGAGAAAAAGGAGAGGAAAGAGAAAAAAAAAAGGGAGAGGGGAGGCGGGGAGTGGGTCGAGCGGCACAAAGGGGAAAATGGAGCTTTGGGTTTTTACCCTTTGGCTGAAAATGGCGTCGTTTAGGGGAGGAAGACTGCATTTCAAAATGGCGCCATTTCAAGTGAGAAAAAAGGCTAGGCTCAAAATCCACTCACTTTACACTAAAATTAGTCCAACTCACACTAAAAAAGGAACCCACTTCACACAATTAAACCCACATGCCAAAATTTGGGCTCTAACTTCACCAAAGAAAAAAACACACACACACACACAAAAGCAAACCTGGCACTCACAGTTTGTATTCTTGAGCTACTAAACGGGCTTTGTACCGCTCAACACTTCCATCAAATTTTATTTTGGTTAGAAAAACCCACCAAGAGCCATTAATATTCTTATTTGGTGGCCAAGGAACCAAAATCCAAGTTTCATTTTGTTTGAGAGCTTGGGTTTTGTCATCCATGATAGAAATCCTTTCAGGATTTTTTTTAAGGCTAATGTAAAGCCTTTTTATTCTTTAAGAGCTAATAGAGAATGGACAAAATGAGAGAAAGGTAATGCAATGATAGCATGATACGCTTTAGGCTGAGAGATGCCTGCTTTAGCTTTTGTGATCATGTTGTGGGTGTTAATATGAGCATATGGCAATGGTGTAGGTAGGCTTCTAGGACATGGAGGTGCTGGGACAACAGAGGAGTTTGTTATGTCGGAAGGACTATGAGATATTGAAATGGAAAGAGCCATTGAATGTGGGAGTAGAGCATATGGATTGGGTGCACGAGGAAGAAAAACTGTAGGTTGAGAGGAGGAAGTGGTAGTGGTGCAGCTTAGAAGTGGAGAACTTGGAATTGATATGATTTGTGGAGCATCAAAATAGGAGACAAAATCAGTGAGTGATGAAAAATGAGAACGAGAATTTCCTACAAAGGGAAAATTTTGTTCATCAAAGGTGACATGTCTTAAGATATAGACTTGTTGTGTGCTGAGATCAATACATCGAAAAGCTTTATGAGTAGAACTCTAGCCAATGAAAACACAAGGAGAACTTTTGGGCATTAGTTTGTGTGATTGATAATCCCGTAAGAAAGGAAAGCATAAATAGCCAAAAGTTTATAAAATGTTATAACTTGGCTTCTTACCAAACAAGAGTTCATAAGGAGTGTTGCCTTTAAGAACTGAAGTTGGGAATCAATTGATGATGAATCTAGCTATTGAGAACACTTCAACCCAAAGTGAGGAAGGAACATGAGAGTGGAACAACAATGTTAAACAAACTTCGGTTTTATGCCAATGTTTACGCTCTGCTCTGTCATTTTGTTCAAGCATGTATGGGCAGAAATTTTGTTGTTGAATGCTTTTATTTTCCAAGTGAGTCTTAAAGTGAAAATTAGTGAATTTGGTTCCACCATCACATTGGAAAATCTTGATTTTAGTGTTGAATTGATTTTCAACCAACCTTTGAAAATAGATGAATGTTTCATAGAACTTAGCTTTGGTTTTTAAAGGGTAAAACCAGGTGAATCTCGAGTGATCATCAACAAAGATCACATAAAACCGAAAGCCTGAAGAAGAAAGAATTGGAGTGGGTCCCCACAAATCACGGTGGATTAAACCTAGGACAGAAGTGGTGCAATTTTCATTTATAGAAATTAGAAGTCTTTTGCTTTTACCGAGTTGATAGCTAGAGCAGATAGAGGGAGTTGGCATAATTGATGCAGCAGATAAAACACTATTTTTTTTTTTTAATCAAAAGCTCAAGTACATGATTTGAGACATGCCCCAATCAAGCATGCCAAAGAGAAAATGATGCATTGAGTTTGTTATTTTTTAGAGAAGCAAGAAAGGCTTGGTGTCCACAATTAAGAACATAGAGGACATCAATACATCTACCGGTTCCCAACTCTATTCTCGTGTGCAGATCTTGTATGACAAAACCATAGTAAAAAAACTTGACAAAACAATGATTATCACCAGTCAATTTGCTAATGGAGATAAGGTTTTTAGTGATATGAGGCAAAACCAAGAACATCACAAAGAGAAATAGAAGAATTGGTTTGAGTAAACTACTGTGTGTAATAGTAATGAGGCACCATTCTCAACTAAGACTTGATCAGTACCAGTGTAGGTGGTAGAGGTATCAAGTTGGCCGGGGTCATTTGTCATGTGGGAAGAAGCACCACTATCAGTATACAAATCAAATGAATTATTAGGAGAAGAGAAAGGTTTTGCAATGTGAGCTTCATGACTATTTTGATTATAGCATTCCCAGCAAACAGCTGCAGTTTGACCAGCTTTGGCACAAATCTGACAAACAAGTTTAGTTTGTTGTGTGGTGGAGTAGTTCTTGTTATTGGTGAAGTTGCTATGCCCACCTTGAGAACCTTGGTTTCAAGTGCCTCGATTGCCACCTTGACCTTTATGAGGGTGACAACCTCCTCTGAGCAGTGAATGCTACTGCTGGATTAGAATGACCTCTAATAGATTTGATGAAGAAATCATTACTCTCTGCCTTTGGAATGAGAAGGTGGTAGAGGAATATGTGATAGCATGGTGGTGGAGAAAGTAGAAAATTTAGGTCCCAATCCACATAAGAACCAGTGGACTTTATCAAAATCATCAACAGAGCAGCCCATGGCAGCAAACTGGTCACAAAGGTTTTTAAAGGCTTGAAAATTTTCACCAACAGTTCAAGTCCCTTTCTTCATGAGCTAAAGATCATCCTTGATCCTTAATTCTCTAGCCTTGGATTTATGAGAGAATGAATTCTCAAGAGATTTCCAAGCATCTCTAATAGTGGTTAATCCAAGAACGTCAGAGAGGAGTAGATGGGGATGAGCATTAGTGATTTGTTTGTTTTCAAGAAACATAAGCTAGGCTTGGGATGGGACAACTATTATCAAGAATGGTTTCAGATGGTACAGGGAGAGAACTATCAACATAGCGTAAGAGAGTTTGACTTGAGAGAAGGGGTAGAATCTGACTATGCCAAAGAAGGTCATTGGTAGAAGTGAGCTTAATAGAAAGCATGTGTATCATAATGTTGAAGGATAGAATAGAAAGAGTGGAGGATTCGGAAGTCATGACAGAATAAATGTTAATCCTACAAGACACTTAAGACCGTGAAAAGGTTTGACCAAATGATTCTCACAACCTTAAGAGAGGCGTGTATTCTTGCATTCCTTTTTATATTCATTTCTACAAAGATTAGAAAATATATATATATATATATATATATATATATATATATATATATATATATATATATATAAAGAGATTTACACCTGATTTGTAGGCAATAAATTAGGCATTAATGGTGCAACTGTTTATGTTGTGATAGAAGCTATGATTGATGATTTTTTTGATGTGTAACCTTCAAAATATCTCAAACTTCTTTAACAATCTCACATATGAAAATTCTTTTAAATTCTTCGGGGGATACTGCCATGAAAATAACATTAAGTCATTTGCTATTCTAATTGCAATTGTTGATTTTATCTTTTGTCGAAACATCTATAAATATCACGAGTTTAGTCCATCCTTGTTCAATCGAATGCCATACACATTCATTCAAAGACTTGAGGAAATGTCTCATACGAACTTTCCAATAAACATAATTTTTCCCATTAAAGTGTGGTGGAACATATGATGACGTCGACATGATCTACAAGGGCACGGATCACACTTGAATGAGTGAACCTAGCTCTGATGCCAATTGAAATTCCTAATGTACCCCTATAAAATCATGAAATTATCTACCAATTTCCTTAAACAATTTGGTTAGATCTCAATATTGTGATTATTAAATGAATCAAATACTTAGACAAAATAAACAAACTTGCATAACACAACAATTGGTTACGAAAAAAAATCCTTTAAAGAACTCTTTAAAAGTAAAATCCTATGGGGTAGCCAAACCAAGTAAAGTCAATCTTAGTGTTTAAAAATTAATTACAAGTAATTCTCAATTACAAAACCTTTGTAACTTGACTCTCTTACTTGTCCAGACAAATGACTCATCTGTCTTCTACCGCAGTAGCAACCAGAACCTCTGGCAATCTTCAAACTATTGACTTCCATCCTAGAATTCTAGTGGTTGAAATCCAATAAACGATCGTTCACACTTAAAGCACAATCACACTTAAAGAGAGATCACAAATATGAAAATTTACTAAAAACCTTTTCACCAAAATATACACTAGAAAGTGCTTTACAAAATATATAGATATCAATATCTGTATATCCTAATCATTAGGATCCCTTAAATAAACATCCTGAAAAGAGTTCCAGTCATAGTAGGATTCTGCTGAATCTGTCGTGAGGACGTCTCCTCACGGATTGCTGACATTTCATGATAACTCTTCACTGCAGTAACTTATTCTTGTTCAGATTTTATTCTTGATAAGTGCAGATCTTATGGACTCAAATTTCACATAAAAACTTATCTTAACAACCTATAAGACTCCTAAATAAACTCAATGTTGTTAAAGATAAAGTCAATGATTATTTTATATCCATCCAAAAATTATAAATTCAATGATAAAATAAATCTTATCACTTAGTTATCTAATCCTAACCAACTTTTGGATTTACAGTTTTGATGAAGCCAATGCCAATGGTGTCAAACTCTTCAATCTCTTGGTTTGATAAAAGTCATAGGCCCTACCAAGTCCTCTACTATTTGTGATAGTTGTCAGCTCAGCAAAACAAGTCTCTTACCTTTTCTTTCATCTTCTTCCAAGTATTTTGGACTTTTGAAAAAATTTCATTGTGATTTTTGTGGCCCTGCCCCCATTAATTCTATAAATAAATTTTCTTATTATGCAATTTTAGTTGACGATTTTAGTCGTTACATGTGGTTCATTACTTGAAAAATAAATCTGATTTCTTTCCTGCATTTCGTACTTTTATTGACTCTCTTGATTGTCAATTTTCCAAATACATTAAAATTTCCCAATCCGATGGTTGTGGAGAATTCCCAAGCAATATATTCACACATGTTTTACAAGACAATGGTATTGTTTGTCATATTCCTTGTCCAAACACTCTAAAACAAAATGGCATCACTGAATGACGACATCGCACTATTCGGGAGTTAGACCTTGTTATGTTATATCATAGCAATATGCCTAACGTTTTTGGGTTGAGGCATTCTCCACGACGGTTTATTTAATAAACCGTCTTACTTCCGTGAGTCTTGGAAATGAATCTCATTTTTTTAAACTTTATAGCCATCACCTAAATTACTCCTCCATACATGCCATTGGTTTTATGTGTTTTCCCTACTATGGAGCAACACTACAAATAAATTTGACCCTAAATCGCTTCCATGTGTCTTCATGAATATAGCGATAAGCACAAAGGTTATAAATGTTTTTATCCTCCCACTATATGCATATATATCTCTCAGCATGTTGTTTTTTAAGAGAAGTCTTTTCCTTTCAAACACCCTGCTATCCTTCATTGCCCTCATACAAAACCGCATATTATTTCCATTTTTAAGACATCAATTGTCCTCAAAGTTCTCCTCACTCTAATGTAGTGACACCTACCTCTAGTGCCACTCATATGAATCACAATCCACTCGTATGAATCACAATCCACACCTTATCCCCACCGATGATCCCTCACCATTAAATCCTACTTTACCCGTGGCCATCATAGACACATTTACATTTGCATTCCAAGCACCAAGTGCTACCATTCATTCTCCCACTTTTCCTTCCCATGCTCCCATAGCCATCTCCCCCAATAACACACATCCTAACCCCATTGCACCACTTGAACGTATATCATCCATTGAACCCATGTCATCTATTTTTTTAGAAGAGACAAAGTCACATGTACATGAGTAACCCCCTTCCAATTTTATTAATAGCCCTCACTTGTAGTGAAAGAATACCATGGTAAAATGACAAAGCCCAAGAAAAACCTTCGGACCAACCAATTTTTTAAATCAAAAACACTATTTTATACAACCAACAAAACTATTATGCACAAAAATAAGGGAAACCCCATCTATCCATATGTACAAAACCCTGAAACCGAACCGCACCATCATTCTCCCCAAAAAAATCCAAAGACAGCACCTAGTACCTTCCTTGGCTAAAAAATCAGCCACCATGTTTGCTTCACGAAAAACATGTTGCACCTTTGCATTCAGCAAAGAGAGAAGCTACTGCACTTCCTCTCAAAACTCCCAAAGATACCAAAATCTATACACTCCAGATAGAAACAAACCCACCACCACCTTTGAATTCGACTCCACCACAATATTTCATAAACCCAACTCTCAACACATCTTCAAGCCATCCATTAGAGCTGTACATTCGGTAAGCGTGTTAGTAGCATGCCCAAAATGATGTGCAAATCTAGCCAAGACTCTACCATGATGATCCCTAACAACCCCCCACCTCAAGAAGGCCCCGGGTTTCCAGCGGAACTCCCATCTACATTAAGTTTGTAAAATCCCATCTAAGGCCGATTCCATGCTACCCATTCCCCAGGCTTGAACACAACAGGAACCACTGGACAGTTTAAACCTTGCAACAATAAAACATCTTTCGAATTCAATTTTTGAAAATGCCTAAGAGAACTGGAAATATCCTTGAAAAAACCTTTTACAACCCGGATAACTGCCTTCCAATCAAATGCAATTCCTTCCATCCGAACTGCACATCTAGGGTGCCAAATTGCCCAAGTAATAATAATAGGAGCCACACCACATAACCATCCTACTTGAGAAGTTGATGATGCCCTCAACCACCAAATATTGACTACTCCCTGCCACAACCTCATTTGAGGCAACCAAACACCAAAAATAGCAACAAAATAGTTCCAAACATTTCTTGCTCCCTCGCCATCACATAGCACATGATCTAAAGATTCAACTTTAGGCTCTACACAACAATCGCATTTTGATACTATCGGCACACCGAGACCTTTGATAGTCTCCTCAACTGGTAAAGCTTTAAGTCGCGCTCACCAACAAACAAACGACATTTTTTTCGGTATATGTGTTTCCCACAACCATTTTTCCCAAATACAAGTTGCACCATGTTGCCTAATCAAGTTCCATGCAGATTTTGTGCTAAATTTCCCATCAGTCGCTTTCATCCATAGAAAGACATCATCACCTTCTTGAAGACGAACTTGTGCGCCCCTTATTTTTTCAGCCAAAGCTTTACATACCAGCTATCTTAACTTACAAAAATCCCACCCATACTCATGCCGCAACTCACACAGCTTGAGCCCAGGATCACCCACCACATCAACTTCATCACCAATCACCCCATCCCCTAACCAATTGTCAAACCAGAAATTAACATCTCCTCGACAAATCAAACATCTCGTATTACTTAAGACATATGATAAAACCCGCAGCACTTCCTTCAAAAAACCGAGAGTCTCTAAAAGATGAAGCTAAAGCAACAATATGAGAATTTTTCACATATTTAGCTTTGAAAAATTCAGAGCAAATAGAACCTCCATTCCCCATGTCATCTATTGAATCCATGGACTCCTCACCCTCTTATCATCCTACCCTCATCCATGAACCAATGCGCCAACCTTCTACTGACCAACTTCATCATCTACAAACCCCACCCCACCCCACCTCCCTCCAAAAAAAAAAAATATCACATGCTCACCCATTCCAAGGTCAGTATTCACAAACCTAATCCAAAGTATGTCCAACTTCATGAAGTTATACCTATTTCCCAAGAGACTAAAAATGTTTGTTTTGCATTAAAACATGAAGGCTGGACTTGTGCCATGCATAAAGAATTAGAAGCTCTCTACAAAAACAATACTTGGACCCTTGTTCCCTATACCCTCAAGATGCATATCATTGATAATAAATGGGTCTTTAAAACCAAGCTTAAAGCCGATGGCTCTCTGGACCATCTTAAAGCAAGATTATAAAGGCCACTATCAGGTTGATGACATTGACTACTCTAAAACTTTTTCTATTGTCATACACTGACCCCTCACACTATCGAAGTATTGTTGGCTCTCCCCAGTATCTCATGCTTACTAGGCCGACTTAACCTTTAGTGTGAACTTTGTCTCGCAATTCATGCACAATCCAATAGAGTCTCACTATCGTATGGTCAAACGCATTCTCCGCTATATTCAAGCAACAACCAACTTCGACATTCAACTTTGTTCTAACTCATCACTAGATTTGACTACTTTTTCTGATGCTGATTGGACTGGACGCACCAAGACTTGAGCTCCACCACTTGTTTTTGCACTTTTCTTGATACTAGTTGTATTTTGTGGTGTGCAAGAAAAACAAAATACCATACCATGCTCTAGCACTGAAGCATAATATTGTGTTGTGGCCCAAACTACTGCTGAATTAACGTGGCTTGCCTGTCTTCTCTGTGATCTCAAGGTGACACTTTAAAAGACTCAAACACTATTTTGTGACAATCTCAGCACTCTTCATTTGACTTGCAATCCAGTGTTCCATGCTCGAAGTAAACATATTGAGATAGATTATCACTATGTCAGATAATGTGTGGCTCTTAGATTTCTTCAAACTTAACATGTTTATTCATCCATGCAATTGGCTAACATTTTCACCAAGCCATTATTTCGATTTGCTCTTACACAATTACATCACAAACTCAACATCATAGATTGGCTCAGTTTACAAGGGCATACTAAAAAAAAAATGAAATTTGGTCAACCAAGAGGCTCCAACGACAGTACCATGTTTCCTAACCAAGACCAAGCAAATCAGTCAACGGCACCAATTTTCCAAAACAAGCATAGCACCAACCAAACAGCTAACTAACGGCACAATGTTTCCTAAACAAGATTTATGAACGTTGTTGTAAAAACCCACTCCCCCATAGTTACTAATAAAGTTAATTTTAGAATTTCTCGAGAGTTTGAGGGCTATTACTGATCTTGATTAAAAAATATTTTCTTAAACTTGCGCCAAATACAAAGATTTTATATAATAATTATAATTCTATATTAAAAATATTGAGATCATAAGAAAGAGCATGCAGAAGCATTTATTAAAATTTCTCAAAGTCTGTGCCATAAAAATCATAACTTAAAATCTTTGTATATGATCTAGGCCACTGTCACGCCTCCCTAAACTAAGTTCTATCCTGCAGTTCTACCTTCATAAATATTCTAACCTGGGGCAGTTTTAAAATATAAAAACAAATTAAAATAATTAGATGACTCAATAAGAAACCCATCATAATGTAAACATACTTAATATAAGGTTTTTCATAAAATAATTTCATGAGGAGAGCTTAAAATCATGACTGATCATACTGATGCTTATGCTATGCAAGACTGATTTATCTGAATTAACTGAGTAATCTGATTTAATTGACTCATCTGACTGGCCAACACACTTAACCCATCGTGCAAGTTTATGCACCAACCCCACGTCTCGCGGCTGCAAGGGGAGCCATTGATAGTATTCTGGCATACTATGCTGGACCATGCTTGAGTCTCTGACTTGCACATCCACCTTGAAACTATATTGGTACCATGCATATGAATGGTCACCTTATTAACTAGTCTAATCTTATTTTACACTTGATCATAAAAAAGATTACGTGTCTTATGCAACATGAAATGCATGAGATACATAATACATACATAATTATAATGTGGAATGAAACATAATGAATGACATGTTTGCAAAATCATGACATGCGTGGTATATAAACACTAGCTTCCAAAGAATTAGTTTTAATAATATATATAACTAGCTAATGTATGTTAATCCTAATTTATGATCAAGTCATTTACCTTGTAATGTTGTTTCCTAAAATTTTCGATACAAAATCGATCAATGTGGCTTGGAGGGACGACGGTGGTTGTAAGTAGGAAGGAGGAAGAGACAATGGTGACCTTGCCGTGTTTCATGGTGAGGGAGGTAAGATTGAAGCATACTGAAGATAAAAAGAGAGCTAAAAGCAAAACATCTAGGCTTGAAGATGTAGGAACAGTGCATGAGATTCTATTTATAGAATGGTATTGGTTGGGTTTAGGAATTTTAAGGTGAAAATAATTCTAGAATTATAATTTTGGTGTGTTTGAAATTAAAAACATACTCTAGTAGTTCATTTAATATATGATTGAGAGTGGTTGAGACTGTGCAGGAAACTTCACTCAGTAATGATTTTAAATTAAAATAAACTTCTAATAGCCGAACTTTAAATCTTAAAAGGAGTCTAACTCATTCAATAAATAATAAATGAGGCTTAACTTAGTTATTGAGTCTAATTAAAATTCCTAATCAATTTTAATAATTTATCGCTCGTGAGCTTATCCAAGATGACCCATTAAATATAATTTAGGCATAATAAAAATTATTATTATTCCGACATTAGAATTATTTAACCGGATCATTAAGATTATTTATTGCTCGTGCATCACTGGATTTTTCGACTCTTTCATCTCTCTATTCCGGCCATCACCTACCAATTTCCGACTGCTTGTTTTAATCTCTCTTCGTACCCCTCGAATTCACATACTTTGGTTTCCCACCGTCCCGTTACATTAATATTATTGCTTTTCCGAAAATGAGTAGTTTTCATATTTCTTTGGCCGAGAAAGACGAGGAAAATGATTTTTTTCCGACAATTTTCCTATTATGATGAACAACAGTGCGCTTGTTCTCTCATTTCATGGACCCATGGTCCTTCGAGATCTTCAAAAAAGTGAGAAATTCCTTTTATTTCTCTCAAGTGAATAAAAACATGAGCCGAATGCCGAATTGATTATATTCGGCCCATCAAACAATCATTGCCCTTTATCAGGAACATGATCGGGCTGAGTTTGCCATCATCTGGGCCGAAAGAAAGTTTGTATTTTATATAAAGTGTAAAAATCATGGCCCATGCTGTTAGGGTTGTAGCTCTCTATTCTGAACAATGTTCTGTTTGTTTTAACTTTTATTGTAAAGAATAATGATAACCTTACTATTTTTCTACAATTTTTTTACTATTTTTTTATTTTTTTTATTTTTTAAAAATTTTTGTTCTACTTAATGGTTAATTGATTATTAGTGGAATTGTATATTTTTTAAAAATTTTTTTCTTAATGATTAAGGATATTAAAAAAATACTAAAAAGAAAATAAAAAAAAAATTCAAATACACAAAGAGTAGTAAACAAGTAATAATAGGATGGTAAGGGTATCATTACCTTAAAAAAAAAAAAAAGACCCAAAACAGAACATAAATTCAATTCATAAATCCTAAAAGTTGTCTGATTGTTCTCTCCTGTTTCCATGCACCAATAATGAGAAATTTGAGAATTGGTTTATGGAAATTTAACATAATATCAAAAGTAAACTCTTTATTTCGCATAAATGAAACAAAAATACGATCAAAATTGTGTGAATAAATATGAAATTTGAGGAAACCAACCTGTAGCTTCTTAACATTATAAGATTCCATCATATCTCATACTCTGCAAACTTCATTATGAGAGCCCTGACCCCACAAATATCTCATAATATATGCAGTGTTAGACATTGAAGAAACTTTAAAAAAAGAGAGAAAAAAAGTAATGGCGGTAGACAGGCATTACCCCACAACGCCAAAACCACAAACTGGGTTTCGTCTGATTGTTAGGAAGTCAAGTTTAGTAGGCTGTAAAGTAACATTAAAACAAATAAAGAAAGATATAATTAGCCCTTCGCTTTTGTCGTAGTTATGATTCCTCTACTTTTTTTCTTGTTTGATTCCTTTGTTCAGTCACATGGAGAAATGAGATGCTCTCCACTGACACAACGCCCAAGTAATATTTTTAGCCGTGTAGGTCCATCACTTCCCTCTATGCGCTCTCCTGTATGATCAATATAGACAAGTATTTTAGCACACCGTATAAGCAGAGAAGAGACCATACCATCTGACTTTGCTCTGCTCTTTGCGATCTCTTGATCCTTCTTTCATTTCCTTTGATTTCTGCTATTTCTACCCAGAAAACATGGCCGAGTTTGCAGGCCTACTTCTCTCCCCCTTCCTCCAAGTACTCCTTGAAAGAGTTGCTTCCCCCGAGTTCGTTAACTTCTTTCGAAGGCGAAAATTTGATGGTAAACTCTTAAAGAAGCTAGAGATAGTATGGCTGTCTGCGAATGCGGTGGTGGAAGATGCTGAGGATATGCAATTTACAAAGCCTATGGTGAAAAAGTGGCTTGATGAGTTGAAAGATGCCGTCTATGATGCAGAAGATATCCTGGACGAGATTCATACCGAAATCTTGCGATGCAACTTGGATGCTGATCAATTTCAAACTAGTGAACCTCAGGTACGAAAACCCATCTCTACTTCTCTTGATCCTTTTGTCAAGGAGATAGAACCAAAGATAAAAGACGTCCTCGAGACATTGGATCACCTAGTAAAACTGAAAGATGCTATAGGTTTGAAAGAAGGGGTTGGAGGGAAATCATCCGGAAGATCGTCCACTACGTCTTTGGTTAAAGAATCTGATATTTTTGGTAGGAATTATGATAAGGAGGCAATAATTAATTTGTTGCTGCCAGATAATGAAAGTGGCGATGAGTTGTGTGTGATTGCTATTGTTGGCCTGGGGGGACTTGGTAAGACAACCCTTGCTCAACTTGTATACAACGACGACAAGATGGAGGGGCATTTCGATCTGAAAGCGTGGGTTTGTGTTTCGGATGATTTTGATGTGTTGAAGATGACAAAAACAATGTTAGAGAAACTTGGATTGTCAACTAACAGTGATGGTAAGAGTCTAGATTGGCTTCAAGTAACACTACAGCAGAATCTGACTGGAAAGAAATTTCTTCTTGTTTTAGACGATGTTTGGAATAAGAATTCTTCGGAATGGGAGGCCCTAAGCAAACCCTTTAAATTCGGGGCAGAAGGGAGTAGGGTGATTGTAACCACACGAGAGAAGCGTGTTGCATCAATCATGCGCTCTACTAAAATTCACGAATTAAAGAAATTACAAGAAGAAGATTGCTGGAAATTATTTTCAAAACAGGCGTTTCATGCTGGCAACTCTGATGCTCATTCGGAGTTGGGGGTAATTGGCAGACAGATTGTGAAAAGGTGTGAAGGCCTACCCTTAGCAGTCAAGACAATTGGAGCTCTCTTGTGGTCTGAACTGGATGCTAGTGAGTGGAATAAGATACTGAGGAGTGAAATATGGGACTTGCCATGTGATGTTATTCCTGCTTTAAGATTAAGCTACAAATATTTGCCCTTACATCTAAAGCGTTGCTTTGCTTACTGTTCAATATTCCCACAAGATTTTGATTTCCAAAAAGAAGAGTTAATCTTATTATGGATGGCAGAAGGTTTGTTGCCACAAGTGAAAGACAAAACAATGGAACAAATTGGTGATGATTACTTTGCTGATCTTGTCTCAAGATCATTGTTCCAACAATCAATTGAAGAATATTCAAAAGGGAGCTTCGAAATGCATGATCTTGTCAACGACTTGGCAAGATTTGTATCAAGACAATTTACCTTTAGATTGGAGGGTGAAAATTCTCCTGAAATTGGGAACAAGACACGCCATTTGTCATTTGACGAAATAAGTGTTGATACTATAAAGAAGTTTGGGGCGCTTTATGAGGCTAAGGGGTTGCGTACTTTCCTACCTATATATCCTTACAACAGAATCTTAGCTAAAGAACATGTGCTGGATTTGCTGCCAATGGTACGATGCTTACGAGTTCTTAATCTATCTTCTTCTCAAAAATTGATCGAATTGCCTGATTTAATTGGCAAAATGAAACATCTACGGCATTTGGATGTTTCTGGGACTCCAATTAGAAAACTACCTGATTCCATATGCAAGTTGTGCAATTTGCAGACTTTGAGAATATCGATGTGTAACAATATTACTTTATTGCCAAGAGATATTCATAAACTCATTAGTTTGCGTCATCTTGATTTTACTAAAACCCCTATAAAGGAGATGCCAGTACGATTGGGTAATTTGCGTCATCTTCAGACTTTGACTAAATTTATTGTTGGTAAACAAAGTAGAGCGGGCATGGAAGAGTTGGGGAATCTTGCAAATCTTGGGGGAAAGCTCTGTATTTCAAATCTCCAAAACGTTGAATCTGCTATAGATGCTTTGGCTGCCAGGTTGAAAGCTAAAAAGTATCTAGAGGAGTTGAAATTGAAATGGGCTTGCGAAAATGATATTTCAGAAAGTCAAAGGGCTGTATTGAAGAATCTCCAACCCCATGCAAACTTGAAAAGTCTCTCAATCGTCAGCTATGGGGGTAAAAGTTTTCCGGATTGGATCGGCTATCACTCATTTGGAGCATTGAAGGTTTTGAATTTTAAAGACATGCTGAAGCTGGAGAAATGGTTTGATTTTGGTGCCGGAAATGAAGGTAGTGCTTTTACTCATCTTGAAGAGCTTGAGATTGTTAACTGCCCCAAGTTAACAGGAGAGTTGCCCATCCATCCTTCTTCGTTATCTAGACTTGTGATTGTAAAATGTCCGTTGTTGGTGACTTCACTTCCAAGTGCTGCTACTCTACATCAACTGGAGCTAAGAGATTGTAATGAGTCTCTCTTCATGGAATTTCCAATGGGATTGCAGAAACTCACAATTGGAGGATTTGATGCGATAGAGTCCATACCGGAGAGATTGATGGACTTCAACAGTTCTTGTCTTGAGGAGTTAAAAATTAGTGGTTGCCACTCCCTTACATCTCTATCCAATGGTGGTCTACCTTCTACATTAAAAATCCTTGAGATCCAAGATTGTAGCAAGTTTGAGCTTCCAATGCACCTGAACTATTCATCCCTTGAGAGATTGCAGTTAGAAAATAGTTGTGATTCTCTACAGTCATTTCCATTAAACTTATTTCCAAATTTGAAATTCATCAAACTAAATGGATGTAGGAATCTGGAGTCTATTAATGTTCCGCAACAACTTGAACTTGATTTAGTGGCCTTGTTATCAATTGAAATAAATAATTGCCCTAATTTCGTATCATTTCCGACTGGAGGATTGCGTGCCCCAAAACTTCAGAATGTTGAAGTCGCCAATTGTCAGAGTCTGACGTCACTACCTGAGAAGATGCACATACTCTGTCCGTCTCTTTCGTGGTTTCATTTAAAGAATTGTCCAGAAGTTGAGTCATTCCCTGAAGGAGGCTTGCCTTCCAAACTAGAGGATATTGGCATCATAGATTGTGACAAACTCTTCGCCAGTAGAAGGGGATGGGGATTGCAAAATCTCCCCTCCATTGAATACATTCGTATCGGAGGCAATTATAAAGACGTGGATTCCTTTCCGGAGGCGGGGTTACTTCCCCCTAGTTTGATTGATCTTTACATCAGTAAATTTCCAAATATGAAATCTCTGGACTATAAGGCCCTTCGACACCTCACCTCTCTTGAAGAATTGGTAATCAATTCCTGCCCTAAGCTGAAGTTTATGCAAGAAGAAGGGTTGCCTGCCTCCATTTTTAAACTATGGATCAGCAAATGTGCTTTGTTGGAGAAACAGTTGCAAAGCAGAAAAGGAAAAGCATGGCGTAAGATTGCTCGCATCCCCTTCATTTATATTAATGGTGAATTGATTTGACCAAGCAAGAGTGCCCAATTTTAGTTATATGATCTTCACCACAGATGGACGACGACAAAGGTATGTGCAGCTTTAACTATATTCTCTTTTCCCAATCAGCAAATTCCTCAATATGATTTTCCATTTCTGTTTAAGGTTTGCTTTAAAACTATCTCAAGTGAAAACATAATGCTTTGTTGATTGCTCCTTCTCCCTCGAATAGATTATTTCAGAAACAATTATTGAAGATGTTAATCGAAGTTCGTATAAAGCTGCCGGTTTGTTCGGGTGATAGATACTTCTACACATCTCCTTTCGGATGCTCTTCCTTATAGAGAAATGCTTTATGTGCTTTGAATCAAATTGATGTGTCCCATATCCATTCCCAAGCTCATCTGAAGCTCTCCTGCAGTGCTCTGCTGTGCAGCAGCAGTATCTGAAGCTCTGGCTTGTAGTTGCAAAAATCTTGGAAAGGCATGGTGATTTTGCAGGTTTTTTTTATAGCTTATCTTGTTCCCATGCAACCTTCTTTTTGACCAACCACTAGATTTGATTGTTATTTGTTTCAATCAAGATTCGTGCCATTTTTACAGGATCTACGTACCTATGCATGCAAGCCAAGAAACAGGGCTCATTTCTTTCGACACGAGGTGATCAAGTACACGAATTGTACATTTGTTTTCTGCTCTTGTTATTTTTGGAAATCCTCATATGGTTTTACATCTAACATTCAACATCACGAAATCAGATTTCGACAAGATTTAAAGTTCATTCGCAAGCTGAGTTATTATGAGGAAAAGCAAGGCAAGTTGGAATCTATTATACATTATTCTTCTCTATAATTATTGAAATAGCTCTAAATTATGTTTTTGCAATGCTTTCCTTAAATTTTAGCATCTCTACCAATTGGGTGACATTAAAAATCCATGAAAAAAGTTTGTTCATGTTTTTAGTATGTTTGATTAAATGAGTAATTAAATAACAACCTCATATTTGGTTGGAGCTAATGATATAGTGGATCTTGCAGCAAACGATGGAAGAAAGAAGGCTTCCGTCAAGATGGCTTGGTTATCGAAATGATGGCTTTAGGAGTCGTGGAAACAGTACTCTTGGGAAATTTGGTGGAGGCAGTGCCTCTAATTGTCACTCTAGGGGAGATGATTTCCAAAGTCGGACAAGTGTGGTAATGTTTAAGAACCAGCACTACTACTGCTGGTTTCTTCAGGCTTGCATGCTCGTGGACGTTGATATATGTAATCTCTGATGAGGAGAAACTAGATTTCTCTCACTTTTGCAGCCAATTAAAGGAATTGGACTCAATTGTTGAAGTTTTCTTATAATTAAGCTGGTTTGATTAAATTTGAACTCAATTAATGAAAAGTTCCATCCTCTTTTAGAAAAAGAAAATAAGAAAGAAAATCAAATGAAAAAAATGTATTAAAATAAATGCTGGTAAATGATTACCAACGTTTATTTTACGGTGCAACTAAACGCTAGTACGGAAGGGTCGCTATTTACATATTCCAGAATTTGTTCAAACGTCGGGGATGGAAAAATCTCTTATCAGCATTTTTGGACAAATCAACAATATTTATTTAAACGCCGTTACTAGTACGATGTCATCATATTATATAAATTAACGGTATTTATCTAAACACCGCCTCTAGTACGTTACTAGCGCATTATATAAATTAACGATGTTAATTTACATGTCGCCACTATTACATTGTCGGTGCATTTTATAAATTTACGACATTTATCTAAATGCCGCTATTAGTACGTTGCTAGCACATTTTATAAATTAATGATTTTTATCTAAATGTCACCACTAGTACATTTTTGGCGCATTACATAAACGCCACTAGATATTTGTTTCCAGTGTTTTGTAAATGCCACCATCTTATTAGAATTACCACCAAATCTAATGATTTTCTAGCATTTTTAAAAGCATCAATAATAATCGCTAATGACATTTTTTGAAGCATCAATATTGTTCTTTAAATAAATGTCACAATATTTACGTTATCGGCATTTTTTGAAATGCCACCATATTTAGATGGAAGTCTATAACATTGCATTCTATATTGACATTTAAGAAAATGATGATAATGGAAAATACCATAATAGAAAAAAAAAATTACAATACACAAATTAATAATAAATATAATATAATGAGTAATTATTGATGTAAAGGAAAAAAAAATTACAAATCAAATCACATGAAAATGATTTAAGTACTATATATGATATTATTACATTTGAACAGAGATTTTATTTTCTATTGATTTCTAGAATCACTTGGTTTTTCACTAGCAACTTCAGTATCATTTCTATTCACATCCAGCTCTCAGGAATTCTCCTCTCTTTTCTCTCTAGGAAAGAGGTGGAGCAGTAAGTGAGTGCGCGGGAGGTAAGAGAGTGGGAGAGGGGTAGTTATAACAGAAAGGCAGTACTAGTGAGTGGCCCGGGGTATTTTCCTGGCAAGTAGTGGTGTAGTCCTGCCGTTAAGTGGCAGAGCACACGGCGGGGGAGAAATTACGAGAGACGTAAGAAGTATCAGACACATAAGATGGATGCTCTAGAGGAAAAATGGAAGGGACTAAGACTGAGGGAAGAGGAAGAAGCAGTGATAGAGCTGGAGGAGGATTGGCAGAGCGAGCTGGGACTGAAAGAACAACGGTCAATCATGGGGAAAATTTGCTCATCAAGGAACATAGGAAGGGACGTAGTGGAGAAAACAATGGGAAAAATCTGGAGGATTAGCAAAGCTGCACAGTTTACAGAGGTGAGTAAAAACACCTTTGTCATTGAATTCAATAATGTAGCTGATAAGGAGAAAGTATGGTCAGGGAGGCCGTGGTTGTTTGACAACCAGGTCCTGGTAATGAAGAAGTTCGATGGCTTCACGCCTATACAGAGCATCAGTTTTGACACTGAAAGCTTCTGGGTAAGGTTTCATAACCTGCCTCTTTCGTGTATGACAAAAAGCAAAGGAGAACAAATAGGGAATACGGTTGGGAAGGTGGAGCAGGTGGATGTGCAAGCTGATGGATCTGGGTGGGGATCTTTCCTAAGAGTCCAAATCCTATTGAACCTGACTCAACCACTGGCAAGGGGCAGAATGACAAAGGTAAAAGGGAATAACGTCTGGATACCATTTAGTTATGAGAAGATGCCAAAGATATGCTTCTCATGTGGGTGTATTGTACACGGTATTAATGGATGTAGTAATGGAGAGGTGGTGACAGAAGCCAAAGATCAACAATATGGGCTATGGATGAGGGCCAAGCAATTCCAAAAAAACAATTTCTTCAGTAGTGGAACTAGTAGGTATAAGGATGAAATCTGGTGGAGGAAAGAGGGTGGAGACAGGAACCTAAATGGGATAAGTGGAGGAGAAAATGAGGAAGAGGAAGGAAGGAAGGAAGAAGGGAGTGAGGGGGAAAAAAGTGTGAACATAGTGCAAGAAACAAGAGATGAGGAAGTAGAGGGGATAAAACAAGGGGGTAGTAGAGATGTAAGCACAACTGTTGAAGAGAAGGAGAAGGAAAAGAATGAAGAAAGAAGAGAAGTGCTCGAAGAAGGTAATAGGGAGTTAGTTTGCATATCTTTACAGCCACAAGAGGAGAGGGGGGAGGAAGGATTACAGGACATTGAGGTTACTTTTGAAGAAGAGAGGGTGGATGGGAAGAAAAAGACTCGGAAGAATGGGGTTTGGAAAAGGAGGGTTAGTCAAAAACATAACCTAAAGGGGTGTATTAAAACAGAAAAATTACAAAAACAGAAAAGGGGAGAAGTTGAAGAGGATGAGAAGTTAAATCAGAAGAGAAAGAAGAGAGGTAAGATGGAGGGGGGAACTGTTTCAGAGATGAATACCAATGTATTGGCGGAGGCTGAATGTCAGCCCCGCCTTTTATTATGAAAATACTTAGTTGGAACTGCCGAGGATTGGGGAATTCTTGGACAGTTCGTGATCTCTGCTCTATGGCAGAGAAAAATAAACCCAACTTGGTTTTCTTAATGGAAACTAAGGTTAGAGAAAAAAACTGTTACAATGTTAAAAAAAGGTTGGATTGTGATGGGTGTTTTGTAGTGGAGGCTATGGGAAGAGGGGGAGGTTTAGTCTTATTATGGAAATCAGAAGTGACACTAGAAATTATAAACTATTCCCAAAGACACATAAACGCATGGGTGGAAGAGGAAGGTGCAAACAGGTGGATGCTCACATGCTTCTATGGACAACTAGAAACAGTAAAAAGAAAGGATACATGGGTTATGCTTAAATCCATGAAACCAAAAGCTGGAAAAGGCTGGTGCATAGTAGGGGATTTCAATGAGATTTTAACTAATGATGAGAAGTGGGGTGGGAAGACAAGGCCTGAAAGACAGATGAAGTTGTTTAGGGAAGTGTTGCATGAGGGGAACTTATATGACCTGGGATGGAAGGGAGATAAGTACACGTGGAGTAACTCTCACAATGATGAAACTTTCACAAAGGAAAGGCTGGACAGGGCACTAGCAAATCATGAGTGGAGGGATATTTTTAAGGAGGCTTGGGTGGAAGTCTTAGTAGCTAGAACATCTGACCATAAACCCCTTATAGTTCATCTGATCAAAAGTAGGGCAGCTGCAGATTCGAGTCAGAGGTGGAAGCATAGACCATTTAAATATGAGGCTTGTTGGGCCTTAGAAGAAGATTGTGAAGAAATCATAAAAGAAGTGTGGGAGTGCAAGGGGTCTGAAGGATCACAAAACAGGTATTCTAGTGTGACTGGGTTACTGCAGAAAAGTAGAATAGCTTTTCAGAAATGGAAGAAGTATAGGAGGAAGGGAGTGGAGAAGGAAATAGAAGATAAAACAAGTTTGTTAAAAAGGTTACAAGCAGAGGAATGCAAGAGCAATGTGGAAGTCATTAAAAGGACAACTGCAGATCTGAACAGGCTATTGGATAAGGAGGACCTCAGATGGAAACAAAGAGCAAAAAATAATTGGTATAAGCATGGAGATAAGAACACTAAATATTTCCATGCCTGTGCTAATCAAAGGAAAAGAAGAAATCACATTAAAGAAGTGGAGGGTGAGAATAACAGTAGGGCTGTGGGTTATAAGGAAATAGAAGAAACTTTCAGGCAATATTTTGAGAAGCTGTTTCAAACCACGAAACCTAGTAGAGAGGAGATTGAAGCTTGCCTTGTGGGGTTGGATAGAAAAGTCACTAATGAAATGAATGAAAGGCTAACAAGAAGCTTCACAGAAGTAGAAGTTGAAGAAGCAGTGAAGCAGATGGCACCTTTAAAAGCCCCTGGACCAGATGGATTTGGCCCTTGTTTCTTTCAGAATCATTGGAGCTTAGTGTCAAGTGAGGTTTGTAATGCAGCACTCTCGGTATTGAATGGTAAACCACTCGAACCTTCTCTCAATTATACATACATAGCTCTGATTCCTAAGACAAAAAGCCCAAAAAAAGTGAGTGAGTTCAGACCCATAAGTTTGTGCAATGTCATGTATAAAATAGTGTCAAAAACCATAACAAACAGATTCAAACATGTGTTAGCTGACATTATATCCCCAACACAGAGTGCATTTCTTCCAGGAAGGCTAATCAATGATAATGTAATGATTGCCTATGAATTGCTACATTCCATGAAAACCAGAAAAAAAGGAAAGGAGGGGAGTATGGCTTTGAAGTTAGACATGTCAAAAGCCTATGATAGAGTAGAATGGGAGTTTTTAGAAGCTGTTTTGACTAAGTTGGGGTTCTGTGAGAAGTGGGTATGTCTTGTAATGAAATGTGTTAGGACTGTTTCTTTCTCTGTTTTGATTAATGGGATTCCTGAATTGAACTTTCAGCCTTCAAGAGGACTAAGACAAGGTGACCCTTTGTCACCTTATCTATTCCTGCTATGTGCTGAGGGGTTAAGTTCTTTTCTAAATCATTATGAGCAGAGACAGTTCACAAGAGGAGTGCAGGTGGCCCAAGGAGGAACTAGAATAAACCACCTGCTCTTTGCAAATGATTGCATTCTATTCGGTAGAGCAAGAATGGAGGAGTGGAGAAGGTTTCAAGAGGTGCTAAAGATATATGAAACAGCATCAGGTCAATTCCTTAACAAGGATAAGACCTCGTTTTTTTTCAGCAAAAACACAAAGGCAGATGAGAAGAAGGCTATAAAGGAAGCTGGCAATTCCATAGTTTGTGGAACATATGAGAAGTACTTGGGTCTACCTGCAATGGTAGGAAGGGCAAAACTCAACACTTTCAGGAACCTTAAGGAAAGTATATGGAAGAAAGTGACAAGCTGGAAGAACAGTTTCATCTCACAAGCTGGGAAAGAAGTAATGATAAAGGCAGTACTGCAGGCCATCCCTACTTTCACTATGGGGGTTTTCAAACTTCCTAAGAAGCTGTGTAAGGACATTAATGGCATGTTTGCAAAATTCTGGTGGGGAAAACAGAAGGAAGGGAAGGGTATTGTGTGGAAAAAATGGGAGAAAATGGGGGTTCAGAAAGGAAGGGGGGGTATGGGCTTTCGAGATTTGGAAAGCTTTAATCTAGCTCTCTTGGCAAAGCAAGGGTGGAGATTCTTAAAATCCCCCAACTCTTTGGCAGCTACCATATATAAGGAGAAGTACTTCAGAAAAACAGATTTTTTAGAGACAAAACTGGGTGCAAATCCTTCTTTGGTATGGAAGAGCATTTGGTCAGCTAGAAGCTTGGTAAAAGAAGGGATAAGGTGGAGGGTAGGGGATGGGGAAGATATAAAGATCTGGGGATCGAAGTGGATTCCTAGCCCTTCATCATATGCCATTCAATCCCCAGTAACAAGGCTACATGCTGAATCTAAGGTTGCCGTTTTAATAGATAAACACAAAGGGGAATGGGATGAACAACAGATTAAAAGCATCTTTAGTAAAGCTGAAGCTGAAAAGATAATTAGTATCCCCTTGAGTAAAGGCAGATCCAAAGACAAGTTGTACTGGGGGCCTTCAAAAAAGGGACTTTTTTCAGTCAGAAGTGCATATTTTCTGCATATAGAAAATAGAACAAAGGCAAAAGGAGAGAGCTCCTATGAAGTAAAAGATGATGAAAGATGGAGATTCTTTTGGGACTTAGATATTCCAGGAGTGACAAAGTTATTCTTATGGAAAGCTGGCAATGACTTACTACCTACTAAGATGAACTTACATAGGAGAGGAGTAACACAAGACAAAGTATGCCCTATGTGTAAACTGGAAGATGAGTCTCTGATGCATGCCCTTTGGGAATGTCCTGCAGCAAATGACATATGGGGAGATGAAAGTAGTCATGTACAGAAATGGAACAGGCTTGAAGATGACTTTATGCTTTTGTGGCAAAAACTAATGGTGACCTTAAAGAGAAATCAGCTGGAGGAAGTGGCAGTGACTTTCAGGAGGATTTGGTTGCGCAGAAATGGATTTGTATTTGAACACAGAGTTGAATGCCCCAAACATCTGATTACTTATGCAAAAGCTACGGTCAAAGATTTTCAAGAAGCTCATAACAAGAGTATGACTGAAGGGAAAGCACAGGGGGATGGTAAAATACAGAATAGGGATATGAAGAGGAGTATGAGATGGGAAAAACCTGATAAGGACTTTGTCAAGGTAAATTGGGATGCATCTCTGGACACAAAAAGGAAGATAATGGGTATTGGTATTATGATAAGAGATGAGAATGGTGAGGCTATGGTTACTTTGTGTGATCAGAAAACAAATGTGGAAGATGCAGCTGTGGCAGAGTGCTATGCATTGAGGAAAGCAGTTGAACTGTGTAACGACCTCAACATTCAGAAGGCTAGATTTGAAGGGGATGCAAAGGAAGTCATTGCAGCAGTGTTAAGCGAAGAAGAAGTCCTGGCTAATTATGGCCCTATAGCAGAAGATGTTATTTTTGCCTTTAAACATAGATTAAACTGGTCTATAAAGTTTGTCCATAGAGAAAAGAATATGGTAGCTCATACATTAGCAAAAAAGGCTCTAACCATAGATGAGGAAAAAGTGTGGATAGAGGATGTCCCAGAATTCATTGTGGGATGCCTAAACAGAGATAAAAATTGTATTGATTGATGTTAGTTGAATGAGAAGCTTATTTTCAAAAAAAAAAAAAAAAAAAAACTTCAGTATCATTTCCCTAAGCGGCTGGCGTAACCTGCATATATAAAATTAACACATTAATTTGTTAACTCAATAGAATGTTCCAATAGTATAGGAGGGTTCTTACCTTGAGTTTTTCATTTTCAAGAAATGATTTTAAGCTCCGGACAAAGAAGAAAAAAATAGCCATATCAAGCTGAAGATATAGTGTTGTGTTTTATTTTCAATCTCTTCCATTCTGCCATGAGCCTTGTTTTGAGCTCTGCGGCGTACCCTTCATCGGTGTCTTGCAGCCTCTTGATCCTAAAATAGAATTCTCATCATGCTTCAGAGCCCCTTTCACATCTTTTTCACGATATTTAGGAGGGGCCTTCTTTGGAAGAGATTTATCACCATTACGTTCTGAAAGACATGGTTTAGTACATACTTCTATCATATTATCAAAAGCAGGCTGAAGAGATAGAGGCAGTGAGGCACTGCAGAAAATTTGGTTCTCCAAAAAGCATGTCCACAAAGCTTAGGCCATTGGATTGTTTCAGCTGGATCTTTTAGCCTTTTGGTTGGCCTTGGAAACGATTAAAAAAGTAGTAATGGAGAACTGCCATTCTGCAAAGACGTGTGGATGGAATTTTCCAGTGGTTAGGTAAGACCATATGGCATGTTGCATGCATTTACTAATGGTAGTTGGCAAGTTGACAAGTAGATGAAACCGTATAAGCAGAGAAGAGACCATACCATCTGACTTTGCTCTGCTCTTTGCGACCTCTTGATCCTTCTTTCATTTCCTTTGATTTCTGTTATTTCTACCCAGAAAACATGGCCGAGGTTGCAGGCCTACTTCTCTCCCCCTTCCTCCAAGTACTCTTTGAAAGAGTTGCTTCCCCTGAGTTCGTTGATTTCTTTCGAAGTCGAAAACTTGACGGTGGACTCTTAAAAAGGCTGGAGATAGTGTTGCTGTCTGCGAATGCGGTGCTCGAAGATGCAGAGGAAATGCAATTTACAAAGCCTATTGTGAAAAAGTGGCTTGATGAGCTGAAAGATGCCGTCTATGATGCAGAAGATATCCTGGATGTGATTCATACCGAAGTGTTGCGACGCAAGTTGGAGGCTGATCAATTTCAAACTATTGCAACTAAGGTACGAAAAACCATCTCTACTCGTCTTAATCCTTTTGTCAGGGAGATAGAACCAAAGATAAAAGACGTACTCGTGATATTGGACGATCTAGTAAAACAAAAAGATGCTATAGGTTTGAAAGAAGGGGTTGGAGGGAAATCATCCGAAAGATCGTCCACTACTTCTTTGGTTAAAGAATCTGATATTTTTGGTAGGACTGATGATAAGGAGGCAGTAATTAAGTTGTTGCTGTCAGATAATGCAAGTGGCAATGAGTTGTGTGTGATTGCTATTGTTGGCCTGGGGGGACTTGGTAAGACAACTCTTGCTCAACTTGTATACCAGGACGACAGGATGAAGCGGCATTTCGATCTTAAAGCGTGGGTTTGTGTTTCGGTTGATTTTGATGCGTTGAAGATAACGAAAACAATATTAGAGGAACTTGGATTGTCAACTAACAGTGATGATAAGAGTCTGAATTGGCTTCAAGTTACACTGCAGCAGAATCTGACTGGAAAGAAATTTCTTCTTGTTTTAGACGATGTTTGGAATAAGAATTCTTCGGAATGGGAGGCCTTAAGCAACCCCTTTAAATTCGGGGCAGAAGGGAGTAGGGTGATTGTAACCACACGGGACGAAGGTGTTGCATCAACCATGCGCTCTACTAAAATTCACAAATTAAAGGAATTACGAGAAAAAGATTGCTGGAAACTATTTTCAAAACAGGCGTTTCATTCTGGCAACTCTGATGCTCATCCGGAGTTGGAAGTAATTGGTAGACAGATTGTGAAAAGGTGTGGAGGCCTACCCTTAGCAGTCAAGACAATTGGAGCTCTCTTGTGGTCTGAACTGGATGTTAGCGAGTGGGATAAGATACTGAGGAGTGAAATATGGGACTTGCCATGTGATGTTATTCCTGCTTTAAGATTAAGCTACAAATATTTGCCCATACATCTAAAGCGTTGCTTTGCTTACTGTTCAATATTTCCACAAGATTTTGATTTCGAAAAAGAAGAGTTAATCTTATTATGGATGGCAGAAGGTTTGTTGCCACAAGTGAAAGACAAAACAATGGAACAAATTGGTGATGATTACTTTGCTGATCTTGTCTCAAGATCATTGTTCCAACAATCACATATAAGATATATGAACGAGTGGTTCGGAATGCATGATCTTGTCAACGACTTGGCAAGATCTGTATCAGGACAATTTACCTTTAGACTGGAGGGTGAAAATTCTCTTGAAATTGGGAACAAGACACGCCATTTGTCATTTCGCGAAATAAGTGTTGATACTATAAAGAAGTTTGGGGCGCTTTATGAGGCTAAGGGGTTGCGTACTTTCCTACCTATACATCCTTACAACAAAATCTTCACTAAAGAACATGCGCTGGATTTGCTGCCAATGGTACGATGCTTACGAGTTCTTAATCTATCTTCTTCTCAAAAATTGATCGAATTGCCTGATTCAATTGGCAAAATGAAACATCTACGGCATTTGGATGTTTCTGGGACTCCAATTAGAAAACTACCTGATTCCATATGCAAGTTGTGCAATTTACAGACTTTGAAAATATCGCAGTGTCAAAATCTTACTGTATTGCCAGGAGATATTCATAAACTCATTAGTTTGCGCCATCTTGAGTTTAGTTATACCCCTATAAAGGAGATGCCAGTACAATTGGGTAATTTGCATCAGCTTCAGACTTTGTCTAAATTTATTGTTGGTAAACAAAGTAGAGCGGGCATGGAAGAGTTGGGGAATCTTGCAAATCTTGGGGGAAAGCTCTGTATTTCGAATCTCCAAAACGTTGAATCTGCTATAGATGCTTTGGCTGCCAGGTTGAAAGATAAAAAGTATCTGGAGGAGTTGCAATTGGAATGGGCTTGCGAAAATGATATTTCAGAAAGTCAAAGGGCTGTATTGAAGAATCTCCAACCCCATGCAAACTTGAAAAGTCTCTCAATCGTCGGCTATGGGGGTCAAAGTTTTCCGGATTGGATAGGCTATCACTCATTTGGAGCATTGAAGGTTTTGAAGTTTAAAGACATGCCGAAGCTGGAGAAATGGTTTGATTTTAGTGCCGGAAATGAAGGTAGTGCTTTTACTCATCTTGAAGAGCTTGAGATTGTTAACTGCCCCAAGTTAACCGGAGAGTTGCCCATACATCATTCTTGTTTATCTAGACTTGTGATTGTAGAATGTCCGTTGTTGGTGACTTCACTTCCAAGTGCTGCTACTCTAATTCAACTGAAGCTAAGAGATTGTAATGAGTCTCTCTTCATGGAATTTCCAATGGGATTGCAGAAACTCACAATTGGAGGATTTGATGTGCTAGAGTCCATACCGGAGAGATTGATGGACTTCAACAGTTCTTGTCTTGAGAAGTTAAAAATTAGTGGTTGCCACTCGCTCACATCTCTGTCCAGTGGTGGTGGTGGTCTACCTTCTACATTAAAAATCCTTCAGATCAAAGATTGTAGCAAGTTAGAGCTTCCAATGCACCTGAACTATTCATCCCTTGAAGAATTGCAGTTAGAAAACAGTTGCGATTCTCTACAGTCCTTTCCATTAAACTTATTCCCAAAATTGGAATTCATCAAACTAATTGGATGTAGGAATCTGGAGTCTATTAATGTTCCGCAACAACTTGAACTTGATTTAGTGGCCTTGTTAGAAATTGAGATAAATGATTGCCCTAATTTCCTATCATTTCCGAATGGAGGATGGCGTGCCCCAAAACTTCAAGTGTTCACAATCTTCAATTGCCAGAGTCTGACGTCACTACCTGACAAGATGCACTTACTCTGTCCGTCTCTTTGGGGGTTGCATTTAGAGAATTGTCCAGAAGTTGAGTCATTCCCTGAAGGAGGCTTGCCTTCCAAACTAGGTTATATTGGCATCATAGACTGTGACAAACTCTTCGCCAGTAGAAGGGGATGGGGATTGCAAAATCTCCCCTCCATTCAACACATTCGTATCGGAGGCAATTATAAAGACGTGGATTCCTTTCCGGAGGCGGGGTTACTTCCCACTAGTGTGGTTTCTCTTTCCATCCATAAATTTCCAATTATGAAATCTTTGGACTATAAGACCCTTCGACACCTCACCTCTCTTGATGAATTGGCAATTAATTCCTGCCCTAAGCTGAAGTTTATTCAAGAAGAAGGGTTGCCTACCTCCATTTTTAATCTACAGATCAAAGAATGTGCTTTGTTGGAGAAACAATTGCAAACAAGAAAAGGAAAAGCATGGCGTAAGATTAGTGCTCACATCCCCATCATTAATATTAATGGTGAATTGATTTGACCAAGCAAGAGTGCCCAATTTCAGTTATATGATCTTCACCACAGATGGACGACGACAAAGGTATGTGCAGCTTTAACTATATTCTCTTTTACCAATCGGCAAATTCCTCAATACGATTTTCCATTTCTGTTTAAGGTTTGCTTTAAAACTATCTCAAGTGAAAACAGAATGCTTTGCTGATTGCTGCTTCTCCCTCGAATAGATTATTTCAGAAACAATTATTGAAGATGTTAATTGAAGTTCGTATAAAGCCGCAGGTTTGTTCGGGTGATAGATACTTCTACCCATCTCCTTTCGGATGCTCTTCCTTATAGAGAAATGCTTTATGTGCTTCGAATCAAATTGATGTGTCCCATATCCATTCCCAAGCTCATCTGAAGCTCTCCTGCAGTGCTCTGCTGTGCAGCAGCAGTATCTGAAGCTCTGGCTTGTAGTTGCAAAAATCTTGGAAAGGCATGGTGATTTTGCAGGTTTTTTTTTATAGCTTATCTTGTTCCTATGCAACCTTCTTTTTGACCAACCACTAGATTTGATTGTTATTTGTTTCAATCAAGACTGGTGCCATTTTTACAGGATCTACGTACCTATGCATGCAAGCCAAGAAACAGGACTCGTCTCTTTCTACACGGGGTGATCAAGTACACGAATTGTACATTTGTTTTCTGCTCTTGTTATTTTTGGAAAATCCTCATATGGTTTTACATCTAACATTCAACATCACGAAATCAGATTTCGACAAGATTTAAAGTTCATTCGCAAGCTGAGTTATTATGAGGAAAAGCAAGGCAAGTTGGAATCTATTATACATCATTCTTCTCTATAATTATTGAAATAGTTCTAAATTATGTTTTTGCAATGCTTTCCTTAAATTTTAGCATCTCTACCAATTGGGTGACATTAAAAATCCATGAAAAAAGTTTGTTCATGTTTTTAGTATGTTTGATTAAATGAGTAATTAAATAACAACCTCATATTTGGTTGGAGCTATTGATATAGTGGATCTTGCAGCAAACGATGAAAGAAAGAAGGCTTCCGTCAAGATGGCTTGGTTATCGAAATGATGACTTTAGGAGTCGTGGAAACAGTACTGTTGGGAAATTTGGTGGAGGCAGTGCCTCTAATTGTCACTCTTGGGGAGATGATTTCCAAAGTCGGACACGTGTGGTAATGTTTAAGAACCAGCACTACTACTGCTGGTTTCTTCAGGCTTGCATGCTCGTGGACGCTGATATATGTAATCTCTGATGAGGAGAAACTAGATTTCTCTCACTTTTGCAGCCAATTAAAGGAATTGGACTCAATTGTTGAAGTTTTCTTATAATTAAAGCTGGTTTGATTAAATTTGAACTCAATTAATGAAAAGTTCCATCCTCTTTTAAAAAAAATTCAAATGAAGGGAAAGCGTTTCTTAAGTTCAATTAAAAATATTTTTTAGATTTTTTTAATCATTTTAAAATATACACAATTTCACTAATAATTATTTTATTAATTATTGAAAAAAAATTATAATAACCGACCGGTAAGTTTCTTGTGGCTAAGTCTCATTTTCCTTTTGGAAATCCCTCTAGCTTGAGAATTTTTGAACGGTAGATGTTTAGTGTAATATATATATATATAAATAAATAATAATAATAAAATAAAATAAAAAACCTGTTTGATATGCTCAGATGTTTTTCAAACAGATATGCATGCCTTTTTTCAAAGATGATATATTTTTGTATGGTAGAGAAATAAAGTGGTTACAAAATCTAATATGTTTTAATTACAACATGCAATATATTAGATTTTGAAAAATCTAAAAATTAAAAAATTAATTAATACGCTACAAATTTAAAGGTAATTCACTGAGCGAGAGATCTAATATCGAAGTTAGGAATCCAAATTTGTTATGAGCAAGATACACTCCGTGGTACTTTTTTTTTTAGTTTTGTTACGCACAAGCAAATTTGTATACCGATCTATGTACCAATGTTACTACTTTCAAATTCAAAATTCAAATTGGTACTATTTTTATTAAAATATGACTTCCTGACCAATCAGATTAAATGGGTGCACGTATTGGTGTGCAAAATTACTTACAACTAGATTTTTTTCCTTTTTTATTGTTTTAGTGTAAATAAGACACCATGCACAGTCAAAACTACAAAGCAAATGCGAAAGATTTTTTGTTCATAATATATACAAAAATATAATTGGCATCATTTTGATGTCCAAATCTCCCTCCTAATTTGTATTACACCTATGTTGCTTGTCATTCATTAAGCTTAATATTCATACTAATTCACATGCACAATTATGAATAAATAGCCGTTTCTAAATCATTAAGTAATTTAAGCTCATTCCTCGTTCATCTTATCATTTTTAAAGGAATTGGAGTTACATTCCTTTTCAATTTTCATTTCAAGAGATCTTATGTGTTTCACACCCTCTTCGGACCTTGAAAAATACTAAAGTCCTTTTCTTTCTCATCGGAACACAAAAGATTTATCACTATAAAAAAAAAAAAAATATAGTGATCACACTACTAACTACTTCATTTGTGAATTTCATAACTATCTATTCTCCTGTTCTATCCTCTTATGTAGCAGGCTACAAAGATTTACATCATTAGAAAAGATGATTCATCTGAATTGATGTGAGAAAATTACATTGCATCTCAAAAATAACATGTAGAATGGAGTGGGTGGTAATATCGCAACTATGTGGAAGCAAAATTCAAATGAAAAATAATGCAGCCACACAATAACCAAAATAATCAAAGTAGTACAAAATTTTGGTATTGAAGTGAAAACTCTTTACAGGACTCTTCATTTGCAATACACTAGAAGAATTGATTTATACAAATTCCATTTGCAACCTCCCATAAAGAACTCTCTCTTATATCAGACAAGCGACATGCTTGCCTCTTCTTGTAGAGTTTGGTTTCCTCTCCCGAAACTATCGTAGATTTTGCATAGAACTTGAATGCTAAGAACTTGAGTTAGCCTCTGAAAATATCTAGAAGAGAACTCTATTCCAATTTCCAACACACCAATACAAAAGTTAATTACTCCTAGCACAACAAAATGACCTTACGTTCTATTTGCTTTTGTGCAATCAAAAGTTTATTTTTTATTTAAAGTAGTGTGAAACAATTGAAGCACGTTGAGAAGAAGAAATCCATATTTTGGCAATTCTGTTGCTGCGCTTCACTAATTTACAGCTGAGGATGTGCATGGGGAGAAAACGAGTGAGAAAAAAAGCTTTTCACCCTCAATCATAATATCTTTTAGATATTATAAAATGAAGGAAATTACATATAATTCCCTCAAACTACTAGTTAATTTTGCAATCATCTCATTAAACTGTCAATTTCAGCATTTACCCGCCGCCACTAGTACGATGTCGTCATATTATAAAAATTAACAGCTATTAGCACGTTGCCGGCACATTTTATAAATTAATGACATTTATCTAAACGTCACCACTAATATATTTTTGGCGCATTACATAAACACCACTAGATAATTTTTTTCCCAATGTTTTGTAAACACCGCCATCTTATTAGAATTACCACCAAATCTAATGATTTCTAGGATTTTTAAAGCATCAATAATAATCACTAACGATTGTAAGCAGATATTGTTCTTTAAATAAATGTCACGATATTTACGTTCTCGGCATTTTTTGAAATGCCACCAAATTTAGATTGAAGTCTATAACAATGTATTCTGTATTGACATTTAAGAAAATGACGATAATGGAAAATACCATAATAGAAAAAAAAAATGACAACACCCAAATTAATAATAAATATAATATAATGAGTAATTATTGATGTAAAGGAAAAAAAATTACAAATCAAATCACATGAAAATGATTTAAGTACTATATATGATATTATTACATTTGAACAGAGATTTTAATTTCTATTGATTTCTAGAATCACTTGGTTTTTCACTAGCAACTTCAGTATCATTTCCCTAAGCGGCTGGCATAACCTGCATATATAAAATTAACACATTAATTTGTTAACTCAATAGAATGTTCCAATAGTATAGGAAGGTTCTTACCTTGAGTTTTTCATTTTCAAGAAATGATTTTAAGCTCTGGACAAAGAAGAAAAAATAGCCATATCAAGCTGAAGATATAGTGTTGTGTTTTATTTTCAATCTCTTCCACTCTGCCATGAGCCTTGTTTTGAGCTCTGCAGGGTACCCTTCATCGGTGTCTCACAGCCTCTTGATCCTAAAATAGAATTCTCATCATGCTTCAGAGCCCCTTCACATCTTTTTCACGATATTTAGGTGGGGCCTTCTTTGGAAGAGATTTATCACCATTACGTTCTGAAAGACATGTTTTAGTATATAGTTCATAGTTCTATCATATTATCAAAAGCAGGCTGAAGAGGTAGAGGCACTGGAGAAAATTTGGTTCTCCAAAAAGCATGTCCACAAAGCTTAGGCCATTGGATTGTTTCAGCTGGATCTTTTACCTGTAAATAATTAATTAGATTGACAAAAGGGCTGATTGGATTACCCCGAGAGAGGAGGAGTTGGATCTTAGAGGATGGATTTTACTAGTTGAGTAAATTCTTTTTCCACAAAGGGAGGCCACCCTGCATAACACTCATATAGGGGCCCAGAAATCAGATGCATATGAATGGCCACCCTCGTCATCAAACAGCTCAGGAGCCATGTAAAACGGCATCCCACGTTTTGCTTGTGGCAACTAAACAAGTTCATAAAAGTAAAACTACGATAGTAGTTTATTAGGGAAAGAGAGGGAAGTTAACAGATCATGACTTCGAACAAGTGATTATCAAATCCATTCATTTTTATATATTTAAAACAATTTGTTGGAATAGTCAGTGTAAACATACCGAGGAAGAAATGCATAAGCACGTTTGTACGTCCATTTTCATCCCATAGGATGTTTGATGGCTTCAAATCAAAAATAAATAATTCCCTTGCAGTGTAAAAACCTAACAGGGATTTTTCCAAAATGTACATTAATTGAGAACTAAACAAGAATCAAACAAGCTTCTGAAATCATTAGAATGAAGTGCAGATCTTGATTGTGGAAGGGGTCACCAGGACCAATACCTCATATCACTAGATAAATCCCTTCAGCTAACACAAAATTGTAAAAAAAGAACAAAATAAAACAGAGCAGTCGGGACACTGATATGACCTCTAACAGCCATTTCAAAGGAAAAGCAAAACAAAGAAAAATGTAGAGATATCATAATTGGAAAAAAAAAAAAAAAAAATTCAAGATGACCTCACAGATTCTAGAACTGCAAAAACAAATAAACGGTTTAAGCGAGTTGTGTCGTCTTACCTATTAATTGAACAGGTTAGGTTCTGGATGACCTATATAATCTAATCCTTATAACTTGATACAACACAATTTGTCAATCCTAGAAGGGAATTTAAAACATAGCTTAAGGTTGATACTAGACATGACATAGAGCAAAAGTCATCAAATTAAAGGACCAAGACAACCAAAAGGGACTCTTCTGGATGGGGGCACATCCTCAACTTCATCCTAGTCTCTCTTCTCCTCCACTTACATACTCATCTCTATAATTGAGGGTAAACTGAGGCAGGCAATTAGCTTGTACAAACACAAAATGTGGTGGCATTCGCCTCAAAAGACTCATGGACGTAAGTCCTAGAACTGAACTACATAAATCTTGTTGTCTTCCTCTTTTTTTATATTTTCTGCACTTTGTAAAATTTGTGGATGAGCATTCCAATCACTATAACCATAATTGAGCACCATCGTGGGTCATTCGACCTACCATTAGCATCTAGTCTTGACAAAAAAACGCATCAACAGTGTTTGTAGTGTAAAGTACAATGTAATTTTGATAATTCAATATATACATATAAAAGATAAATGTTATTCTTCATTCTAAATTTATCATAGTTAATCGCGTTTTTTATATGGCACATTTCAAGTGATTAACATATAAATGTTTGACTCACATAACCACTTAAAATGTGCCGCAACAAGTGTGCATGATTGGGGATGATAAAATTAGGATGAAGAGTAGATTACTCTATATATAAAGAGAAATGATGATTGCAATCGTGAGCGCGTAAGCGTCATGCAATCATTTTGAAAAAAAATGAATAAATACAGGACCTACATAAAAAGAAATTAATTTTTTAATAATAAACATCATTCTTTTTCAAATAACTGCATGGCGCTTACATACTTCACAACTGTATGTATCATTACTTATATATAAAACATCATATGGAACCATAGTTTTTGCTTATATCAAATTGAGGATTGAGAAAAACATTTCTTTCATTCTTTATGAATATTATCTTAAGCATAATATTGATTTTGCCTAAAGGATTGCCCAAAAGGGGAAGAATCTTTGCCCAAAAAGACATCAAGGGAGATAATGTTCTCACTTGAACTATTGGTAATTTTTTTTTCTTGTAGACTAGCGTTGATTTATAATTATAAGAGCACACATACAAATAGATGTGGTATACTCAACCATAATAATAGACTTGTTATAATTAATTAGCTAAAAATTTCGATTGTTTCATATGCAACAGTTATTTTTTATTGGATTAAAATTATTTCATAGAAAGACCAAAGGCATACCTTTAGTTCATTGAATTTTGCTAAAACGAAAAGAAACAGAAAAGAATGTGCATGCACTTCCCTCTTAAGTATATAGTTCCTTTAACTATATTTAGTGATATGCGAAAACATGATTTATACAATTTTATAATGTGTAAATTTTATATGAAATAATAATAATTCTCCTTATTCTTCCCACACACCACATCTATTTTAATTTTTTATTTCATTTTTTCTACAACAAGTATATGGTGTATGAATGATAAGAAGAATAACTCATTTAATTTAATAAGAATAAAATAAAATAAAAAAATAATTTTAAAATATATAAAATGTATAGTGTGAGATGATAAGTAGCATTCTTCTAAAAAATAGTGCACTTTTACATTATATAATAGATCTTATATAAATTACGCGAGATCTTAAAAGTTGGTTTGAATTTAGATATGAGATGAGATGATTTAAGATAAAAGATAAAAATTAAATAAAATATTATTAAAATAATTTTTTTTTAAATATTATTTTTTAAAATTAAAAAAAAATAAATTGAGATTTAAAAAATAGAATTATTTATTATATTTTATATAAAAATTTAAAATAATTATAATAATAAAATGATAATGTTTTCGAAATACGAGTCCTAAAACTTCGCACAACATCGAACATTCCTCATAAAGTATTAGAGGTTCAGAAAACCGGCCCAAAGCGATTATCACGACCCAAGTCATTGCTTAGCCTTATGGTGGTGTTGTCCAACTCCAACCTAACCAACATTTACTCCCCCTCCTCTCTCTCCCTAACAAACGCACACATCACAAGCCATTGCTGATTCCATCTACTTCTCTTTCCCTGCAAGATGTCAAACTGTGCTGTAGAGTCTACCACTGTTGAAACCATCGATGGAGTCCAGCTCCGGACGAGGCTCTTCAAACCGTTGGAAGAAATTAAGGATGACTTGGTGGTTGTTCTTGTCCACCCATACTCAGTCCTTGGTGGTTGTCAAGGCCTCTTGAAAGGAATAGCAGCTGGGCTGGCTGGAAAAGGTTACAGATCGGTGACCTTTGACATGAGAGGAGCTGGGAAGTCAAGTGGAAGGGCTTCTCTCACTGGTTTTGCGGAAATCAAGGATGTTATTGCTGTCTGCAAGTGGGTCTCTGAGAATCTCTCCGTTGGCAGGATTTTGTTGGTAGGCTCTTCTGCAGGTAGGATTTTTTTTCTTTTATTTTTAACAATTTATATAGATCAAGATTTCTTTCCCACTTCATGGGCAGGACAAGCTTAATGGTTGTTATCTTTGGAAGCGAATGGATTGCTTTACTCAATTTAATGGTTTGATGGATTATTTCTAGATCTATGAATTGGATATTTGATTTTATATGCTATCTTGCTCTTTCTTCTGTATTGTATTAACTTTATTATAGTTTTTATTTCATAGCGAGTAACATATCTAGAAAAAAAAAGCACCATTTGTTGAAATCAATTGGTTATACTGATTCTGGTGTAATTTGTTGGGTCAATTTCATATAATTCTCATGCTGGCTGTGTCGTATGTTGATTTTATATGTTTTATAAAGTGGGCTTTCCCTAACCTCTGCTTCTTGTCAATATGAATTTCCTTTAAAGATATGTGATTTTCTTTGTTTTATAAACTAGGAAATTGTGACTGTTGGAGTACTGATGATCTACTTCAATTGATGGTCTTAAAGGTGAAACAAAAGGGTCATCAAAGGCTTCTTGCAACCATGACATGCACATAAAAACGTAGGTGAATATGGATTAGGTTTAAGTTCTACCTTTTGTGACCTTGTGCCAGTGTGATAATACTCGGTGACTTCTCATTGCATCCATATTTTGCCCAACCCACTATCGAACAACAATATCTCTATATTTCCAAATATCAAGATGATCCAAAGTTGAAAAAAGAAAACCCCTCATCAAGACAATGTTCGGAACTATGGTTTTCCCATATTTTAACTCGGCTGAACATGTAAGTTTCAGACTGGAAATTGAATGGCACCAGTTGAGGTGAAATTCGCATGATAAGCATATAGAAGACATTTGAATCCAAGGTACCTGGTAATGACTGTTAATAGGTATACCGGGATATTACTTGAACCCAACTTTTGGATTTTGTTATAAGAGTTTTGCAACATACAAGCCCGTGTGTTAACACACCATTTGTTGTGGGAACCATTACAGCTTTAAAAAAGTCAAAACAACAATAATTTTTTTAACATAATTGATATAGAAGGCTTTCACACCAACAATATGTTGGGTGTGTTAAAAATTAGGCTTGTAAATATATTTTTTCTTTGCTAAATGTGAGATTATCTATGTATTTTTAGTATTCCCATCGATGCACAAAATGTGCAACCATTACATGAGCACTTTGTTTACGGGCTGAGTGTTTTGCTTGGACAATTTTCAGATTACAGGTTGGCATATTCCCTTACCAGACATCACAATTAAACCATTAAATTGCTATAGAATGTTAATGGACGTAACTTTTATCTGTTCAATTCAGAGTTCTGCTCGTAACACATACTGGATTACTGGTAACCTCTTAATTTGGCTATGAAAAATTCTTGGTAGTTCTTATAAGCAAAACATTTTCTCTCTGTTTACATGTTTCTATGACCTTTAATAATAGTTATGGTTTTTCCCTCGAATACCTGTCTGTTAATGTTAGACGACTCAGGAGATGAACTGCTACTTTAATCCTTGTCTTTAGAGCACGGTAGTGATGATTTACTGAAATGTGAATTTTGTCTGATGCTAAATGTAAGGAAATCTTTCTTTTTTACCTATCAAAAAAAAAATGTAAGGAAATCTTTCTTTTCTGATAGACAACATCTGAACCCTGTTAATTTGGCTATGAAAAATTCTTGGTAGTTCTTATAAGCAAAACATTTTCTCTCTGTTTACATGTTTCTATGACCTTTAATAATAATATTATGGTATTTCCCTCGAATACCTGTCTGTTAATGTTAGACGACTCAGGAGATGAACTGCTACTTTAATCCTTGTTTTTAGAGCATGGTAGTGATGATTTACTGAAATGTGAATTTTGTCTGATGCTAAATGTAAGGAAATCTTTATTTTCTGATAGACAACATGTGAATTCTTAAGGCATCCATACACTTAAAAGTTACAATACCATCCGTCATCAAAGCTGTTGTAATACACAAATTCATCCATGATGCCTTTTTTCTTTATTTTCTTATATTGCCTTAATTGTTGCAGGAGCACCAATTTCAGGATCTGCAGTTGATCAGATTGAACAAGTTGTGGGCTATGTGAGTCTAGGGTACCCTTTTGGTATGATTGCCTCAATTCTTTTTGGGCGACACCATAACGCCATCCTGAAGTCCCCAAAGCCTAAAATCTTTGTCATGGGTACGCGGGATGGGTTTACTAGCGTGAAGCAGCTGAACAACAAGTTGAGCTCTGCTGCAGGGCGTGTTGAAACACATTTGATAGAAGGGGTAAGCCATTTCCAAATGGAAGGGCCTGCTTATGATGCGCAGATGGTGAATCTTATCCTTGAATTTGTTGCTTCATTGTAGTAATTTGATCCAGTTCTCGGACTTGTGATTGGGATTTATCTCTGTATTGAATGTATATGCATGCTGATTTTTCACCTTTGTTCACTTGCAGGATTAGAATGTTGTTTTGGATTCTAAGAGCCATCCCAGTGAAAAATTGGTCAGCTGTCCAAAGAACTTGGCCCGTTAACCATTGTTATAGCCAAATAATATGAGAGAGAGAGAGAGAGTCAACCACGAGAATAGTATGCATTTGTCAAAATAATCTTTACAAGGTCAAGTCTTCTAGTTAAATGTTTTGCATCAGCATTTCCCCAGCTAAACTTATACATACATTAAAACCAAGCCTATTTTTCTAACCAAAGAGAACCTAGCCAAACTAAACACTAGGGTGATCGTAACATAAGAGAAAAACATACTACAAGCACACATTCTATATGTCGTCGCCTTCTTGACGATCATGGATGCAACTTTACTCCCTCTAGCCATTTTTATCCTCATGTGAACCTTCAACTACTCTACGCTCGCCTATTTCATCATATTGCCGCTTCCTCCATCCTTCTTGATCCACTGATCGCCCCTGTGAGAATGGGTTTTCTCCATCTGCTTGGAAGCCAAAGGAGAAAGAGAAAAGTATTCCTTGCATCATTAATACAAACATCAAAAGTTTTTGTTGCATCCCAGAAACAAAAATGCACGATAATTGGTGAATGCCGATTCTAGGGAGTGTCACTGGCAAGATGCATGATGTGAAAATGGGGTCAATATCTTGAATGGTCCTTTTGTATTTGGCCCCAGGTCGGAAAAATATTACCACCTTAGAAATTTAAACCGTCAGAAAACAGCATGAACTCTATCTTCAAATATAAGACGCTCACTTGGGTCCCATTTTCGACTGTCAAGTGTTGGGGGCAAAAAATGAATGACGATTGATTAACAAAATAATACAGTGAGCGGCATCGTCAGATCTAAATATACAAAAACTAAAATAAATAGATACAACAGAAGGCAGCACTAGTTTATTTAACTTGATCTACTATATAACATTGTTATCTGTCAATTAGTTATTACCACTTTCACCGTCAGATGCATCTTCAAGCCTTTCAATTGCATCCACCAAGGCTTGTTCATGCTCCTGCAGTTCAAAGAACACATCACTATTGTCGGGATGAAAGAACATGCAAGATTAACTGTAGAAGATGCTTGGTTCTTACTTTCAGCACTTTTTTAGCTTTCTCGATTTCCATGGGATCAGGATGACTGGCACCAAAAACTTTTTCCACCTGTTTTAAATTTTACAGCAATTAGGGAAAAGCCAGTCACCATACTTGCAGTTATTTCTAACAATCAATTGCCTTCATACCTCCTTGATAAGAGTATCTGTGTGAACTATTTCAATATCACCCATTGCCTTCTTCCCAATTCCATTTTGCGACAAGGAAAACTCTTTCTTTGACTGACCCTTTGATATTCCTCTACCTCTTCCTGCACCGGTAACTGCACCACCACGTGCCATTGATTTCTTAACCCCCCGGCCTGGTCCAGGATGACCAATCTTATGAGAAACTCCAGGATCCTCACCTTCCCACCTGATATCTTCAGGCGATATCTAGCATTTATAGATTAAAAAAGAAAAAAATATCAAGAAAAAATTCTCATTCGTGAACTAACAGGGAGTCAAAAACATTGCAAACAAGCCAGCCACAAAAATTCTCTTCTAAACTTTTCAAGTCTTTTCCACACATCCATTCCCCACTACTAGCACCATAAATCGTTCGAAAATGCATCATAATTTGATGTTTAATTAATAAACTAACCCTATGAAAAACACAGCTTGGCTTCGTAATGCAAGCTTCAAACTAAACCTTTGTGAATGGGATAAAGAACAAAAGGCATTGTGTGAACAACTATAGTCATCAGCATTCAAGAATCTTCAATTTTCAGCACAGATAGGATATAAATTGTATAGAAAACATAATGCTTTAAAATAGATCATCTATTGAGGCCCTAACATGCCAAGGCATTTACCTCTTTGAGATTGACCCACTCCCAAGTTTCATCTGTTGTATTAATATCATACACCAGGGCATGTCGGCCCTATTAAACATTTTGAAATTAGTAAGCTTAATGGAGGCCCATCAATTTTTAAATAATGTATGGTCAACAGTAAAAACGCACCTCAATACGGTTGTAGTCAGTTATTACTGCCTCATAAAAGTGGTTATCTTCAGGCCACCTTGTCCAGACTTTTCTCCCAATTAGTGGATCATAGGTTGTGGGCTCGGCAGGTTCATTGGTTGCAAAGGCACCTGAAGAAGCACGATTACCAACTTGGGCCCTTCCTGTGAGACCAGTAGAAGGATACTGCATGGACATCATCGAGGATGCAGCAGGCAAAGTTCCCAGTCAAAAGAAAATAGAGGAAAATGACAACAAAACAGATAATATTGAAGACCTTCTTACATACCGATTTTGGCTTCTTGCTCCTTGATCCTGGAGGAGGAGGACCTCGTCTCAAGGCTGATGAAGACGGTTGCCCAGATGGATGCATCGCAGGAGATGGTGCACCAAGGGACAAGGAAGCCACAGATTGTGATGTTTTCTGTTTCTTGCGTGATGCTGAAACTGTGGGACTAGGTACGGGCTCATGAACAGGCTGAGCAGCATTGAGCATGCCGGATGGGGGCCCTCTTGCTTTCCTCCATTCCCTACAGAACGATTCATTTCACTTCCCATTAAAATAAAAACCCAACTACAAGTCAGCACAGGCTAGACGAAAGCTAATCAGCAGAATATGACCAAAATATTCAGACCTTATCCTCCTAATGATATCATCAGCATTAACCCTGGATAGAAGCTCTCTGTGTTCCTCATCTGATACTCTGAGCTCCTTTCTAAGTTCTGTAATTAAGCTTTCCTTGTCCTAAATAATCGATAACACAAAAGCCTAAAAAACAACAGTACAGTGTTAACTACACAAACAAGTACAGAAGAAATGAACACCTTACCCAAGTGATCGCATCAGATTGAGCTTTGAATGCCCGAAGGACTGAACAATATGCTTCTTGCTCAATCTGGTGGATCTGGGTTTCCATATCACCGTGCATCCTAGATAATGGAGCAGAACCAACAACTGCAGATCTTCCATTTCCAGCTGTGTGGCCTGCTCTTTGGAATCTATTTTGATGTGAAGGAGGAAGGTCATCATCTGTTCCTGTAGTTGTTTCAGATAAAGCTGGCTCATTAAATCAACACCTTTCTAGGATGTGGTAGCCAAATATTCTAAGAAGAGTGCTAGGTTCATAAAAGTGAAATTCACAAATTGCTTTGGCTAAATGTGCTATGTTAGTTTACTTCATGTGAAAAAAAAAAAAAAATCTACAATCTGATTTACCACAACAAGCCACATCAATTTATGAGTTTACTTTTATGAGATATTTTTGCGAATGAAAAATTTCTCTTCTCAAAATTTTCCATAGAAAAGAAGAAAGGTAAAATATCCTTCAATTGGGTTCACGATGTATATAAAGACCCAGAAAACTGGCACATAATTTGGCTTATGATGCACCAACAGCAATGCCATCATGTTCACAGGGAAACAAGATAATAAATTAATACAGGGTATATCAGTAGGCCACAACCCCTAGGGTTGGGCTTAAGTGGAAAAGGCCTCAGTCTTTATGGTATGCTCCCTCCAGGTCTAAGGTTTGAACCCCCTTGGGTGCAAACAATTTCTAGAGGTCATCAGGCTGGAGAGATTTCCTCTTGAATTACCCTACACTTGAGGAAAACTCCTTGCCAAGGGCATTTGCACCCCAGGATTAGTTGCGACTTTGTTTCCGTACACCTGGCGCCAAAGAAAAAATAAAGGAGGCCAGTTCTGCTTTCTGTTCATCAGGTTACTATAGTAAAAAAAATATGTTGTTTCACATTATCCTCTGAGCAGGAAAAAAAAAAGGAGAGAGAGATTTCATGCCATGTAGAACTTTAAATTGTAAAATTATAACCAAAACACTCGTCCTACCTCTACCCATAAACCAATCAAAAACAGTAAGTTCGATTAAACTCATCAAAACCCCAATAGAGAGATTTCATGCCATGTAGAACTTTAAATTGTAAAATTATAACCAAAACACTCGTCCTACCTCTACCCATAAACCAATCAAAAACAGTAAGTTCGATTAAAGTCATCAAAACCCCAATAGGAAAGTAAAAATGAACACCTAAAAACCTTTAAAAGCCACAAAAAAACTCATATTAAAGCAGTCCTGAGTACAATTACAGAGCTTATGTCCATCACTTTTCTGCAATTATGTCAAAAAAAAAGCCCCAGAATTCACTTCAAACAGACATTGAAACTGCTAATAATCATAGATTGCTTCAGGAACCTTACAAAAACAATTGAAGAAAAACAGGCTCATAAGCAACTATTCACGACAGAACATGAGCTTGGTTTCAAAAGATTCAGAAAACAACAAACAGACACCATAAGTCGAAATTTTAAATAAATCGATTCCTTAGAAGGAAGATTATACAATAACTGAAAAAAAAAAAAAAATCATCAATGCAACAATACATACATTAAGCTAAAGCCTATTCAATTCATCATAGCTCCTTCAAAATGCAATTTTTTTTAAGTCAAGACAGCGATACTCCACGAAAATTGTACCCCATCTTAACTAAAAACAGAAGAAAACCAAAACTTTCTTCAATACACAATCCACAACAACGCAATCCAGTCAAATTGTTAACAATTCAGGCAAAGTGAACCGACTTTCAACCTTTCAGAGGCTAAAATAAAACCAAGTGACAAAACAATAAACGAGGAGTAATTGCACAGCTAACATGAAAGAACCCAAAACTTATCAACGCCCACCTCTGATTCACCGAAATTAACCTATCAAAAACCCTAGAAACCCACAGAATAGGTTGAAAAACATAAGATCTTTGGAGTAAGCTCACCACTGCTATCAGATAGCTCAAATTCCATGAATCCGCCAAATCAAGTTTGACCAAAAGAAAACCGTATCGAACCCAACGTCAGAACCAGCTTCGAAAACCCGAGTGTTCGGTCAAATCTATCGAGCCCGCCAGTCGCTCCTGGCCGAAACAGGTCGTACGGAAATGACTGGGACGAATTGGTGCAAACTTGGTCAGATTTTGAAAGCAGAATCCGATTCTGGAAACTCCAGAGAAGTTGAATTTGTGGTGCAGAGGGTGATAGAACGCGATCGAATTGTTTAACAGGGAGTGTGGTTTCGTTGGGTAAATTTCTTAAGAGTTTTGGGGCCAAGTTAAAAATCGAAATAATTGCGGGGCTAAATTGGGGAGAAATCTTGACAAGTGGGACTCTGGGATAGGACTGTGAGAGAGAAAGAGACAGAGGGAGTGCGGACTTGAGTTTGATGTTTATGGCGCCGCGCCCTAACTTTTTTACAGTTAATAATGGAGCCTGAGTTCCGCGACAGCTAAAAATTGTGATCGAGTGTGTTTCCTAGTACGACAAGTCGTGCGTTTGTCTGTTATCCTGCCTTGTCTTTCCCCTTTCCCTTTTCGGCCTTTCGTTGAGTTTACAAAAGGATCGGAAAGGAAAAGGCCAAAGGGTATCCAAATTCATAACACAAAGATATCACAAAGCAGCAATTTTTTGTTTGTATTGGACTATTTATCATTCATTTATCTTATCATATGCTCGACATATTATAATATAATATTAGATGATAAATTTATAAATAAAATATAATAAATAATCTTCAATCATCTAATATCACATTAAAATTAAGATGATGGATAATATTACTCTTTTAAAAAACCGTCGATGTAAGGATTGATCTCCTTATTCATTATCAAGTGATATTAGTATGGTTGAGCCTCTTGAGCATAAAACCTCTTCCAAACTGATGTCCCACAATCTCAAGATTTTTATTACCACATATGTCAACATCTCTCTCTATAGGATTTATATATACGTCCTAATAAGCTCTAATTAATATTAGAATCTCAAGCATTCATTATGGTTTATTCACATTAATAGCTAAAATCATCTCTGATCACTACTTTGCAGTGTCCACCAATATTCCACGTATCGGTATATAGCGACGTTATGCATGTATAGATTATCACATGTCACATGGACCACGTGCATGGAACGTACTAGAAGATGTTCTGTACGTATAATCAGCTCTCGTCTGTTTTGAAAACTATAAGCCAACTTTTAATCCGCAATATAACTTTTCAACAATCAGCTATGTTTCTTCTTTCTGTATTCTTGATCTTAGATTGAGACATTCATAAATTTGGAATCGTGTGCATGTGTTGGACATGCAAATTATGATACAAAAAGATGTTGGCTTAGTTGGTTAAATCAAAGTACTAGATATATCAAGTATTTCAAGATTAAAGGAATCTCACCCTTCCCATTTTCTTTTTAATAGAGTAATACTATGTACAAGTTTTAAATCGATAAGTCACGTACAAACTCTTTATAAAAAGTGGATTCCACTAATAAAAAATATTTTTTTTTTTTTATACTTTTTTAGTTAGATTTCAATTTTTTACAATAGCTTGTATGAGACTTGTCTATTTGAGACTTGTACAAATCATTTTTCTTTGTAATATAAGTTAAATTACTGGACTTAGAATTGCAATTATGAAACCTAGATGGCATGAGACCCAGCCTTCATAAGAGAGATCCTGGGTTCGATCCCCCTCCCTAAATCCCCCAATATCAAAAAAAAAAAAAAAAAAAGAATTGCAATTATGAAAAGTGACATGCAATCAATTATTGTAGCGGTACGTGTTTGATCGAGCTAGGTATCCACTTTCTCCCTGATCTCATGAAGATTTATTAGTTCGAGAAAGTAAGAAGAGGTATGGCTAGATAATTATAAAGCAATTAAATGAGTGATTATAGTAGCTTATGAATCTCATGCGTGGCAACGACGGATTTTATAGATCGGCTCTCCAAGAACTTATAAGGTTGGAGAATTGATTGAAGTAACGCTTGTTGCATGCTAGGCGCATACAATGATATCATATGGAAGTGTCACTTGGCTCTCTTGTGAATTGAGTGAAATGGTGAGGCACTGCAGTACGTTGTTTGCAGGTGACCTGAACATGATAAATAATAAAATTGGTTATAGGTAAAAAGGAAAAATCATAAAACTTATATATATATATATATATATATATATATACTAGGTGAAAGCAACGTGCAATGCACGTTTGTTTAGTTTATATTTAATTTTTTTGTTAAGAATTAATTTTTTATTAATAAAGATGTAATATTTTTGGTTAATTAAATAACTAACGATGTAATGTTTATGTAATTAATAAATAATTACATGTTGTGATATATTATAAAAGTAAAGAATTAATAGCATATATAGCATGGTCCTATAAATAAATATCGTTTATAGTTTTATGAAAGATGTTTGAGATCATTTTAATTTTAGGATGACGATCCAACATTTTCCTCATCTTGCATTGCTTCAATAGAGAGGACATTAAAATGCCTATATTTTTTCTTCTTCAATTTCTCTAAATCTATATAAACTTGAATCTGCTAAATTTTTTTTGACAATTTCTCCGCAATACTTTTAACATATGGTCGATGTTCTTACAAAATAAATTTTGAATTGCAGATTAATCTTTCATATATTCAACGTGTAAAGTAAGAAGGCAACAAAATATAAATAAACTATAATTTAACTACTGATTAAGAGAAAAATCCAACGAACCATAAACCCGAGAATTCCAAATTTTTTAAGTTTAGCTTCTAGAGAACCAAACGCAACATTATGATTTTCTTTCTATCATAGCTATAATAATACATCAACGAAACCAACCAACGTTTATGAAATCAATCCTAAACTCTTCGTTGAATGAAAAAATTTTCCTCTGAAATTTAGTGATCCAAGATAAACCAAGTAATTTTCAGACAACTTCACGGATCACACTGCATTAAAATCAACATTCAAATACAATCTATACAAAGGAAAAAAATGGTTATTTGTAAAAGGATTGATTTCACTAAAATAATTCCATAAGCTCTGAAGAGTCCTATAAGGTCCACAGATTCATCCCAATAAAGTTTCAAAAACACCTTCAACATATACATGCAATCACTTAAATAAAATCTATAAGCATGTCAAAAGCATTTTTAATTTGATCCACTTGCCCAAGAGGGTAATGTCGGAGAAATAGGTAAAAGAAAGTAAGAAAACATGAATCCAATCACAAATGAGAAGTGCAATATCTACAGTGAAAAATGAAGGATGGGACACCTGGAGGTGATGAGTCATGGTCACAAATATATACTCACATCCCACCCTGAACAAAATTTTCAAAAGTAAAGGTGAATGCCCCAACAACAAGAATCTAGTGAATTTATAATGAACATAAATGTATGAGAAAAATGAGACTAACTACATACACAAAAGAAGCTAGCACACTATAAGAGCAAAAATTCTAAATGAAGATTTCTCAAGAACAAACGTATCACATTGGATTTTAGGGCCAAAACACTAATTTTCTATTAACCCAATAAAAAAGGACCATGACCTGCTTATAGATATAAAGACTAACTGCTTTAGGCTAAAAGGTTTAAACAGATAAAGGAGATGAAAGAGACATCATCGGATTTGAGGAGTTGACGATGGGGAAATAAACATCAAAATTACAAAACCATTTCTTAATTAGCAAAACAATTTGTTTACATTTCATGAAAGAAGAGTTTTATTATATTGGAAAATGTCAATCTCAATAAACTTTCATGGAACAGAGGAGATACCTTTGGAAGTCCACCATTTCCCAGTGCTATATCCATAACAAAAGAACCTGTGCATACTTAGTAAAACAATTGATATTTCTCTTTTCTGTCTCAGTTATCTCTGACCAAACAAGATGGAAGAAATTACAAAGAAAACAAAAAAAAAAGTGCTAAAGATTGAAAATAAAGAGTAGACAACTGACTAAGGTCTTGGATCTCAACTTTGGGCTATTTGATCTTTGAAGCGAACGAATTAGTAAAGCTGTGGGATTACAAATCATTAGCAAGAAAAATGAGAGAGTGATCTTGACCGGAAGCAGATAGACCTGAAAAAAAAAAAAAAAAAAAAAAAAAAAAAAAAAAAAAGAATGTCTATTTGCACCCGACAGGGAAACCCCCGCGTACCCGTCTCTCTCATAAATGAAATGCAATGTTTCATATACACCAAATGACCAAAATCACTGAGTCTTTGCTGTTCCTTCCCTTCCCTTTGTCAAAAACTCTGCTTCTCCCTTCGTCTACCCACGAATACAGGTTCGTCTTCTCATCTTTTTCTCGACTTCATCTTCTCATCTTCTCCTTGACACCTGCTCACTCTCGGTCATTCTCTCCCTCTGCATTTGATCTTCCTCTCATCACTCTCTCTTTCTTGGTTTCTTTCTTAGCCAGCACCAACGTCAAGCCTTCCTCCAGCCATCTCTCAAGGCATTGCCTCACATCGGAAACACCATGAAAATAGCCTAATCAATGTGCTGCTCCTTCCACTGATACAAGTGGCCCTGTTTTTTGTCCCCGAAACAGAGCAGCCAAAGGAAAGTGCCACCCAAGTTCACTGTTTTTTGGTTACTTTTGTTAATATAAATGATAAAAGGCTTGGGAACACCGTTTCTGGGCATTAAAAGTATGATATTATGCAAACAACATATAGTTATAGTTCATCATGGAAACATAGCATACCTCGGGAAAAAATCTAAAATAAATAAAATAAATAACACCCAAGCTACCTATCAATGCATTCTCTTTCAAAGCACAAAGCCCAAACAGAAATGTTGAGGCACAGAAAATGTTGCTAAAGGCAAGAACTCCGACTTCCAAAATAAACAGATTTAGAAAGCATCTAGACCTATTAAAACAAAAAAATAAAGTGAATAGATCTGTTCTTCTCAAACTGCAGGTGCTCTCTCTCTCAGACAGCCAGCGCTTTCTCTCTCCCAGACGGCACTCCATCCTTTCTCTTCTTCAGTTGGTTTCATTTGTATAAACTCTGTTTGTATTTCTTTTTTTTTAAAAATATATCGATTGACGTGCGGTTCTCCCAAAGGTATCCAACGCCGGGTACCTGTAGCAAAGCTGAAAAATAAAAACCAACGCTGCAGAAAAATAAAGAAGAATCAAAGAAGAGAGAAGAGAGAAAGAAAGGCAAATAAAAAGAGGAGAGAAGAATCAAATAAGAGAGAAGACAAAGAGATGGAGAAAGAAGTGGTTTTGGAGAGAGAAACAATGAGAATATGTAGAAAAAGAAGACGGAAAGGTGGAAAAAATTAAAGGACCTGACATGTTATACTTTTAGCCGACCCCACGTCTGATCATTTATATGAGTAAAAGACAAATAAAGCCTCATATAAACAGGCTAAAAGAATAAAATAGAAGGATAAAAAAGTAATGACATAATAAACGACTACACACAGAAAAACGAACGGAATGGACGGAAAAACAACAAATAGACGGAAAAACAATAAATTCCGTTTTATACACACTTTTTATATATAGAAGATATATATATATATATATATATATATATATATATATATATATATATATATATATATATATATATATATATATATAATGGGGTGTGAAACCTTGTGGGAGGAGGGGAGGAAAACAAATGAAGAGGAAATGAAGCTTTTGGTGATGGGTTCAAAAGTTGAGAGGAGTATAGAGGTATTGTGAAAGAAGAAGAAAAGGAATCTGATTTCAATGCCTATTTCTAAATATCAAAATCATCTGTAATTATATGAAATATTTTAACTGCAAAGAGACTCCACAAAATTAAATTCACAAATTGACTTGGTTTGATGTAGTATGTTAGATCATAAAAGTATTTTTATTGTAAAGTAAATCTAACGTATCATATTAAGTCATGTTAGTTAATCAGTTTACTTTTGTAAAAAAAAAATTTTGTGACTATAGCACTTCTTAATTTAGATTGATATACATTTTCTTTAAAAATATAGGTAGTTAAAAATATAAAAAGAAACTCTCTTTAGAGTTGAAAATTGAGATCGGCCAACCAAGTTTTAACCTCCCTCCAAAAACCAACCGAACCAGTCGACACAAGGGGGAAACCAACCAAAATGGTTTCGACTGGTTCATCATTTTGGAGGGTTGAATTATGCTTTTTTGGGCTATTTTTTTTTAACCTATGTCTAGATTATTTTGGGACGCCCCAATTAAAATTTGATGTAGTGGCATTTTAAATCCCATTTTTAATATTCAATTCTCATTTTATTTTTAGAGGCCATTTGTAATGTTAGGTTAAAAAAATAAATTAAAAATAGTAAAATAGTAAGTACATGCTACTATACTAGATAGCTATAAAAATAAAAACAATTCCACTAATTGTTTAACACACATTACAAATAAAAACAAATTGTCCTAAACACTAATGCTATTAAAAAACATAAGGTAAATAATCCAGTTCTTGATTCTTCACTCTTAATACTTCAACATTCAATCTTCAATAGTTGTAACGTTTGATTGTGCACCCAATTCTATATAGAAAAAAAAAGATTAAAATATCAAATATTTATCGATTTGAATGATAAAAATTTCTAAAATTCAATTATAAAAGCATATGAATATTGAATGACTATAAAAAAAATAAAAATAAAAAAACGTTACCCTATTCTACGAAGAAGCTCTTGAATGGCCATGGATTCTTGAATATCTATTGGTATTGATGAATGTTTCAATCAATTTTGAGCACAAATAAGTGCCTTAACAATTCTCAGAGCCAATGAAATCTAAAGAGGATCAAGCATATGACCTCCTATGCTTAATAGAAATAGGAATAATTAATGAGTCTCGTGCAATCCTCACAAATATAGCATAGTTAGCCTCTTTAAGTTTCCACCAAATCAACAAGTCAAAAGAAGGGGTCCAAGTCTCACAACCATTTGATAAAGGTTGATCTACCTCTGTTTTGGCAACAGTAGATACCAAGCTGGTTGATGCTTGATCTCACTCATAATACCATCACCATCATCCATGACTGTAGATGTTGGAGATGGCTCATGTTCTTGGCTAGCCATAGTAGAATCAAGCATAGCATTGTACTCCTCTTACAAATTCACTAATAATTGTCTCACACTTGATACTAGCTCTTCAGCTCAAGTCTCATCATGAGTTTTCTTCAAGTGAAAATCAAGACGCCTTAACTTCCTATGTGGACCAAGCACAATTACAATCAACATCAACAAATTGAGCCTATCTAATTACCCATAATATTTATCATATTTCTTTCTCATACTCGTGACCATGCTCATAAAGCAATGATTATTACTCTGTCTCAGTCTAATAAACACTTTTTGGAATTGATAAATATCCTGAAAATTGGTGTTGGTTGTGATAGAAAAAACCCAAAAATCTATTAGTTGCATCATAAAACTTTTTTAAAATCCTTACAAACACTCACATTGTTTTCCACTCATCAACTCTAGGAGGATCCATGTGTCTATCATCAAAGTAAGAGAGGAAATGACAATCATCGCTCTCCATTCACTTGGAAGCCTTATCAAACATCTCAGTTACCTCCAACATCATATATATTGAGTTCCATCGAGTTGGTATATCAAGGGACAACATATTTTTACAATAAATTTTCTCTTTGTCTGCACATCTTTTAAACTTATCTAATCTTGTAGGGAAGAAGCACATATATCTAATCACATTTATGTAACGACTCGACCCAATAATTCTAAGGTCGAGATATTAATAATTTTTATTAGGCTTAAATTAGATTTAATAGGCCATATTGGATAAGTCCATAGGGTTAAATTATTAAGATTGATTATGAGTTTTAATTAGGTTTAACAACTAGGTTAAATTCTATTTGTTATTTATTAAACGAGTTAGACTCTTTTTAGAATTTAAAGATCGGCCATTAGAAATTTATTTCAATTTAAAATCGTCACTGATTGAAATATTCTACGCAGTCTCAGTCACTACCAATCATACATTGAATGAACTACTAAATCATGTTTTTAAATTCAAACTCTCTTCTTGAATGATCGTGGCTGAGTCCAACTCAAACTCGAACTCATTAGTATCCTATTCCAATAGGGATACAACTCTACAAGTCATTTTTACATTAAAACTTTTTAAATTTAGTCCAAGTCAAACTGGTCGTCATCCTCTCCCAAATCTATCTATAAATATCTGCATTTCACATGTTGTTTAGAGAAAAAAAAAAAAAACCATAAACTTCCCAATCCAACACTGTCGATCTTGTGTCAGAAATTTTAGGAAGCAATATTATAAGGTAAGTAGCTTGATCATAAATTAGGATTAACATACGTTGGCTAGCTATATATATTATTATTAAAGCCAATTCTTTCAAAACTAATGTTTACGTACTACGCATGTAATGATATTTTCAAGTACGTCATTCATCATGTATTATGCATCTTATATTGCATCAGGCACGTAAACTTTGATAAAATCAAGTGTAAGATAAATTCATAACAGTTAATTAGATGGTCATTCAAATACATGGTACCAATGCAGTTTCAGGGTGAGTGTGCAAACTACAAACTCAAGCGTGGTCTACCATAGTACGCTAGAGTATTGCACAGTTGGCTTCCTTTGCTACAACATGGGAAGTTAGTGCACAATATTGCACATATGGTTAAGCATATTGGCCAGTCAAATCAGTCAGATAATCAGATTAGTCAGTATTATCAAATATTTTCTCAAATAATCAAATCAACCTCGCACAAATGTGCACATATTTTCTCCCTCACATTCCCTATAAAAAACTTTTTCAAATTTTCATTTGCAAGATCATTTGAGTTAGTATTATTAACAGTTATAGTAAATATTCTTTCAATGTCTAAATCTAAAGCATGATTCAACATACATTCCAATGGTATCCCCTTGATTATTAGGGACTAAATAAAAATTAATATTTTTTTTTTGTGCAATTTCCAAGACCTATAAATGAAATGTACAATTAGACAAATATAAGTAAGATCTTGTAGCGATGTTTATGTATTGGTAGTCAATGAAATCCTCATGCTACCATCATCAAACAACTTTTTGATATTTTTCTTTTCTAATTTGAACAATTTCATACAATATCTTGCAACCATAATGCGACATGACACTTTAAATTGAGTTTCAAGAAACTAACACATCTTCCTGACTTGTCCTTCAACAACTCTAAAATTGCAACTAATTTGTAATTACCATCTCCATAATTGCCAACCTTATAGCCTTTTCATTATGCTTGTGGGTTACAAGGGTCCTCATCGTACTACCAACACTCTTTTCAACCCTTTCCTCAGGTGTTGCCTCACTCGCCAATATTTTTGGGTGCCTATCTAGTGACTCACATTTGTGAGAGTTTTTGGGACATGCAAGTAAATGATTTTATATGGTTGAAGTTTTGTTCCTCTTTGAGTAGCAAGCGTACATCTTTTCATATTAATTACACTTAGCCTTAGGCTCACCCATGAGACAACCTTCCACCTTCTTAAAATAGTCCCAAAAAAATTACAAATCATTCCCCTTTCGTTTCTTAGGAAGTTGACAAGTATTATGGGTAGGGGCATTGTGGATCATAATGTTTGGGTATCACTCAAATCATCTCCCAAATTAGTGGTCAGTTCGTTTGAGTCAAAATCAATTGGAGTTGACAAATGACCTATCTAATATGTGAAATATAAAAATAATTACAAAATATAACAAAAAACAAAAAACAAAGCAGAAAACAAAACAGAAAACTACAAACCACAATGACACATTAGCTAGTTGCAACATGGCAAACATCACAAGTAGACTCTAAAATCTAGATTTTAATTCACTCATCTTTCCACAATTTACATCAAAATAATTTCACAACAACATAGTCAATGAACAATAATCTAATTTTTAAATTTTTTTCATGCAAAACATAAGACATTTATTACACATCAGCTAGTTTTCAATATGGCAAACATTACAAGTTAGAACCCTAAAAATCTAAATTCTATTTCACTCATCTTTCTATAATTTACATAAAAAAAACATTAAAACACAATTACAACATACTCAATTAACGATAATCTAATTTTCATTTTTTTTCATTCCTTAAAAATACACTAAACCAAATACGTAGCTCACTCGTAGTGGAAAATAGCTTTCGGGTTAATGTTCACGGTTCCAAATATTTGGTATAAAAATTACACAGATAAAAAAGTTAAACATTAAATAATAGGAAAATTAAAGATAAAAAATAAAATAGCCACCTAAGCCATGCTTTTATATATTATTGGTTATGGTATACAGATGGGAAATTAATTTCAGGTGAGAGAGATAAATATGTCAAGGCGATGCGATCAAGGACCAAACAGAGGAGAGAGCTCTGAGAGATGAGAGAGAGAGAGGGACGATTGGATCAAAACAGATGCTAATAGAGGGAGATCAGACTGCAATTGTGGCGTGAGAGAGAGAGATGGACCTGTGGAGGGAGAGACTGATGCGTGAGTGAGAAATAAAGAAAATAAGAGAAGGGCTGGATGAAGACTTTAGCCTTACTTAAAATGACGTCATTTAACAGGATCATTTTGTACAAGAATAATATATATATATATATTAGATTGGAGCAACGTGTAAAACACCTTTGTCTAGTTAGGTGAAATAAAGTTTTTAATAAAAAAAATATGATTTTTAATAAAAAAAATTTAATTAATGCATAATTTAATTTATAAAAAAAAGTAAATTTTAAGAAAATTTTTTAAATAATGATAAGTTAATGAAGTTTAATAATTACATGTTTTGGTAGATTAGAAAACAATTTCCAATTTCCAATTTCCACACAATTTCCAATTTTCAATGAACCTTAGCAAGTATGTCCTCGTATGCATCTCTCATTAATCATAGGGCTAGGACAGAGACACATGTTTCTATTTGGGTACACATAACTTTTGATATCCATATAGCGAAACACGTCAAGCATCATCGATTCCTAGTTCACCCCAACTCAATGCGATATTGTTAACCTCCCATATTTTGAAATAAGAAAAATGCTAATTGCAAGCGCGGGGGGCAACCAGCATGCAAACAGCTTTGCCACGTCAGTGTATTGTCATTTTTTTTCCTCTCTCTCTCTTAATTTCGTTCCATCTCTCTCTTGATCCCTCCCTCTCCGATTCCTCTCATTTTTCTTCCAACTGACCACTTCCTCTCTCTCTCTCTCTCTTCGTATAAGCAGACAACCACCATTCTAAACAAAACTTCAAATTACTATTTTTCTTTCTTCTTTTTTGGTGTTTCTTCTTTTTCGGTGTTTCTCTCTCTCTCTACTTTTTCCTTTTCTGTTGTTTGGTCTGATTGTGAGCTGAAAAGCATTGGATTTTGTCAATGCTCGATTCCTTCTTCAACAAGGGCTTCAAAGCTGCCAAATGGTCTCTTTCTCTCTCTCTCTCTCTCGATTGAAATACTGCCGAGTATTAGTTGAGTGAACAGTAAAGAAATATATGGCAACTTTGAAGCCTCTGCTGTTTATGACTGTATTACGTTGACGTTTTCTTTTATTTTTCTCTCAATCTCTGCTGTTTCTCTCTCTCGTCTTTACTTATTTTCTCTATTCTTTACTTATTTTTTATTGCTCTTAGTTTTATTTTTTTATTATAAAATATACAGCTGTTTACCTCCCGCTTGCACACCCCATTTATTATAAAATATACAGAATTGTTTATTATTACACGTTAACGGGAAACAAAAGTTAACGGAAAGAGAATGAAAACTAACGAAAAAACAAGAAAAAATTACTGTTTACTGTTAGATAAGAAATTATATAATAGAAATAGATATAAATATTATATAGATCGGTTCATCAATTTGAATACAACTCAAATAATGATTTCCAACGTTTTACACTACCGGTCAATCGGTTCTCATCGATTTCAATCGGTTCCGATAGTTACTGTTTTACGTCTGGTTTAGTTATACAGTTCAAATAAGATAAAATGTTTATTTAAAGTTAAATAAAATATTATTATAATATAATTTTTTAATACTAATTTTATTTTAAAATTTTAAAAAAATTAAATTATTTATTATATATATATTTAAAAATCTACAAATTATAATAATTATATAAAATAAAAATTTTTTGCTAGATACAAGTAATTGGGCGCACCAAATCGTGTATTAATAAATTTTTTTATTAAAAATAAAATAAAATTGAGAGAAGAAAATATCCTTTATTTCATAAAAATTATTTCTATATTTAATTCATACTATTTAATTAAATGAAAGTTTTACATGTCAGCATCTGTTTATAATTTAGTACATAAATATTAGAAGAAGAATTTTTCAAAATAAAATGAGATAAAATATTTTAATTTTATATAATCAAATCAGAACTTATATTCTTTAGCGACGGCCACATATTGTATCTATCAAACTTTAAATTGAAGACCGCAAACCACGTCATGGACGACTAAAAAATAATGCTATTCGTAAAACGTTAAAAATGCCGCCGCTGCTTTTCCATTTATACCCCAAGCCTTCTTCCTCTCTCTCAACGCTCTTCCTCTTCCCTTCCTCTTTCTCCCTCTCCGCCCTCCGCCTTCGTAGTTCTTCGGAATCCCCGGCATCCCTTGCATGCCTCGTCAGCTCCAGAACCGGTGTTAGTGTTGTTGTTTCCATGGACTCGACCTCGCCGGACCTTGCCCTGTCCGTCGACTCTGTGGCGAACGATTTGAAGAACCAGAACCTCAGAAGCGATGATGGGAATGATAGGAAGAGGCTCGGGTTGAATCTTGAAGATCTGAACTGGGACCACTCCTTTGTCAGAGAATTGCCTGGTGACCCGAGAACCGATAACATGCCACGAGAGGTTGCCCTTCTTTTTTGTTATTTTTTTGTAAAATTTTACGTTATGATCTGTTCGGTTTTTGAGAAAAGAAATGGAAAAAAGTTGGAGGAAAATCTTGAGACTTTTTTGTTACTCTTTTAGGAATGGAGTTTTTATATTTACTGTTTCGAAATTAAATTTTAGTACTTGCAAGTCAAACTCCGAGGCTGGCTCAAGTGGTAAAAGTCTGGGTCTAAGGGGTATGCCCTCCAGGTTAGGGTTCAAATTCTCTTGATGTAAACAATTTCGGTTCAAATTCACTAGGTGCAAACAATTTCTAGGGGCGGCTAGGACGTCCCCTTAAATTACCTGAGTCCACTTGCAGGCAACTTCTTGTCACTGAGCTGTGCACCCTGGGATTAGTGAGGACTTTATTCTCGGACACTCGGTGCGAATTTAAAAAAAAAAAAAATACTTGCAAGTCATAAAAAAAGTAAAGAAAATGAAAACTGAAGCGTATGAGATAATTAGAAGTCTTTTTTTTTACATGATAGAACGATCAGGTAATATAATAGGTAACAGAAAGTTGAAATCTTTTATTAAAGATTATTGGTGTGTGATTTGATGGATATGATTTTGACGGACTTGTTTATTCAATGTGTTGTGCGTTTTGGGTTTTAGGTATTGCATGCTTGTTATACCAAAGTGTTGCCGTCGGCTGAAGTGGAGGGCCCTCAACTTGTTGCCTGGTCAGAATCGGTTTCTGAGTTGCTAGATTTGGATCCTCAAGAGTGAGTTTGGTTTATTTCTTCTTCTTCTTCTGTGTGTGTGTGTGTGTGTGGACGCTCGCATATCAGATTTGTATTGACGTGCTCTTTTAAGACGATGGATAAATCTATTTGATAGTATGAATGTGTTTGGAAGCATCTTTTAGGAAGAAGGCTTTAAAGTTGATAACTCTTGATAACTTTTAAATGCCTTGACTTCTCTTCACAGAAAGAACATGGTTCTTGTTTACTTTCAGAATGTCTTGCATGTGGTAGCAACTTGATACTACAATTGGATCAGTTACCATCTATCATTCTTCAAAGTTGTATGGTAAACACATTGTTGTTAGTTTGACTTATGGCTGTGATATATTGCGTGTTATACTATCATTACAGTCTAATAACTGCTTGGGCTTGGTAATTTGCATAAAAAACCAGCTTAATTATTAGTTATCTCATTCGAGTCATGCTTTGAGCTTTATTTTGTTACAATTGTTGATCCCTTATCAATTTCATGTGTTAGTACTTCATTTTTGTGGGTTTTGCAGAGTTATAGTTATTTTCAACATGCGATAGGCATAGCATATTCCATTGGACTAACAATGGAATCTTCTTCTGGAGTTTCAGATTTGAAAGGCCAGATATCCCTTCTTTATTTTCCGGTGCATCTACAATGGTGGGAGCGTAAGTGCTTTTATCTTATGTTTTTTTCACAATCATTTCAATCAAGCTCTCGGCAACTTCCATCCAATGCTGCTTTAATCTTCTATCATACAGATTGCCCTATGCTCAATGCTATGGAGGACATCAATTTGGCATGTGGGCTGGACAGCTGGGTGATGGTCGGGCAATAACGCTTGGAGAGATAATCAATTCGAGGTCTGAAAGATGGGAACTGCAGCTTAAGGGAGCTGGGAAGACTCCTTACAGCCGGTTTGCAGATGGCCTTGCAGTTCTCCGTAGTAGCATCAGGGAATTCCTTTGCAGTGAAGCAATGCATAGTCTGGGAATTCCAACTACTCGTGCCCTGTGTCTTGTCACAACGGGAAAACATGTGACACGAGACATGTTTTATGAGTAAATTTCAACATTATGTAAATTATGAAGAATATCTGTAATGTATGCCTTCATGTGTTTCATGTCATGTTATCATTATCTAGTTTTCCTTATGTTAGGGCAAAACCCTCTTTGACTTTTTTCTTATTTTTATTTTCTAGAATGGGCCATAGATTTATTTTTCTATGGGAGATCTAGGAACCAGAATTTAAATATAGAACACTTTTTATGAAATCAATAGATTCACTTCAAGATCTTGAACACTTGAAGATCTTGTAGATGGAAGGGAGGAACCTGTAATGGTAACAGAAATAAGGGACAGCAACCGTATAGCTGTCAAGCAACCATACGACGGGTAGGAAAGTTTGTCGTTGGTGCCTCATGTGGAGGAAGGTTTAGAGTCCGGAGTGCAGTTGGGTACTGTGTCTGGGGATAATGTCGTTCCCCTGGTTTCTCTTCCTCTGTTAAACAATTTAGCTGGTTCACCATTGGATTGGATTCTGAATAAAGTTAATGGATTTCAGCAAATCCTAGGGCTTGCACGTGGAGCATGTGAAGACGAACTTACAGCAATACTCACTGCAATTGAGGTGAGCCATGCACGTGAAACCAAATCACATTTTAAGAAAAGCAGGGAGTTAAAGTGTCTTTTTTGGGCAATCAATTACGATACTAAGGGAGGTCGCTCAAGTCAAGGGAAGACTAAAGGGAGGGCATTGTGAAGACATTCTTGTATTGGGTTTTTCGGGTAGAAGATTAGTTTTATGGGGAACAAGGGGCTGGGGTTGGGGAGGTGTGTTTCATTCTAATTTGGGCTTGAAGTATTTTGGGTAGTGTTTCACGGGCTCTCTAGTATGGGTTAGGTGTTTTCTTATATACGTCCCAGTGTATTTGGTTACTCCTATTGATATATATATATATATATATATATATATATAATATTTTTACTTATATAAAAAAAAAAAGATCTTGAACACTTGAAATTTAAACTTCCTCTTTTCCCCACATCTATCTTCTTTTGATTTTCAGATTTTTAGTACTTCAGTTGCTAACTTTACTGAATTTTAATATTTCTAATTATTCCATGAGAAAGGGGGATTCTAGGGCTTATAATAAATTTTGCCTGAATCACAATTTAATGTGGTAACACTTATTCTTGGTTTTTGAAACTCCTGATTACTTCTTTGTATAAAAATAGGTTAAACATGTGGAACTAATTTTATGTCTTGATTTGCAGTGGCAATCCGAAGGAAGAACCTGGGGCAATTGTTTGCAGAGTTGCCCAATCCTTCCTACGCTTTGGATCATACCAAATACATGCCATTAGAGGGAAAGAGGACCTTAGCATCGTTCGTGCTTTGGCTGACTATGCAATCAGACACCATTTTCCTCATATAGAAACCATGAATAGAAGTGAGAGTTTATCTTTCAGCACAGGCAACGAGGATCATTCGGTTGTGGATCTAACATCAAACAAGTATGCAGGTAATCAATTTTTGTTTTAGGGTAATGGTAAGTGTGCAAGATGATAAGTCTAGTCCTCATGCAAATCACATTATAAAATTCATATTGTGGTTTGATTATTAATTCAATATCGAAGTCTAGAAGATTTTCAAATTGTTAATTTCTGATCTACTAAACTCCTGTGGCCGTATCTGAAGGCTGAAATAAAACTTGTTCACTGGAATATTTTCTAGAACGTCCCCTTCAATTGATTTTAAATTCAGTTACCTATTTTGGATGGTTGGTGGTGTTGAACTCTTGTAGCCACTCCCAAACAGCTTACCTGACCCTGTCAATGACATTGTATAAGTTCATGCATTGGCACCGGAAAGTGATTGGGCAGGCTTACATAATCAATGTCAACCTCACTGTTGGGGTTCAATTATGATTCAAGGCTGACCTTTCAATGCGCATATTCTTTTTTATCCAATTTCAATCTTTCCTTAATGGAGATTTTTGGGTCTGCTGAGAAATAGCTTTGGTTGTTTGGCTTTCAAGAATTCTTTCTTGAGTAATTATGGTTCTTAATAAAATGTTTATCTTATAAAAAAAAGTAATTATGGTTCTGATGGAGACTTGATATCTGGTCGTGGAGTCCACATATGTCTAATTGCTTCAGTCAATTTTATGATACATGGGAGTAGGACTCAATATATTGACACCGTTTGTATACATTTCTGATTGCAAGACACACGGTGTTGGTGCAGTTGTGGTTTATAATGCTGAAAACAATGAGTTTTATTTTATGCTGACAAATAGTGGTCTTCAAGTATCCTGAATTTTCTGTTTCTTATACGGTCTATGCCATCTTGGTTGAAGAAAAAATTATATATGATAGGCGATGACTTTGACTATTTCTTCTTTTTGTCCAATGGCGGATCTATCCAGCTTGGGCAGTGGAGGTTGCTGAGCGTACTGCTACCTTGATTGCGAGCTGGCAGGGGGTTGGTTTTACACATGGTGTGCTGAATACTGACAATATGAGCATTTTGGGTCTCAGCATTGATTATGGTCCTTTTGGATTTTTGGATGCTTTTGATCCTAGTTACACACCGAATACCACAGATCTTCCTGGTAGACGATACTGTTTTGCAAATCAGCCTGATATTGGACTATGGAATATTGGAAAGTTCACATCAACTCTATCGACTGCCCAGTTGATAGATGATAAAGAGGCTAACTATGCCATGGAAAGGTAGTTGTGTTTAATAAACCTTTTTCTTTAATTCGAGTAGCTTTTCTTGGTGGTTAATGGATGATTTTATGTCTTCTTTTTGCAGATACGGAACCAAATTTATGGATGAGTATCAAGCTATAATGACTAAAAAACTTGGCCTCCCAAAGTACAATAAACAATTGATCAGTAAACTTCTAAATAATATGGCTGTTGACAAAGTAGATTACACAAATTTCTTTCGGGTTCTTTCAAATATTAAAGCTGATCCCAGCATTCCTGAAAAAGAGTTGTTGGTACCACTGAAGGTTGTTTTGTTAGATATTGGCAAGGAGCGGAAGGAGGCATGGATAATCTGGGTGAAATCTTACATTGAGGAGGTATGATGACGAAATTTTGGGTTTTTATTTTTATTCCATAAAATTGCAATCATTTTATAAATTTCGCGTGGTACACACATCGCATGCCCTTTCTTGATTCTTCATTTGGTTTCTGTGACTGTATATATTACTGAAAAAAGACAATATCTTATTTTCTGCTGTACATGTTGGCTTTGATGCAGCAGTCAGTTTGAGATTTTTTTTTTTGATAAGTAAGAAACTTTATTGAAACGAATGAAACTAGGTGAAGCCCATGTACAAAGGAGTATACAAAATGAGTAAGAAACTTTATTGAAACGAGTGAAACTAGGCGAAGCCCATGTACATAGGAATTATACAAAATGAGACACCTAATTACATTCTAGGAAGTTGAAAAGAAAACAAAAACTCATGAACATTCCCTCCTTTTAGTACAATAGCAGAAAACCACTAAAAAAGAGAGGACACAAAGAAATTCTGGATTTCCCCCACTGTTCGCTCTTTGTTGTTAAAGCACCTGTCATTCATTTCCATCCATAAACACTATGTTAAGCACAAAGGTATCATCCTCCACGTTGCTACCAGTTGAGAGCTATTATGATGCCTATTCCAGCATGCTAATAGATCCACCACACTCTTAGGCATAACCCAACTCAGCCCAGCTCTACTTAGAATGGCAACCCATAACTCCCTAGCCACCTCACAATGTAAAAGTAAATGATCAATTGATTCCCCATTCTTTTTACACATGAAGTACCACTCCATAACAATCATACCACGTTTCCGTAGTTATCAACCATCAAAATCTTCCCAAGGGGCATTTCTTTTGTGGGTTTGTTTTGTGTAGAGAGATACAAATGGCCTGACTGCTGAGAATGGTGAACTAAAGCTGCGCTTGCAAACAATGGAACAACAGGTTCACTTGCAAGATGAGATTGGCACAAGATTTTAGGAAAATAAAGCAGCCAAGATGATGAATCTTGGTTGAGTAGGATATGCATGATGCATTAAGTATATGCTTAGAAAACTTTTCTTTCTGGTGAAGCTTGAGGTTGCTAAAAATTGAGTGGGATGGGGCTTTCGAGATTTGTGGTTATAGAAGCTAAAGAATTTGAGGTTTTTAGAGATGGGGTGCAAGTGTTCATTATTGAGAGAGGGAGAAGAGTGATAACATAAATGTGTTTGGGTCTGAACTCAGTTAGATGGTTTATTAAAGCCATGGAGGATTGTCTGAAAAGTGGGAGGAAGGTGTTCTATTCTGCACATCGAGAAAGAGGAAGAGGTTATATTGCACAGAGATGCTCCAACTTCAGGGGTGGATACATGGAGGTGGTGGCATATGGAGGAGGTGGTCACAGAAACTCTATTTGTATACCAGAGGATAAAGATGGTAGGGGATGGAGGAGGTTGATGGAGATAATGAGGGAGGTGGGAGGAAGCCCTGCTGTCTTACCTCCACCAGAGAAGGCTGTGCAGTTTGCCTCTCGGTCGTATAGGGAGGCTCTTCAACAGAAGCCTAGTAACCAGCTTTCCAATGTCAGAATAGGGGACAAGCCGAAAGATGGGGTAGGTCTGCTGAGAGGTAAGGGCAGAGAAAATGATGGCCTTAATATGGAAAGGGAGGAAAGCGTGTTACAGGAGCTGATGGCACAAGTCAAAGATATGCAGGAAAAAATTGAATGGCTTATCAAAAGGGCGGAAGAAAAAAACATGGGCTTGGGCTTAGACATGGGCCACGATAGAGAAGCTGTGGGTCAGGACAGGGCCGAGATGCAAATGGGTCAGGAATTGCTGGCTGGGCTGAAGGGTAAAGGGCTGGATCTCGGTCCAAGCCCGAGAAAGAAGTGGGTGGATACGGGGAGGAGGTTTTCAGCTGATTCCGATATTTCGGCCAAGCCGAAATCTTCAGTCTCGGAGCCGATACTTGAACAAAGGGTGACAAAGTCGACCCAGACTTTTTCGGTGGTCTCGGAGGAGGCAGATGGTGGTCCGGTGGAGGCCAACTTAGCAGTAGTTATGGAAGAGGGAGAAATTCTGGATATCGAGGAAACAGAAAACGTCGATGAGTGTAACCCGACGTCTGTGGATGAGGAGCTGACCTCGCCGATGGGACAGAAAACGCCGACAACCTTGCAGGAGACCCAGAGCAACCCGATGTCATTGCAGGAGATCCAAAGCACGCCGATGAGTGTGCCGAGAATTGCTGGAAGGCTGATAAGTGCGATGGGGAGCTTGGGTCAGACACAGACCATGCCGTTGGAGGAAGAGGAGCCCAAAGCAAGTGAAGAATGTCTTACGCCAGGGAAAGAAGATGAAATTTCAGGTATAGAAGGGGTTAGAGCCTCTCGGGTGAAGGAAAATGTGGAAGAAAAGGAGAGAAGGGAGGTGGAGGGGGAAGGTTCAATGGTTCTGTTTGAGGGTGAGGATTTTTCAGAAGATCCTTCGCCTATAAATGTGATAACTCCCCTACCCCATAATTGGGTCCTGAACAAGGTGATAGAGATGCAAAGTGTGGTGGGGATCTCGTGTGTGGGCTATGAAGACCAATTCAAGGCGCTGTTAACAGCCATTGAGGCCAGTCACTATCAACATGGTACTGTTTCAAAAAAAAGTAGGGAGTTGAAAAGGCTCACTTGGTCTATTAATTATGATGGCAAGGATGGAAAGGAGGGGAGTACAAGTTGTAGTAGAAATAAGGGAAGGGCTGTGTCAGTTGTTAAATGAAGCCAAAAATTCTGAGCTGGAATGTAAGGGGATTGCATGAGGTTAACAAACGCCTCCGGGTACGATCTTTGTTGAGACAATGGAAGCTGGACATTATTTGCTTGCAGGAAACAAAATTGAAGATTATTACAAGAAGAGTCATAAGGAGTTTATGGAGCTGTCAATTCGCAGGATGGTCCTATTTACCTTCGAAAGGGGCCTCGGGGGGAGTATTAGTAATGTGGGATAAAAGGGTGGTAGAAAATATTGATGAGTTTGTGGGAGAATATTCGGTGGGGTGTTTGTTCAAAAACTTGGAAGATGGGTTTGCGTGGGCTTTCGCTGGTGTGTATGGTCCTAATTTGGATTGTAAGCGGCAGATGCTTTGGGATGAACTTGCAGGTATGGCCTCATGGTGGGAGGTGCCATGGTGTTTTGGAGGAGATTTTAATGTGACTAGATTCCCTAGTGAAAGATCGGGGGAGGGTCGACAAAATCTTGCTATGAGGGAATTTTCAGAATTTATTTATGAGCTGGAATTAATGGATGTACCACTTATGGGGGGTGATTATACTTGGTCCTCAAATCAAGCCTGGTCAAGAATAGATAGATTCTTAATATCTCCATCTTGGGAGGAACATTATCCAGATCTCTCTCAGAAAAGGCTCTCTAGGATTTGTTCGGACCACTTTCCCATTGTGATGGATTGTGGAGGGATCCCAGGGGGTAGAAGGCCTTTTAAATTTGAGAATATGTGGTTAAAACATGAGGGTTTTGTGGAGTTGGTGGGACAATGGTGGAATTCATATCATTTGCAGGGCAACCCGAGTAATTTATTGGCTGGAAAGTTGAAGTTGTTGAAAAAGGATTTGAAGTTATGGAATGAGCAAATATTTGGTGATGTTACGCTACAAAAAAAAAATCTGTTTCAAGAGCTACAAAGCTTGGAGGGAGGTGGAGATGAGAGTAATCGCAAAGGGCAAGTTGCTGCTGAATTAGAAAGAGTGATTCTTATGGAGGAAATTTCGTGGCGACAAAAGTCAAGGGCTTTGTGGCTTAGGGAGGGAGATAGGTGCACGAAGTTTTTTCATCGCATTGCAAACTCTCATAGGAGGTTCAATACCATTGAGTCTCTAAACGTGGATGGTGGTGCACTTACAAACCAAGCTGAAATTAAGAATCATGTGGCTGGACACTTTGAACACTTATTATCAGAACCTTATGATTGGAGACCTACTTTAGACGGATTAGATTTTGAGCTCATCGATCAAAGGAGCATGGCTTGGTTGGAGAGACCATTTGAAGAGGAAGAGGTGCACATAGTAGTCAGGAAAATGAATAAAGACAAAGCACCGGGCCCGGATGGCTTCACTATGGCTTTCTTTCAGAAGTGCTGGGAGGTGGTGAGGGAAGATGTAATGCAGGTTTTCCAGGAATTTTTCACATATGGCAAATTCGAGAAGAGTTTGAATGCTACTTTCATCGCACTAGTCCCAAAAAAAAAGGGTGCTATAGAGGTACAAGATTTCAGGCCTATTAGTTTGGTGGGGAGCATTTACAAGATAATCTCTAAAGTCCTGGCTAATAGAATGAGCACAGTCATGGATAAAATTATCTCCAAGACACAAAATGCTTTTGTGAGAGGGCGCCAAATACTGGATTCGGTCCTTATAGCAAATGAGTGTTTGGACTACAGGATCAAGTCGGGAAAGCCAGGTATTTTATGCAAATTAGATATGGAAAAGGCCTATGATCATGTCAACTGGGACTTCTTGCTATACATGTTGAGTATATGTGGTTTTGGGACAAGATGGAGAAAGTGGATGAGACATTGTGTGTCAACGGCTTGTTTCTCAGTGTTAGTCAATGGAGATTCAGTGGGATTCTTCAATAGCTCGCGGGGATTACGACAAGGTGATCCATTATCACCCATTTTATTTGTCATCGTAATGGAAGCCCTAAGTCGAATGTTGTCAGCTGCGGTGGAGGGGGGTTTCCTGGCTGGATTTGTAAGGGGGAACATGAACATTTCACATCTCTTGTTTGCGGATGACACCTTGCTGTTTTGTGAGGCAAATGCAGGACATGTACAAGCTTTGAAGGCCATTTTATTGTGTTTTGAAGCGGTATCGGGGATAAAAATTAATCTTGCAAAGACGGAGATGGTCGCGGTTGGTGAGGTGAGGAATATTAGAGGGTTAGCCAACATTTTGGGATGTGGAGTCTCCTCTTTGTCATTGAAGTATCTTGGCCTCCCCTTGGGGGCTACTTTCAAAGCCAAGGTAATTTGGGAGGAGGTGTTGGAGAAATTAGAGAACAAATTGGCCGGGTGGAAAAGGTTGTATTTAACTAAAGGGGGGCGGACAACTCTTATCAAGAGCACACTATCCAACCTTCCTACATACTACTTGTCTCTATTTCCTCTCCCTGCCAGCATAGCAACAAAAATAGAGAAATTACAACGTGATTTTCTGTGGAGTGGCTTAGGCGAGGAGCTAAAGTTCCATCTAGTAGGATGGCATAAGGTGTGTACTCCGTTGAGAGATGGGGGCTTGGGGATCCGGAATGTGAGGGCTTTTAATGAGGCATTATTAGGAAAATGGTTATGGCGGTATAACAAGGAAAGGGGAGCCTTATGGAAAGAAGTGATTGATATGAAGTATGGAAGTGAACGAGGGGGTTGGTGCTCTAAGGAAAGCAGGGGGACTTATGGGGTGGGGTTATGGAAGTACATAAGGAAAGGTTGGTGTACATTTGCTAGTAACACTCGTCTTTGGTTGGGAAATGGTAGGAGGGTCAGCTTTTGGAATGAGGTGTGGGTGGGAGACACGGTTCTAAAGGAGGTCTATCCTAATATTTTCAGAATTGCTCGGGACAAAGAAGCAATGGTGGCTGACTTGAGGGTAATAAGCAATGGTGCACAGGAGTGGAATATAAGTCTTATCCGGGATGCACATGATTGGGAAGTTACCGGGATGGTGGAGTTTCTCAGCTTGCTGTATAACACGGTTATCAATGCTACAAGTGAGGACAAGATAGTATGGAAACCTTCGAGGAAAGGGAAGTTTTCTGTGCGCTCCTATTATGATACAATTACTATGCAGCGAAGATACAATTTTCCTTGGAAGAATGTTTGGAGGAGCAAAGCACCTAAAAAGGTCGCTTTCTTTGTATGGACAACAGCATTAGGGAAGATTCTTACCATGGACAATCTAAGAAGAAGAGGCATAATCATAACCGAATGGTGCTGTATGTGCAAAAAGAATGGTGAAACAGTAGACCATTTACTTTTACATTGTGAATTTGCTCGGGAAATCTGGAATTTTTTCTTCAGCAGAATGGATATAGCATGGGTCATGCCGGGAAGAGTGATAGAATTAATTGCAAGCTGGAGAGGAATTGCGGGGACACCACAGATTGCGGCTGTATGGAAGATGGCTCCTCTTTGTATTCTCTGGTGTATTTGGTGTGAAAGAAATGATAGAATTTTTGAGGATCAAGAACGTTCCATAGAAGAGTTTAGGAGGTTTTTTTGGAAGACTTTATTTATGTGGGCCATCGCTCTAGAGCTGAATGGTCTCAGTTTCCAAGATTTCCTTGTATCAGTTGCTAGATCCTAAATAGGTGTATTCTCATGTATACCTCCAGTGTACCTGGAATATGCTTATTAATAAAATTTCTTATTACTTATCAAAAAAAAAAAATCTTCCCAAGTGCAGCTGTCCATGTAAAAAGGGCAACTTTTGAGGGCACAAAAACCCTCCAAATGCTCTTCCATGGAAAAGAGATATGATGTTGGACTGTCAACACCTTGTAAAAAGATTTAATTGAAAACTTATTACTCCCTATGTGTTTCCACAGCATATGATCTCTCCCGTTTCCTCCTTTCTTCACTGAATACAAAAAGCTAAAAAAACCTGCAATCTTATCAAGTTACCAATTCTGAGCATTTTTAGTGAAAATAACATTCCAAAGCATAGTCCTATTAGCACGTCGCAACACGTCTGAAACAACAGCTAGCTGGTTTCCAACCAAGCTGAATGAATACAACCGGAAAAATGGTATTTAAGAGGTCTCTAATCACACCATTCATCAAACCAAAAACGGATTCTTCCACCATCTCCAACCTCAAACTTAAGATGTTTTTCAAAAATGTTCCTCCCCTTTCTAATAAATTTCCATAGGCATACACCATAAGACACTCTACCCTCCTCCCCCCCCCCCCCAAAAAAAAACTCACATCCATACTTCCGATCAATAACTGTGATATCCCATATGATAAGGATAAGGGTAGGTGGTGTATGAGATCCTACATTGCTTGGGAAAGAGAAGTTCTTACTCTTTCTAAGGTTCCAATGGGGTTTCAATTGTATCATTGACTAATCCTTTTGGAGTATAGGCCATGTGGTTTGAGCCTTCTATTGGGGTGTTACAAATGGTATCATAGCCTATCCCAACTAGAAATGTGGGACTTGAGCTGTGCCATCTATAGAGCGGACAGGCCTGATGAGGACGTCGGGAATTTAAGGGGGGTAGATTGTGATATCCTATATGATAAAGATAAGGGTATGTGGTGTATGAGATCCCACATTGCTCGGGAAGCAGAATTTCTTGCTCTTTATAAGGTTCCAATGGAGTTCTAATTATATTATTGACTAGTCATTTTGGAGTATAAGTCATGTGGTATGGGCCTTCTATTGGGGCGTTACAATAACCTCTCTCCACAACGAATCCCCTTCCTTTTGATACCTCCACAATCACTTTCCTAATAATGCCTTACTAAAAATACTCAAATTTCACACCCCAAATCACCATTCACACTCTGGCAGCTCACCCTTTGCCAACTCACTAGATGAAATTTATTCTCTTTCCCTATACCACCCCACAAAAAAACTCTATAAATAATTTTTCAATCCAGTTTGTCCCTCCCACCGGTAATGGAAATAAAGAAAGATAATATGTAGGAAGATTGGAAAGGGTGCTTTTGATAAGGGTTAATCTCCCCCCTTCTGATAGATATAGCTGCTTCCAACTCGACAATCTTTTCTCAACCTTCTCTAAACACCGTCCCAAATATTCTTTGCTTTGAAGGACGCCTCCAAGGGAAGCCCAAGATATTTTATAGGAAGAGAAGCAACTTTGCATCCCTACAAATCCGCAAGGAAGTTAATAGGTACCAATTCCGACTTTCCCAAGTTCACTTTGATGCCCGAGACAGCTTCCAAACTCAATAAAACAACCCTTAAAGCATGAATCTGACTACTTTCAGCATCACAAAAAATAAAAGTATTATCCACAAATAATAAGTGAGAAATTGAAATAACACCATTACTATTGTTTCCCACCGAAGAACAAACCCCCCCCCCCCCCCCCACAGAAAAAACAAACAAAACAAAAGCTGCAGCCTCCACCATGAGACTCAATGACAATAACACAAAAAGAAAAGGGGATAACGGATCCTCTTGACTCAAACCCCTTGAAGTTTGAAAAAATTCACATGAGATACCATTAATTAAAGCAGAAAACCAAGCAGTCAAAACACAATGTTTAACCCATCCACACCACCTATCCCCAAAGCCACATCTTCTAAGCATATAAAAAAGGAAATCCCAGCACATGTGGTCGTATGCCTTTCCATATCCAGCTTGCAAAGAACCTCTGGAATGCCTTCTCTCATCCGGCTGTCCAAACGCTTATTTGCAATTAAAACTGAATCCAGTATTTGCCAACCCCGAACGAAAGCATTTGAGGTTTAGAAACGATTTTATCCATCACAATACTCATACGGTTAGCTAACACCTTCGAAATAATTTTATAAATCCTGCCTACAAAACTAATAGGACGGAAATCTTTCAACTCATAGGCACTAGCTATCTTCAGAATGAGGGCAATAAAAGTAGCATTTAGAGACTTCTCAAACTTATGACAAGAATGAAAATCATGGAAAACATGCATCACTTCTTCTTTCACTATATCCCAACACTTGAAAAGCCATAGAACAGCCATCCAGACCCGGGCTTTATCTTCTCACATACCTCTCACCACCTGATGCACCTTTGCTTCTTCAAACAGCCTCTCCAACCACCTTGCTGCACCAGAATCCAGCTGGTCAAAATTCAAACCATCAAGTTTAGGATGCCATTCAGCTGTCTCAGAAAGGAGACCTTCATAATACTTCACTATATGATCTTGGATCTCATCGGGATAGTGAAACACATTAGAGCCAAAATGAAGAACCTTAATGGCATTATTGCACCTATGAGAATTAGCCATCTTGTGAAAAACTTAGTGCATTTGTCCCCCTTCTTCAACCAAAGCACCCTTGATTTGTCCCCCATCCTCCAATGCATGCAACTCATCCCAAAGAAGATTTTTCTGCACTTCCGTATGTCTAAAGACTTCATCATTCCACTTCTTTAAATTAGTCTTAAGGGCTTTAAGTTTACCTACCACAATAAAACTAGGGGTACCATTCAAGGAATAAGAAGTCCACCAATTCCTTAACTTCTCCACAAATCCATCAGCTTCAAGGTACATATTCTTAAATTTGAAATAATGCGTCCCATGAATGCCACCACAATCAAGCAAAATTGGAAAATGATCAAAACAGACACGTGGCAACCTCTTCTAACATAGATCCGGATAATGCATCTCTCAAGGAGAAGAGACTAGAAATCTATCCAACCTTGACCACCCTCTACTGTTAGATCGAGTATAAGCCCCCCTACCAAAGGGAGATTCATGAGATTCAAATAAGAAATCAATTCCGAGAAATCTTCCATAGCTTCTGTTGAAGTAGAAGCCCCCATCCTCTCACTAGGGAATCGAACAATATTAAAATCTCCACACAAGCACCATGGTAAATCCCATAAGAAATACATACCCGCCAATTCCTCCCACAAAAAACTTCTATCACTATCCACATTAGGCCCATACACGCCAGCAAAAGCCCACCTCCACCCCATCTTCAATATTCTTGAAGGAAACAGCCACTGAGTTATACCCAATGCAATCCTCTACCATCTCCTCCACTCTCTTGTCCCACATCAACAACACACCTCCTGAAGCACCCAACGAAACTAGATAACACCACCCCACAAACTATGAATAATATTTCTATCAATAAAGCACAACTTCGTCTCTTGAAGACAAACAATGTCAATTTTCCAGCTACGAAGAAGGGATCTATTACAGAGACGTTTTTTGACATCGTTGTTCCAAGGCAACTGCATCAATGGGGATGAACTTAGTGACCCCTACTGCTCTCTGTGATCCTCCACCATTGGGCATTTTCTTTTTTGAACTCAAAGAGCTTCTGATCAATACGTATCTTCCGATCCAAACCCATCAAATAAAACCAGAACCTATAACACCCCAGAAAACGAGAAAACAAGAAGAAAGGAACGAAGAAATGATTTAAAAAGTACAGAAAAAACGAATCAGGAAAAAGACAAAAGGAGCACGAATCAGGTAGGCAAAGAAAGATCAAGGATTATCCCCAGTGAGAAGCGCCAGGGATGGAAGATGAAAGGTCATACCCCAAGAGAGAGAGAGTGGAAAAAATATGTTAAATGTTCATGGGCTATACCTACTAATGGGTATGCAAAAATCTCTTGCCGTCAGTTTGAGATTTTTAAATATGCATCCTATAATTTTCATGAAATGGATATACATGATTTTTTTGTGTGTATTTCTATGATGGTACACTGATTAATAAATCTGGTTGGAAGTTGAAATATCTAGAAAAAGATTGATCTTTTGACTGGAACCAAATGAGTCTCCTGCATTATTAGCTTGAGATGACTCTGCTGTTATATTTATTGTAATTTCTAGAAGACACTTACTATAGTTTGACAATTAATCTATAAAAATTTCAATAGGGGAGACTGCAATCCCTTCATAATGTAATCTCTCTCTAGATACCCGATCAAAAAAAGGTGATCTCTAGATACAGGAAGTAAATGTTTCAGGTATCAGCAATTCCAATAGTCTTGTCTTAATATACAACTTCGTTGTTTAAGAACTCTTTGATTATGATGGGAGGCACCCCAGTGTCTAGCAGGTTATCTCCCCAAGAATCTAGATAGCTTCCCCGCTTCCCCTCAAGAGTTAACCAAGAAGCTTGACCGTCATTACATAGTTCCTGTCCTGCAAGGCATGCCCCCAAGAGTGTCTTGGGCCTTTTATTTTTCGTATCATCAGCATCATTCTGATTATTATTTTCTTATGCTATCTTAGACTTCCTGTTTCTTATGAAATTAATCACGGACATATCCAAACTCGTTTTGTGAATTCATGCATCATTAGTTTGTTATGAATGTAGCCACATATATTCAGATCTTTCAGAAATGGGCTGTGCATCATTGTCAAACAAACATAAGTGTTTATTTCATTTGTTTTGGGATGACTTGTAAAAAAAAAAAAAAAATTTTCCAAAATATGTGGATTACCACGGAGGTGGAAGAACATGGTTGCAAATATCAAAGCTCTGCAACTACCATTCCAATTTCGATCATTACCTATACATACTTGGAACCTCTATGTAGCATTATGTTTTACGAACTATGGGATGTAGGTTGTGGTGCTACTTGCTTCCCATTACTTCTGTCTTGCAAATAAGTTACTAAACGATAACATTGCTCAATTTATAGCGGTTGAAATCTCGTCTCAAGAATACTGTTTACAATTTCTTCCCCATACTATTGTTTACCTATAAAAAACAGCATGAACTGTGAAATACTTTTTTCTCAAAGAACTCTCTTTAACTTCCACAGCTGGCTGCTAGTGGCATCTCAGATGAGGAGAGGAAGGTGAAGATGGATGGAGTAAACCCTAAATATGTACTCAGGAACTATCTATGCCAGAGTGCCATTGATGCAGCTGAAATTGGTGATTTTGGAGAGGTCCGAAGGCTTCTTAAATTAATGGAGCGGCCATATGATGAGCAACCAGGAATGGAAAAATATGCTCGCTTGCCCCCTGCTTGGGCTTATAGGCCTGGTGTTGGCATGCTTTCTTGTTCCTCATGAGTTGCCTGTGTTGCTCATAATATCATATTGGTACCAAAAAAAGAGTGTGACCTTTTTTTTTGGCCCTTTTCATTTTTGCTATTTAGATGAATTCTTGTATATGATAGTCAAAAAGTCATCATCTCCCACAATAGATTGAGGAAGTTGTATACCCTTGAGAAATTACTCTTTTTTTTTTTTCATCTGTGTTGGTTTAGTGACGGAAGTATTAATTTGATCATACTTCTCAAGTCAATAAGAATAAAAAGGTCAATGAAAAGTTTCATAGAGTTTTAAAACTAATCATATGATATAATTTTGTAAAGCCAGTAATCTCAAATAAACAGGAATATCATTATAGTAGTAATGAAAATTTTAGTTTATTTTTGATTCATTTCAATATCCAAAGAAGGAAATATATAATTGAGCTCCATCGCCATTTACATTCTCCTCACCTCTTCATTACGGTAGTGTTGTTACGATCCCAGTTTTTTGTTTTGAAGAGTATATGACTGTTGTTGGGTAATAAGTAAAGCAAATAAGATGAACTCCATACTTCTTGCTGTTGATTGTCTTCAATCAGCTGGCAATAAAAATGGGCGTTTCCAATTTTCATCTACTTGTGCTGCTACGAAAACAATGGCCTAAAAATCAAAATAATGTATAGAAGGATGAAGGCAAGGGGAGGATTTCATGGGCAACAAGGTGTAAATCGAGAGAGGGAGAGACCAAACTTTTCTGACGGGGCTAGGTGCCACGCATGGAATTATGATTGATGGGTAACGGCCTTTAAATGGGATGGTGGATAGATTTTGCATTATAGAACCAAAACGGCGCGTTTTCTTGGAATGCGTTGTCCTACAGGTTCAGAGCAGTTCATGAGCTTCTTCTCTTATCTTTTATCTGAAGCCTGTAATTTTTGTAGGTTTTAATCTGTTTCTTGGTCAAGTTTTTTTCTTTCTTTGCCTTTGCATTTGCTTTCGATTTCTGATATCTATAGACTATACAGACCAGTTCTCTTTTTTCTTTGAATATTTAGGGCTTGTTAACTTCCGAACCTATATTGATAAGTGCGTGTATAAATATAGATAAGATTATGCATTGTTTCTCATGAATCTATGATCCTACAATAACCATCTAGATTGATCTTGATACTTCGGCCAATGGGTTTTCTTTTTATGAAACTTGTTTATGAGCCCCCTAACTGTTTGACGAAAAGCCTTCGGAGTTGAACATTCAGGTGAGGACTGAGATTTTTTATTTTATTTTTATCACGTGAGATTCAGTGGTCTAATGGTCGGGATGCCTGTGTTTGAGCCGTGAAAGATGCTATTCTGACAATATAACGTAATATGTATCTGTGTGTGTACACATTACCAATTAACAAGATGTACGTGAATTTACACATAAGTATCTATGTGTTTATAAATTTATAAGAAAGATTTGTTTTTAATTGACACCGGCTGTCTGAGAACAAAGTCCCGACTAATCCCGATATATAATTGCAAAACAAATATGTGGGATTGAATGTTTCATGATGTGCAGGAAATGAGGGTTTCACGAAGCCTTGAGGTCTGGAAAATGGGCACCATTAACTATTTGGATGCACTAAGGTTGCAGGAACAGCTGGTCTCTAATAGAAAAGCTCATAAAATTCCGGACACTCTGTTGTCCCTGCAACATCCACCTACATATACCCTTGGTAAACGACGAACTGATCACAATTTATTGATCCCAGAGTCTGACCTTAAAAAGATGGGAGCTGAACTTCACTACACACAAAGAGGAGGAGATATCACATTTCATGGTCCACATCAAGCCATTTTGTATCCCATTATTTCTCTTAGGGATATTGGACTTGGTGCTCGTAATTATGTGGAGAAGCTTGAGTTAACTATGATTGAACTGGCATCTCTTTACGGTGTGAAAGCTTGTGCTGGGCAAGCAGGCGAAACTGGGGTTTGGGTTGGAGAGAGAAAGATTGGTGCTATTGGGGTTCGAATTTCATTTGGAATCACCTCTCATGGGTTGGCCTTCAACATCGATCCTGATTTGAACTATTTTAAGCATATTGTACCTTGTGGGATTGCCAATAAAGAAGTTACGTCTTTGAGAAAGGAGACAGATTTGGTGCTTCCTGCTGAAGAAGTAGTTCATGAGCAGTTAATTTCTTGTTTTGCAAGACAGTTTGGTTATAGCAATCTTCTTTGGAAGGAGAATGGATTAATTTCGTAAAAAGGAAGGAGAAAACTGAAGGTCATGCTATTGTATACCAAACAATCAGTATATGGAAGCGCTATTGCACTCCATTTCAATTTATTTATTGAAATGTACTGCAGAAAATGTTGATTTCTTTTTTGATGTTTCTAAAAAGGGTGTGTTAGTGTTGATTCCGGTTTATGTATGGGAAAAACTAATGAAAGTCGGGTATTACAAGATATTGTAAACTTATCAGAACAGCAAAAAAGTCCCGAGTTTTTGTAATATCTGTGGCTGTTAATACTGTCCTGATGTGGACCTGGGGCCGTCAAAACAGTCACAACAGCTTTGCAAGGGGATGAAAGATGAGCTTGATAGAGAAATGGTTGTTTTGGGCAATGAACGGGGACATTAAGGAGAGAGTCTCAACGTCGGCCATGGTAGGGAATGGAACCCCGAACAAGCAATACATTCAAGTAAAGCATCAGTTTTGCATGGGTTGTCCAGGGTTGGTGGAATTTGTGGTTGTTTCTGACTTCCTACTTTATTTTATCTCATCAATATTTGAAGGTTTCTATGCGTTCTTTTGTAAGAGAAGAGACTATTGAATCGTGTTGTGAGAATACAAACTAGAACTTCTTTAGCGTCTTAGCTGAGAGCAGCATGTTGACTGGAAAACTGTAATTTTTTCTTTGGTTTGATGGATCATTTGTGTAAAGGGGTTGGAGCATAGTTTGTCTTCCAACTCCTGCTGACATAGATCACATGTTTCTCACAATGAGCAGAATCTTCCATCCACATGCACTTTTGTAACGGTTTTAAGTAAAATCTTTTTTTCGTGTATAACTAGAAGAGTCCTTTGACTAGATCTCATATTCTTCAATCTTCATGTCCAATTTCCTTCCACTGAAGGAGATGGATTCTTATTATAAACAAAAAAAGAACTCTCAATCCCAAGTGAATAAAATAGAAGTGACAATTGGATTGGCACGTTGATGAATGAATCAAATCCTACTATTTTGAGAAATTAACAAATTCTATATTCTTTCAAGTTTGCGGATGGGGTTTTGGCAGGTGGGGGTACATCATACTTCTTTTAAAATTTATGCTAGTTGCTCAAATCCATGTTCTGCATTCAACTGATGTAGGTGCCAACGAGGCCTTGCATTGAAGAAAAGCAAGCCAGATGAAATTCATGGAAGTAAATACTTGGTCACTTTAAACATGGACTAAAGTCATTCATGAGCCTTGTTTCACCTTAAAGAACTCCAAACACAAGCCACTGTAGTGGTTCATAAAGAATTTAGAATATTACAACTTGAATAGGTGAGATATTGAATGTAGAATGTGGAAAGGAAGGTCAGTTTTCCAGAAGATGGGGCATTTCATATTACGCAAATCAGGGTTACCCAGCTAACTTTAGCTGTTTTTGTTGCACTACTCAGAGATACAAATGAAGTTAGTGATTAAATACAACATGGAAGGACAGAAAAATGTTGTAGCTGATTTGGTCTCATGTTATAAGCACATGAGGCATCTTGTAAAATATTGAATGCTTTGCAGAGAATTCAGAGAAATATGTACTCAATTCAGAATCACATGACAAGCTGCTTCCAAGATCTAACTTACAAAAAAACAAAGAGTGAAATTGGTAAAGTATCGGTAAACTGAAATTTTATTTATCGTTCTAGATTTTGTCATCTCCAGACTCCAGACACGCTTACTAATCGACACATTATAAATGACTGTCTATTTAAATGGTCGATACATGAAACCAATGAACAGTACCATTTAAAGTTTGTGTGCTTATTACAAAACTGATTGTAGTTCAATCTTGTTACCCTTCCTCTTAATTGTTCTGCTATAGCCAAGTCAGCCTTCTTGATAAAGAAGTGTGTCAGTATCCTTACTCTGCTTACTGTTGAGCCGCCTGTAAAGATTATACTTTATACTACATTTTAGTTTCTTTAACCTTGAACAGAGTCAGGTCTGGAAATACTAATTTCTCTACAAATAACCTTGGTTAGTTATCCAAAATAGGAGATCAATCATCAGGATATTGTCAGAGTATTTAAGTACAAAGTGAAAATATAGTTACTGCCAGATTATGTTCCATGCTTTCCTAAGCATAAAGCAGAAACTATATTAAACAAGCATGAACTGCCTTCTGTTTTGAAGGATCTCCAGATTAGCACCAATTCCTCTCTTCTCAACTTTTTCTATTCACTTTCTTTCCAGCCAAATACAGTCATGGGAAGCATCCAGAGAGCTTTGTTTAGTCTCTTTCCCTTAATCTGCCTACTTATTCTCATGTGTTCTTTACCGTCACTCCAACATGAGATGAAAATATGTCCAAGATACAGAAATCAACCAAGGAGACTGCTAGTTTCAATCACCTCGTTTTCTGCAAATTCAAACGAGTTGAATAAAACTATGGAAGATCCCAAGAAATCAGTTCAGGCCAGCCTGCGGAAGGCACCACCAAGCAAGTCAAATCCTTCCCAGAACAAGTAAGCTCAAGATCGTTTTGTTGAAGAGATCTCCACAAGAAAGAGAAATCAAATTCTCTTCTCTTTCTACATTTTTGCAGTTTCTTTGCTTTGAAGTGTTTGATGGTAGGATAATTTAGATCTCTGTAACGCTTAATTCGATCTACCTTTTTTTAATTCTCATGCTCTGATTTCATATATCTTTTCTTACATTTTTACAGTTCTTTGAATTAGTAGTATATTGAGGAGGGGGCGGAAAGTCATGTATTTACTGAATCTAGAAGAAAATGTTAGGAAGAGCTAGCATTACTTTGTTTAAAAGATTCCCAGCTTTTTGTTGATTATTGATGCTGAAGACAATTGTTCTAGGTGGGTTATAAGTCATTATGTTTACATAGATTCTTACACTCTCCTTACCACATTATATGCATTTGTTATTACTTTTTCTCAGTATTCAATTTTACTTTCTGCAGAGAAATGTAAAGATTGTTCTAGCCTTTTAGAGTCTTTTTTCTTTTAATCTTTATAAAAAAAATATATGCTTCCTCGGACTTCTACTGTTCTAAATGTGGCCTTATGTGTGATGGGCATGGAAGGAGTGAGAATCAGTACTTTATTTTGCACAATTAAATATGTTCTTTTCAGAACACCATGTATAACTTCTGAACTTTGAACCTTCTAGTTTGAGGTAGAAGACAACCTTTACAGCCACACAGGATGTATTACTACCCTTTCTCTCTGTTCCCCTCACTCACCCTTGCAGAATTGAACTTTAAATAATGGAGCATTTTCACATTGATACTTTCCCCATCTTTCTGGTTTACTCCAGAACCTCAGTACTATTATGATCAGACATTAAAATCCAAAATCTAACAGTCAGTAATATCTTTATTAGTTGCCAACAGTTTCAGCACAAAACTTATATACCTTTATACTCATAACAAATCATGTACAGGTTGTGGCCATTGATGGATACCTTTTGAATCTATAATCCTTCAATCTCTAAACCCTAATTTAACCAAGGAAGATTATGCCACCCAATCAAAAATATCATCTGATTAATCTTTTTCCGATTACAATAAAATCATGTGTGATTTTGATGTACTGGACGACATAAGCTTCCCTAGTAAACGGGTGAATTCAAGGGTAGATCCCGAATAATTGGCCAAAGACTGGTTGTGCAGAGGCTCGTAGTGTTGGTAGTGTAGTGTTCAATGTGGTAGATATAGAAGCTCCAGAATAACTGGCCTTTATATAAGACTCGGTGCTGTAATAATTTTCATGCACATCCAATGAAATGGGTGTATGCAATTCTTATATGAAGAAATAACATGAAATAACTGCCACTTCACAAGAAGTTATGGTCTCTACACCCTCCTTATTCTCATCCTTCATGCTCTTTGCCTTTTTACAAACCACACACACAGAACCAAATCATTCAACTGCCAAAAAAAAAAAAAAAAAAAAAAAACCAATAGAATGAGAAAGGCCAAATTAAGCCACTAAAACCAATAAGAAAATATGGAGTCTAGATGTGTAATGCTCTAATAGAAAATTCAAACCACATGACCTATACTCCAAAAGGAATAGTCAATGATACAATTGGAGCTCTATTAGAACTTTATAAAGAGCAAGAAGTTCTCATTTTCAAACAATGTGAGATCTCATACACCTCCTATCTTTATCTTTATCATATGAGGTATCACAAAATGCATTTTAAATATTTATATTAACTTTTTATCAGTTATAAAATTATTAGAGTACTTATTTCAAGAATTGCCATCGTTTCCTTTTCCCAATAAGCTATTAAATTGGGTTCAAAGCGATTTAATAATCTCATCAGTAATTATAATTTCAAGAGTAATTTCCATAGTTTTCTTTTCAGATTACTCCTCAACTATTGAGTTTTTTTTTTTTTTAAAGCTTGAGTAGACACAAAAGTCTATACTATACATGGGGTATGACTCATTACATGGTTGATGATTAATGTCCGTACTTTCCTATACATTCTGAAATGCAATATTAACTTAATTATTGGCTAATTGTATATGTCTCCGAGGTAATATTTTAGATGATTGCTATGATGGGGAAGATTCTGGACTACCTATCTTTATAAACTCTTCAAATTCTTAATTTTAAATATTTTAAAATAAATTTTATGTTAATTTGTGGGTTAGGAATTATTCAACCATGCAGAGGAAAGAGAGAAAAACAATTTCAAATAAATGTTTTAAAATTATTCAAATTTTAATTGTCAAACCATAACAGAGTACTAATTTTAACCATAAAAATTTATGTATTTTTTTCAAAATTTTAAATAAAATATAATAAATAATTTAATATTTTTTTTAAATTTTAAAATAAAAATAATATTAAAAAATTTATATTCTAATAATATTTTATTTTATTTTTAATTTTTATTTCAAAAGAATACCAAAATCTATTCGTTAGCAGGCTAATAAACTCAATATCTGAAAACAATTTCTCGAAATATTTTAACGATGACTTGTTAGGCAAATATATATATATTTTTAACTTTTTACATTATTGTAATTATCGATGCAACAGCCCTCGCTGTTGAATCAGCAGGAACATACATGCAAGGACTAGGCCCACTGGAGTCTATACGGAGAGACTTCCAATGATTTTGTGACAAATGTGAGTACGTAACGGCTGAGAAAGAATTCCAATGGCGTGGTTCAAAACTTATCTGAAACCAAGACCTTATCACGTGGTCCACGATTGAAGCCAAGGTTGAAAAAAAGACTAGTCTTAAATGCTTGATTAACAACAGTACCTTTTCTAGCGACAAGGCAATTAAAATCTCTGTGTCTAGCTCATTTTTGTGATGGCAATGGCAATGGCTTTCCTTCCTCCTTGGCTTCTTGTTTCCTTGCTAATTCTGCTACCGATTTCTACTGTTGCTCAAAGTAATGGTAACATTACAGCTGGAGCTTCTCTCATTGCAGGTGCCAATAGGTCTTTATGTCTATCTCCTTCTCGTGATTTTGCCTTTGGATTTAGCCCACACAGTGATAAGGATTTCTTCCTACTTTCCATCTGGTTTGCTAATATACCAGACAGGACCATAGTTTGGTATGCAAATGGAGATAAGCCTGCACCACGGGGATCAAAAGTGGAGCTTACTGCTGACCGTGGCCTAGTACTTACTGACCCTCAAGACCAACAGTTATGGAGCTCTCAGACCATTATTGGTACTGTAGCTTCTGGTGTTATGACCGACGAAGGGAACTTTGTGCTTCAAGATAGAGAATTTAATACGGTATGGGAGAGTTTCAATAGTCCCACGACTCCCACCGATACGCTGTTGCCTACACAAAATCTGACAAGGGGAGGGATGCTTTCATCTCGACAATCAGAGACCAACTTTTCCACAGGGAGGTTTCGGCTAAGTTTGCAACAAGATGGAAATCTTGTGCTTTTTACCGTAAACTTGCCGACCGACTACGCTAATGACTATGCTAGTGGGACCACTTCCTCAGGTGATCCTAATCCATCAAGTCCCGGTCGAGTATTGGTCTTCAACGAATCAGGCTACATGTTTATTTTGAGAGACAGTGGCCAACAAGTCCGTCTAACGCAGGGACAACCGGTAGAATCAAGTGCTGATTTCTACTTTAGAGCAACTCTTAACTTTGATGGAGTTTTTACCCTATATTCTCACCCAAAGGCTTCCAACAGCAACAGAAGCTGGAGTCCTCTCTGGTCTCTACCAGAAAATATCTGTGTTGCCAGTCTTGTTAGCGAAGGTATTGGCGTTTGCGGGTATAACAGTATCTGTACTCTGAAGGCAGATGGAAGACCGATGTGTGGATGCCCCAGGGGATACTCCTTACTCGATCCAGATGACCAGTACGGTAGCTGCAAACCGGACTTCATACAAGGCTGTGAAGAAGACAGGCTAAGCCCCCCTGGAGAAGATCTTTATACTTGGGAAGACCTAACAAATACAGATTGGCCAACCTCTGACTACGTGCTGTTGAGGCCTTATACTGAAGATAAGTGCAGACAATCTTGCCTGGAAGACTGTATGTGTGCTGTTGCCATTTTCAGATTAGGTAATAGCTGTTGGAAGAAGAAGCTACCTCTCTCAAACGGGAGAGTAGATCCTAGCCTTAACGGGGGGAAAGCTCTCATCAAAATCAGGAAAAATAATTCCACCCTGTCGGTGCCGGTTCCTCCTGATCAGTATCCAGAACCAAAGAAGAAGAACCAGGATACTTTGATCCTCATTGGGTCAGTGCTTCTTGGTGGTTCTGCCTTTGTTAACGTAATATTAATTGTAGCAGTTTGTCTAGGTTTCTCCTTCATTTACCACAACAAGCTACCAAAAATTATCGCAAATGCTAGTAGTGTGCAATTGAATTTGCGTTGTTTTACTTACAAAGAGCTTGAAGAAGCCACAGATGGATTTAAGGAAGAATTGGGAAAGGGGGCTTTCGGTGTTGTTTAGAAAGGAACAATACGAATGGGTTCTAGCGTTCATGTGGCAGTCAAGAAGTTAAATAATTCGTTCCAAGATAGTGAGAGAGAGTTCAGGACAGAAGTGAGTGTGATTGGCCAAACACATCACAAGAACCTGGTTCGATTGCTTGGATTTTGCGATGAGGGCCAACAACGGCTGCTGGTATACGAATTCTTGAGCAATGGCACTTTAGCAAGTTTTCTTTTTGGAGACCTGAAACCCAGTTGGTGTTGTGCCTCTGGTCTGTCCGAAAATCACACAAAACAATTTTAAAGTGGTTCAGCAAATTGCTTACGTCCACTGGAGCCTCTTTTGTAGAGTGTTTTGTAAATCTCGTACAAATTCTATAAAAGAGGCTCCAGTGGACGTAAGCAATTTGCTGAACCACTTTAAAATTATTTTGTGTGATTTTCGGACAGACCAGAGGCACAACAATTGGTATCAGAGCTCTGGTTCGAGCTGTCCGAAAATTCAAGTTGCTCAAAATCAATTTTTTACAACTCCAGGGTGTTCCTCGCGTTGAGACGAATCCGTTGCCGCAAACGGAATCGAAAACGGAGGTCGGAGTAGCTCACACGCGCCCCTAGAAGGTCCGCGCGTGCACTGCTGTCATCCACGCGCCCCCACGCGCGTCGGAGGAAGAAGACGACTGAACTACACGCTCCCACGCGCCCTCACGCGCTCCAGAGGTTGAAGACGCGTGTCAGACACGCGCCTCACGCGCTCCCACGCGCCCCTACAAAGGTTCAGCGCGTGACATACACGCGCCTCACGCGCTCCCCACGCGCAGACAGTACTGTAGCGCGTGTAATACACGCGCCAACTCGCCGCCCACGCGCACTGTTCAGCGCGTGCATCCCACGCTCCAGACAGATCACAACCGTCCGTTTTTCAGATCCAATTTCGGCTTGATCTACGCCATTCGGAGTCCAATTTCAACAATCAAATAGTGCTTTCTTACTATTTGGATCGTTCTGGACTCATCCGTACGGTTAGAATTTTGAAATTTTGAGTCTAAATTTTTTAAAATTCAAATGGAAGGATCTGGAAGAGACAGGAGCTCTGAACATTCCAGTAGCTCGGGACGTCGGTCCACTGTGTCAAATGCCAAGTTTGAAGTTGAAAAGTTCGATGGAACAAGCAACTTCGGCATGTGGCAATGTGAAGTCATGGACGTGTTGATCCAACAAGAGTTGGATATTGCGTTGGGAGGAAAGCCAGATGATATGACTGATCAGGGTTGGAAGAAGCTTAGTACTCAAGCTTGTAGTACAATCCGATTATGCCTTACCAAAGAACAAAAGTATTTTGTCATGAGAGAGACAGATGCTAGGGTACTTTGGCAGAAATTGGAGGATAAATTCATGAAGAAGAGCATTGAGAGCCGTTTGCACTTGAAGAAGAAGCTCTTCAGATTCCAATTTCGTGAATGTATTTCAATGTCTGAACATCTGAATAACTATAATCAAATTCTTGCTGATTTGTTAAACTTGGATGTTAAAATCGAAGATGAAGATAAGGCTTTACTACTGTTGAATTCCTTGCCTGATACATATGAGCATTTAATTACTACTCTATTGTATGGGAAGGAAAAGATTAGTTTTGAAGATGTATCTAGCTCTTTAATTAGCAATGAGTACCGGAGAAAAGATAAACGGGTACATCAAGATACATCAAGTGAAGCGCTAACAGCAAGGGGGAGACCACAGTCAAGGTATCCCGGAAGGAGGAAAGGTTTTCATTCGAAAACCCGAGCCACATCGCGTGGTTCATCAGTCGGCAGAAAACTCGCCAGAGATGAGTGTTCCTTTTGTCACAACAAAGGACACTGGAAGAAGGATTGTCCCAACCGGAAGGGACAACAGCAGAATCAACCCAACACAGCCAATGTCGTGGACAGAGATGACGAGTCAGATTTTGCCTTGGCAAGTTCATCATCCATTTGTCGTTCCGATGAATGGATTATGGATTCCGGATGTACCTATCATATGTGTCCCAATCGGGACTGGTTTACTGATTTCACAAAGATTGATGGTGGAGCAGTACTTATGGGCAATGATAGTGCCTGTAAGACTCAAGGAGTAGGTAGCATTCGGTTAAAGCTGCACGATGGCAGCGTCAAGACTCTGACAGAAGTTCGGTACGTTCCGGACTTACGGAAGAATCTCATCTCACTGGGATCTCTGGATTCAAAGGGATTCAGAATCGCCATTGAAGATGGAACTCTCAAAGTACTAATGGGAGTTCGGGTGGCAATGAAGGGTTTGAGGCGAGGAAACTTGTACTTCTTGCAAGGAAGTACTGTTGATGGAAGAGCTTCCACAGGCTGTGAGAAGCTAGATGAGACTGATGCCGACACCACCAGTCTTTGGCATATGCGTATGGGACACGCAGGAGAAAAAGCTTTGCAAACACTGGTGAAGCAAGGCTTACTCAAAGGTGCCAAGACATGTAAACTGTCTTTCTGTGAGCACTGTGTATTGGGGAAGCAGAGGCGGATCAAGTTTGAAACCGCAGTACACAATACACAGGGAATTCTTGACTATGTGCATTCCGATGTTTGGGGACCTACCCAAAATGCATCTTTGGGAGGTAAACATTGGTTTGTAACTTTTGTTGATGATTATTCTCGTCGTGTGTGGGTGTATACGATGAAGAACAAAGATGAAGTGCTGAAAATTTTCCTTGATTGGAAGAAAATGGTTGAGACTCAGACCGGCAGGAAGATCAAGCGGCTCAGATCTGATAATGGAGGTGGGTACACTTCAGACCCCTTCATGGAAGTATGCCGGAGAGAGGGAATTGTCAGACATTTCACGGTACGAGGTACACCGCAGCAGAACGGTGTGGCAGAACGAATGAATCGTACTTTATTAGAGAAAGTGCGATGTATGTTGCTGAATGCTGGATTCAGTAAACAATTTTGGGCTGAAGCTGTGACCTATGCCTGTCACCTCATTAACCGACTACCAGCAGCTGCCAATAATGGGAAGACGCCCATTGAAATGTGGAGAGGTAAACATGCTACTGATTATGACTTTTTACACATTTTTGGATGTCCTGCTTACTATCATGCTAAAGAAAGTAAGCTTGATCCTAGAGCCAAGAAAGCAAAATTCTTGGGCTTTAGTATCGGTGTAAAAGGGTATAGACTCTGGTGTGTAGAGTCCAAAAAGGTAATCATCAGTAGAGATGTTACATTCAACGAATCTGAGATGCTTAAGTCACATAAGCATAAAGATTCCAGTGAAAGCAGCAGTGATGGCGAAACATTAGATGATTCGCAGAGTGTGGAGTTTATTACTTCAAAGAAGTTGGGAAAGCATGGACAAGATGAGGTTGATAATCCAGTCATAGTACCTCCAAGTCAACCTGAGTCAATAGCAACCAACAGACCGAGACGAGAGAAACGTGTACCGATACGTTATTCAGACTATGTGACATATGCATTACCAGCTGAAGGGGGTGAGATCCCAACCACTTACAGAGAAGCCGTACAGTCCAGTGAACAAGTTGAATGGACAAAGGCGATGAATGAAGAGATGCAGTCTCTTCACCAGAACCAGACTTGGGAGCTTGTGCCGCTTCCAAAAGGAAAGAAGACAATTGGCTGTAAGTGGATCTTCAATCAGAAAGATGATCAAGCTGCTAAAAATGGAGTGAGATACAAAGCTAGGTTGGTAGCCAAGGGCTACGCTCAGACAGAGGGAATTGACTACAGTGAAGTATTCTCTCCTGTTGTGAAACATTCATCCATTCGGATATTGTTAGCTTTGGTTGCACAATATGATCTTGAGTTAGCACAACTTGATGTAAAGACAGCTTTCTTACATGGTGATCTGGAAGAGGAGATTTATCTGTCTCAACCAGAAGGATTCAAAGAAGCTGGCAAAGAGAATTGGGTATGCAGTCTGAAGAAATCTCTCTATGGCTTGAAGCAGTCACCTCGACAATGGTACAAGCGTTTCGATCGCTTTATGTTGGATCTGAAATACACTCGTTGCCAATACGATCATTGTGTATATTTCAGAAAACTTGCAAATGGATCTTTCATTTATTTGCTTTTATATGTAGATGATATGTTAATTGCATGTAAAAGCAAGGGGGAGATAGATCGCTTAAAAACTCAGTTAAGTAATGAGTTTGAAATGAAAGATCTAGGAGAAGCACGAAGAATACTGGGAATGGAGATCAGCAGAGATAGGGTGAAAGGTATAGTTCACCTTACTCAGAAACAGTATCTGAAGAGAATACTGCAACGATTCAACATCGACTCGAAGACGAAGCCGGTGAGTACTCCTATGGCCCCATATTTCAAGCTCAGTGCATTGCAGTCTCCTAAAACCGATGAAGAGCGAGACTACATGAAGAATGTACCATATGCAAGTGTTGTTGGAAGCTTAATGTATGCCATGGTGTGTACACGACCTGATATCTCCCAGGCCGTTAGCTTGGTTAGTCGCTATATGCATAATCCTGGAAAGGTTCATTGGCATGCGACTAAGTGGATTCTACGGTATATTTATAGGAGAAGAGCAGCCCACCTGTTGCAGCTTCTTCTGACTTGGGAGAGGGTGGGTGGCCTAACTATGGTAGGTGGTGGTGGGTGGTGGTGGGTGAGCATGAGTTGGTGGCTGCAAACCCAAACTCATTTCACACTCACACTTACACTTGGGTTGATTTTAACAGTTGGAATCGAAGAATCGAAATTGCTATTGGTATTGCAAGAGGACTCTTGTATTTACATGAAGAGTGCAGCGGCCCGATCATCCATTGCGATATAAAGCCTCAGAACATACTCCTTGATGACTATTACAACGCTCGGATTGCTGACTTTGGATTGGCAAAGCTTTTGATGATGAACCAGAGCCATACTAATACTGCCATTAGAGGAACCAAAGGTTATGTTGCACCTGATTGGTTTAGGCACATGCCGATCACAGCCAAGGTGGATGTTTATAGCTACGGTGTCATGCTTCTAGAGATCATTTGCTGCCGAAAAAGCGTATATATGGAGTCGGATTTGGAAGACAAAGCAATTTTGACTGATTGGGCTTATGATTGTTATCAGGACGGAACACTAGATGCTTTGGTTGAATATGATGTGGAGGCGTTGGATGACCGAAAGAGGATGGAGAAGTTTGTGAAGGTCGCTATTTGGTGTATTCAGGAAGACCCATCTCTTAGACCAACCATGAGGAAGGTCACACAGATGCTCGAGGAAGTTGTCGAAGTTCCTGTTCCACCATGCCCCTCCCCTTTAAGCAAGCCAGGTTGAAGCAGCATATATCACAGCTAAGCTTACAGTTACTATATTTGTCTTACTACTCTTTTAACTCTGTTTTTCAGTCCATCATCATGAGATCTATTGTTCATATATAGATATTTGTATTTTAGCATGAACTGATAATAAATTACTTCTGTAGTCGATCTCTGGATTGAATGTTTGCAGTACAATGTCTCCAGTTTCTCTGGCAAAGAAACTTAAAAATCAGGGGTTTTATTTCCTTTTCCGTCCCATCGTGTTTTCTTTGCAGTGAGAAAAAAAATCATTCAGAATAGATATTGAGTTCTCTACCACATAAGAGCATTGCTAATTTAAAATGGAACTTCAGGTCTTTTGGTCATAATATACACTTCTAGATTAGTTTACATTAGACTAGCTATCTTAAATTTTAAATAAAAATATAATATTTTTTATTTTAATAATATTTGACAATTTTTTTTAATATTTTACGAATATACTTCATATATTAATTAATAACTTTATTAAAAATAAAAATATTATTTTTCAATTATTTTTTCCCTCAACCTAATTATTCAATAAATATATTTTGCCAACCATTCACCAAACAATCTTAAAGACAAAAACAAGTGCTATTGGAAAGAAAGGGCTATTACAATTTCAAGTTAAGAATCATTTCTTCTTTTTAGGTATGTCATCTTTTTGTTCATCATTTGTTTTCATTATGCAGAATAAGCAAAGATATCATATCCTGAAATGCTTTTATATTAATAGTTTTATTATCTGGAGTTTCACATCCATTGAATTTCTGAAATACAAAATTTGGTTCTAGTGGTAGCAAACAGCTTGACATGATTGTGAAGACAACTGCAATAATTAGTTCATAATCAACTGCAAAAGTGTGAAGTAAACAAAAGACCACCAAGAACATCATGCGATGCATAATGCAACGGAAGATATTAGATGAAGGAAAAAAAAATTGAGAAACTCCTAATTATACTGGAGGGCGAGTGCCACTACTAGTATCAATGAGAAGAAAAGATGCTGCAGCATATAACTTGGGATTAAAGTGCATATCAACAATTAAGAGGAAAGAAAAAAGCTACCAACCAGTCTCTTGCTTGTACATTAATTACAATAGAGGGATAAATCACAATCCAAAGAGGGGAGTTTCATACCTCTGCATCTGTCTCTGCTTTTGTTGCAAAAGCAGTATGCCCTTCCTGCCAAAGAAACTCACGACTCCTACAACCACAAACACATGCAACCTATTACTATAACTGATTCTAGACAAATCAATATCCTCTTCAAACAGTCATCCAACTTGAAAGAAGGTTATTCAGCTGATAAAACTCAACAGCAGTGATGGGATGATGTGAAAAATTTCTTCCTCGTGATTTCCTTGTATCTGTTGTATTTTTACCCATACAAAAAACACGTCATCCCGTCTCCATTTCAGGAACCAATGCATGCCAGCAACATGATTGAATGAATTCCAATACATGTAAAAAAGAAAAAGAAAACAGAAAGCAACTACCTTGTAAATGGTGTGGGATTGCTGAATTCCCATCGCACAACATTACACCATTGATTACGTCTCAATGGCCAGTCACGGTGTCCCCTAATCCGCTTGGAATAATAGGGATACATGACTGTCTCACTGGTTGGGCGAATGGCTATAGGCACTTCCAAATCAGACTCCCCAGATTTTGTGACCCACGGGATCTAAAGCAAGCCCAAGATCCAATGTGGTTGGCAACCTTCTCTTTTAATAGATTGAATTATCATGGAAACAATCGGATTTCCAATGTACACTAGCATTGGTGTGTTAATTGGAGCACAAAACAAGTTCTAAATGTTATCGCCCGAATAAAATGAGTGATGATAAATACTACAATATAATATTGTGAAAGAAAAATATTTCAAATTTCACCTGAGGAGCAAAACCCTCAACATGATCCTTCTCCTTCTGCAATACACCAGGAGAAACAAAAAGAGGGAAGTAGCAGTTCTGGATGTTCATTTTCTTTATTTCAGCATCAAAGAATGTCTGCGCGTATAGATTAATGTAAAATTAATCATATCAGACATTAAATCTGAAAAATGTAAAGCAAAAAATAAATAAACAAATAAAAAGAAAAAATAAAACCACGGCCCCGCAAACAGATGGAAATAACCAGGGGCGGCTTCGGGTTTATATGATCAAAACTACCATTGACAGAAATTTCAACAAAGGATGTGAAGTGTCATCTATGTCGAATGAACAATAACAAAGAATTTAAATAGCACTTCAAACTCACTTTCATGATCTCCCTGTTCGACATCGCCCATGGCCTCAGTATATAACAGCCTGAGATATCATAGTATTCGATCAATCAGCATTGACAACCACCCACACGAGCCAATATAGGATTAATTGATAATAACAGCCTGAACATCAAATATTTCACTAAAGTTTGTCACCTTTTTTTGGATATGTATGCTGAAGTCTGTTCCACTGGGGAGAAGGGGACGCTTGCAGGTTGGGGAAGAGTGACGGGTTGAAGAAGAAAAGGGATTGCGGGTTGAAGAAGAAAAGGCCAACAGAGAGAAGGGGATGAAGACAGAGAAGGGAGATTCAGGAGAAAGAAAGAAAAAAAGATGACATGGTCCAATAGAGAATTTTGGGGATGAAGAGAAAAACCAATGAAAAGTGATTGGCAGTAGATAGAGAAATAATAAAATAATATTTGATCCGTGTACAGTCCCTCGCCAGACATGGAGAGGACCTACGATATACCGTAGCTGATACGTCAAACCTTTCAAGTTTCACTAGGCCAATGCATGAGGTTTATCTCACATTTACTTTTAATTTGCACTTGCATTAGGCAATGGCTACCATATTGAGTTTCCATTATGATAATTATGACAAGGTGTAATGATACATTTGCGACTCTTTTACAAGTTATTTTACAATCAATTAATGTAATTGTGCAACTTGTTAAAAATAATTTCAATTTTAAATAATTATCCTCTATTTAAGATACAACTTGTAAACACTAAACTAATTATTCTCTATTTTATTTATTTTATAATGGTCCAAGGTATAATAACTTAGTCAAATAAAATAATTTTAACTTAATAAATTTAGTTCTTTATATGCATTGCATAGGTTAATTTACAACTATTATATATACTGTTATTACCAAATTCACAAAATATAATAGAAGAGTCTAATCAAGGAATCAAATTTACAACTTTTTTTTTTTAAAACTTCAATTTAAATTAATCTCATTTTTATAAAATAATGACTTTAATTTTATAAAAGGAGTTGCATATATAATGATCTATATAATCGCATTTTTCTTTTTTAAATTAATTGCATTTTTCTTGGTCTATATAATTCGGCTCCCGGCCCATTTATTCCCATAATGATCGCAAAGTGTCTTCGACTCTTCATATTGGCCAGAGGTAAACCATTTTTCACGAGTGGGAGGGAGTCATTGACTGTGAGGTTTGGAACTAAAAATTCTTTTACGATCTTATTATTATAATTTTTTTAAATTTTTATATAAAATATAATAAACACTTTTTCAAATTTTAATTCAATTTTTTCAAATTTTAAAATAATAATAATATTAAAAATTAATATTTTATTTAACTTTTAATTTTTTTCTCAAATTAAAAATTCTCATTTTAACATCTAAACGAGTCTTTCTTCTTTGACCATATGCACCATTTTCGGTCAATCATGGAGGCAAACATAGCCTAAAGTACTTATGGCTGAGTAATGAGCAAGGAAATACTGCCCAACTCTGCCCCATTCCGAGGGAAAAATACTTTGATCTTTACGTTATCGAAGTCTTGGTCATGAAATTTTTAATGATGACCAACACATGCAAAGTGTCTTTTACGACTTTAACCAGTTCAATTCTTGATCCGTGAAGTACGCTCCATCACCTTTTTTTTTTTAATTTTAATTTTTTTTTATTTTTAAAATTTAAAAATTTTAAAAATTATAATAATTAGTTTAAAAAAATTGTGTTTTAATTATGGTTAGAAATAAGATAAAATTAGATAAAATTTTTGTGTCTCATCCCATGTCCCAAACCTGCAAGCGGTTGATCGTGAACTTGATAGGTACATTTTATACTCAATGCCAAAGAAAGGGTTCATTTTATTCCAACCTTAGTACATATGACAGTCCTGTACAGAAATGGTCGAGATTGGATGTAGATTTTTTGGATCTATGCATGGGAGAAATTGGTGTTGAAATTACAACAAGAGGATCTAGAATTGGTGGATACTATAATGCGAATGATATGGTTAAGAAAGAATGATCTAGTCTTTGAAGACAAGTTTGCAATTCCGAGAATGGTAAACCAAATAGCCAGAGAGGGCCTAAATGAATTTATCAGCTGAGAATATCCATCTAGGAAGCAAAATACAAGTGAGAATGAGAAAGGGCATGGTTACAATGAAAACGAGAACTTGGTCATGGCATGGGCAAATAATATATAGATGATACCAAAGTAAGGTTGAAAAGGAAGCCAAATTGGAGGGTTCAATGTACGTATAGAGATCAGGCGAATACAGTAGCTAATCAAATAGCAAAACTAGCTAGACACATATATGGGTATACACGAGTCGTGTATTCATTTTGAAAAATATTAGAGTTTATTCTTAAAAATTTAATTTTTTTTATGAAATGGGTCTCATATTTACTTAATTTTTTTAAAAGAGTGTGCAACGCTCTCAAATTTTGTGATTGCAAATATCATTTCTCTATATTATAATTAAAGAGATCAAAGTTCAAACTTGACACCAAATTACTTACTAGAAAGACAGATTACAAAACATATGAGCAGCAAATACTAATTGGTACGTACGAAGTAACTGTAATCTTCGTGTGTAGAAAGAAAAATAATGCGGGTTTCAAGTCATTGTAGTAGTTGAAAAGGGAGATGGACATGGTGGAATAGGTACATCAACAACTCCATCAAGCATATGTGTAACCTTCCTCATAGTGGGTCTAAGAGACTGATCCTCTTGAATGCACCAAATGGCCAACTTCACAAACCTCTCTACATTCCCCATATCATCCATGGCCTTCACATCAAATTCCACTAGAGCATTTATTTCTCCATATCTAAAGTAGTCATAAGCCCAATCAATTAAAATTGCATTGTGTTCTCCGCCAGATTCCATTGCTAATACACTTTTCCGACAACAAATTATCTCTAGCAACAAGACACCATAGCTGTAGACATCGACTTTAGAGGTGATTGGCGTGTTCTTGAACCATTTAGGTGCAACATATAAATCATCAACATACACCAACACATAGAAGAGAATCCCATCCCTATTGAAAATAAACAAGAAGCTATCAAACTTCAAATTAAAGAAACCCAGCTCAAGAAGACTAGAGCGCATTGCATTGTACCAGGCCCTAGGCACCTGCTTGAGACCATAAATAGATTTCTGAAGAGAACAAACATGATGAGGATGAGGATGAGTTTGATCAATGAAGCCCGCAGATTGCTGCATAAACACTTGCTTAGTTAATTGACCATGAAGGAACGCGTTATTGACGTCAATTTGCTTGATTAGCCAATTGTTGGACAACGCCAGTGATACAATAAGTCGAATGGTAGTCGGTTTTATAACGGGACTGAAGGTCTCCGTGTAATCGACACTCGGAAGTTGATTGAATCCTTTAGCGACAAGGCGTGCCTTAAACCAATCCATTGTACCATCAGGATGATGCTTAATCCGAAACACCCATTTACAGCCAATTAAATTGGAAGCGGAGGACTTAGGGACCAGTTTCCAAGTACCATGTGAAACTAAGGCAGTAAATTCATCTGCCATGGCCTTACGCCAGCGAGAGTCCTTGAGTGCTTGAGAGACACAGGTTGGTTCCAATGGTGGTGCAAGAGGATGCTTGGTAGTAACTGAGAGTTGCTTAGGACAGAAAATATTATTTCTAGCTCGAGTAACCATGGGAAGAGTTCACGTAGGAGGTGCGGGTTTCAATGGGCAGAGGAGACTTAGAGCTAGAAGGATTACTATCATGAGAAGAGGAAGCCATACCTGGTGTAGGAGATGGAGTGACAGTTGTCGTAGCATCAGGTGCAGTAGGTGTGTCAAGAAGATTATCCGAAGGAACTATGCAAACTAGAGGAACTGAAGAATGAGAGGAAGCAACAGGGCATGGTGTAGCAGCAGCCATAGGAGCAGAAGAAGTTGCCTTTGTGAAGGGAAAAATATTTTCATCAAAGGTAACATGACGAGAGAGATAGAGCTTACCCGTGTGAAGGTCCAAACATTTGAAAGCATTGAGTCAAGGAATACCCGAGAAAAACACAAGGTGTGGAGTTGGGTTGAAATTTATTTGTGCGATAGGGAACAAGCCAAGGGTAGCATTGACAACCAAAGGTGCACAACTTATGATAGTCGGGAAACCGGCCAAATAATGCTTCAAAGGGACTTCGACGTGAGAGCAAGGGAGTGGGAAGACGATTAATGAGATAAACCTCTGTGGCCAAAGCATATGACCAATAAGTAGAAGGGACGGAAGCATGATGTAAAAGGGTCATACCCGTTTCGACTATATGTCGATGGCGATGTTTGACAGTACCATTTTGCTGAGGAGTATGCGGGGCAGTAGTAAAATGGCTAATGCCACGAGCAACCAAAAGAGGTCTAAGTTTGATAAATTCACCACCGTTGTCGGAATACAAATTTTTAATTTTTCTGGAGAATTGATTTTCAACCATAGCGCTAAATTGAACAAAAATAGAGGATACATCCGACTTATTTCGCATAGGACAAAGCCAGTAATATTTAGTGAAATGATCAACAAAGTACATAATATCGATAGCCATCAACAGAAGGAACTGGGGATGGTCCCCAAACATCGGCATACACATATTCAAGAGGAGCATGACTCGTAAGAGAGGTGAGACTAAATGGAAATTTATGTGATTTATTGCAATGACATGAAATACATGACAATAAGGACTTAGGAGAGGACACAGGTAAATCAAAACTACGAAGGAGAGATGATAAAAGTTTTGGAGTAGGGTGACCCAGCCGATGATGCCAACAATCAAACGAAGCACGGGTTCCAGCCAATGTGACGACATGAGCCTGAGATAAGGAAGAACATAGTTCCACGGGATAAACTCCATCTTCAAACCTACCGTGCATGAGCACCGTTCCCGTCATCTGATCCTTCACAAGGTAAAAGAAAGGGTGAAATTTAACAATAACATTGTTATCATGAGTAAACTTGTGAACGGAGATCAAATTTTTATGAATTCAAAGTTTCTTTTAAAGTAAGAGAACGTGAAGGGGAGGAAATAGTGGTGGAACCGATGTTAGCAACTTGCAAACCTATACCATCTCCAAGAACAACCTCATCTTGTCCATCATATTCAGAGTGAATGAAGAGATTAGCCAAATCATACGTAATATTATGTGAAGCTGCGGAATCAAGAAGCCATTTGCCATTCGATGGAGCCGAAGAAGTAGTGCAGTTGACAATAGGGTGAGACTGCATTTTTGCACAATGCTTGGCAGTGTGTCCAGGCTGATCTCATATTTGGCACACAACAGTGGGCTTCTTAGAAGGAGCTTTGTTGTAGGAATTTTGTTTGGAACAGTTGTTGTTATTTTTTAATCGAGAGTTAGACGGCTTCCTTTGAGTGGAATTGGCAGTGACAACCAGGGTTGAAGTATTTCCATCCATGCACTTGAGATAGTGTTCATGACTAATTAACAGATCATGCAATTCTGCAAAAGACAAGGCAGTTTCTCTTGTGCTTATAGGGGCTACCATATCTCAAAACTTAGAACCAAGGCCATTAAGTACATATAACGTCACATCATCATCCAAAACTGGGGCATCAGTCAAAGAGAGTTCATAAGTAATTACCTTAACTACATGAAGAAACGTAGACACCGTGCGGGCACCTCGTTGAATAAGGGTGAGATCTTCCTTCAACTGCATAATCCTTGCCCATGATTTGCTAGAAAACAAGCGAGCTAGATATTGCCAGGCATCATGACTTGTAGTAGTCATAGCAATGAGGGGCATAACTGCTTCAGAAACGGAAGCAAAAATAGCATTCAGCAATAACTGGTCCTGTTGGCACCAGTGTCATAGAGTGCTACAACACACGCAGAAGAATTCGCAGCAGGTGTAGGAGGACACTGAAAAGTGTCGTCCAAGTATTTCATCAGATCATATCCACTGAGAATGGTGAGAAAAGTTGCATGCCAGGAAGGATAATTTGAGGATGTGAGTTTGTAGGGCAATTGACTGGAAGTGTTGATAGTAACAAAAGGTAGTGTAGACGCAGAGTTGGAGCCATTGGGCACCGAAGAATTATCATTTGACGACATGGAGTTGGAGGACGTTTCTGTTCTCGTGGGAGAGGAACCTCTTAATACCATATAAGGATTACACAAGTAATTTGGTGAAAATCTCTCTAGTATAATTTTGCATTACAAGACATCTTTATATTATACAAGAATGTGGCTAGTTAAGTAATATACAACCATAAACTAGACAACGGCTATTATGGAATATACAGCAAGAAACAAAGTTGCTATACAAAAATATTGACACAGAGGAAATCACGGATGGGCGTGATTTATGTGGATTCCCTTATACAACATACCCTTTTGTTCCTCTAATGGCGATATGAGTGTGGCTTTGATCCATCCTCAGCAGCTTTGCTAATCCAAAGTTAGAAATTCAAGCATTGTAATGTTCATCAAGAAGTATGTCCTATGGCTTTATATCACAACGAATAATCTGACAGGAGCACTCTTCATGTAAATACAAGAGTCCTCTGGCCATCCCAACAACAATTTGGATTCTTTCTTTCCAATTTGGTTTCAAGTCTCCAAAAAGGAAACCTGCTAAAGAGCCATTGCTCAAGAACTCGTATACGGGTATCGTTGAGGTCCCTCGTCACAGAATCCAAGGAGTCTAACTAGATTCTTGTAATATGTCCAGGCAATTATGTTCACTTCAGCTTGAAATTCCTCCTTACTCTCCTATGCAACACTGTTTAACTTCTTAACGGCCACAAGGAGATTAGAACCCATATTTATTGATCCTTTGTAGACAACACCAAAAGTTCCCTTACCCAGTTGTTCCTTTGTATGTAAAACAATGCAAATTCGTCTCCAAGACGCTACCTTTTTCATTAGTTGTTTTGATTTTCTTCTGGTAAATGAAGAAACAACCATATAACACAGAGACAATAAGTGAAAAGTTAAAAAACATATAGCAACCCAGTAGCACTGATCCTACGAGTATCAAAATCTTCTCCTCTCTCTTATTTTGGATTGGTTCCTTGCCTGATATCGGGTTACAAGGACCTTTTTCCCAAAAACTACCCTATTATCCACCTTTCTGTAGATGATGCACTCTTTTTTGCCAATAGAGAATATGGGATCATTACATGTGCATAAATTGGTAGACACCATCTTTGGGATTGCATCAAACTGAAGTTGTTCTGTCGATCAAAGTGCAATCATTCCTTTTATGATGTATAGTGTTACTACCGCATGTGTGCCTCTTGGCTTGCTGTGTTTGGAAGATGAATCCAACAAAATCTCAAACTAATCGTTAATGAGATATGTTAATTTTTTTTTAATTTTTTATAAAAAGGTTAAGCCTGTTGTGAAAAACGATGACAATGAATTGGAAAGAAAAATATAGAATGAGAAAAAACAATCACACACGACACAAGATTTACGTGGTTCGGCAAATTGCCTACGTCCACGGGAGCTGCAGAGGATTTTATTATTGAGGAATATCACACTACAATGATGGATCATTCATTGCACGTCCACAGTGTTTTCTACAGTACGACCATATGATATAATAATCATATATATAGTCAAATGGTGGAAAAACCCTAAAAAATGCATGTTCGCTCAAGCGGCGTGTTGAGCGCGCGTCGAACGAACTTTCGCTCGAGCTCACTGTCAAGTTGACATCGAGCGTTCAACTCTGCCTGAATTCGCTCGAGCGGCCAATGCCTCCGCTCGAGCGAAACTTCCTTCCACCTCTGCTCGAGCTCACTGTCGAGCTAACATCGAGCGTTCGAATCTGTCTGACTTCGCTCGAGCGGCCAATGCCTCCGCTTGAGCGGTGTGGACCAGACTCCACAGTACTCAACAATTCTCCCACTTGGAGACTAGTACACTCACTGTATCGCCGTCTTCCTCAAACATGATATCCTCCACCTCTGCAACTCACTGTCCTATCTTCATGCTAGAAGACCAACTGAAGTTGCGCACAACTTCAGTTTCTCAAGTATAACACCCTTTGTCAACATATCAGCAGGGTTCTTGCTTCCACAAATCTTCTCAAGTAACAACTGTCCGTCATCTAACAATGATCGTATGAAGTGATACCTGATCTGAATGTGCTTGGTCCTGGAATGAAATGCTGGATTCTTGGCAAGGAATATGGCACTCTGACTATCACTGTAGAGAGTGCCTTTCTGATTCTTTTTACCCAACTCCTCCAAGAAGCCCTGTAGCCATACCATCTCCTTTGCAGCCTCTGACACTGCAATATACTCAGCTTCTGTAGTAGACAAAGAAACTATTTTCTGTAGATTAGAACCCCATAACACTGCAGTACCACCAAGTGTATAAACAAAGCCCGTAGTACTCTTTCTGCTATCAATATCTCTAGCTAGATCAGCATCAACATAGCCCTGCACCTCCAAGCTCTCTCCAGAGAAACACAAACAGGTTTCTGAGGAGCCCTTTAGGTACCTCAAAATCCATTTCACTGCTTCCCAATGTTGCTTTCCTGGGTTACTCATGTATCTACTCACAACTCCCACTGCATGGGCAATATTCGGTCTTGTGCAAACCAGAGCATACATAAGTGAACCAATAGCTGAGGCATAAGGAGCCTTACTCATGTAATCTTGTTCCTCCTCTGACTCAGGTGACTGATTCTTGCTGAGTCTGAAGTGACTGCCCAAGGGTGTGCCAACTGGTTTGGCCTTGTCCATATTAAACCTGCTGAGTACCTTTTTCACATACTCAGTCTGTAAGAGTCTCAACGTACCTCTGACTCTATCTATGACAATTCTCATGCCAAGGATTTGCTTTGCAGCTCCCAAATCCTTCATTGCAAAGTGCTCTGACATCTGTTTCTTCAGATTATTGATCTCATCAATACTAGCCCCTGCAATAAGCATGTCATCCACATACAACAGCAGAATAATATAAGAATTGTCAAAGTGCCTGACATAGCAACAGTGATCTGCTTGACATCTAATGTACCCTGCACTGTGCATGAAGTTATCAAATTTCTTGTACCACTGTTTAGGAGCTTGCTTCAGGCCATACAAGCTCTTCTTCAATCTGCAAACTGAACCTTCCTTTCCCTGTACCACAAACCCCTCAGGTTGGTGCATCTAGATGTCTTCTTCAAGGTCTCCATGAAGAAAAGCTGTCTTCACATCTAACTGCTCAAGATATAAATCTTCAGTAGCAACCATAGCCAGTACCATCCTGATGGTTGTGATCTTCACCACAGGATAAAAGATCTCAGAGTAATCAATACCATGCTTCTGCTGAAAGCCTTTTACAACAAGTCTGGCCTTGTACCTTTTACTGCCATCATGCTCAGTTTTCACCCGGTACACCCACTTGTTGTGTAATGCCTTGTTTCCTGATGGAAGTTCTGTCAACTCCCATGTCTGATTCCCTAGCAGGGAATCCATCTCATCTTTCATGGCCAGCTCCTACTTGCTAGAATTTTCATCTTGCAAGGTTTCTTTGTAACTCTGCGGTTCTCCACCATCTGTCAACATAATGTAATTCAAAGTAGGTGAGAAACGCTGTGGAGGACGTATAGTCCTAACTAACCTGCGAACTGCAACTGTAGGAGTGGACGGTTCTGAAACTGTCTGCGGAATAATAGGAATGGGTGCACTGGACCCACTCTCCCCGTCACTCACATCTCTACACTGCACTGTGACCTCTGGTAGGTCATCAAATCTTACAAACTCGGACTCCTGAGGAGCTACTGCAGAAGCTGTACTAGACTTATCCTTGTACATAATTTTCTCATTGAAAATCACATTTATGCTTCTTATGATTTTCCGACCCTGATCATCCCAGAAACGATAGCCAAATGCCTCGTCTCCATAGCCAATGAAATATCATTTCTTTGACTTAGCCTCAAGTTTACTACGAGCATCAGAATCAATAAGCACATAAGAAAGACAACCAAAAGTTTTAAGGTGAGAAAATTTGACCTCTTTCCCGCTCCAAACCTCCTCAGGCAATCCACAATCCAGTGGAACTGATGGCCCTCTGTTTATCAAGTAAACGGCAGTGCTGATTGCATCTGCCCAGAAAGTGGGTGGTAGTCCAGCGTGCAACCTCATGCTTCTAGCACGCTCATTAATGGTTCTGTTCATACGCTCAGCAACTCCATTTTGCTGTGGTGTCCCAGGAATGGTCTTTCCATTCTGATACCCAGAGCTGCACAATACTCCTTGAACCCACCATCAACATACTCACCACCATTGTCAGACCTCAAACATTTTATTTTCAAGCCTGTCTCTGTTTCAACCATGGCTTTCCAAATTTTGAACACATTAAATACATCATATTTATTCTTCAAAAAATAAACCCATACCTTCCTACTATGGTCATCAATGAACGTGACATAGTAGCGAGAACCTCTACGAGATGCCACTGGGAAAGGACCCCACACATCTGTGTGCACAAGATTCAGTCTTCCTGTCTTAGGCGTCCTGCCACTTTTCAAGAAGCTGACCTTCTTTTGTTTCCCCATAACACAACTCTCACACATACTGAGATCAATTGACTTCAGTTCTGGTAGCTTGCCTCTAGATAGAAGTTCTTTCATACCCTTCTGACTCATATGGCCAAGCCTGCAATGCCACAAATCTGCTGTGCTCTCTGCAACGGTAGTAGCAATAGTGTCAATTAAACCAGTAGTCATATATAGTGTACCAGTTTTTTTACCCTGAGCCAGTACCAATGCCCCTTTTGTGACCTTCCAGGTGCTATCTGAAAACACCACTGAATGACCACACTCATCGAACTGCCCAACAGAAATGAGGTTCTTCTCCAACTCAGGAATGTGCTTGACCTTTTGCAAGGTCCATTTGTTCTTGCCAGGGAGTGCAATATCAATGTCTCCCATCCCCGCTACGTTCAAAGCCTCTCCATCAGCCAAATACACCTTCCCAAAATCACCTGCAACATAGTTCTGCATTAGCTCCCGGTGGGAAGATGTATGGAAGGAAGCTCCTGAATCCAGTATCCAGTATCCAGTATCCAGTCATCAACTAGACTATGAACTGCAAGCAATAGTGCATCCTGTACTTCTTCAGTTACCACATTAGCACTATCATTCTCGGTCTTCTTAGGGTTTTTGCAGTTCTTCTTTATGTGGCCAGCTTTGCCACAATTCCAGCAAGTTGCCTGCTGACCAGGCCTCGACTTGCTCTTGTCCCTATACTTTGATTTTGATTTTGCTATGTTTGAGTTCCTGTCGTGTGATCTCCCTCGAGAATCAACATTTAGAGCTGAACTCAAACCCGAGGTCTCACCTGAATCTTTCCTGCGCACCTCCTCAGCCAAAATCAAATCACGAATATCATCATATTTCAATTTAGATTTACCAGCAGAATTACTGACAACCATTCTCATGACTTCCCAACTATTTGGTAGTGAAGCCAATAGTATCAGTGCACATATCTCATCATCAAATTCAATTTTAACAGACGACAATTGATTTGTGATAGTATTAAAATCATTCAGATGTTGTGCAACAGACATACCATCTGCCATTTTTAAATTGAATAACTTTTTCATCAAATGTACCTTATTATTCGCTGACGGCTTTTCATACATACCTGACAAAGCCGCCATGAGATCCGCAGTCGTCTTCTCCTTGATGACGTTGTGTGCAACGGATCTCGACAGGGTTAATCGAATAACCCCCAGAACCTGTCGATCCAACAGGTTCCAATTAGCATCATCCATCTTTTCTGGTTGCTTTCCCAATAGTGGAAGATGAAGTTTCTTCCCATAGAGGTAGTCCTCTATCTGCATCCTCCAGTATCCAAAATCCGTGCCATCAAACTTCTCGATCCCCGATGCCTTCAATTCTTCTCCAGCCATCGTTTCTTCTCAGACCCGAACCTTGGCTCTTGATACCAATTGTTGTGAAAAACGATGACAATGAATTGAAAAGAAAAATATGGAATGAGAAAAAAAAATCACACACGACACAAGATTTACGTGGTTCGGCAAATTGCCTACGTCCACGGGAGCTGCAGAGGATTTTATTATTGAGGAATATCACACTACAATGATGGATCATTCACTGTACGTCCACAGAGTTTTCTACAGTACGACCATATGATATAATAATCATATATATAGTCAAACGGCGGAAAAACCCTAAAAATGCATGTTCGCTCGAGCGGCGTGTCGAGCACGCGTCGAGCGAACTTTTGCTCAAGCTCACTGTCGAGCTGGCATCGAGCGTTCAACTCTGCCTAAATTCGCTCGAGCGGCCAATGCCTCCGCTTGAGTAAAACTTCCTTCTACCTCTGCTCGAGCTCACTGTCGAGCTAACATCGAGCGTTTGAATCTGTTTGACTTCGCTCGAGCGGCCAATGCCTCAGCTCGAGCGGTGTGGACCAGACTCCACAGTACTCAACAAAACCCATCTAAACTCAATTCATACATTTTAATCTAAAAAGTTAAACCCATTTAAACTTAAAAAAGTTAAATCTATCTTAATAAGATCTATAAAATAATACTACTATTTTTCTGGTGTTTTCTCGTTCCACCATCAGTGGTTTTTCCTTTGCACTTGACAGAAGTCCTACTATGAATTTTCGTTGGTTTTTCACTCAGTTTTTCATCAAATCCAATCCTGAGAGGACTCCTGAGAACTTTATCGACGTTTTTGTGTCAACCATGTCTTGCTCCGCTGCCGCACATGCCCCCATGCATCGCTCACAATTTCTGCGCGTCGATCCACACGCCACAAGGGCCTAGCCTCACCCATAAGCTTCCCAACCTCATTCAGCCCATTTGGCCCAAAAATGATGGCTCTAATTATAATATGTGGGCCCAAAATATGGAAGTTTTTCTTAAAGGTTGAAAATTATGGCGCTATGTTTCTGGTGATATTCTTGGACCCAAGCGACAAGATGGTGAGAGTGTTGATGTGTTTGCCTATTGGCTTGAAGATTGGCATAGTATTCATTATAAGATATTGTCTTAGTTTATCAATATTTTTGTTCCGTCCATTCATAGCCTGCTTCCCAAGCTTGGTAATGCTAAAGCTAAACGCTACAATTGCACTCATGATGCTTCGTTGCAATTTCAGCTTAAAACTAAACTTTATCAGATGCGTCAGGGATTAGGTCAGTCTATTGCTGATTTCTATTCTCAAGTTAATAATCTTTGGGTACAGTTCTCTGCTGCAAATCCCCAACTCAAATGTTCTAACGACATTGACTTATTTGCCACCTACTGTCATCGTCGTAAGTTTATGCATTCTATGATGGCACTTCATGAGGATTTTGAATTTACTCGGGCCTCTATTTTGCATCGCACACCTCTTCCCACACTTGAAACTGCAGTTGCTAAACTTATTTCCGAAGAGAATCGTCGTTCCACCATGTAGATGCAAACTCAGGATTCCGTTGTTGTTGCCATCCCTAAGACTACATTTGGGTCTTCTCCAGCCTCGGGCCATTTTCCTTCTCAGTCCTTAAATACTATCTTCTGTAAATACTGCAAATGTCCAGGTTACTCTGTTATGAAATGTCGCAAATTGCAGAATAAAAATCAATCTTGGGCCCTCTTGTTGCAAGCTGCTGCAGTGGCTCCAACTGCTCCTTCGCTCTTGAGTCTGCTACTAAGCCTTCTTCAGTATCCACTACTCTCACTGCTGCTGACATTGAGGCATTAATTCATTAGGTTTTATCCCGGTCTTCTAGTGCTTTGTCTATCACCTCAGGTACATCTCATTGGTTTTTTTGATTCTGCATGTTGCAATCAGATGACTTCTGATTACACCATTTTTTTCAGAAAAATCTACTTTGTAACCCAATCCTATCATATATACTGCTGATAGTTCTCATTTACCTGTTAGTCAAATTGGGTCCATTTCCTCCCCTACCTTATCTGTTGACTACACTTATCTTGTTTCTAAATTGTCCTTAAATCTCCTTTCAGTTGGTCAACTTTGTGAATTAGGTCTTAAGCTTACCTTTTCTAATGCTGGTGTTGATGTGCAGGATCTATAGAGGGGTCAACTCATTAGGATTGGCCATAAGATTGGACGTCTGTTCGAGCTTGCTTCTTTGCAGCTTCCATCCCATCTGTCTCGCTCCATTGTTGCTCTTGCCATATCTTCCCAATTATGGCATTCTCGGCTAGGTCATGCCTCTATACCTCGTGTTTGTCTTTTGGCCTCCCAAAGTCACCTAGGTTCTAGAGGGTTTGAATCTTTTGATTGTGTCTCCTGTTAACTTGGAAAACAAACTCATTTATCTTTTAATATAAGTGAATCTTTTTTGACTGCACATTTTGATTTTATTCACTCTGATATTTGGGGTCCTGCACCCACTCCTACTGAGGAGGGATCTCATTATTTTGTTATCTTTGTTGATGATTATTCTCATTATACATGGCTATACTTGTTACAACATCGATCTGAGCTTGTTCGTGTTTACCAAACTTTTCACAAAATGGTCCAAACTCAATTTTCTCACACCATTAAAATTTTTTGTTCAGATAATGCCATGGAATACAATGACAAAACTCTCATTGAGTTCCTGAATCAACAAGGCACATTGTCCCATCATTCTTGTCCTTATACCTCTCAAGAAATTGGTTGTGTAGAATGAAAACATCGTCATATCCTTGATATTGTAAGAGCTCTTTAGTTTCTGCTTTTTTACCTAAAAAGTTTTGGGGTGAAGCTGCTCTTACTGCTGTGTACATAATCAATCGGGTATCGTCACCTATACTTCATAACAAATATCCTTACGAGCTTCTCTATGGTATGGTTCCTAACTATTTCTTACTTTGAGTTTTTGGTTGTGCCTGTTTTGTTACTCTTCCTCCTCATAAACGGACCAAACTTAAACCTAGTTCTCGGTTATGTTGTTTTATTGGTTATGGCTTGACTCAAAAAAGTTATCGTTGTTATGATCCTATCTCCAAACGTCTTCTAGTGTCTCGTCATGTGGAGTTTTGGGAACACAAACCATTTATTAGTCTATCCACGTTCTCCCCTTCCTCCTCTATTGCTCTGTTTTCTGACTCTTCTGCAGAGATTCCAAACTCCTCAAACTAATCTTCCACTGCTGCACCCAATCCAATTGATGTGTTTGATGGACCACTTGCCAACTCATCTTCGTGATTATCATTGTTTCTTTGTCCTTACCACCCTCCACGAACTTCACAATTATCGTGATGCTCGTACTGACCCTCTCTGGTAGCAAGCCATGTCTAATGAATTGAATGTTCTTGTCAAAACACATATTTGAGATCTAGTGGACTTTCCTCATGGTAAAACTGCAGTGGGATGTAAGTGGATTTATAAAATCAAGACTTGAGCAGATGGATCAGTTAAATACTACAAGGCTCGACTTGTTGCAAAGGGGTTCACCTAGGAGTACGAGATTGACTATGAGGAGACTTTTGCTCCTATTGCTAGACATACATCTATTTGATCTTTGCTTGCAGTTGCTACTGTTTGACGTTGGAAACTTTTTCAAATGGATGTTAAAAATGCATTCCTTAATGGTGATCTTACTGAAGAAGTTTACATGCAGCCTCCACCTGGTTATGAGCATCCTCCACATAAATTTTGTCGTCTTCGTCACTTTATGGGCTCAAACAGGCTTCTCGACTTTGGTTTGAGAAATTTCAGTTAGTGGTTTCTCAACAAGGCTTTCTTTCTAGCCCATATGATTCTGTACTCTTTCTTCACACTACAGGGGCAGGTACTATCCTTTTTACAGTATCACAAAATGCATTTTAAATATTTATATTAACTTTTTATTAGTTATAAAATAATTAGAGTACTTATTTCAAGAATTTCCATCGTTTCTTTTTCCCAATAAGCTATTAAATTGGGTTCAAAGCGATTTACTAATCTCATCAGTAAATATAATTTCAAGAGTAATTTACATAGTTTTCTTCTCAGATTACTCATAAACTATTGAGTATTTTTTTTTTAAAGCTTGAGTAGACACAAAAGTCTATACTATACATGGGCTATGACTCATTCCATGGTTCATGATTAATGTCCGTACTTTCCTATACATTCTGAACTGCAATATTAACTTAGTTATTGGCTAATTGTATATGTCCCTGAGGTAATATTTTAGATGATGGCTATGATGGGGAAGATTGTGGACTACCTATCTTTATAAATTCTTCAAATTCTGAATTTCAAATATTTTAAAATAAATTTTGTGTTATATTTGTTGGTTAGGAATTATTCAATCATGCAGAGGGAAAAGAGAAAAAAAAAACAAAATCAAATAAATGTTTTAAAATTATTCAAATTTTAATTTCTCTAGACGCATTGTGTTTCTCAAATAATGCAATGCAAAAAGGAGTTCTTCTTCTCAAATCAACCCATCTCCACAGTATATCTACCAGTAGCTGGCAGACAGGGACGGGGACGGGACAGCGGAGTGTGGGCCTACTGCACCACCCATACTTTTGAGCAGCCCCTAAAAATTAAAAAAAAAAAAAAAATAATACTAGTATTGAGCTCTCTTTCTAGTTTAATTTTGTAAAATCTTCTACGGAAGTATTGGTCAATCGTATTCTGTACGCAAGTGTCATTATTCCTAGCCTCAAATCACTTGGATATTTTCTTCCAGATTTTTCGGGAAAAATCTGGATTAGAGTGGACAGCTTACCGGTATGGTTACAACTATTCTTGTCGCTCTTTTTTTCCAATAGGTATTTTCCCAGAACTTGGCAAGTTTTTTTTCCCAACCTTTCCTTTGGCTGTACCAGTATGACAGAACTATGGATTATCAAATAGTATAAAAGTACTAATTTTAACCATTAAAATTCATGCCTTTTTTTCAAAATTTTAAACAAAATATAAGAAATAATTTAATTTCTTTTCAAATTTAAAAATAAAAATTATATTAAAAATTTGTATTCTAATAATATTTTATTTAATTTTTAATTTTTATTTCAAAATGAGACCAAAAGTTTTTCGTTAGCAGGCTAATAAACTCAATATCTGAAGACAATTTCCGGAAATATTTTAACGATTACTTGCAAAAAATAATTTAATCAGCAGGAAAATTCATGCAAGGACTAGGACCACTGGAGTCTATACAGAGAGACTTCCAACGATTTTGTGACAAATGTGAGTACATAACAGCTGAAATAGACTTGCAATGGCATAGGTTATAAGTCATTATGTTACATAGATTCTTACACTCTTCTTACCACATTATATCCATTTGTTATTACTTTTTTTTTTTTCAGTACTCAATTTTACTTTCTGCAGAGAAATGCAAAGATTGTTTTAGCTTTTTAGAGTCTTTTTTGTTTTAATCTTTATAAAAAACAATATATGCTTCCTCAGACTTCTACTGTTCTACATGTGGCCTTATGTGTGATGGGCATGGAAGGAGTGAGAATTAGTACTTTATTTTGCACAATTAATTATGTTCTTTTCAGAACACCATGTATATCTTATGAACTTTGGACCTTCTAGTTTGAGGTAGAACAGAACCTTTACAGCCACACAGGATGTATTACTACCCTTTCTCTCTTTCCCCCTCACTCACCCTTGCATAATTGAACTTGAAATAATGAAGCATTTTCGCATTGATACTTTCCGCATCTTTCTGGTTTACTCCAGAACGTCAGTACTATTATGATCAAACATTAAAATCCAAAAGCTAACAATCAATAATATCTTTATTAGTTTCCAACAGTTTCAGCACAAAACTTGTATACCTTTATACCCATACCAAATCATGTAGAAGTTGTGACCATTGATGGTTACCTTTTGGATCTATAATCCTTCAATCTCTAAACCTTGATTTAACTAATGAAGATTGTTAGTGTAAATATTTGTATCTTAGAATATCTCTAGAATATTAGATCGTATCCTTAATTTCCTGTAACTATGCTAGGTTAGAATCTTGCCTGTTAGTTCTATTTCCTGATTTACTTTGGCCATATTCAACTATATATAGGCCACCTTTGTACAGTTTGAGATAGATAGAAATATACAATTATACAATTATCCAAATCTCACTCTATTTCAACATGGTATCACAGCCATTCATTTGAGTTTTTTGTTGTCTGTGCACGGTATTTTTCTGGTGTTTTCTCGTTCCACCATCAGTGGTTTTTCGTTTGCACTTGACAGAAGTCCTACCACGAATTTTTGTTGGTTTTTCACTCAGTTTTTCATCAAATCTGATCCTGAGAGGAGTCAGGAGAATTTTATCGACGTTTTTGTGTCAACCATGTCTTGCTCCGCTGCCGCACGTGCCCCCAAGCGTCGCTCACAATTTCTACGTGTCGATCCAAGCGCCACAAGTGCCGACCCTCTCCATCAGCTTCCCAACCTCATTCGGCCCATTCGGCCCAAAAATGATGGCTCTAATTATAACATGTGGGCTCAAAATATGGAAGTTTTTCTTAAAGGCCGAAAATTGTGGCGCTATGTTTCTGGTGATATTCTTGGACCCAAGCAACAAGATGGTTAGAATGTTGATGTGTTTGGCTACTGGCTTGAAGATTGGCATAGTATTCATTATAAGATGTTGTCTTAGTTTATCAATACTTTTGTTCCATCCGTTCATAGCCTACTTCCCAAGCTTGGTAATGCTAAAGCTGTTTGGGATTTTCTTGCTAAACGCTACAACTGCACTCATGATGCTTCGTTGCAATTTCAGCTTGAGACTAAGCATTATCAGATGCATCAGGAATGAGGTCAGTCCATTGCTGATTTCTATTCTCAAGTTAATAATCTTTGGGAACCGTTGTCTGCTGCAAATCCCCAACTCAAATGTTCTAATGACATCGAGTTGTTTGCCACCTACCATCATCGTCGAAAGTTTATGCATTCTATGATCGCACTTCATGAGAATTTTGAATTTACTCGGGCCACTCTTTTGCATCGCACACCTCTTTCCACACTTGAAACAACAGTTGCTAAACTTATTTCCAAAGAGAATTGTTGTTCCACCGTGCAGATGCAAACTCAGGATTCCGTTGTTGTTGCCATCGCTAAGACTACATTTGGGTCTTCTCCAGCCTCGGGCCATTTTCCTTCTCAGTCCTTAAAGACTATCATCTGTAAATACTGCAAATGTCCAGGTTACTCTGTTACAAAATGTCACAAATAGCAGAATAAAAATCAGTCTTGGGCCCTCTTGTTGCAAGCTGCTGCAGTGGCTCCAACTGCTCCTTCGCTCTTGAGTCTGCTGCTATGCCTTCTTCAGTATCCACTACTCTCACTACTGCTGACATTGAGGCATTAATTCATTAGGTTTTATCCCGGTCTTCTAGTGCTTTGTCTGTCACCTCAGGTACATCTCATTGGTTTTTTTTGATTCTGCATGTTGCAATGACATGACTTTTGATTCCACCATTTTTTCACAAAAATATACTTTGTCACCCAATCCTGTCATATATACTGCTGATAGTTCTCATTTACCTGTTAGTCAAATTGGGTCCAATTCCTCCCTTACCTTATCTGTTGACAACACTTATCTTGTTTCCAAATTGTCCTTAAATCTCCTTTCAGTTGATCAACTTTGTGAATTAGATCTTAAGCTTACATTTTCTAATGCTGGTGTTGATGTGCATGATCCACGAGCGGGTCAACTCATTAGGATAGGCCATAAGATTGGACGTCTGTTTGAGCTCGCTTCTTTGCAGCTTCCATCCCATCTGTCTCTCTCCATTGTTGTTGTTGCCATCTCTTCCCATTTATGACATTCTCGGCTAGGTTATATAGGGTTTGAGTCTTTTGATTGTGTCTCCTGTTACCTTGGAAAACAAACTCATTTATCTTTTAATATAAGTGAATCTTTTCGACTGCACATTTTGATTTTATTCACTCTGATATTTGGGGTCCTGCACCCACTCCTACTGAGGGGGGATCTCGTTATTTTGTTATCTTTGTTGATGATTATTCTCATTATACATGGCTATACTTGTTACAACATCGATCTGAGCTTGTTCGTGTTTACCAAACTTTTCACAAAATGGTCCAAACTCAATTTTCTGATACCATTAAAGTTTTTCATTCGTATAATGCCATGGAATACAATGACAAAACTCTCATTGAGTTCTGAATCAACAAGGCACACTGTGCCATCATTCTTGTCCCTATACCTCTCAACAAAATGGTCGTGCAGAAGGAAAACATCGTCATATCCTTGATACTGTAAGAGCTCTTTTACTTTCTGCTTTTTTACTTGAAAAGTTTGGGGGTGAAGCTCCTCTTACCGCTGTGTACACAATCAATCAGGTACCCTGACCTATACTTCATAACAAATATCCTTATGAGCTTCTCTATGGTATGGTTCCTAACTATTTCTTACTTCGAGTTTTTGGTTGTGCCTGTTTTGTTACTCTTCCTCCTCATGAACGGACCAAACTTAAACCTAGTTCTCGGTTTTGTTGTTTTCTTGGTTATGGCTTGACTCAAAAAAGTTATCGTTGTTATGATCCTATCTCCAAATGTCTTCGAGTGTCTCGTGATGTGGAGTTTTGGGAACACAAACCATTTATTAGTCTATCCACGTTCTCCCCTTCCTCCTCTAATCACTTACTCATATTCACTGATCCCTCTATTGCTCTGTTTTCTGACTCTTCTGTAGAGATTCTGAGCTCCTCAGACAGTTCTTCCACTGTTGCACCCAATCCAATTGATGTGTTTGATGGACCAACTACCAACTCATCTTCGTGATTATCATTTTTTCTTTGTCCTTACCACCCTCCACGAACTTCACAATTATCGTGATGCTCGTACTGACCCTCTCTGGCAGCAAGCCATGTCTGATGAATTGAATGCTCTTGTCAAAACACATACTTGAGATCTAGTGGACTTTCCTCATGGTAAAACAGCAGTCTGATGTAAGTGGATTTATAAAATCGAGACTCGAGCATATGGATCTGTTAAATACTACAAGGCTCGACTTGTTGCAAAGGGGTTCACCTAGGAGTACGGGATTGACTATGAGGAGACTTTTGCTCTTATTGCTAGACTTACATGTATTAGATCTTTGCTTGCAGTTGCTACTGTTCGGCATTGGAAACTTTTTCAAATGGATGTGAAAAATGCATTCCTTAATGGTGATCTTACTGAAGAAGTTTACATGCAGCCTCCACCTGGCTATGAGTATCCTCCACTTAAAATTTGTCGTCTTCGTCACTTTATGGGCTCAAACAGGCTCGAGTTTGGTTTGAGAAATTTCAGTTAGTGGTTTCTCAACAAGGCTTTCTTTCTAGCCCATATGATTCTGTACTCTTTCTTTACACTACGGGGGTAGGTACTATCCTTTTTAGAGTATCACAAAATGCATTTTAAATATTTATATTAACTTTTTATTAGTTATAAAATAATTAGAGTACTTATTTCAAGAATTTCCATCGTTTCTTTTTCCCAATAAGCTATTAAATTAGGTTCAAAGCGATTTACTAATCTCATCAGTAAATATAATTTCAAGAGTAATTTCCATAGGTTTCTTCTCAGATTACTCATAAACTATTGAGTATTTTTTTTTTAAAGCTTGAGTAGACACAAACGTCTATACTATACATGGGCTATGACTCATTGCATGGTTGATGATTAATGTCCTTACTTTCCTATACATTCTGAACTGCAATATTAACTTAGTTATTGGCTAATTGTATATGTCCCCGAGGTAATATTTTAGATGATGGCTATGATGGGGAAGATTGTGGACTACCTATCTTTATAAATTCTTCAAATTCTTAATTTCAAATATTTTAAAATAAATTTTGTGTTATATTTGTGGGTTAGGAATTATTCAATCACGCAGAGGGAAAAGAGAAAAAAAAAATCAAATAAATGTTTTAAAATTATTCAAATTTTAATTTCTCTAGACGCGTTGTGTTTCTCAAATCATGCAATGCAAAAAGGAGGTCTTGTTCTCAAATCAACCCTTCTCGACAGTATATCTACCAGTAGCTGGTGGACAGGGATGAGGATGGGACAGCAGAGTGCGGGCCTACTGCACCACCCATACTTTTGAGCAGCCCCTAAAAAATAAAAATAAAAATAAAAAATAATACTAGTGTTGAGCTCTCTTTCTAGTTTAATTTTGTAAAATCTTCTACGAAAGTATCGGTCAATCGTATTCTGTACACAAGTGTCATTATTCCTAGCCTCAAATCACTTGGATATTTTCTTCCAGATTTTTCGGGAAAAATCTGGATTAGAGTGGACAGCGTACCGGTATGGTTACAACTATTCTTGTCGCTCTTTTTTTCCAGTAGGTATTTTCCCAGAACTTGGCAAGTTTTTTTTCCCAACCTTTCCTTTGGCTGTACCAGTATGACAGAACTATGCATTATCAAATAGTATAAAAGTACTAATTTTAACCATAAAAATTCATGCCTTTTTTTCAAAATTTTAAACAAAATATAAGAAATAATTTAATTTTTTTTCAAATTTAAAAATAAAAATTATATTAAAAATTTGTATTCTAATAATATTTTATTTAATTTTTAATTTTTATTTCAAAATGAGACCAAAATTTGATCGTTAGCAGGCTAATAAACTCAATATCTGAAGACAATTTCCGGAAATATTTTAACGATTACTTGCAAAAAATAATTTAATCAGCAGGAAAATTCATGCAAGGACTAGGCCCACTGGAGTCTATACAGAGAGACTTCCAACGATTTTGTGACAAATGTGAGTACATAACAGCTGAAATAGACTTGCAATGGCATAGGTTATAAGTCATTATGTTACATAGATTCTTACACTCTCCTTACCACATTATATCCATTTGTTATTACTTTTTTTTCAGTATTCAATTTTACTTTCTGCAGAGAAATGCAAAGATTGTTTTAGCTTTTTAGAGTCTTTTTTCTTTTAATCTTTATAAAAAAAAATATATGCTTCCTCAGACTTCTACTGTTCTACATGTGGCCTTATGTGTGATGGGCATGGAAGGAGTGAGAATTAGTACTTTATTTTGTACAATTAATTATGTTCTTTTCAGAACACCATGTATATCTTATGAACTTTGGACCTTCTAGTTTGAGGTAGAACAGAACCTTTACAGCCACACAGGATGTATTACTACCCTTTCTCTCTATCCCCCTCACTCACCCTTGCATAATTGAACTTGAAATAATGAAGCATTTTCGCATTGATACTTTCCGCATCTTTCTGGTTTACTCCAGAACGTCAGTACTATTATGATCAAACATTAGAATCCAAAAGCTAACAATTAATAATATCTTTATTAGTTGCCAACAGTTTCAGCACAAAACTTGTATACCTTTATACCCATACCAAATCATGTAGAAGTTGTGACCATTGATGGTTACCTTTTGGATCTATAATCCTTCAATCTCTAAACCTTGATTTAACTAAAGAAGATTGTTAGTGTATATATTTGTATCTTAGAATATCTCTAGAAGATTAGATCGTATCCTTAATTTCATGTAACTATGCTAGGTTAGAATCTTGCCTGTTAGTTGTATTTCCTGATTTACTTTGGCCATATTCAACTATATATAGGCCACCTTTGTACAATTTGAGATAGATAGAAATATACAATTATACAATTATCCAAATCTCACTCTGTTTCAACATGGTATCACAGCCATTCATTTGAGTTTTTTGTTGTCTGTGCACGGTATTTTTCTGGTGTTTTCTCGTTCCACCATCAGTGGTTTTTTGTTTGCACTTGACAGAAGTCCTACCACGAATTTTTTTTTATTTTTTCACTCAGTTTTTCATCAAATCCGATCCTGAGAGGAGTCACGAGAATTTTATCGACGTTTCTGTGTCAACCGTGTCTTGCTCCGCTGCCGCACACGCCCCTAAGCGTCGCTCACAATTTCTACGCGTCGATCCAAGCGCCACAAGTGCCCAGCCTCTCCATCAGCTTCCCAACCTCATTCGGCCCATTCGGCCCAAAAATGATGGCTCTAATTATAACATGTGGGCTCAAAATATGGAAGTTTTTCTTAAAGGCCGAAAATTGTGGCGCTATGTTTCTGGTGATATTCTTGGACCCAAGCAACAAGATGGTTAGAATGTTGATGTGTTTGGCTACTGGCTTGAAGATTGGCATAGTATTCATTATAAGATGTTGTCTTAGTTTATCAATACTTTTGTTCCATCCATTCATAGCCTACTTCCCAAGCTTGGTAATTCTAAAGCTGCTTGGGATTTTCTTGCTAAACGCTACAACTGCACTCATGATGCTTCGTTGCAATCTCAGCTTGAGACTAAGCTTTATCAGTTGCATCAGGAATCAGGTCAGTCCATTGCTGATTTCTATTCTCAAGTTAATAATCTTTGGGAACAGTTGTCTGCTGCAAATCCCCAACTCAAATGTTCTAATGACATCGAGTTGTTTGCCATCTACCATCATCGTCGAAAGTTTATGCATTCTATGATCGCACTTCATCAGAATTTTGAATCTACTCGGGCCTCTATTTTGCATCGCACACCTCTTTCCACACTTGAAACAACAGTTGCTAAACTTATTTCCAAAGAGAATCGTTGTTCCACCGTGCAGATGCAAACTCAGGATTCTGTTGTTGTTGCCATCGCTAAGACTACATTTGGGTCTTCTCTAGCCTCGGGCCATTTTCCTTCTCAGTCCTTAAAGACTATCATCTGTAAATACTGCAAATGTCCAGGTTACTCCGTTACGAAATGTCACAAATTGCAGAATAAAAATCAGTCTTGGGCCCTCTTGTTGCAAGCTACTGCAGTGGCTCCAACTGCTCCTTCGCTCTTGAGTTTGCTGCTATGCCTTCTTTAGTATCCACTACTCTCACTACTGCTGACATTGAGGCATTAATTCATTAGGTTTTATCTTGGTCTTCTAGTGCTTTGTTTGTCACCTCAGTTACATCTCATTGGTTTTTTTGATTCTGCATGTTGCAATCACATGACTTTTGATTCCACCATTTTTTCACAAAAATCTACTTTGTCACCCAATCCTATCATATATAGTGCTGATAGTTCTCATTTACCTGTTAGTCAAATTGGGTCCATTTCCTCCCTTACCTTATCTGTTGACAACACTTATCTTGTTTCCAAATTGTCCGTAAATCTCCTTTCAGTTGTTCAACTTTGTGAATTAGGTCTTAAGCTTACATTTTCTAATGCTGGTGTTGATGTGCATGATCCACGTACGGGTCAACTAATTAGGATAGGCCATAAGATTGGACATCTGTTTGAGCTCGCTTCTTTGCAGCTTCGATCCCATCTGTCTCTCTCCATTGTTGCTGTTGCCATCTCTTCCCATTTATGACATTCTCGGCTAGGTTCTATAGGGTTTGAGTCTTTTGATTGTGTCTCCTGTTACCTTGGAAAAGAAACTCATTTATCTTTTAATATAAGTGAATCTTTTCGACTGCACATTTTGATTTTATTCACTCTGATATTTGGGGTCCTGCACCCACTCCTACTGAGGGGGGATCTCGTTATTTTGTATCTTTGTTGATGATTATTCTCATTATACATGGCTATACTTGTTACAACATCGATCTGAGCTTGTTCGTGTGTACCAAACTTTTCACAAAATGGTCCAAACTCAATTTTCTCATACCATTAAAGTTTTTCATTCATATAATGCCATGGAATACAATGACAAAACTCTCCTTGAGTTCCTGAATCAACAAGGCACACTGTCCCATCATTCTTGTCCCTATACCTCTCAACAAAATGGTTGTGCAGAAGGAAAACATCGTCATATCCTTGATACTGTAAGATCTCTTTTACTTTCTGCTTCTTTACCTGAAAAGTTTTGGGGTGAAGCTGCTCTTACTGCTGTGTACACAATCAATCAGGTACCCTTACCTATACTTCATAACAAATATCCTTATGAGCTTCTCTATGGTATGGTTCCTAACTATTTCTTACTTCGAGTTTTTGGTTGTGCCTGTTTTGTTACTCTTCCTTCTCATGAACGGACCAAACTTAAACCCAGTTCTTGATTATGTTGTTTTCTTGGTTATGGCTTGACTCAAAAAAGTTATCGTTGTTATGATCCTATCTCCAAACGTCTTCGAGTCTCTCATCATGTGGAGTTTTAGGAACACAAACCATTTTCTAGTCTATCCACGTTCTCCTATTCCTCTTCTAATCACTCACTCATATTCACTGATCCCTCTATTGCTCTATTTTCTGACTCTTCTGCAGAGATTCTGAGCTCCTCATACAGTTCTCCCACTGCTGCACCCAATCCAGTTGATGCGTTCGATGGACCACCTGCCACACTACCCATTCCTTAGTCTTCTCCACTCCCTGAACCTAGTCGTTCCAATCGGGTAAGTGTTCCTCCTACTCATCTTCGTGATTATCATTGTTTCTTTGTCCTTACCACCCTCCACGAACTTCACAATTATCGTGATGCTTGTACTGACCCTCTCTGGCAGCAAGCTATGTCTGATGAATTGAATGCTCCTATCAAAACACATACTTGAGATCTGGTGGACTTGTCTCATGGCAAAACTACAGTGGGATGTAAGTGGATTTATAAAATCAAGACTCGAGCAGATGGATCAGTTAAACACTACAAGGCTCGACTTGTTGCAAAGGGGTTCACTTAGGAGTACGGGATTGAATATGAGGAGACTTGCTCCTATTGGTAGACTTACCTCTGTCAGATCTTTGCTTGCAGTTGCTGCTGTTCGACATTTGAAACTTTTTCAAATGGATGTTAAAAATGCATTCCTTAATAGTGATCTTACTGAAGAAGTTTACATGCGGCCTCCACCTGGCTATGAGCATTCTCCACATAAAGTTTGTCATCTTTGTCACTTTATGGGCTCAAACAGGCTCCTCGAGGTTGGTTTGAGAAATTTCAGTTAGTGGTTTCTCAACAAGGCTTTCTTTCTAGCCCATATGATTCTGCACTCTTTCTTCACACTACAGGGGCAGGTACTATCCTTTTTTCTTCTCTATGTAGATGATATGATTGTTACTGGTGATGATATTGTTGGTATTTGAGATCTTCAAACTTTTCTTAGTTAGAATTTTGAGATGAAGGATTTGAGACATCTTAACTACTTCTTCGGCCTTGAAGTTACTTCGAGTCGGGATGGTTATTATCTCAGTCAAGCCAAATATGCCTCTGATTTACTTTCCAAAACTGGGTTAACAGATAGCAAGTTAGCCACTAGTCCCCTTGAGTATAATACTAAGCTCGTGGCCACTGATGGTTCCCCACTTGCAGGTGCAACACTTTATCGACAGTTAGTTGGCAGTCTCATTTATCTTACTCTCACCAGGCCTTTCATATGCTATTCATTTGGTCAGTCAATTTATGAGCGCACCTCGATCTATCCATTTTGTTGCGGTTCTTCGAATTTTATGCTACATCAAGGGTACTCTGTTTCATGGTCTGCTTCTCATCTCACTCCTCTGTAGAGCTACAGGCCTATTCTGATGCAGATTAGGTTGGTGATCCTACTTATCGTCGCTCCACCACTGGTTATTGTTTCTTACTTGGTATTTCTTTGATTTCATGGCATAGTAAGAAACAATCCGTTGTTGCCCGTTCTAGCACTAAGGCTGAGTATCGTGCCTCGCAGATACGACATCTGAACTTTTGTGGTTACGCTGGCTTCTGACAAATATGAGTGTTCCTCAATCACTAAGTTCTCCTCTTTACCGTGATAATCGTAGTGCCATCCAGATTGCGCACAATGATGTGTTTCGCGAGCGTACCAAATATATTGAGATTGATTGTCACTTCATCCACTACCATCTTTAGCAAGGTGTCCTCTAGTTACTTTCAATTTCTTCTTAAGATAATCTTATTGACATTTTTACGAAATCACATACACCTGGTCAGCTTGGTGATCTTGTTTCCAAACTCCAGTTGACTTCGCCACCAGTGTATTATTTGTATCTTAGAATATCTTTAGAATATTAGATCATATTCTTAATTTCTTTTAATTATGCTAGGTTAGAATCTTTCCTATTAGTTGTATTTCCTTATTTACTTTGGCCATATTCAACTATATATAGGCCACCTTTGTATAGTTTGAGATAGATAAAAATATACAATTATACAATTCTCCATAACTCTCTCTGTTTCAATAAAGATTATGCCACCTAGTGCATTAAAAATATCATCTGATTAATCTTTTGCAGATTACAACAACATCATGTGTGATTTTGATGTACCGGACGACATAAGCTTCCCTAGTAAATGGATGAATTCAAGGGTAGATCCCGAATAATTGGCCAAAGATTGGTTGTGCAAAGGCTGTTAGTGTTGGTGGTGATGGCCAGCAACTGAACTAGTGTTCAATGTGGTAGGTATAGAAGCTCCAGAATAATTGGCCTTTATATAAGACTCGGTGCTGTAATAATTTTCATGCACATCCAATGAAATGGGTGCATGCAATTCTTATATGAAGAAATAGCATGAAATAACTGCCACTTCACAAGAAGTTATGGTCTCTTCACCCTCCTTATTCTCATCCTTCATGCTCTTTTGCCTTTTTACAAACCACACACAGAAAACCAAATCATTCAACTGCCAAAAAATGAAAAAACATTAGAATGAGAAAGGAGAAATTAAGCCACTAAAATCAATAAAAAAAAAAGTATGGAGTCTAGATGTGTAATGCTCCAATAGAAGGTTGAAACTACATGACCTATACTCTAAAAGCACTAGTTAGTGATACAATTGGAGCTCCATTGGAACCTTATAAAGAGCAAGAAGTTTTCATTTCCAAACAATGTGAAATCTCATACACCTCCTACCCTTATCCTTATCGTATAAAGTATCACAAAATGCATTTTAAATATTTATATTAACTTTTTATTAGTTATAAAATTATTAAAGTACTTATTTCAAGAATTGCCAACGTTTCTTTTTCCCAATAAACTATTAAATTGGGTTCAAAGTGATTTAATAATCTCATCAGTAATTATAATTTCAAGAGTAATTTCCATAATTTTCTTTTCAGATTACTCCTCAACTATTGAGTTTTTTTTTTCAAAGCGTGAGTAGACACAAAAGTCTATACTATACATGGGGTATGACTCATTGCATGGTTGATGATTAATGTCCGTACTTTTCTATACATTCTGAAATGCAATATTAACTTAATTATTGGCTAATTGTATATGTCCCCGAGGTAATATTTTAGATGATTGCTATGATGGGGAAGATTGTGGACTACCTATCTTTATAAACTCTTCAAATTCTTAATTTTAAATATTTTAAAATAAATTTTATGTTATATTTGTGGGTTAGGAATTATTCAATCATGCATAGGAAAAAGTGAAAAAAAAATTCAAATAAATGTTTTAAAATTATTCAAATATTTGTGTTTCTCAAATTATACAATTCAAAAAGGAGGTCTTCTTCTCAAATCAACCCTTCTCCACGGTATACCTACCGGTATCTGGTGGACTGGGCTGGGACAGCAGAGTGCGGGGCCTACTGCACCACCCATACTTTTGACCAGCCCCTTAAATAATAATAAAAAAATACTAATATTGACATTTCTTTTCTAGTTTAGTTTTGTACAATCTTCTATGGAGGTATCGGTCAACCGTATTCTGTATGCAAGTGGCATCATTCCTAGTCTCAAATCACTTGGATATTTTCTTCTGGTTTTTTCCGAGAAAATCTGGATTAGAATGGACAACGTACCGGTAGGGTTACAACTATTCTTGTCACTCTTATTTTCCTTGTAGGTATTTCCAAGAACTTGGCAAGTTTTTTTTTCTCCTGACCTTTCCTTTGGCTATACCCGTACGACAGAACTTTGCATTATCAAACAGTTACAAAGCACTAATTTTAACTATAAAAATTCATGCCTTTTTTCAAAATTTTAAATAAAATATAATAAATAATTTTTTTTCAAATTTTAAAATAAAAATTATATTAAAAATTTGTATACTAATAATATTTTATTTAATTTTTAATTTTTTATTTCAAAATGAGACCAAAAAATTATTTAGAATTTAACTTGTTACTTTTTAGTCAAATATATATATTTTTTACTTTTCACATTATTGTAATTATTGATGCAACAGCCCTCGCAGTTTAATCAGCAGGAAAATTCATGCAAGGACTAGGCCCACTGGAGTCATACAGAGAGACTTCCAACGATTTTGTGACAAATTTGAGTACGTAACAGCTGAAATAGACTTCCAATGGCATGCTTCAAAACTTATCTGAAACCAAGACCTTATAACGTGGTCCATCATTGAAGCCAATATTGAAAAGAAGACTAGTCTTAAATGCTTGACTAACAACAGTACCTTTTCTAGCGACAAGGCAATTAAAATCTGTGTCTAGCTCATTTTTGTGATGGCAATGGCAATGGCTTTCCTTCCTCCTTGGCTTCTTGTTTCCTTGCTAATTCTGCTACCGATTTCTACTGTTGCTCAAAGTAATGGTAACATTACTGCTGGAGATTCTCTCATTGCAGCTGCCAATAGCTCTTCATGGCTATCTCCTTCTGGTGATTTTGCCTTTGGATTTAGCCCACACAGTGATAAGGATTTCTTCCTACTTTCCATCTGGTTTGCTAATATACCAGACAGGACCATAGTTTGGTATGCAAATGGAGATAAGCCTGCACCACGGGGATCAAAAGTGGAGCTTACTGCTGACCGTGGCCTAGTACTTACTGACCCTCAAGACCAACAGTTATGGAGCTCTCAGACCATTATTGGTACTGTAGCTTCTGGTGTTATGACCGACGAAGGGAACTTTGTGCTTCAAGATAGAGAATTTACTACGGTATGGGAGAGTTTCAATAGTCCCACGACTCCCACCGATACGCTGTTGCCTACACAAAATCTGACAAGGGGAGGGGTGCTTTCATCTCGACAATCAGAGACCAACTTTTCCACAGGGAGGTTTCGGCTGCGTTTGCAACAAGATGGAAATCTTGTGCTTGTTACCGTAAACTTGCCGACCGACTACGCTAATGAAGCATACTATGCTAGTGGGACCACTTCCTCCGGTGATCCTAATCCATCAAGTCCCGGTCGAGTATTGGTCTTTAACGAATCAGGCTACATGTTTATTTTGAGAGACAATGGCCAACAAGTCCGTCTAACACAGGGACAACCGGTAGAATCAAGTGCTGATTTCTACTTTAGAGCAACTCTTAACTTTGATGGAGTTTTTACCCTATATTCTCACCCAAAGGCTTCCAACAGCAACAGAAGCTGGAGTCCTCTCTGGTCTCTACCAGAAAATATCTGTGTTGCCAGTCTTGTTAGCGAAGGTATTGGCGTTTGCGGGTATAACAGTATCTGTACTCTGAAGGCAGATGGAAGACCGATGTGTGGATGCCCCAGGGGATACTCCTTACTCGATCCAGATGACCAGTACGGTAGCTGCAAACCGGACTTCATACCAGGCTGTGAAGAAGACCGGCTAAGCCCCCCTGGAGAAGATCTTTATACATGGGAAGACCTAACAAATACAGATTGGCCAAGCTCTGACTACGCGCTGTTGAGGCCTTGTACTGAAAATCAGTGCAGACAATCTTGCCTGGAAGACTGTATGTGTGCTGTTGCCATTTTCAGATTAGGTAATAGCTGTTGGAAGAAGAAGCTACCTCTCTCAAACGGAAGAGTAGATAGTAGCCTTAACGGGGGGAAAGCTCTCATCAAAATCAGGAAAAATAATTCCACCCTGCCGGTGCCGGATCCTCCTTCTGATCAGTATCCAGAACCAAAGAAGAAGAACCAGCATACTTTGATCCTCATTGGGTTAGTGCTTCTTGGTGGTTCTGCCTTTGTTATCGTAATATTAATTGTAGCAGTTTGTCTAGGACGTTTCTCCTTCATTTACCACAACAAGCAACCAAAAATTATCGCAAATGCTAGTAGTGTGCAATTGAATTTGCGTTGTTTTACTTACAAAGAGCTTGAAGAAGCCACAGATGGATTTAAGGAAGAATTGGGAAAGGGGGCTTTTGGTGTCGTTTACAAAGGAACAATACAAATGGGTTCTAGCGTTCATGTGGCAGTCAAGAAGTTAAATAATTCGTTCCAAGATGGTGAGAGAGAGTTCAGAACAGAAGTCAGTGTGATTGGCCAAACACATCACAAGAACCTGGTTAGATTGCTTGGATTTTGTGATGAGGGCCAACAACGGCTGCTGGTATACGAATTCTTGAGCAATGGCACTTTAGCAGGTTTTCTTTTTGGAGACCTGAAACCCAGTTGGAATCGAAGAATCGAAATTGCTATTGGGATTGCAAGGGGACTCTTGTATTTACATGAAGAGTGCAGCAGCCCGATCATCCATTGCGATATAAAGCCTCAGAACATACTCCTTGATGACTATTACAACGCTCGGATTGCCGACTTTGGATTGGCAAAGCTTTTGATGATGAACCAGAGCCATACCAATACTGCCATTAGAGGAACCAAAGGTTATGTTGCACCTGATTGGTTTAGGCATATGCCGATCACAGCCAAGGTGGATGTTTATAGCTATGGTGTCGTGCTACTAGAGATCATTTGCTGCCGAAAAAGCGTATGTATGGAGTCGGATTTGGAAGACAAAGCAATTTTGACTGATTGGGCTTATGATTGTTATCAGGAAGGAACATTAGATGCTTTGCTTGAATATGATGCGGAGGCGTTGGATGACAGAAAGAGGATGGAGAAGTTTGTGAAGGTCGCTTTTTGGTGTATTCAGGAAGACCCATCTCTTAGACCAACGATGAGGAAGGTTACACAGATGCTCGACGAAGTTGTCGAAGTTCTTGTTCCACCATATTGACAGCTCACAACCCCAAATCATGCAACGATCTTCCCCATTTTTGTAACACCACAATTTTAGGAAATTAGTCATTAATTTTATAATTATAAATTCATACCATACTCAACTAGTTGCTTTAGATAGATTTATTTCTTGTATCTATTTATTTGATTCCTCTCTCAATGTGAAAATCAAGTTTCAGACATACAAAATTTGAATTCTTGACATGGTATGAGCGTAACCGATCCTCCCTCTCACATTTCCATGGCTTCTTCCTCCGACCCTCCTCCCTCCCCATATCTTCTTCATCCCTCTGACTCCCCTAGCCTCGTCCTTGTCTCTAGTCTTCTCACCGGTGACAATTTTCTCAAATGGCAAAAAGCCATGACCTATGCCCTAAATGCCAAAAACAAACTAGTTTTTGTTGATGACACTCTTCCCCCACCTGAACCAACCTCTACAGATTACAAACAATGGAACCAAACTAAAGATATGGTCCTTACCTGGCTTCTAAATTCCATCAGTCCCTCCCTTGCCAACTCCCTCGAATTTCATACAGACCCTCGAGATGTCTGGCCTGATCTTCAGTCTCATTTTTGCCACGGTAATAATGCCCAGATTTACCATCTTAAGCGTGAGTTATCTTCCTTGCAACAATACACCCACTCCGTTCATGACTATTACAACCAAATCAATCAAATTTGGGATGAACTCAGACACTTACAAAAAACCAAGGATCTTAAAGAATTGCAGCAACAAGCTGAAGATGAGAGAGTTTACCAATTTTTGCTTGGCCTAAATGACCCTTTTTCCCAACTCAGAACCCAAATTTTAGCCATGGAAACCCAAATTGTCAGAGTATTTAAGTATCAAGTGAAAATATAGTTACTGCCAAATTATGTTTTATGCTTTCCTATGCATAAAGCAGAAACTATATTAAACAAGCATGAAGTGCCTTCTGTTTTGAAGGATCTGCAAATTAGCAACGAATTCCTATCTTCTCACCTTTTTCTACTCACTTTCTTTCCAGCCAAGGAAGCATTCAGAGAGCTTTGTTTAGTCTTTTTCCCTTAATCTGCCTACTTATTTTCACATGTTCTTTACCGTCACTCCAACATGAGATGAAAATATGGTCCAAGATACAGAAATCAACCAAGGAGACTGCTAGTTTCAATCACCTTGTTTTCTACAAATTCAAACGAGTTGAATAAAACTATCAAAGATCCCAAGAAATCAATTGAGGCCAGCCTGCAGAAGGCACCACCAAGCAAGTCAAATCCTTCCTAGAACAAGTAACCTTAAGATCGTTTTGTTGAAGAAGTCTCCACAAGAAAGAGAAATCAAACTCTCTTCTCTTTCTACATTTTTGTTGTTTCTTTGCTTTAAACTGATGGTAGGAGAATTTCGATCTCTGTAACGCTTAATTCGATCTACTGGTTTTTAATTCTCATGCTTTGATTCCATATATCTTTTCTTACAATTTTACAATTCTTTGAATTGGTAGTACATTGAGGAGGGGGCGGAAAGTCATGTATTTACCGAATCAAGAAGAAAATGTTAGGAAGAGATAGCATTACTTTGTTTAAAAGATTCCCAGCTTTTTGTTGATTATTGATGCTGAAGCTGATTGTTCTAGGTAGGTTATAAGTCATTATGTCACATAGATTCTTACACTCTCCTTTCCACATTATATCCATTTGTTATTACTTTTTCTCAGTATTCAATTTTACTTTCTGCAGAGAAATGTAAAGATTGTTCTAGCCTTTTAGAGTCTTTTTTTTTAATCTTTATATTAAAAAAAAAAATGCTTCCTCGGACTTCTACTGTTCTGCCTTATGTGTGATGGGCATGGAATGAGTGAGGATTAGTACTTCATTTTGCACAAATAATTATGTTCCTTTCAGAACAGCATATATACCTTCTGAACTTTGGACCTTCTAGTTTGAGGTAGAAGAGAACCTTTACAGCCACACAGGATGTATTACTACCCTTTCTCTCTATCCCCCCTCACTCACCCTTGCAGAATTGAACTTGAAATAATGGAGCATTTTTGCATTGATACTTTCCCCATCTTTCTGGTTTACTCCAGAACCTCAGTACTATTACGATCAAACATTAAAACTTGTATACCTTTATACTCATAGAAAATCATGTAGAAGTTGTGACCATTGATGGTTACCTTTTGGATCTATAATCCTTCAATCTCTAACCCTAATTTAACTAGGAAGATTGTTAGTGTATATATTTGTATCTTAGAATATCTCTCGAATATTAGATCGTATCCTTAATTTTCTGTAATTATGCTATGTTAGAATCTTTCCTATTAGTTGTATTTCCTGATTTACTTTGGCCATATTCAACTATATATAGGCCACCTTTGTATAGTTTGAGATAGATATAAATATACAATTATACAATTCTCGAGAACTCTATTTGTTTCAACATGGTATCACAGTCATTCGTCTGAGTTTTTTGTTGTCCGTGCAAGGTATTTTTCTGGTGTTTTCTCGTTCCACCATTAGTGGTATTTCCTTTGCACTGGACAGAAGTCCTACCACAAATTTCTATTGGTTTTTCACTCAATTTTTCATCAAATCCGATCTTGAGAGGAGTCGTGAAAATTAATTGTCCTTTTTTTGTAAACCGTGTCTTGCTCCACTGCCGCACATGCCCCCAGGCGCCGCTCACAATTTCTGCACGTCGATCCACGCACCATAGGTGCCCAGCGTCTCCATTATCTTCCCAATCTCATTCAACCCATTCGGCCCAAAAATGATGGCTCTAATTATAATATGTGAGCCCAAAATATAGAAGTTTTTCTTAAAGGCCAAAAATTGTGGCGTTATGTTTATAGTGATATTCTTGCACCCAAGCAACAAGATGGTGAGAGTGTTGATGTGTTTGCCTGCCGGCTTGAAGATTGGCAAAGTATTTGTTGCCCAGATCACTAACACAAGAAGGGAGGGTAAATTGAGTTGTATTTAAAAATTAATAATTATAAATCAAATACACAATATAAAATATAAACAAAATATGAAGCAGTAATAAATATAAATAGTAAGGGTAAGAGATAAACAAACTCAATATGTTTTTTTTTTTTTTATCGGTAATCAAGAAGTTTTATTTAACATAATTAGCAAATCCCAAGTACACAGGGCGTATACTTGAAAAATACCTAACTAGACAACAAATTCAGTATATTAACGAGGTTCGGCCCCACTGTCTACGTTCTCGCCTCAAGCTATCCATTGAGAATCTCCAAATTCACTATTCAACCTCTTTCAGGTGGAAATAAAAATCTATTACACATTTGAACAACACTGCTACAAAGGATCCGTGTAGAACACCCTCTACACTGCAATCACCTTACACATGGTGATTCAACTATTCCTTGTATAGAACACTTTCTACACCCACAAGGGTTATACATACCCTTTTATTGATACAAGAGTTGATAATGGGTAGGTTATCAGAGAGCACTTCTCAATGAGTAAAATAAGAACAATACAGCGCAAACTACATCCCTATCAAAATGAGCAAAAGGATTAAGACTCAATTCTTAGAAAAAAAGAGAATGAAAAATTTGAATGAATGTTGTATGCTCTGAGTGTTGTGAATTTGAAACTCTCAAATAATCTATTTATAGGCATATGAGACTTCATATTCAAATTTAAAAAGATTCACATGTCAAAGACAACATCATTCACTTTTTCAAAAAATTCAAATAAAAGTTTATTTTTTTTTAATTGTCAAAGACAACATCATTCACTTTTCAAAAAATTCAAATAAAAGTTTCTTCTTTTTCACTTGTCAAAGACAACATCATTCACTTTTCAAAAATTTCAAACATAATCCTTTTACTTTTCGCATATGAAAAAATGAGGACTATTTATTTTTTAATTTTTTCAAACAAAATCATCTACCTTTTGTATAAGTCAAAAAGAGTATCAATCACTTTTTGAAAATATTTAAATAAAATATGTTCATGTGAAAGATGACAATCAATCATCTTTAATATTTTTGAAATTCAAACTTTTAATCATATCATACACATGTGAAAGATGACAATCAATCATCTTTCAAATTTTCAAATTTAATTTTCAAAATATTCATTCACATGTGGAAAATGTATTTTAATACTTTATGATAAAATATTAATTTTGAGCCTTAGCCATAATTTTGAATTTTTCAAGAGATGTACAAAATTACTTTATGAGCTTCAATGCGAACTTGTTCACTTATTGCTCATGTTTGGTTCTTTAGTGTGCTTGACTTCATTGTATAGACAACTTGAGTTTAAGGCTCCTTTATTCTTTGAATTCGTTTGTTATCATCAAAATCTATGTGTAAATATATAATTACACGAAGTTTAAAATCTTGGATTCAACAATCTCCCACTTTTTGATGATGACAAATACTTGGTAGAACCCGAACCCTGTATTAATACTTAAGCTCCTCCTCAGAATGTGCATTAGTTTTTCAAGCAAAAGTATAAATATAATTCCAAGCATATATAACAAGTTTAGCAATTCAAACAATGTCAATATTCTAGTTTAAAACTTCTCTCCCTTTTGACATCATTAAAAAGGATCTGCAGCAAATAAATGGACTGAAGAAAAATGTGTGTTAGTAGATACTATATATCGTTGAAAAATTGGAGCCGCCTGTGACCCGACAAGTGTTGTAAAGCCTTGAGGCTTAACTTTATGAATTTAGTGTGGCTGAAGATTTGAACAATCGTTTAATATTGTTGACAAACAAGATTGAGAATTCTGAGTTTCTATAAAAAAAAATGATCATTTTCATCCATCGGATACAAAAAAAAAAATCACATTGCTCCTTGACCTAGATTCTATTTTAATATAACGATAGTTTGGCTCAGCAATTCTCTTCCATTAATATTCCAGACTTGAATCAGGAACTCTTTATGCCTCAACCATCAATTTTCTCTCCTGGAGCTGCTATTAATCTCGCTGGATTAACAAGAAAACTTTTGACAATATGTGTCCAGTATATTTTCTATTTTTTGACTAAATAAGATTTGAAGAGATGATAGCTTGTCTTGTTCTTTATGCTAACTCTATAAAATCGATCTTAAAGTTCATCCAATTCGCATCAAATTTTATTCTTATCTCTATAACTCATCTGCATTCCTTCAACATTCTCGCTTTAAGCTTTCAATTCTTTTCTTAATGGCTCATTCTTCTAACATTCATCTATGAGGTATTCTACACCTCAATGTTATGTCCTTTCTGCAGCTGCCATTGGTGCCATGTTGCAGCAAGAGAATAATAATTTGGCTAATAAGTCAGACTCTGATGCTATCTACAACTTAGTGAGTCTCGGGACTCGCTACTCCTCCTCTATAGTTGCTTTTTCCAAGTGGCTACAAGTCAGAAACTATAAGGATGAAAAGCTTAAAGAACAAATTGTTATACTTTAGCGAATTGTTCAAGAGTCTCACACAAGGGAATGAATCCTTTGGCAGAAGAATAAACAGTTAAAATTCCTATTAGATTCTTTATTCTGCTTTCCAGTTTCCATGGATAGGGATCGCATGATATTGTACAAAGAGAATGAGTATCTCAAACATGAGGTTAAGAACCTCAAGTTTATGTAAAAGTATTTATAAAAAAATTCTCTCTCTATTTTTATTGACTCTGGTCTATCTTTTCAGAGACATTCATCGCATGCAACATACCTATTTCTCTTCTAATCATACATAGTCTATCTTCTGGAAAAAGTTTTGTAAAAATATCTGCTAACTGATCTTGTGTGCATGTGAACTCTAGTACTATATCATCCTTATGCACATGATCTAAAAAAAATGATATCTAATTTCAATAAGTTTAGTTCTAGAATGTTGTATTGGGTTCTTTAAAAGATTTATAGTACTTGTATTATCATATTTGATTGGAATGTGATTATACATGAGTTTAAAATATTCAAGTTGTTGCTTCATGTAAAGAACTTGAGCACAACAACTGCCTGCAGCAACATATTCAGCCTCAGCAGTAGATAATACAACATAATTTTACCTTTTACTAAACTAGGAAACTAGTACATGACCTAAGAAATGACATGCTCCACTAGTACTTTTTCGATCAATTTTACAACCAGCATAATCTTCATCTGTGTAGCTGATTAGATCCAAGGACGTGTACTTAGGGTACTATAACCCTAGGTCAATTGTACTAGTAAGATATTTAAGAATACGCTTAACTGCAATCAAATGAGATTCTTTTGGAGATAATTGAAAGCGTGCACATAAGCACACACTGAATATAATATCTGGTCTACTAGCTGTCAAATATAATAAACTACCAATCATACCTCGATATACCTTTGAGTCAACTGACTTACCGGTTTCATTTTTATAAAGTTTAGTGGATGGACTCATTGGTGTTCCAATTTCCTTAACACATTCTATCTCAAACTTCTTAAGTAATTCCTTAATATATTTTGATTGATTGATGAATATTCTAGTTTTTGCTTGCTTGATTTACAATCCGAGAAAGAAGGTAAGTTCTCCCATCATGCTCATTTCAAATTCTTCTTGCATACTCTTAGCAAAACCTTGGCACATATTTTCATTAGTAGTATCAAATATTATATCATCAACATAAATCTGAATAAAAAGAATATCATCATTTTCGTCTTTAATGAAAAGAGTTATATCGATTTTTCCTCTTAAAAAATATTTTTCAATTAACAAACTACCGAGTCTCTCGTACTAAGCTCTAGGAACTTGTTTGAGTCCATATAGTGCCTTCGTGACTTTGAAAATATGATTTGGAGAAAGATGTAGTTTGCACTAAGGGGTTCACCCAGGAGTATGGGATTGACTATGAGGAGACTTTTGCTCCTATTGCTAGACTTCTCTGTCAAATCTTTGCTTGCAGTTGCTACTGTCCAGCATTGGAAACTTTTCAAATGGATGCTAAAAATGTCTTCCTTAATGGTGATCTTATTGAAGAAATTTACATATAGCCTCCACTTGGCTATGAGCATCCTCCACATAAAATTTGTCGTCTTCGTCACGCATTTGATGGGCTCAAACAGGCTCCTCGAGCTTGGTTTGAGAAATTTCAGTCAGTGGTTTCTCAACAAGGCCTTTTTTTCTAGCCCATATGATTCTGCACTCTTTCTTCACACTACAGGGGCAAGTACTATTCTCCTTCTTCTCTATGTAGAGGATATGATTATTACTGGTGATGATATTGCTAGTATTTGAGATCTTCAAACTTTTCTTAGTCAAAATTTTGAGACGAAGGATTTGGGACATTTTAACTACTTCCTAATTGGCCATGAAGTTACTTCGAATCAGGATGGTTATTATCTCAGTCAAGCCAAATATGCCTTTGATTTAATAAGCTCTTGGCCACTGACGGTTCCCGATTTGTAGATGCAACACTTTTTCGACAGTTTGTTGACAATCTCATTTATCTTACTCTCACTAGGCCTGACATTTCATATGATATTCATTTGGTCAGTCAATTTATGAGCTCACCTCAATCTACCCATTTTGCTGCGGTTCTTCGAATTTTACGCCACATCAAGGGTACTAAGTTTCATGGTCTGCACTTCTCATCTCACTCCTCTCTGGAGCTACAGGCCTATTCTGATGCAGATTGGGCTGGTGATCCTACTGATCGCCGCTCTACCACTGGTTATTGTTTCTTACTTGGTACTTCTTTGATTTCATGGTGTAGTAAGAAACAATCCGTTTTTGCCCGTTCTAGCATTGAGGTTGAGTATCGTGCCCTCGCTAATATGACATCCGAACTGTTGTGGTTATGCTGGCTTCTGACAGATATGTGTGTTCCTCAATCACTAAATTATCCTCTTCACTGTGATAATCATAGTGCCATTTAGATTGCACACAATGATGTGTTTCACGAGCGTACCAAACATATTGAGATTGATTGTCATTTCAGCCGCTACCATCTTTAGCAAGGTGTCCTCTAGTTACATTCAGTTTCTTCTAAAGATAATCTTATTGACATTTTTACGAAATCACATCCACCCGGTCGGCTTGGTGATTTTGTTTCCAAATTCTAGTTGACTTCGCCACCAAGAGTTTGGGGGGGGGGGGGGGGGAGGGGGGGATGTTAGTGTATATATATTTTTATATTATAATATCTCTAGAATATTAGATCATATCCTTAATTTCGTGTAATTATGCTATGTTAGAATCTTTCCTATTAGTTGTATTTCCTTATTTACTATGGCCATATTCAACTATATATAGACCACCTTTGTATAGTTTGAGATAGATAAAAATATACAATTATAAAATTATCTAGAACTCTCTCTGTTTCAATAAAGATTATGCCGCCCAGTGCATTAAAAATATCATCTGATTAATCTTTTGCCGATTACAATCAAATCATGTGTGATTTTGATGTACCGGACGACATCAAGGGTAGATCCCGAATAATTGGCCAAAGACTGGTTATGCAGAGGCTCGTAGTGTTGGTGGTGATGGCCAGCAATTGAACTAGTGTTGAATGTGGTAGATATAGAAGCCCAAGAATATCTGGCCTTTATGTGCTGTAATAATTTTCATGCACATCCAATGAAACAGGTGCATGCAATTCTTATATGAAGAAATAGTATGAAATAACTGCCACTTCACAAGAAGTTATGGTCTCTTCACCCTCCTTATTCTCATCCTTCATGCTCTTTTGGCTTTTTACAAACCACACACAGAGAACCAAACCATTCAACTGCCAAAAAATGAAAAAACATTAGAATGAGAAAGGAGAAATTAAGCCACTAAAATCAATAAAAAAAAAAGTATGGAGTCTAGATGTGTAATGCTCCAATAGAAGGTTCAAACCACAGACCTATACTCTAAAAGGACTAGTTAATAATACAATTGGAGCTCCATTAAAACCTTATAAAGAGCAAGAAGTTTTCATTTTCAAATAATGTGAAATCTCATACACCTTCTATTATTATCCTTATATTATCGTATGAAGTATCACAAAATACATTTTAAATATTTATATTAACTTTTTATTAATTATAAAATTATTAGAGTACTTATTTCAAGAATTGCCATCGTTTCTTTTTCCCAATAAACTATTAAATTGGGTTCAAAGTGATTTAATAATCTCATCAGTAATTATAATTTCAAGAGCAATTTCCATAATTTTCTTTTCAGATTACTCCTCAACTATTGAGTTTTTTTTTTTTTTTTTTTCAAAGCTTGAGTAGACACAAAAGTCTATACTATACATGGGGTATGACTCATTGCATGGTTGATGATTAATGTCCGTACTTTCCTGTACATTCTGAAATGCAATATTAACTTAATTATTGGCTAATTGTATATGTCCCCGAGGTAATATTTTAGATGATTGCTATGATGGGGAAGATTCTGGACTACCTATCTTTATAAACTCTTCAAATTCTTAATTTTAAATATTTTAAAATAAATTTTATGTTATATTTGTGGGTTAGGAATTAATTCAATCATGCAGAGGAAAAAGAGAAAAAAAAAAATTCAAAAAATGTTTTAAAATTATTCAAATATTGTGTTTCTCAAATCATGCAATACAAAAAGGAGGTCTTCTTCTCAAATCAATCATTCTCCACGGTATATCTACCGGGTATCTGGTGGACGGGACGGGACAGCAGAGTGTGGGGCCTACACGGGACAGCAGAGTGTGGGGCCTACTGCACCACCCATACTTTTGACCAGCCCCTTAAAAAAAAAAAATACTAATATTGACCTTTCTTTTCTAGTTTAGTTTTGTAAAATCTTCTTCTATAGAAGTATCGGTCAATCATATTCTGTACGCAAGTGCCATCATTCCTAGCCTCAAATCACTTAGATATTTTCTTCTAGGATTTTTCCGAGAAAATCTGGATTAGAATGGACAGGGTACCGGTAGGGTTACAACTATTCTTGTCACTCTTGTTTTCCTCGTAGGTATTTCCCAGAACTTGGCAAGTTTTTTTTTCCCAACCTTTCCTTTGGCTGTACCCCGTATGACAGAACTCTACATTATCAAACCGTAACAAAGTACTAATTTTAACCATAAAAATTTATGCATTTTGTTCAAAATTTTAAATAAAATATAATAAATAATTTAATATTTTCGTAAAATTTTAAAATTAAAATTATATTAAAAAAATTATATTATAATAATATTTTATTTAATTTTTAATTTTTATTTCAAAATGAGACCAAAATTTGTTCGTTGGCAGACCAAAATCTGAAGACAATTTCCTGAAATATTTTAACGATGACTTGCAAAAAATCATTTATAATTTAACTTGTTACTTGTTAGCCAAATATATATATATTTTTTACTTTTCACATTATTGCAATTATTGATACAACAGCCCTCGCAGTTTAATAAGTAGGAAAATCCATGCAAGGACTAGGCCCACTGGAGTCTATACAGAGAGACTTCCAACGATTTTGTGACAAATGTGAGTACGTAACAGCTGAAATAGAATTCCAGTGGCATCTTTTAATCATTATAAAAAAATATATATATGCTTCCTCAGACTTCTACTGTTCTACATGTGGCCTTATGTGTGATGGGCATGGAAGGAGTGAGAATTAGTACTTTATTTTGCAGAATTAATTATGTTCTTTTCAGAACACCATGTATATCTGCTGAACTTTGGACCTTCTGGTTTGAGGTAGAAGAGAACCTTTACAGCCACGCAAGATGTATTACTACCCTTTCTCTTTGTCCCTCTCACTCACCCTTGCAGAATTGAACTTGAAATAATGAAGTATTTTCGCATTGATACTTTTCCCATCTTTCTGGTTTACTTCAGAACGTCAATACTATTATGATCAAACATTAAAATCCAAAAGCTAGCAATCAATAATATCTTTATTAGTTGCCAAAATTTTCAGCACAAAACTTGTATACCTTTGTACTCATACCAAATCATGTAGAAGTTGTGACCATTGATGGTTACCTTTTGGATCTATAATCCTTCAATCTCTAAATCCTAATTTAACTAAGGAAGATTGTTGGTGTATATATTTTTATCTTAGAATATCTCTAGAATATTAGATCGTATCCTTAATTTTCTGTAATTATGCTACGTTAGAATCTTGCCTGTTAGTTGTATTTCCTGATTTACTTTGGCCTGATTCAACTATATATAGGCCACCTTTGTATAGTTTGAGATAGATAGAAATATACAATTATACAGTTCTCCAAAACTCTCTCGGTTTCAACATGGTATCACAGCCATATGTATGAGTTTTTTGTTGTCTGTGCACGGTATTTTTCTCGTGTTTTCTCGTTCCACCATTAGTGGTTTTTCCTTTGCACTTGACAGAAGTCCTACCACAAATTTTCGTTGGTTTTTCACTCAGATTTTCATCAAATCCGATCCTGAGAGGAGTCCTAAGAATTTTATTGATGTTTCTGTGTCAACCGTGTCTTGCTCTGCTACTGCACATGCCCCCACGCGTCGCTCACAATTTCTGCGTGTCGATCCAAGCGCCATAAGTGCCCAACCTCTCCATCAGCTTCCCAACCTCATTCAGCCCATTTGGCCCAAAAATGATGGCTCTAATTATAATATGTGGGCCCAAAATATGGAAGTTTTTCTTAAAGGTCGAAAATTGTGGCGCTATGTTTCTGGTGATATTCTTGGACCCAATTAACAAGATGGTGAGAGTGTTGATGTGTTTGCCTACTGGCTTGAAGATTGGCATAGTATTCATTATAAGATGTTGTCTTAGTTTATATATACTTTTGTTCCATCCATTCATAGCCTGCTTCCCAAGCTTGGTAATGCTAAAGCTGCTTGGGATTTTCTTGCTAAACGCTACAACTGCACTCATGATGTTTCGTTGCAATTTCATCTTGAGACTAAGCTTTATCAGATGCATCAGGAATCAGATCAGTCCATTGCTGATTTATATTCTCAAGTTAATACTCTTTGGGAACAGTTGTCTGCTGCAAATCCCCAACTCAAATGTTCTAACGACATTGAGTTGTTTGCCACCTACCGTCATCGTCGTAAGTTTATGCATTCTATGATGACACTTCATGAGAATTTTGAATCCACTCGAGCCTCTCTTTTGTATCGCACACCTCTTCCCACACTTGGAAACTACAGTTGCTAAACTTATTTTCGAAGAGAATTGTCGTTCCACCATGCAGATGCGAACTCAGGATTCTGTTGTTCTTACCATCCCTAAGGCGACATTTGGGTCTTCTCCAGCCTCGGGCCGTTTTCCTTCTTAATCCTTAAAGACTATCTTCTGTAAATACTACAAATGTTCAGGTTACTCTGTTACAAAATGTCGCAAATTGCAGAATAAAAATCAGTCTCGGGCCCTCTTGTTGCAAGCTGTTGCAGTGGCTCCAATTGCTCTTTCGCTCTTGAGTCTGTTGCTAAGCCTTCTTTAGTATCCACTACTCTCACTGCTGCTGACATTGAGGCATTAATTCATCAGGTTTTATCTCGATCTTCTAGTGCTTTGTCTGTCACCTCAGGTACATCTCATTGGTTTTTTGATTTTGCATGTTGCAATCACATGACTTCTGATTCCACCATTTTTTCACAAAAATCTACTTTGTCACCCAATCCTATCATATATACTACTGATAGTTCTCATTTACATGTTAGTCAAATTGGGTCCATTTCCTCCCCTACCTTATCTGTTGACAACACTTATCTTGTTTCCAAATTGTCCTTAAATCTCCTTTCAGTTGGTCAACTTTGTGAATTATGTCTTAAGCTTACATTTTCTAATGCTGGTGTTGATGTGCATGATCCACAGACGGGTCAACTCATTAGGATAGGCCATAAGATTGGACATCTGTCTGAGCTCCTTTTTTTGCAGCTTCCATCCCATCTGTCTCGTTCCATTGTTGCTCTTGCCATCTCTTACCATTTATGGCATTCTTGGCTAGGTCATGTCTCTATACCTCGTGTTCGTCTTTTGCCCTCCCAAAGTCACCTAGGTTCTATAGGGTTTGAGTGTTTTGATTGTCTCTTGTTAACTTGGAAAACAAACTCATTTATCTTTTAATATAAGGGAATCTTTTTCGGCTGCACATTTTGATTTTATTATTTGGGGTCCTGCACCCACTCCTATTGAGGGGGGATCTCGTTATTTTGTTATTTTTGTTGATGATTATTCTCATTATACATGGCTATACTTGTTACAACATCGATCTGAGCTTGTTTGTGTTTACCAAACTTTTCACAAAATGGTCCAAACTCAATTTTCTCATACCATTAAAGTTTTTCATTTAGATAATGCCATGGTATACAATGACAAAACTCTCCTTGAGTTCCTGAATCAACAAGGCACACTGTCCCATCATTCTTGTCCCTATACCTCTCAACAAAATGGTCGTGCAGAACGAAAACATCGTCATATCCTTGATACTGGAAGAGCTCTTTTACTTTCTGCTTCTTTACTTGAAAAGTTTTGGGGTGAAGCTACTCTTACTGCTGTGTACACTATCAATCAGGTACCCTCACCTATACTTCATAACAAATATCCTTATGAGCTTCTCTATGGTATGGTTCCTAACGATTTCTTACTTCGAGTTTTTGGTTGTGCCTGTTTTGTTGCTCTTCCTCCTCATGAACGGACCAAACTTAAACCCAATTCTCGGTTATGTTGTTTTCTTGGTTATGGCTTGACTCAAAAAAGTTATCATTGTTATGATCCTATCTCCAAATGTCTTCGAGTCTCTCGTCATGTGGAGTTTTGGGAACACAAACCATTTACTAGTCTATACACGTTCTCCCATTCCTCCTCTAATCACTCACTCATATTCACTGATCCCTCTATTGCACTATTTTCTGACTCTTCTGCAGAGATTCAAAGCTCCTCAGACAGTTCTTCCACTGCTGCACCCAATCCAGTTGATGGGTTTGATGGACCATCTGCCACACAACCCATTCCTTAGTCTTCTCCACTCCCTGAACCTAGTCGTTCCAATCGGGTAAGTGTTCCTCCTAGTCATCTTCATGATTATCATTGTTTCTTTATCCTTACCACCCTTCACGAACTTCACAATTATCGTGATGCTCGTACTGACCCTCTCTGGCAGCAAGCTATGCCTGATGAATCGCATGCTCCTGTCAAAACACATGCTTGAGATCTGGTGGACTTGCCTCATGGTAAAACTGCAGTGGGATGTAAGTGGATTTATAAAATCAAGACTCGAGCAGATGGATTAGTTAAACACTATAAGGCTTGACTTATTGCAAAGGGGTTCACCCAGGAGTATGAGATTGACTATGAGGAGACTTTTGCTCCTATTGCTAGACTTACCTCTGTCAGATCTTTGCTTGCAGTTGTTGCTATTTTGCATTGGAAAATTTTTCAAATGGATGATAAAAATGCATTCCTTAATAGTGATCTTACTGAAGAGGTTTATATGCATCCTCCACCTGGCTATGAGCATCCTCCACATAAATTTTTTCATCTTCGTCACTTTATGGGCTCAAACAGGCTCCTCGAGCTTGGTTTGAGAAATTTTAGTTAGTGGTTTCTCAACAATGCTTTCTTTCTAGCCCATATGATTCTGCACTCTTTCTTCACACTACAGGGGCAGGTACTATCATTTTTTCTTCTCTATGTAGATGATATGATTGTTACTGGTGATGATATTGTTGGTATTTGAGATCTTCAAACTTTTCTTAGTTAGAATTTTGAGATGAAAGGTTTGAGACATGTTAACTACTTCCTCAACCTTGAAGTTACTTCGAGTCGGGATGGTTATTATCTCAGTCAAGCCAAATATGACTTTGATTTACTTTTTAAAACTGGGTTAACAGATAGCAAGTTAGCCACTAGTCCCCTTGAGTATAATACAAAGCTCTTGTCACTGACGGTTCCCCACTTGCAGATGCAACACTTTATCAACATTTAGTTGGTAGTCTCATTTATCTTACTCTCGTTAGGCTTGACATTTCATATGTTGTTCATTTGGTCAGTCAATTTATGAGCGCACCTCGATCTATCCATTTTGTTGCGGTTCTTCGAATTTTACGCTACATCAAGGGTACTTTGTTTCATGGTCTGCACTTCTCCTCTCACTCCTCTCTAGAGCTATAGGCCTATTCTGATGCTGATTAGGCTGGTGATCCTACTAATAGTCGCTCCATCACTGGTTATTGTTTCTTACTTGGTACTTCTTTGATTTCATGGCGTAGTAAGAAACAATCCGTTATTGCCCGTTCTAGCACTAAGGTTGAGTATCGTATCTCCCTAATACGACATCTGAGCTTTTGTAGTTATGCTGGCTTCTAACAAATATGAGTGTTCCTCAATCACTAAGTTCTCCTCTTCACTATGATAATCGTAGTGCCATCCAGATTATGCACAATGATGTGTTTCACGAGCGTACCAAATATATTGAGATTGATTGTCACTTCATCCACTACCATCTTTAGCAAGGTGTCCTCTAGTTACTTTCAATTTCTTCTTAAGATAATCTTATTGACATTTTTACAAAATCACATCCACCTGGTTGGCTTGGTGATTTTGTTTTCAAACTCCAGTTGGCCTCGCCACCAAGAGTTTGAGGGGGGATGTTAGTGTATATATTTGTATCTTAGAATATCTCTAGAATATTAGATCATATTCTTAATTTCCTGTAATTATGCTAGGTTAGAATCTTTCCTATTAATTGTATTTCCTTATTTACTTTAGCCATATTCAACTATATATAGGCCACCTTTTTATAGTTTGAGATAGATAAAAATATACAATTATATAATTCTCCAGAACTCTCTCTGTTTCAATAAAGATTATGCCCCCAATGCATTAAAAATATCATCTAATTAATCTTTTGCGGATTACAATAAAATCATGTGTGATTTTGATGTACTGGACGACATAGGCTTCCCGAGTAAATGGGTGAATTCAATGGTAGATCTCGAATAATTGGCCAAAAATTGGTTGTGCAGAAGCTCGTAGTGTTGGTGGTGATGGCCAGCAATTGAACTAGTGTTCAATTTGGTAGATATAGAAGCTCCAGAATAACTGGCCTTTATATAAGACTCAGTGCTGTAATAATTTTCATGCACATCCAATGAAACGGGTGCATGCAATTCTTATATGAAGAACTAGCATGAAATAACTGCCACTTCACAAGAAGTTATGGTCTTTTCACCCTCCTTATTCTCATCCTTCATGCTCTTTTGCCTTTTTACAAACCACACATAGAGAACCAAATCATTCAACTGCCAAAAAATGAAAAAATATTAGAATGAGAAAGGAGAAATTAAGCCACTAAAATCAACAAAAAAAAATAAAAAATAAAATATGGAGTCTAGATGTGTAATGCTCCAATAGAAGGTTCAAACTATATGACTTATAGTCTAAAAGGACTAATCAATGATACAATTGGAGCTCCATTGAAACTTTATAAAGAGCAAGAAGTTTTCATTTCTAAATAATGTGAAATCTCATACACTTCCTACCCTTATCCTTATTGTATGAAGTATCACAAAAAGCATTTTAAATATTTATTTTAACTTTTTATTAGTTATAAAATTATTAGAGTACTTATTTCAAGAATTGCCATCATTTCTTCTTCCCAATAAGCTATTAAATTGGGTTCAAAGAGATTTAATAATCTCATCAGTAATTATAATTTCAAGAGTAATTTCCATAGTTTTCTTTTTAGATTACTCCTCAACTATTGAGTTTTTTTTTTTTTTTCAAAGCATGAGTAGACACAAAAGTCTATACTATACATGGGGTATGACTCATTGCATGGTCGATGATTAATGTCCGTACTTTCCTATATATTCTGAAATGCAATATTAACTTAATTATCGGCTAATTGTATATGTCCCCGAGGTAATATTTTAGATGATTGCTATGATGGGAAAGATTCTGGACTACCTATCTTTATAAACTCTTCAAATTCTTAATTTTAAATATTTTAAAATAAATTTTATGTTATATTTGTGGGTTAGGAATTATTCAATCATGCAGAGGAAAAAGAGAAAAAAAATTCAAATAAATGTTTTAAAATTATTCAAATATTGTGTTTCTCAAATCATGCAATGCAAAAAGGAGATCATCTTCTCAAATCAACCATTCTCCACGGTATATCTACCGGTATCTGGTGGACGGGGACAAGACAGCAGAGTGCGGGGCCTACTGCACCATCCATACTTTTGACCAGCCTCTTAAAAAAAAAAAATACTAATATTGACCTTTCTTTTCTAGTTTGGTTTTGTAAAATCTTCTTCTACGGAAGTATAGATCAATCGTATTCTATATGCAAGTGCCATCATTCTTAGCCTCAAATCACTTGGATATTTTCTTCTAGGATTTTTCTAAGAAAATTTGGATTCAAATGCACAGCGTACCGGTAGGGTTACAATTATTCTTGTCACTCTTGTTTTCCTCGTAGGTATTTCCCAGAACTTGACAAGTTTTTTTTTTCCCAACCTTTCCTTTGGCTGTACCCGTATGACAGAACTCTACATTATCAAACCGTAACAAAGTACTAATTTTAACCATAAAAATTTATGCATTTTGTACAAAATTTTAAATAAAATATAATAAATAATTTAATATTTTTTTAAAATTTTAAAATAAAAATAATATTAAAAAATTATATTCTAATAATATTTTATTTTATTTTTAATTTTTATTTCAAAAGAATACCAAAATCTTTTCGTTAGCAGGCTAATAAACTCAATATCTGAAAACAATTTCCCGAAATATTTTAGCGATGACTTGCAAAAAATCATTTATAATTTAACTTGTTACTTGTTAGGCAATTATATATATATATATATATATATATATTTTTTTTTTGTACTTTTTACATTATTGTAATTATCGATGCAACAGCCCTCGCTGTTGAATCTGCAGGAAAATACATGCAAGGACTAGGCCCACTGGAGTCGATACGGAGAGACTTCCAATGATTTTGTGACAAATGTGAGTAGGTAACGGCTTAGAAAGAATTCCGATGGCGTGGTTCAAAACTTATCTGAAACCAAGACCTTATCACGTGGTCTATGATTGAAGCCAAGGTTGAAAAGAAGACTAGTCTTAAATGCTTGATTAACAACAGTACCATTTCTAGCGACAAGGCAATTAAAATCTGTGCCTAGCTCATTTTTGTGATGGCAATCGCAATGGCTTTCCTTCCTCCTTGGCTTCTTGTTTCCTTGCTAATTCTGCTACCGATTTCTACCGTTGCTCAAAGTAATGGTAACATTACTGCTGGAGATTCTCTCATTGCAGCTGCCAATAGCTCTCCATGGCTATCTCCTTCTGGTGATTTTGCCTTTGGATTTAGCCCACACAGTGATAAGGATTTCTTCCTACTTTCCATCTGGTTTGCTAATATACCAGACAGGACCATAGTTTGGTATGCAAATGGAGATAAGCCTGCACCACGGGGATCAAAAGTGGAGCTTACTGCTGACCATGGCCTAGTACTTTTTTTTTTTTTTTTTATTTATCAAGAGTCGGGGTCCCTTAACAGGAGACCTCTCCCCAATATATTAAACTTAAGCAAAAAGCTTAGCGCATGGGATTACAACCTCTTTCCCAGCCACAAAACAACATACTAAAATTGCCAACAAAAACATTGATCCCTAACCAGAAAAAAGGGAACAGAGTTACATACATTGCTGTCAACTTAAAGCAGAAAAACAACTTAAAACAGAAAGATATTGCTACAGGCTTAGTGACAGCACCGGATGTATGGCAGCCCAAGTTTATCAATACGCAACACTCCTCTCAACAAGTGAGGAAGTGAGGTCCAGGATTCCCAAACCTTGTTGATTCCTTGGGATCCCAACCTAGCAAAGAAGTCAGCAGCTGAGTTTCCTTCCCTGTAGACATGTTTCAAGGTGAACGTGATTTGCTGTAAATAGGCCATAAGCTCCTCCCAAAATTCTTCAAGGTACCATACCCCACATGAGGATGAATTGATCCAGTTTATAACCACCTGGGAATCCATCTCTATTTCCACTTGAGAAAAATTCTTCTGTTTAATGTGTCTGAGGCCATGTAATAGAGCAAGGAATTCAGCAAATGTGTTAGTACCTTGTCCAAGATCAACTGCAAAGGCTGAAATCAATCTCCCCTCACTATCACGTATCACCCCTCCAGCTCCTGCCATGCCTGGGTTGCCTCGGCTACTCCCATCCACATTTAACTTGTACCAGCCCATGTTTGGTCTAACCCACCTAATTAGCTTACAAGGTTTCAGTTTTGGGGATTTATAGGGAATATTCAGCTCCAATAAAATCTCCTCATCTCTTGCACTCAAAGGCTTAGTGGCTTTGAGTTTTTCACTTAACTTTACAATCCAGAATTTTATTTTCCTCCATACTTCTTCTGAGCTGATGTCTCTTCCTTCCATACGCACATTGCATCTTCTAAGCCATAACTACCATGTGACAATGGAGGGAATTATCCCTAGTAGCAGTCCCTTCGTGGTTGATTTAGAGGCTTTACTGAACCACTCTTGCACCAACTCATACCAGCTTTGACACCGCCTCCGCGGCATACCAACCTGAATTGCGCACCTCTCCCATATAGATCTAGCCATCTCCCCCGTAGCTAGCACATGATTGAGGTCCTCATATCCACCAATTTTACAGCAGTCACATTTTGATGCCAAAGGAATTCCTGTTCGGCGAATATGGTCATCCACACTTAAGGCTTTTTTGACACTTCTCCACATAGTAACGGAAATATTTTTAGGAAGGCTTGGGTGCCACAGCCATTGTACCCAATTACTCTTTGGAGATTTTATCCTCAAGACCTCCCATGCACTTTTTGTTGTAAAAATCCCATCTTCCTTGGCCATCCACACAAGTAAGTCATCACCTTCTTTTTGACGACTCAAAAATCTGAAAATTTCCCCTGCTTTAGGTTCTCCAACTAGGCTTATTAGTAGTTCCATATCCCATACCCCATTCAACTTGCACTCTTTAACCTTCATATTTGGATACCTAGAGATTGGCATCCTTTCTCCAAGTGTCTCTTCCCCCATCCATTTATCAAGCCAAAAGGAAACTGACCCCTCTCTCGGTCTCCACTCAGAGTTCTCTAAAATGAGTGGAACACACCTTATCACCATCTTCCAAAACCGACTCCCTTTGTTTGGGTTAATTAAGGAGACGTGGTCATTTTTCACATACTTAGCTTTGAAAAAGCTGGCCCAAAGAGAATTTGTAGTTAGTAGTCTCCACGCAAATTTCGTGTGTAGTGCTTTTTGAGTTTCATGCAAATCACGAATCCCCACACCACCTTCCCCTACCGGCTTACACATAATGTCCCAAGATTTCCAATGCTTTTTAGGCTTTCCATCCTTGTAGCCCCAGAAAAAATCAGACAAACACTTATTGATGCTGGAGAGGACAGATTTTGGGACTTGCAGCACTGATAACAGGTGAACTGGAATGCTACTAAGCACATGTCTAATTAGCAGCAGTCTTGCGCCACTTGACAACAATCTCGCCGACCATCCTCCAATTTTCTCTCTGATTTTTCCAACCAACTCCTCAAAATGAATGGCCTTTAATCGCCCAGCTATGATAGGTACCCCCAAGTATTTAAAAGGCAGTTCACCCTCTGAGAAACCCATGTAATTTAAAATAGCCCTGCGCCTTGAAGCGGAGAAATGATTAGCAAAAAAAATTGCAGACTTTTCCTTATTCACCCTCTGGCCAGACCAAGCTTCATATAACTCCAGCACCTCAGAAATGGACCGGATGGACTGTTTACAGCCATTTGAAAATATTACAATATCATCTGCGTACAAGAGATGAGATATAGTAGGGACCTCTCTAGCATGAGTAAAAGGTTTGATCTTGCCTTCTTGGAAACTCTTCTTTAAAAGTCTTCTTTATAGTAGGGACCTCTCTAGCATAAGTAACTCGCAATCATCGGGAACACAAGTGGGCTACATCCGAGCGAAATAGAAAGTCCGTACGAGCGAAATAGAAAGCGATACTCTGTTTTTAGGGTTGGGTCTCCCCTGAGGAGTATGGCAGCCGCCGGGGGCCTAAAGGGCCCGCCGGCAAGCTCCAGGCCACGGACTTTTACGGATATGGTCTCGCAAACACCGATTCCCCTTCCCGAAGTGGTGGTGCCGGTGCGTGCCCCAAAAGTGCTGGACGGCGACACCTATATCTGGTTCTCCCAAGATGAACTGGACCGGTCTGCACAGCCATTCAGGCACTCTCTTGTTCTTAAATTCATTCGGCAACGTCCTTCCTTAGACACTATCCGTGCCTTTATTCGAACTCGGTGGGGTTTAAATGCCCAACCAGTCGTTTCTAGTATGAAATCCCCACGGCATGTTTTCCTGAGATTTGCTAAAGAAGATGACTATCATAAGGCCTATGCTTGTGAAGCCTGCGAGATTGAAGGTAGTCCATATAGGATGTTCAAGTAGTCTACAGATTTTTCAGAGGAATCGGAACCATCCTTGGTTCCGGTTTGGGTGGTTTTCCCTGGGCTTCCGCCCAACTTTTATCATGAATCCTACCTTCGAAACCTTGCTCTATCTATTGGTACTTATCTAAGAAGTGATAACAGCACTAGATGTGCCACCCAAACTGATGGAGCTCGGATTTGTATTGAAATGGATGCAGCGACGAAACCGATAGATGGTTTTTGGATTGGTGTTCCTCGGGCCCCTTCAAGTCGATACCAAGCTGTCATTTATGAAACTCTGCCAGCGTATTGCTGTAAGTGCAAGATGCAGGGCCATAACTTAAGTACTTGCAAAAAAACAGATAAAAATCCTGGTATAGATGATATGGGAAAGTCTAGAAAGAAACGCACCTTAGAGATGAAAATAACAAAGGAAGGAGAAGCAGGTAAAGTGAAGGAACCAGCACAAGAAAAGGGGGTGAGAAGTATAAAGTGGAATGTTGAATCGGAGGCTATTACAAGGCATGAGACAGGAGAGTCCTCTGGGAAGAAGGGGAAAGAGGTTGTCCATCAGGAATCAGACTTGGTATCAGAAAAGGAAGCTGTAAACGATGATGATTTTTTTCTAGTAGAAGAAATAGAAGAGGGGGAGCTAGAAGAAATAGAAAAAGCTTTCGAGAAGATTCAAAGAAAGTCTCCAAGTAGAGATGAACAAGCTGAAAGGGCAGAAGATACTTCCCCTATTTTACTACAGGAGGAATTTGTATCAGTTGTGCCAATGACGTTGGAGGAAAACCAGGAAATGCAGAATGTAGCAAGGGAAGAGCCACAAAATAAGACGGATACGGAGAACTAAGCTGTTAACCAAGTGGGGGAATTGCTGCCTGTCATGGGACCAGTTTCCCTATCTGATTCTGAAGGTGCGCAAGAGTTAGTGCACCTGCAAAAAACCCAGGAAATTGTCTCATATGAAGAAATACTGAAAGAAAATAGTGAAAGAGGTATAGGTTCTAGGAAGAGGAGTTCCTTTAGGGTCAAGAGCAGGCCATCAAAATTGAATTTATGAATCCTTTCTTATATTGGAATTTAAGGGGGCTTGGTACCTCCAAAGAGCAATTGATTAAAATGATAAAGAAATATAAAGTGAATGTGGTAGCCATTGCGGAACCTTTTGTCAATAAGCAGTGTATGGTTTGGTTACAGAATAGACTGGAGTTTGGGGGGATGTATTTCTAATGAGGAGGCTGGAGGAAAATTATGGCTGCTGTGGAATACCAAGGTAAAGGTTACTGTTCAATCCATCAAGGGTCAAAGTATCTTGCTAATGATTGAAGAGAAGAACAAACAAATCCTCGCATCTTTTGTCTATGCTAAATGTTCATACCTGGACCGTAGAAGACTTTGGGAGGATTTGAGCTTGTTGAGTACCGGAATCACACCTTGGATAATTATGTGAGATTTTAACATTATCCGTAATAATGATGAGAGGATTGGTGGAAGGCCCAGACCGACCAATGCTATGAGGGAATTCAATGATTTTATTGATGCGGTGGGTATGATTGAAACAAAGTTTGAAGGAAATAAAATGTCGTGGTGTAATGGGCAGCAAGGAAGAGCTCGTAGCTGGGCAAGACTGGACCGTTCTTTCATTAACTCTAAACTAATGCTGGAATTTCCAGGTTTGGGGATGACCTATTTGCTTAGACAAAACTCAGACCATTCCCCACTAGTGGTGGCCATGGAGAAAAATGATAAACCGTATGGGTTCAGCCCCTTCAAATTCCAGAATATGTGGACCTCTCATGAGCTATTCCATGACTGTGTGCGAGGTGTTTGGCGTAAGGATCAGGTCGGACAAGGAATGGCTGGGTTGGCAAATAAATTAAAGGCTGTTAAAGGGGTGCTGAGAAGGTGGAACAAAGAGGTTTTTGGTTGGACTAATTCTCATATTCAGGGGCTTGAGGAACGGATATATGGCCTGGAAGAAAAACTTCAAATGGGATTTTCTGAAGATGTTGAACTGGACCTGTTAGCATCGAAGGCTGAGCTGCATACATGGGAGAGTAGGGAGGAAACGAGGCTCGCCCAACAAGCCAAGCAAAGATGGCTTGAGAAGGGGGAGGGTAATGCCCAATTCTTCCGTGCTCTGTCTTCTAGAACCCATAGGGTGGTAAGGGAGATGGAAATAGGTGATAACAGATGGTTGAGGTCCCCTGAAGAGGTTCATGAGGGTGCTGTTGATTTTTTCAAGAATTTTCTGGCTGAATCCCATTTAAGTCCTGCTCCTGATTTGACTAGTTTAGTTGAACCTGTGGTGAGTCCAGCGGAAAATCTGAATATTCTGGAGCTTCCTTCAATCCAAGAGATAAAAGATGTCGTCTTCTCCATCCCCATTGAAAGTAGTTCGGGGCCAGATGGTTTTGGCTCAGGATTCTTTAAAGCCTGTTGGGAGATCCTTGCTGAAAATGTTGTCGCTGCTGTCCATGAAATCTTTAGAGGTAATCCAATCCCAAAATATTTCTGTTCTTCTTTTTTGGTGTTGATTCCAAAGATCAAAAATCCAAAAAGCTTGACAAGTTTCGCCCCATAAGCCTCTGTTCAGTTTTTTATAAAACTTGTTCAAAGCTCTTAGTGGGTCGGTTAGCACCACTGCTACCTTGCATTGTCTCCCAAGAACAGGGAGCTTTTATTCAGGGTAGAAGCATCTTGGAGAATATTAGCTTGACGCAAGAGATGGTTCAGTCCATTAATAAAAAAGTAAGAGGTGGAAATGTAGTTCTTAAAATCGACATGGCTAAGGCATACGACTCTGTTGCCTGGAAATTCCTCATTCAAGTCATGGCAGCCTTTGGTTTCTCTGAACCGGTATGTTGCCTTGTTTGGCAATGCATATCCTCCCCGTGGTATTCAGTGGTTATGAATGGCACTTCAAAAGGCTTTTTCCAAGGGGGCCGTGGACTAAGACATGGACCCTCAAGACCAACAGTTATGGAGCTCTCAGACCATTATTGGTACTGTATCTTCTGGTGTTATGACCGACGAAGGGAACTTTGTGCTTCAAGATTGAGAATTTACTACGGTATGGGAGAGTTTCAATAGTCCCACGACTCCCACCGATACGCTGTTGCCTACACAAAATCTGACAAGGGGAGGGGTGCTTTCATCTCGACAATCAGAGACCAACTTTTCCACAGGGAGGTTTCGGCTGCGTTTGCAACAAGATGGAAATCTTGTGCTTGTTACCGTAAACTTGTCGACCGACTACGCTAAGGAAGCATACTATGCTAGTGGGACCACTTCCTCCGGTGATCCTAATCCATCAAGTCCCGGTCGAGAATTGGTCTTCACCGAATCAGGCTACATGTTTATTTTGAGAGACAATGGCCAACGAGTCCCTCTAACACAGGGACAACAGGTAGAATCAAGTGCTGATTTCTACTTCAGAGCAACTCTTGACTTTGATGGAGTTTTTACCCTATATTCTCACCCAAAGGCTTCCAACAGCAACAGAAGCTGGAGTCCTCTTTGGTCTGTACCAGAAAATATCTGTGTTGACAGTCTTGTTAGCGAAGGTATTGGCGTTTGCGGGTATAACAGTATCTGTACTCTGAAAGCAGATGGAAGACCGATGTGTCGATGCCCCAGGGGATACTCCTTACTCGATCCAGATGACCAGTACGGTAGCTGCAAACCGGACTTCATACAAGGCTGTGAAGAAGACAGGCTAAGCCCCTGGAGAAGATCTTTATACTTGGGAAGACCTAACAAATACAGATTGGCCAAGCTCTGACTACTTACTGTTGAGGCCTTATACTGAAGATAAGTGCAGACAGTCTTGCCTGGAAGACTGTATGTGTGCTGTTGCCATTTTCAGATTAAATAATAGCTGTTGGAAGAAGAAACTACCTCTCTCAAACGGAAGAGTAGATAGTTCCCTTAACGGGGGGAAAGCTCTCATCAAAATCAGGAAAAATAATTCCACATTCCAAAAGAAGAAGAAGAACCAGGATACTTTGATCCTCATTGGGTCGCTTCTTGGTGGTTCTGCCTTTGTTAACGTAATAGCAGTTTGTCTAGGTTTCTCCTTCATTTACCACAAGAAGCTACAAAAAATTATCGCAAATGCTAGTAGTGTGCAATTGAATTTGCGTTGCTTTACTTACAAAGAGCTTGAAGAAGCCACAGACGGATTTAAAGAGGAATTGGGAAAGGGGTCTTTTGGTGTTGTTTACAAAGGAACAATACGAATGGGTTCTAGCGTTCATGTGGCAGTCAAGAAGTTAAATAATTCGTTCCAAGATAGTGAGAGAGAGTTCAGGACAGAAGTGAATGTGATTGGCCAAACACATCACAAGAACCTGGTTCGATTGCTTGGATTTTGCGATGAGGGCCAACAACGGCTGCTGGTATACGAATTCTTGAGCAATGGCACTTTAGCAGGTTTTCTTTCTGGAGACCTGAAACCCAGTTGGAATCGAAGAATCGAAATTGCTATTGGCATCGCAAGAGGACTCTTGTATTTACATGAAGAGTGCAGCGGCCGGATCATCCATTGCGATATAAAGCCTCAGAACATACTCCTTGATGACTATTACAACGCTCTGATTGCTGACTTTGGATTGGCAAAGCTTTTGATGATGAACCAGAGCCATACTAATACTGCCATTAGAGGAACCAAAGGTTATGTTGCACCTGATTGGTTTAGGCACATGCCGATCACAGCCAAGGTGGATGTTTATAGCTACGGTGTCATGCTACTAGAGATCATTTGCTGCCGAAAAAGCGTATATATGGAGTCGGATTTGGAAGACAAAGCAATTTTGACTGATTGGGCCTGTGATTGTTATCAGGAAGGAAAATTAGATGCTTTGGTTGAATATGATGTGGAGGCGTTGGATGACAGAAAGAGGATGGAGAAGTTTGTGAAAATCGCTATTTGGTGTATTCAGGAAGACCCATCTCTTAGACCAACCATGAGGAAGGTCACATGGATGCTCGAGGAAGTTGTCGAAGTTCCTGTTCCACCATGCCCCTCCCCTTTTAGCAAGCCAGGTTGAAGCAGCATATATCACTTCTTCTGCTAAGCTTACAGTTACTATATTTGTCTTACTACTCTTTAACTCTGTTTTTCAGTCCTTCATCATGAGATCTATTGTTCATATATAGATATTTGTATTTTTGCATGAACTGATAATAATTTACTTAATTTTGTAGTCGATCTCTGGATTGAATGTTTGCAGTACAATGCCTCCAGTTCCTCTGGCAAAGAAACTCAAAAATCAGGGGTTTTATTTCCTTTTCTGTCCCGTCAAGTTTTCTGTGCAGTAGGAAAAAAAGTCATTCAGAATAGATATTGAGTTTTCTACCACATCAGAAAGCATGGACAGAAACACCATGAACTCAGAGTTTTCTACCATATTGAGTTTGCATTATGATAATTATGACAAGGTGTAACGATACATTTAGGACTCTTTTACAACTCATTTTACAATCAATTAATGTAATTGTGCCACTTGTTAAAAATAATTTCAGTTTTAAATAATTATCCTCTATTTAAGATAGAGATTGTAAACAGTAAAAGAGTTGTATATTTATTATTTTTCTTTTATTTATTTTATAATGGTTCAAGGTATAATAACCTAGTCGAATAAAATAATTTTAACTTAATAAATTTAGTTCTTTATATGCATTGCATGTTAGACCAATCAACTCTGGACATTCCACACTTGAAGCCGATGGACTTTCCAAACTTGTAGCTGCAGATCAATCTTCTCCAGAACCAACGTGATCAATACCTCCCTGATTTTCCTCTTTACCTTGTGTCATGCTAGAAGTCTTATTTCTATCTTGTATATTTCTATATTTATTCTTGTAAAGCTGTAATATCTCCTTTCCATATTTACTTGTGTAAAACCATAACGTATACTGCACTATTTAAATTAGAATGAAGTTGTAGTAGAGACTAAGTTGGTCTCTTTGTTTTCACCATTTCTATTAAGTGTATAAAGTTCTTACATGGTATCAGAGCTAAGGCTCACGCCCAGCAATACCGTTCCTATAATCCAACTTCCGCACAAAAATAACCAAACACCATGGCCTCTTCTCTCCAAACTTCACCTCAGTTTCCGAAATTGGATGGCCCCAATTATCTCACCTGGCGGATCCAGTTTCTTGTTTTCCTGAAGAGTCACGACATGGTTGGACTCGTTGATGGTACCAGCCTTGCTCCAGCCAAAACTCTGCTTGACGGATCTTTGAATCCGAAGTATACTCGATGGTCTAAGAAGGATAACTATGTTCTCAATTGGCTTTATGCCTCTATCACTGAAAAACTTGTCTCTACCGTCCTTAATCTGGAGACTTCCAAGCAAGTCTGGGATGCTCTTCAAACCCATTTCTTTTCGGCCTCACAGTCTCGTGTTGCCTTTCTCAAAAGACAACTTCAAACCATTTCCCAGAGTACTCATTCATGCTTCTCTTACATTGAAAAGGCCAAACTCCTCTCATACCAACTGTCCGCTGCCGGCAAACCCATGGAAGAGCAAGACCTCATCACTTACCTTTTGAGTGGACTCAAGCCGCAGTTCATGCCCTTTGTCACTGCCTTTACCTTTGCAACTAGGGACAATGACTTCTCTCTAGACAATTTCCAGACCGAGCTTTTGAACTTTGAGACGTTAATGGAGTCCTCTAGCCCCTCTGTTCCCGCTAATAATAATTTTGCTTTTGCAGCTACTTATTCAAAGTCTACGGCGCAAAAGAAGAATAAAGGTCCAGGTACTTTCTCCCAAACTCGTTTGCCTATACCAACTACACGTCCCCCATCTCATGTGGGGCCTTCTAGCAACAGGCTAGGTGCACCTCACTCTGGTGACAATAGACCCATTTGTCAGATCTGTAGTAAAAAGGGTCACATAGCCCTTGATTGCTACAATCGGTTTAATTTCTCCTATCAAGGCCGCTTACCACCATCCGATCTTGCTACTATGGCTGCTGAAGGTAATACTTCTTATGCTCAACAGGTGTGGTATGCAGACAGTGGGGCCAATGCCCACATTACCAATAATACAGCAAACCTGGCCACCGCATAGCCCTATGAAGGAGAAGAGACTATCACAGTTGGAAATGGCTCAAGTTTGGTGATTCAAAATATGGGTACCACATCTCTCACCTCAAATCATTCCAATTTTACTCTATCCAATGTTCTTCATTGTCCAAATGCTTCCTTAAATTTAATCTCTATCAACCAATTTTGTTTGGATAATGATTGTTATTTTGTACTGACTGGAAATGATTTTTCTGTGAAGGAGAACAACACGGGGCAACTACTACTCCAAGGGCAAGTTAAGAACAGACTCTATTCAATTGCAGACAATAAATCTTGTTCAAATAAAATTTCTTGTTTCACGGCTAAACTTGGTGTGTCCACCACTCTCGACACGTGGCATGATCGTCTTGGCCACCCGTCTCAAGTTGTTTTAAATAAATTGGTCACTTTTAAACATTTAGATGTTTCCACACCAAATAAACTAGGATTTTGTTCGTTGTGTCCTTTAGGGAAATCCAAACAATTACCCTTTAGTGACTCAACTCGTCAAACAACTCGTCCTTTAGCACTTATTCATTCCGATGTATGGACGTCTCCTATATATTCGATTGGTGGATCGAAATATTATGTTATTTTTGTGGACAACTTTTCTCGTTTTACTTGGCTATATCCCATTAAATTTAAAAATGAGGTTTTGGCAATTTTTAAACAATTTAAAACTCTTGTGGAAAATGTATTTTCTTGTAAACTTCAACAATTACAAACTGATAACGGTGGTGAATATACCTCCATCATCTTTAAATCTTTTTTACAAGAAAATGGCATATTCCATCGATTAACACGCCCTCATACCTCCCAACAAAACAGGATCGCCGAATGAAAAAATCGTCACATAGTTGAAACCGGCCTAACTCTTCTCGCTCGATCTCACCTACCAAATACATATTGGCCTGATGCTTTCCTCACATCTGTTTATCTTATTAATCGCCTTCCCAACAAAGTCTTACATTATTTGACGCCTTTTTACATGCTCCATAAAAAGGTTCCCAAATATTCATATCTTAAAATTTTTGACTTTGCATGTTTTCCTTTACTTAGACCCTATGAAACTCACAAACTTTCTTTCCGCAGTAAAGAATGCATTTTTATAGGCTATGCAAGTCAATAACATGGCTATAGGTGCCTTGACTACAACACTGGCTATGTATTTGTGTCCTGAAATGTCATTTTTAAGAACAAGAATTTCCTGCTACACGTGATGGAGTCTTCTCTTCTCTTGCCTCACAGAGTACGGTCTCCCCAGGTATGTCTCCTCCTTTGTTCTCATTTCCACCATTGACAACCCAAATTTCTCCCAATCCTGAAGCCGATTTCACTACCCCCCACTCTGAAATTCAAGATACTTCTCTTAGCTTTCCCCTTTCGGACCATCCACCAGAAAATCCACCAATTCCCCCAATTGATCCGCCCATTATGGCTTCATTTCCTCCCTCCATCCCATCAGCCTCCACACTGTCAAACAACCAAGAAGTTAACCCCACTCGTGTCACAACCCGCTCCATGACTGGTAATTCCAAACCCAAACTTTTTCCAGATTTCATCTCTCAATACTCCACTCGGCATCCCCTGCAAGTTCTTTCCACGATAGTCACCGATGCTGAGCCCACCACCTACACCCAAGTTGCCTCTTCTCCTCACTGGCGTGCTGTGATGGGCTCTAAGTTTGACGCATTAATGGAGAATGGAACTTGGTCACTCTGCCCTCGTCCACCCGGTAAGCATGTTGTTAGAAATAAATGGATATTTAAGATCAAAAGGCTCTCTGATGGTCGTATTGAGTGCTATAAAGCGCGTCTAGTTGCCAAGGGGTTTGATCAACAATATGGAATTAACTATGCCGAAACGTTTTCACCCGTAGTGAAACACACAACCGTCCAAATGGTTCTTGCTTTACCTGTCTCTTTTAATTGGAATATACGCCAGTCAGATATTTCAAATGCTTTTTTGCATGAATTTTTGGATGAAGAAGTATTTATGGAGCAACCTCAAGGGTTTGTTGATGAGAATTACCCAGATTATGTGTGTCATTTGCACAAGTTCTTATAAGGCCTCAAACAAGCACCACGTGCTTGGTTTCGCCGTCTATCACAATCTCTGTTGGAATATGGTTTTATTGAGTCCACTGCTGATTACTCACTTTTTATATATGCTACTGATTCAGTAAAATTATATGTGTTGGTTTACGTTGATGACATCCTCGTCACTGGTTCCAGCACGGATGCTATTGATTCATTTATTTTATCTCTCAAGGATTCATTTCTTGTTAAAGATCTGGCTGAGCTGAGTTTCTTTTTAGGTGTCCAAGCTAGCCGTGATCAACATGGGCTACATCTACGTCAAACTCGTTATATTACTGATCTGCTTGACAGCACCAAAATGGTGGGTGCTAAACCTCTCAATTGTCCATCAACCTCTGGACCGAAACTTTCTTCCAACGAAGGTGAGCTCTTATCTGATCCTACTGAATATCGCCATGTAGTTGGGGCTCTTCAATATTGTACAATTTCGCATCCCGACATTTGCATATGCTGTCAATCAATTGTGCCAATTTATGCACAATCCTCATGAGCCCCATTGGATTGCAGTCAAAAGAATGCTTCGCTACCTTAAGGGTAGTATTGATTATGGCCTCTATTTTTCATCGGGTGCTATAAACTTACGAGCTTACTGTGACTCTGATTGGGCTGGCAATCCGTAACACAACCGAGTACGGCATATTCCTTGGTGAAAATCTCATCACCTAGACAGCCAAGAAGCAACCCATCGTATCCAAGAGTAGCACAGAAGCTAAATACTGCAGTTTGGCCATTGTAACTGCGGAACTGTACTGGATTCGTATGCTTATGATGGAGCTTGGTGTGCTCCTACCTTCCACTCCAACTATTTGGTGTGACAATATTGGAGCTATTGCTTTAGCCTCCAATCCGGTCTTTCATGCTCACACAAAACATGTCAAAGTCGACTATCACTTCATTCGGGAAAAAGTACTCAACAAAGACATTTAAGTGAAGTATATTTCTACCCAAGATCAAATTGGCGATATTTTCACCAAGGGCCACACTGCCTCTTGGTTTAATTTCCTACGGTCCAAACTAATGGTGATTTTAATCCCCATCACTTTGAGAGGGGGGGGGGGGGTGTTAGACCAATCAACTCTGGACATTCCACACTTGAAGCCGATGATCATGGACTTTCCAAACTTGTAGCTGCAGATCAATCTTCTCCAGAACCAACGTGATCAATACCTCCCTAATTTTCCTCTTTCCCTTGTATCATGCTAGAAGTCTTATTTCCATCCTATATATTTCTATATTTATTCTTGTAAAGCTGCAATATCTCCTTTCCATATTTACTTGTGTAAAATCATAACATATACTGCACTATTTAAATTAGAATGAAGTTGTAGCAGAGACTAAGTTGGTCTCTCTGTTTTCACCATTTCTATTAAGTGTATAAAGTTCTTACATTACATAGGTTAATTTACAACTATTATATATACGGTTATTATCAAATTCACGAAATATAAGAAATGAAGGAATCAAACATTTTTACAACTTTTTTTTTTTTTAAACTTCAATTTAAATTAATCTTATTTTTATAAAATAATGCCTTTAATTTTATAAAAAGAGTTGCATATATAATGATCTATATAATCGCATTTTTCTTTTTTATTTGAAAATTAATCGCATTTTTCTTGGTTTCTATAAGAGCATTCTCATTGGATTATTTATATCCAAAACTAAAGTCCATTTTTACCTATTAGACATAAAAACTACTTGCAATGGATTATCTATAATCAAATTTCTTAACTTTTAGCTACAGTACATGTAAAGATAAAATCAAATTTGATAATTACGTACTATTCTACAAGCAAATCTTTATTTTATTATTTTTTAAGTCTCTCTCTCTTTTGATAGTTACTGTTTTTTAAATCTTTATTATTTTTTAATCCATAATTTAATTAGAATATAATTACTAATTAACATATAATAGGTAAAATAGTAACATATGATAAAATAAAATAAAATAATAATTAAATAAATTAAATATTTTTTAATTTATTAATTATTTATTACTATATAATAAATAAATAGATAATCTAATGTAAAAATTTGATATAAATAGTTAAAGTCAAATTATATTATTTTATTGTTATATAATAAAAAATGACTATTCCAATATGGAGATTTATATGAATGAAATAGTCAATATCTAAATTCATCTTACATTCATAAAAAATATCATTTACATATGCATAATCCAATAACAATGCTCTAATTCGGCTCCCGGCCCATTTATTCCCATAATGATCGCAAAGTGTCTTTATATTGGTTAGACGTAAACCATTTTTCACGAGTGGGAGGGAGTCAAAGGTTAGGTTTGGAACTAAAAATTTTATTCTCAACTTATTATTTTTTTATATAAAATATAATAAATAATTCAACTTTTTCAAATCTCAATTCAATATTTTCAAATCTTAAAACAATAATAATATTAAAAAATAATATTTTATTCAACTTTCAATTTTTATCTTAAATAAAAAATTCTCATTTCAATATCCAAACCAGTCTGTAGGTTTGGGACATGGAATGAGACATAAAATTTTAATATAATATTATTTTATTTTATTTCATTTCATTTTTAAACATAATTAAAACACAAAATTTGTAAACTAATTATTATAATTTTTTAAATTTAAATAAAAATTAAAAAAAAAAAGAAAAAGAAAAAGAAAAAGGTCATGTGAGTGTACTTCACGAATCAAGAATTTAACTGGTTAAAGCCGTAAAAGACACTTTGCATGTGTTCTCATCATTGAAAAGTTCATGACCAAGACTTCGACAACGTAAAGATCAAAGTATTTTTCCCTCGGAATGGGGCAGAGTTGGGCAGTATTTCCTTGCTCATTACTCAGCCATAAGTACTTTAGGCTATGTTTGCCTCCATGATTGACTGAAGATGGTGCATATGGTCAAAGAAAGGGTTGATCGGGAACTCATGGTGCTGGGTACATTTTATATTCAATGCCAAAGAAAGGGTTCATTTTATTTCAACCTTAGTACATGATATGATAGTCTTGTATAGAAATGGTCGAGATTGGATGTAGATTTGTTGGATCTCTATGCATGGGAGAAATTGGTGTTGAAATTACAACAAGAGGATCTAGAATTGGTGAATACTATAATGAGAATGAAATGGTTAAGAAAGAATGATCTAGTCTTTGAAGACAAGTTTGCAAGTTCGAGAAAGGCAATCCAAGTAGCCAGAGAGGGCCTACATGAATTTATCAGCTGAGAGTATCCATCTAGGAAGCAAAATACAAGTGAGAATGAGAAAGGACATGGTTAGCTAATGGAATTTTGTACAGAACTTGGCCTCACAAAAGTGGTATTTGAAGGAGATTCTCAAACAATTATAAAGGCCATTTACAATGAAAACGAGAACTTGGTCATGGCATGGGCAAATAATATATAGATGATACCAAAGTAAGGTTAAAAAGGAAGCCAAATTGGAGTGTTCAATGTACTTATAGAGATCAGGTGAATACAGTAGCTAATCAATTAGCAAAACTAGCTAAATTACCTGACGACGAACATAGCTAGATTGAAGAAGGGCCAAATTCAATTCATAGATTTGTATTGCAGGAAAAATTTTATAATGACTAACTTTCTATTCAATGACATTTTTCAAATATAAAAATGCCAGCGAAAACATAAGACATACTCATACTAGTTGGGTTTTCAAACCCTAGTGTTCTAACTAAAATGAAAAAAAAAAAAAATGAGAATTCTATATATATGGATAGTTATAGATACAATTATGGGTATACAAGCGTTCTGTATTCATTTTGAAAAATAGTGAAATTTATTATTAAAAATTTAATTTTTTTCCATGAAGTGGATTTCATATTTACTTACTTTTTTTAAAGGAATATGCAACGCTCTCAAACTTTATGACTGCAAATATCATTTCTCTATATTATAATTAAAGAGATCAAAGTTCAAACTTGACACCAAATTACTTACCAGAAAGATAGATTACAAAACATATGAGCAGCAAATACTAAGGCAGCTTTTGGTTACCAGGTTGAGTTCAACTCAACCCAACTCATCTCATCTAATTATTATAACTTTGTCAACTCCTAATACGAAATATAATAAACAATTTCACTTTTTCAAATTCTGAAATAATAATAATATTAAAAAATAATATTATAATAATATTTTATTCAACTTTCAAGTCATCTCAATTTAACTCATTATCCAAACCGGACAATTGGTACGTATGAAGTGACTGTAATCTTCGCGTGTAGAAAGAAAAATAATGCGGGTTTCAAGTCGTCGTAGTAGTTGAAAAGGGAGATGGACATGGTGGAATTGGTACATCAACAACTCCATCAAGCATCTGTGTAACCTTCCTCATAGTGGGTCTAAGAGAATGATCCTCTTGAATGCACCTAATGGCCACCTTCACAAACCTCTCTACATTCCCCATATCATCCATGGCCTCCGCATCAAATTCCACTAGAGCATTTATTTCTCCATCTCTAAAGCAGTCATAAGCCCAATCAATTAAAATTGCATTGTGTTCTCCGCCAGATTCCATTGCTAATACGCTTTTCCGAGAACATACTATCTCTAGCAACAAAGCAGTTACTCTTGTTTTCCTCGTAGGTATTTCCCAAAACTTGGCAAGTTTTTTTTCCCCAACCTTTCCTTTGGTAGAACTCTGCATTATCAAACCGTAACAAAGTACTAATTTTAACCATAAAAATTTATGCATTTTTTTCAAAATTTTAAATAAAATATAATAAATAATTTATTTTTTTTTCAAATTTTAAAATAAAATTAATATTAAAAAAATTATATTTTAATAATATTTTATTTAATTTTTAATTTTTATTTCAAAATGAGACCAAAATCTGTTCGCTAGCAGGCTAATAAACTCAATATCTGAATACAATTTTCTGAAATATTTTAACGATGACTTGCAAAAAATCATTTATAATTTAACTTGTTACTTGTTAGCCAAATATATATATATATATATATATATATATATATATATATATATATATTACTTTCACATTATTGCAATTATTGATGCAACAGCCCTCGCTGTTGAATCAGCAGAAAAATACATGCAAAGACTAGGCCCACTGGAGTCTATACGGAGAGACTTCCAATGATTTTGTGACAAATGTGAGTACGTAACAGCTGAAATAGACTTCCAATGGCATGGTTCAAAACTTATCGGAAACCAACAGCTTATCACGTGGTCCATGATTGAAGCCGAGGTTGAAAAGAAGACTACTCTTAAATGCTTGACTAACAACAGTACCTTTTCTAGCGACAAGGCAATTTAAAATCTGTGTGTCTAGCCCATTTTTGTGATGGCGGCAATGGCTTTTCTTCCTCCTTGGCTTCTTGTTTCCTTGTAATTCTGCTACCGATTTCTACTGTTGCTCAAAGTAATGGTAACATTACTGCTGGAGAGTCTCTCATTGCAGCTGCCAATAGCTCTTCATGGCTATCTCCTTCTGGTAATTTTGCCTTTGGATTTAGCCCACATAGTGATAAGGATTTCTTCCTACTTTTCATTTGGTTTGCTAATATACCAGACAAGTGTAAGAGTTTTATTTAAACTCTATGTCTCACACACTCATCTTAATAAAATTTGAAATAGCTCAAACTTATCAGATAAAAGATGAGTGATAACGGGATAAGAAAAATCCTAAGAGATAAGATTAAAACTCTATATCTCTAATTATAATCAGATCCAAACTCTTAGATTTCTTGATGGTCAGAAATCTATAAATAGCACTGAGGGATTAAAGAGTTCTCACCTATAACATTTGAGTGCCTTTTGCCATTGTGAGACACTTGTGAGGCAAAGTTGCTAGGGTGATCCTTCCCTCATAGCCAGATCTAATTCTTCATCGAACAGATGGAGAAAAGTACGTATTTATTTATTATTATTTATTATTATAGATCATATAAAATCGAAGATCCATTTACTAATGTTCATGTTAAAATATCTAACATGTGGTATCAGAGCTTTAGGTTGTAGATTTTTTATGATCTCAATAAAATATGCAGTAAATATGTGCTTTCGTATATAGTGATTTTACTATATTGCGAAAGACTGAAAATATTGGTTTTACGATCTGAGAGGAGAAATTTTATGATGGTATTTCCCTTTTACATCTATTCTGTGAAAGACCCAAACAACGAAAATACGCACATCATTTCAGTGTTCTTATTTCTACTTTTGCCGAATTATGTTTGTGCTGGAGAAAGAGAACCTCTCATAAGTCGTTCTCAATTCCAGCAACATTTTGATATATCTTTTTCGAAGCAGATCTTGCTATGATTTTATTTTATTTCTCCATTGCTTTCCATACACTGTAATTTATATTGCGTATTGTAATGAGGAAAAGTAGCTAAGGTATGTCTGTAGAGAAGAACCTCGCCGTGAGCCGCTAGGTAAGGGCATAGAGTCATAGGCGGTGGCTCAACACGCGGTGTAAAGGAGGGAGGTCAGTGCCACGAGGAGGTTGAGAACCTCCTCGCCGGCGTCTCTGTCACGGCGGTAGAGGGCTCTAAAGCCCACTGCCGCAGAGTTTCTGTGATTAAAAAAAAAAAAAAAGAAGGTGGAGAAGAGGTGGAGGCTGGGGACGCCTTGCCGTTCTCCTCCTCGCCGGCGAGGACCACCATGAGCTGCGTGCTTGTTGAGGGAAGAAGAAACTCCCTGGTGCGGTGTTGGTTCTTATCTGAGGAAGCAAGATCAGTTTTATTGCTTAGGTTTTCAGTAATTGTGTAATGGGTTTGGGCTTGGGCTTGGGCTTGGGCCGTGGGCTTTGCCCCAGTCCAAGAAAGAAAAGAATGCAAATGGGCCAATGGGCCACATCAGTGGCCCAGCCCAATAATAGAACAAAAAAAAAAAAAAAGGTGGGACGAGCCTGTATAGTAGGTCAACAGATCCAGTTGAATTGGATCTCGGTTCAGTTTTTTGAACCGGTCCGGTTCGATTTTCTGAACCGGTCAGATTATTTTATTATTATTTTAATATTTATAAAAAAAAATCTGAATTTTATTTCATATACATGTTATTAATGTTATTTACATGTATGAAAATTTTATTATTGCTAAAATTATATGCATGTTATTATTGTTAAATACATGTATTAAATTTTATTAAATGTTATATGCATGATATTATTGTTAAATACATGGATTAAATTTTATTAAATGTCATGTGCATGTTATTATTACATACATAAAATACATGTATGAATTGTCTCTTATTATCATGCTATATATAATTATTTATCCAATATGGACAAGTGATTTTTATCAAAATTAAAGAAAAACTTGGTTGCCCAAAGGTAAAGATTTTCTTAAATTTTGGTGAACAATCATTAAATTCCATAGTAAGGTGGATATGATAGAGTGAACAATTTTGTGTGTCAAGATCTACTCCCAAAGGAGAATCTTGATGATATTACTAGTTCATCTATCAAATTAAGGTTGGAGTGAACACTTTGTGTATCAAGATCTACTCCCAAAGGAGGGTTTTGATGACACTACTAGTTCATCCATCAAAAGAAAAGTTGGAGGGAACAATTTGTATGTCAGATTTTACTCCCAAAGGAGAATTCTGATGATACACTTAGTTCATCCATAAAATTTAATATTGGTGAGAACACTTTGTGTATTAAGATCTACTCCCAAAGGAGGGTTTTGATGACACTACTAGTTCATCCATAATTATTTAAATTATGATTATTGTTTATAAGTGTCTAACTCAAAGCATTATGTGACGAATATTTTCTTACAGTAAATGTACTGACATCATTACATTCACAAACTTCATCAGTTCCTGTTTTGAATGGCTCTAATTTTTCTAAGTGGTGAGTGAGTCAGATTCACCTTAAGGGTCCTTGACCTGGACTCATCCCTTACAAGTCCAAAACCACCACCCCTCACTGAAGAGAGTAACAAGGATGAGAAAGAGTCATTTAAACAGTGAGAGAGATCAAACAGGCTGAGTCTAATGTTCATGAAAATGACCATATATGAAAATATTAAAAATTCACTCCCTAGTGTTGAGGATGCGCAAGTTTTTTTGAAAAATACTGAGGAGAGATTTAAATCTGTAGATAAGTCTTTAGCAGGAACATTGATGGCTAGACTTACCATCATGAAATATGATGGAGCCAAAGGAATGTAAGAGCATATCCTTGAAATGACAAATATTGCCGCCAGATTACAAACCCTGGGAATGAAAGTAGATGAGTCCTTTATTGTTCAGTTTATTCTGAACTCATTGCCACCTCAGTATGGTCCATTCCAGATGCATTATAATTCTATTAAGGATAAATGGAATGTGAATGAGCTGGCAAGTATGGTAGTTCAGGAGGAAGTAAGACTGAAACAACAAGGGCATTACTCTGCTAATTTTGTGACCAAAGAAGCTGGAAAGAAAAAGTACCATTATAATAAAAAGAAATGAATTGGACCACCAAGAGGAAAGGAGCCTGGAAAAGTTAATCAGGTTCAACATAGTAGTACCAAATGTTACTAGTATGGAAAAAATGGACACATGAAATCTGAGTGTCAGAACGTAAGGCTTGGTTTGAAAAGAATGGTAAGCCTCTTGCCCTTGTATGTTTTGAATCAAACCTTGTAAATGTTCCTACTAATTCTTGGTGGTTAGATTCAGGTGCTAATGTTCATGTTTCTATAACCATGCAGGGATACCTTACAAGCCAAACACCAAGTCCCAGTGAGCGATTCTTTTTTATGGGAAATGAGAATAAGGCCGAAGTTTTGGCTATAGGGACTTTTTGTTTAGTTTTGAGTACTGGTCATTGTTTAGACCTTCATAACACAGTTTTTGTGCCTTCTATGAGGCATAATTTAATTTTCCTTTCTAGACTAGACACTGATGGTTATTCCTTTTCATTTCATAATGGTAGTTTCAATTTGTTCAAAGACTCTTTATCTATTGGTTCTGGGTTTCTTTCTGATGGTCTTTATCGACTTTGTCTCGATAATACATTTATTCATAATACCTATACCCATAACCATGAAATGTGTATTGGAACTAAAAGAAACATGATGAATGAACATTCTTATGACTTGTGGCAAAAGAGATTGGGGCACATCTCCAAAGAAAGGTTAGAGAGATTAGTAAAAGAAGGGATACTTCCGCATTTAGATTTTACTAATCTTGAAGTATGTGTGGATTGCATTAAAGGAAAGCAAACCAAACATACTAAGAAAGGTGCCACAAGAAGTAAAGAGCTTCTTGAAATAATTCACACAGATATATGTGGACCATTCTCCACAGAATGTTTTGGTAGAGAAAAGTATTTTATCACATTTATAGATGATTTTTCACGGTTTGGATATATCTATCTACTACATGAGAAATCTCAAGCTGTTTCAGTACTTGAGGTATTTCTCATGGAGGTGGAAAGGCAGTTAGATAGAAAGGTGAAAATTATCAGGTCGGATCGAGGTGGAGAATACTATAGAAAGTATGACGAATCGGGTCGTAACCCTGGCCCATTCGCCAAACTTATTGAACAGCGTGGCATTATTGCACAGTACACGATGCCAGGGACGCCTCAGCAGAACGGTGTTGCTGAAAGGCGTAATCGGACTTTATTTGATATGGTCAGAAGTATGGTAAGCAATTCTACCTTATCCAAATCATTATGGGGTGAAGCCATTAAGACAACAAATTATATCTTAAACTGGGTTCCTAGTAAGTCAGTTCCAAAAACTCCTTTCGAGCTATAGACTGGTAGGACATTAAGTTTAAGACACATGCATGTTTGGGGTTGCCCAGCAAAAGCGAGACTTTACAACTCACATGAAAAGAAATTGGATCTCAGAACAGTAAGTGGGTACTTTATTGGCTACCCAGAGAGATCCAAAGGGTATAGGTTTTACTGTCCTAATCACAGTATGAGAATAGTAGAAACAGGGAATGCCAAATTCATTGAACTTGGCGAAATCAGTGGGAAAATAGAACCTAGAGATGTGATCATTGAGGAAGTATGAGTAGATGTCCCCATACCTACATCCTCAGAAAAGATAACGGTTCCTCTAATTGATCATCACAATGATACATTGGAACAAGAAAATGATCACCCATCTCAGAATAATAATATCACTGATGAACCAAGTTCGAAGTTACCAGAACAGATAGTCTTACATAGATCTTAAAGAGATCAGAGATCTGTTATTTCAGCAGACTATGTGGTATATCTCCAAGAATCTGAATTTGACATTGTGACAAGTGAAGATCCACTAACGTTTTCACAAGCTATAGAGAGATGTGATTCTAGTAAATGGATCGATGCCATGAAAGAAGAGTTGAAATCCATGGATCAAAATCAAGTTTTGAATCTCGTTGAGTTACCTAAAGGGTGGAAAAGAGTCGGGTGTAAATGGGTCTTTAAGACCAAACGCGACTCTAAAGGTAACGTCAAACGACATAAGGCCAGACTTGTTGCTAAGCCCAGAAAGAAGGCATTGATTACAAAGAGACATTTTCTCCAGTATCTAAAAAGGACTCTTTCAGAATCATTATGGTATTGATGGCTCATTTTGATTTAGAGTTACACCAGATGGATGTGAAAACAGTTTTTCTAAATGGAAGTTTGGATGAAGTGGTCTACATGGAGCAGCTAGAGGGCTACTCAGAAAAGGGCAAAGATCACCTAGTTTGTAGGCTTAAGAAATCAATATACGGGCTTAAGCAAGCTTCCCGACAATGGTACTTAAAGTTCAATGATACCATTACTGTCTTTAGATTTAAAGAAAACATCGTTGATCGATGTATATACCTAAAGGTCAGTGGGAGCAAATTTATATTTTTGATCTTGTATGTAGATAATATCTTGTTGGCTTGTAGTGATCTTGGCTTACTTTATGAAATCAAGGGTTTTCTATCTAAGAACTTTGAAATGAAAGATATGGGTGAGGCGTCCTTTGTGATCGAAATTGAAATCCTCCGGGATCGAAAACAAGGACTGTTGGGATTGTCTCAGAAAAGTTACATAGAAAGAGTTCTTGAGAGATTTAGCATGAAAAGTTGCTCATCACTTGATACTCCGATATCAAAAGGTGATAAGTTTAGCCTATCACAATGTCCTAAAATTGAGTGGGAGCGTAAAGAGATGGCAAAAATCCCCTATGCTTCGATTGTTGGGAGCTTGATATATGCACAGATTTGCACGAGACCAGACATTAGTTTTGCAATTGGCATGCTTGGGGATTACCAGAGTAACCCAGGGATGTCTCATTGGAAAGCAGCAAAGAGGGTATTGCTATATATGCAAGGAACTAAGGATTACCAGCTTACCTTTAGGAGAACTGACAACTTAGAAGTAACTGGATACTCAGACTTTGATTTTGCTGATTGTTCTGATAGTAGGAAATCTACTTCTGGATATGTTTTCCTACTAGCCGGTGGAGCGATCTCATGGAAAAGTATGAATGAAACTATCACTGCTTCATCAACAATGGAGGCTGAATTTATAGCATGCTTTGAGGCCATAGTGCATGGTTTATGGCTGAGGAACTTTATCTCAGGGCTTGGAGTTGTCGACTCTATAGAAAGGCCACTGAGAATTTATTGTGATAATTCCTCTGCAGTATTTTTTTCTAAAAATGATAGGTATTCTAAAGGTGCTAAACACATGGAGCTCAAATACCTAAGTGTCAAGGAGGAAGTACAGAAACAAACAGTGTCCATAGAACATATTAGTACTACGCTTATGATAGCAGACCCATTAACAAAGGGTCTAGTAGCGAAGCAGTTTAAAGAGCATGTTGACAGAATGAGTCTTATGATGTAAACATGTTATTGAGCTCCTAGACGTTTTATTTTATTTTGGACACTTAATGATATCTATTATGATTGATTTGTTTCTGTTTTCTTGTTTTTCCACTTATTTGTACATTGAATGGTTTGGAAGAATGATGACAAGATAATGTCTGCAACAGACATGAATTGGAACCCAAGGCATTACAATATTAACCTTAATTGTCCCAAATAAAGATCATGTAAAATTAGTTGCTGGTGTTGTGGTACATGGAAGGGAATTTATTGATTATATAACAAAGGACCGCCATGACTCGCATCAGTAGTTGATTTAACATTGATATTACAGAACTTATGTAATGTACTTTGAGCTATGAAAGTTTCAGGAAATGAATTTGCGCAGTATGGTTAATTTCCTGTAATAAACCCATGAACGGAAAATATTAGTTTATGGGCGTATGGGCTAAGTGGGAGAATGTAAGAGTTTTATTTAAACTCTATGTCCCACACACCCATCTTAATAGAATTTGAAATAGCTCAAACTTATCAGATAAAAGATGAGTGATAACGGGATAAGAAAAATCCTAAGAGATAAGATTAAAACTCTATATCTCTAATTGTAGTCAGATCCAAACTCTTAGATTTCTTGATGGTCAGAAATCTATAAATAGCACTGAGGGTTAAAGGGTTCTCACCTACAACATTAGAGTGCCTTTTGCCATCGTGAGACACTTGTGAGGCAAAGTTGCTAGAGTGATCCTTCCCTCATAGTCAGATTTAATTCTTCATTGAACAGATGAAGAAATATACGTATTTATTTATTATTGTTTATTATTATAAATCATATAAAATCGAAGATCCATTTATTAATATTCATGTTAAAATATCTAACAACATAACCATAGTTTGGTATGCAAATGGAGATAAGCCTGAACCACGGGGAAAGTGGGGCTTACTGCTCACCGTGGCCTAGAACTTACTGACCCTCAAGACCAACAGTTATGGAGCTCTCAGACCATTATTGGTACTGTAGCTTCTGGTTTTATGACCGACGCAGGGAACTTTGAGCTTAAAGATAGAGAATTTAGTGCGGTATGGGAGAGTTTCAATAGTCCCACGACTCCCACTGATACGCTGTTGCCTACACAAAATCTGGAAAGGGGAGGGGTGCTTTCATCTCGACAATCAGAGACCAACTTTTCCACAGGGAGGTTTCGGCTGCGTTTGCAAGATGGAAATCTTGTGCTTTTTACCGTAAACTTGCTGACCGACTACGCTAATGAAGCATAATATAATAGTGGAACCACTTCCTCCGATGATCCTAATGCGTCAAGTCCCGGTCGAGAATTGGTCTTCAACGAATCAGGCTACATGTTTATTTTGAGAGAGAATGGCCAACGATTCCCTCTAACACCGGGACGACAGGTAGAATCAAGTGCTGATTTCTACTTCAGAGCAACTCTTGACTTTGATGGAGTTTTTACCCTATATTCTCACCCAAAGGCTTCCAACAGCAACAGAAGCTGGAGTCCTCTCTGGTCTGTACCAGAAAATATCTGTGTTGACAGTCTTGTTAGCGAAGGTATTGGCGTTTGCGGGTATAACAATATCTGTACTCTGAAAGCAGATGGAAGACCGATGTGTCAATGCCCCAGGGGATACTCCTTACTCGATCCAGATGACCAGTACGGTAGCTGCAAACCGGACTTCATACAAGGCTGTCAAGAAGACAGGCTAAGCCCCCCTGGAGAAGATCTTTATACTTGGGAAGACCTAACAAATACAGATTGGCCAAGCTCTGACTACGTGCTGTTGAGGCCTTATACTGAAGATAAGTGCAGACAGTCTTGCCTGGAAGACTGTATGTGTGCTGTTGCCATTTTCAGATTAGGTAATAGCTGTTGGAAGAAGAAGCTACCTCTCTCAAACGGGAGAGTAGATAGTAGCCTTAACGGGGGGAAAGCTCTTATCAAAATCATGAAAAATAATTCCACCCTGCCGGTGCCGGATCCTCCTTCTGATCAGTATCCAGAACCAAAGAAGAAGGACCAGGATACTTTGATCCTCATTGGGTCAGTGCTTCTTGGTGGTTCTGCCTTTGTTAACGTGATATTAATTGTAGCAGTTTGTCTAGGTTTCTCCTTCATTTACCACAACAAGCTACAAAAAATTATCGCAAATGCTAGTAGTGTGAAATTGAATTTGCGTTGTTTTACTTACAAAGAGCTTGAAGAAGCCACAGATGGATTTAATGAAGAATTGCGAAAGGGGGCTTTTGGTGTTGTTTACAAAGGAACAATACGAATGGGTTCTAGCGTTCATGTGGCAGTCAAGAAGTTAAATAATTCGTTCCAAGATAGTGAGAGAGAGTTCAGGACAGAAGTGAGTGTGATTGGCCAAACACATCACAAGAACCTGGTTCGATTGCTTGGATTTTGCGATGAGGGCCAACAACGGCTGCTGGTATACGAATTCTTGAGCAATGGCACTTTAGCAGGTTTTCTTTTTGGAGACCTGAAACCCAGTTGGAATCGAAGAATCGAATTTGCTATTGGGATTGCAAGAGGACTCTTGTATTTACATGAAGAGTGCAGCGGCCCGATCATCCATTGCGATATAAAGCCTCAGAACATACTCCTTGATGACTATTAGAACGCTCGGATTGCTGACTTTGGATTGGCAAAGCTTTTGATGATGAACCAGAGCCATACTAATACTGCCATTAGAGGAACCAAAGGTTATGTTGCACCTGATTGGTTTAGGCACATGCCGATCACAACCAAGGTGGGTGTTTATAGTTACGGTGTCATGCTACTAGAGATCATTTGCTGCCGAAAAAGCGTATATATGGAGCCGGATTCGGAAGACAAAGCAATTTTGACTGATTGGGCTTATGATTGTTATCAGGAAGGAACATTAGATGCTTTGGTTGAATATGATGTGGAGGTGTTGGATGACAGAAAGAGGATGGAGAAGTTTGTGAAGGTCGCTATTTGGTGTATTCAGGAAGACCCATATCTTAGACCAACCATGAGGAAGGTTACACAGATGCTCGAGGAAGTTGTCGAAGTTCCTGTTCCACCATGCCCCTCCCCTTTTAGCCAGCCAGGTTGAAGCAGCATATATCACTTTTTCTGCTAAGCTTACAGTTACTATATTTTTCTTACTACTCTTTTAACTCTGTTTTTCAGTCCATCATCATGAGATCTATTGTTCATATATAGATATTATTTGTATTTTAGCATGAACTGATAATAAATTACTTCTGTAGTCGATCTCTGGATTGAATGTTTGCGGTACAATGCCTCCAGTTTCTCTGGCAAAGAAACTTAAAAATCAGGGGTTTTATTTCTTTTTCTGTCCCATCGAGTTTTCTTTGCAGTGAGAAAAAAAATCATTCAGAATAGATATTGAGTTCTCTACCGCATAAGAGCATTGCTGGTTTAAAATGGAACTCCAATGTGGTCTTTTGGTCATAATATGGACTTTTAGCTAGATTAATCCACGTTAGACTAGCTATCTTATATTTTAAATAATAATATAATATTATTTATTATAATAATATTTGATAATTTTTTTAATATTTTACAATCACACTTCATATATTAATTAATAACTTTATTAAAAAAATAAAATTATTAATTTTCAATTATGTTTTCTTTCAACCTAATTATTCAATAAATATATTTTGCCAACCATTCACCAAACAATCTTAAAGACAAAAACAAGTGCTATTGGAAAGAAAGGGCTATTACAATTTCAAGTTAAGAATCATTTCTTCTTTTTAGGTATGTCATCTTTTTGTTCATCATTTGTTTTCATTATGCAGAATAAGCAAAGATATCATATCCTGAAATGCTTTTATATTAATAGTTTTATTATCTGGAGTTTCACATCCATTGAATTTTTGAAATACAAAATTTGGTTCTAGTGGCAGCAAACAGCTTGACATGATTGTGAAGACAACTGCAATAATTAGTTCATAATCAACTGCAAAAGTGTGAAGTAAACAAAAGACCACCAAGAACATCATGCGCTGCATAATGCAACGGAAGATATTAGATGAAGAAAAAAAAAATTGAGAAACTCCTAATTATACTGGAGGGCGAGTGCCACTACTAGTATCAATGAGAAGAAAAGATGCTGTAGCATATAACTTGGGATTAAAGTGCATATCAACAATTAAGAGGAAAGAAAAAAGCTATCAACCAGCCTCTTGCTTGTCCATTAATTACAATAGAAAGACTCAGGGGATAAAATTTTGGAGATAAATCACAATCCAAAGAGTTTCATGCCTCTGCATCTGCCTCTGCTTTTGTTGCAAAAGCAGTATGCCCTTCCTGCTAAAGAAACTGACTCCTACAACAGAAACACATGCAACCTATTACTATATAACTGATTCTAGATAAATCAATATCCTCTTCAATCAGTCATCCAACTTGAAAGAAGGTTATTCAGCTGATAAAACTCAACAGCTGTGATGGGATGATGTGAAAAATTTCTTCCTGATGATTTCCTTGTATCTGTTTCTATTTTTACCCATACAAGAAACATGTCATCCCGTCTCCATTTCAGGAACCAATGCATGCCAGCAACATGATTGAATGAATTCCAATACAAGTTAAAAAAGAAAAAGAAAACAGAAAGCAACTACCTGATAAATGGTGTGGGATTGCAGAATTCTTATCTTTCTAAACTCTTCAAATTCTTAATTTTAAATATTTTAAAATAAATTTTATGTTATATTTGAAGGTTAGGAATCATTCAATCATGCAGAGGAAAAAGAGGAAAAAAAATTCAAATAAATGTTTTAAAATTATTCAAATATTGTGTTTCTCAAATCATGCAATACAAAAAGGAGGTCTTCTTCTCAAATCAACCATTCTCCACGGTATATCTACCGGGATCTGGTGGATGGGGACAGGACAGCAGAGTGCGGGGTCTACTACACCACCCATACTTTTGACCAGCCCCTTAAAAAAAAAAAATAGTAATATTGACCATTCTTTTTCTAGTTTAGTTTTGTAAAATCTTCTTCTACGGAAGCATCGGTCAATCGTATTCTGTACGCAAGTGCCATCATTCCTAGCCTCAAGTCACTTGGATATTTTCTTCTAGAATTTTTCGAAAAAATCTGGATTAGAGTGGACAGCGTACCGGTATGGTTACAACTATTCTTGTCACTCTTGGTTTCCTCGTAGGTATTTTCCCAAACTTGGCAGGTTTGTTTTCCCAACCTTTCCTTTGGCTGTACCCGTATGGCAGAACTCTGCATTATCAAATGATAACAAAGCACTAATTTTAACCATAAAAATTTATGCATTTTTTTCAAAATTTTAAATAAAATGTAATAAATAATTTTTTTTTTCAAATTTTAAAATAAAAATTATATTCTAATAATATTTTATTTAATTTTTAATTTTTATTTCAAAATGAGACCAAAATTTGTTCGTTAGCAGACCAAAATCTAATGACAATTTCCTGAAATATTTTAACGATGACTTGCAAAAAATCATTTATAATTTAACTTGTTACTTGTTAGCCAAATATATATATATTTTTTACTTTTCACGTTATTGCAATTATTGATACAACAGCCCTCGCAGTTTAATCAGCAGGAAAATTCATGCAAGGACTAGGCCCACTAGAGTCTATATAGAGAGACTTCCAACGATTTTGTGACAAATGTGAGTACGTAACAGCTGAAATAGAATTCCAATGGCATCTTTTAATCATTATAAAAAAATATATATGCTTCCTCAGACTTCTACTGTTCTACATGTGGCCTTATGTGTGATGGGCATGGAAGGAGTGAGAATTAGTACTTTATTCTGCACAATTAATTATGTTCTTTTCAGAACACCATGTATATCTGCTGAACTTTGGACCTTCTGGTTTGAGGTAGAAGAGAACCTTTACAGCCACACAAGATGTATTACTACCCTTTCTCTGTGTCCCCCTCACTCACCCTTGCAGAATTGAACTTGAAATAATGAAGCATTTTTGCATTGATACTTTTCCCATCTTTCTGGTTTACTCCAGAACGTCAATACTATTATGATCAAACATTAAAATCCAAAAGCTAACAATCAATAATATCTTTATTAGTTGCCAAAAGTTTCAGCACAAAACTTGTATACCTTTGTACTCATACCAAATCATGTAGAAGTTGTGACCATTGATGGTTACCTTTTGGATCTATAATCCTTCAATCTCTAAATCCTGATTTAACTAAGTAAGATTGTTAGTGTATATATTTGTATCTTAGAATATCTCTAGAATATTAGATCGTATCCTTAATTTTCTGTAATTATGCTAGGTTAGAATCTTGCCTGTTAGTTGTATTTCTTGATTTACTTTGGCCATATTCAACTATATATAGGCCACCTTTGTATAGTTTGAGATAGATAGAAATATACAATTATACAATTCTCCAGAACTCTCTCGGTTTCAACATGGTATCACAGCCATATGTCTGAGTTTTTTGTTGTCTGTGCATGGTATTTTTCTGGTGTTTTCTCGTTCCACTATTAGTGGTTTTTCCTTTGCACTTGACAGAAGTCCTACCACAAATTTTAGTTGGTTTTTCACTCAGATTTTCATCAAATCCGATCCTGAGGGGAGTCCTTAGAATTTTATCGATGTTTTTGTGTCAACTGTGGCAGCGGAGCGTACATGCCCCCACGCGTCGCTCACAATTTCTGCTCGTCGATCCAAGCGCCACAAGTGCCCAACCTCTCCATCAGCTTCCCAACCTCATTCAGCCCATTTGGCCCAAAAATGATGGCTCTAATTATAATATGTGGGCCCAAAATATTGAAGTTTTTCTTAAAGGTTGAAAATTGTGGCGCTATGTTTCTGGTGATATTCTTAGACCCAATTAACAAGATGGTGAGAGTGTTGATGTGTTTGCCTACTGGCTTGAAGATTGGCATAGTATTCATTATAAGATGTTGTCTTAGTTTATATATACTTTTGTTTCATCCATTCATAGCCTGCTTCCCAAGCTTGGTAATGCTAAAACTGCTTGGGATTTTCTTGCTAAACGCTACAACTGCACTCATGATGTTTCGTTGCAATTTCAGCTTGAGACTAAGCTTTATCAGATGCATCAGGAATCAGATCAGTCCATTGCTGATTTCTATTCTCAAGTTAATAATCTTTGGGAACAGTTGTTTGCTGCAAATCCCCAACTCAAATGTTCTAACAACATTGAGTTGTTTGCCACCTACCGTCATCGTCGTAAGTTTATGCATTCTATGATGACACTTCATGAGAATTTTGAATCTACTCGGGCCTCTCTTTTGTATCGCACACCTCTTCCCACACTTGAAATTGCAGTTGTTAAACTTATTTTCGAAGAGAATCGTCGTTCCACCATGCAGATGCAAACTCAGGATTCTGTTGTTGTTACCATCCCTAAGACTACATTTGGGTCTTCTCTAGCCTCGGGTCATTTTCCTTCTCAGTCCTTAAAGACTATCTTCTGTAAATACTACAAATGTTCAGGTTACTCTGTTAAGAAATGTCGCAAATTGCAGAATAAAAATCAGTCTCAGGCCCTCTTGTTGCAAGTTGTTGCAGTGGCTCCAAATGCTCTTTCGCTCTTGAGTCTGCTGCTAAGCCTTCTTCAGTATCCACTACTCTCACTGCTGCTGACATTGAGGCATTAATTCATCAGGTTTTATCTCAGTCTTCTAGTGCTTTGTCTGTCACCTCAGGTACATCTCATTGGTTTTTTGATTTTGCATGTTGCAATCACATGACTTCTGATTCCACCATTTTTTCACAAAAATCTACTTTGTCACCCAATCCTATCATATATACTGCTGATAGCTCTCATTTACCTGTTAGTCAAATTGGGTCCATTTCCTCCCCTACCTTATCTGTTGACAATACTTATCTTGTTTCCAAATTGTCCTTAAATCTCCTTTCAGTTGGTCAACTTTGTGAATTAGGTCTTAAGCTTACATTTTCTAATGCTGGTGTTGATGTGCATGATCCACAGACGGGTCAACTCATTAGGATAGGCCATAAGATTGGATGTCTGTTTGTGCTCCTTTTTTTGCAGCTTCCATCCCGTCTGTCTCGTTCCATTTTTGCTCTTGCCATCTCTTCCCATTTATGGCATTCTCGGCTAGGTCATGCCTCTATACCTCGTGTTCGTCTTTTGGCCTCCCAAAGTCACCTAGGTTCTATAGGGTTTAAGTCTTTTGATTGTGTTTCTTGTTAACTTGGAAAACAAACTCATTTATCTTTTAATATAAGGGAATCTTTTTCGACTGCACATTTTGATTTTATTATTTGGGGTCTTGCACCCACTCCTACTGAGGGGGGATCTTGTTATTTTGTTATTTTTGTTGATGATTATTCTCATTATACATGGCTATACTTGTTACAACATCGATCTGAGCTTGTTCGTGTTTACCAAACTTTTCACAAAATGGTCCAAACTCAATTTTCTCATACCATTAAAGTTTTTCATTTAGATAATGCCATGGAATACAATGACAAAACTCTCCTTGAGTTCTTGAATCAACAAAGCACACTGTCCCATCATTCTTGTCCCTATACCTCTCAACAAAATGGTTGTGCAGAATGAAAACATCGTCATATCCTTGATACTGTAAGAGCTCTTTTACTTTCTGCTTCTTTACTTGAAAAGTTTTGGGGTGAAGCTGCTCTTACTGCTGTGTACACTATCAATCAGGTACCCTCACCTATACTTCATAACAAATATCCTTATGAGCTTCTCTATGGTATGGTTCCTAACGATTTCTTACTTCGAGTTTTTGGTTGTGCCTGTTTTGTTACTCTTCCTCCTCATGAACGGACCAAACTTAAACCAAGTTCTCGGTTATGTTGTTTTCTTGGTTATGGCTTGACTCAAAAAAGTTATCGTTGTTATGATCCTATCTCCAAATGTCTTCGAGTCTCTCGTCATGTGGTGTTTTGGGAACACAAACCATTTACTAGTCTATACAAGTTCTCCCATTCCTCCTCTAATCACTCACTCATATTCACTGATCCCTTTATTGCACTATTTTCTTACTCTTCTGCAGAGATTCGAAGCTCCTCAGACAGTTCTTCCACTGCTGCACCCAATCCAGTTGATGGGTTTGATGGACCATCTGCCACACCACCCATTCCTTAGTCTTCTCCACTCCCTGAACCTAGTCGTTCCAATCGGGTAAGTGTTCCTCCTACTCATCTTCATGATTATCATTGTTTCTTTATCCTTACCACCCTTCATGAACTTCACAATTATCGTGATGCTCGTACTGACCCTCTTTGGCAGCAAGCTATGTCTGATGAATTGAATGCTCCTGTCAAAACACATACTTGAGATCTGGTGGACTTGCCTCATTGTAAAACTGCAGTGGGATGTAAGTGGATTTATAAAATCAAGACTCGAGTAGATGAATCAGTTAAACACTACAAGGCTTGACTTATTGCAAAGGGGTTCACCCAGGAGTATGAGATTGACTATAAGGAGACTTTTGCTCCTATTGCTAGACTTACCTCTATTAGATCTTTGCTTGCAGTTGTTGCTGTTTTGCATTGGAAACTTTTTCAAATGGATGATAAAAATGCATTCCTTAATAGTGATCTTACTGAAGAGGTTTATATGCATCCTCCACCTAGCTATGAGCATCCTTCACATAAAGTTTGTCGTCTTCGTCACTTTATGGGCTCAAACAGGCTCCTCGAGCTTGGTTTGAGAAATTTTAGTTACTGGTTTCTTAACAATGCTTTCTTTCTAGCCCATATGATTCTGTAGTCTTTCTTCACACTGCAGGGCAGGTACTATCCTTTTTTCTTCTCTATGTAGATGATATGATTGTTACTGATGATGATATTGTTGGTATTTGAGATCTTCAAACTTTTCTTAGTTAGAATTTTGAGATGAAAGATTTGAGACATCTTAACTACTTCCTCGGCCTTGAAGTTACTTCGAGTCGGGATGGTTATTATCTCAGTCAAGCCAAATATGCCTTTGATTTACTTTCTAAAACTGGGTTAACAGATACTAAGTTAGCCACTAGTCCCCTTGAGTATAATACTAAGCTCTTGGTCACTGACGGTTCCCCAATTACAGATGCAACATTTTATCGACAGTTAGTTGGCAGTCTCATTTATCTTACTCTCACCAGGCCTGACATTTCATATGATGTTCATTTGGTCAGTCAATTTATGAGCGCACCTCGATCTATTCATTTTGTTGCGGTTCTTCAAATTTTACGCTACATCAAGGGTACTCTATTTCATGGTCTGCACTTCTCATCTCACTCCTCTCTTGAGCTACATGCCTATTCTGATGCAAATTAGGCTGGTGATCCTATTGATAGTTGCTCCACCACTGGTTATTGTTTCTTACTTGGTATTTCTTTGATTTCATGGCGTAGTAAGAAACAATCCGTTGTGGCCCATTCTAGCACTAAGGCTGAGTATCGTGTCTCGCTGATACGACATCTAAACTTTTGTAGTTACGCTAGCTTCTGAAAAATATGAGTGTTCCTCAATCACTAAGTTCTCCTCTTCACTGTGATAATTGTAGTACCATCCAGATTGCGCACAATGATGTGTTTCACGAGCGTACCAAATATATTGAGATTGATTGTCACTTCATCCACTACCATCTTTAGCAATGTGTCCTCTAGTTACTTTCAATTTCTTCTTAAGATAATCTTGTTGACATTTTTACCAAATTACATCCACCTGGTTGGCTTGGTAACCTTGTTTCCAAACTCCAGTTGACTTCGCCACCAAGAGTTTGAGGGGGGATGTTAGTGTATATATTTGTATCTTAGAATATCTCTAGAATATTAGATCATATTCTTAATTTCTTGTAATTATGTTAGGTTAGAATCTTTCCTATTAATTGTATTTCCTTATTTACTTTGGTCATATTCAACTATATATAGGCCACCTTTGTATAGTTTGAGATAGATAAAAATATACAATTATACAATTCTCCAGAACTCTCTCTATTTCAATAAAGATTATGCCGCCCAGTGCATTAAAAATATCATCTGATTAATCTTTTGCGGATTACAATAAAATCATGTGTGATTTTGATGTACTGGACGACATAGGCTTCCCGAGTAAATAGGTGAATTCAATGGTAGATCTCGAATAATTGGCCAAAAATTGGTTGTGCAGAAGCTCGTAGTGTTGGTGGTGATGGCCAGCAACTGAACTAGTGTTCAATGTGGTAGATATAGAAGCTCCGGAATAACTGGCCTTTATATAAGACTCAGTGCTGTAATAATTTTCATGCACATTCAATGAGATGGGTGCATGCAATTCTTATATGAAGAAATAGCATGAAATAACTGCCACTTCACAAGAAGTTATGGTCTTTTCACCCTCCTTATTCTCATCCTTCATGCTCTTTTGCCTTTTTACAAACCACACATAGGGACCCAAATCATTCAACTGCCAAAAAATGAAAAAACATTAGAATGAGAAAGGAGAAATTAAGCCACTAAAATCAACAAAAAAAGAAAAGAAAAGTATGAAGTCTAGATGTGTAATGCTCCAATAGAAGGTTCAAACTACATGACCTATATTCTAAAAAGACTAATCAATTATATAATTGGAGCTCCATTGGAACTTTATAAACAGCAAGAAGTTTTCATTTCCAAATAATGTGAAATCTTATACACCTCCTTCCCTTATTCTTATCGTATGAAGTATCACAGAAGGCATTTTACATATTTACATTAACTTTTTATTAGTTATAAAATTATTAGCATAGTTATTTCAAGAATTGCCAACGTTTCTTTTTCCCAAAAAACTATTAAATTGGGTTCAAAGTGATTTAATAATCTCATCAGTAATTATAATTTCAAGAGTAATTTCCATAGTTTTCTTTTCAGATTACTCCTCAACTATTGAGTTTTTTTTTTCTTTTTCTTTTTTTCAAAGCTTGAGTAGACACAAAAGTCTATACCATACATTGTGTATGACTCATTGCATGGTTGATGATTAATGTCCGTACTTTCCTATACATTCTGAAATGCAATATTAACTTAATTATTGGCTAATTGTATATGTCCCCGAGGTAATATTTTAGATGATTGCTATGATGGGGAAGATTCTGGACTACCTATCTTTATAAACTCTTCAAATTCTTAATTTTAAATATTTTAAAATAAATTTTATGTTATATTTGTGGGTTAGGAATTATTCAATCATGCAGAGGAAAAAGAGAAAAAAAAAATTCAAATAAATGTTTTAAAATTATTCAAATATTGTGTTTCTCAAATCATGCAATGCAAAAAGGAGGTCTTCTTCTCAAATCAACCATTCTCCACGGTATATCTACCGGTATCTGGTGGACGGGGACGGGACAGCAGAGTGCGGGGCCTACTGCACCACCCATACTTTTGACTAGCCTCTTAAAAAAAAAAATACTAATATTGACCTTTCTTTTCTAGTTTAGTTTTGTAAAATCTTCTTCTACGGAAGTATAGATCAATCGTATTCTATACGCAAGTGCCATCATTCTTAGCCTCAAATCACTTGGATATTTTCTTCTAAGATTTTTCTAAGAAAATTTGGATTCAAATGCACAGCGTACCGGTAGGGTTACAATTATTCTTGTCACTCTTGTTTTCCTCGTAGGTATTTCCCAGAACTTGACAAGTTTTTTTTATGGAACCGTAACAAAGTACTAATTTTAACCATAAAAATTTATGCATTTTTTTGAAAATTTTAAATAAAATATAATAAATAATTTAATATTTTTTTTAAAATTTTAAAATAAAAATAATATTAAAAAAATTATATTCTAATAATATTTTATTTTATTTTTAATTTTTATTTCAAAAGAATACCAAAATCTGTTCGTTAGCAGGCTAATAAACTCAATATCTGAAAACAATTTTCCGAAATATTTTAACGATGATTTGCAAAAAATCATTTATAATTTAACTTGTTACTTGTTAGGCAAATATATATATATTTTTAACTTTTTACATTATTGTAATTATCGATGCAACAGCCCTCGCTGTTGAATCAGCAGGAAAATACATGCAAGGACTAGGCCCCCTGGAGTCTATACGGAGAGACTTCCAATGATTTTGTGACAAATGTGAGTACGTGACGGCTGAGAAAGAATTCCAATGGCGTGGTTCAAAACTTATCTGAAACAAAGACCTTATCACGTGGTCCATGATTGAAGCCAAGGTTGAAAAGAAGACTAGTCTTAAATGCTTGATTAACAACAGTACCTTTTCTAGCGACAAGGCAATTAAAATCTCTGTGCCTAGCTCATTTTTGTGATGGCAATGGCAATGGCTTTCCTTCCTCCTTGGCTTCTTGTTTCCTTGCTAATTCTGCTACCGATTTCTACTGTTGCTCAAAGTAATGGTAACATTACAGCTGGAGCTTCTCTCATTGCAGGTGCCAATAGGTCTCCATGGCTATCTCCTTCTCGTGATTTTGCCTTTGGATTTAGCCCACACAGTGATAGGGATTCCTTCCTACTTTCCATCTGGTTTGCTAAGATACCAGACAGGACCATAGTTTGGTATGCAAATGGAGATAAGCCTGCTCCACGGGGATCAAAAGTGGAGCTTACTGCTGACCGTGGCCTAGTACTTACTGGCCCTCAAGACCAACAGTTATGGAGCTCTCAGACCATTATTGGTACTGTAGCTTCTGGTGTTATGACCGACGAAGGGAACTTTGTGCTTCAAGATAGAGAATTTACTACGGTATGGGAGAGTTTCAATAGTCCCACGACTCCCACCGATACGCTGTTGCCTACACAAAATCTGGAAAGGGGAGGGGTGCTTTCATCTCGACAATCAGAGACCAACTTTTCCACAGGGAGGTTTCGGCTGCGTTTGCAACAAGATGGAAATCTTGAGCTTTTTACCGTAAACTTGCCGACCGACTACGCTAACGAAGCATACCATACTAGTAAGACCACTTCCGCCGATGATCCTATTGCATCAAGTCCCGGTCGAGAATTGGTCTTCAACAAATCAGGCTACATGTTTATTTTGAGAGAGAATGGCCAACGAGTCAATCTAACACAGGTACAACAGGTAGAATCAAGTGCTGATTTCTACTTTAGAGCAACTCTTAACTTTGATGGAGTTTTTACCCTATATTCTCACCCAAAGGCTTCCAACAGCAACAGAAGCTGGAGTCCTCTCTGGTCTCTACCAGAAAATATCTGTGTTACCAGTCGTGTTAGCGAAGGTATTGGCGTTTGCGGGTATAACAGTATCTGTACTCTGAAGGCAGATGGAAGACCGATGTGTGGATGCCCCAGGGGATACTCCTTACTCGATCCAGATGACCAGTACGGTAGCTGCAAACCGGACTTCATACAAGGCTGTGAAGAAGACAGGCTAAGCCCCCCTGGAGAAGATCTTTATACTTGGGAAGACCTAACAAATACAGATTGGCCAACCTCTGACTACGTGCTGTTGAGCCCTTATACTGAAGATAAGTGCAGACAATCTTGCCTGGAAGACTGTATGTGTGCTGTTGCCATTTTCAGATTAGGTAATAGCTGTTGGAAGAAGAAGCTACCTCTCTCAAACGGGAGAGTAGATCCTAGCCTTAACGGGGGGAAAGCTCTCATCAAAATCAGGAAAAATAATTCCACCCTGCCGGTGCCGGTTCCTCCTTCTGATCGGTATCCAGAACCAAAGAAGAAGAACCAGGATACTTTGATCCTCATTGGGTCAGTGCTTCTTGGTGGTTCTGCCTTTGTTAACGTAATATTAATTGTAGCAGTTTGTCTAGGTTTCTCCTTCATTTACCACAACAAGCTACAAAAAATTATCGCAAATGCTAGTAGTGTGCAATTGAATTTGCGTTGTTTTACTTACGAAGAGCTTGAAGAAGCCACAGATGGATTTAAGGAAGAATTGGGAAAGGGGGCTTTTGGTGTTGTTTACAAAGGAACAATACGAATGGGTTCTAGCGTTCATGTGGCAGTCAAGAAGTTAAATAATTCGTTCCAAGATAGTGAGAGAGAGTTCAGGACAGAAGTGAGTGTGATTGGCCAAACACATCACAAGAACCTGGTTCGATTGCTTGGATTTTGCGATGAGGGCCAACAACGGCTGCTGGTATACGAATTCTTGAGCAATGGCACTTTAGCAGGTTTTCTTTTTGGAGACCTGAAACCCAGTTGGAATCGAAGAATCGAAATTGCTATTGGGATTGCAAGAGGACTCTTGTATTTACATGAAGAGTGCAGCGGCCCGATCATCCATTGCGATATAAAGCCTCAGAACATACTCCTTGATGACTATTATAACGCTCGGATTGCCGACTTTGGATTGGCAAAGCTTTTGATGATGAACCAGAGCCATACCAATACTGCCATTAGAGGAACCAAAGGTTATGTTGCACCTGATTGGTTTAGGCACATGCCGATCACAGCCAAGGTGGATGTTTATAGCTACGGTGTCATGCTACTAGAGATCATTTGCTGCCGAAAAAGCGTATGTATGGAGTCGGATTTGGAAGACAAAGCAATTTTGACTGATTGGGCTTATGATTGTTATCAGGACGGAACACTAGATGCTTTGGTTGAATATGATGTGGAGGCGTTGGATGACCGAAAGAGGATGGAGAAGTTTGTGAAGGTCGCTATTTGGTGTATTCAGGAGAACCCATCTCTTAGACCAACCATGAGGAAGGTCACACAGATGCTCGAGGAAGTTGTCGAAGTTCCTGTTCCACCATGCCCCTCCCCTTTTAGCAGGCCAGGTTGAAGCAGCATATATTACTTCTTCTGCTAAGCTTACAGTTACTATATTTGTCTTACTACTCTTTTAACTCTTTTTCAGTCGATCATCATGAGATCTATTGTTCATATATAGATATTATTTGTATTTTAGCATGAACTGATAATAAATTACTTCTGTAGTCGATCTCTGGATTGAATGTTTGCAGTACAATGCCTCCAGTTTCTCTGGCAAAGAAACTTAAAAATCAGGGGTTTTATTTCCTTTTCTGTCCCATCGAGTTTTCTTTGCAGTGAGAAAAAAAATCATTCAGAATAGATATTGAGTTCTCTACCGCATAAGAGCATTGCTAGTTTAAAATGGAATTCCAATGTGGTCTTTTGGTCATAATATGGACTTTTAGCTAGATTAATCCACATTAGACTAGCTATCTTAAATTGTAAATAATAATATAATATTATTTATTATAATAATATTTGATAATTTTTTTAATATTTTACAATTACACTTCATATATTAATTAATAACTTTATTAAAAAATAAAATTATTATTTTTCAATTATTTTTTCCCTCAACCTAATTATTCAATAAATATATTTTGCCAACCATTCATCAAACAATCTTAAAGACAAAAACAAGTGCTATTGGAAAGAAAGGGTTATTACAATTTCAAGTTAAGAATCATTTCTTCTTTTTAGGTATGTCATCTTTTTGTTCATCATTTGTTTTCATTATGCAGAATAAGCAAAGATATCATATCCTGAAATGCTTTTATATTAATAGTTTTATTATCTGGAGTTTTACATCCATTGAATTTCTGAAATACAAAATTTGGTTCGTAGTGGTAGCAAACAACTTGACATGATTGTGAAGACAACTGCAATAATTAGTTCATAATCAACTGCAAAAGTGTGAAGTAAACAAAAGACCACCAAGAACATCATGCGATGCATAATGCAACGGAAGATATTAGATGAAGAAAAGATGCTGCAGCATATAACTTGGGATTAAAGTGCATATCAACAATTAAGAGGAAAGAAAAAAGCTACCAACCAGTCTCTTGCTTGTCCATTAATTACAATAGAAAGACTCGGGGGATAAAATTTTGGGGATAAATCACAATCCAAAGAGTGGAGTTTCATACCTCTGCATCTGTCTCTGCTTTTGTTGCAAAAGCAGTATGCCCTTCCTGCCAAAGAAACTCACGACTCCTACAACCAGAAACACATGCAACCTATTACTATATAACTGATTCTAGATAAATCAATATCCTCTTCAAACAGTCATCCAACTTGAAAGAAGGTTATTCAGCTGATAAAACTCAACAGCTGTGATGGGATGATGTGAAAAATTTCTTCCTCATGATTTCCTTGTATCTGTTTCTATTTTTACCCATACAAGAAACATGTCATCCCGTCTCCATTTCAGGAACCAATGCATGCCAGCAACATGATTGAATGAATTCCAATACAAGTTAAAAAAGAAAAAGAAAACAGAAAGCAACTACCTGATAAATGGTGTGGGATGGCTGAATTCCCATCGCACAACATTACACCATTGATTAAGTCTCAATGGCTAGTCACGGTGTCCCCTAATCCACTTGGAATAATAGGGATACATGACTGTCTCACTGGTTGGGCGAATGGCTATAGGCACTTCCAAATCAGACTCCCCAGATTTTGTGACCCACGGGACCTAAGGCAAGCCCAAGATCCAATGTGGTTGGCAAGCTTCTCTTTTAATAAATTGAATTATCATGAAAACAATCGGATTTCCAATGTACACTAGCATTGGTGTGTTAATTGGAGCACAAAATAAGTTCTGAATGTTATCGCCAGAATAAAATGAGTGATGATAAATACCACAATATAATATTGTGAAAGAAAAATATTTCAAATTTCACCTGAGGAGCAAAACCCTCAACATGATCCTTCTCCTTCTGCAATACACCAGGAGAAACAAAAAGAGGGAAGTAGCAGTTCTGGATGTTCATTTTCTTTATTTCAGCATCAAAGAATGTCTGCACATATAGATTAATGTAAAACTAATCATATCAGACATTAAATCTGAAAAATGTAAAGCAATAAATAAATAAATAAATAAAAATAAAAAATAAAACCACGGCCCGGCAAACAGATGGAAATAACCAGGGGTGGCTTCGGGTTTATATCATCAAAACTACCATTGACAGAAATTTCAACAAAGGATGTGAAGTGTCATCTGTCGAATGAACAATGACAAAGAATTTAAATAGCACTTCAAACTCACTTGCATGATCTCCCAGATCGACATCACCCATGGCCTCAGTATATAACAGCCTGAGATATCATACTATTCGATCAATTCAGCATTGACAACCACCCTCACGAGCCAATATAGGATTAATTGATAATAACACCCTTTCTTTGACCATATGCACCATTTTCGGTCAATCATGGAGGCAAACATTGCCTAAAGTACTTATGGCTGAGTAATGAGTAAGGAAATACTGCCACAACTCTGCCCCATTCCAGGGAAAAATACTTTGATCTTTATGTTGTCGAAGTCTTGGTCATGAACTTTTTAATGATGAGAACACATGCAAAGTGTCTTTTACGGCTTTAACCAGTTAAATTCTTGATCTGTGAAGTACGCTCAAATCACACTTTTTTTTTAGTTTAAAAAATTAAAAATTAAAAATTTAAAAAATTATAATAATTATTTTAAAAATTTTGTGATTTAATTGTGTTTAGAAATAAAATGAGATTAGATAAGACCTATCTTTAGCCATCAATTAATACTTAAGCTATACCTACTCCTTTGTACTTATATATATATGGGTATCATTCACTTATATATCATCAAGTTTTGCATTTGAATAACAATTCTTTCGCTTGCAATATCATCTTTCTTTTACAATATCATTTCTCTTTTAATTTCATAATATATATATTCTCATTTTATTTCTAAACACAATTAAAACACAAAATTTTTAAACTAATTATTATAATTTTTTAAATTTTTTATTTTTAATTTTTTTTTTTAAAGTGTGATTTGAGCGTACTTCACGGATCAAGAATTTAACTGGTTAAAGCCATAAAAGACACTTTGCATGTGTTCTCATCATTAAAAAGTTCATGACCAAGACTTCGACAACATAAAGATCAAAGTATTTTTCCCTAGGAATGGGGCAGAGTTGTGGCAGCATTTCCTTGCTCATTACTCAGCCATAAGTACTTTAAGCAATGTTTGCCTCCATGTTTGACCGAAAATGGTGCATATGGTCAAAGAAAGGGTTGATCGTGAACTCATGGTGCTAGGTACATTTTATAATCAATGCCAAAGAAAGGGTTCATTTTATTCCAACCTTAGTACATATGACAGTCCTGTACAGAAATGGTCGAGATTGGATGTAGATTTTTTGGATCTATGCATGGGAGAAATTGGTGTTGAAATTACAAGAAGAGGATCTAGAATTGGTGGATACTATGGTTTAGAAAGAATGATCTAGTCTTTGAAGACAAGTTTGCAAGTTCGAGAAAGGTAATCCAAGTAGCCAGAGAGGGCCTAAATGAATTTATCAGCTGAGAGTATTCATCTAGGAAGCAAAATACAAGTGAGAATGAGAAAGGACATGGTTAGGTATCGGAATTTTGTGCAAAACTTGGCTTCACAAAAGTGGTCTTTGAAGGAGATTCTCAAAAAATTATAAAGGCCATTTACAATGAAAACGAGAACTTGGTCATGGCATGGGCAAATAATATATAGATGATACCAAAGTAAGGTTGAAAAGGAAGCCAAATTGGAGGGTTCAATGTACGTATACAGATCAGGCTAATACAATAGCTAATCAAATAGCAAAACTAGCTAGATACAGATATGGGTATACACGAGTCGTGTATTCATTTTGAAAAATAGTAAAGTTTATTATTAAAAATTTATTTATTTTTTCATGAAATGGGTCTCATATTTACTTACTTTTTTTAAAAAGAGTGTGCAACGCTTTCAAATTTTATGATTACAAATATCATTTATCTATATTATAATTAAAGAGATCAAAGTTCAAACTTGACACTAAATTACTTACCAGAAAGACAGATTACAAAACATATGAGCAGCAAATACTAATTGGTACGTACGAAGTGATTGTAATCTTCGTGTTTAGAAAGAAAAATAAAGCGGGTTTCAAGTTGTCGTAGTAGTTATAAAGGGAGATGGACATGGTGGAATAGGTACATCAACAACTCTATCAAGCATCTGTGTAACCTTCCTCATAGTGGGTCTAAGAGACTGATCCTCTTGAATGCAGCAAATGGCCACCTTCACAAACCTCTTTACATTCCCCATATCATCCATGGCCTCCACATCAAATTCCACCAGAGCATTTATTTCTCCATCTCTAAAGCAGTCATAAGCCCAATCAATTAAAATTGCATTGTGTTCTCCGCCAGATTCCATTGCTAATACGCTTTTCCAACAACAAATTATCTCTAGCAACAAGACACCATAGCTGTACACATCGACTTTAGAGGTGATTGGCATGTTCTTGAACCATTCTGGTGCAACATATAAATCATCAACATACACCAACACTTAGAAGAGAATCCCATCCCGATTGAAAATAAACAAGGAGCTATCAGACTTCGAATTAAAGAAACAGCTCAAGAAGACTAGAGCGCATTGCATTGTACCAGGCCCTAGGCGCTTGCTTGAGACCGTAAATGGATTTATGAAGAGAACAAACATGATGAGGATGAGTTTGATCAATGAAGCCTGCAGGTTGCTGCATAAACACTTGCTCAGTTAACTGACCATGAAGGAACACATTATTGACATCAATTTGCTTGATTAGCCAATTGTTGGACAACGTCGGTGATATAATAAGTCGAATGGTAGTCAGTTTTATAACGATACTGAAGGTCTCTGTGTAATCGACACCTGAAAGTTGATTGAATCCGTTAGCGACAATGCGTGCCTTAAACCAATCCACTGTACCATCAGGATGATGCTTAATCCAAAACACCCATTTACAGCCAATTAAATTGGAAGCAGAGGACTTAGGGACCAGTTTCCAAGTACCATGTGAAACTAAGGCAGTAAATTCATCTGCCATGGCCTTACACCAGCGAGAGTCCTTGAGTGCTTGAGAGACACAGGTTGGTTCCAATGGAGGTGCAAGAGGATGCTTGGTAGTAACTGAGAGTTGCTTAGGACAGAAAATATTATTTCTAGCTCGAGTAACCATGGGATGAGTTCAAGTAGGAGGTGCGGGTTTCAATGGGCAGAGGAGACTCAGAGCTAGAAGGATTACTAGCATGAGAAGAGGAAGCCATACCTGGTGTAGGAGACGGAGTGACAGTTGCCATAGCATCAGGTGCAGTAGGTGTGTTAGGAAGATTATCCGAAGAAACTATGCAAACTGGAGGAACTAAAGAAGGAGAAAAAGCAACAGGGCATGGTGTAGTAGCAGCCATAGGAGCAGAAGAAGTTGCCTTTGTGAAGGGAAAAATATTTTCATCAAAGGTAACATGACGAGAGAGATAAAACTTACCCGTGTGAAGGTCCAAACATTTGAAAGCATGTTGAGTCAAGGAATACCCAAGAAAAACACAAGGTGTGGACTTGGGTTGAAATTTATTTGTGTGATAGGGAACAAGCCAAGGGTAGCATTGACAACCAAAGGTGCGCAACTTATGATAGACGGGAACCCAGCCAAATAATGCTTCAAAGGGACTTCGACATGAGAGCAAGGGAGTGGGAAGACGATTAATGAGATAAACTGCTATGGCCAAAGCATATGACCAATAAGTAGAAGGGACGGAAGCATGATGTAAAAGGGTCATACCTGTTTCGACTATATGTCGATGGCGATGTTTGACAGTACCATTTTGCTGGGTGAGTATGCGGGGCAGTAGTAAAATGGCTAATGCCACAAGCAGCCAAAAGAGGTCTAAGTTTGATAGATTCACTGCCGTTGTCGGAATAAAAATTTTTAATTTTTCCGAAGAATTGATTTCAACCATAGCGCTAAATTGAACAAAAATAGAGGATACATCTGACTTATTTCGCATAGGACAAAACCAACAATATTTAGTGAAATGATCAACAAGAAGTACATAATATCGGTAGCCATCAACAGAAGGAACTGGGGATGGTCTCCAAACATCGGCATACAAATATTCAAGAGGAGCATGACTCGTAAGAGAGGTGAGACTAAATGGCAATTTATGCGATTTATTGCAATGACATGAAATACATGACAATAAGGACTTAGGAGAGGACACAGGTAAATCAAAACTATGAAGGAGAGATGATAAAAGTTTTGGAGTAGGGTGACCCAGCCAATGATGACAAAGATCAAACGAGGCACGGGTTCCAGCCAATGTGACGACATGAGCTTGAGATAAGGAAGAACATAGTTCCACAGGATAAACTCCATCTTCACACCTTCCGCGCATGAGCACCGTTCCCATCATCCGATCCCTCACAAGGTAAAAGAAAGGGTGAAATTTAACAATAACATTGTTATCATGAGTAAACTTGTGAACGGAGATCAGATTTTTATGAATAAGGGGCACATGCAAAGTTTCTTTTAAAGTAAGAGAACGAGAAGGGGAAGTGGTGGAACCGATGTTAGCAACTTGTAAACATGTGCCATCTCCAAGAACAACCTCATCTTGTCCATCATATTAAGAGTGAATGGAGAGATTAGCCAAATTAGATGTAATATTATGTGAAGCAGCGGAATCAAAAAGCCATTTGCCATTCGATGGAGCCGAAGAAGTAGTGCGGTTGACAGTAGGGCGAGACTGCATTTTTGCACAATGCTTGACAGTGTGTCTAGCTGATTACATATTTGGCACACAACAGAGGGCTTCTTAGAAGGAGCTTTGTTGTAGGAATTTTGTTTGGAACGGTTCTTGTTATTTTTGAACTGAGAGTTAGATGGCTTCCGTTGAGTGGAATTGGAAGTGACAACTAGGGTTGAAGTATTTCCATCCATGCGCTTGAGATAGTGTTCATGACCAATTAACAGATCATGCAATTATGCAAAAGACAAGGTAGTTTCTCTCGTGCGTATAGGGGCTACCATATCTCGAAACTCAGAACCAAGGCCATTAAGTACATATAACGTCACATCATCATTCAAAACTGGGGCATCAATAAAAGAGAGTTCATTAGCAATTACCTTAACTGCATGAAGAAACTCAGATACCGTGCGAGCACCCCGTTGAATAAGGGTGAGATCTTTCTTCAACTGCATAATCCTTGCACGTGATTTGCTACTAAACAAGCAAGCTAGATACTGCCAGGCATCACGACTTGTAGTAGTCATAGCAATGAGGGGCATAACTGCTTCAGAAATGGAAGCAAAAATAGCATTCAACAATAACTGGTCCTGTCGGCACCAGTGTGCATAGAGTGCTACAGCAGACGCAGAAGAATTCACAGTAGGTGTAGGACACTGAAAAGTGCCGTCCAAGTATTTCATCATATCATATCCAATGGGAATGGTGAGAAAAGTTGCACGCTAGGAACTATAATTTGAGGATGTGAGTTTGTAGGGCAATTGACTGGAAGTGTTAATAGTAACAAAAGGTAGTGTAGATGCAGAGTTAGAGCCATTGGGCACCAAAGAATTATCATTTGATGACATGGAGTTGGAGGACGTTTCTATTCTCGTGGGAGAGGAACCTCCTGATACCATATAAGGATTACGCAAGTAATTTGGTGAAAATCTCTCTAGTATAATTTTGCATTACAAGACATCTTTATATAATACAAGAATATGGCTAGTTAAGGAATATACAACCATAAACAAGACAACGACTATTATGGAATATACAACAAGAAACAAAGTTGCTATACAAAAATATTGACACAGAGGAAATCACGGATGGGCGTGATTTATGTGGATTCCCTTATACAACATACCCTTTTGTTCCTCTAATGGCGGTATGAGTGTGGCTCTGATCCATCCTCAGCAAGTTTGCTAATCCAAAGTCAGAAATTCAACCATTGTAATGTTCATCAAGAAGTATGTCCTGTGGCTTTATATCGCAACGAATAATCTGACAGGAGCACTCTTCACGTAAAAACAAGAGTGCTCTGGCCATCCTAACAACAATTTGGATTCTTTCTTTCCAATTTGGTTTCAAGTCTCCAAAAAGGAAACATGCTAAAGAGCCATTGATCAAGAACTCGTATACGAGTATCGTTGAGGTCCCTCGTCGCAAAATCCAAGGAGTCTAACTAGATTCTTGTAATATGTCCTGGCAATTATGTTCACTTCAGCTTGAAATTCCTTCTCACTCTCTTATGCAACACTGTTTAACTTCTTAAAGGCCACAAGGACATTAGAACCCATATTTATTGATCCTTTGTAGACAACACAAAAAGATCCCTTAACTAGTTGTTCCTTGAACTCGTCTGTAGCATCTTGAAGATATTTGTATGTAAAAAAAATGCAAATTCGTCTCCAAGACGCTACCTTTTTCATTAGTTGTTTTGATTTTCTTATGGTAAATGAAGAAACAACCATATAACACAGAGACAATAAGTGAAAATTTAACAAACACAGAGCAACCCAGTAGCACTGATCCTACGAGTATCAAAATCTTCTCCTCTCTCTTATTTTGGATTGGTTCCTTGCCTGATATCGGGTTACAAGGACCACGTAGAGTTGAATTATCTTTCATTACCTTGATAAAAGCTTTCCCATTAAAATTATTGTCGAATCTCCCGTTGGAGAGTGGCAACTTCTTCTTCCAATAGCCATCATCATCTGCAAATACAGCAACAGTACACATACAATCTTGCAAGCAAGAATTATTGCAATTCTCCTCCGTAAAAGGCCTCAAGCGAATGTAATCTATCCCTGTCCAATCAATATTTGGTATTTCCTCTATAGCATAAAGCTTCTTTTCATAACTATGCTCATCTTCTGTACATTCCTGTGTAAAGTCTGGCTTGCAGCTTCCATAAGGATCATTTGGATCGAGAAAAGAGTACCCTCTTAGACATTCACACTTTGGCCTTTTATCTGCTTTTAGGCTACAGATAGTGTTGTACCCTCAAACACCAGTACCTGCACGAACTAGAAAGTCCTTGCATATGTTATTTGGTACAGACCAAATGGAAGTCCAGATTTCATTACCTATGGAAGTAGTCTTTGGGTGAGAATACAAAGTGAAAATCCTATCAAAATTGAGAGTCGCTCGAACATAAGAATTTCTTGCTGAGAGCCCTCCCCGTGAGAGATTAATACACTTCTCATTCTCTGTTAGTATATAAATGTAGCCTGATTCATCGAATACTAATTGCTTACCAAGACTAGATGTATTAGAATCACTCACAGTGCTCTTCTTTTCATAATAAGCTTCATTTGGTTTAGTAGTGGGCAAGTTTATGCTATTGAACACAAGTTTACTCCTTCCTTCAATGAAACGTAGCTGGAATCTTCCTTTGGAGAAGTTGTTCTCTGATTTTCTAGAAGATAGGACCCGTCCCCTTTCCATTTTCTGTGTTGGCAAGATTGTCTCGGTAGGATTAAGAAAGCTTTCCTATACCTTGTTAAAGTTGTTTTCTTCGAGCACAAAGTTGCCTGTGTCGTACATTGAACCGTAGGAAGCAACACCAGTTATACCCGGGGATATCCATAACACTACACCTTGAGAGCTAGGCAGTAATAGCCCACGATTAGCAGTGATCTTCATTTTGGATTCCCTTGGGGCAGGATAATCTCCATTTGCAGACTAGATTATGGTTTTGTCTGGAATCTTGTCATACCAAATAGAACGAATGAAGAAATCTATGTTGGTGAGATGAGGAAACCCAAAGGCAAATTCACCAGAAGGAAAGAGCCATGAAGAGTTATCATTATTTGCATAGAGTGAACTCTCCACAATCATGTTGCCACTAGTTTGAGTAATGGCTGAAATTAGTAGCAGAAGTAGCAAATAAAAGAGAATTTCATTAGGAGCAAACACCATTGGTATGCAGAAGGAAATTGGGTTCAGACAATTACAAGAAATGGGTTAAGGCAGGTGAGAACAAGTGGCACAAAACCTCACGGATCAACGTCACGTTGATAGCCAAGAGGAAAGAAACTATAGAGTCCCTTTGTAATTTGTGGAATCTCTCCAAATAAAGTTCAACTTCATAACAAAAATGGCAACTGCCTTCTCCATTCCATTTCAACTTTGTTTATAGGATTACATTGATTGCGATAAGCTAGGAAATAAATTAGGAAAGAACTAATCAAAATAACAAGAATTCAAAACAAATAAGAGAAACATGAATTCAAAATTAAATCGGATAAAATCTTCCTTGAAGACGTAATCTCCATTCCCACATGATCTCCATTCCCCTTGGATTACGGAAAATCATTCACGGACCAACCTCCGTATTTGCATCAACTACCGCCCATTCGGAAAAACTTGACTCCGACAAGTGTTGTTGAACATATGCAGTAAATAAATTTGAATGTAACCGCTTGAGCTCTGGTGCTTGTAGCTAGACTGAATTGGACTTGGAGCAATTTTTCCACTGGACCAAAAAATTATAATAACCCCCATGGCATGTAGTAACGAATTGGTGATCCAATATAGAATCAATTTCATCTTTAGGACCCGTGTTCTTACGAACCCGAATAACTGTCTCCTGCACCGCTGGTGTAGTTGAAGTGTCCGGTAATTGATCTTCGAGACCATGAAATTTAGTAAGATCCTCAATGTTAAAAACATGACTGATGCCAAAATCAGGGGGTAGTTCTATTACATAGGCATTTAAACCCAACTTCTTAAGAAATTTGAAAGGACCTGCATGCCGTGCATGTAACTTGGTAAAGCTACCTGGAGGGAAGCATTCTGACCTTAGGTGGATAAGGACCCTATCGCCGACATCAAATTGCCTATCCCTGCGCTTGATATTAGCAGAGGTTGCATATGCTTCAGTGTTGAGAGATAGTCGTTGCTTCACCTCTTCATGAATGTCTCTCATATAACCAGAAAAGTCCAGTGCAGCGTCACTTGGTCTAGGAGGCAGAGGTAACAGCTAAAGGTCCGAAAGAGTCTGGGGCTGAAAGCCATAGGCGACTTCAAATGGTGTGCACCTAGTAAAACAATTCACGAAATTGTTGAAAGCAAATTCCGCTTGAGATAATACCAGTTCCTAGCTTGTTTCATGATCTGATGTGAGAGAACGCAATAAATTTCCCAAACTTCGGTTCGTCACTTCAGATTGACCATCTGTTTGGGGATGGAAGGCACTAGAAAATAACAACTTTGTTCCCATTTTTGCCCACAGTGTCTTCCAAAAATAGCTCATAAATTTGACATCTCGATTGGACACGATGGTGGCTGGCACACCATGTAACCAAATTACCTCCTGTAAGAACAGAGCTGCACTTTTGGAAGCATCAAAGGTCTTATGCAAGGAATGAAATGGGACATTTTTGAGAAACGATCCACCACTACCATAATGGAATCATGTTGACGTAAAGTCTTGGGTAATCCAAGAACAAATCCATACTAAGATGTTGCCAAGGCCTATCCGGAATTGGAAGTGGAGTGTAGAGCCCTGCTCTCTGCTTAGTACCCTTGTTAATCTGACATACCCGGTAGCGAGCCACCACCTTGTGCACATCTCGATGTAATCGTGGCCAAAAAAATCGATTAGCAACAATAGCAAAGGTTTTTTCATAACCAAAATGCCCTGCTAAACCTCCTTCATGGAGTTCCGAAATGATAAATTCTCGGAAGTATCTTTGAGGAATACACAAGCGGGTTCCAAAAAACAAATAACCATCCTTTATTGAATAATTGCTGAGTGTTGCTCCCCCACCATCAGTTAAATTGTTCCAAGTGTTACCAAAGTCTTCATCTTCCGCATACTCGAGTTTAAACTTTCCAAACTCCATGGAACTGACAGAAGATTCAAATAGCAAATGGGGTTGTCTGCTCAAAGTGTCGGCCACTTTATTTCAGCTCTTGATTTGTGCTTAATGACAAACTCAAACTGATGTAAATAATCCATCCACCGAGCATGCTTGGCATTTAATTTGCTTTGAAAATTTAGGTGCTTCAAAGAATCATGATCAGTATAAAGTACAAACTGTCTGTGAATTAAACAATGACGCCAATGTTTGAGAATTTGAATCAAAGCATAAAATTCAATGTCGTATGCCGAATATTTTCGTCGGCCTCATTGAGCTTCTCGCTGAAGAAAGCAATAGGATGACCCTCCTGACTTAATACTCCTCCCACGCCCACATGTGAGGCATCACAAGTGACCTTAAATAATTTTGAAAATTCCAGCAACTTCAAAACTGGTGCCTCTCCCATCTTAGCCTTGATATCATCAAATGCTTTGCCAGCATCTACTGTCCAACAGAAAGTTTTGGACTTCAGGCACTCGGTAATAGGTGCCATTATGGTGCTGAAATTTTGGATAAAACGACAATAAAATGTGGCGAGGCCATGGAGACTTCGTACTTCCGAAAAGCTATGTGGTACAGGCCAGTTTTGTATTGCTTGGACCTTGGTAGGATCAGTGCCTACACCCTGGTCTGAAATTATAAACCCCAAGAAACTCACTTGCTGCTTCATAAAGGAGCACTTGTTCCGATTAATAAATAATTGTTCTCTCCTCAAAGTCTCCAGAACTTCTTACACATGGTTTAAGTGGTCTTGCACGCAACGGCTAAAAATTAAGATATTATCAAAATAAACAACTACAAACTTACTTAAGAATGGTTTGAGTGCTTGGGTCATGACTCGCATAAAAGTGCTTGGCGCGTTGGTTAACCCAAAGGGCATGACCAACCACTCATACAAGCCATCTTTTATTTTGAAAGCCGTCTTCCACTCATCTCTGGGACGGATTCGAATTTGGTAATATCCACTTCGAATGTCAATTTTTGTAAAAATGGATGCACCATTTAATAAATCCAACATATCATCGAGCCGCGGAATGGGAAATACTTCACCGTTATGTTGTTAATAGCTTGGCTGTCTATGCACATCCTCCAACTACCGTCTTTCTTAGGCGTAAGTAGAACTAGAACCGCACAAGGACTCAGGCTTTCTCGGATAAATCCACTGTCTAACAATTGCTGGACTTGTCGCTTCAGTTCCTCATTTTCTGTTGGCCTTATAAGGTAGTGCGGCAAGTTAGGCAAGGATGAACCAGGGATCAAATCAATGGCGTGCTGCATGTCCCTCATTGGTGGTAGTTGCTTTGGAATTTTGTCAGGCATAATATCTTTGAATTTATTCAACAAGTCGGCAATCTCCATAGGAATAATACCATATTCTTTTTTTGCTTCTTGATATACCACTAGCAGCAACATTTGTTCAGCCTTTAAAGCCCGTGTAAATTGCTGAATGGTCAGCACTGGGGCTGCTTCTTGTTTTGGTTGTGCTTCAAACTCTGAAATTTGCAATGGGTCTAAAACAAATTTCTTACCTTTAAATTTAAAGGAATAAGAATTAGCGTACCCGTCATAAGACACCCTCCTGTCGTAAAGCCAAGGCCGTCCCACCGACATGTGACAAACGGTCATGGGAATCACATCACACTAGGCTTCATCTTCATAATTTTTTTTCAATGAAAATTTCACTAGGCACTGATGCTTTACTAAAATCGGATTGTCTTCATTGACCCAACTGACCCAATAAGGAGTGGGATGCCGCTCTACTTTCAATCTCAAGCATCCCACCGCATCTTTAGAAATTACATTCATGCCGCTGCTGTTGTCAATGATGACATTTAGAGCATGGTTACCATGTTCCATACGTGTATGAAATATGTTCGTGCGTCGCCAATCAATACTAGCTTGAGTCTCCTTTTTGGTGCCGGTTAGTACTCGATGGATTACACAACTGGGTAAGTTAGTAGCACCCAGATGCTCTTCCTCGGCCTCAACATCCTCTTCTTCACTTTCTTCAGCCTCGTCGATCACCCTCAATTCTTTTTCACAGACAAAGGCTAGGTTCTTTTCTCTTGTAAGACAAATTACAACGTAGTGCCCAAACCCTTTCACTTATAACATTGGGGCCCTTCACCCATAACCTTGGCCTTGGCTTTTTGGTCTTCCACCACAAAGTTCTTGGGTTGGTTATTAGGTAATAGGGGCTTCTGGAATGAAGATGTTGACAAACATTCTTGCCGAAAATCCGTTGAAGCCATTCGCCTCCCACTTGAGGATCCCAATTGCTTCTCAACATGCAGTGCCAGTTGGTATGCCTCGTCAGCGTTAATCAATCGAGCGGTCAATATTTCTTTGTGCACTTCACTACATAACCCAGTGCGATACTTGGCTAAAGTTTATTGGTCATTTTCTACAATCTTACTACAGAAAGTAAGCTCATCAAAACGGTCCGTATATTGATCGATAGTTAACAGCCCCTGTCTCAATTGTAACATCTCTTCGAACATCATTTGCTCGTAATCAATAGGCAAGTATTTTTCCTTCAGTCGTTCATTCATCTCTTCTTCGAATGCATTGGGTTTTAACTTCCCAAAAAAAATCTGAAACATCCACCTTCATCCTCTTAGTGAGTTCATCAAGAGGTTGATGGTTAGCATCACGCCGCCCACGTCCCCTGGGAAAATATTGTCCGCCACGCCCAAAATGAGTGCCATGATGACCAACTCCTCTGTCTCTTTCTCCATATTTGGCATCCTCTTCTTCCCATTCATTGTCTTCCATGGTGTCCTCCTGAAATTGCCTACGCTCTCTTCTATTGTAAGGACCAGTTTCCTCTCGATCTTGATGTTCCTCCAACAAATCCAATCTCTGGGTAATTTGCTCTATAACAGTTGTGAGCTGAGTGATTTGGTCTTGCAATTGGGGTAGGTTGGTGTTTGGATTTTGGTTGTTTGACATGTCCTAAGAATTCCCACTGCGGGTTACCGATATGAAAACTAGAATTCCTTAAGAAAGGAATCTTGCTCTGATGCCAAAATTGGCGCAAAACCTCACAGATCAACGTCACGTTGATAGCCAAAAGGAAAGAAACTACATAGTCCCTTTGTAATTTGTGGAATCTCTCCAAACAAAGTTCAACTTTGTAACAAAAATGACAACTGCCTTCTCCATTCTATTTCAACTTTGTTTATAGGATTACATTGATTGCGATAAGTTAGGAAATAAATTAGGAAAGAGCTAATCAAAATAACAAGAATTCAAAACAAATCAAATAAACATGAATTTAAAATTAAATCGGATAAAATCTTCCTTGAAGACGTAATCTCCGTTCCCTCGTGATCTCCATTCCCCTTGGATTACGGAACATCATTCAACCTCCGTATTTGCATCAACAAGCCAGTTGTATGAATAGCAATAGCAAGTCAAGCAAACACGCTTTCTTGGTCAACCTGGAACCACCATGTCTTACTTTTTCTTATGTATCTTCGTGAAGTCAAGCTATATCCAAGAGCGACAGACAAAATCTACCGACTGAAGAGGACAAAGTCATCACATATGGCTTCCTCAACTTTTCCTAAAACTCAGTAGCCATGATAAATCTATTAATTACAAAACTAGAAGGCCAGGGGTGAGATGAGAAGCAAAAGAGGCATGTCTATAGAAAATCCCAACACTAAAGTAACTTGAAATGAAAATTATTAACATATATAGTTTGATATATCATGTTTTTAAATATAATTTAACCTTAATTACTTATTATTTAATTTTCATTTCTTATATATTGTAATAGAAATATACCATTAAATATGAGAAACGTGATTAGAGGACTAGCTGCTTCACCAAAGATAATGACAGCTTGATGGAAACATGAAGCTTTATAAAATGTAAGCCACGTGGATCTTCCCCACCTAAAAAGAACTATCAGGTCAATGAACCAGAACATAGCAACGGTATTAATGGACCACAAGAGGAAGGCTACAACTTCTAAAGTCTGAAACTGGATTGAACTGGCCTTAACTCTCTAAAGTCTTTGCTTTTCCTAATAATATTTTGGAACCCAAAGGCCCCAAATTTGGGTTTGGATTTCTAGTACCCCCATTAATTAGTACCAAACTCATGACTAATCTGGCCAATAGTAATAGCAATTGTGGTTTTTTTTTTTTGGTTTAATTTTGAAGTATTAGTTCTTATAGGCTTGTGCAAGAAATTGGATGGTGTAGATAAAAATGATCTGAGATATGAGGCCATGATCTCTCAACCATCCCTCAGCATATAGTTAAACGTGTTATGTTTCCATGCAACAGTGTCAAAAAAGAGTTATGCAGCTTATGCTGTATACAATGTCAAGAGGGCATCTGAAATAGTAAATTTCAGATAGCTTGACTCTTTCTAAATAATGTTTTTGACATGAGACAGCATGTGAATGAACATCTAGAACGGTATAATAAAGAAATATTTTCCAAAGAATTCAAAATTGGGTAAACAAATTTAACTTTTAAACAAATCATATTATGAGTATAGGACATTCTAATGTCTAACCAGTGCAAAAATTGAAAACACAAGCCTCTGCCTGAAATTTCAAAAAGGCCGAAGGCACCTGTCCTGCCTGTCCATGTTGACCATGAAATTTAAGAGTTTGACATGGCTTAGTATATGATAATACATACTCTAGCACCACTTCACACCTTCCTTAATTGACCCACTTTTTTTCCGATCGTCTGAAGCCAAATATTGCCTTTGGTTGCGGTAATGGCTTCTGCTCTTCCTACAACTTTCTTTTCCCTGTTGCTGCTTTTTCCACTTTCTGCTGTTGCTCAAACTAGTCGTAACATCACCGTGGGTAGTTCTCTCTGGGCAAATGATGATAACTCTTCATGGCTCTCTCCTTCTGAGGATTTTGCCTTTGGATTTCGCAGACTCAACAACAGCGATTTCTTCCTGCTATCTATTTGGTATGACAAGATACCCGACAGAACCATAGTTTGGTATGCAAAAGGAGTACTTCGCCCTGCTCCAAGAGGATCAAAAGTGGAACTAAGTTCTGATCGTGGATTAGTTCTCACTAGCCCTCAAGGAGAAGAGTTATGGACATCTCAGACCCTTACTGGTGTTGTTGCCTCTGGTGTGATGAACGATACTGGCAACTTTGTGCTCGAAGATAACAGCTTTAATAGGGTATGGGAAAGCTTCCTGGATCCTGCCGATACTATCTTACCTACACAGAGAATGGACAGGGGAGGGTTCCTTTCATCTCGACAATCAGAGACCAACTTTTCCAAAGGAAGGTTCCAGCTTCGTTTCGTTCAATACGGGAATAAGCAAAGGATAGAGGTTGGTACTCTTGTGCTCAATACGATAAACTTGCCTACCAATGAACCTAATAGTCCTTATTATGGAAACGACAGTACTGTTGGAGGTAATGCATCAAATCCCGGTAAAAAATTTGTTTTTGATGAGTCTGGATATATGCATATCCTTAAAGAGAATGAGGAGCGTAGCATTGTATCACCGGAAAGTCTCTCGACGGGAAATTCCTATTTTAGAGCTACTCTCAATTTTGATGGTATTTTCACTCTGTATTCTCACCCGAAGACTGCCACCGGCAATGAAAGCTGGACTGAAATTTGGTCTGTACCGGATAATATATGTATGGATATTCTTGTTGAATCAGGAATGGGTGTTTGTGGGTACAACAGTGTCTGTTATCTCAAACCTGATAAGGGGCCAAGGTGTGAGTGCCCAAGAGGATACTCTTTACTTGATCCAAATGATCCTTATGGAAGTTGCAAGCCAGACTTCATACAGGGATGCAAAGAAGATGAACTTAGCCCCCAAAAGGATCAGTATGATTTAGAGCAACTGACAAATACTGATTGGCCAACATCAGATTACATTAAAATGGTGCCTTTTACTGAAGATAATTGCACAAATTCTTGCTTGCAAGATTGTATGTGTGCTGTCGCCGTACTTACAGATGGCAATACCTGTTGGAAGAAGAAGCTACCACTCTCCAATGGGAGATTCACCGGAACTTTTACAGGTAAGGCATTCATCAAAGTTAGGAGAGAGAATTCCACCCTGCCGGGTCCCTATTTCCCGGTTCCAGGCAACGAGACAATCCGAAAAAAGAACCAGGACGGTTTGGTAATTGGAGGGTCAGTGCTTCTAGGCTTCTCTGTGTTCGTTAACTTTATACTGATTGCCACTATGCTTTATGGTTTTTACTTCATTTACCAAAAGAAAATCAAACAAATTAACTAAAAAGGTGGTGGCTTGGAAATGAATTTGCGTCGTTTTACCTACCAGCCACAGATGGCTTCAAGGAAGAACTGGGAAGGGGAGCTTTTGGTGTTGTTTACAAAGGTGAAATAAAGATGGGCTCTAATGTCCTTATGGCAGTCAAGAAGATAAACAGTGTTTTCCAGGAGAATGAGAAGGAATTCAATGCTGAAGTAAATATAATTGGTAAGACACATCACAAGAACCTGGTTAGACTACTTGGTTTCTGTGATGAGGAACGACAACGGCTGCTGGTATATGAGTTCCTGAGCAATGGCACTTTATCTGGTTTCCTTTTTGGAGATTCAAAACCAGATTGGGAAAAAAGAATCCAAATTGCTTTTGGGGTTGTGAAAGGACTCTTGTATTTACACGAAGAGTGCAGCACTCAAATAATCCACTGCGATATAAAGCCTCAGAATATACTCCTTGATGAATATTACAATGCAAGAATTTCTGACTTTGGATTAGCAAAGCTGTTGATGATGAATCAGAGCAAAACCCATACCGCCATTAGAGGAACAAAAGGGTACGTTGCACCTGAATGGTTCAGGAACATGCCAATCACCGCTAAAGTCGATGTTTATAGCTTTGGTGTGATGCTGCTAGAGATCATTTGCTGTCGAAGAAGCGTGGACATGGAGTCTGGGAGAGAGGACACAGCAATCTTGACTGATTGGGCTTATGACTGCTTTCAAGAAAGGACACTGGATGCTCTGGTAGATTATGACATGGACGCCATGGACGACATGATGAAGCTTGAGAGATTTGTGAAGGTTGCCATTTGGTGTATTCAAGAAGACCCGACTCTTAGACCCACTATACGGATGGTTTCCCTTATGCTGGAAGGAGTTCTTGATGTACCGGTTCCACCCTGCCCATTTCCTTATGCCGCTAGTACCATAGTCACTGCAAATTGACGCCAGCATTTCTCAGTATTGTATAGTTACGTGGCTATTTAGTTCTACTAAAAGAATTATCTCTTTCTAAAAAAATACGAGGAAGACAGCTCTTTTGATGTATCCAGCTGTTGCAGATATGTTTGTGAAGTTCCTCAGAGAATCGTTTAACTTCACATAAATGAAATGCCTCTCTTTCTTCACGATTAGCATCAACTTGAAACTGAAAGTCGTATATATGTTGTAATCTGATTAAAAAAGATGCATATGTGATGCAGCCTGCAAATTGTGATCTGAAGCCGCAAACATGGGATAAGGAAAGCCTCTGATACAAACAAAATCAACTCTCTTTTTAAATCATGCATGATGACCACTGACTTTGCCTTTATATAGTCAAGAAGAATCAAACCCATCCATCAAATTGTACTCTCCTGCAGTGTTTTGGAAAGCAATGCCAAATATATATTAATTAAGGCCTCAATTTCTCATATAATATGGTGCAAAAATAAATAAAAATTTGTATTAAAGGACCCACATCCAAACATAAAAATATCCTGATTTTGACTATATATTGATAAAATAATTCTTTATTTCCATCTATTTTGACAAGCAAGATCAACAGGTAGATGTCATATAGTCAAATGGTACTAGATTTGACAGATTATTATATTTATGAGTGTTAAATTTTGTAACAATGTAAAAGAGTTGTGACTGTCGTGGAAACACCAGAGCAACCACACCCACGTACAAGAATATCGAGATATACAATAAAACAATAATGTAAAAACATAGGAATTAAGCACACACAAGACACATGTTATTTTACATGCTTCAACAACGTTACAAGGAATTTAACACATGTTACGGGGAATTTTATTGTAAAATAGACTACAATTACATAGTGAGTTACAAGAGCTTCCATCTACTCACACAATCTCAACTTTCTCGAGAGCTTTTTCTCTCTCAAGAATGCTCATAAGCCACCGTCTAACTCTCTCTGCCATTCTGCACATTTCAATCCCGTGCTAATACCTTCTAAACATAAAACATAGCATATATATATATATATAGAACTAATAATATAAGTTACAGTTATATAAAATATATATGATTAGTATATATAAAAAAGTTCATATATTTTTATAAAAACATGTATAATATGATAGTCAAAGTTAAATTTTCAAACTTTTATTCAACCCTAAACCTAGCACGATCCTCTTGGTAAAAGGCCAGGTCAGCACAAGTCGTATACATCTGACAAAACTATATAATATATTCTAACATATATTATGATTAATTTTTATATAGTCGTCAATTACTTGTTACACCAAAATGCATGTATTACATTTATAATTAGGACAACTTGTCAAAGACTTTACTAATTCAAACAATTTAAAATAAAGTTTATTTTATATATATTATTTGGAAGCAATCCTCTAATGGCCGGTTTCTTAAACTTATAAGTCACAAAATCTCGGATTAATTTAATTTTTTGGACCTTTAATTATAAATATTATTAAGCCGGTTTTGTCCTTTAATTTCGAATTGTTATGAATTATTTTCCTTTAGTCACTTTTATTTATTTTTTATATACTATATTAATGTAATTAATTGTGTCATTTTTTAATATAAATAAATATTTTAATTAATTATATAAGTAAGATGTATAAAAAATACGTAAAAAGAAAGATATATTTCTCAAATCATTTGGTTCAGCTTGGACAACGTACACGTAAAGCATGCACAAGATTCAAAAGTCTTGTTTCCTGTATTCTGGTTTGATCGAGAAGAGTCTTTATCGAGGCTTCTTTTGAAAAAGAGATGATGAAATGTTTGACTATTTGTAAGTACATCCACTGTACGTAAGAATGCTTCATAATTGAGTAGTCAAGTTTGCCAGTTAATTCCCTGCATGAGAATGCACCAAAGAGTATTTAAATCAAAGTTTTGAATCTAGTTTCAGTTAAGTCACTTAAATTAAATATTTGTATATCGATACTATTTTAAAATAATTTATATATAATAAATTAATTATATATATAAATTATATTTTAAAATAATATAAATAAAATTCTTAAAAAATTAAAACACATATTTATAAAATTCAATAATATTTCTAAATTAAGAAAATAGTCTTCAGATGTGAGAATTTGAGTGAAAATTATAAATAAATAAAAAATCATAATTTTTACATTAATTATAAAAATTCAATAATTTCGACCAAACTGGTACGGCCAATACGTCAAAAATCAATCGGTATTGATTGAAATGCACTGGTACGGTGTATTTGACTAAGTACGAAACATGTGCATTTTCTATACCAGTCAATATTCTGATATGAGAAATATCGGGGTAGCATACGAAATTCAAAACTTTGATTTAAATTCATCTGTCACAATCCCATGGAACTTCCATGCATAGAAGGCATGTTTCTCTGCCTAACTTTTGATGATCAATGACCAATTCAAATTTTAGTTATATTTTTCAAACTCTTGTATATAATATGCCTCAACTTTTTAATGAGTAATGGCGTTTCACAGTGGAATACAAAAATTTCAACACCTAATTATTAAACAATTACAACAACTTTAATTAATGTCAATGATTTTCCATATAAATAAAAAAATAAAAATAAAAGTCATTTTCCACTTCGAGGGTGAGAAGACCTCCAAGTCCAAGAGATTGGAAGAGAAAAGGAAGAAAATGCTTGAATATACTTTCTGGATAGCCAAACACGAAGCCTCTGGCTCGTTACATAGTAGCGGACCCCAAGTTGGCCTAAAGCAAAGGAAAACGAAATAACCCTAAATAGTCCATATTAAGCCCATCGCAACTCATACAATCTACTACTGCAGCCCATAATACACTGGGCTCATTAGATAAAAGACATAACAAAAGAAACACAAAATAAAAGAAAATCAGAGCCCATGGCCCACAGCAACTCAGAAGGCGAAACAACGTACTTCTCCCTCGGCAGATTTCTAACTCTTCCATCGTCCCTGCCCTTCGACCTCCCCTTCTCTGAACAATCAACGTGTTACACCCTTCCACAATTTTTTCTCTTTGTTTTTCTTTTATTTTCTCCTTATATAGATATATATATATATATATATATATATATATATATATATATATTTATATATTGAAAGAATACATTCATCTATGTTACCCAGATGACTAACACAAGAGGGGGGGTGAATTGAGTTGTATTAAAAAAAATAACAATTATAAATCAAATATATAATATAAAATATAAACAAAATATGAAATAACAATAAATATAAAGAGTAAGGGTAAGAGAGAAGCAAACTCAGTATATTAACGAGGTTCGGCCCCACTGCCTACGTCCTCGCCTCAAGCTACCCCTTGAGGATTCCCAAATTCACTATTCAACCTCCTTCAGGTGGAGATAGAAACCTATTACACCTTTGAACAACACCGCTACAAAGGATCCGTGTAGAACACCCTCTACACTTGCAATCACCTTACACGTGGTGATTCAACTATTCTCCGTGTAGAATACTTTCTACACACACAAGGGTTATACACACCCTTTTTCTGATACAAAAGCTGATAGTGGGTAGGTTATCAGAAAACACTCCTCAACGAGTGAAATAAGAACAATACAGCGCAAACTATATCTCTCAAAATGAACAAGGATTAAGGCTCAATGTTTAGAGAAGAGAGAATGAAAGCTTTGAATGAATGTTGTATGCTCTTGGTGTTGTGAATGTGAAGCTCTCAAATGATCTATTTATAGGCATATGAGACTTCATATTCAAATTTAAAAAGATTCACATGTCAAAGACAACATCATTCACTTTTTCAAAAAATTCAAATAAAAGGTTATTCTTTTTCAATTGTCAAAGACAACATCATTCACTTTTTCAAAAAAATCAAACCTAATCTTTTACTTTTGGCATATGACAAAATGAGCACACTTTCATTTTCAAAAAATTCAAACCTAATCTTTTACTTTTTGTATAAGTCTAAAAAAGCATCAATCACTTTTGAAAAAATTCAAATAAAACATGCACATGTGAAAGATGACAATCAATCATCTTTAATATTTTCAAAGTTCAACCCTTTAATCAAGGCATGCACATGCAAAAGATGACAATCAATCATCTTTCAAAATTTTCAAATTTAATTTTCAAAAATATTCATGCACATGTGAAAAATGTATTTTAATGCTTTATGATAAAATATTAATTTTGAGCATTAATCCTAATTTCGAATTTTGAAGAGATTTACAACATTACTCTATAATTTTAATGTGAACTTATTCCCTTCTTGTTTATGCTTGTTTCCTTGATGTGCTTGACTCCATTGTGTAGACAACTTGAGCTTGAGACTTCTTTATTCTTTGAATTCATTTGTTATCATCAAAATCCATGTGTAAATATATAATTACACAAAACTTGAAATCTTGGGTTCAACAATCTCCCCCTTTTTGATGATGACAAATACTTGATAGAACCTGAAACCTGTATTAATACTTAAGCTCCCCCTGAGAATGTGCGTTAGTTTTTCAAGCAAAAGTATAAATATAATTCCAAATATATATAATAAGTTTAGCAATTCAAACGATATTAATGTTCTAGTCTAACACTTCTCCCCCTTTTGGCATCATTAAAAAGGATCCGCAACAAGTAAATGGATTGAAGAAAACGATGCGTTTAATAGTCACTGTAGATAGTTGAAAAATGGAGCCGTCCGTGACCCGACAAGTGCTGCAAAGCCTCGAGGCCTAACTCTATGAATTTAATACGGCTGAAGATTTAAACAATCGCCTGATGTTGTTGACAAACGGGATTGAAGGCTCCGAGTTTCTATAAAAAAATGATCATTTTCATCTATCGGATGCCAAAAAAATAATCATTTTTTGACCTGAGTTCTGTTTTTCCACAACGATAGAATGGCTGAGCAATTCTCTTCCACTAATGTTCCAGACTTGAATCAGGAACCCTTGACGCATCAATCATCAATCTTCTCTCCTGAGGCCGTCAATACCATGATAGGAGCAGTGAACCGTTTTTCTAGTAAGGCTGATTCTGAGATTATTGCAGAATCAAGAATGCTCAGTAATCAATATGCTGCCTCTGTTACGATCATGTCTCGAAGGTTAATGGCGAGGGTGAGTAAGATTGATCATCTTAACATGCAAATATCTGAGTTACGACAGAAGCTTGCTAATAAGGATAATGAGAATAAAAGGCTAAAGCAAGAAAACCAAGAGTTGAAAAAATTTGCAGATTGGTATGCTCATGATCTACAACCACGAATAGAGGAGCTGGAACGAGAAAGGGTTCAGATACAAGGTCAACATCGGCAGATAACAGCAGAGGTTCATCGTTTACTAGAAAAATAGGGACAATCTACTGTTAATCTCGCTGGCTTAGTAAGAAAACTTTTGACAATGTGTGTCCAGCATATCTTGTATTTCTTTTGACTAAATAAGATTTGAAGAGAAAATAGTTTGTCTTATTTTTTATGCTATCTCTATAAAATCAGTCCTGAAGTTCATCCAATCCGCATCAAGTTTTCATCTCATCTCTATAACTCATCTGCATTCCTTCAGCATTCTCGTTTTAAGCCTTCTATTCTTTTCTCAATGGCTCATTCTTCTAACATTTCTCTAGATCCATCCATGAGGCATTCTGCATCTCAACCTCCTGTTCTTTCTACAGCTACCATTGGTGCTATGTTGCAGCAAGAAAATAATAATCTGACTAATAAGTCAGATTCTGATGCTATTTATGACTTGGTGAGTCTTGGGACTCGCTACTCTTCCTCTATTGTGGCTTTTTCTCAGCGGCTACAAGCCAAAAATCACGAAGTTGAAAAGCTCAAAGAACAAATTGTTGTACTTCAACAAATTGTTCAAGAGTCTCACACAAGGGAAGGAATCATTCGGCAGAAGAATAAACAGTTGAAATCTTTATTAGATTCTTCATTCCGCTTGCCGGTTCCCATGAATAAGAATGACATGATATTGTATGAAGAGAATGAGCGTCTCAAACATGAGGCTAAGAATCTCAAATTTATGTAAAAGTATTAAAAAAAATCTATCTCTATTTTTATTGACTCTGGTCTATCTTTTAAGAGATATTCATAGCATGCATCATACCTATTTCTCTTCTGATCATACATAATCTATATTCTGGTAAAGGTTTTGTGAAAATATCTGCTAACTGATCGTGTGTGTTTGTGAACTCTAACATTATATCACCTTTTTGCACATGATCTCGAAGAAAATGATACCTTATTTCAATATGCTTAGTTCTAGAATGTTGTATTGGGTTCTTTGAAAGATTTATAGCACTTGTATTATCACATTTGATTGGAATGTGATTATACATGAGTTTAAAATCTTCAAGTTGTTGCTTCATGTAGAGAACTTGAGCACAACAACTACCCGCAACAACATATTCTGCCTCAGCAGTAGATAGTGCAACAGAATTTTGTTTTTTACTAAACCAGGAAACTAATGCATGACCTAAGAAATGGCATGCTCCACTAGTGCTTTTTCGATCTATTTTACAACCAGCATAATCTGCATCTGTGTAGCTGATTAGATCGAAAGATGTATGCTTAGGGTACCATAACCCTAGGTTAATTGTACCACTAAGATATCTAAGAATGCGCTTAACTGCAATTAAATGTGATTCTTTTGGAGATGATTGAAAACGTGCACATAAGCACACACTAAACATAATATCTGGTCTACTGGCTGTTAAATATAATAAGCTACCAATCATACCTCGATATATCTTCGAGTCAACTGGCTTACCGGATTCATCTTTATCAAGTTTAGTTGATGGACTCATTGGTGTTCCAATTTCCTTAGCATTTTCCATCACAAACTTCTTCAGTAATTCCTTAATATATTTTGATTGATTGATGAATGTCCCACTTTTTGCTTGCTTAATTTGCAATCCGAGAAAGAATGTAAGTTCACCCATCATGCTCATCTCAAATTCTTCCTGCATAGTCTTAGCAAAAACTTGACACATATTTTCATTAGTAGCACCGAATATTATATCATCAACATAAATCTGAATCAAAAGAATATCATCATTTTCATATTTAATGAAAAGAGTTGTGTCAATTTTTCCTCTTGAAAAACCTTTTTCAATCAAGAAACCACTGAGTCTCTCGTACCAAGCTCTAGGAGCTTGTTTAAGTCCATATAGTGCTTTTGTGAGTTTGAAAACATGATTTGGGGAAATATGATTTTCAAAACCTGGAGGTTGCTCAACATATACCTCTTCATTTATAAAACCATTTAAGAAAGCACTTTTAACATCCATTTGAAAAAGTTTGAAATCTTTATAACAAGCATATGCAAGTAGCATTCGAATAGCTTCTAATCTTGCGACAGGTGCATATGTCTCATCATAATCGATTCCTTCTTCTTGATTAAAACCTTGGGCTACAAGTCGAGCCTTATTTCTAGTAATGACTCCAGACTCATCTTTCTTGTTTCTAAAAACCCATTTTGTTCCAATAATAGTATAATTTTTGGGTCTAGGAACAAGTGTCCAAACATCATTTCTTTCAAATTGATTCAACTCTTCTTGCATAGCTAGAATCCAAGATTCATCAAGAAGTGCGTCATCAATATTTTTGGGTTCAATTTGAGATAGAAAAGCAGTATGATTACAAATATTTCTAAGAGATGATCGAGTACTTACACCTTGTGAAGGTTCTCCCAAAATTTGTTCCACTGGATGATCTTTCACAAATTTCCACTGTTTGGTTGCATCTTGTATTAAATTTTGATGATCTTTCCTGATGGCTCCATGTTGAACTTCCTCTATTGCTTTCTCTTTGTTGAGATTGAGACTTTCCGTGTTATTTATACCTTCTGTTTCTTCATCAATAGATTTCTTGGAGAGTGGAGAATTAGATTCATCAAATACTACATGCATAGATTCTTGTACAGTCAAAGTCTTTTTGTTGAATACTCTATAAGCTTTACTATTAGTAGAATACCCGAGAAAAATACCTTCATCAGATTTTGCATCAAACTTGCCTAAATTATCTCTGTCATTCAAAATAAAACATTTGTATCCAAATACATGAAAGTAACCAATGTTGGGCTTTTTCTCATTCCAAAGCTCATAGGGGGTTTTATCTAATTTAGACCTTAACATAACTCTATTTATAACATAACATGCAGTACTTACCGCTTCGGCCCAAAAATAACTAGGCAAGTTGTTCTCATTGAGCATTGTTCTTGCCATCTCTTGAAGAGATCTATTTTTCCTCTCTACTACCTCATTTTGTTGAGGAGTTCGAGGAGCAGAAAAATTATGAATAAAACCGTTTTCATCACAAAATGTTTCAATATTTTTATTAACAAACTCTTTTCCCCTATCACTTCGGATACTTGAAATAGTATAGCCCTTTTCATTTTGAATTCTCTTGCATAACTTGGTAAAGGCATTATGTGCCTCATCTTTATGAGCAAGAAAGATGACCCAAGTATATCTAGAGAAATCATCAACAATAACAAATGCATAATATTTTCCTCCTAGACTTGCAACTCTATTTGGTCCAAAAAGATCCATGTGTATCAGTTGCAATGGTCTAGTAGTGGAAATATGTTTCTTAGTTTTAAAAGAAGTTTTTGTTTGTTTACCAAATTGACATGCATCACAAATTTTGTCTTTAAGAAAATATGTTTTTGGTAAACCTCTCACAAGATCATTTTTTGAAAGTTTGGAAATAAGTTCCATGTTGGCATGACCTAATCTTCTATGCCATAACCAACTAGTTTCATTTTGAGCTGACAAGCAAATAGCATCTTGTGAAGTAATTTCTTCAAAATCAATTGTATAAACATTATTGTTTCTAAAAGCAATAAAACAAATATTACAATCATGATCATTCAAAATAATGCATTTATCCATTTTAAAAGTAACTGTAAATCCTTTATCACATAATTGACTTATGCTCAAAAGATTATGTTTTAAACCTTCAACAAGTAGAACATCTTCAATTATGAGAGAAGATTCATTACCAATTTTACCTATTCCCACGATCTTCCCTTTCGAGTTGTCTCCAAATGTCACGTGTCCTTCTTCTTTAGATCTAAGATCAAAGAACTTAGTCTTGTCTCCCGTCATGTGTCTTGAACATCCACTATCTAAAAATCACTTATTTTTGCTTGTGGATGACTTCATGCATACCTATAAAAACAATTAAAATGATTTTTCTTGGTACCCAAGTTCTTTGGGTCCTTTATTTATTAGTATTAGAAGAAACAAGATTTTTAGGTACCCATATGGCCCTAATAGTCATTGTATGATTTCTTCTAATAGGACAAGTATGATAATTATGACCATTTCTATTACAAAAATTACAAATAGCATGTGACATATATGAAAAACTTGAATGATTATAATAATATCCTTTTTTGACAAAATTATTTTTATGAAAAGAATTTTGAATATTAGTCTTTGAGGTAGAATGATTATCAAAGAAATTTTTATAAGGCTTGTATTTTTGTTTTGGCATATATCCCAAACCTGCCTTGTCAAAAACACATCTTTGACTACCAAGAAGTTTTTCAAAATTTCTTTTTCCATTCGTAAAGTTTTCAACAATATTTTCTAAATCGGTTTTCTTCTTATTCAATTCAAGATTTTCATCTTTCAAAATGATACTTTCTTTTCTTAAAATTTCAATTTCGTTTGTTAAAGAAGAATTTTTCTTTTTCAAAGCAGTATACTTGATACCCAATTTTTCAAATTCCTCATAAATCTCTTCTAAAACATTTTGCAATTCTTCATATGAAGGATTTTCAATATTATCAAGATTTGTTACCTCAATGTCATCTTTAGCCATAAGACAAAGATTTGCTGATTCTTCATTGCTTGCTTCACTATCTGAGCTACTTGAATCATCATCCCATGTAGCTTTCATTGCTTTCTTGCCCTTGTTTCGATCTTTCTTTAGCAGAGGACAATCTGGCTTGATATGACCAGGTTTATTGCATTTATAACAAATTAAAGTGTCGTTTTTACCTGAATCTTTCTTGGAAAACTTTTTGAAAGATTTCCTCGGAGGAGTTCTATTTTTCTTCAAGAACCTCTGAATTCTTCTTGTTATCATCGCAACTTCTTCATCTTTATCGTCATTTTCCTCATTTTCACCACTTTCACTTTCATGAGGAACAACTTTAAGTGCTAAGCTCTTCTTTGGCTTTCCTTCTTCTTCTCCTCTTTTCAATGTGTACTCATGGGTGATAAGTGACCCGATGAGTTCATTGACTTCGAGCTTCTTGAGGTCTCTAGCTTCAAAAATCGCTGTAACTTTTGATTCCCAACGTTTTGGTAAAGAGTTGAGAATTTTTCTTACTATCTCCACCTTGGAATAAACTTTGCCAAGAGCTGTCAAGCTGTTTATGATGTTAGTAAAACGAGTGTGCATACTAGAAATAGATTCATCATCATTCATCTTAAACATTTCATATTCATGAGTAAAAATATAAATTTTTGATTCCTTGACTTGTGAAGTTCCTTCATAAGTTACTTCCAATTTATCCCAAATTTCCTTTGTCGTAGCGCAATTCATTATTCTATTAAACTCATTTCCATTAAGAGCATTATATAATAAATTCATAGCAGTTAAATTTAAAGTATAAAGTCTATCGTCTTCACGATCAAACTCTTCTTCTTCCTTTTTGACCTTTACTCCACCAACCACTTTTGTTGGAATATAAGGTCCATTTACAATACATTTCCATATTTCTCTACCTTGAGCTTGAAGAAATATTCTCATTCTAACTTTCCAGAATGAGTAATTATCTCCACAAAAGAGTGGAGGCCGACTACTAGATTGACCTTCACCAAATGAAGCTGCAATGTTAGCCATAAGATCTTAACTCAAAAGATAGTTAATCTTATAATAGAGCTCTTAGCTCTGATACCAATTGTTGCCCAGATGACTAACACAAGAGGGGGGTGAATTAAGTTGTATTAAAAAAAATAACAATTATAAATCAAATATATAATATAAAATATAAACAAAATATGAAATAACAATAAATATAAAGAGTAAGGGTAAGAGAGAAGCAAACTCAGTATGTTAACGAGGTTCGGCCCCACTGCCTACGTCCTCGCCTCAAGCTACCCCTTGAAGATTCCCAAATTCACTATTCAACCTCCTTCAGGTGGAGATAGAAACTTATTACACCTTTGAACAACACCGCTACAAAGGATCCGTATAGAACACCCTCTACACTTGCAATCACCTTACACGTGGTGATTCAACTATTCTCCGTATAGAATACTTTCTACACACACAAGGGTTATACACACCCTTTTTCTGATACAAAAGCTGATAGTGGGTAGGTTATCAGAAAACACTCCTCAACGAGTGAAATAAGAACAATACAGCGCAAACTATATCTCTCAAAATGAACAAGGATTAAGGCTCAATGTTTAGAGAAGAGAGAATGAAAGCTTTGAATGAATGTTGTATACTCTTGGTGTTGTGAATGTGAAGCTCTCAAATGATCTATTTATAGGCATATGAGACTTCATATTCAAATTTAAAAAGATTCACATGTCAAAGACAACATCATTCACTTTTTCAAAAAATTCAAATAAAAGGTTATTCTTTTTCAATTGTCAAAGACAACATTATTCACTTTTTCAAAAAAATCAAACCTAATCTTTTACTTTTGGCATATGACAAAATGAGCACACTTTCATTTTCAAAAAATTCAAACCTAATCTTTTACTTTTTGTATAAGTCTAAAAAAGCATCAATCACTTTTAAAAAAATTCAAATAAAACATGCACATGTGAAAGATGACAATCAATCATCTTTAATATTTTCAAAGTTCAACCCTTTAATCAAGGCATGTACATGTAAAAGATGACAATCAATCATCTTTCAAAATTTTCAAATTTAATTTTCAAAAATATTCATGCACATGTGAAAAATGTATTTTAATGCTTTATGATAAAATATTAATTTTGAGCATTAATCCTAATTTCGAATTTTGAAGAGATTTACAACATTACTCTATAATTTTAATGTGAACTTGTTCCCTTCTTGCTCATGCTTGTTTCCTTGATGTGCTTGACTCCATTGTGTAGACAACTTGAGCTTGAGACTTCTTTATTCTTTGAATTCATTTGTTATCATCAAAATCCATATGTAAATATATAATTACACAAAACTTGAAATCTTGGGTTCAACAATCTATCTACAGGCTAGGTCTGGTCCGATCATCTTAATTAAGAATTTAATGTTAAATGACTCCACATATGATGAGAGAAGGTCCATATCAACATGAAAAAACGAGACAACCCCTATTTGGACACGACTTTAACCACATCACATTGAATGATTACATATTGGTTGAAATCTCATCTCTAACAGGGGGTGCTACGTTAAATGCGACATGATGCCGACCTCAAACGCAGGGCCAAAAATTGGTCTAGAGCCCCCAACAATGAGTGTTGCATTAAATGTGATTGGATGCCGTCCCCAAACACAAAGGCTCGATATGAGTCAAGACACCCGACAGAGGCTAGATCATTAAATGCGATGACATACCATCCAGCAGAAGAGCAGATACTACCAAGCACGAGAAGAATAGAGACTCACTGAACAAGAAAAGTATAAAAATCTCGGTATGGTTACAATTCTAGAGAGATCTACATTCATTGCTCTACTCTCTCTCTCTCTCTCTCACTTTAGCATAAAACTAATTTAGACATCAAATGTGCTTTTGGCACTCCAGGCTATCAAACTTTCTTGTCTCATGTGACCGGTGGACCAAGCCGGGTGCAAAACACATGCTTATCATGTATAACTTGCATTGAGGGGAGTTCTTAATATCCAAACCTGCAAACATAATCACAAGAGCACGAAACTTTGTCATAGTAGAAAAGATAAATTACATAAAAATCACTTCTAAGATCGTGAAGTCAACCCTCTTACATTTAATGCAAATCGGGAAGCATGGGGTGAACTAGAAGTTCAGAACTACAGGAAATATTATATTGTGTAATATTATGTGTAATTTTAAAATGATAAAATGATACTTGGATGATCCCTTAAATTTATCGCCAAAGTTACAGTTAGAATATTTAATTTTATTTTTTATATATATTTTTATTTTTTTTAAATGATTTTAAAAAAAAATACAATGTTATTAAAATTTCTTTGAAAAAAGTTTGGTTTTCAAAACGGCAAATCGTTTAAAGAAAGGTAACTTGTTGAAAGGCAAGTAAGCTCCTGGAGAACAGACCCCTTCGGCAGGATGAAGCTCTTGACACCACTCACCATCCTCGAATCTATACCCTCACCAATTGAACCAAAAATCCAAACTTCAAAGTATATCTGCAGCTTCTCTTTGCTTCCATTCGTTTAGTTTAAATCAGATTTGGATACACTTCCCTTGATGTTACTCACTCGTCGTTCTTGTGTTCTAGTCCTTGATTCGCTTATATATCAATCGTACACTTCGTATGCAGAAGGTTTTTGCCCTTTTAATGGATATGGATTATCTAGATCATTCATAGGGTACTTCATCAAATAATGATAACACCGGCCATTAAATCATTCAACTTGTCCCCCGACTGGTTCGCTTTTTGTTTGCAAAAATTCCTGAAAGAAAAGGCTTTGCGACCGGGCAAGCGAGTTCACGCACTGCTGTTGACTACTGGGATCGATACGAACCTGTTGTCTTTGAATTCAAAGCTTGTTGGGATGTATGCAAGTTGTGGGGACATGAGGTCGGCGAGGCTCGTGTTCGATAAAATTCAGAACCCAAATGTTTTCGCGTTTAATTGGATGGTATTGACTTCTGCATTTAGTGGGTACTATGAGGAGGCAGTTGGGTATTTTTGGTTGATGCAAGAACTAGGAAATGCTGGCAATAAGTTCACGTTTTCGATTGTGTTGAAAGCGTGTGTTGGTTTGATGGATGTTGAGAAAGGCAAAGAAGTTCATGCTGTGGCGAAGAAAATGGGTTTTGAAAACGATGTATCAGTGGCAAATGCTTTGGTTGATATGTATTCTAAATGTGAGAAAGTATGTTATGCTCGTCGACTATTTGATAGAATGGTCAATAGAGATGTTGCTTCTTGGACATCGATGATATGTGGGTACTGTGGCATAGGGAAGATTGACCAAGCGCTCGAGTTGTTTGAGCGGATGAAGTTGGAGGGATTGGAACCGAATGATTTCACTTGGAATGCAATGATAGCTGGTTATGCTCGGTCCGGAGATACCAAAGGAGCGTTCGCACTTTTTTCTAGGATGACTAGAGAAGGGTCAGTTCCTGATTTGGTTACTTGGAATGCATTGATTTCTGGTTTTGTTCAGAGCCAGCAAGGTGGTGAAGCATTCAAATTGTTCAGGTACATGGTTGTTTTGGGGATTAAACCCAATCATGTGACTGTCACAGGACTTCTCCCTGCATGTGGATTTACAGGTTCAACTCAAAGGGGGAGAGAAATTCATGGGTTGATCTACAGGATGGGGCTTGATATTAATATCTTTGTTGCTACTTCTCTTGTTGACATGTACTCCAAATGTGGTCTTGTGAAGAATGCTCAAAATGTCTTTCACAGGATTCCTGACAAGAATATCTTGTCATGGAATGCCATGATTGGGTGCTATGGGAAACATGGAATGGTTGATTTGTCAATACATTTAATTGAGAGGATGCAAGAAGAAGGAATGCGGCCAAATGAAGTGACTTTTGTTTGCATTCTTTCTGCATGCAGCCACAGTGGATTAGTCGATGAAGGCTTGAAGATATTTAGGTCTATGAAAGAGAGTTTCGGGGTCAAGATTGGCAAAGAACATTATGCTTGTGTTGTTGATCTTCTGTGCCGTTCAGGAAGGATGGAAGAAGCATATGAGTTGGTTAAGGAGATGCCTATACTAGTCCCTGAGTCGATTATTGGAGCTTTCTTCAATGGTTGTAAAATCCACGGAAGAAGAGATCTAGCTAAAATGATGGCTGAGGATATTCTGAGGATGGACTTGAAGAAACCTGGAGGTTATGTGACATTGTCAAATATTTACGCTGCTGATGGAGATTGGGAGGAGGTGGAGCATGTAAGGAAGATGATGAAGAAAAAGAACATTCTTAAGAAGCCTGGATTTAGTTGGGTAGAAAGGATGAATGATTTTGTTGAGAGGAAAAAGAAAGTGACAAAGTGAAAATGGAAGCGGGTGTGTGTTCTAGCGAAGTCTGTTCTTAGTTATTTCAGTTTAGATTTTGTATAGGACATGCTTCAGAATTATTTAATTTATAAAAGTGTACGAAATTTGGAATGGGTGAAATATTGAAACGTCAAAATCTTCTAATGTGGGGAATTAATTTAAAATATTTACTGTTGATAACTGCTTTCACACCATTGTCTTCTATGCCTTGAGCAGAGAAGGGGCAGTCATTTCACTCTATGCAATTAGCAATGGGAAAATAGGTATTGGCCTTACTTTTTTTTTTTTTGTCCCAATAATCAATAATCTTTGACAAAGATGGAAGCATGTATGAGTTAATTTAATACCGTTTGCTGCTTCGATGATCTTCTGAATTTTATTTTTCTCTTACATGCAGAAAAGGTCAAAGAGAAAATAAAAAGATGGAGATTCTAAAGAGTGGAATGCTATTGGTTTGGGGGTTGAATAATGAGGTCAGTAGTTCCTAGCTTTTATTCGGGGGCTGGCATGTGTTCTCTTTACATAATTTGGCTTTATCTTTCCCTTAAACAACTTTTCCACCCATCTACACTTCGAATATGATTTTTTTGGGATAAACATAATAAGGAGTTCAGCTAAGAAGAAAGAAACTTTGCAATGTGTAATTCCAATTTAAATTAAAGTCAAATTGGAACCGAATTGCTGAGTTACATAATGCGTTTTTTAACATCTGTCCTTTTTTTTTTTTTTTATCTTTTCTTTTCTTTTCCGGCAAGATTGGGTAACATCTGTCAATACCACAAAACAGGATGTATTCATTTCTTTTTAGATCAAACCTCTGTACAGAAGACTTCAGTCCTAATTCAACAAGGAAAATGACAGGGTTACAACTCTCTTACTACTCAATTACTATTCTTTTTGTATTTGATTTTTTTTAATTTTTTATATTACTTAATTATTAAGGTAGTGACTATTAATAAAATTATATATATATATTTTAATTTTTTCTTAATGATTAAGGATATTAAAAAAATACTTAAAAAAATGATAAAAAAATAAAAAAAAAAAACTCCAAATTCTTTATAAGAGTAACCCTATCACTACCCAAAGCACAGTTTTTTATTTTATTTTTATAATACTACCCAAAGTAAAGTTGAGAAGCTATTTCTAGCTACCAGTTTTCCCAGAAAGTATAACTTGTGATGTTTTGTATATGCTAAACTCTTAAGAAGACACTTCAAGAGCCATATAATTCAATCTGTTTTCTCAAGGAAAATCATGGCCACTTCTTCAAATATCTACTTCTCTAGACGAAAAGATCATTCATTAAAAAGAAAAAACATTTTAGCATAGTGAGGTTGCAAAGACGTGGGCATAAGATTAGGTATAGATTTGTTAGTGTAACGTAAATTTATTTGAATTTGAAGAACAAATATATTATGTACCATTAGAATGAATTTTGAAAAATCTTTAAATAGAAGAGCAAATATAACTTGGGCATGCATAGAGCTTAGCCATTATGCACCTCACTTTTTTTGTGACTCAAAAGATGCATGAAAAAGTTGAAAATTAAATAAAATATTTTTATAATATTATTATTATTTTGAGATTTGAAAAAGTTAAATTATTTATTATATTTTGTATTAGAATTTGAGAAAATTGTAATGATAAAATAAGATGAGATAAAATGCTTTCTGAATCCAAACGGGTCTAAAACTCCAATCTTGTAAAGAGATATTGAGGATTTTAAAAAAAGTTAAAAAGAGTCAGTTATACGACTTTCTTGCATTCCATTTTGGATACAACGCTATCAACCATTTAACCCCATTTTGGAAAGGAACGGACACCCAAACCTGCCAAGGGATTACTACTAACAATGATATTTCTTTTTGTAACTAATGAATTGACTGCAAACCAAACATATGGAAAGAATGCAATCATGCTAGCTTAAGAAACATTTATTCTCAATTATCATCTCCAAACTCTCGAAAAGAAGCTAGGCATCACCCCTTCTCTCTAAAAACATTTTTCCTCCCCTATAAAGCAAAAGATGCAATCCTCATTTTTCAACTGGAGGTGCTTCTTTCCCATCCTCACCTTTGAATTCTCTATAAGTTTACGAAAAATATTATTCATCAACCTTTTAACTATTCACTTATCGAGACTGTTTGTTTTATTTTTTTTTTTTTGGCGATCTCCTTCTTAACAAAGTCAATCAACGCCTACACAAACCATTGATTTATTCTCCTTATAATCTTTATTTTTCTTTGAAGTATCATATGCAATATAATGAAGTTTTTGTTTAGAGTATTCTAATATTCCTCCTCATATACCTCTAATTTTATTTAAAAAAATGATAATTACAATTGTGAGTGTTTAAGCATCACACAAGCATTTTAAAAGAAATAAATAAAGACGAAACTTATATATAAAAAAAAAGAGTTTTATTACGTATAAACAAAATTGTATAACGACCTGCATGTCAATGTTGTTGTCTTTATATTTAAAATTTAAATTGGTATTAATTTTTTAAAGTCTGATTTTTTGACCAATTATATTGGATGAATGTGCGTATTGGTGTGCATAATCATTTACAACTAGATTTTTTCAAAAATAAATTAAATTTTTTAACAATAAATTTAATTATTTTTCAAAACAATTATACAGTATTTGGATAATCTACGACTTTACGTACCCTAGCAGCAAATATTTCAAAAAGAAACCCAATCCTCGTGACTCAAGTTATTGCTCTACTCTGCTTGCCTCAAAGTATTGGGTTTCAGTTCCGGAGACAAAATTTTCAACTTGAAAGTTTTACCTCCGACTTGGAGTTTAAACTTTAACCTTAACTACAACTCCTGGAGGGCCTAGACATAGGGCAAGCTCACTTTGGAACCTCTTTGATTGACCAAAATGCCCTTGTTCTTTCAATTTTCTTGGACCCATATGTCCATATCTCCGTTCACACAACACTTTTGAGTCACAGAGTACAGAGCCAATCGACAAATATCTCTTGAGCGAGCTCTCTCTCTCTCTTCCGTCCTCCGTTTCATTTTTCAATTTTTTTGGGGGGGGCCAACGTGTTGTTCCCTCGTATGCTAATCCATCTATTCGAATCTCACTATTTCTTGATCTGGGTATCCAATATTTCAACCTCAGAACATAGTTTTTGCCATCGAAAATCCTTTATTTTTCTCAGCTTTCCCTTTGCAAATCTGCTGGCAGAGAAAAACCCATCTGGGTCTTGCTCTCTCTTTTAAGTTATACGGTTGCTTTAACAGATTCAAAGTAATGGGTTTCGCGTTGAAGATGCAAATAAGCTATTTTTCATATCTGGTTAGTATCTTTTTCTCCCTCGTCTCTATCTATTGATTCTTTATTGTTCCATATATTGTTTTTATTCTTGGTGTTCTGAGCTTTGAAAGTTGCAACTCGTTGCATTCTATTTCATTTTTTTAGTTCTCTCCAGTTTATACTTTGTTTCAGATCTTGGTTTTCTGTTTTTGGAGATTTTGCTTTGTTATAAAACCTTAATTCTGATTCTTTGATCTTGAAGATGTCATAATTTCGTGTAATCATTCTAACTTTGGCGTTAATCGAGGCTTTGTGCGGATGTTCCTTATGTAAAGAGTTTAGTTTCACAATTTCTATCTTGGTGCACTTTGATGTGTTAAAGTCAAAGACATGAAATCTTTCTATCTGTGGATATAGCAGAAGTTTGATTATTTTGTTCACTTCTAATTGGCATCTGTAGAAAGCAAATCTTCTGTATCCTGTGGCTGGATTTTTTAAAATAAAAATATAGACGAGTTGAAAGTGATTAACAATATTGAATTTTTATCATTTCTGACCATAGAGAGAAAAAGCCTCTCCTGTAAGTACGAAGCACGCTGTTTAGGTTAGCCAAGCTCATCTTTTTGTGGATCACAGGAACAACTGCAAACGATGGTTTAAAAACTGGTTTCCAATTTTTTCTATTGGAAACCAAAACGAGAGCAAAGGATTTTTTAATCAGATGCTATCTTTAGATGGTTAATTCGTATGCACTTCTAAGATGTTGAGAGGTGATGCCTCTGCCTCTTCTTCGTCTGTACGATTCCTATCATTTCCTTTGCAATCTCTGGCTAAGTAGACATGGCCAAAGAACTGAAGAATTTCTATCCTCTACAGTCATCCATCATTAGAATCTCAACCACTTCCCTAGTACAATGTGTGCTGCAACTAGCTGTTACTAGTAAGGGCACATTATCCAGCCGTTTCATGTTGCAACTAGTTGTCTCATGTTACCTTGCTGCCCATCTACAAACGGATACGGTGTTCCATGAATTCGTAACCTAAGGCTTTGTTTGGTTACACAGATGAGATGAGATGAAAGTTTAATAAAATATTATCAAAATATAAATTTTTAATATTATTTTTTTTTTTTGAGATTTGAAAAGGTTGAATTGTTTATTGTATTTTGTTTGGAAGTTTGGGAAAGTTGTAATGATTAGATGATATTTCAAAAACCAGCCCTAAGCTTCTGCCCTAGTCTTATGAGGCGAGGAGGTGCTTGGGCTCAAAGATTCAGCGCCATGGTTTTGTAACATCACCCTTTAACCCTTGGATTGCTAAAGATAGTACTCCTTTATGCATGTGGAAACTGATTTATTGCAAATGCCTTGAAAGACAATATGTATTTATTTTGACGATGTCTAACTATATTAGTTATCAAAAAAACAAAAAAGATGTCTGACTGTATTGCTTTTTTCTAGATATGAGGTGGCTGAATGTACCACAAGTCTGTTTTTATTGGGAAATAGTGTGTGATGGAAATATAAGAATTTTATTTTTTATTTTTTTCCATTTGAGGGAAATCAAACTTCCTACTTGCCTTCATCCAATGGAGACCTTCCAAGTCTATTAAATTAACCTTGCATTACTTATCAAGAAACAAGTAGTTTCACTTTTCATCCTTGAGTTCTTATTTCCCTCCACGCTTTATATAGGTTTCACACAACTTTATTCATCCTCATAACAGCAATTGAAAACTTTTAACTTAGGATGAATAATAATTGTATTCACTGCTATTCATACTAAGTTAACAATTGATGCTTATAAATAAATACATTTGATAAGGATAGAAGACTTCCCGTAACAGACTCTTGGGTATCTAGAAGACAACTCTATTCATCCTAATAGCAACCTGGTAAGACATAACTACCAATGAGTGATGCTAGTGTGCTGCCCAGCTTTGATTGCTGGGCGTGCCCACTAGTACAAATTCCACATTTTATTTTTTTGTTCTTTTTCTTTTTTTCATCTTTTAAACATCTTTAAATATTTATAAAAAAATAAAAAAATACACTAATACACTAATAGTCACTTCCTTAACCATTAAGCAAATTTAAAAAAAAAAAATTTAAATTCATGAGCGGTCAAAATGAGAGGGCAAACTCATGGGGCATACTAGCATTTTCCACCTACTAATATCAACTAAACTCATAGTTTTTAAATAGGAATCTGTAGTTAGTAATGTTGTATTTGGAGTCTTTATTTTTTATTTTTTATGAGTAATAAACTTTATTGATCGAATGCAACTAGGCAAAGCCCATGTACAGAGGAAATATACAAAAGAGACACCTAATTTCACTCTAGCAAGCTGAAAATAAAGCAAAAACTCATGAACATTTCCTCCCTTTAGTACAATAGCAGAAAACAATTGGACCCAAGAAAATATTAAAAAGTTCCAGATTTCCCCCTTGTTGTTGACTCAACAACATTCTCTCCTTGTTGTTGAAGCATCTCTCATTTCTTTCCATCCAAAGGCACCACAGTAAGCACAAAGGAATCATCCTCCACATCACAGCTAGCTGTGAGCTTTGATGATACCTCTTCCAAAATGCTAAAAGATCCACCACTCTTTTGGGCATGACCCAATTCAACCCAGCCCTACTTATAATGCCATCCCAAAGCTCCCTCGCCACTTCGCAATGCAGAAAAATATGATCTGTTGTTTCACCATTCTCCTTACACAGGTAGCACCGCTCCAACACAATCATCCCTCTTTTCCTTAAATTGTAAGCTGTCAAAATCTTACCTAAAGCTGCAGTCCAGGAAAAAAATGCAACTTTAGGTGGCACCGGAACTCTCCATCTACTCTTCCAAGGGAACATAATAGACTGGTGGTCTTGCAACACCTTGTAAAAGGATTTTACAGAAAATTTTTTGTTCCCCGAGTGTTTCCATAGCATTCTATCTCTCCCATTTCCTCCTATCTTCGTGGAGTAAAGAAAACTGTAAAAACCTACTAACTCCTCCACTTCCTAATCCTGTACATTTCTGGAAGAAGACAGATTCCAATGCACTATGCCATTAGCTCGACACAGCACATCTGAAACTGCAACCTGTTGATTTTCGGCTAATCTGATAACTCTTGGAAATGCAGAAAATAGAGCTCTCTCTCCACTCCATTCGTCAAAAACCAGAAGCTGATTCTTGAGCGGAGGCTGATTCTTGGGCCCTCGCCAACCTCAAAATTGGAATGTGTTGCAAACACTTTCCACCCCTTTCTAAGAAACTTCCAAAGACTCACTCTATAATTCCCCCTACCCTCCTTAGAACTCCAACCCCCCCAATCACATCCATACTTCCCCTCCACTACCATTCTCCACAATGAATCCTCTTCTGATTGAAATCTCCACAACCACTTTCCTAATAAAGCTTTATTGAAAGTAATCAAATTACGCACCCCCAAGCCTCCCATCTCCTTTGGACTGCACACTTTTGGCCAACCCACAAGATGAAATTTGTGTTCCTCACCCAAACCACCCCACAAGAACACTCTAAAATGTTTTTCAATCCGATTAGCCACCCCGCTGGTAAAGGAAAAAGAGAGAGATAGTAAGTAGGGAGATTGGAGAGGGTACTTTTGATAAGAGTTACTCTCCCACCTTTTGAAAGGTAAAGCTGCTTCCATCCCGACAATCTTTTTTCAACCTTCTCTACAACCCCATCCCAAATGGATTTTGCTTTAAAAGAGGCCCCCAAAGGAAGTCCAAGGTAACACCTAGGAAGAGCAGCCACTTTACAACACAACAAATCAGCTAGATGGTCTATATTCTCCACCTCCCCCATCGGGACCAATTCCGACTTTCCCAAGTTTACCTTGAGACCCGAAACCGCCTCAAAACACAGGAGTACAGCCCTTCATCAAACCACTGGAGTCTTGTTAGCAATGTCTTCAATGTTTTTACTTATTAAATCTACATAGCTAATAAAAAACCCTAATCCAGGATTACTAACAGACTCCTAACACAACAACTAATAATAACGTAAGATAATGTAAACAATTGCACTGTAACATTTCTTCTCCCTCATGGAGCACCTTGTTCCCAAGATTGAAATCTACAGATTTATTTTTATGTATTTCTAATTCCCTTCTTTAGCACAGACAAAAAATATCCGAAATTGCAGAACTTCAATTTGAATTTCTTGACTGCTACCTTTTCAATTGAGACAACAGTCCTTCCAACTGATTTCGTCTCTCACATACAGGGCAATTGATGGCAGGAGTCTTTGGCTCTGGCTCCTCCTCTTTAACTTCCTTTGTCTTCTCTTTTACTTTCTCTTCTGTCTTTTCTTTCTCACTCTCTAACCCTCTGGCAACCTTACTTTCAATCTTCCCTTCATCCTTATCCCTCTTTGATGGGGGTCACATCAGGTGTTTCCTCTGTGAACGTGCCTGGATGCTCGAGGAATTGTTTGTTACAACAATCCCAATTTGTTGGATCCTTTCTGCATTGAAGCATTGAAAACCCAGCTTAATGTTTGCCAGAGTGAACGAGTGATTCCGCCCTTGATTGCCTCTACCCGCATGGGTGATTGGTAGCTTCCTCGATTTTTCTATTGATTTCCTCAATTGTATAGATCAATTTCGTAAACCATCATTTATTATTGGCCAGCTCAATTCCTCATGCCCAGGCCTTAATACCAAGTGACAGGAGCATGAGAAAAATATAAGGATTGTTGATTTCATTTGAGGGAAATCAAACCTCCAATAAGTTAACAATTTACTGTTAACAAGAAATTTCCCTTATCATCCATGAGTTATTTTTCCAGACAACTTATATAGGCTTCGAGTACCAGAGATTAAAGAAAAACGTTGTGATTAATAGACTACTTCTAAAAACTTCTGAAGATAACTTTTTCATCTTACTAGCAACATGGTAAGAAATAATTACTAAAATCTACTCACCAGATCCTTAATAAAGTCCTAATCCAACATCAATAACAGAAGCTCCTGACCAAGTACAACTATTAATAACTTAATAGACTGTGAAGCCAGTACAACTGTAATGTAGTGTCTATGCCAGTTGCTATTTAGTCCGTTGTGGTATCACTGGAATCTGCTATTATATTGATTCATTTAGACTACGTAATAACTTAGATTATATTGACTCCTCTATATTTGTTTTATGTCTAGCAGAAATCTTCTTTATTTGTATGAGTTATTCTGTTGTGGAGCTTTGAGACTATGGGTAGGGGTAGAGGAAAGGGGAAGAAGTTAACTGCTACCAATCATGACGATCCTGGAAGTGGTGAGGAAGAGAAAATTCCCACACAGAAAAGAAGAGGGCGACCACAGAAACCGCTGAAGGATGAAATTGATGAAGAAGAAATTGAAAAGGTAGAAGAGGAAGACAGTGAGAATGCAAAATCTGGTATTCCCAGGAAAGAGCTGAAGAGTCCTATTACAGAAAATGGAAAGAAGAGAAAGCGAAACTCACAGGTAAAAGAGAAACCAGATTCTGTAGAGGAGGAGGAAAATTGTAATGGCAACCGATTAAGCACTGATGATTCGACCAAGTCTAATGGATTTCGGCATAATGGAAGCAGACGAAAAAGCAAGCCTCGTCGTGCTGCCGAAGCAGGTGTTGAGTGCAAGTGAGATTATGGCTTTGCCTTTTTATCCCAACGGTTCTCCCATTTCACCATACTGGATTGCGCGTAGGAAGTGTGACCTAGAGAACCTCGAGTTTCATAATGCTTTGATTTTTGTTCCTTATCCATTTAGGCAGTTCTTTATCATCCGTTTTTAATTTAAATTGTGAGATTTGGAATTTATTCTACTGATTGTAATTCCCCATAATGCTATTATATTTTTATGCACGGTTGCATTTGTTTTTGTATCATATAAATATGCATAGCATGCTTAATCTGTTTCCATTTTCTTTTACCATTCTTTAAAATGATATTTACTTTGGCTACATCCAGTAAAATAAGCAGATCTCCACCCCTTTCTTCTCAAAATCCTTTAGCAAATGCACCTAGGTTGGCTGGAGAGAGTTTATGGCATGTCACAGATGATTGTGGGCTTATTCTTCTTGATCAGTTGCTGGGGGTTGTGATAAAGTATTTTGGTAACTTAAGTTTCTCAGTAACATGTGTTCTGAAGTATGTAGTTGGAGATCAAAAGAAAAATTGGCGGATAATCTCCATGCTAAGCACTTGTGTAGCATGGGAGAGGAGATGGGGGACATATATGTTGATGATCAACATTCAACCATGTTTGATTACCTTATTTCAATTTGGATACTTGGGACTAGCATTGGATTTTATATTTAATTGTATAGATTTAAAAAAAATAAAAATAAAGAATGTTGAAATTAGTATTTTTTTTAAATATTATCCAAAATTTTAGATTGTCCTAGAAATAGGGATGTCAAATCATGTTAATGGATCGTATCAAAATATGTATATTATACTAAATAGATCAATCTTAACTCGACTCGTTAAGCTTATAATATCAAAATCTCAAATTCTAACACGAACCATTAACATAACGAGTCGTGTCGTGTCAACCCGTTTTGATTCATTAGTAAATATTACGAAATAGGTTAACACGATACAATACGATCAATTTCAAATTATTTATGTAAATGAGTTGAATATATCCGAAATTAACCCTTTAGTCTGATTAAATTTAGCAAAATTTTATATAAATGTTAAAATCACAATATCTACAAAAATTATAAAACTAATTACAAGTCTAAAATTACAATCTAGATAATAAAAATATCGAAATTGAAATTCTAACAATTTTACTTTTAGGTATAAGGGTATAATTATAATTTTAACTTTCTTAACGTGTCATAATGGGTTATAACGTGTCAAAATGGGTTGACTTATTATCAACCCGTTAAGTAATCGTATCTTAACAGGTCAACCTATTTTGACCTGAACCAGTTAAGACCAAATCCTAATCCGCTATTATCGTGTCGTGTTCGTGTTGAGTTAACGGGTCATATAACATATTGTCACCCCTACCTAGAAGCTTTCTAAATAGAGAAATTATATTTGTAATTTTTTGGTATGTAAATCTTACACTCAATTTAAAAAAGTGAATAAATCAAAGATTCAAAAAATAAATTATTTTTTTAATAATAAATTTCATTTCTTTTCAATTGAAAAGTGCTGAGAGACACTTTAAAATTATATATATATATATATATATCTAATATTACTCTTCTAAATATTATTGAGTGTTGACTCGGCACGAGTGTTACAACCTTTCGAACAAGTCAAGATCTCAACTATCAACTTTCACAAAATTAATATTTGAATTTGAAAAAATTTACCATTAGGTACTCCAATCAAGTGACTAGGTACTCCCGTTATGAAATTAAAAGGATTGCCAAGTGACATTCGTATGCCACGTGTCAACTTTCAATTGGCTGAAATGAATATTGATTTCACGTGTCAGTGAATCAAAGACTGATACATGGCCTTCCGTTAGTTTTCTAATTGCAAAATTCTTGAAGTTCAAACATCAATTTCGCCAAAGTTAAGAACTGGGGGCTTGCAATTTTGTGAAGTCTATAAAAATAGTATTAGATCAAGAAATGAAATATTATACAAGAAATTGGTCTATAGGAAATTTGAAATGAGGTTTCAAGAGAAACTTTTTTAGACCTATTTTATTCAAATAAGAAAAAAGATAAAAATTATTAATTATTTTTCAGAGATTAAAACTATTTGATATTTGAGTTCAAAACTTTTATCAAAAATAAATTTATAAGTTTTTTCAATTGCCAAACGTATCGATCATCGAATCCGTATCTTCTAATTTATTTAGGTGTAAAATCTTTTTATTATTATTTATTTATTTATCTTTGCACTTGTTTTTGGAGGTCAACGTGTGTACGTAATGTGTATTACTTCTGAAACTACAATATACAATGGCCAATATCCTGCCATCATACTCTACGGGGGTCACTCCTGTTTTAACAGTCTATTGAGATGATTGGTAAATGGTAATCTTCATTTCAGGGAGTTGGTGTTGGTATTATTTATGTTAGGATCGGATGGGGTTTCATGTGGACGTGTTTGCTAGGAGAGTTTGAACCACAATTCCTGTTCCTCATCTTTTGGGTAACCAAGCATCCTACGAAACTAACCAACAACCAACTCCCTCAAAAATAGGACAAGAAAGATTCAACAATTGAAGTATATAAATTATTTATTATCACATCCATAAGATCAAACAAATCACAATCATCTTCAATGGTTCTATTTTTTGCGTCCGACTGAAATTCAACATGAGAAACCAAGTCATCAAGGTTTAGTCACAACTATTTTGCTTTCATAAATTATTCTTTATTTGTGATTTGATGATGTTGTTGATCTCACTACTTTCAGAATAATACTTGATGAATTGAGTGACTAGGAGACGTTAATGTTAACGTGAATTTGTTTGATCATTTGTTAATGATGACGTTATAGGGTCATTTTAAAGGTTGCTCTAGTTGTGGCCTTGGTTTCCTATTGTTAGCTAGGTTGTCCTTTTAAGCATACCATCATGTTTTCCAGAAATGAACCATATGATACCAAGATTTTTCTTAGAAAAATAAACATTTATAACCACAAATCATTAACTTCAAGCCTTGGTTAATAGTGTTATAGGGTCATTTTAGAGCTTGCTCTGGCTGTGGTCAGGGTTTCCTTCTGTTAGTCTGTCATTTTAAGCATACCATCATGTTTTTCAGCAAATGGTTAGGCATTTCCTGAAGATCATACCAAGATTTTTCTTAAAAAAAAAATAAACATTTATAATCACAAATCATTAACTTCAAGCCTTGGTTAATAATGTTATACGGTCATTTTAGAGCTTGCTCTGGCTGTGGCCTTGGTTTCTTGCTGTTAGTTGGTCCTTTTAAGCACATCATCATGTTTTTCAGCTTATGGTCAAGCATTTCCTGAAGATCATACCAAGATTTCTCTTAAAAAGAAAAAAACATTTATAACCACAAATCATTAACTTCAAGCCTTGGTTAATAAATTTATGCTCACACTTTTCTTAATAACCACAAACATTTTATACTTTTGCTCTTAAAAAAATTCCTTTGTATATGATTTCTTTCATATACAAGGTATTATCTTTATTTCAAAGATGCTGGATCTTCATAGATAATTCAAACACTGAACTTACAATGGATTCCGACATGGAACATTCAGATAATGAGTATAATGAGGTGGGGATTGATAATGAGCAAGGACATGATGAAACCATTGAAGAACTTAAGATTGTAATGACATTTTCATCTGTAGAAAAAGTTTGGTCTTACTATATGAAGTATGCTAAACAGAAGGAATTTCGGGTGTGTAAAAGGAATTCTAAATAGGTAGACGATGTGAATGTCAGATGGTTTACCTTGGTATGTGCGTGACAAGGCATATCAAGAGTAAGGTTGCCAATCTTCTCAAGTCAAGACAAATAGAAAAAATAGGGTGTATGGTTATGATTGATGCGACACTAAATGATGAATGTGGATATACCATGTTTAAAGTAAACTTGGTTCACACACGTTTGTAGTCTGGGAAAGGCAAAACATTTCAGATGCTTTAAGAAGGTGGATGCTCGTGTGGCTAAAAGGCTTAAAATAAATGACGAGGTATAAATATGAATGTCAAAAAATTTCAAAGTTGTGGTTGTTGAGGCAGGGGTTACAAAAATGTACCATTAGGGGAGAATGAGTGTTGAAACTACATTAACAAAGCATGAAAACTTTGCCTCAAGGTTAGAGGTGCTAAAGCTCTATGTAACTATTTCCGAGATATGCAAAATAAAAATCCAAATTTTTACTATCAGATAGACGTGGAAAATGAGTTGTGGTTAAAGAATGAGTTTTGAGTAGTAGCTCAAAGTAGAGCTGTGTATGAATCATTCAGAAATGTGATTACATTTGACACAACATACTTGACTAATGTGTGTAAGATGCCTTTTGCACCATTTGTGGGTGTGAACTACCATGGTCAGTCAATCCTATTTGGGTGCGAATTGATATCCAATGAGAACATACATACCTTTGAGTGGTTATTTGAGTTATGGTTTAAGTATATGAATGAATAATCACCAAATGCAATTATCACAGATCAAGATAAGGCAATGCAAATTGAAATTTTGAGGGTGTTTCCAACGTCTAGTCATCGCTTATACTTGTCGAATATAATGAAAAAGCTTCCTAAGAAATTTGGATCACATTCTCGATATGAGGAGATCAAAAGTACTCTACAGAAATGTGCGTATGACTCTTTAAGTGAGCATGAATTCGAAGAACATTTGTGCGATTTGCTTGATACCTATGATTTGCATGAGAATGCATGGTTGGGATCATTGCATAGTGATTAGCATTTTTGGCTGCCAGCCTATATTAGAGACATTTTGGACATGAATGTCAAATACACAATGGTGTGAAGGCATGGATACATTTTTCGATGACTACGTTAGCTCTAAGATAACTCTAAAATAATTTGTTGATTAGCACGATTCAGCCCTTGGGAGGAAAGTAGAGAATCAAGCAATGACTGAATTCAATTCATTTAACACTAAGATTCCATGCATCAATCACTATCATCTGGAGAAGTAGTTTCGAAAAGCATACAATTGCTAAATTCAAAGAAGTACAAAAGGAATTGTGAGGATTTCTATATTTGACCACCTCGTTATTGGGATGCAAGGGTGGTAGATATACGTTTGTAGTTGCCGATGATGTTCAAGTGCATGATGACTTATTAAAACATGAAAACTACACTGTCAAAGTTGATGAGATCCCCTTGATGTTAATTTAGTTGCAAATTGTTTGAGTTTTAGGGCATACTATGCAAACACACTATTTGTATCTTGACTTAGTTACGAACTCTAAGGCAAGAGTACGGTACTATCAAAATACATCTTGGATTGGTGGAGGAAGGTTGTAAAGCGAAAATACACCTTCGTCAAAACTAGTTATGACATGAGTAGCAACCACGATGCCCAAAGGTACAATAGGATACAAAATTACTTCTATGAACAGTGTTTGAATGCTTCAAAGGCCGAGAGCAGCTGTGTAAAATTGATTAGCAAACTAGAGTAATTAAAGTTAGAGTACCTTGGCGTTGCTAATCAGGATACTAGCAATACAGTTGATCCAACTACTTCCATGGAGGTTATGACAATTAAAGTTCTTAGTCTATTAGTAGTTTGAAGTAAGGGAAATCCAATGCTTAGGATAAAAGTGCACCCCGTTGAAAAGACCCATAAAAAACTTAGAAACCTAGTACGAGAAGGAGATTGCACTGCGGTGAAGTTGAGGTTCATTTTTAATAATTTTACATAGTACAATTGACTAACAAAATATTATATTTCTTATAACGATATATTATTATATTTCTTCCAATACATAGCAAAGTAGTCACTTATCAAATGAATGCAATGTGAGCGGCACACAACATAAGGCTCCTCAAACCCATGCACTTATCCTTGTTTAACATTGTTACATTTTGTATGTTTAGAACTACAAAAAAATATAATATTGATTAATGCCTGGGTTAAATGGCTATAGGATCAACAAAGTGAAGTTTAGACACGAGCCGACTTTTTTTTTCAACTCCCTCGACTGCTCCTCCCTCGAAGGTAATTTGCAAACTACATTACGTTATAACATATCTTAAAAACATTAGTTCTTTTAACCTTTTTTTTATGCCACAATATACACCTGGCCAAGTATACACTATGGATTATTTTGGTATTAGACCGATTGCTTCTCCCTCACAAGTTATCCAAGCTACATTACGGTATAACATATCTTTAAAGTGTTGGTTCTTTTAACCATTTTTTATGCCCTTCCAGTGCTTTGAATTTTGAGTTGATTATTACTATTTTTTGTTCCTTCAAGCGAAGCCTTCTTGATTGCATCACTTGGACCAGGATAAGGATGTACACGTTCATTTATAAATGACGCAGTTTTGGTGGAGCAGGAAATTTTTTGGTGGATATTAAAAAGTACTTATTGGAGATGACTATTTTTTGGTGAAGTATTATTGGTGGAGCAGGAAATTTTTTGGTGGATATTAAAAAGTACTTATTGGAGATGACTATTTTTTGGTGAAGTATTATTGGTGGAGATGTCTATTGTTTGGTGGGGTATTATTGGTGGAGATGTCTATTATTTTGGTTGAAGATGAATATGTTTTATTGGAGATGACTATTTTTTGGTGTAGTGGTATCGGTGGAGATGTCTATGATTTATGGTTTCGATGAGGTTGAGATGAGTATGCATTTTTGGTGAAGTATTTTGTCTCCATAAACATGTAATGCTATTGTGAATTCCAAACATCTATGATAAGAGGTTTCAATGCTTTATTGATAAAGTTTGATCTCTTTTTTGTAATGAAAATGGTTTTCATTCTAGAGCAACGTGTTTGGCATGGCATCGATCTTGGCCCCAATTTGAAGCCAACTTGTTTGGCATCCTCTTGCTTTTTGTTCTCAGTTCTTTGGTAGGTGTTTTTTGGCATCCAATAGCAACATCAAAGTCATCAAAATACAAGCTGCCAAGTTGCTCCCTTAATGCACCTTTTTTTTTGGAGACAACCTGCCGAGCTGCCAAGCATTGGCAACCAGACGCTTTTATTTAGCTTTACAATATTCCCCTCAGTTCAATGATCAATGGCTAGACTTCTACTCGACTTTCCTTATGATACTTACCATTTAGTATGGCATAAACAATATTTTTATCAGTGGAAATAAACATTAAACAGCCGGTCAAGTATAGGTTTTGTGTTTGGCTTGTTCTACTCTATGTATCATAGCAAATTATACACTCTGTATCTAAAATCTCAACGAGTACAGACTCAAACTGACACAAGCATCACCAACCTACACCATGTCCACATTCCTTCTCCCGAAAGAACAAGGCTATGATTTATTGAGTTAGGTGACATGGTTCCACCAAACCTTCATGCCATGCATCTCTATGCATTTATCTGTAGGAAGCTACCACAACAATTGGGGATAGATTTCTAATATACTCTCAAGTGACATGAGAGTAAAATTAAAAAGCATAATTAAAAAGGAAAAGACCTTCGTTAGATATGACAAAATGAGCACACTTTCTTTTTCAAAAAATTCAAACCTAATCTTTTACTTTTTGTATATGACAAAATGAGCACACTTTACTTTTCAAATTTTTCAAACAAAATCATCTACCTTTTGTATAAGTCTAAAAAAGCATCAATCACTTTTGAAAATATTCAAATAAAACATGCATATGTAAAAGATGACAATCAATCATCTTTAATATTTTCAAAGTTCAACCCTTTAATCAAGGCATGCACATGCAAAAGATGACAATCAATCATCTTTCAAAATTTTCAAATTTAATTTTCAAAAATATTCATGCACATGTGAAAAATGTATTTTAATGTTTTATGATAAAATATTAATTTTGAGCATTAATCCTAATTTCGAATTTTAAGAGATTTACAACATTACTCTATGACTTTAATGTGAACTTGTTTCCTTCTTGCTCATTCTTGGTTCTTTGATGTACTTGATTCCATTGTGTGAACAACTTGAGCTTGAAACTCCTTTATTTTTTGAATTCATTTGTTATCATCAAAATCCATGTGTAGATTTATAATCACATGAAACTTGAAACTTTGGGTTCAACAATCTCCCTCTTTTTGATGATGACAAATACTTGATAGAACTTGAAACCTGTATTAATACTTAAGCTCCCCCTGAAAATATGCGTTAGTTTTTCAAGCAAAAGTACAAATATAATTCCAAGCATATATAACAAATTTAGTAATTTAAACAATGTTAATTGTTTTAGTCTAAAACTTCTCCCCTTTTTGGCATCATTAAAAAGGATCGGCAGCAAGTAAATAGACTGAAGAAAACGATGCGTTTAATAGTCACTGTAGATAGTTGAAAAAAAATAAATAAATAAATTTCATCCGTCCGTGACCCGACAAGTGCAGCTGAAGATTTGAAAAAATCGCCTGATGTTGTTGACAAACGAGATTGAAGGCTCCGAGTTTCTAAAAAATGTCATTTTCACCGATCGGGAAAAAATACATTACTTTTTGACTTAGATGATAGCTTGTCTTGTTCTTTATGCTATCTCTATAAAATCAGTCCTGAAGTTCATCCAATCTGCATCAAGTTTTCTTCTCATCTCTATAACCCATCTGCATTCCTTCAACATTCTCGTTTTAAGCCTTCTATTCTTTTCTCAATGGCTCATTCTTCTAACATTTCTCTAGATCCATCCATGAGGCATTCTACATCTCAACCTCCTGTCCTTTCTGCAGCTGCCATTGGTGCCATGTTGCAGTAAGAAAATAATAATCTGACTAATAAGTCAGATTCTGATGCTATTTATGACTTGGTGAGTCTTGAGACTCGCTACTCTTCCTCTATTGTTGCTTTTTCTCAGCGGTTACAAGCCAAAAATCATGAAATTGAAAAGCTCAAAGAACAAATCGTTGTACTTCAACGAATTGTTCAAGAGTCTCACACAAGGGAAGGAATCATTCGGCAGAAGAATAAACAGTTGAAATCTTTATTAGATTCTTCATTCCGCTTGCCAGTTCCCATGGATAAGAATGACATGATATTGTATGAAGAGAATGAGCGTCTCAAACATGAGGCTAAGAATCTCAAGTTTATGTAAAAGTATTTAAAAAATCTATCTCTATTTTTATTGACTCTAGTCTATCTTTTAAGAGATATTCATAACATGCATCATACTTATTTATCTTCTGATCATACATAATCTATCTTCTGGTAAAGGCTTTGTGAAAATATCTGCTAACTGATCGTGTGTATTTGTGAATTTTAGTACTATATCGCCTTTCTGCACATGATCTCGAAGAAAATGATATCTTATTTCAATATGCTTAGTTCTAGAATGTTGTATTGGGTTCTTTGAAAGATTTATAGCACTTGTATTATCACATTTAATTGAAATATGATTATACATGAGTTTAAAATATTCAAGTTGTTGCTTCATGTAGAGAACTTGAGCACAACAACTACTCGCAGCAACATATTCTGTCTCAGCAGTAGACAGTGCAACATGATTCATCTTTATCAAGTTTAGTTGATGGACTCATTGGTGTTCCAATTTTCTTAGCATTTTTCATCCCAAACTTATTAAGTAATTCCTTAATATATTTTGATTGATTGATGAATGTCCCACTTTTTGCTTGTTTAATTTGCAATCCGAGAAAGAATGTAAGTTCTCCCATCATGCTCATCTCAAATTCTTCCTGCATAGTTTTAGCAAAAACTTGACACATATTTTCATTAGTAGCACCGAATATTATATCATCAACATAAATCTGAATCAAAAGAATATCATCATTTTCATATTTAATAAAAAGAGTTGTGTCGATTTTTCCTCTTGAGAAACCTTTTTCAATCAAGAAACCACTGAGTCTCTCGTACCAAGCTCTAGGAGCTTGTTTAAGTCCATATAGTGCTTTTGTAAGTTTGAAAACATGATTTGGGGAAATATGATTTTCAAAACCTAGAGGTTGCTCAACATATACCTCTTCATTTATAAAACCATTTAAGAAAGCACTTTTAACATCCATTTGAAAAAGTTTGAAATCTTTATAACAAGCATATGCAAGTAGCATTCGAATAGCTTCTAATCTTGCGACAGGTACATATGTCTCATCATAATCGATTCCTTCTTCTTGATTAAAACCTTGGGCTACAAGTCGAGCCTTATTTTTAGTAATGATTCCGGACTCATCTTTCTTGTTTCTAAAAATTCATTTTGTTCCAATAATAGTATGATTTTTGGGTCTAGGAACAAGTGTCCAAACATCATTTCTTTCAAATTGATTCAACTTTTCTTGCATAGGTAAAATCCAAGATTCATCAAGAAGTGCGTCATCAATATTTTTGGGTTCAATTTGAGATATAAAAGCAGTATGATTGCAAATATTTCTAAGAGATGATCGAGTACTTACACCTTGTGAAGGTTCTCCCAAAATTTGTTCCACTGGATGATCTTTCACAAATTTCCACTGTTTGGTTGCATCTTGTATTAAATTTTGATGATCTTTCCTGATGGCTCCATGTTAAACTTCCTCTATTGTTTTCCCTTTGTTGAGATTGAGACTTTCCGTGTTATTTATACCTCCTGTTTCTTCATCAATAGATTTATTGGAGAGTGGAGAATTAGATTCATCAAATACTACATGCATAGATTCTTGTACAGTCAAAATCTTTTTATTGAATACTCTATAAGCTTTACTATTAGTAGAATACCCGAGAAAGATACATTTATCAGATTTTGCATCAAACTTGCCTAAATTATCCCTGTCATTCAAAATAAAACATTTGCATCCAAATACATGAAAGTAACCAATGTTGGGCTTTCTCTCATTCCAAAGCTCATAGGGGGTTTTATCTAACTTAGATCTTAGCATAACTCTATTTATAACATAACATGCAGTACTTACCGCTTCGGCCCAAAAATAACTAGGCAAATTGTTCTCATTGAGCATTGTTCTTGCCATCTCTTGAAGAGATCTATTTTTCCTCTCTACTACCCCATTTTGTTAAGGAGTTCGAGGAGCAGATAAATTATGCACAAAACCATTTTCATCACAAAATGTTTCAATATTTTTATTAACAAACTCTTTTCCCCTATCACTTTGGATACTTGAAATAGTATAACCCTTTTCATTTTGAATTCTCTTGCATAACTTGGTAAAAGCATTATGTGCCTCATCTTTATGAGTAAGAAAGATGACCCAAGTATATCTAGAGATATCATCAACAATAACAAATGCATAATATTTTCCTCCTAGACTTGCAACTCTATTTGGTCCAAAAAGATCTATGTGTATCAGTTGCAATGGTCTAGTAGTGGAAATATGTTTCTTAATTTTAAAAGAAGTTTTTGTTTGTTTACCAAATTGACATGCATCACAAATTTTGTCTTTAAATTTTGTCTTTAGGAAAATTTGTTTTTGGTGAACCTCTCACAAGATCATTTTTTGAAAATTTGGAAATAAGTTCCATGTTGGCATGACCTAATCTTCTATGCCATAACCAACTAGTTTCATTTTGAGCTGAAAAGCAAATAGCATCTTGTGAGGTAATTTCTTCAAAATCGATTGTATAAACATTATTGTTTCTAAAAGCAATAAAACAAATATTACAATCATGATCATTCAAAATAATGCAGTTATCCATTTTGAAAGTAACTGTAAATCTTTTATCACATAATTGACTTATGCTTAAAAGATTATGTTTTAAACCCACAACAAGTAGAACATCTTCAATTATGAGAGAAGATTCATTACCAATTTTATCTATTCCCACGATCTTCCCTTTCGAGTTGTCTCCAAATGTCACGTGTCCTTCTTCTTTAGATCTAAGATCAAAGAACTTAGTTTTGTCTCCCGTCATGTGTCTTGAACATCCACTATCTAAAAACCACTTGTTTTTGCTTGTGGATGACTTCATGCATACCTATAAAAACAATTAAAATGATTTTTCTTGGTATCCAAGTTCTTTGGGTCCTTTATTTATTAGTATTAGAATAAACAAGATTTTTAGGTACCTATATGGCCCTAATAGTCATTGTATGATTTCTTCTAATAGGACAAGTATGATAATTATGACCATTTATATTACAGAAATTGCAAATAGCATGTGACATATATGAAGATCTTGAATGATTATAATAATAATTTTTTTTGACAAAATTATTTTTATGAAAAGAATTTGATTATTGATTTTTGATATAGAAGGATTATCAAAGAAATTTTTATAAGATTTGTATTTTTGTTTTGGCATATATCCCAAACCTGCCTTATCAAAAACACATCTTTGACTACCAAGAAGTTTTTAAAATTTCTTTTTCCATTCGTAAAGTTTTCAAAAATATTTTCTAAATCGGTTTTCTTCTTATTCAATTCAAGATTTTCATCTTTCAAAATGATACTTTCTTTTCTTAAAATATCAATTTCATTTGTTAAAAAAGAATTTTTCTTTTTCAAAGCAGTATATTTGATACCCAATTTTTCAAATTCCTCATAAATCTCTTCTAAAATATTTTGCAATTCTTCATATGAAGGATTTTCAATATTATCAAGATTTATTACCTCAACGTCATCTTTAGCCATAAGACAAAGATTTGCTGATTCTCCATTGCTTGCTTCACTATCTGAACTACTTGAATCATCATCCCATGTTGCTTTCATTGCTTTCTTGCCCTTGTTTCGATCTTTTTTTAGCAGAGGACAATCTGACTTGATATGACCAGGCTTATTACATTTATAACAAATTAAAGTGTCATTTTTACCTGAATCTTTCTTGGAAAACTTTTTGAAGGATTTCCTCAGAGGAGTTTTATTTTTCTTTAAGACCTCTGAATTTTTCTTGTTATCATCGCAACTTCTTCATCCTTATCTTCATTTTCTTCATCTTCATCACTTTCAATTTCATGAGGAACAGCTTTAAGTGCTAAGCTCTTCTTTGGCTTTCCTTCTTCTTCTCCTCTTTTCAATGTGTACTCATGGGTGATAAGTGACCCGATGAGTTCATTGACTTCGAGCTTCTTGAGATCTCTAGCTTCAAGAATTGCTGTAACTTTTGATTCCCAACGTTTTGGTAAAGAGTTGAGAATTTTTCTTACTATCTCCACCTTAGAATAAACTTTGCCAAGAGCTGTCAAGCTGTTTATGATGTTAATAAAACGAGTATGCATACTAGAAATAGATTCATCATCATTCATCTTAAACATTTCATATTCATGAGTAAGAATATAAATTTTTGATTTCTTGACTTGCGAAGTTCCTTCATAAGTAACTTCCAAGTTATCCCAAATTTCTTTTGCCGTAGCACAAGTCATTATTCTATTAAATTCATTTTCATTGAGAGCATTAAATAATAAATTCATAACAGTTAAATTCAAAGTATAAAGTCTATCGTCTTCACGATCAAACTCTTCTTCTTCATTTTTGACCTTTACTCCATCAACCACTTTTGTTGGAATATAAGGTCTATTTCCAGATTTCTTGACCTTGAGCCTGAAGGAATATTCTCATTCTAACTTTCCAGAATGAGTAATTATCTCCACAAAAGAGTGGAGGCCGACTGCTAGATTGACCTTCACCAAATAAAACTGAAATGTTAGCTATAAGATCTTAACTCAAAAGATAGTTAATCTTATAATAGAGCTCTTAGTTCTGATACCAATTGTTGCCCAGATGACTAACACAAGAGGGGGGTGAATTGAGTTGTATTAAAAAAATAACAATTATAAATCAAATATATAATATAAAATATAAACAAAATATGAAATAACAATAAATATAAAGAGTAAGGGTAAGAGAGAAGCAAACTTAGTATGTTAACGAGGTTCGACCCCACTGCCTACGTCATCGCCTCAAGCTACCACTTGAGGATTCCCAAATTCACTATTCAACCTCCTTCAGGTGGAGATAGAAACCTATTACACCTTTGAACAATACCGCTACAAAGGATCCGTGTAGAACACCCTCTACACTTGCAATCACCTTACACATAGTGATTCAACTATTCCCCGTGTAGAATACTTTCTACACACACAAGGGTTATACACACCCTTTTTCTGATACAAGAGCTGATAGTGGGTAAGTTATCAGAAAACACTCCTCAATGAGTGAAATAAGAACAATACAGCGCAAACTATATCTCTCAAAATGAACAAGAATTAAGGCTCAATGCTTAGAGAAGAGAGAACGAAAGATTTGAATGAATGTTGTATGCTCTTGGTGTTGTAAATGTGAAGCTCTCAAACGATCTATTTATAGACATATGAGACTTCATATTCAAATTTAAAAAGATTCACATGTCAAAGACAACATCATTCACTTTTCCAAAAAATTCAAATAAAAGGTTCTTCTTTTTCAATTATCAAAGGCAACATCATTCATTTTTTCAAAAAAATCAAACATAATCTTTTACTTTTGACATATGACAAAATGAGCACACTTTCCTTTTCAAAAAATTCAAACCTAATCTTTTACTTTTTGTATATGACAAAATGAGCACACTTTACTTTTCAAATTTTTCAAACAAAATCATCTACCTTTTGTATAAGTCTAAAAAAGCATCAATCACTTTTGAAAATATTCAAATAAAACATGCATATGTGAAAGATGACAATCAATCATCTTTAATATTTTCAAAGTTCAACCCTTTAATCAAGGCATGCACATGCAAAAGATGACAATCAATCATCTTTCAAAATTTTCAAATTTAATTTTCAAAAATATTCATGCACATGTGAAAAATGTATTTTAATGTTTTATGATAAAATATTAATTTTGAGCATTAATCCTAATTTCGAATTTTAAGAGATTTACAACATTACTCTATGACTTTAATGTGAACTTGTTTCCTTCTTGCTCATGCTTGGTTCTTTGATGTGCTTGATTCCATTGTATGAACAACTTGAGATTGAAACTCCTTTATTCTTTGAATTCATTTGTTATCATCAAAATCCATGTGTAGATTTATAATCACATGAAACTTGAAACCTTGGATTCAACAACCTTCATATAAAATTAAGCATGCTTACTTACATCTTGTTCACATTTTTTTCTCAGAAATCCCTAAAATAAATTCCCAAACAAAGTACCAACAACATTGAAATTACTATAAAATTGACAAAAAGGCTAGAGCAAGTCAACAGGAAAGAGCAAGAGAAAGGCGGACAGATCACAATCCTAGACTGATACATAATAATTTGAACGTGCAAGAGGAAGAGAAGGATAGGGAAGAACACCACCAACTCAAGATAGGCAGTCGCTACTGCAAATACCACAAGACAAGTTCGCACTGGAATGAAGATTGCACGACCATGAAGAAGAGAGTAAATGAACTGGCAAGAATATGTGAATTGGAATGAAAGGTGGCAGAACGGTTAAAGCCCAGAAGGCGCCAAGAATCTAGGCGTGGTGCTAGGAGGAGCAGTAATCTAGAGCAAAGGCACCAAGCTGGTGGCCGCCAAAGCGATGGGGACAGGGCGCCCCCAAGAGGCGATAGGAACAAGGAGCCCATAGGAGAATAAGGACTATAGCAGGAGGTTTTGCTAGAGGTGGCATTTTCATATCTAGTCAAAAGGCGTATGCACAAAAAGCGTGATATGAAGAGGTATGTGTAGCAGACAGAGCTCCCAAGCAACAAAAACTTAGCAGTGATCGGATGGTAATATCTTTCAGGGAGGCAGATCGAGAAGGAGTGTTGTACCCGCATGATGATGCTTTGGTAGTCACCTTTGTGATAGCCAACTATACGACCAGGTGGCTACAAATTGATAACAGAAGCTTAGCCGCTATACTATTTTGGGAGGCGTTCACCAAGATGAACATTGATACTGGTAAGCTAAGGCCCTCCCCAACACCATTGAAGGGTTTCTTTGGAGACACGATATTGCCCGTCAGAGCTATCACCCTTCCGATGACCGCCAAAACTAAAACACGAATGGCAACCACCATGACCGATTTCTTGATGGTGAAAACTTCCTCTTCTTACAACGCCATATTAGGGAGACCAACACTCAACTATATTAGGGCAATGACGTCCACACACCACATCAAGATGAAGTTTCCAACCAATAGCGGGGTGGAGGAATCACGAGGTGAACAAACTCTAGCACGAGAATGCTATGTACAAGAGTTAAGAAAGGGCCTTACCTAGTGGTAGCTAACAGCAAGCCTGGATCGTACTGTTTGAAAGACAGCCAAGGCAAGGAACTGCCACATCCATGGAACGCAGAGCACTTAAGGAAACGTTATCAGTAGCTTTTATAGTATTTTCATTTCTGTTAATTTCATTTCCTCAATATTTGCATTTTTACATTTATATTCATGTTGCGGAAGTGTTTGCATCTGCTTATCACTACATAAAACCTGTCGTGCTCTGCTTTATTAGTAACTTTTTGGTAAAAGTAAAGAACATCTGAGGGCAGACATTGGTGCAAAACCTGGCGAACACAAAAAATAAAAGGCACAAAGGTCATCAGACCAAGCCACCCCTAAACACAAAAAAAAAGCCTTAGTAGCTTGTGGTGCCATAAAAAAAGGCACGGAGGTCATTAGACCACACCACCCCTAAACACTAAAAGCAAGCCTTAGCAACTTATAGTGTCATGAAAAAGGGTGCGGACATCATCAAACCACACCACATTTAAACACCAAAGACAAGCCTTAGAAGTTTGTAGTGCCATGCAAAATGACACGGAGGTCACTAGGCCACACCACCCCTAAACACCAAAAGCAACCCATAGCAGCTTGTGGTGCCATGAAAAAGGGTGTGGAGGTCATCAGACCACACCACCTTTAAACACCAAAAGCAAGCCTTAGTAGCTTGTGGTGCAATGAAAAAAGGCTTGGAGGTCATCAGACCACGCCATTTAACACATAACTTATTATTTTGACATCCATTTAACACAAAAGATTTGCATCTCTAGAATATGCTTACAAAAATTATGGTAGACTTGAATCTACTTTTCATGCACAAAGATAACTGGAGGGCCTATTTTAGCAAATGGCTCATTCCATCTTAAAAGCCCAATATGAAAGAAGCCCACTAGGAGAGGCCCTTTACTGATTGAAGGGAATTAGATATTCCAAAGCTCAGCAAAGTTACACACACACACGCCACGCCATCTTTCACGGAAAGATAGATATTTCTTACAGATACGTGATCATTTAGGTTACCGCGTGATGATCCACACCGATAAACTCTGAACAAGATAAGCATCACGTATGAACCTATATATACTAGGTAACCTTTGATAGTAAGTGATCGAACTCTCTTTTAAATTATGAATTGTTTGGTTACACATTACTAACTTAAGCATTGGAGTTTTCTCAGGCGGATCACACTGGAGCCTCTTGACATCGTGCAGGTGACACATGTGAACGGTTGTAGAGGGGAAGTTGGACACGTCCTTAACAATAGCAAAATCAACCAGCCTAAATCAAACTTGCATAGTGTATTTTTCAACTATACACAACTTCTTATATGAATAACAACCTAAATTAACCTTGAAAATTAGTAAGTAAAGCCATGAAAAAAAAAACTCCAGCAGTTAAGAAATTTTTTACATCATCAAACTAAATTAACACATTGCAAAGATCCATCAGCTAAGTAAGACTTGTAAACTTTCTATTATCATGGCAAAGATAACAAACTCAACCAGCCTAAATCAAACTTGCATAGTCTATTTATCACTGACGGCAAAGATTTATATGAATAACAAATAATCAAACTTTCATAATTAAACTTTCATAATCAACCAGCCTAAAAAGCCTTTATGAATAACAGCCTAAATTAACCTTGCAAAGATCCTTAATCCTCACTATCGGCATAAACTAAGATAATGAGAGATTAAAATCACAATATTAGTCTGGGAGGTGCTTCAAAGACAAAGATCGATCATTGGGAGATCGTAGGGATTTATTCTTTAGTACTTTGAGAATGTGGGCTAAAGTTTTTGCAATGGAAGACATTTTCAGTTTCTGTTTTCGTTTTCCTTTTGTTCTTGGAAAATAGTAGGTATTTACTTTGTATACATCCTATGTACTTGGGCTTATGCCTATTTCTTGGGAATAAAATCTTTTATTACTTACCAAAAAAAAAAATATTGGTTTGTGGATAAGGTAATTTTTAGTCACAAACCCAAATAAGGAAACACTTAAAAATACCTTACAATGGCGTTGATATTTGGATGCGGGTTCTTCTCTTCCGCAAATGTCTGGACGCACACTGTGCCCTAAAATGACAAAGAAATAAAGAGATTACATAATTCCTTCAGGCGGGACTGAGATTGAGGGGAAAGGGTTAAGGCAGAGATGAAGACCGTCTAAGATGGACAGGGAGGGGTGCGTGGTGAGATGGAGGGGGAGCCACCCGTGCTAAGTGTAACAAGGCTGAGGAGCTTAAGGGAGAGGATCCATGGAAACTAGGGTTTCAAAGTTGGGAATGAAAGGGGAATTGAGGAACTGATACAATTGATCTGGTTGTGTATCTGAAGTGTACTTGCTGTAGGCAACTGAAGTGAAGTGGAGAAGGATGGACCGGGTCAAGCTTCTGGGCTCAATAGCAAGCGATGGGTCCGTTTCTATTAGGCCTTTTGTAATTGGGCCACTGAGCCAACTATGTTATTATGCTATCCCTTTTCTATGCTTTTAGACTGGCCTATAAGCCTCTTTTCGTTATTTCCATTTTGGCCTCTCTGGCCCCAGTTGTCGTATTTGTTTCTGTTAGTGTCCTAACAACATATATGCTGGCCAGTGTACTGAGAAGAGATCATGCTAAATGAAAATTTCTATTTCCCTATCATTTTCTATCTTTCTCTCTCTTATCTCATTCGGGAGAAGCTCCCCTCAAAGAGTGCATAAACCCTAGTCTGCTAGGCATTATCCGGTGTGTTACAAGTGGTATCTAGAGACACGTTCTTGTGAAAACCATCTCAAAACATTACAGACCATAGCTGACGGCACAAGGCTCAAGGATTTACAAGAGGGGCTAAATGCTCTAAAGAAAATAAACTAACGACATTTAAGTCTTTATACGGATACCCCCCTCCCCGTTGGTTAGAATTTATAACTGGCACATCTAGAGTGGCAGCAGTGGAAGAGCTTTTCCAAAACTGTGACAGGGTCTCCCCCTTACTCCAACATAATCTGCAAAAGGCACAAGACCGTATGAAGAAGTATGTTGATCTGAGAAGAAAGAAGAGGGAATTCAATGAAGGAGAATGGGTGTACCTCAGACTCCAGACCTACCGACAGTCCATGGTGGCTCTTCGTCATAACAACAAGTTGACTCCAAAATTTTTTGTGCCTTTCCAGATTCTACAAAGGGTGGGACAGGTAGCATATCGGTTAGATCTCCCCTCCTCCACACAAATTTACCCCACCTTTCATTTATCCTTGCTCAAGAAGAAACTTGGGGCCTCCACCACTACCGTTCCCGATCTGCCGCCAATAGATGAAGAAGGAGTTCTCCATCCCAAACCAGAAGAAATAACGGCCCTTAGGATGATTAAAGCTGGAAACCAAGCCAAAACAGAGCTTCTCATATGATGGCAAGGATAGGATGCAAGCAGCGCCACTTGGGAAACATACTCAAAGCTACGGGAAGACTTTCCTCACCTTGCAAGCAAGGTGTTTTGAAGGGGGAGAGAATTGTAATAAGGCTGAGGAGCTTAAGGGGGAGGATCCATGGCAACTAGGGTTTCAAAGTTAGGAATGAAAGGGTAATCGAGGAACTAATGCAACTGATCTGGTCGTGTATGTAGTCAACTAAAGTGAAGTGGAGAAGGATGGATCGGGGTCAATCTTCTGGGCTCAGTGGCAAGGGATGGGTTTGTTTCTATTAGACCTTTTGTAATTGGGCCACTGGGCCAACTATGTTATTATGCTTTCCCTTTTTATGCTTTTAGACTGGCTTATAAGCCTCTTTTAGTTATTTCCATTTTGGCCTCTTTGGCCCCAATTTTCTTATTTATTTCCGTTAGTGTCCTGACAACATATATGCTGGCCAGTGTACTGAGAAGAGATCATGCTAAATGAAAATTGTTATTTCCTTGTCCTTTTCTATCTTTCTCTCTCTTATCTCATTCTGGAGGAGCTCCCCTCGAAGAGTGCATAAACCCTAGCCTACTAGGTATTATTCGGTGTGTTACATTGAGATGGAGGTGGACTATGATGGAGGGGGAGGGGCTTGCTGTGACATGCAAAGGTGCGCTCAAAAGATAGATGTAGGGGTTCTTGACTGAGATGGAGGCCATCTGAGATGGAGGGGAAGGCGTGCGCTACGCTCACAGGGTAAGGGCAAGAATGAGCCATTGAGAAAAGAATTGAAAGCTTAAAGCGAGAATATTGAAGGAATACAGAGGAGTTAAAGAGATGAAAATAAGATTTAATGCGAATTGGATGAACCTTAAGACTGATTTTATAGGGTATCAGATGGGTGAAAATGATCATTTTTTTAGAAACTCAACCCTTAATCTTGTTTGTCAACAACATCAGGCGATTGTTCAAATCTCCAGCCACACTTGTCGGGTCACAGACAGCTCTAATTTTTCAACTATCTACAGTTTTTCTTACTAACACACCGTTTTTTTCTTCTTCGGTTCATTTACTTACTGCGGATCCTTTTTAATGATACCAAACTGGAGAGAAGTTTTAGACTAGAACATTAACATTGTCTGAAGTGCTAAACTTGTTATATATGCTTTGGATTATATTTATACTTTTACTTGAAAAACTAACCCATATTTTCAGAGGGAGTTTAAGTATTAATACAGACTTCAGGTTCTATCAAGTATTTTTCATCATAAAAAAGGGAGAGATTGTTGAACCCAAGGTTTCAAGTTTCGTATAATTATAAATCTACATATGGATTTTAATGATAACAAATGAATTCAAAGAATAAAGGAGTCTCAAGCTCAAGTTGTCCACACAATGGAGTCAAGCACATCAAATAACCAAGCATGAGCAAGAAGTGAACAAGTTCACATTAAAGTCATAGAGTAATGTTGTAAATCTCTTAAAAATTCGAAATTAGGATTAAAGCTCAAAATTAATATTTTATCATAAAGTATTAAAATACATTTTTCACATGTGCATGAATATTTTTTTTGAAAATTTTGAAAGATGATTGATTGTCATCTTTCACATGTGCATTACATGATTAAAGGTTTGAACTTTGAAAATATTAAAGATGATTGATTGTTATCTTTCACATGTGCATGTTTTATTTGAAAACTCAACCCAAGAGATGAAAATACATTCATGCAATAACAAATATGCGTGCATATGATGAAATATGCATGAGACCCAAAAATCATCATTTCTCAAAAATAATTATTTCCCAACACATGCCAAAATCTCATTTGGCCCAAAAACTAAGTCCATTAAAAATAACATCCACCATTTTTTCAGAAAATGGTCCAGTATAAAAATCCACAATTTTTCTAGAAAATGTTTCACATGAATCCATTTATCGAAACCAAATATCCAATTTTAAGCCGTATGCACCATGATCTCCAATAAGGATCATCCGCACAACCTGGCTCCCTTCACCACACCACGAGTAACGACTATGCGTATGATTTCATAATGAGCGATGCCCAATTCCGCACCTAGTGCGTTCATGGCCAAGCATCCTCTAACCCCTGCTAGTAGAGGGTCTCGAAGTCAACAAGAGAGAGTTATCATCTTGTCTGATCTCATTATCGTCCACCAACTCAGGGGACGTCACTCAGTATATTCTGTTCCCAAATAACCAGAGGAGTTCCACCGAGATAATGCAACATCTCAGCTTGAAATAGTGATACACATGCATCCAAAATAATTTCTCGCATGAAAAATCATTTTCAAATATACACATGAACATGCATACAATTATGTAAAAACTCAATTTTCATTTATTCACATGTAAATGAATGCCATGATGCAATAAATAACATGACACAATGCTCAACAGACAACAACCCAATATAATCCAGTTTCACAATAACTTCATACTCCAATCCAACCAGCTCCTAAACTACTTGGACTCAACGTCTAGCACAATCAACCAGAGCATAAAAGATTGTTAGTGCAAACTATATTTAAATCTCAAAAAATTTTTTTGAAAAATTACTTACAATGCTGAAAAGGCAAAACTCTGAAAGATCAAGCTCACAAGTACCCGGTTAAACGTCAAAAGCGAACCCGAAGTTAAATATTTTAGAGATTGAAAAAGGGCTTGAAAACAAGAAGGCCTGAAAGGAAATTTTGTGAAATAAAAAATGGCTGATTTACAAGATGATGAACATCTAAGATGATGGCTGGAAAATGGTACAAGGCATGGAAGAAAAATAACCAAGCAAAGACTAAAAAGAAGTGCACTGATTGGGGGCTAAAACAGGGCAACGATCAGACCAAAACAAATGGAAATGTAAGGGGATTTCACAAGCTTGAACACAAAATAACTAAGGGAGAGAAACGGCATTGAGGCTCCCGGCTTTGGGGGAGAAAACAGGGCTCAAAATGTAATAGATCCAACTAATGTAATAGAGAAAATAGCTCAACTGTGCTGAAATGTTCTTGTATATTTCATAGAAAATGATACGCTCTCTTCGAGGGGGGCATCCTCCATAGATGAAAAACAGAAATAACAAAAGTTCTCAGGTTCTAGATGATTCCCCACTCGGTTATTGCTCTAGATATACTGGAAATGTAAAAAGACTTAATTGCCCTCAGGCTTAACAGAATGCAAAAGAAAGGAAGAAAAATTAAAGTGTATTCTGATAGGCCCGTACAAGGCCCAATAAGAGAACCCAAAATCTGTTGATGCTTGGCCCGTGGTTCAAAGCCAGCCCATGTAAAGATCCCACCCGATTCACTAGTTCCCTGTCTGGAACCCTAAGTGCCGACTTCCTCTCTTACTTCAGTTCTGTTCCGTGTGAAACGGTGTGTAACAATCCCCCCACATCAAAACACCTTGCCCACAAGGTGTGGGTAATCGGTGCACAGCTGCGTATACGACTCCCATGAAGCCTCTTCGTGTGTCTGTCCAGTCCAGCGGACCAAAAGCTCCACCACAGGTAAGTTTTTTACCTTCTTCAGACGGCGTTGAAGAATTTCTTCCGGTTCTAGTTTTACGGCGCCATCCTTGTCAGTTGGTGGTAAGGTTGAAAATATACTGACTTGATTTCCCACTTTTTTCTTTAATTGTGAGATGTGGAACACATTGTGAATCTGAGATGAAGGGGGAAGCTGAATACGATATGCGACTTCACCAATTTTTTGAAGCACCTGGAAGGATCCGTAAAATCGAGGTGATAATTTCAGATTATGGTGATGCCGAAGAGAAGATTGTTTGTACAGTTGAAGTTTCAGGTACACCCACTCACCGACTTCCAACTGTAGTTCTTTTATGTTTTTATCAGCATACCGTTTCATCCGTTCTTGTGACTTCACCAAGTTGTGTTTCAACAGGGCCCAAAGTTGGTCTCTTTCCCGTAAGGTAAACTCCACCTCCTCTAATCGTGCTGTTCCTGGTGTGTAACTTGTGAGTTTCAGAGGAGGGTAACCATACAATGCCTGAAAGGGGGTTACTTTACTCGAAGCATGTTGGTTTGAGTTATAACACCACTCGGCCAATGGTATCCACTTAGACCACTCCTTAGGTCTATCACCCACATATGACCTTAAGTAATTTTCCACCCATTTGTTCACTGCTTCGGACTGCCCATCTGTCTGTGGATGATAGGCTATGCTGAAGGCCAGCTGAACCCCTTGTAGTGCCAGGAATTCTTGCCAAAATTTACTAGTGAAGGTTGGGTCACGATCCGAGATAATAGAGTTGGGCATTCCATGGAGCTTGAAAATATGTTTGAGGAAGAGTTGGGCTATAATTTTAGCTGTATAAGGGTGTGAGATAGGGGTGAAGTGGGAATATTTGGTGAATCTGTCAACAACGACCCACAAGGCATTAAATCCACTGGAGTTGGGTAAACCGTCTACAAAGTCCATGGTAATATCAGTCCATGGTATTAAGGGTACAGGCAGTGGTTGGAGCAGCCCACTAAGGAGTGTATTATCCACCTTAACAGTTTGGCAAATGTCACGACCCTTTAGGAAATTTCGAACATCCCTTTTTTGGCCAGGCCAGTAAAAATCCTTCTTCACTCGATACAGGGTCTTGTCAAAGCCCAAGTGACCCCCTAGGGGACTTCCATGTAAAAAATCTAGTAGTTTATGAATGAAGTAAGGCACGGGGGGAATATAAACTCTGCCTTTGTAGAACAAGATGCCATTCTTTGCTGTATAAGGTACCTGCAGTTGACCCTGGGTGTGTTTCTCCCACAAGGCTTTGACTCTACCATCACTTGAATATAGGGATTGTATCTCATGCATCCAATCCCAATTTGGAACTAAAATTAGAGATAGAGACACTTCCAAGTCCACCCCTTGCCGAGATAAGGCATCCGCCACCACATTGTCTTTGCCCTTCTTGTATTCTACCACAAAGTCATAGCCCATCAATTTAGCAATCCATTTTTGCTGCATCATAGTGCCCACTCTTTGGTCAAGTAAGAACTTCAAACTTTGACGATCTGTCTTGATAATAAACTGCTGGCCCAGTAGATAATGGCGCCATTTTTGGACTGCTGAAACTAAGGCCAGAAATTCCTTTTCATAGGTAGAGAGTCGAAGGGACCTCCCTTTCAAAGCTTGACTAAAAAACGCAATGGGCCTCCCTGCTTGCATGAGTACGGCCCCTATGGCTTCCCCAGAAGCATCACATTCAATAACAAATGGTTTTAAGAAATTGGGTAGAGCCAAGACGGGAGGTTCAGACATGGCTGTCTTGAGTTTGTCAAAGGCTGCTTGGACTGTCTCATCCCAAGTAAAGCTGTCTTTTTTTAGTAGATTATTCAAGGTTGCTGCTATAGCTCCATATCCTTTCACAAATCTGCGGTAATAGCCTGTGAGGCCCAAAAAACCGCGCAACGCCTTAAGTGATTGAGGTGGAGGCCAATTCAACATGGCTTTAATCTTCTCAGGGTCAGCCCACACTCCCTGGCCAGAAATCAAATGGCCTAAATATGCAACCTCCAGGCAGGCAAATGCACATTTACTCAGCTTAGCATACAACTGGTTGGCTCTCAAAATATCAAAAGTGAGTTGTAAGTGCAGTAGGTGAGCCTCCTCATCCCTGCTATAGATCAAAATATCATAAAAAAAAAAACTAATATAAACTTCCGTAAATGAGGCTTAAAAACCTGGTTCATCAAGCTCTGAAAAGTGGAGGGTGCATTGGTTAAGCCGAAAGGCATCACCAAAAATTCATAGTGTCCCTTGTGTGTCCTGAACGCTGTCTTAGGAATATCTTCAGGTTTCACTCGAATTTGATGGTAACCAGACCTTAAGTCCAGCTTAGAAAACACTTGTGCTCCATGAAGTTCATCCATTAATTCCTCCACCACTGGAATGGGGTATTTATCCTTCATCGTGACATTATTAAGGGCACGGTAGTCTACACATAAGTGCCATGTGCCATCAGCCTTCCTTACCAACAGAACCGGCGATGAATAAGGGCTTTGGCTAGGTTGAATAACACCTGATTCCAACAACTCCTTAATGATTTTTTCAATTCCATCCTTCTGAAATAGGGGTAGCGATAGGGTCGCATAGAAATTGGTCGAGTGCCAGGTATTAAGGGAATACTATGGTCTTGGGATCGGTGTGGTGGAATGCTAGTCGGTAAGGTAAAGAGATCTGGGTATAGGTCCAGGAGATGCTGTATGGGTGGAGATATCGAGGAGGGTGAGTGGGTTTGGGTAGGTTTGGGTAGGTTTTTCAATAAGTTGGAGGAGTACACCCTTTTTTCCAAAGTGGTAGGTCTATTAAAGAGTCATTCTTCCATTAAACTGCTGCCCTTCAGCCCTTTCAAAATAACAGGAGAATCATGGTAAGTGAACTGCATAGTCAGATTATGGAAATTCCATAAAATTGACCCAAGCCCTTGTAACCATTTAACTCCAAGCACTATATCACATCCAGCTAGCACAAGTAAGTACAAATCCACAGAAAATCTCAGATTTTGGACAACCAATGTCACATCTTTAAGGTTGCCCTCACTCTGAATTTGGTCCCCATTTGCAATTTTCACCTTAACTTTATCCGTAGTGAACACTGGGAGGGACAGTTTGGAAAGTAGGGAGGGATCTAGGAAGTTGTGAGTACTTCCGGAATCAATGAGGATAGTCACGGGTTGGTTACCAATTTTGCCCACCACTCTCATAGTCTTAGGATTCAAGGATCCTATAATAGCATGCAAGGTGATAGCTAGTGGTTCAGTCGAAACTGAAGTGTTTGGGTTAGCCTCCTGCATAGGGGTGAGTTCGGTCCGGTCCGGTCCGGTCCGGGGAGGTTTTGTGGACCGGACCGGACCTATTCGGTCCAGGGTTTTCCAACCCTGGACCGGACCGAACTCCATCAGGACCGGTCCGGTCCGGTCCTATTCGGTCCGGTCCGGTCCGGTCGGTCCATTCGGTCCAAGGTTGATTTTTTATTTTTTATTTTTTTATTTTTTTATTTTTTATCTAATGACATTTTTTTTAATATTTATGTAATTATATTGTAATATATTTAATATATATACATATAGTATTATATATATATTAGTAATATGCTAATACTATTAGTCTATTAGTAATAATACTATAACTAATAAATATATGTAATAATAACTATACTATAACTAATAACTATATGTAATAATAGTAATAGTGATAACTATATATTTATATAATATGCTAATATTTAATGACATTTTTTTTAATATTTATGTAATTATATTGTAATATATTTAATATATATACATATAGTATACTATTATATATATTAGTAATATGCTAATACTATTATATAAATAATATATATAAATAATATATTTTTTTTTCTATTCGGTCCGGTCCGGGGTGAAAAACTCCCGGACCGGGACCGGACCGAATCTTTTCGGTCCCTTAAAAATGGGACCGGACCGGACCGGACCCAATTCGGTCCGGTCCGGTCCGGTCCAAATAGTGCCGGTCCGGTCGGTTTTGCCGGTCCGGACCGGCCGATGCTCACCCCTACTCCTGCATCTCTTCCTTCTTATTGTCAATGTCTACGACAACATAACTCTCCTCTATTTCTTCAATCAAATAAAGTTTGGGGCTGGAACACTTGTGCCCTGGGGCCCATTTAGAATCACATGAATAACATAGGCCTTTAGCTTTACGCTCTCTCATCTCACTTTGGCTCACTTTATGGACTGGAACTATGGCTTTGGGTTGATTGGGTTGGTTATCTGTAGGCTGAATATGTGGTGGATTTTTTAGATAAGTTGGTTGAGGGTTTTGGGAGGCTGAATGGGTTGAAATGTTTCGGTATGCGCCCTTTTTCCTCAGAAAATTTTTTTCCTCTTGCATTTTTGCAAGACCATAAGCTGTGAGTAGATCAGTGGAGGAGAACATTTTTACTAACACCCTTATATCATCCCGAAGGCCACTGAGGAAGCAACTAAGCTTAAAATCCTCAAATAACCCACGCAGCCTGTTAGATAAGGCTTCAAAATCAGTTTTGTAATCATCCACAATCCCCTTTTGACTCAATTTAGCCAATTGTTCCATTGGATCATCATAAGTGGTTGGACCAAATCTCATAAGTAAGGCCTTAACAAATGCTTCCCATGTGTTTAGTTTACCAGACTCCTCCAAATCTTGAAACCATACTAAAGCTTTCCCTTCCATATGGAGGGCTACCAAACGCAACTTATGCTGAGGAAAAATATTATGGTATGTGAAGAAATGGTTTACCTTAAAGAGCCATCCATGTGGGTTATCCCCTTGAAAAAGAGGAAAATCCAAACATATTGATCTTGGATGCAGTTCGGCATTGTGAGGTACCATTTGAGCCTCGGAGTTTTGCTCATGTTGATTATTCTGGGGTGGGGGTTGAGGCGCACTTGCTAATGTTGTTTTCACACTCTGCAAGTCTGTTGCCATTCCAGAAAATTGCTTCAGCATCACTTCCATTTGACCTCGCATAGCCAGCATCTCCACACTAATAGTATTGAACTGGCTGTCCGTATTTTTAATGTGCTGTTCGGTAGTCTTCTTCTAGGCATTGAGGCCCTCCTGGAGATCCTTCATACGGGTGTTTTCAGCCATCATAACAGGGTAGGAAAGGGGCTCTGGATACCACTTGTAATAGATCCAACTAATGTAATAGAGAAAATAGCTCAACTGTGCTGAAATGTTCTTGTATATTTCCTAGAAAATGATACGCTCTCTTCGAGGGGAGCATCCTCCATAGATGAAAAACAGAAATAACAAAGCTCTCAGGTTCTAGATGATTCCCCATTTTGTTATTGCTCTAGATATACTGGAAATGTAAAAAGACTTAATTGCCCTCAGGCTTAACAGAATGCAAAAGAAAGGAAGAAAAATTAAAGTGTATTCTGATAGGCCCGTACAAGGCCCAATAAGAGAACCCACAATGTTTTGATGCTTGGCCCGTGGTTCAAAGCTAGCCCATGTAAAGATCCCACCCGATTCACTAGTTCCCTATCTAGAACCCTAAGTGTCGACTTCCTCTCTTAGTTCAGTTCTGTTCCGTGTGAAACGGTGTGTAACACAAAAGGGCCAAAACCGAGCAAAGGTTGAGGGAAAAATGGTGGTGGCGCAATCGATGGTGGAAGAAGTCGCAATTGAGGCTGCGAGATGAGGCTGGGCTGGCTGTTGAGGAAGGCGCTGCAACTCAAAAAACATAGAGGGAGGGCGTCAGATTCAGCTGTAGGAAGAGGAAAACAAGTGAAGAAAAGATATGAAAGAAAATAAAAGAAAATAAATAGAAGAAGGAAGAAAGGAGATGAAAGCTGCGGCATATTGGAAGAAGAAGAAGCAGAAAAATTTCAATGAAGGAGAAGAAGAGGTCGACGTAGCAGAGCGAAGAATGAGGTAAAATAATGCCTAAGGGCTGAAGCCAAAACGTACAGCATAGGGAGGAAGAGAGGGCTGGCTGGAATGCAAAAGGGGCTGGGCTTCATGGGGCTAGACAGGTTGGGCCCAAAATAGAATTTAAAACACATTAAAAATAAGCCCACCCGAAAATAAAGTCTAACAAAGAAAAAATGCATAATAAAATAAATTAAAGACAAATAAAAACAGTATAACTAAATATTAATAAGATAAAATAATTAAACCCAACAATAAAATAATTTAAAGTAAAGATTAATTTAAATAATAAATAATAATTAACATTGTTAAAGCACATTAAAATAATTTTCACAACTTAAAAATCATAAAATAATAAAACAAGAAATACGTTAATTTTAAAACAATAGAATTACTAATAATAATAAGAATTTAAATAATCATTTAATAAAAATACATAAAAAAAAATATCACATAATGAGTCTGTGTGCTTTCAATGTGTAATCCTAAACCTTCTACTTGTAATCTACTTATGCGGGCCAGTAAAAATTGCAAGTGTAAGAAGATGTCATGCTGCACTTGCTCCAGAAGGATATCTAGTTATCAGCATTTGCTGCATTTGTGGGCTGATTGTGCCGTAAATTGTGACTTAATTTTGGATTGAGTGTATTGTGGATTAAGTGTATTGTGTATTGTGAGTTTGAATTAATCTGAATGTTGGAAATATTATTTATTAGCTCATTATATTTCTACATTGAATCTAGGGCTGGGCAACCAGGTACCGGACCAGGTATCCGGGTATACCCGGCCCGGAACCCGGATTCCAAATCCGGGCTGGAGTCCAGCCCGGATACACCCTGGTTAGGACCCGGGCTGGAACCCGGATTGATACGGGTTTTTACAACCCGGAAATCCAGGTTCCGGCCTAGACCTGGGTTTTTTTTTTTTTTTTTTTTTTTTTTTTTTTTAACAAAGCCTAATTCTTAAATTTTTTTCAGCAAAAAAACATTGTGACAGCATTCCAAAAAAATTTCTTAATAAGCCCTGTCGGATCAATATTCATTCCTCATTACAGATAAATCAAACTTCCAAAATGATCAACATTCATTCCTCATTACAGATAAATCAAACTTCCAAAATGACAGCATTCCAAAAAAATTTCTTAATAAGCCCTGTCGGATCAACATTCATTCCTCATTACAGATAAATCAAACTTCCAAAATGATCAACATTCATTCCTCATTACAGATAAATCAAACTTCCAAAATGACAGCATCAAACTTCCAAAAAATTAAACTTCCAAAATTACAGATAAATCAAAATGACAGCATCAAACTTCCAAAAAATTAAACTTTCAAAATTACAGATAAATCAAAATGACAGCATCAAACTTCCAAAAAATTAAAAATGAAAACTTTACTAAAAGAACTCTAATCTTAATCCCTTTTATAATCTTCTATCAACCTCAAATTCTCAGCCCAATCTTCATCTTTGAAACTTCTCAAAAAACCCATTAAAAAAAAGGAAAAAAATTAAAAAAGAAATATAAAGAGCAATGCAAACCCCACTTCCAGATCTTGATCCGTAGACACAACCATACCAAATCATGTAAGAACAAGTAGTAGATGCAAGGACAGCAAGGGCAGCACAGAGAAGGCACATGCAACAGCATTTGCAAAAGTAAAAAACCTGTAAATACATGGTTAAATATATAAACAACAGCACATAATTATATTCTGTGCATGCAAAAAACAAACAAGACTGTTAATGCACAATTATATTGCACATAATTATATTGTCATGTGGTTTAAAGTTCTTGGATGCACAGGAACTTGCTGAATAGAGGCAAATATCAAATACATGAAACCATAGAAAGAAGAAATGGCTGATTCGATGTACATAGTTTAGAACTTCAGCATGTGGATCAACTTCAGTATTTCAATTTCTATTGGCTTATTTGATAATAAGCATTTTTAATTGTCACTGTAAGTCATCTTTGGAGTCAATAAAGTTGAGTTTTTTTCCTCTAAATCCTTTTTCACCTCGGAGGCTTTAAGAAATTTACGTATTTTTATAAGTAGCTACTAGCTGGTTGTTTGTAAATGCAGTTAAAATAAATTATACTGGAGCATCTAACCAATACGTAGACACTAGACATGAATAAAATAGGAGCAAAATTTGTACAAAATCTCTTACCTCCATTGAAGATTAACCAAGGATAAATTTTTCAGCATGAATGGGAATGGAGACTCACATCAGCCTTGGTTGAAGATGAAGCTAGATGATCGTCTAAAAAAAAATTAAAAATTGAGTTAGACAAATAATAAACCGAATTAGATAGATATTAAAAAAAATATTTCACGTTTCAAACTTACCTTCAAGATCCATCGACTGTATATATTCTTCCAAATCCCGAATGTTAATTGGTTTGGTCCTTAACCAATTTTGGGTGCAAATGAGAGTTTCAACAGTTTCTGGAGACAAGGAACTCCTAAAAGGATCCAATATGCGTCCTCCAGTACTAAATGCGGACTTCGAGGCAACAGTGGAAATGAGGGTGGCTAACACATCACGTGCTACCTCAGCAAGGACAGGATAGTTAACGGCATTAATTCTCCACCAATCTAAGATATCAAAACCGAGTGAGTCGTCTATACATGTCTCAGAAAAGTATCTATCTAGCTCCGATCTAAACTCCGTAACAACCCGTTCCTTAAGAAAGTTGGTAAATATGATCTTAAATTTAGTAGGTGCTGGCTCATTACCAATATTTATATTAGTGCTGCTTGGCCTTCCTTGAGCCACATTAGAACTCCTCTCACTAGCCACACGAAATGTGTTATATTGCTCAATCAAGCGGCCTAAAAGGAGTTTAACCTTGTCCTCTATCTTATTCGCCAATTCACACCCTCTGCATTTTTGCAACCAGAAATTCATTGCCATCATTTTATATCGTGGATCAAGCACAAAAGCAACATATATCATCAAGTTGAACCTATTTGTGCTACCCCAATACTTCTCATACTTGTTTCTCATATTTATGCCCATAGTATCCTCAATTGTGCAAAGTTGCTCAAAATAAACATTAGCTGTTACATACAAAGAACCAGAAATGCTCAATGTAACATCATAAAAAACTTTCAGCAACTCCATAAAAATCTGTGCATTTTTCCAATCATTGCTAGTGGGGTTCAAGAATTGGTCATCCACAAACGCATATTGTTCAAAGGCTTGTTTGTGTTTTTCAGCGGTACTCAACATCAAATATGTAAAGTTCCATTTAGTAGGAACATCCAAGTAAATCATCCTCCCACTAATTTTTTCATTTACAGCACAAGCCTTGAACTTGGCAAATCTTGAAGGTGAGGATTTCACATACCGGACAACATCCCTAATCTTTGACACAAAATCAATTACATCCTTCAAGCCGTCCATAACAATCAGATTCAATATATGGGCAGCACATCGCATATGAAGAAATTCACCACCCAGTATAGTACGATCATGATCTTTTATTCTCCTCCTCATATAATCAACAGCAACATCATTTGAAGATGCATTATCAACTGTGATGGTTAAAATTTTATCAATACCCCATTCATGCAATCCCGAGTTTAACACTCTCCCAATGGTTTCGCCCCTATGGTCAGGAATTTGGCAAAACTTAAGTATTTTTTTGTGCAATCTCCAATTGCAATCAATAAAATGTGCGGTAATGCACATGTAGTTCAGATTTTGCACCGACGTCCAAGTATCGGTGGTAAGACAAATTCTTTGACCATCCAACAATTTTTTTAACTGTATCTTCTCTTCTTTATACAGTTTAATACAATCCCTTTTTAAAGTGCCTCGGGATGGCAAAGTAAATCGAGGCTCTAAATCCGTTACATATTCAATAAAACCTTCATGCTCTACAAGCCTAAAAGGCAATTCGCATCTAATAAAATACTTAACGATTGACACCCTAAGCTTTTCTGCATCGTACTTTACTAGGACTTGTGGACTACACACTCTTCCCTCCGCATCCGTCTTAACACTAGATGATTGACTTCTTCCAACTCCTTTAACTCTAAGAGGGAAAGTTTCACATGCATTCTGGAGGTGGTGTAACATAGATGAAGTGTCATTTTTGTAGTGGCAACTGTATAGCTTAGCGCAATAATTGCACTGAGCTTTTGGGTTATCGTGGTCAATAGGTTGCACTCTAGTATAGTGTTCCCATACCACAGATTGGTTGATGGTCCGGTTAATTTTCTCTCAAAGTATTGATGCCTTTCGGCTATTAATCTGATAATAATATTGGCTATTAATAATAATTTATTTATCAAATTAAATTATTAATGTACATAAAATTAGTGTAATTGTAAAATATAAAAAATAAAAATATTATTATTAAAAAAATAATATTGTATACTATTATTTTAATAAACCTAATAATTAATTTAATATAAAATTATAAATAAAAAAGTTTTAAATTTATAAAAAAATGCATACATTTTATTAAATTTTAAAAATAATTTTAATGAAATTAATGCCGATACTCTACGTGTAAACATCGGCTCTTTTTGGAAAAGCAAACATGCTGGATTGTGGTGCTGAAAAATTGGCCCCGGGTTGTTTTGGATAGGTTGTGCGGTGATCGATGCATGTATGCTGTTCAAGGCACTGCCTTTATTGCTAATGTGGAAGAGATAAAAATCGATGCATCCGAGCTAGACTTTGTGGATGCACTGGCTGCATGGACCATGGCCTCATTGGCCTGTATGTATCTTACACGACCTGTCTTTTTAATGGACATTTATTTCAACTTTAGTACTGGTTTGGTGTGCCGAATGACTTTGATTTTTCCTATTTAATAGTTAATAATTTTTTCAAAAAAAATATAATTTACGTAATCAAAACTAAAAACTTCAAAAAAGTATAAGATATAAATTATAGATAAGTAACAATCGGCTACTCTAGGAAAGCAACCGTACTTAATGCATCGTGGGGCTGAAAAATTAGCCCGGGTTTTTGGGATAGGTTGGGCGGTGATTGATGGCAGGATGTATGCTGTTCAGGTCACTGCATTTATTGCCAATGTGGAAAAATGAAGATCGATGCATCCGAACTGGACTTCGGCCTCAGTTGTTTTTTAGATTGTGAGGCTGAAAAGTTGCCCCGCTTTTTTGGTTAGGTTGGGCGGTGATTGATGGCCGGATGTACGCTGTTAAGGTCACTTCATTTTTTGCTAAGGAAAAATATAATTATATACTAATCTGTATATCAATATGATGTAATTGATCAAAAAATAAATTTTATTAAAAATAATATTAATTTAAATTTTAAATATGAATGAATTAATATTAATATACAAATTAATATGCGACTGTACTTATATATAACAAAACTCTTTACTAACATGGAAGAATGAAAGATCGATGCATCCGAACTGGACTTCGGCCTCATTTGTTTTTTAGATACGAGATAAAATGACATAAACAAGTTGAGATTTAAATTAAAAGATAAATAAAATATTATTAAAATATATTATTTTATATTAAAATTTTAAAAATTAGATTATTTATTTTATTTTATATAAAACTTTGAAAAAATTATAATATTTAAATAAGATGAAATAATTTTTAAAAGTGAATAAAATATCTAATGTCAGCTTATTCCATTTTATTTAATTTTTATATTTTTTAAATTTTTATATAAAATAAAATAAATAATTTAATTTTTTAAAATTTTAATATAAAATAATATAAAATAATATTTTATTTAATATTTTATTTAATTTTAATTTATTGTATCTTATTTTATTTAATATTTTTTTTAAAGACAAATTAGACTTTATTGTTGCTACATGGATGCCGGTATGTAGGGGTGTTCAACCGGGTATCGGACTGGAAATCCGGGTATACCCGGCCCGGAACCCGGATTTTAAATTCGAGCCGGATTCCGGACCGGATTAGCCCAGGTTATGACCCGGGCCGAAACCCGGATAAATCCGGGTTCTAGAATCAACCCCTTTTTTTTTTTTTTTTTAATAACAAAAACGCATATTATTTTTTTTCAAGAAATAGATAATGTTGAAAACGTAAAAAGCATATATATATTTTTTAATCTAAAAGCCTATATTCTACCACAATTTTTCCAAAAAAATATTGAAAAGCATAATTTTTTTAATATATAAAGCCAAAATATAATTAAATATATCGAAATGGAAAACTAAATTTTATGTAAAAATAACTAAAGTTAGAAACAACTAATTACCATGCATGAAAAAAAAATGATATTTATCATGTAAAATGCATGTAACATATAATACAATTCCCTACATATTACATTATTTGGTATTTATACATTACATTATAAAACACAAAAATTACAATTTATAAAAATTACATATCTAATGGTCCTATTTTACTTCAGAACCCATGAAAATGAAGAAAACTCAAAGAGGAAACATAGATGATGGAATGGGTCCTTCAGGTCCACTAGCAAGCAATTCACTCACAAATCCACCTGTAGTTTATCAAAAGAGAAACTCATTATTAATGAAAAAGATGATGCCACCTATTCCATCTTATCAAAATATTCAAGACCAGCTGGCTTCCATGTAGTTAAAACACAGACCAACTTGAAGATAATAAATATGCACGAATCATTACACAACAAAATTTTTTTTATCAATAAATTATTCTATAACAAATTGAGGTCACAACAAAATTTTTTTTATCAGTAAATTATTCTACAACAAATTGAGGTCTGGAATAAAGGATCATGGAAAGAATGTTCAGATGCATCAAGTCCTTTCAGTTTTAGAAAACACTTGAATACAATGAAAGCTCAATAAATAGTGCTCTGCTATCTAAAGACAGACACAACAATGCAAGTAAAAGTTAAATTAATAGCTTATTCAAATTCAAAACAGTGACAAATGATAGATAAATAGCTTGTAGAAAGTACAAGAGATCTATTAATTTGAATAGATTTGGAGTCAGCAAGATAAAAGTTACTTCAGATAACTTTGCCGAGTTGAAAGAACCAAAAACATAAATAAAAAGCATATTCCAGTATTCCATGTACTAGTTTTGGTATTTTAAGTTTTTAACCCAAAAACAAAAACTAAAATGAATTTTTATGGGCCTGTTTACAGACGAAGTGCAAACAAGAAATGTTCCTGTGTTCTACTACTACTTGACATTTGTTTTTTATGATAAGTAATAAGAAGATTTTATTGACAAGTAAATAGTCATAGTTCAAGTAAACAGAAAGTATACAAGAGAAAACACTTAAATACAAGCTAGGAACTTGACATTTAAAATTAATTCATCACCCAAAATAAGGTGATGTGTGTATGCAGTTTTTGCAAACCACTACAGTGTTTAATATGTTGTGTTCAATATTGCCTTTTGGGGTTTTAAGTCATCAAAAAGGGCTGCTCTTCCAGTTAAATAATGCCCCCTTTTCAAACACTAGGGTGGTTGTAATTCATGGAACTGTATTAACTTGCAAACAAAGCATGAAAAACAAATAGGTTTGGGTAAATGTCACAAGCCTAGAACGTGATAATGACAAGCCAGCCGATGTAGCCAGTCAAATAATATATGTTCTTTAGGACTATAAGAATTCTTTTGTTTATTCCTTTCTTGTGATTTGAAGTAGGTGCTTGTAGGGCTGCAAATGAACAGAGCCGCTCGTGAACAATTCAAGATCGACTCGTATAAACTCGACTCGGACTCGGTTCATTTAATAAATGAGTTGTTCGTGAACATTAATATTGGTTCGAATATTAAACGAGCAAAACTCATATAATCTCGACTCGATTCGGTTTAGGCTCGTGAACAATATTCGTATAAACTCGATTCGACTCGTTTTGAACTCGTCACAATACTCGTAATATTTATATATATATATATATATATTTACATATATACTTACATGTATTCTTTTATTATATATATTTTATATGCTATGTATATTATTTTTTATTATTTTTTATACTTTGTATAAGTAATATATATAAAAAATAATATATGTTGTTATTTTAAGTTTATGTATAAGTAACATGTTTTATTATTTTACAATAATAATTTATCTAGTTCATAAAAGAATTATTGAGTCAAATATAAAAATTTTATAAAAATAAACAACTCTAATTGATTGCGACACTTTCTTAACTAATCATATTTTGATTATTTGGCCATATTTAATATTATATTAATGATAATCGAATATTTAATATTAAATTAATAGTTTAATTATGTAATTTTTTAAATGACTTTAATGTATTAGGCATTCTTGATGCCATATATATTGAAAAGTGACAATTAATCAATGTTACATTGATATCTAGTTAAAATTGATTAAAAGAAATAATCTCATTTATTTATAAAAAAAAAAAAAATCTCATTTGTGCTTCAGCCAATCAAAAATAAAATAAAATTGTGGATCAGATTTTAACCGAGCTCGAGTCGAGCTACTCGAGCTCGTATAAACTCGTATATTTTTTATACTCGAGTTCGAGTCGAGTTCGATCATCATTTATTTTATACGAGCCGAGTTCGATCAGAAATTTTCAATATTTTTCGAGCTTGAGTCGAGTTCGAGCGGATATATATGCTAAACGAGCTCTTGACCCCCTGCTCGAATTCGACTCGATTCAGTTCGTTTGCAGCCCTAGGTGCTTGAATCATTTGGTGGTTTGTGATGCTTTTGTGGGTGTAACGCTTGCTAAATTCTGGTAACCTGGAGATTTTGTGCATAAATTGTGGGTAGAATATGCAAATTTGCAGATCAGTTGAGTTACCCTTTTATTGAAAAGAATTAGAACAAAAAGAACCATATATACACATACACACAGAGGATTGCAGTAGGTAATGGTGAAAATATTCAGGTGAAAAAGAATTAGAAGGAAAAGAACCATATATACACATACACACACAGATGACTATTAAATAACTATGAATATATATCTATTCATATATTTATATATATAATAGTGCAGTGCTTTATATGTGACCAATCTTGTAAAACTCTCAATGATTTGCAAAATGCTATCAATGCATCAATCAATAAAAATAAGCCTGGTAGACAAAAACCAGTAAACCAGTACTTGACAAGCTGAAGCTCTAAAACCCATCACAACTGAATACTTCTTACACATTCAAACATCCTCTTTAAAAAAAAGAACTCAAAATCACCAAAGAAAGAATAGAAAAATAGAGAAAAAAAAAAACATATCCACGGATGAAGAAAACCCAGACAGAGCGATCTGCTAGATCTCCCTGATAGCTACCGGCATCCACTGCTTTGGGACCCGCTGCAAATCTGAAAAAAAAAAAAAAAACAACGCCGAAGTGATGAAATGAAATCAAATTCTTACAATTATATGAAAAAAAAAAAAAAAAAAAGAGGTATGCCTTTGATGGCTATATGAAATGGAATCAAATTCTTACACTTATAAAACTTGGTATCTACCTGTGGGTAACCTTCCATCGAGTATTCTGCCCAGCCGTGTCATTGGCAACAGCAGGCAGGCCGGTCCCCACGACTGATGAGAGCGAGAGAGGGACTGATGATGAGGCCGGTCCCCATCGAGTATGCTGCCGACAGAATGCTAGAAGATGGAGAGAGGGACGACCTTTCGATTGGAGAAGGCCCCCACGACTGATGAGAGCGAGAGAGAATGAGTAAAGCGGCGGCTAGGGTTTTAGAATGTTAGATGAACAAGAGAGAGAGAGAGAGAGAGAGAGAGAGGGAAAAAAAAATTAAATCGAGTACCGGATGTTTAATCCGGTACCCAGATTTTAAATCCGTATCCAGATTGCATAGGTCTGAATTTTACAATCCGATAAAACTGGATTCCTGACTAGGCCAGATGAACAACCCGACTGTATGTATCTTACCTGACCTGTCTTTCGAACTAAATGACTTTGATTTCTCCCATCTAATAGTTCAGAGTTTTGTTACGTAAAGTTAAATCGACATATTAATCTAATTATTTTATTAAAATTTAATTTTTTAATTAATTATATTAGATAAATACGTATATTAATGCATCAAATAGTTTACAATCAGATTTTTCATAAGTAGCCATCGGCTCTTCGAGGAAAGCAACCGTACGTAATTGATTGTGGTTTGGATAGGTTGGGCGGTGATTGATGGCAGGATGTATGCTGTTCAGGTCACTACATTTAGTGCCAATGTGGAAGTATGAAGATCGATGCATCCGAACTGGATTCCGTGTGGCTGCACTGGCTGCATGGACCTAGGCCTGTATGTATCTTACATGACCTGTCATTTGAACTGACATTTATTTCAGCTTCAGTACTGGTTTGGCGTGCGAAATAACTTTGGTTTCTCCCATTTAATAGTTAATTTTTTTAAAAAAATAGATAATTTACGTGATCAAATTACGAGTAACAGAGACATTTTGTTTAGAATATCTAGCTAAGAGCATTGATATTGATTTGACTAAATTTATCTCTAAATTTAATCAATATCAACACTCTTTTATATTTATCTATTTTATCAAAATTTAATCTTTATATTAGATTAGCCATTCATTCTCTATATAATAATAAAATATTATTAAATTAATAAATTTTTTATTTAATTTATTTTCTCACATTTTATAATTCTACCAATTAAATATTAATAATAATTATATTTTAATTAAATTAATATTAGAAAAAGTATTATTAAATGTTAATAATAATAATTATATTATATTACATTAATATTATTATATTATAATTAAATTAATATTAAAAAAGTATTATTAAATGTTAATAATAATTATATTCTAATTAAATTAATATTAGAAAAAGTATTATTAAATGTTAATAATAATGATATTATATTAAATTAATACTACAAAAAAGTATTATTAAATGCTAATAGTAATTATATTTTAATTAAATTAATATTAAAAAAAGTATTGTTAAATGTTAATAATAATTATATTATTATTAAATTGATATTAAAAAATATTATTAAATGTCAATAATAATTATATTCTAAATGTTAAATGTTAATTATATTCTAATTAATTTAATTTATTTGTTTGGAATGAGAAATTAATATTTTAATGTTTGATGAATGAATAGTGGTCTTCCATCTTCAACCAACCACTGTAGTAAAAGTCTAAATTATTTTAGATTTGCCCAATTCAATGTAAATAATTTTTGAGATAAATTATGTAAAATTTGGCCAAACATCACATTTGGCTAAACCAATGTGGATGCCCTAAGTATGTATTAACATGATTTCTTCTGATTTTATTTATTTATAAATCTTTAAATTGATTTTTAATATTATTAATTTCAGAATCAAATTAATTAAATTAATCTATTTTATTTAACGTGTTAATATGAAATTATTTTAAAGTAGATGTAATATTTGAAATATTCACTTTTTCTAATTTGTTAAAAATTTGTTCTAGTAATTCATATTTGACCTTGAAAAAAATAGGTGTTATATGAAAAGAGATTTCATGGAAAATGAAGAAAGAAGTTTCTTTTGTTTCTTTAGTAGTTTGTCTATAGGATTTATTTGGGTTTTAAATCTTTCTAAGTGTTTACTCACAGTTTTTAACTATATATTAGTATAATTATTTTGTTAAATAATATTATCATATTTTTACTTTCTTGTATTGAATTTTATTTTATTTTATTTTTTTATTAGAGATGCTAATACTTGAGTATTTATTTAATTATACTTAATTGCTTTAAAAGGGGATATTCCTTATATATAATTTGATTATCTTCCTTAATCTATTGATTATTTATTCTATTTAAAGTTGATAATTGGTTTGATTTATAGATTTGAATCCATGTAAGGAAAGACATATTAATTTGTTTGTTTTCCAAGTATTCATAATATTTTACTTGAATATAATCTCTTTCTATTTGTGTGAAGGTTGAGAAAAATTTTAATCTTTTTTATTTATTTTGTTCTATCATATAATCTTGTTTAAAATATTTTTTGTTAATCTTAAATTCTTCTTTACTCTATATTATATATTAATTAGTAGTAAATAATTGTAGTATTACTATTGTTTTACAAGTTTAAAGCCCATTTTTTTATACATAAAATAATAACATAGTTTCATTATATAAGAGAATTGCTAATAGTCATTCACTCATTCTTACATATTATTTTTTTCATTATATTTTATATTATATATTTTTATTTATTAAAAAATTATGTATGATATATTTTAATTATGTATGATATATTATATGAATACGATGAATATAACTTTTTATTATATATAGTAGCAAAACTAATAGGTTTAGCTATGTCAGTTTTTACGGCTTCCACTTTCAAGTAGCAAAATAAGATTTAGATATGATTTTTTTATCTTATTTCATATTACTTAATTATTATAAATTTTTTAAACTTTCGAATAAAATACGTCCTAGTTGCACTCACACAATGTCCAGTACTACTGATTTACCTTTTTTTTTTTTTTTTTTTTTTATTATATATATGTATTTTTTTAATATTTTTAAATATAATTTTTAATATTATTAAAAAATATTTTTTTAATTACAAAATAAAATAATAATAATAAATAAATGTGAGCTCTAAGTCGAGGGCTGGAAGCATTTCCCTATATATACAAGCATTGATAATCAGATTGCTTCATCTGTAAACACAAGCCAGATATCTCTCCACAAAGTTGCGCAGCAATGTTGAAACCACAGCCAAGTCTTCAGTCGCAGTTCTCCTCCTGCTCCACCCTAACCCCCAGCTTCCTCATGCACAAGCCATTCGTCATTGGAAATGGCAATAGCATTGCTTCCCTTCCAATATTTTCGATGCAGTACTCATTCCACAAGAAAAACAAAAATTTTCGAATCGTCACCGTGCCTGGCAATAATGTTAAAGCCGTAGCAACGGAGTCCTCTACCGAGAAGGCAACCTCTGTTAAAACGATTGTAACTGTGAAACTTACTGCTGAGGGTGATACAGACTGGCGTGATAAAACACTCCTCTTGGAGCTTGTTAGCGCCCAGCTTGATCCTAGTAAGTATTCATGAGGATTAATTCAAGATATCAATTACATCCGAACAATTTAATTATTATATATTATTAAACGTTAATTTGAAGAACGACTGTGTGGCTTCCACTCTCCCCTGCATTTTAATGTATGAATTATGAAATTATTATTCTTATTATTATTATTTTCTAATTCATAGTTGGTTCGTTGTTCAATTTATACATGTTTTTCCTACTTGAAATGGAACTTTGGTACCATCCCAATAATTTATTCTCAAGTAAACATCCATCATCCATAGATTTTCAACTCACAGTTTTTCAAGTTCTGCGTGTAATATTATTTCCGCATTTTCCAATGATTTTGGTGGCGCAAGACCACACTTCCGGGAGAAAAACTCATTACCAACCAATTTTATTCGTGGGGCCTCGTAGAATATTATAACTCGCCACAGAAAAATAATTTTCTCCACGACAAGCCCAAATGGTCGGTAATGCCTACTCTTCCGCGAAAAGGACGGTGGGGGAAAAGCTAGGGCTGTACACCGATGGAAACCGGCGCCGAACCAAGACACCACCGAACCCTTCAATATCCCTATTAAACCGGCCGAAACCGAGTGTTTGGAGAGGGAGAACCAATCATATCGGTCTCGATTAGCATCGGCGTGGTGGTCGGTCTACCGTCGGCTTCTTATGTGAAGGAGGAGGAGCTGAGGAAGAAGAATAAACACCGGTGCCGTCGTCTGCCATGGGTGATGAACGAGTTGCAGACTCGCAGACAGGAATAATAGGTGCGGGGAAGAAGAAGAGGGGTTGGGGGGGTTATGAAATCATTTTGAAACGGCGCCATTTGGCTTAAAAACCAAACGGTGCCATTCTATTATATTTTTTTTAAAACATATATACTCTAAACGAGGCCGTTTCACTTACTTAAGTGAAACGACACCGTTTTATATTCATATATTTGAAAAAAAAATAAACAGACCGGATCGGTCGGTTCAGCGGTTTCCCAGGGGGCCAAATCGGCGCCGAACCGCCGATGTCAATTTCTCTTTAATTTGTCTCACCTGCCGATTGGTTCTTTGCCGGTTCCGGCCAGTTCCGTACTCCGGCCGTCGGTCTGATCGGTTCACGGCCGGTTTGGTCGATTCATGTACAGCCCTAGGAAAAGCTATTGAGCTCGCGGAAAGTATGATAGCATTTAGTTATACATGAATCGTCAACAGAAATATTTCTCACAAAATAGGTAGCCGCAAATGATATTTCTTGCTTTCGTTGCAATATTAGTCTATTTGTGAGGGGTTTTTACCGCCGGAAAAAGTCACTTCCTGCAAAACATTTTGCTTCGAGTTATATTCGCTGCAAAATGCTATAAGACTAAATGTAACAATATATTACACGACCCATTAACCCAATATGAACACGACATGATAATAGTAGGTTAGGGTTTAATCTTAACGAGTTTAGGTCAAAACGGATTGACCCGTTAAAACACGCTTGCTTAACACGTTAAAAAAATTAAAATTATACCTTTATATTTAAAAGTAAAATTGTTAGAATTTTAATTTTAATATGTTTATTATTTGGATTGTAATTTTAGACTTGTAGTTAATTTTATAGTTTTTATAAATATTGTGATTTTAAAATTTATATAAAATTATGTTAAATTTAATCAGGTCAAATTGATTAATTTGGAATCAATTTAAATCCATTTATATAAACAATTTGAAACGGGTCGTATTGTATCGTGTTAATTTATTTCATAATATTTACTAATAGGTCAAAACGGATTGACACAACATGTTATGTTAATAGGTAGTGTCAGGGTTTGAGATTTTGACACGGTAAAATTAGCGGGTCAGGTTAAGATTGAGCTATATAGTATAATATATATATTTTGATACGACACGAACACGACCTGTTAACACGATTTGACACCCTTTATAAGATCTCTAAAAAAGAAAAAATTGTGAAAGCAAGAAAATGAGAAGAACTTCTTCTGTTTTGTTGTCTAATTTGTTGTGAATATTTTAGTAGCTTAGGAGCAGTTTTGTCCTCATTGTTTTAATTAAGAAGGGACATTCTATGGTACTTTTTGTATTCCAATCAAAATAAGAAAGATGTAGCCTTCAAACTTTATTATATTTTAATTTTTATTAGATATTGTCTTGTTATAATATTATTATATATCTTGATTTAGCTGTTCTCTCCAACATATGGGTCTAATTGTATTCTTGACATGATTTCCTCAATCAACCGGCTCGGGGGACATGCAGAATCCTACTGTGTATATACTGATTAAATATAGTGCAAGTCATGTACTACTATATGCCTATTTCTATGTAAGTTAATAGAGATATTCATAAGGTGAGCTAGGTATATATAGCATTAATCAACCTCGTAAATTTTCGAATTATGTAATGAAACGTATTTATCAGACTCTAAAACGACAACAATCAAGCTAGCTAGCTAGCAGCTATAGAGAGATACGAAAGGCAAAAGTTTATTTTTTTTTAACAAATGGAGTCAGAAATTTCTAATTCAGATTTTCTATTTAGAGATGAGTTAGGTTATATGCTATGGACCATTATACTCTTGGCTGAAAGGCAAAGTGAACTGTGATTCAAATTAAGGTTTGTGCAATTACTGTATATATGTCAGTCAGGCGCAAATTATCAGGCTTAAAAACTCATAAATAATAAAGCATCTCTAGCTGGTCGATTCACATGTAGTCCCCACAAACTGAAAGGGAGAAAAGTGCCATGCAAGTTGAAATGGACTATGGTCCCGGCAACTTGAATCTAATGTATATATGTATGTACTGCATGCGATGGGATGTGCATGCAGTAGTGCAGGCATTTAAAATTATTAATGGTTGAAATTTTTCTTAAAAACTAATATTACTGTTAATTGTAGTATTAATATAATTAATATATTTGTTAATTTTGAAGAGACGGAATCAGAGAAGGAGACAATCAAAGGGTACGCAAACTGGACGAGCCAAGATGAAGGGGAGGTGAAATATGAGTCAGATTTTGAAGTTCCGGCAGATTTCGGAGAGGTTGGGGCCATTTTTGTGGAGAATCAGCACCGCAAGGAGATGTATCTCAAGGATATCATCATTAATGGCTTCCCTAATGGCCCCGTCAATTTGACATGTAATTCATGGGTTCACTCAAAGTATGACTATCCTGATCAGAAGAGAGTCTTCTTCACAAACAAGGTCAGCCAGCTCTCTCAATATGATCTCTAGCTCCTAATTTAACTACTGCATTAAATTAATTAAACATGCACATATACGTACAAAACATGCAATATATATACTTCCAACAAATATATATTTATATATATGTATGCATGCATTCAAGGTCGGTACTATTAATCGTGCAGCTTGGAAATTAATTAAGGGTTTTTTAGATAATCATGACTGCTTAAAATTATAATTAGGTTTTGCACGGTAATGTAGGAAAAAGTGTCCCAGCCCTAACAACAGGCAAAAGAACAACAGTACTTTAACCAACAAATAAATAAATAAATAAAATAAAGTGAATACTCATATATATGCACATATAATAAAATGAAATGTAATATTATGTAGTATTTTCAATTCATGATGATAGGAATTTCTTTAATTGTATAGTTATATGCGTGGAATCACTACTTATCTTGAACTTTTAAATTGATAAAAAGATGTAAATTTAATTATTTATATAATATTTCTAACACTTCCCTTAGGCTGTGTGCGTCAGATTCTATCTCAATGACTAAATTAACCTAACACATGAAATATTTAATTAAATGAAATATGGTATAGAATTAAATTTCAAATTCAAGATGTCTAATCTGAGCATATGTAAATACCCTCCTATCTAATGTAAATGAAATTAATTATTAAATTATATAGTATAATAAAAAATGAATATTCATATCATATATATATAAGATCCATTTTATCCAAAAATATTTATAAACACTATTAAAGTTCTTTTTTAAGATCTCGTTTGGTTATTTTCTATACAGTTAGATAAGAACAGTAGTTAAGTTTTTGAATTGAGATGAGATAAGATAATTTTAATTTTTTGAGAATTTGATAAAGTGATGGATATCACTCTTTATTAAAAAAATATCTTTAATTATTGGTATAAAGTATTATGAATATATTAAAAATTAAGTAATATCTATTATTAATTTAAAAATTATAAATATTTTAATTTATTCAAAATATAATTTTTTAATTGGCCATGATTATTTCAATATTCTCAACTCAAATATGAAAACATTTCTTTATTAAATGAAATTATTCTAATTATAACTTATTTATTATAATATATTTTATAAAATTTGAAATATGCTTTTCTAATTATATGTTACAATAAAAAAAATTAAATTTTAATAGATTTAGAGATTATGTACCTATTTCCTATAATTTGAAGAAAAATTTAGAGATTTTCAAAAATCACCTCTGTATCCGAATCTCTATTTTAAGGAAAGCATTTAGAGAATGTATAGTGATTTCCTATCGTACTCATCTATAATTTGGAAAGTTATTGTTGATCCCCAAATTATTTTTTATTAATATTTTATTCTAATTATCTATATTTTCTATCATATTTATCTACTTTTAATTATCTACACTTTTTATCATACCATATTTGTTATAATTTTAAATAATAATTATGAAAATATAAAAAAATAATTTTGAAAATATTATATACCCAATTTTTTTTAAATATTTATTAGAGTAATAGTTCAAAACATAAAGAAAAATATTGAGTAATTAAGTTTGTAAATAAAAGTGAGAAAAAATTAATAAAAAAATAAATAAAAAAAATTATTTTAGTAGAATAGAAAAATTATATAAAATAAAACTTAAGAGATTTTTAAAATTTTGAAAGATAAGTAAAATTATGAAATTTTTTTTAAAATATTATTTTTAATTAAATTATAGAAAATTTTATTAAAAACCCAAGGTAAATACACTAACATAGCGTTACTGTAGATATATTGTAGCAGTGGTGGAAGAATAAAATATAGATAAAACTTTATATTTTATCGTATAATTATCGGGAAACAGGTGTAAATACTGCCCTGCTGATCCGTACGACAAGCACTTGAAAATTGACAAGGAACAATGAATTTTCTGTTAAAAAGTCAAGCTTATCTTTTGTCGTTGTTAACGAATTCATCGTAGCTAGCTAATGTATGGTTGCGGAGATTCCCAGAAAAACCAGGATCCGTTGATACCCCTCAGGAAAAAGTGAAAATAATTGGACGGAGTCCGGACAATTATGTCATCTTTTCTTTTGTTATGGACGGTGCTCTGTCACGGAGAGAGTATATCGAAACATTTATCAAACGGTTAATTTTTTTTTTATTTTAAATTAAAAAAATTTAATAAATATTTTTAAAGGAAATAAAAATAAAATTCATAAAATAAAATTTATTTAATAATTAAGTTAAAAAATAAAAAAATAAAAATCTAGAGTCAGTGACTCCCATCGGCGTCTACCTTGGATGGGAGAAGTAATTCCCCTTTTGTTATTCCAACAGTGAAGATTCCTCGGCAAAATATGTGGACCCACAAAATTAGTCAATAATCAAGTTGTAATTTTTTTTCTTAATAATTAAATATGCTTAAAAAATATTTTAAAAAATAAAAAATCATAATTTGCACAGTGATAACTTCAAAGGAATAAAAATATAAGACTGACTAGCAACATTATCCTTATTTAAAAAAAAAAAACAGAAAAAAAATGTTATGTGTTATAAAACTAATAAAAAGAGAAAGCGAAAGGCAAAGAGAGAGAAGAGGAAAGAGAGAGAACTTGAACGTGAGAGTGAGGTGTCTTTGGATTCAATATTAAAAATCTTGAAAAATATCCATATATATAAAAGTATAAAGGAGGTCTTGGTTGTTATAATTGGCGGCTAAGGAGGTCAATTATGATAGTTACGGGCGGTCATAATTGACGGTTAAGGACGGTCAATTATGACGACTACATACAGTCATAATTGACGGTTATAGACAGTCAATAATAACGGTTAAGGAGGGTCAATTATGACGGTGATCATACAAATCAGTTTATAACATTATAGAATATTTAGAAGTCAATATTTACATTACAGAAGCTCAAATTTTTCCGATTTATATTACAGAAACTCAAATTTTACATTCTGAAACCTTATTATTTCTTGATAAAAAAAAAAAAAAATCATAGATGAAGATGATCATAGTTTTCAATGCATAGAGCTTTCAAAATTAACCAATCTTACGATTTTAATTTATAATAATATATATTGTCTCTTTAGAGCGCTTTTTAATTACATGAACGTCTTCTTTCCTTTTGGATTGTGACGAACGTATATTAATGTATATGTGTTGGATGTGGATCTGCAGTCATACTTGCCATCAGATACACCAGAAGGGTTGAGGAGGCTAAGAGAAGAAGAACTTGTCACTTTGAGAGGAAATGGGGAAGGAGAACGAAAGACCCAAGATAGAGTTTACGATTACGATGTCTATAACGATATTGGAGATCCTGATAGTAGTGATGATCTTAAAAGACCGGTACTTGGCGGAAAGGAACATCCATATCCTAGGCGTTGCAGAACTGGACGCCCTCACAGTGACAATGGTATGCATGTCTGGTCAATAATTATTATACGAGGGAGTAATGATATATGTGATATTACTATTTTATTTTTATAAATATGATGGAAAAACTTTCCATCATTTTTGGATAATATATTATTTTCTGAAAAAAAAAATTAAAAGTTGATGAACAATGATATCTCATAATAAGATAAAAGTGATATATGGACCGTGAATTTCATAGAAGTTTGGTACGTACATACATAATAATATATGTATGCATGCAAGAATTGCAGCTTTTGGTAATATAATTAAGTATGTTGCATATACGATTAGACAGATGGTTAATTTCTGGATGTAACTAGACTTATACGTACATACATATATAATATTTGTCGCAGTTGACTATTATTTTGTAAAGATTAATTTATGCGCCGTAATTAAGGGGGTTTATTTTTTTAATTATATTTTTTTAAAAATAGATCATGAGAAATTAAGGCCGTTTTCTGAAAACATATAGGGAGGGTCATTCTGAAAAGACGATATATAATGATGAAAGATAGACATAAGATAATGTATTATTCAATGCTATAGATTTAATTAAGTTTGATTTGTTTAGTCACATCTGAAAAAAATGTATCCGACTTGTTTCGTTCTTTGATGGTCCATGCCATGCTCTACGTACCTAGATTGACAATGCCTCATTTCAGAAGGCGTATAAAATCTTAATTATTAATTTTTTTAAAAATATAGTGTAAAAGTTAAATTTATTTAATTAATTTCTAAATATAAAAAGGACATCCCTCAAAATTTTCATATAAGGTCCTCTACATTGCTAGTATTGCATGCTCGTTGTTTTGTCTCATAGTTCAATATATTTTAACAAATGTTTAAATGAAATGTCTCTAAGGACGTTTTCCAATTTAAAACAACAAAATAATAATTTTTGAGTAATAAATATAGTCACAGTAAATATAGCTCTTCATTCATTGTTAATATGCAACTTTTTTTTTTTTTTTTTTTTAATCCTATGAACAATTTCTTAATTTTTGCCAGATCCATTATCGGAAAAAATAAGTAGCACCGGTACCATCTATGTTCCAAGGGATGAAAGCTTCTCAGAAGTAAGGCAGCTAACATTCTCCAAAAAGACAATATCCTCTGCCTTGCCTGGATTTCTATCAAACCTAGGGAACTTAGTCAGTGACCGTGATCCAGAGTTCACTCACTTCACGGCCATAGATTCACTTTTCGTAAGCTCGGCTACTCCAAATGATGCACTAAGCAACATCAAGTATCTGTCGCGTAAACTTTTCAACGGAGGGGAAAACTTGCCTACACCAGAAATCGCAGAAACCAAGGGATGGAAAAGCTGGATAAAGAGCGCCGTGTCCCGGATTGGCAGGGTTATTAGTGAAACCCAAGATGATTTGTTGTGGTTTGCGACCCCAGAAACAATGGATAGTGAGAAAACAGACACATAAAACTTTGATCCTTTCATCCTATATATGCAATTTTTCTTCAAATTGTTTTTATTTGGCACGTGCAGGAGACAAGTTCTTTTGGCTTAGGGATGAGGAATTTGGCAGGCAGACTCTTGCAGGTCTCAACCCGTATAGCATACGTTTGGTCACGGTATGAGTTACAGTCATTTACAGTGAAAGATATTGAATAAATAAGAATTGAGACGAGTCTTTCTAAAAATCCATTAAAGCTTTTAATATATATGCGTTATGTTAGATTTTATATAATGCTCGTCCTACTTTCATCTCACTACGGTATCATGACATTATTTATCAACAATTAGATCAAATCTTGTTTTAACAAGCTAAATCAAAGACTAATGGATAATACCATATCAGTAAATTAGGGTAAGGTAGGAAGTTGTAGTATAACAGTATATATTTTTTATATAATAGATATAAACATATGCACACACTTACAATTTGTAAATTTTAGCATATATATATTTGAAAGTAAATAGAGAAAATAGTTTAACAGGATGATACATCATCGATTACTATCGCTTAATAGAATTAATTATGATGAAACGTGTGATGCACTAGTATAAATGTAGTATGGAATTCTCTTTGTCCGAATTAAGATACAAGTACTGTGTAGGGATCTTATTTCTATATACTAAACTTGTATAAAAATCATGATTTAGGAATGGCCCTTGAAGAGTAAGCTTGACCCAGAGATCTATGGCCCTCAAGAATCAGCAATCACTACAGAAATGATTGAACGAAAAATTGAAGGCGTTTATTCTGTCAAGGAGGTAATTAACACCAGAACATAGACACAACTTACAATTATCTATCATTCAATTATAAATATTGTGTTAGTTGTAATTATATACATTAATCATGCAGGCCATAAATCAGAAGAAGTTGTACATTCTAGACTACCATGATCTATTTTTACCCTATGTGAGCAAAGTAAGAGAACTTAAAGGCACAACTTTGTATGGATCACGAACGCTCTTCTTTCTTACCCCTGAGGGCACGTTAAGGCCATTGGCCATTGAGCTAACTCGGCCAAAAATGGAAGAAAAGCCACAATGGAGAGAAGTTTTCACACCCAGTTGGGATGCTACAGGTATCTGGATGTGGAGACTTGCCAAAGCTCATGTCCTAGCCCATGACTCCGGTTATCACCAACTTGTTAGTCATTGGTATATTTTCCACCTAGCCCAAGCTTGTATAGAAATATGCCATACTTGTTCTATCCATGCACTAAAAAGATCAGTTAATTTGGATCAAGCTGATAAAAATATATATTTTGAAGTGATTTCTGTTCAACAAATGGTGCTATAAAACAGGAAAAGCAGTGCACTTATACAAATAAACTACTAACATGTTGTATTCCTTTATTTGCTAAATTTCAGGCTAAGGACTCATTGTTGCACAGAACCTTACATAATTGCAACAAATAGACAACTTAGTGTGATGCACCCAATCTATAGACTATTGGACCCTCATTTTCTGTGCACTATGCAAATTAATGCTCTTGCTCGATCAGCACTCATCAATGCAGACGGGATTATTGAGAGCTCATTCTCACCTGGAAAGTATTCAATAGAGCTTAGCTCTGTCGCTTATGACCAGCAATGGCAGTTCAACCTCGAGGCACTACCAGCTGATTTAATTAATAGGTGATTGAAGATTAACCTCTTCTTATTTTAAAGTTTAATAAAAGTAATCAAAAGGAATACCATGTATTGGAAAATTTAATTAACTTGATATATGATATGATCTATCTCCAAATATATTCACAAATTTCTTGGTTTCACTACTTGCTAGGGGACTTGCTGTTGAGGATCCAACTGCTCAACATGGCCTAAAGCTGACAATTGAGGACTACCCCTTTGCTAATGATGGCCTTCTCCTTTGGGACATTATCGAAGAGTGGGTTAGGGATTATGTCAATTACTATTACCCTAACCCAAGAGCCATAGAGTCTGATCAAGAGCTACAAGAATGGTGGACAGAAATCCGAATAGTTGGCCATGGTGACAAAAAGGACGAGTCATGGTGGCCAGTCCTCAAAACCCCAAAAGACCTCATACAAATCATCACTACAATCGTATGGGTGACTTCTGGTCACCATGCAGCTGTTAACTTTGGACAATACACCTATGCTGGTTATTTTCCTAATCGGCCTACCATTGCTAGAACCAATATGCCCTCTGAAGAACCTTCTGATGAATTTTTTACCAATTTCTTGAGAAAGCCTGAAGGTGCACTCTTACAATGCTTCCCTTCAAAAACTCAAGCAACAAAAGTCATGGTTGTTTTGAATGTACTATCATGTCATTTTCCTGATGAAAAGTATCTAGGGGAGGCAATAGAGCCGGCATGGGCTGAGAATCCACATATAAATGCTGCCTTTGAGAGGTTTAAAGGGAGGTTGAAGAACCTTGAAGGGATTATTGATAAGAGGAATGCCGATAGGGACTTGAAGAACAGAAGCGGGGCTGGGATTGTGCCATATGAGCTTTTGAAACCCTTTTCTGAAGAGGGAGTGACTGGTAAGGGAGTTCCCTATAGCATCTCCATTTAAAATGGAAAATGCATATTTCAAAATGTTGTTTTTTGTTTTTGTTTTGATGGACAAAATGTTGTTTTATAAGTTATAAAGAGCATGTGTAAGTTGTTATATTTCAAAAAATAATATCATGGGGTGAACCATATATATGTTTTAAATTTTGAATAAAACCTCAAAAGATATCACCGCAACAAATTAACCATATATGCATTCAGCACCAAACAAGAACTTAAAAGAAGTATTTACACACCCGATTAATGCAACATGATCTTCAACATGATGATCATTGACATGTTCGTTATATATGCAAAAAATGCCATGTCACATATGAGTAGTTCTCCTTTATAGGAAAGGTGGGATCTTATATTAGAATCTCTCTTGCCCAAATTAATCAGATTTGGGATTTTATTCATTACACCATTTGTGAGATCCCTATTTTTTGGTGCCTTTTATTTGTTATTTATTGACTCATTATTTTAAATTATTTTATTGTTGGGCTTTACTATTTTATTTTATTATTACTAAGTTGTTGTGTTTTTATTTATCCATTTATCTATTTCTTGTACCCTTTTATTTTGTTGGGCCTTTTTCTAACTGGGCCTTTTGTATTGTTGGTTTTGTGTGTATTTTATTTTTGTTGGACAAAGGGTGTGTGTGCGAGGGCCCAACTGTGTGAGTGAAGGAAGCCTAGCCCCTGAGCTAAATGGCGCTGTTTTGGGTGCTGCTGAAGGCAACCTTAATTGGTTTGGATTTAGAGACAAGATAAGGTGAGATAGTTTTAGATAAAAGATAAAAGGTAAATAAAATATTGTTATTATTTTTTTGAGATTTAAAAAAATTGAATTGGGATTTGAAAAAGTTGAATTGTTTATTATATTTTGTGTGGAAATTTGAAAAAATTATAATGATGAGATCAGATGAGATGAGGTGAGATCATCTCCCAATCCAAACTAGATAGCAAAGAGATGAAAATTAACATTTCATCTCTTTGCTTCTTGCGCTGCACATAGGGGTGAGAATCGGTAGGTCTGGACAGGCCAAACCGACCGGACCGGCCATTTTTGGACCGGACCAAATTTTAGGAGAATCAAACTCATTTGGTCCAGTCCCAGTCCAGGGGTTTTCCACCCTGAACCGGACCGAATGAAAAAAAAAATTATATAAATAATTTTATAAATTATTTATATAATTTTTTTACTAATACTAATATTTATAATTATATACTAATACTAATATCTATACTAATACTAATAGTCTAATATTATAATATACTATAGTTATACTAATATAGACTATATAGTTATATTAAATTCTTCTTGTCATCCTCATACCTCACACACCGTATTTATTTTATATTTTTTTTCATTTTTTTATAATAAATATGTAATGTGTGGTTGATAAATAAAATAATTCAATTAGTTTAATAAGAATAAAATGAAATAAAAAATAAAAAAATAAAAAATAATATTTTAATATATAAAATGTGTGGTGTGGAATGATGTGTAGCATTCCTCAAATTATAATATATCATATATGTATAAATTTATAATGTATTAGTATAGTTAACTTAATATGTAATATGTTAGTATTAAATCACTATAACTACATAGAGTATTAGTAATATAATATTTAGTATAATTATATAGAGTATTAGTAATAAGAGTATTACTATTATTTAATATAATATGACATAGAGTACTAATAAATGTATGGTGTTTGAAGAGATATAGTAATACTATATGTCACATATAGTATTACTATTATTACATATAGTTATTAGTTATAGTATTAGTACTAGTGTATTATTAGTTATAGCAAATAAGTTAATAACTATTACTAATTTACTATATACTAATAGACTAATAGTATTAGCAAATTACTAATATATATAATAATATACTAAATATATATTAAATATATCACAATATAATTACATAAGTATTAAACAAAATGTCAAAGGATTAAAAAAAAAGTCAACCGTGGACTGAATGGACCGACTGGACTGAATGGGACCGGACCGTCCCGACCCTTAGGGAGTTCGGTCCAATCCAGGGTGGGAAAACCCTGGACCGAATAGGTCTGGTCCGGTCTGCAAAACCTCCCCGGACCGGACCGAACTCACTCCTAGCTGCACACTCTTTTCTTCTTTCTTTTTCTTATCTTCTTCCTCCTACTGCAGAACCCATGACTTCCCTCTTCCCTCTCTAAATTTTTCATCCGCTTCCTCCCTTATAGACTGCATCCCATGCGCTGCCCACTTCTTCCACTGAACCAGCACCACGCGTGCTCAAGCCCAAGCCCCCTCCTCCTTCGATCTGCCACCACCTTCCTTCTCCCCATTCTAAGCCTCCATGGTTGTTCCCATGTGTCTCTCGGCGTTATATTTTCCTCATTTTGTTCTCTCCTCGGCCACTACTTGCCAGTCGTTGTTGGCCACACATATTGGGCTGTCTCCCCTCACCATATGCAACCTTTTCCCCGTAAGTTTCTGTTGCACCCCAGTTATGGACCTCTCGACCTAAACCTTGTAAGTTATTTCCCGTGACCTGCTCACCGCCACATGTGCCTAATGGATGCCGTAGGTGGAATCCGTCGTGTATGGGCCTCTCGGCCTCTAAATAGGCCAAGCTTCCCATTTGTTTTTCATCCCAGAAAATTGCTTCTTCTCCTAGTATAATCCTCTCCATCGAGTTCCCCTCCCTCAAAAACCCCATTCTTGTGGCTTTAGAAGGTTTTTACACCCATTGACGCCATGCATCGCTGCGGCCACCACTCTTAGCCGTATCCCAGTGGTCTTGCAACTATCCCCTAGTCATTCCCTTCTCTCTCGGGCTCCCGTAGGTGGAATCCGTCGTGTATGGGCCTCTCGGCCTCTAAATAGGCCAAGCTTCCCATTTGTTTTTCATCTCAAAATATTGCTTCTTCTCCTAGTATAATCCTCTCCATCGAGTTCCCCTCCCTCAAAAACCCCATTCTTGTGGCTTTAGAAGGTTTTTACACCCATTGATGCCATGCACCGCTGCGGCCACCACTCTTAGCCATATCCCCGTGGTCTTGCAACTGTCCCCTAGCCATTCCCTTCTCTCTCGGCCTCCCCATACCTCAAATCCACCCAACTCGAGAAATGTAGCCCATCATCACCCTTGCTTAGTCATTGCTATATCATTTGTGGTTGGTTTGGGCCTTGGGCCAGAAACAGAGGATGAGAATATCGCGTGTAGTTTGGTTGTGATCTGTGAAAACTGGATGGTTGTGACCTACTGTGGTTTTGTATGATTGCCTATTGATTGACCTGCCATGTCATCCAATATCTATTTATTTGTGCATCTGCATTTTAATTGTTATTTATCTTTATCATATTTAACTGTGCTCTACTCTATGTCTGCACTATGAAATTGGGAGAAATTGTGCCGTGGTGTAAAAGTGTTAAGAAATTATTTTGAGGGTGCGTGTGTATCAAACCCTAAGTTGAGATGGAGCATTATCTTGGTGGAGCTCTTCTAGTCACTGACTCGGTGTCGAATGTGCTTCCAAGTGTAGAGGTGTCAAGTTGTATCAAGGATAAGTCTATGATCATATTCCACAGGGACAAAAGGTTATTAAAGCATTTGTGAAACTTTTGCTATAAAAAATCAAAATGTATTGACTATGAGAGATGAAAAATAGAATGAAATAAAAAATCAAAATGTATTGAATATGAGAGATCAAATGGGTGCTGGAATTATCAAGTGAGTGACTCAAAGTAGAAGCCATCTCTATTCTCCAACCAAACAGGATTAGGTAATTTGAGAAAAAATAGAAAAGATCAAAGGACTTCACTTCTGAGTGTTAACTTGACATGTATAACATAGAAATGGATATTTTTCTTTCAAGCTTCTTCAACACCAATATAGACTTCTATATAGTATATATCATGTCTGTTTGAGCATTCACGCACAAGGTTAGGTTGAAAACATACACACGAAAGATAAATCACGTTTGGTTCGTATAGACTAAACAGATTTTACAAACTAATTTTAATTTTTGTCATTTTTTTTTATTTGTAAATGGGACACTTTCAGAGACAAAAGTTAAGCCGTAAAGGTGGTGAAATCCTTTAAGTCTTAACTTTTTTTCCATTTCCTATGGCTACACTCACCTTTTTTCCTATACATATCGAACAAGAATTCCTCACAATAATTCACCAATTTCACTCACACATCTAACAACTTTGCACTCACAAATTTCACACAATAATTCTAGAAGCTATAAGAGATTTAGAATCAGACACTAAGAGATAAACAAACAAATTTAACAACTTGGTGACTTACGGCTAAAACAAACAAATCAAACATGAAAATGGTGCTTACCTTGTTCCATTCAGCAACCTGCACAAGAGATCTCCAGGAATTTCAACACTAATTCTACCATAAAATAGAGAACACGAGAGATCCTCGATGGCTCGATGAGAAGGAGAGTCTGAGAGAGAAACTGAAAATAATTAGACTGATCCAAGTCTGGGAAAAGAGCCGAAGAGGGAAAAGGAAAATGGTATACCGATCCAAGTATGAGTCTGACCATGTGAGCCACTGAGAGTTTGACTATCTGAGCCGTGAGGTGAGCACTAAGGAGTTAGGTCTGTGAGTGCCACGCAGGAGTGAATCTGAGATTCTGAGTGAATCTGAGCCATGAGGTGAGGTTGGTGAGCACTGAGGACTCGAGCACGACGAGGGGTGATTGAGGACTGTGAGGTATGTGTCTGTGCGGCGTAGGAGTGAAATTGTGAATCCGAGTGATTCACTGATTCAGATTTAGGGGTTTTTCTTTTTTTTAAAGGTTTTTAGATAAAAGGGACCTAAGGGTAGAAGTGTAAATTTATTTTTTTAACGGGTCAAAACGGGTTGACCCGCTAAGCAATTGTGCTTAGCGGGTCAACCCATTTTGACCTGAACCCAATAAGACTAAACTCAAACCCGCTTTTATTGTGTCGTGTTGGGTTAACGGATTGTGTCACAAATTGCCACCCCTAAAAAAATGTGTTGACTATGAGAGTTGAAAAATAGAATGAAATGCAAAGCGAAAAATCTTTTTGTGCTTTTCTATGGTCGTAAAAAGAATATGCAAATGCAAAACTAAACTTAAACTGAACCCGAAATGGTGAAATTCACTTTTAGTAACTTAACACATGAAGACTCTTGAAGATGAGTTAAAAAAAAGTATGAATTTAATTTCAGCAAAATTAAGTCAGAAATGGAATTAGAGTTTTTAATCGAAAAGGTAAATTAACAAACACTTGGGTTGAGTGTGAGACTCTCTTTGCTTCAGTTCCTAGATAATTTTCTCGATTAACAATCCAGTCAAGGTATTGATAAACGGAAAATAAAAAAATTACGATCTGGCTTTTGTAATATTTCTCTAAGGGATTCACTACTTTACTAGCCAAACACACATTAACAATCAACTGAGAGAAGTCTTGATAATTTTCAAGCTTTTGTTGTGACTTACGTCAACAACAAATCAAGAACAACAGCTGTAATCTATTTTCAAATCAAATTTGACTGGTAACATAGTGCAATCAATAATCATTGACAAAATATTGCATTAAAGTAGAACAAAATATAAATCAAGTCTCTTTCCACAACCTAAACTTTAGAATTTAGCTACATATGGTATTTCTAGCAGCAAAAATTAATTTAAGTTGTGACGCCCCCAACTCCCACGTGGAAATAGAGGCGTCGAGATAATAATAACACAGGTCACGCATCTCATCACTAAATGCCAAGTGTGTGTACATGCAACATGTGTAAACAAAAGTCACAGCGGTTAAGTTAAAGTCAATCAACTAAGTACCAGAAATTTTAAATACAATTTCACTTAAATAGAAGTATATCAAAAGTATTACAATTTCCAATAACATTATAAAATCAAAATATATAATTTAAAGGCAAGGAAATAATTTTTGAATAATACAAGCAAAACTCCAATCAGTCAACCAGTGGAGTCGCCTCCTCGAATTTAGTCTCATCGTCATCTGCATCAAAATCCAAAGACGATATCGCAGGTAAGTAATGATACAAACACCCACAAGATTGAAATACATTAAAACCTTAACAATATACATGAATAAGATGACATATGCATGAGATCCAAAAATAACATTTTTCAAAAATAAATCTTTTTCCAACGCATGCCAAAAATCTCATTTTTGGCCCACAAATAATTCCTTTAAAACCATTCCCAATTTTCTCAAAAAATGATTCACGAAAATCCACTTATAAAAAAATCCCGACATTTTTCCAGAAAATGGTCTACAAATAACATTTAATCAAACTTGTCATTTTTTCAGAAAATTGCCCATATCCAAAATCCAATTATTGTATGCACCATGATCTCCCCTAGGGATCATACGCACACTCTGGTTCATATGCCACACCGTAGGTAACGATTAAGCATGTAACATCTACACGAGTGATACCCAGCTCCGCCGCGTCCAGCGCGTACCATGACCAGGCATCCTCTAATCCCTGCCAACCGAGGAACCACGGAGTCGGCACGACAACATTACCGTATAGTCCGATTCTATTGTCGACTAGCGACAACTTAGGGGATGTCACTCAGTATTATCTGCTCCTAGGTGACTAGAGGAGCTCCACCGAGATAATACCTCATCTCAGCTTGGGGTCGTGATACACACACATCCAAAAATCCATTTACACATGAAAACCTAGTTTTCAATATCCAACACATGTACATGCATGCACCATGCAATACAAATGACAAAACACTAATATCCAACATCATCCACACATAAGATAACTCCGTTCTCAAATCCATCCGACTCCTGACTCCCCAGACTCAGTTCAGCATAACCAACCAATCACAATTTATTATTAAAGTAAAAATATATTTAAATATAAAAAAAAGTTTGAAAAATACTTACAGCACTATAAAATATTTTTCGAGGGATCAAGGAGCTACAAATGATGGTAGAAAGGCAACATAACAGTGTAAAATACACTATGGCCGTGGGTCATAAAATACCCACTTTTGAATGGGAACAAACTAAGACTTGTGATTGATAGGGAATGACTAAGAGGTGTTAGTGAAGCTAGTGGAAGTAATGGTTGGCCATGGGTGGCAGTAAAAACGGCCGTGGAAGTGAAAAATGGCCAAAACGGAGTTGAGCTCGGGGTGGTTGCTTTGGCGACGGATTGAAACTGGAAATGGATGGGTTAGGTCGGTAAGGGGTTGGTGATGAAATGGTTAAGAAATGGTAGCCGGTGGTTACGCGACGGCGGCGCGGGAAGGATTTTGGGCTGCAGCTTGGTGGGGCGCGTGCGACATAACCTCGGTGCCGAAGGGGCTGGAAATTGGAGGGGGTGTGCGCTGGCCAGTAGGGAGGAGGATGGTGGGGGTGATGTAGGTCACGGCGGCACGGCGGCGGTGCTGGGGCTGGATGAAAGAAACAGATGGGAGGGAAGAGAGAGAGAGAGTGTCGCGCAGGGAGAGAGAGACTGGAAGAGAAAAAATGGGGAGAAAGAAAAGAAAAAGGAAAAAAAAAAAGAGAAGAAGAAGAAGAAGAAGAAAAGAAAAAGAGAAAAAGAAAAGATGGGAAAAAAATTAGGTTCAATCCTCATGTCTAGGGTCCAGAAATTGATCAAACGAAAATAATTTTAAAAGCAATAAATTGAATAAAATAATTTAAACGCAATATCTAAATAAAATAAAATAAATAATTGGTAAAAACTAACGACGGAATTTAAAATCCAAGAATAAACTCAATTAAATTAAAGAGCAATTTAAACAAGAAACAATAATTAATATTAAGAAAGCACCTCAAAATAAATTTCATAATTAAATAAATCCAATTAAAATCTGATAAATTTAAAACAAAAGAATCAATATTTTAATTAAATTAAAATACTCATTCAATAAAAATACACATAAAAGCGGGATATCATATCCTCCCCCCTTAAAATAAACTTTCTTCATCAAAATTTGTGATGTCAAACATAAGTACTAAGCAGGATATAAGATACAACTGAAGACACATTTGAGAAAACATAACATCAACTAATCCCATGCAAGTACAAGTAAAGCTCTCCCAAATTTACTCCTATAGGCGATTCCATTATATTTGCACTAGTACTCCAATTGCAAATCACGACTAGTACTCCTAGGGTGACCATATAATTCGAAATCACCATTTTCACAATAACCTTAATACCAAACCCAAGTAAATTCCAACTATTATTATCTTTCCACAATAAACTGTGCTAATCTCAATCGACTCCTATGCTATAACCTCCAAACCTTCATTGCCAACTATTACTATCTTTCTCAGTGTTTTTAAAATCGTACCGTACCGGCCGGTACGGCCGGTATATTCCGTACTGGCCACCGGACCGGTACAGAAATTCTGTAATTTCGTACCGGTTCAAATACCGGCCGTACCGGCCGGTACCGGCCGTATCGGCCGAGATTTCGGCCTGTACCGGCCGGTATTTCGGTTTCGTTTTTTTTTTTTTTTTTCATTTTTTCAAACTACAAATTTATTTTTTTAGCCCCAATTTAGACTAAACTATTTATAATTTATATAGATATATGTATTTATGTATAATTTATTTATATATAAATTATTCTTTTGAAATATAATTAATATATATATATTTATATATATAATTTATTTATATATCGACTATCCCGAAACGGTACACGAAACGGTACCGGTACCGAAATATTTCGTTCCAGTGCCTTGACCGGTACGGCATCCGGTACGGTATTCAAAACATTGATCTTTCTACAATAAACTGTTCTAACCTCAATCGACTCCTATGCTATAACCTCCAAACCTTCATTGTATATGACACCTTGGTAACCTAATAACCACTTCTCAAGTTAACCATCAATAAGCATAATTTGCACAACCAAAGATTACTCTCCAATTACAAGTACCTTCTCAAAATTTCGAGTCACCACTAATTCATCAAAATCAGTACAAAATTTGAATACTTAATTATTTCCAAGAATCATGTTTCTGTGCGCACACTGAATTGGCCGAAGTGCAAAAAAAATATGTCCTCATAAATTAACATCATTGAATACAAGCTAACTCAACACCTATAAACAAGAAAATCCTTTACTACATTTCGATATAAAATAATATACCTCAAAAAACCACAGATTATCACTCATTTCTCATTTGGCTCTCGTTGCCTTGATAAAAAAAATCAACATTTCACAAAATACATCCATGATCGTTGACAGAAATCAATACCAATCAGCCTCAATATCCCAAGATGAAAACAAGTATCATCCTCTCAAAATACATCTGCCTCATCTAAAGACAAGGAACATACCCCAAAAGGCTCAAGTCCTTTTCGACCAACCAGCAAAAGTGTCTATAACTTCTACCTGACAACCTACACTTCCAAACTCATCACCTAAATTCTAAATACCCTCTAATTTGGCAGTGACTAAACTCAATACAAACCACTATAGATTTCAACCAAACATTACTAAAACCTTCTTGGTAACTCGACCACCTTCTACTCCCATTAGCTAGTATTAGCATGACTAATACCTTCAGTAGCACTTCATGATTAAACCTCAAAGCAAGCCATGCTATTCAAATATCTTATCCACCAAAACTATTACACTACCCTCCTGGATCCTAATGTTTTTTTTTTTTTAAGAAGAGGACGGTACCCCAATTTTATTAATAGCCCTCACTTATGGCGGAGGAAAACCGTGGTTACAATCCAACACCTGGGTGTTACAAATAAGAAAACAAATACATCCCAGGTATCCAAAACCAAAAACACCAACCAAATAAAGAACCTTAACTTATGTTCAAAAAATACAAGGACCAGGACAAAACACCAAAACAGGAGAGGAAAAAAAAAACCTGCACCTGCAAAAAGAAAAAACCAACCACACATACAAATAATAATAGTAATTCAAGACTATAGAGAACAAAACCAACTTACCAGGATCAAACCTATGAGATGCGCAAATAAGGAAGACCAAGCTTATCCATCCAAATAAGACCTCTTAGTTGAGTAGGATGGTTAAACCCCTAGTACCCCGCTTAGCAAGAAAATCCGCCACAACATTTCCTTCACGAAAAATATGGCAAACACGATACTCAATGCACATAAGGTACGCATTTAATTCATCCCAGAAATCCTCTAAGTACCAGATATTACAAGACCCTTAAGTGATCCAATTAACCAGAAGCTGAGAATCTGTCTCAATCTCAACGTGAAAAAATCCAAGATGAAAGCACCTGCGACCCCTTCCAACACACTACGTAACTCCGTATAATTATTAGAACCATGACCCAACGACACAGAATACACCATACAAAGCTTACCACCATTATCACGAATAACACCCCCAGTACCAGCCGCTCCCGGATTACCTAAGCTACTACCATTAGTATTAAGTTTCACCCAACCAAATTGAGGTCTAGACCATCTCACCACACGTACCTGCTTAGGCTTAGGAGCTAAGACTGGAATATCAAGTCTATTCAAAATAGCAACATCCTGATTAGAAAGCTTAGAAACTTTTATGACCAAATGCATAATTCTACGAAGCCAAAATTTAATAACTTGCCAAACTGACTCAGCAGTAAAAATCTTATCTTCATACCGGGCTTTGCAATGCCAATCCCAAAGTTTCCAAGAAACAATAGAAGGAAGAAGGCCAAAAATAGTTCTAATTTGTGAAGACTTACTTGCACGATGAAACCAAAAATTAATCTGATCCTGCCAAGTTTGAAAAACCCCCATGTGAACACCAAACTGAATCATAGCCATACGCCAAACCTGACGAGCAAAATCACCAGTACAAAGCACATGATTTAAGTCCTCAACGTGGCCCCAAACGCAACAATGACATTTAGAAACCAAAGGAATCCCAACAGTTTTAATCTTCTTATCAACACTCAATGCTTGATTACCTCATAAATATGATTATGCTATCCACCGTTGATGTCTAAGCTTTAACTTGCAAGATTTTATCATATACCACACATGTCAGCCCAACAATCTCTTTTCAAGTTTTATAATAATGTCTTTAATTCTCCCAACTGAACACTCAATCTCCAAAGGAAAGTATAGCCTCAAAAATTTAAATTCCTAGGTGACCTCAAGTCACAATTAATTCCTAAAAATAATCACAACAATTATCGCCAACCATGATTCTATTGGGTAACCCGCTCCAATTGCATACTCAAATCGACTCACCAAAACTCAAGGTCAAGATCTCTTGAATTTAATACTATCGTCTCGACTCCTCTTCAACACCTACCAAAACCAATTCTTCCAAGCCAAAAATGTAACAAATACTTGCACTCTCAAAATTCATACACTCACAACTATTACGCGTCGATTTGTCGTGTATCCTTATTAAAACCTATACTCCTCCAACGTACAAGTGATCCATTCCTCCCATTTCCATCATCCGAACCTATATCCTTAAATCAATATGAATCATTCCTGAATCTGCTCAACTTAAACTCTTAAAATCAGCAAACAGCTATTGCTTAAAGTTTTGTACCAATATTGACCTTAAACCTACTAATAATCTATTCCAAAAAAGTCTGCGGAACATATAGCCTCAAATTCAATCGCATTCAATACCTACACATAATCTAGTGTTTCTAACACCCTGATGGACCTATATCTTTAGAATCGATAAAAATCATTTCCTAAAATCTGCTACTACAACCTCAAGTTAACAATAATCATTTTCTGAACTAAATCAATACCATTAGTCCTCAAAAAAATACACGAACTAGATCATTACCTCCCCAAAGAAATACTCTCCTGAATTTATTTATTTATTTTATCAATAACTCACTCTGATCACCCCATTTTTTAATGGTTACAGACTAATCAATCTCCAATATAGATCATGCTAGTGCACAGAGTCTATGGAACTAACAACTCAAACCTCATTATAAATCACTCTTCAAGTCCGTAGTTCTAAAATCTTAAACTATATAAGATTCACTCTCTGGCATCCTCAAGATCAATGACCTTAATATAAAACATTTACCATATAAGGTATGTAAGTTCTAAAGCCCAATTGCTACCAAATTGCTTATCCGAATCATCGAAATTTAAAACTTAAAATTTAATTAATCCCCCAAACCTTATCGAACCTAACACCTTAATTTCCATAAACTTATTTCCCAAAATTTATAGGAGCTCAAATCTTAGATGAAATTCTCATAAAACTATCCTTGAAGTATGTCGAACCTATACCCTCCCATTCTATAAATGAAATTCTCATAAAACTATCCTTGAAGTATGTCGAACCTATACCCTCTCATTCTATAAACTCATTCGATAAACTCTACAGAACCTAAAACCACAAGTATCCTGAATAATTTAAAACTATTCCCCTCCTCAGCTATAACTTTATTCCATACTCTAGAAATTGCCTTAACTATGTCGGTCCCTTCAAGCCCTGATTTTATTGAAACAACCTACATCGATAAAAGTTCAAGCCTACTGCACTAAATATTCAAGCCTAATAATGACATTCTTAGTCGTAACATCTTCCCGCCATAGCTTAACCTTTAACCCACTTTTCAATTCTGGACAAAACAAAACAAAATCAAATAAAAAAAAATCAAATCAAATCAATTAAATAATATAATATAATTTCAATTCAAACCAAGTCAAATTAAATAAAATAAATTTGAATTTACTAAAATAATTTCAAATCAACAAAATTGAATCCATTTAGATAAAAACAACTCACATTAAAGAAATAAAATAGTTTCAAATAAAGCCTTTAAAATTTTCTGGTACTCCACCTTTGGGATATATAGTTTTACCCAGAGCCGAACCACTTTGATATCATCTGTAATGCCCCCAACTCTCATGTATAGACACGTGAAAATCGGGGCGTCAGGACGATGATAACACGGGTCGCATATCCTATCGCTAAGTGCCAAGTGTGTGCACATGCAACATGTGTAAACAAAAGTCACAGCGGTTAAGTTAAAGTCAACCAACTATTTACCAGAAATTTTAAATACAATTTCACTTAAAAAGAAGTATTTCAAAAGTATTACAATTTTCGGTAACATTATAAAATCAAAATACATAATTTAAAGGCAAGAAAATAATTTCCAAATAATACAAGCAAAACTCCAATCAGTCAACCAGCGGAGCCGCCTCTTCGGGTTCAGCCTCATTGTCATTTGCATCAAAATCTACTGTATCAAAGACAGTACCGCAGATAAGTAATAATCCAAATACCCACAAGATTAAAATACATTAAAACCTTAACAATATGCATGAATATGATGACATATGCATGAGATTCAAAAATAATATTTTCTAAAAATAAATCTTTTTCCAACGCATGCCAAAAATGCCAAAAATCTCATTTTTGGCCCACAAATAATTCATTTAAAACCATTCATCGCCATTATCCCAAATAATGGCCCAAAATGAGAAATCCACTATTTTTCCAAAAAATGGTTGATGAAAATCTACTTATAAAAAAATCCCGTCATTTTCCCATAAAATGACCCATAATTAACCTTTAATCAAACTTTCCATTTTCTCAGAAAATGACCCATATCCAAGATCCAATTATTGTATGCACCATGATCTCTCCTAGGGATCATCCGCACACTCTGGCTCATATGCCACACCGCAGGTAACAACTACGCATGTGACATCTACACGAGCGATACCCAACTCTACGCCTAGCGCATACTATGACCAGACATCCTTTAATCCCCACCAACCTAGGGACCACGGAGTCGGCACGACAACGTTACCGTATCGTCCAATCTTGTTGTCGCCCAACGATAACTCAGGAGATGTCATCAGTATTATCCGCTTCCAAATGACCAGAGGAGTTCCGCCGAGATAATGTCTCATCTCGGATTAGGGTCATGATACACACGCACTCAAAAATCTATTTACATGTGAAAACCCAGTTTTCAATATCCAACACATATACATGCATGCACCATGCAATGCAAATGACAAAACACAAACACCCAACATCATCCACACATAAGATAACTCTATCCTCAAATCCATCCGACTCTCGACTTCTTGGACTCAGTCCGGCATAACCAACCAATCACAATTTATTGTTAAAATAAAAATACATTTAAATCTAAAAAGAAGTTTGAAAAATATTTACAGCGCTATAAAATATTTTTCAAATGATCAATGAGCTGCAAAAGGTCACGGAAAGGCAACGTTACAGCCTAAAATACATTATGGACGTGGGTCATAAAATGCCCACTTTTGAATGTGAACAAACTAGGAATTTAGATTGATAGGGAATATCTTAGAGGTGTTAGTGAAGCTAGTGAAAGTGGTGGTTGGCCATGAGTGTTGGTGAAAATGGCGGTGGAAGTGCAAAATGGGCAAAAAAGAGTTGAGCTCGTGGTGGTTGCTCCGGCGATGGATCGGAGCTGAAAATGGGTGGGTTAGGTTGGCAAGGAGTTGGTGATGAAGTGGTAAAGAAATGGTGGTCGGTTGTTGCGCGATGGCTGGGCGGGGAGGATTTTGGGCTGTGGCTTGGTGGGGCGCATGCGGCTTAACAGCGGCGTTGGAGGGGCTGGAAATTGGGGGGAGTGTGAGCCGGCCGGTGGGGAAGAGGATGATGGGGGCAATGCAGGTCACGGCAGCACAACGGTGGTGCTGGGGCTAAACGAAAGAAACGAACGGGAGGGAAGAGAGAGAGTGCTACGTGGGGAGAGAGAGACCGGAAGAGAAAAAATGGGGAGAAAGAAAAGAAAAAGAAAAAGAAAAAAAGAAGAAAAAGAGAAAAAGAAAAGATGGGGAAAAGAAATGAGATATAATCCTTACATCTAGGGTCCAGAAATTGATCAAACGAAAATAATTTTAATTGCAATAAATTGAATAAAATAATTTAAATACAATATCCAAATAAAATAAAATAAATAATTGGTAAAAACTAACAACAAAATTTAAAATCTAAAAATAAACTAAGTTAAATTAAAGAATAATTTAAACACGAAAAAATAATTAATATTAAGAAAGTACCTCAAATTAAATTTTACAACTAAATAAATTAAATTAAAATTCGATAAATTTAAAATAAAAAAAACTAATATTTTAATTAAATTAAAATACACATTTAATAAAAATATACGTAAAAGTAGACTATATTAAAATCTGAAAAAAATATCTAAACGAGATAAATCCTAAAAGAACTGGTTTCTAGAAATACCCAGCAATTCAAACGGCGACAACTCCAAAAATGATAAAACCTCGAGCCAAGCATAAAAGCCAAATAAACAAAATCGAAGAAACGCAGGAACGGAAAATGGAAAAAACGCTACCCAGAAAGCCGATAAACAAAAGCCAAAGACACGAAGCCGAAGCTGTACGCAGAAGAAATAAAAGAAATGTTGCTTTCCGAGAGAAAGTAAAGCCAAGTGTATATCGAAGCAAGCAGAAAATAAAATGAAAATGAACAAAAAAAATGTAGAAGAAGCCTCCCAGTACAAACGAAACTTAAACTTAAAGAACGAGAAAAAAAAAAAACGCTGCCAAGAACCGGAGAATAAAACCAAGGAAAAAAAATGAAGCCGCCCCCCTCGAGAATCCCTTCCCAAGCAATATATACTGCCCCTCGATTTGTATCTTTTTTTCTTTCTTTATTTTTCCTTTCCTTTTATTTTATTTTATTCTGGCTCTCTCTCTCCGTGCGCAATTCCTTCAATCTCTCGCACCCACTAATTCGCTCCAGTGCCTGTGCAGTTCCTGGTTTGTCGCAGCTTCACAGCTGCACGTCCTAGTGCACTCCGCAGCACGTCTCAGAGCACCTCCTCATGCCCGTACGTGCTGCAGCCTCGCATTGTTTTTTTTTTTTACTTCTTCTCCCAGATGCGCTCCACTCCACTTCTTTTACTTAGCCCACTTATGGGCCTCCCTCCTGCAGTGGCCATGGCTCACGTAAGTTGAAATTAAATATTAGCCAGCCCAATAGCTGACAGAAGCAATATAAATCAGACCTTGTAAATCATTAAATGCTTTTGATAAAGTTTATATCTACTTAAAAGGTAACACGTCATTTTATAAGTCAGAAAGAGCTAATGCACATTATCTGATTAATATTTTTATTTTAATAAATAAAGTTCAATTGATCCACTATATTTAGAGTATTAAAAAAAACATAATTGTCCATTTATTAGTCACTCAGGAGCGTATAAAATTGAGTGATGTCCTCTAAATTGTTGCTAGCGACAACGGGTTCGGATGAGACAGTAATACTCCCATGCCAACTCCGTGGCCCCTCTGCTGGTGGGAGTTAGAGGATGCCTGGTCACGTAAGTGCCAGGTGCGGAGTTGGGTATCAATCATTAAGAAGTCACACACACAGTCATTATCCGTGGTGTGACGAAGGGAGTCAAAGTGTGTAAACTGTCCCTAGGGGAGATCATAGTACATATCTTAACCAAACAGTTATTGGAAATGTGATTTTTGGCGTGTGTGGTTAAAGGGTATCTTTTTGGAAAAAGGGGTGAAAAGGGTTCCTTGTTTTCCATATCTGATGACTGTTAATTATGTTGGTTGTATAAATGCGTTTTAAACTCTTGGTTGTCGCTTGTTTAATTACTTGCTAATATTGCAAAATCTCACTATGGTACTCTCACATACAGTTCCGTTTCATGGAACCGTAGACTTTGATGCAGAGAAAGATTATGAGCCTGGGCAAGCTCCACCAGAGGAATGACTTACCAGAGATGTGGAGACTTGATGTTATCATGGGATTATATCCCCTTATGCATTGTTTTACTTATTATTTCTTTGAAAAATTTTGTTCATAAGCTTCACCACACACCACTCTTTTTGTTATTTTGTTATTTTTTTCCTCTTATCAAATGTGTGGTATATAGATGATGAGTAGAAGAATTCAATTATTTTAAGAAGAATAAAAATAAAAAAAATAAAAGAAAGTGTGTTTTGTGAGGCTTTTGAATAGCAAAGCTTTATTTCTTTATTTTGTCGGATGACTGTATAACCTCTTTGAGGATTATTATTTCGTTGTACTGTTTTTAAATTTTTGATGCTTAGCTTGACTACCATTTACATCTTTCTGCTGTGAATATTACTGATGCACATACTAAGCACTTGGTGATGGGGTATGTGACCCGTGTGATTATCATCCCAATGTCATGACTTCCACCAAATCACACGTGAGGGTCGAGGGCACCACACCATTCCTTTACAATTCGAGAGCATTGACAAACATTTTTTGAAGTTTGTTAAATACACTTGTTCAATCATATTTTCCACTTTTTTCCTTACTATGAATAATCAAACATTTCAAATCATTGAATTTATTACTATAATTGCAAGGGAGCGAGATAATAGTGGTTCGAACAAAAATGCTGGAAATTGTATGTAATGTTACGTGATCATGAGAAAGGCAGGCCAAGGACTCTCACGTATATATAATATTATTATAATTAGAAGATAAACAGGAGAGCATTGAAACCTTATCATAACGACCACTACGTACATAGATCCTCTATGATTAAGCGAAGAAGAGGAGTCGACCCTCATGCAGCAGCCAGCGGTGGATAGAGGTTGGAAAGCATATTCATCGGGATCAAAGAGGTTGACCGAGAAAGGGGTGCTGAGAGACCCTGAGAGAAGAAGTACTGATCATGTCGGAAAACCTTCTCATGTTAGTATGCTCAGCCCAATGACTTCAATATACAAGGTCTTTTGGGCTTTTGAAGTATTATGATCAAGAACAGTTTTAGGGTGAGAAGTAATAAATGTTTGAAGTGCTAAACATTTCATTACAAGTAACGTTACAGAATTAATATTATGTATATAGTACAAATCTTGCGTATTCTTTTTAAATAAAAATAGAGTTTACCATTAAAAACTATATTTTCTATATAGATTTTTAGATTTATAAAATTTTTCAGAAGGAATAAGTGATGCTTACAAACCTTAAAACTATACAAATCATTTCTCTCTTGTATTATATAAAAATTATTTAAATATGTAAGTATTACCCTTATTTAAAGAATTAAACATATATAATGACATTATATTAATATATATATATATATATAATACTTTATTGCTTGGATAATTGAACATGATCGAGCAATATTGTGTGATCTATTTCTTGAGGAAACTTTTGAACCAATGGGCTGAAAGTTTAGGATGTCTTTTCAAACCATTCTTGTAATATGCGTAGTTGATGCCAAACCTAAGGGTGTAGCCTGCAGTCCATTCGAAATTATCCAAGAATGATCATGCAAAGTATCCCTTAACTTTATCGCCATCTCTGAATAGAAAAATAGATCAGTCATGAAAGCTATTACATCTGTCAACGAGAGAGGGAGAGAGACAGAGAGGCACTTAATTACTTGATAGTTGTTATTGGTACGTTATGAAGAAGGGAATTCACAGAAAGTCATGATGTTCGAGTTTGTAGCGTTTACTCTTACATAAAAGATTAACACGCATATCTGTTGTGTAGCGTGCATGATTTGCAGCATTAGAGTGATGACGTGCATAGACTGCATAATTCGAGGTATAGCAGTTTAGTCCAATGAAATCAAATGACCCATTTACAATCATGGATTCCTCTTTCGAGAACTCGGGTAATCCGTTTCCAACTAGAGATCGCATGCAGTGTGGATACTCACCACTTGTCAACGGATCCATTATCCTGTAGCAAGAGTCCCCTATTCTATTCAATACACACACACGCACAAACATGCAAGCTTGGAAACAAAATGCATAGTCGATGCAGGCAATTTCAAACTTAATACTCAGCCCAAATATCTAATAAGTAATTAGGTAAAGAGCAATCTATACAAGTTCTGGATTCATTTGTTGATAGGCCGAGAGAAAAAGATCCATTAATAATCGATAAACTATATGCAAACATGCAGCTGTTAGAAGAATTCCTGAAGTAAGGAATTAATATGAGTACTCTGGATTCAATATTTATAAAATACGTTGCCCGTTTTGGAATTGATCTAATTATGCGTGAATGTCTCTTGTATTAGGGTTTGATTGGAACTCCCGCCCCTCTTCTTGTATTATTTAATTTACATTAATGCAATCAACGATTACGTACGAGATAAAAAAATAAAAAATTAAAAAAAACAATACAACTTCTCCGGCATGTTTTTATTTTATTATCTAATTTCATTGATATTTGATTTAAGCCATGTACGGATGCAAACGCGTACAATGTTACAAGAAACAATGGAAATATTCAGATCTGATCATTTTGAGCTTTGCCACCATTGATGGGCATTGGTAGGGTTCAATTAATCACAAAATTTGGTATATATTTTCTTAGAAATTTTTTTTAAAGATTATAATATGCATACATAATATACAAATACCTAGTTTTTTTCTTTTCAAATAACTATTAGGCTACCTTCTTTTTTAGAAAGAAAAGCTCTGACTTCTCTCTAGGAAAAACCAATCATTCCATTCAATTTCGCTGGAGAGGAAGTTGTGAGTTTCAACCCCACCTTCCTCTCCATCTCAATTTCCTTTTCCATTTCCTTTTCGCTACCTGTATGTGAATATGCTTATATGATAGTGTTTTTCTACCGGTTCGGATTTTCTCAAATCTGCACCTCTCCAGTCATCAACAGTCGACACGTGCCCCAACACGACGTTCCCCTCCCACCAATCTATTGGGACGACATAGAACCGTGCCCAAAATGTCGACGCATGACCCTCACACGCGGCTTGTTTCTGAGCATGGCCTTCCCACGGCTTCGCGCTCTGACAACTCTACCGGCTACACACGCCATACCAATAGACTTCCCACCCTCCGATCTTTCAGATCAGCATGACCCCACCTCCTTTTGACTGGCATGTGGCCCTCACACGCCACTCCAGAGGTGCGGGTTGGCTATTCTGCCACTACATATCTACCATTTCGATGCCAATCTATCCGGGTTATTACTTTCCCTAACCGATAATCTTATGAAAAAGACTAACAACCCCACCAACAAATACCTCAAGAATTTCAACTATACTTGGAATAACTGAGTTCAATGGTAAAGTCCCAGTAGATGTAATCGGGGCCTATTCTCCACTTGGAATAACAATTGGTGGTGAAAGGGTGTTCTCTTTATTGTCAACAAGCAAAGTTGGAGATGAAGTAATGTGGTCTGTTGCACCACTATCAATAATTAATTGATGGGGGCATAACAATGTTTGTGACAAACTTCAAGTAGCAATAGTAGTATTAGCCTTAGGAGTAGTAGATTGTGATGTCCCTTTACCGTTCATGATAGATAATAATTGCTGGATTTGCAAATCAAAGACCCCATTTGTCACTGACTATATTTCTTGCATTATTGGCCCCTCCTTGACATTATTGATCGAAGATGGATAGCTATTGTTGTGCTTAGAATCAGTGCCTCCTTGATTGGACTTGTTTGATGCATGTTTTAGGTGTCTTGGCGGATAACCATTCAACTTCCAACATGTGTCTCACACATGGTGGTCTCGATCACAGTAAGAACAATGTAAAGGTCTACAATTAAATGAGTTGGAACAAGAAGAAGAACCTTTTCCATGTCGAACAGCCAAAGTGTTTGATTCATCCCTTTGAATAGCCATGGCGGAGGTTTCCGTTATCTCACATGCAGCGCCTAGGCTTCGTTTCTTCTCTTCTTATATAATGGAGCAGTAAGCCTTTACAACATCAGGTAGCAGATTCATCAATAGAACCTGCCCTTGGATTGCACTATAGGACTCACTGAGCCCCATGAGAAATTGCATCAATTAACATCTCTTATGGTCTGCCCCACTAGAGCAAATAGTGTCATTATAGGAGCCCAGTTCATCCCATAATTTTTTTAGCCTTGTGTAGTAAGCCACAACAATCATTTGATCTTGAGCGAGACAAGTGATGTCCCTCTCAATTTGAAAAATACGAGGAGCATTGCTTTGAGAAAAACAATCCTGAAGGTCTTCCCATACCTCCTGAGCAATGGTGAAAAAAATAACACTGTCTGCAAGATCTGGTGTGAGTGTGTTATGGTTCCTAATGGATAGTAACGTAGGAATGGAAAGTAGAATGCAAATGGGATTGAAATGGATGTAATGATGCGAGATGAATGTAATTGGGAATAGAATTAAATCAATAAAGATGCTCTGCTTGGAACCAACAAGAAGGCTATGAAGTGTTTGAGAAAAGTTGAAGATGAATTCCCCATGAATTTAAGATAATCACAGGAGTGCTTCGAGGGCCTCCCAACCTTCTCACAAACTTCCAGATAATTACAAATTCAAGATAATCCCCATCTTCCCTTCCCCCTACTCATATATTCTCCTAACAACTTAATAAACTATGACACAGGACACTGCGTAACCTCATAAGCAAAACGCACAGTATTGAAACTAAGTAAAACGCACAATATTGAGAATTACACATAAAGCAAAATGCATAGCATAAGTAATCCTAAAAAAACATTGAAGTAAACGGTGTCGTAAGTTGGCTTTATTCAATCTTCATGTCTTCCACCTCTCGAGTCTCCTGTCTTCCACAACTCGAAAGTCCCTTTGCTCCAGTTGTCTCTCTCGTGGTCTATAACACTCTCCCCCCATCAGAGAACCTTGTCCACAAGGTGTGGGTAAAGCTCTTGCAGCTTTCACAGTTTCTCCCAACTATTGTCCTCCGATGAAGCTCCCACCCACTTTACTAGAACCTTGGTAATGGCTCTATGACCTTGGCGATTCATACAGCGATCAACAATGGTCTCTGGCTTAGGAAGAAATGATCCACCTTTTTCTTCTGGAGGAAGTGTTGGAAGGGCTTGAATATGATCTCCAAGCTTTTTCTTCAAGCAAGACACGTGGAACACTGCGTGCACTCTTGCCGTCGACGAAAGAGCTAGACGATAGGCCACAATTCCAATTTTTTGAATGACCTGGAAAGGCTCATAAAACTTTGGAGAGAGCTTTGTATTGTGGCACATCGCTACTGATTTTTCACAATGCGGTTGTAGGCATACAAACACCCAATCCCCTTCTACAAATGATCTCTTTGTTCTCTTTTGATCAGCTTACAACTTCATATGATTTTGAGCCCATTCTAGATTTTCTTTTAACAAGTTTCTGATTTGCTCTCTTGAGCTCTCTTGGGTTCCTGTATAAGCATGTAAATAGCCCTCGGCATTTGTTGAGTGACTCTGTCTGGCCATCTGATTGCTGATGGTAGGCAGAGCTGTAGTGTAATGAGGGTAGCGATAAGGCCGAATGGAAATAGGTGTTGCCCCTTCCTGCAATGTTATTTTGTGGTCTTGAGCTCTCCTGGGAGGAAGACCCTTAGGTTCCTCAAAAACCTCAGCAAACTAGTCTAGAAATTTCACAATGTCCTGATTGATGGTCCCCTGCTGGACCTCGGGTTCTTGCCCCAACAGTAGCAATAAAAGCCCCCTACCAGTACACATAGCAGCTTGCAACACCTTATTATTCCCCTCAAAGGATAAAGGTGTCATAGATAAGCCCCATAAACACACAGGTTTGTTTCCAAAATTGAACTACATAGACAACTTAGAAAAATTTCACATAATGGTACCCAATGTTTTAAGCCATTGGACCAACAAGACTAAGTCACACCCCCCAAGAGTCAACATCTAGGAGGTAGGAAACTTAGTACCTTGAATGCGCAGCCCAAAATTTGTACAACATCCACTATTTTGAATCAGCACTCCATTTGCCACACAAACTAGCAACTTGGCAGAGTCATCCACTACTAGTCGAGCTCTTTTAGCCACAGATGGGTCCAAAAAATTGTGACTGCTACCGGAGTCCACCAAGATCACAACTGAAACTCCATTGACCCAACCTTCCAATCTCATGGTGTTCGAATAAGATGCCCCCGTGATGGCATGAATGACAGCTTCAGGCACACAATTGTCCTCCAATTTCTAAGTGTCAACATTTTCAAGTTGAATCATAAAAAATGTCACCCTCTTTGTCGTCATCCCCTTCTATAGTAGCTTGAAGCATATAAACTTTAGGTTGTTTACATTTGTGTAACAGGTTCCACTTCTCATCGCAGTGGAAACAAAGGCCTTTTTTTCACTTCTCATCCATGTGGACCGAGGAGATACTACGATAAGGAGTAAAAGGTTTCTAGTATCAGGGTTGGTCACTGGACGGTAACTTAGGAGCAGATAATTCTTTGGGAGAGGCTTGTGATCCTTCACTAGCTGACCTCCATGTCTTCCTCGTGCTGAGTAAATATTTCTTTTGAATTTTAGCAAGCCCAAAGACTGCATTCAAGCTAAGGGGATTGAGCATCCAAACTAGGAGGTGAACCTCATCTTTCAATCCACTCAAAAAATAACTTAGTTTATGACTATCGGAGAGGCCTTTCAACCATTTTGATAATGACTCAAAGTGAGCCTTGTAAGAAGCTACTGTAGAGGTTTGTTCGAGGCGTGTTAACGCCTCCGTGGGATCATCATATGCAGTTGGACCAAACCGCATGACTAAAGCTTGAGTAAAAGCTTCCCACATATTAAACAGTGTGCTCTTCACTGCATCTTGATACCACACTAAGGCTTCACCATTCATGTGGTAAGAAGCCATTAAGAGACGTTGGGGAGGGGGTGTGTGATGATATTCAAAAAACTGATTAGCTTTAAATATCCATTGTGTAGGATTCTCATCAAAAAATTGAGGGAAATCAAGTTTGATGTCTTTGTGTAAAGGCCTTCTATCATCGTGTAGCTCCAAGTCATGGTGCTGATTCTGGTTGGCCACCGCATGTTGATTGGCTATCTTGGTCTGATTGGAAACCATGGTGAGCAACATTTCAGACATGTAATCCAAACGTTCCCTGATCTAGCTGATGTTCTCCTCTTGAGTATCAACCTGACGTTGAAGATTTTCCTAATGCCTTGATCTTGTGTTTTCAGCCATAGTGGATCAAAGGACCCTTGATACCAATTTGTTATGGTTCCTAATGGATATTGACATGGGAATGGAAAGTAGAATGCAAATGGAATTGTGAAATTCCCAATGTACCCCTGTAAAATCACGAAATTGTCTACCAATTTCCTTAAACAAATTGATGAGATCTCAATATTATGATTATTAAACGAATTAAATACTCAAAGAAAATAAAAAAACTTGCATAACACAAAGATTGGTTACGAAGGAAAACCCTTTAAATAATTCTTTAAAGGTAAAACCCTACAGGGCAGCCAAACCTAGGAAAGTCAATCTTATTGTTTAAAAATCAATGACAAGTAATTCTCAATTACAAAACGTTTATAACTTAACTCTCTTACTTGTTCAAACAAATGACTCGGCCAGAACATTTGGTGATCTTCAAACTTTTGAATTCCCTCCTGGAATTCTAGTGGCTAAAATTTAATCAATGATCAATCAAACTTGAATCACGATCACACTCAAAGAGAGATCACAAATATGAAAATTCACTAAGGATTTTTCTCACCAAAATATGCACCAGAAAGTGATCTAGAAAATATGTAGATCTGAATCTCTACAGATCCAAATCAATAGGATCTCTTAAATAAATAATTTGGAAAGAGTTCCAGTTGAAGTGAGATTATGCTGATGGATAGAATCTGTCACGAGGACGTCTCCTGACGAATTACTAACATTTCGTGATAACTCTCTTCTACAGTGACTGATTTCTATTTAGCTTCTGTTATGGATAATTGTAGATCTTCATGGACTCGATTTTTACCTAAATAACTTATCTAAACAAGCTCTAAGACTTCTAGATAAACTCAATATTGTTTAGAGATAAAGTCAATAATTATTTTACATTCATCTAAAAATTATAAATATAATGATATGATAAACTTTATCACTTAGTCATATAATCCTAACCAATTTTTACCTTTACACTCTCCCTCTTTGGCAGATTAGTGACAAAACGAACTTGATGAATGTAATATAAAACTTATCAAAACCACAAATAGCAAACCAAAAAACCGAGTAGAAGTTCCAAACAAATAATTAAGAATAAAACAATAATAACATAGAGCAATGTTCTAGTCTAACATCAAATTTATGTCCAGCAAAAATAAACAAATATCATTCAACTCCCCCTCAATAAATTCATTTAAGCAAATTCATTAAACTCCCCATCAACAACACACTTCCTCAAACTCCCCTTAAATTTCACAATACTCTCCATTTTTGTCACTAATCTAACAAGACTCATAAGAGAATAAATACCAATTGGAATAGTCTCAACTTTCCACATGGACCAGTCATACTTATGTTCTAGTTATATGGTTCAGATAACCACAGCAAATAGGCACAAATAAGTAGTGTGACTTGGTTGAGGAATAAACACAAACATTTGGTATGCACTGGGATAAAACTAAAATGAATAATCACATAACCCACAAAAAATTGTCCTCCTTACATGCATGAAATAATCTCATATGAATATATATTTCATATTTTAAGATATTCTTGCCCTAACATCCAAACAACAAGCAAAATCCCAATCTCCATATATGTAAGTGCCGAAACCTAGAACTGGAAGAAGAGAATGATTTGAATAAACTCAAAATATTACCATAATGGAGAATCTTTAGTCAACAAACTTGAAACCGAGTATTTCTTCCAAAAAAATCGAATGAGATGTAGATGAGATAAGGAGGGTTAGGGGCTTGTGTATGAGGAGTGCAGTGTGTTTGGGTGTGTTCCCCTACAAGTGAATGGGCAATTACGTCGGGCTTAAACCGTGCACGCGCTTTGTGCCTTAGAGTCCCACTGGGACTTATGCCAATAGACCAAAAACTAAGTCCCAGACTTCTAATTCAAAATCACAAATACCCAACACTGACCCGATCACAAAATATATTTTACATTTTTATCACTTAATTTATTTTATTTTAAGTTAAATAATAAGTAAATAAAAATAAAAACTAAAAAATTAATATTTTTCTTATATATATAAACAATGAAGAAAATAACATGTTTTGATGCATCTCAATTCAAATATAGTGTCACTCACATAAAACAAATTAATTAGAGTACACTCTCTTATTTGCAAAAATCACCATGGATGTTTACTTATCATAAGATCATCAATGTCAAAATTCATGTGAGTGTGTGAGTGAGCAAACTTATATAAGGTAGCAACTCTTTATTTTTTTTTTTCTATTCAATCTATTTTTATAATATTATTCATGAGTATTTTCTAGCTCTTCTTATAGATGCTCCCAAGAGATTGTCACTTACCTCAAAAATCAAACTTTATGCTAGGGCCTAGATATATGAGCATCTCCTCCAAATACTAGTTTGCACAACTCTCTTTTTTTATGTCCATTTTTGTTTATCATCTTTTTTCACAATAATTAGAGCAACTATTCTTTTTATAAGGACTTAAGGAGATAGATCTGTGTAGGGTATTAGTTTTTTTCTGCAATAATTTAACACCGAATTTTTCTATATAGATCAACTCTTTGTATTTGGTAAGGGGAGAACTCTTTATTAATATACTAGGTTCAACTAGTATTAGTCGATTCAAGGCATGGACTCACTCTATGGTGAGTATCAATATAAACTTTAATTATAATATGCATACATGTAAGTTCCTTATAGTGATTTGTAAATGAACTTTGCCAAGATAATCTATAGGGTTAGCATGCACAAAGTGACTTGCACAAAATAAAGAGATACATAAGTTCAAGAATTTATTAAGTGAGAACATAAGTACTCAAACTTTGACATATCAAGCATGCACTTTCCTTAAAGAATAACTTTGAACCAAACCAGAGAAAATAGTATATATTTGCTCTTTTTTTATTATTCAAAAATTGAAAAACAGAAACATACACAAAAAAATAAATAAATAAATAACATGCATGTCCTAGACTAATGATATGCAATGAATGCAAGAACATGCAAAATGTCCTATCAATTAATGTGACATGGCATCTTCTTTGACCACCAACTTTGCTTTAAATTTTGGCTAATTCTTTTCATTAACACTGCTTTGTATAATCTTTTATTTATTTTGAAAGCAAAAATCTGCTAGTTCATCAAGTTTGAGACTTAAGAAGTTGATTTGTTGACTCATATCATAAACTTGATTCTCTAGACTCTTCTCTTTCCTTTTTGGGTTTCTTTCACTTTCAATTTTCTGTACTTTATTCAAGTTAAAGAAATATGACCTTATATGACCAACAGCACCACAATGATAACAAGTAGGAATAAACTTACCTTAAATCAGTCTTCTTGAAGTTGATTTTCTACAAGGCTTTCCAAAAATACTTGACTTTGAATCAACCTCTTTTGGATTATTCAGAACTTGGCTTCCTTTGACAAAAACAATACCCTTAGAAGTAGCGAATGATGACGTTGTAAGATCTTTGTCTTAGAAAGTTGTGTATCCTAAGTCAGATTTATCACAACTCAACTTCTGAAAACTCAACATCTCATCTAATTTCTGTGTTGATGTTTTTGCTTGCACATCTGAAAATTTTTCAATTCTTTTTCTAATACAGCCTTTTGATCTTTTAATCTTGATACTTCAATGCCAAAAATTTTTAATGCCCCAGAAAGATTGTTTTCCTTATTCTCCATAGTAGTAAATCTATTGTACAGCTTCTCCATAGTAGTAAAGTTGTGTATCCTAGGCCAGATCTATCACAATTCAACTTCTAAAAACTCAACATCTCATCTAATTTCTGTGTTGTTATTTTTTGCTTGCACATCTGAAGATTTTCCAATTCTTTTTCTAGTACAGTCTTTTGAACCTTTACTCTTGATACTTCAACACCATAAATTTTTAATGCTCCAGAAAGATTGTTTTCCTCATTCTCCATAGCAGTAAATCTATTGTATAGCTTCTTGTTGAGTTTCTTTAATTTGATCACTTCTTTACACACATCATTGTATGCTTCCTGTAAACTTAGTTTTTAGTCAGTATTAATAAGTGATACATCCAAACCACTGTAATCACAACCACTTTCAGATTTTGTTAGTACAATTTCAAGAAAATCATTCATAATTGTAGAAAAAACCAAAAAAGATTTTTCATTATCAGAAGATGAGCTTGAACTTTCAAAATCAAAACTGTCACTCAGTGTGACATTCAATATTTTTCCTTTACTTTTCTTGAAATTTAGAAATTCATCTCTTATATGACCATATCCTAAGTATTCATCGCATTTTACTTTATCAATTATTTTGGATTTTTCTTTATTACATTTTTTAGAATAATTTTTCTTTGTAGAAAATTATTGAACTCTTTTTTGCTTTCCACTTGACTTTTTATTAAACATGAATTTTCTGAACTTTCTTGCTATGAGATTTATATCATCATTGTTAAAATTTTCTTCATAAAAAAAATCATCTTGATCATCTTTTACTGTTTTGAAAGCAATGGACTTACCTTTTTTTGTTTGAGGAAGTGATGATTCATACATTTGTAGAGAACCGACTAGCTCTTCAACCTTTATTATATCAAAATCCTTACTTTCCTCAATGATAGTAACCTTAGGCCGAAATCTTTCAGGTAGAGACCTCAAAATCTTCCTCATGACCCTTAAATCTTCTACCTTCTCACCAAGATTAAATATGAAATTTACAATATCATTCAGTTTAGCATAAAAATCATTAAAACTCTCATCTTCCAACATTTTAATCTTAGCAATCTCACACATGGAAATTCTTTTAAATTCTTCAGGGGATACCGCCATGAAAATAGCGTTAAGTCCTTTGTTATTCCAATTACAATTGTTGATGTCATTTTCCATCCAAGCATCTATAGATGTCACAGGCTTAGTCCACCCTCATTCAACCGAATGTCATACACGTTTATCCAAAAACTTGAGAAAAGTCCTTATACGAACTTTCCAATAAGCATAATTTTCCTCATCAAAGTGTGGTGGAACATATAATGACGTCGACATGATCTACAAGGGCACGGATCACACTCAAATGAGTGAACCGCGCTCTAATACCAATTGAAATTTCCAATGTACTCCTGTAGAAGTACAAAATTGTCTACCAATTTCCTTGAGCAAATTGATTAAATCTCAATATTATGACTATTAAATGAATCAAATACTCAAAAAAAAAAAAACTTGCACTATACAACGATTAGTTATGAAAGGAAACATTTTAAAAAACTCTTTAAAAGTAAAACCATACGGGGCAACCAAATTCAGGAAAGTCAATCTTATTGTTTAAAAATCAATTACAAGTAATTCTCAATTATAAAACTTTTGTAACTTGACTCTTTTACTTATTCAGACAAATGACCTCATTTGTCTTTTATCACAGTAGCAGCTAGAACCTCTAGCGATTTTCAAACTATTGACTTCCCTCCTGGAACTACAGTGGCTGAAATCCAATCAATGATCATTCACACTTAAAGAGAGATCACAAATATAAAAATTCACTAAGAAATGTTTTTACCAAAATATGCACTAGAAAGTGCTATAGAAAATATGAAGATCTGAATCTCTGCAGATTCTAACCAATAAAATCTCTTAAATAAACAATCTTGAAAGAGTTCCAGTTGAAGTATGATTCTGCTGACAGATAGAATCTGTCGCAAAGACATCTCTTGACGAATTGCTGACATTTTGCGATAACTCTCTTCTGCAGTAACTGATTTCTATTTAGCTTCTAGTCTGGATAAATGTAGATTCTCATGAACTTGATTTTTACCTAAATGGCTTATCTAGAAATCTTAGAGGTTGTTCTAAACAACCTGTAAGATTTCTATATAAACTCAATGTTGTTTGAAGATAAAGTCGATAATTATTTTAAATCCATCTAAAAATTACAAATATAATGATACGATAAATCTTATCACTTAATCATTGAATCCTAGCTAACTTTTGCCTTTATAGATTGAAATGGACGTAATGATGCGAGATGAATGTAACTAGGAATTGAATTAAAACAATAAAGATGCTTTGTGTGGAACCAACAAGAAGGCTATGAAATGTTTGAGAAAAGGTGAAGATGAATTCACCATGAATTTCAGATGACCATGAGAGTGCTTCAAGGGCCTCCTAACCTCCTTACAAACTTCTAGATAATTCCAAATTCAAGATGATCCCCATCTCCCCTTCCCCCTACGCATATATTCTCCTAACAACTTAACAAACTTTGACACAGGACACTGCATAACCTTATAAGCAAAATGCACAATATTGAAACTAAGTAAAATCCACAGTATTGAGAATTACACATAAAGCAAAATGCATATCACAAGTATTACTAATAAAACATTGAAGTAAATGGCACCGTAAGTTGGCTTTATTCAATCTTCATGTCTTCAACCTCTTGAGTCTCTTGTCTTCCACAACCCGAAAGTCCCTCTGCTCTAGTTGTCTCTCTCGTGGTCCATAATAGAGTGAATTGAGGATCCATGATAGGATCATATCGTTGCATTTCTTCCATGATGCAAAGTTGTCTAGTTTGATTGTAGTAGGTGGCGCTGTGATGGTCCCATCTATGAACCCCAGCTTGGATTTGGCGTTCAAAGAGATGGTCATGGCCCTATATCAGGTCGAATAATTATCCACATTGAGGGGCTTCGAAACAAGCACCATTCTAGACTGGTCAGAATGGTGGAGCAAATATGGATTGGTAGCATCGTGCTTGCCTCCATCTGAAGAATGCTCGTTTGCCATGATGATGGAAACGAAGGCAAAAGAGGCAACATAAATAAATAAATAAAAGAGGGCAAAGAGTTAGGGTATCATTCATTGTCATCATCCTGACGCCTCGATTTTCACGTGTTCGTACGTGGGAGTTGAGGGCGTCACATTCCTTGCTTTGATACCATGTAAAGAAGAGAATATTTGCCTGTTAAATTATATTCATTGAAAATAGAGGATGCAGCTTTATACAAAAGATTTCCTATAATCCTGCTAATCTATTTTAGGTAATCTAAGTAAAACGGGAAATTGAAAGCAATATAGAATTACAGCAGATACAATATACATTTATCCCATGAATGTTGGGATATCATTGACCTTATCAACGCCCTGTTCACACCCCCACTTAGCTTTCCATCTGCTAACAAGACATGATATATAATTACCTTGATAAATTATAAATACTTGGTAATCTCTCGATCTGTCAGTCTCATGTCTTATATTATTATTATTATTATTATTGAGAAATAATGGATCATGCAGGTGAGAATGTTACTCGGTAAAACACAGGTCCATGAGATTGAGAACCTCTATGCATCTAAGCCCATTTCCTTCATAATCCCAACATCTTCCTGTAATATCACATAAGTTTTTAAAAAGATCATTACAAAATTATCAAGAAAAAATTTCCTTTAATTATGTCATATCTAGTACTACTGTGGCTCAATGATTAGAGAATTTTTAAAGTTGCCATAACCGACTCACGAAGTAAACAAATAATTAATATAATTGGGATTAATATTAGTGACCAATATTCTTTTTAATTTTATTATGTGCAAATACCTTGTACCAATGGTATTGATCGATAGCTATATCTCCATTACTGAGATCCGCTATTTTTCCTGCAATTTTATTGTACAATATATTCTATTAGAATTTAATTATAGATATTTTTGGTATATTATATATATTTATAAATGTGTGTGTGTGTGTGTGTGTGTGTGTGTGTGTGTGTGTGTGTGTGTGTGTGAAAGTCAGCTAAAATAACTAGGAAATCTGCCTCAATACCATTGATGATCTATATGCAACTTGTGTTCTAGTTTCAAGATTTTGACTATTTGAAGATTTAATTCAAATTAGCGAGAGTTTTAATAAATTATCCATGTGGTAGGGGACTGAAGAGTCTTCTCTCTTTTCTTCATCAAGAATAGAGGAGAAGAAACAGTCTTTCTTGTTCACACAAAGGAGAGCAGTGGCATTTTTTAAGACTATATAGAAGATGGAGGAATTAGAGGAATTGTGGTCTCAAATATTAAAATTATGTGAGGAAGAAGCAGTGGATTTGGATTTTGATGATCGAGAGTCTGATGAAATACAAAAGATAGGGGAAATGAGTTTAATTGGGAAGCTGTGCATGGAGAGGGTAATTAGTCGAGAGGTTGTTGAAACTACAATGGCTAAAATATGGAGAGTCAGCAAACTATCAATATTTAAATAAGTGGGGGAAGAATCTCTTTGCCATCACTTTAGCTATGCATGCAGACAAACTACAAGTCCAAGATGGAAGTCCCTGGTTATTTGACAATTGTATATTAGTGTTGAAGAATTTTGATGGTTTCACCCAACCATCGAAAATGGTGTTTAGCCAAGTGCATTCTGGGTACAAGCACATAATCTGCCTTTAGCTTGTATGACTAAAGAGATACCAGTTAGGAAATTCCTTTGGTACAATGGAAGATGTTGATGTGCAAGATGATGAAGTGGGGTGGGGGAACTACTTACGTATTAGAGTCAAACTGGACTTGGGTAAACCTCTTTCAGGACATAGAACTATGAAGATTAAATGGAGCAAGTTATGGATGCTTTTGAAGTATGAGAAATTATCAAAGCTTTGTTTAACTGTGGACATATTGTGCAGGGGTGAAACAAGGGGGCCAATTGCTTGAAGAGCAATCTACACAATTTGGATCTTGGCTTCGGGCAAAGTTTGCTGTTAGAAAGAAGATTGTAATTGCTCAAAAGTTTTAGAAATCAAAAGATTCTGACCAACGATGGAGGCAGCAATTGGTGGTGTAGATTCAGGCAACATGACGACGGTGAGGAGAAAGGAAAGTTTGTTACCTATCTCTAAAAGGATCGCAGCAGGTGGAGAGAATATTTCGGAGATAGAGAGAAAAACAAGATAATGGATAAGGTTTAAATAGATAATTCTGAGTTTCAAAATAACGATGGGAGATTAGATGGGGCAGAAACAAAGGTGATACAAGGGGTGGAAGTTGGGATGACTGTGGATAAGGGTGTAAGGGAAGTTCAACAAACTAAATGGGCTAGGCAAATGGGCCTTAAGGAAATTGGGCCATTTGATAATATTAGGCCTGTGGCACTCAAGCCATTGGTTCTAGTCAAGGAAGAACTTGTTCCTAGAAGTGGTGAGGTGCAGTTATCTACTACAGCATCACAGTAGAAGGAAGTCAGTCACAAGAGGTCATCTTGGAAACGAAAAGCAAGGGACCAGGGTAAGAATTCACAACAACTTGTCTATGCTTTAGCTAAAAGAGGTATAGATAGAAAGGGAGGAGTGGGGGTTAATCAAGGTGCAGCAAAAAAAAAAGTTAGAGTAGGAGAAGAGGGACTAGTTGATATCTCAAGAATTGATGAATAGGCGGAAGCTGCTAGGCAGCCCTGCCATAATCAATGAGTGTGCTAAGTTGGAACTGTCGGGAGCTTGCCCCCAGACAATTCAAAACCTTTACTTAATGGTGAAGGAGAAGCCGCCTAATTTAGTATTTTTTAAGGAGACTAAAATGATACAAAGTAAGTTGAAGTTTTTGAAGAGAAGATTAGGATATAATTGTTGTTTTACAATGGAACCAGTGGGCATAAGTGGGGGTATGATATTACTATGGAGTAAAGAGCTGAATCTAGAAATTTAAAATTATTCTCAAAGGTATATAAATGTACGGGTAGTAGATGATGCAGAAGTATATGCTTGTAAATGGCTATTCTTAGGGTTCTATGATCATCCAAAGGTAAGAAAAATGAGAGAAGTATGAGACATGTTAGTATCATTCAAACCCCCAAATGATGTTGGTTGGCGTGTCATAGGGAATTTTAATGAAATAGTATCTCATGATGAAAACTTGGAGGTAGATCTTGGGGCGAAGCACAAATGGAGGCATTTTGGGAAGCACTAGACAAGGGAGATCTCCATGATATGGGTTGTAGTGGGGATAAATTTACATGGTGCAACAATCATGGGGATGACACATTGACTAAGGAGAGATTGTATATAGTGGCTAATCGAATATGGGAAAAAAAAAAAAAAACTTTAGATGAAAGTGTAGGGTCTGGATGCTATTACCTCATACTACAAGCATTTGCTAATGTCTGCTGCACATGACAGATTTAGTATGAATAGAAGGAAGAACATGTTTAAATATGAGAACGGATGGGCCTTGGAGGAGGAGTGTAAAAACATGGTAAAAGAAGAATGGCAAACTGGTAGAATTGATAATTCTATGGAAGTTGTCCACGTGGAGGAGAACATAGTTTCAGAATAGGCATAAGTTACTTCTCAAGAAGACATATATGCTTAAACAACTGAAAGATAGTCAGAGAGAGGTGGACTAGGAAGCAGTGAAAAGTTTTTAGAATGAGGTTAATGCTATGCTTGAGCAGGAGGATATGAAGTGGAGACAAAGAGCTAAATAGCATTGGTATAGTATGGGAGATTGTAATACTAAGTACTTTCATGCATGTGCAAATCAAAGGAGAATGAAGAATTTCATCTATAGAATTAAAGACTCAAGTGGACTGATGAAGACAAATCAGCAGGAGATAGCAAAAGCCTTCCAGCATCATTTTAAATTTGTATATTCATCAACTTGTCCTTCAAGGGAAGATCTTACAACTTGTCTGAATTCAGTGAACAGTTTATTTACTTCAGAGATGAATGAAGCTTTGTGTAAAGAGGTTACAAGGGAAGAAGTTCAAAGTGCACTAAACTAAATGTCACCATTGAAGTCACTTGGACCTGATGGATTTGGAGTTGGTATTTTTCAAAACCATTGGGAAACAATAGGGGATGAGGTATGTAAAGCTATTGGTGATTTTTTTCAAATATGAATATGTTCCTCAAAATGTAAATCATACTCATATAGCATTAATTCCAAAAGGGAGTAATCCCTATTCTGTTAATGAGTATAGGCCTATAAGTCTTTGTAATTCTTTTTATAAAATCATTTCAAAAGCACTTGCTAATAGGCTTAAAAAGGTCATTCTAGAGATTATTTTCAGCAATCAGAGTGCTTTTATACCAGGAAGGTTAATTTTAGACAATATCGTGATTGCCTATGAAGTGTTGCATACAATGAAGAACAAACATCGAGTCGGAGCAGGTTGCATGGCTCTGAAGTTAGACATGACAAAGGCTTATGATAGACTAAAATGGGACTATTTGAATGCAATTATGGAAAAAATGGGATTTGCTACAAAGTAGAGAAGAATAGTAATGAGTTGTATTTCTTCAGCTACATATTTTGTTCTTGTTTATGGCTACATAACCAAGTGATTGTTTTTATCCAACTAGAGGAATTAGACAAGAAGATTCTTTTTCATTAAATTTATTTATTATTTGTGCAGAAGGGTTGAGTGCTTTGCTAAAACAAGTTGAGATAGAGGAGAGTTAAAAAGGGTGTCCGTGGCTATGAGAGGTCCATGTATAAATCACTTGTTATTTGTTGATGACAGTGTTGTCTTTTGTAGAGCTCAGATGGAGGAATGGCTAAGACTTCAAGCCCTTTTGCTTAAATATGAAAGGGCCTTGGGTCAATCTCTTTATAGTCAAAAGACCACCATTTATTTTAGCTCTAATACAGATGCTAGCTTAAGGAAATCAATCATTGATTCAGTGGGAGTGGGCAAAGGGAGTATATGATAAGTACCTGGGGTTGCCAACCACGGTTGGAAAGTCAAAGTATCAAAATTTTCGAGGAATAAAGGAAAGAATATGGAAGAAAATCCAGAACTAGAACAATAATTTCTTATCTAAAGCTGGCAAAAAGGTTTTAATCAAGACTGTGGTGCAGGCAAAACCTACATACGAGTGTTTTCAAACTACCAAGGAAATTGTGTCAAGACATGGCAACCCAATTGCTAAGTTTTGATAGGGAAACAATATCAGAGATAGAGGAATCCATTGGAGGAGGTGGAGCCAGTTGTGGAAATCTAAAGTTGTTGGAGGACTAGAATTTCGAGATATTGAGGATTTCAATACAGCTTTGTTGGTTAAATAGTGTTGGAAAATGCTACAAAATCCTGTCTCATTGATGGCTAGAGTCTTCAAAAGCAAGTATTTTAAGAACTCTGGCATACTAGAAGCAAAGAGAGGGCAGTCATCTTCTTTTATTTGGAAGAGCATATGTGCTACAGTAGGCCTGCTAAAGAAGAGATTGATATGGAGAGTCGGGGATGGGAAGAACATCAAAATTTGGTAGCATAGATGGATTCTAAATGAGTCCTCTTTTAAAATTCAATCTCCTAACAAGATTTTAGAACCTATAACTACTGTTAGCAAGCTAATTTTGGATGAAACAAGGGAGTAGAATGTGCCTCTTATGTCTGAGATCTTTGAGAAGGAATAAATGGATCTAATATGTAATATGCCAATTAGTAGAATGGGGGGTCAAGATAAGCAGGCTTGGATTTATAGCAAAAATGACACTTTTACAGTCAAGAGTGCCTATCACTTGGTACAAACACTTTAAAAGAATACTGAGGGAGAATCTTCAAGAGCTAATGAGGAAGTTTGTATATGGAAGCAAATATGAGAGATGAACTTACATGGGCCAGTTAAATTTTTTTGTGGAAAGCTTGCAACAATATCTTACCTACTAGACTAAATCTTTATAGAAGACAAGTGGTTGATACATCTTTATGTCCCATATGCCTAGTGGAAAATGAATCAGTAATGCATGCCATTTGGAGCTATCCTTCTGCTCAAGATGTGTGGGCAGAAAAGGAAGCCTTCTTCAAAAAAGTTCAACTGTAGAAAATGACTTTATGCAATCTTGGTGGTCTTTGAGCAGAAAATGTGATAGACAACAGTTAGAACTAGTGGGGTCGATCATGAAAGGAATCTGGTTCAAAATTATTTTTTTAATCAGATTTTACAAGTCCAAGGTTGGTGGTAGAAACGGCAATGAATAGAGTGGAAGAATTTAAAGAGGCTCAGGTGTAAGAAAAAAGGACAAACAGGCTTCAATATGCAGAAGTAATAAAGCACTAGATAGTTCCAATAAAGGAAATGTAAAAATGAATTTTGATGCAACTGTGGATAAGGTAAACCAGAAAGTTGGCTTGGGGGTGGTTGACCGGTGCAAAACTACAAGTGCACAGTGTCGTAGTTTTATAGTAAAGTAATAAGAAGAGTATCGTCCTCAGGGATTGGTACCTTACTCTTGCCAAATACCAAAATTATACTAATCTCAATTTTATATAGAGGAATCGCTAAGGTTTTTGTAGTTGCAAATAAAACTAGATCGACTCAAAGAGAAATAAGCAAAGAAAATAAAAATGACTTTCAAAGATCAAATTCAATGGGGAAGAAAACTTCTAGGAAATCGATTTCACCTAATTCTTCACTATGCTTTTCTCATCCAGCTAATTTAACTTAAACCTCTTTTGTCTATTAGCAAATCTCTAATTCATCCAAAAGCCTCTTTCAATAGTCAATTGGAATTGACTCTTGGTTATCAATTCACACAAGAATATACAAATTCAATAATCAAGAACGCAATGAGATCAATGATTTAATGACTACATAGGTTCATACAAGTTTTTCGATCTCTATACTTACCTATGCTGAAATATCCAAGATCTACCCTATGATTCCCTCTTTCGATAGCAAATCACAAGATTACTTATCATCTAATCAATGGCCAGTTAATTAGAAGCAATAAATTCAGAATAAATCAGATAAACAAAGAGAGACTTGCATTAAATTAGCATAGACAATCAAGCATAGTTCGGAAATAGGTTACATCGTTTTCCTAGAATGAAGAAAATTTAGCTCATGCTAGAAATGGAATTCAACATAAACGAATTCACCATAATTGTTCTGAGAAGATGGGAAGAAGAAAATAAACACTGAAAAATCCTCCTTGCAGCCTCAACTCGTCGTCAAAAGCTCAAGGGAACGATTCAACGCTTTTCTCTCGTCCGTGCTCGTGTATGATTCCAACGTATGTGCAATAATTGGAATTCCGTTTCCAAAACAAATGAATTGAATCCTTCTAGCTGTGTTTTTCTGTCCCAAAGAGTGTTCTCCCGTCGGAATTCAACATAAACGAATTCACCATAATTGTTCTGAGAAGATGGGAAGAAGAAAATAAACACTGAAAAATCCTCCTTGCAGCCTTAACTCGTCGTCAAAAGCTCAAGGGAATGATTCAACGCTTTTCTCTCGTCCGTGCTCGTGTATGATTCCAACGTATGTGCAATAATTGGAATTCTGTCTCCAAAACAAATGAATTGAATCCTTCTAGCTGTGTTTTTCTGTCCCAAAGAGTGTTCTCCCGTCAAAACTCGGCTCTAGAGTGAAAAATGGCTTTTATATGGTCCCACGGCGGAAAACCTAAAATCTGTCAAAATACGATGTTCGCTCGAGCGGGGTGTCGAGCGCCCATCGAGCGTTCGACTCTGCCTGATTTCGCTCGAGCATCCTATCGAGCGCACATCGAGCGTTCGACTCTGCCTGATTTCGCTCGAGCGATCTTCATTTTTCAGCAACCCGCTCGAGCTCCCTGTCGAGCGGCAGTCGAACGTTTGAATCTGCCTGAATTCGCTCGAGCGGCCAAAAGCCTCCGCTCGAGCGAACTTGTAAAATCTGCAATATGAAATTTTGCAAGTCATCAGTGGTAATAAGAGATTGGAATGGGTAGGTTATGGATTCAACATGCTTTCAAAAATCAAATGTCGATCACCCATCTACTGCTGAGTGCAAGGCTTTGTGGAAGGCAGTTGAGTTTTCTACTGATCTGGGTTTCAACCAAGCAATTTTCGAAGGAGATGCACTTGAGGTAATCAAAGCAGTTCATAGTGGTGATATGTGTTTGACTAGTTATGGGCAACAAATAGAAGATCTGAAGATAGTTTTCAGCAATTCAATTGGGTGGAGATTGAAGTTCACTTACAAGGAAGGGAATGTTGTTGCACTTCAGTTAGCTAAATTTGCACTACAACAATAGGGGGATCAATGTTGGATTGAAGAGGGTCCTAATGTCATTGATAGTCATGTTTTGAATGACAGATTATGTAATTTCTAATGATTAATGACAAATATGATGTTGATTAAAAAAATATTCAAATTATTTTTAGAAAAATCTAAAAACTTCATAAAAAGGTACTTGTAGTCTTGTACACCTAATTACATTTCTCTAAGGGTGACTTACTTTTTATTTATCACCACCCAACTCGGGAGTAATGTGGAGAGTTGTCTTTCGTTACACGTAGACATCTTTCTTCTACCAAAATTAAGAAAACGATGGCTGTACGCAGCCTACACGAAACACATGCAAATGGTTTAAAACCGCAAAAACGTTGTGCGCATTTCATGATCTACCGACCCTACAGATCAGGAGTACATACTTTCATCTTTGAGTGATGAATTGCATATATATTGGCCAGACATGGAATGCACAATCCACATGCTTCCAATTTTTCTTTCAGCAATTTTTTTTCCCGAGAAATTTTTCTTTCAACAGTACTTTTGCATTAAAAAGTTTCACAGAAATTGAACAGTACTACTGATAATTTGTCCCCAAAAATTTTCCTTCATCCGGGAAACCGCTAGCTCTGGAGTGATACTTTAAGGGTGGGTTCCAATAAAGGGTTTCTTCATTTGAATAAAGTCACAGAAATCTTTCTATATTTGTTTTCTGTATTGCAGAAATCTTCTTTATTTGTATGAGTTTTTCTGTGGTGGAGCTTTGAGACTATGGGTAGGGGTAGAGGAAAGGGGAAGAAGTTAACTGCTACCAGTCATGACGATCCTGGAAGTGGAGATCAGGAAGAGAAAATTCCCACACAGAAAAGAAGAGGGTGACACAGAAACCGCTGAAGGATGAAATCGATGAAGAAGAAATTGAAAAGATAGAAGAGGAAGACAGTGCGAATGCAAAATCAGGTACTCCCACGAAAGAGCTGAAGAGTCCTGTTACAGAAAATATAAAGAAGAGAAAACGAAACTCACGGGTAAAAGCGAAACCAGATTCGGTAGAGGGGGAGGAAAATAGAAATGGCAACCGATCAATCAAACACTAATGATTCGACCAAGTCTAATGGATTTCGGAATAATGGAAGCAGACGAGAAAGCAAGCCTAGTTGTGCTGCCGAAGTCGGTGTTGAGTGCAAGTGAGATTATGGCTTTGCCTTTTTATCCCAATGGTTCTCCCATTTCACAATACTGGATTGCGCGTAGGTAGTGTGACCTAGTAAACCTCAAGTTTCATGATGCTTTGATTTTTGTTCCGTATCCATTTAGGTAGTTCTTTATCATCCATTTTTTAATTTATATTGTGAGATTCAAAATTTGTGATGCCTCCAATTCTCAAGTAACGACACGTAGAAATTAAAGCGTTCGAAACGATGACAATACGGATCACACATCCCATCGTTAGTGTCAAGTGTGTGTACATGTAACACGTGTATACTAAAAATAACACAGTGGGTAATAAAAGTCAATCGACTAAGTATTAAAATTTTATTTAAATACAAACTCGCTTAAAACAAGCATATCAAAAATATTACAAATTAAAGTAACAAGTCATAAACTAAAATACATAATTTGAAAGCTGAAAATAATTTCTAACAATTATAGGTAGAGACTTCAAACTACTCCTCCGGCAGAGCCACCTCCTTGGACTTAGCCTCTTCGTCAGCTAAATTGAAATCTACGGTACCAAGAAACAATACCGCAGGTAAGTAATCATCCAAGCAAACCTCAAGATAAAAATGCATTCATATAATAACAAAATGCGTGAATATGATGCCTTTATGATGCCAAATGCATGAGAACCCAAAAATTATCCTTTCCTTGAAAAAGACTAATTTTCCACACAAGCCAAAAATCTCATTTGACCCAAAATCCAATCCATTAAAATAGTCTCGTCATTTCCCGAAAAATGGCCCAATATCCATTATCAAAACCAACATCCAATTTTCTTAACCGTATGCACTATGATCTCCCTCAGGGATCATCCGCACACCCTAGCTCCGTTCGTCACACCATGGGTAACAACCATGCATGTGACTTCGTAATAAGATATACCCAGTTCCACACTCAGCACGTACATAGCCAAGCATCCTCTAACCCCCGCCAGCAGAGAGGCCACGAAGTTGACACGAGCGTTACCATCTTGTCTGATCTCGTTGTTACCTAGTGACAATCTAGAAAATGTCACTCAGTATATTGCGCTCCCGAGTAACTAGATGAACTCCACCGAAAAAATGCTCCATCTCGACTTAGGGCCATGATACACATGTACCAAAAAAATCCATCAACACTTGAAAACCCAGTTTTCCATTCATGTCCATGAATATGCATGCATTATGCGAAAACTCAATTTTCATTTTATAACACATGATCATGTGTGCACCATGCAATAGAAGCAACAAGTCACAAAAATAATTCAACAAATCCCAACATCAACCAAACAAGCAAACAACTCCTTTCTCAAATTCAACCGACGCCCAAACTCCTCAAACTCAGTCTGGCATAACAAACCAAACACAGAATATTTGTTAAAGCATAAATATATTTAAATCACAAGAGTTGTTCGAAAAAATACTTTCAGTGCTTTAAAGGTAAATTTCTAGAAGATTAAACAGCAACTTTAGCTTCGAAAAGCTAGCTTGAAAATAAACTACCAAAAATACAGTTTTTGGGACGGAAATCGGTTTTCGAAAACAAGGGGATTTTAAAGTGAAATTTTCGGATTAAAGGGCTGATTTGCTGGGATAAAATGAGAAGATTAAAGCTGGAAAACAAGGCTTCCAGTAGAGGAAAAATAACCAAGAAACTCCAAGGTGAAACTCACAGCTGGGCCAAAAACACATGCACGGGTTGGCTGAAAAACAGGGCACGGGTTGAAGAGGAAAACACCCGCAAATCACAAGAAATTTCCCACGATCAAGAGCACAAAATTACTAGAGATAAAGAGAGGGAAAACTGAACACAAAATGGCCAAGAAAACAGAGCATATTTTCGGCACAAAACAGAGCATAAACCGTGTGAATCAAAGGGAAAACAAGGGGCTTTTCACACCACAATAAAAAGGAAATAAACAAGAAACAAAGAAGAGAAAAGAGGTGCACAAATGCTTCGGTCAACCTGCAACAATGGAGGAAAACTCCATGAAATACGAACAACAGAAAAAAGAGAGAGAGAGAGCTTCGGTTTGCAGTGGAAAAAAGGAAACAAAATGCAAGAGAATAAATGTAACTAACCAACTAAAGGAAATGATGGAGGAATGCAGCACCCGAAGAGGAGAAGAACCGGTCTGCTGCAGAGGAAAGCAATGGAATTAAGAAGAGAAAGGGAACGGAGCAGGAGAGAAGAAGAAAAGGTGGAGCCCTAAGGCTGGACGAAACAGCGTCGTTTTGGAGGGATTAATGGGCTGGGTTCAAGGGGCTACGGGCTGGGCCCAGGTTTGAAGGAAATTCAGCCCAAATCAAAATCAAAACCCACTGAAATAAAACTCAATAAAAAAAATAAAGATTCTAAGAAAGGAAAAAATACACAATAAAAATAAATAAAAATCAAATAAAAAATTTACAACTTAATATTAATAAAATAAAATATTTAAAGCTCAACAATAGAATTTTAAATCTAAATAGTAATTTAAATGTAAAATAATAATTAATAACAATAAGGCATATTAAATAAATTACACAATTTAAAAATTATAAAATAAGTCTAACAAATAACATATTAAAATTTAAAACAAGAGAACTATTACTTATAATAATTTAAATAATCATTCATTAAAAATATACTTAAAAACGAGATGTTACAGAATTTATTCAACTGGTTGTAATTCCCCATAATGCGATTATATTTTTATGCATGGTTGCATCTGTTTTTGTATCATATAAATATGCATTTCTTAATCTGTTTCCATTTTCTTTTACCATTCTTTAAAATGATATTTCCTTGGGCTACGTCCAGTAAAATTAGCAGATCTCCACCCCTTTCTTCTCAAAATCCTTTAGCAAATGCACCAAGGTTGGCTGGAGAGAGTTTATGGCATGGCACAGATGATTCGGCTTATTCTTCTTGATCAGTTGCTGGGGATGTGATTTAAGTATTTTGGAAACTTAAGTTTCTTAGTAACATGTGTTCTGAAGTATATAGTTGGGGAGATCAAAAGAAAAATTGGCGGATAATCTCCATGTTTGATTACCTTGTTTGGATACTTGGGACTAGCATTAGATTTCATTAATTATATAGATTTAAAAAATAAAAATAAAAAGAATCTTGAAATTAGTAGTAGGTAAATATCAGTCAAAATTTCAGATTGTCCTTGAAGCTTTCTAAATAGAGAAATTATATTTGCACTTTTACGATGTTTAAGTCTCACGCACTTTATATGAAAAATGTGAGTAAATACTATCAAGTGTTGACTCCACACGTGTGATGTGAGGGTATTGGCAACAGGTTGAGTTGGGTTATTATCTGAACAAAAGGTTGTCCTACAGTTCGAACCTTGCAAAGTACTTGGGTTGGGTCGGTATAATGCATTAGTTCTTCCCCCTTTTTCTCCAACTATGTAAATTTTCAAGCCCAGAAATAATATGGACAAACAAATTTGAAAATCGATCAGGTCGAATACCGGTTGTGGGCTCTTGATCCATAGGCATTCTGAACACATGCAGAACTTATTTACTAGGGGTGCTACCTGCATCATGCAGGGCGGGTGCACCCCTTCCCCGCACCCCGCCCCCGCATGATGCGGGGGATGAATATTTCATCCGCACCCCGCCCCCTTGAGGTGGGGGCGGGGCCCCCCGCTCCGGTGCCGGGGGGGCGGGGCGAACACCCCATCCGCCCCGTCCCCTGCCCACTTCAAGAATCCCATATTTTAATAGGCTTAAAAAAATTTTTGTGTCTAAAAATATTATTTTTAGACCCAAATTATTATATAATTAAATCTTAAATTAAAATTTATATATATAATAATAATTTAAAAACTAATAACATAAAAATTATGTTACTAATTTTTAAATTTGTTAAACTTGTTCACAAGAATCACAAGAGAGTGAGACTTATTCATCACAAGCTTGCATATGCCATGGGCACCCTAGGCCTCATTTATATAGAACTCTAAGGTCATACAAGAGTCTTACTTGAGCAATGTGGGACTTACTGCAATGTGGGACAGTAAGTCCCACATTGCTCAAGTAAGACTCTTGTATGACCTTAGAGTTCTATATAAATGAGGCCTAGAGTGCCCATGGCATATGCAAGCTTGTGATGAACAAGTCTCACTCTCTTGTGATTCTTGTGAACAAGTTTAACAAATTGTAATATATTATATATATACAATTTGTAAAATAAAAATATATATTTATAAATATAAAATATATATATTTATAAATATAAATATAAAATGCGGGGCGGGGGAAAAGCGAGGGCGGGGGGCGGGCAGTATTTTTCATGCGGGGCGGGAGACCCCGCCCCAGCATGTGCGGTGCGGGGTACCCCGTCCGCCCATGCGAAGGCGGGGCGGACAGGGGCAGGGTCCACCCCTATTATTTACACTACCTTTCGAACAAGATTTGTATCAGCCCAGCCAACCCAAGCTACATGGCCAGGAATTTCTTTTCTGAGATGTTTTTTTTTTGGTAAATTCTTCTACTTTTTTTTTTTTTTTTTCTTTCTTACAAGTCAAGTTCTCAATTTTCACAAAATTAATACTTTGTACTTTAAAAAATTTGCAATTAGGTACTTCAGCCAGGTGACATTAGGTACTTCCGGTTAGGAAATTAATGAAAGGATTGCCAAGGCACATTAGTATGCCATATGCCAACTTTCAATTGGCTGACATGAATATTGATGTCATGTGTCACCCAACAAAAGACTGACACATGGGGTCTTTTGTTAATTTGCTAATTGTAAATTTTTTTAAATTCAGATATCAATTTTGTAAAAGCTTAGGACTGGAATCTCAAATTGCAAAACGTAAAATCTTAAATATTGATTTTACAATTAACTCTAATTAAAAAAAAGAAAAGAAAAAGAAAGATGAAATAGGCTTTCAAAGAATTTGGAGAGAATTGTGAGGTATATAAATATCTAACATTATTCAGTACTCCTTTTCATTGGCCAAACGTGTCTGTCATGGAATGATCGAATCCCTTCTCTACCTTTTCCAGATCAATTCGGTATTAATGAGTCAAGGACTGAAATTTCAATAAAAGAGATCGCATCATTTAATGTGATATTGTTGGTAGTTGGGGGCACAGCTTCATTATTTCTTACACAGATAATTTGTATGTCCATTATTTCTATATCTACGAAACTTCCTATTCAGAGCAATAGGAATAGAAATTATAGAATGCCGAAATTTCCCTATTCTTGCCCAAAATAGATCAGATTCATTGAATAATTAGCCAAGCTAATCGTTTTTAGTAACAGTAATTCTATAAATATGCATGATACAATAATTTATGTATTCTTTCTTTAATATTATTCTTTCTATGTATGCCGAACATATGATTTTTTATTAGAATATATTATATTAATTTCGGAGTAATATTATTCATTATTGAAATTCTCATCATCTTATAACGTGATATTAGATAATTTGAGATTATTTATTATATTTCATTTATGATGATGAGAAATATGATGATGAATAAATTTTTTCTTAATTTCGTATGTATTATTTTCTCTCTACCATATACAACATATGATGTGCATTATTTTTTCTCTATAGGTAGAATATAAAATTAATTTTAATGTGCTTGGATAATATCATATTTTGTTGTTGACTCTATTTTTATTTTGATTTATAATTTGTTGTAACTTTTATGTACGTATTTAAAAAATATTTGGGTTGTTGAATTTTGAAGATAATATTAAAGTTAATTTATAATTGTGTAGATTTGAGATTGATACAATGATTTTGTTGAAGATGAATGCGACCCTTTTATAGTTGTATAGATTTGGGTTGAGATTAATTTGTTTACGGTCCATTAAATTTGATTTGTTCCTATTTATTTTATTTATAATGCAGTAAAAAAATGTAGATAACAAAAAATAACTAAATGGTGATGGATAATACCACCTTATCATAGTTGGATGAAAGTGGGAGAAGAGTGTGATATGCAGAATTTTGCTATCATATCGGTTGTTGAAAATTGTGAAAATCAAAATAAAAAAATATCCAATTAAAAAAATAAATATGAATTAAAAAAATAGATAAAAATTGGGAAAAAATAATATTTTATTATTTGATAGAGAATTTAGGGGTGTATTAGGTTTAGTTTGGTGATGGGATGGTCACAGACTGAAAAGTTTGATACATCATTTTATCAGACTGGACTGAACAGTTAGCTGTTGGTCTGGTCAGTCCAATCAATCTAATTCAATCCATGAATATTTTTTTTTCTCTTTTTTATTTTTTTCAGAAAAATTAATGCAAAAAATTAACTTAATTAATAAAATTAAAATTAAATGAGCTCTTTAATGTGAATTATGTAACTAATTCATTAAAAAATTATTAATTATAAGTATATTGATCAATTTATGATGTTAATAGTTACTAACTTAGTATTAATAATGACCTATATTAAAATTTTAACATTTTATATATGGTTAATGAATATTTATAATTAATTTCATTTTCCATAGATTGTTTATGCTAATATGCAAATTAGGTATCTTAAAAAAAACTACCTAATTACTTTAATTATGTGTAGATAGTGGAGTATGTATCTACATATAATAACATTATTCATCATATGATATATTAGTTAATTGATAGCATATTAACATTTTATATATGATTAATAAATATTAAATAATTTCATTATATATATAAATATATATTGTATTCTTCATGCTTAGTTACAACTTAGGTATCTTAAAAAAATACTTAATAATTATTTTAATTGGGTGTAGATAGAAGAGTAAGTATCTACATATAATAACATAATTTATCATATGATATATTTGCTAATTGATTGCATATATAATTTAACATTTTATATGGTTAATGGTAATCTTTTGGATAAAAATTACATAATTAATATATTATACATATACATTCAGTCGGTTTCGATCCGGATCAAGATAACCACACATTGGGACCAGACCAAGTATTAAATTTTTCTACATGTTGGGACTGAGACCGACCAATAAGATTGAGAATCGAATTTTTCCAGTTCAGGCCGATAGTCTTACAATCGAGTGAAATGATTAATCTAACAAAGGATTCAAATGTTGTGTGGATAGTCCAAAATAAATAATTAAAAAAAAAAAGTGGTACATTAGCTAAATTTTGTCAACAGTTTTGCCTACATCAGTACTAATGCTCTTATGCAGACAAACCCGATTCCATAGACAAAAATACACATATTACGATGTCACATTTTTTCTCTTCAAGATTTAAGATTATATTAAGAGGGAAACTATATAAGAGGATGGGAGAATATAAGCAAACAATACGACACATGCATCAATATCTCCCAAAATTTTATCAACTGAAGTAATTTTCATTAACTTGTGAAACATCAAGATTCAAATCCCACTTCTAATATTAAATTATTAAAGAAATCCAAAATCTATTTTTGCAGCAAGGAATTATTAACAAATAGCAAAACATTTTGAGCAGTGCTAGCACGAGATGGGTCTTAGTAAGGGCAATTTTTTTTTTTTCATTCATTTTTTCTAGAGTGGTTCTACAACCACACGTACATGGGGTCTCCCAATGGTGCAATTTAAAAAAAAAAAAAAAACGTTATTTTTTTAATTTTTTTAAAATATTCTTTTAAAAAAATACAACATTATTAAAAAGCACTTCTGTGATGACCCGTTTTTGAGTGTATTTTCATTGAAATAATTGTTTTTATTTTAATTAATATATCAGTTATTTATTTTAATTTATTTACGTTTTAAAATTAGTTTTTAATTTATTTGATGTTGTGTTTTATTTCTTTTAGTTGTTTTTGTGGTTTTTAATCTTTTTCGGCGGTTTGTTTCGTTTTCCCGGAGTGAGGATTGGACCTCATTTCTTTTCACATCTTTTTCCTTTTCTCTTTTTCTTTTTTCTTTTTTTTTCCTTCTTTTTTTCTTTTTCCTTTCTTTTTCTTTTTTTTTTCTTCTTTTTCTTTTTCTTTTCTCTCTCCTCGCGTCCGAACCCCCTCGATCGGCTCTCTCTCTCTCCTCCCTCTCCCTCACGCCGATACCTTCTCTCTACCGGCCCACCGCCGTCCGGCCACCACTCGGCTAGCCACCGGTCCCATTTTCTTCCCCTCCCTCCGGCGCACCACCCCTCCCAAGCTCAGCCCCAACCGGCCGGCCATTTGGCCGGAAAAAGCCCAACAAAGCCGCACGGATTTTGCTCCGATCCGCCGCCGTTGCTCCACCTCCGGCCACCATTTCTTCACCACTTCATCACCGGTCCCTTGCCGTCCTAACCCACCCATTTCTGGCCTCCAACGACCACCGGAACAGCTCCTACGAGCTTAGTTTCCGATTTGCGTTTTCCGGCCATTTCCGGCGATTCCGCCGCCACCCACGGCTGTTCATCACTTCCAATAGCTTCACAACCACCCCTAGACCATTCCCTATCAATTTCGTGTCCTAGTTTGTCCCCGTTCAAAAGTGAGTTTTTCACAACCCACAGCCACAGTGAATTTTCACTGTGACGTTGCTTTTCCGCCGTCGTTTGCAACGCCGCTTATTTTCTAAAATTGCCATATAGCGCTGTAAGTATTTTCCAAACCCTATTTTCAGATTTAAATATATATCGCTCATTCAATTTATTTAATTTGCTGGTTGGTTGATTCCGGACTGAGTCCGAGGAGTTTGGGGGTCGGATGGATGGAGGACGGAGTTGCTTGATTTATTGCTTTATGATTGGTTGTTTGTTTTGTGCGTTGATAATTGCTTTTGCATGGCGCATGCATGTGTATTTATTTTATTTGAGAAACCCTGTTTTGCTGATGTGATTGGATTTTCAGGTGCGTGTGTCTCACGAGCCCAAGCCGGGATGGGTTATTATCTCGGTGGAGCTCCTCTGGTCACTCGGGAGTGGATAATACTGAGTGACGTCCCCTGAGTTGTCGCTGGGCGACAAAGGGAGCGGGGCTAGAGGATGGCCCGGCCAAGTACGCGCAGGGCGCGAGTCTGGGCATCGCTCTACTCACCGACTCTGTGGCCCTTCGCTAGCGAGGGCTAGAGGATGGCCTGGCCAGGTACGCGCGGGGCGCGAGTCTGGGCATCGCTCGTTTAGGTGTCACATGCGCGGTCCTTACCTGCGGTGTGGCACATAGCCAGGGTGTGCGGATGATCCCTAGGGGAGATCATGGTGCATGCATAACCGGTGCGTTTTTATGGTTTTCGGATGCGGGCCATTTTCTGGAAAAATGACGAGTTTTGGTTTTGAGGCTTTTGATCCATTTTCGGGAAAAATGGTAGTTTGGGCCATTATCTGGGATAATGGTGAGGCGTGATTTTTAAGAATATGTTTTTAATGGGCCAAATGGGTTCTTGGCGTGCGTGGAAAAAATGTGGTTTTGCGGGGCATGTGCATTGGTTTTTCTTGCATCCATGTTGTTTGAGTTCTATGTGTTTTTATCTGGTGGTGTTTGGGTTTACTTACCTGCGGTACCATTTTTGGTTCCGTAGCTTTTGGTGCAGGAGATGAGGAGGAGGAGGCTAAGCCCGAGGATGCGGCTCCGTCGGGTTGCTGATGTTATGCTTTTCTTTATGGTTTTAAAACTGTATTTGTGTTTTGTAATATTTTATTATGTATGCTTTAATCGGCTTGTATTATGTTAAGAAAAATTCTGGTACTTAGCTATGACTTTCGTTATCCGCTGCGTGTTTCTCTATACACATATGTTGCCTTGCACACACTCGGCACACGTCGTTAGGGTGGTGACCCGTGATGTCATCATCCGGACGTCTCGATTTCCCCGTGTTCGGGCGTGGGGATTTGGGGGCGTCACAACTTCCTTTATTATCAAGTAAATATATATATATATATATATTGTCAGGAGCCCCCATTAAGAGACCCTATGTGTGGGTTTAGCATTTTTTTTTATATCCTTAAATATTGTTTTTTTAAATTTAAATATCACTAAAACATATTTATTTAATCTTTAAATAAATAATTATCGAGATCCATCGGACCAAAAATTCGGTAAGGGTAGTTTTTCCAAACATTTTATGCTCCTATAAAGTATGAACTCTCACTATTGTCATTCGTAAATCATATTGGAAAATTTAGGGTTAGTTTGGTTACACAAAATTAAATTATCTCATTTTATTTTTAAACTTTTTTTAATTCTTACATAAAATATAATAAAAATTTTAACTTTTTTTAATTTTAAAATAAAATTAATATTAAAAATTATATTATAATAATATTTTATTTGACTTTTAATATAATATTTCATTTAATCTCATTTTAAATATTGTATAACGAAACGGGACACCGTGTTTGAATATCCGAAATCTAATAGATGAATTAGAGTTAAAGTCTAAAGTAGCGAAACAGAAGGCTTTATCTATCATTTGACAGTTAAGTTAGTTATGCCAGATGTCAATAGTTGATTAGTATTATTGATCAATTTCAAGTGTATAAATAGAGTCACTTTGTACAGAGATAAATCAATCGAAATGAATAAGAATTTTTCAATACAGAATATATCTCTTCATTCCTTTGTTTTCTTTTACGATTATGTACAATTTCACATGGTATCAACGAGAATAAACACTTTTTCGCAGCTTTCTTGACCTTTCATGCTTTACAATGTTTGATAATCTTGAGGAGAATGCTTCTATGGCACAGACTCCTTCGTCAAATGCCTCTATACAGACTCTTTCTGATTATTCATCCAGCTGCTACTACTTGCATCCGTCTGATAATCCTAGTGCGCTTATGGTTTTCAAGATATTCACTGGCGAGAATTACATTGCATGGAGTCGATCTATGTCAATTGCTCTAACAGTGAAAAATAAATTGTCTTTGTTGATGGACCTTTGGTAGAACCTATCACTAATGATAACTATCTTCGTGTTGCTTGGCTAAGAGTCAACAATCTTGTCTTGTCTTGGTTAATGAATTCAATTGCCAAAGAAATCCATGGCAACCTTCTTTATTTTACAAATGCTTTTGATATTTGGGAAGAACTAATAATTAGATATCTTCGAAGTGATGGACCAAGGGTTTTCTCTTTGGAGAAATCTTTAAGCTCTGTTTCAAAACTTGAAATCTGTCATTGAATATTTCAATGAATTTAAGGCTTTATGGGATGAATACATCAGCTACCGACCAATTCCCAGTTGCAGATGTGGGAATCTTAATCGTTGTTCATGTAACATTTTGAAGAATCTGACAGATCGACAGCAATCAGATTATATAATGAAGTTTCTTGTGAGTCTTCATGATTCTTATTCTGCAATCAAGAGTCAACTGTTGCTTCAATCTCCTTTACCATCTATGAGCAGAGTTTTTTCCTTACTTATACAAGAAGAGAGTCAAGGGTCCTTAACTAATGCAGTTGGTATTTCCATTGATTCACAAAAAATGGTTTCTGAACAATCATAAAAAATAGTTTCAACAAATAACACTCGATTCACAAAGCAGAAAGGAAAGTCTGATGCAATCTACTCTCATTGCGATTATTCGGGTCACCTTGTTGATAAATGCTTTCAGTTAATTGGATATCCTCCTGGATGGAAGGGCCCAAGAGGAAAAAGACTCAATTCTACACCAACTCTAGCCACGAACTTTCAAAGATTGCCCACTATAAATACTACTACTGTTTTGGAGCAAAACAAGCAATCCCAACATAATTTTCTCTCAATAGCAAATACAAAATCTGCTCACTCTTGCAAATAGCCTTTCCAGCTCAAACATAAATGCTACTCCAACTGCTAATGTTGCATCCACTTCAGGTAATTCTTTTTTCTATAATACAATTGTTTTTTATCAAAGAATCAATTTACTTGGATTCTTGATAAAGAAGCAACAGATCATATGATCTATTCTCCTCTCCTATTCGATTCAATTGTTTTGCCTAAAACACCTTCCAAGGTTCATTTACCAAATGGCCAAACAGTTCCAATTATCTTCACTGGATCTGTCAAATTTTCTCCTGATATCAATTTACACAATGCTCTCTATGTTCCATCCTTCAACCTCAATCTTTTTTCTGCATCGAGATTAACTAATGATAATTCAATTGGATTATTATTTTTTTAATCCAAATGTATCTTGTAGGAACTCAACAAATGGAGGATGATTGGGCTTGCTGAAGTTCAATTTGGTCTATACCATCTTCAAAAACCATCTACTCAAGCAAATAATGAAATGCTTTCTAGTTCAATTGGTTTACCTTCTAGTTCTTTAGTTGAATCTTGTACTGGTAATTCTGATCTATGGCATTTTCATCTAGGCCATAGTCCAAATACAAAAATACAACTCATAGGTAGTTTTGATTCTTCTGTAAAGGCTACTCACAATAATGTCTATGAGATTTGCCCGTTAGCTAAACAGAAAAAGCTACCACTTCCTGTATCAAACAGTCAATCAAATAAGGTTTTTCAATTGATTCACATCGATATTTGGGGGACTTTTTCTATTCCTTCATATTCTGGTTATAGATTCTTTCTTATTATTGTTGATGATTACATAAGATTCACCTAGTTATTTTTAATGAAAACTAAAACAGAAACTTGAGCCATTCTGACCAACTTTCTTGCTTATGTTCATACTCATTTCAATACTAATATTCAAACTCTTAGATCAGATAATGGCCAAGAGTTTAATATGCCTGCTTTCTATCAAGAGCATGGCATTATTCATCAATTATCATGTGTTGAAACACCTAAACAAAATGGAAGGGTTGAAAGAAAACATCAATACATATTAAATGTAGCTAGATCTCTCATGTTTCAGTCAAAACTATTTTTATCCTACTGGACAGATTGTGTGTTAATAGCCACACATCTGATAAATTGTACTCTATCATCTATTCTGAATAATGAAACACCATACCATCTTTTATTTCAAAAGCCACCAAACTACAACTACTTCAAAGTCTTTGGTTGTTTATGTTTTGCTGGTACAATCACAAGCAACGGAGGAAAATTTCAACCAAGAGTCCCAAAATGTCTTTTTCTTGATTACCCATCAAACATAAAAGGCTACAAAGTACTTGACATAACAACTCTCAAAACCTTTGCATTTCAAAATTTAGTTTTTCATGAATCTAAATTTCCCTCTATTCCATATAAAATTCATACACCTTTTGTTTTTCTAGATTTTCCCCAAATATATGAATCAATATCCTGCATTCTAGATAAGCCAGTTTCTATAACTTCTGTTCCTACAAATTCAATTTCTACAACTTCTGTTCTTGAATCTTCAATTCCTAAAAATTCATATTCTGTAAACAATGATACTAATAGTATTAGAAGATCTAAAAGAACTGAGCATTTACGTAACTAAATACTTGCATAATTACTATTGTGGTAATATGACTAAGATTTCTTTAGCAACTCAAGCACCTATAAGCTGCACCTTAAATGGTAAGCCACGTTCTATATTCTCCTTCTTATCTAATTTTATATTGTCATCTAAACATAAAGCTTTCATTTCTGCTATTTCATCTATTTTTAAACCCAAAACTTACAAACAAGCCAGCTCAATTCCTCATTGGCAAACTGCCATGACTAGTGAAATTAAAGCTCTTGAGCATAATAAAACTTGGGATCTTGCAATTTTGCCTCCAAACAAAACTGCTATAGGTTGTAAGTGGGTATATTGAGTGAAATTTAAGGCAGATGGAAGTGTTAAGAGGTACAAAGCTAGATTAGTAGCCAATGGCTATACTCAACAAAAGGACTTGACTTTTTTGACAGATATTCTCCTGTTGCAAATCATGGTTATTAATGAGGAACACACAGTGGTTTAGCTACACACACATCCGAGTTCTAAGACATTTGCCACAATTCTATGTGAACAATTGTTGAGACTTTTCTTATGGATACAACTCCTGATGTTGAGTAGTCATAAATCCTGAGTTAGGTGTCCACTAATTTCACATATGCCACAATTCTCTTCTTCTTTTTCAATAGTCTTAACCAAATTTATCTTCCTAAGTTCCATGGCCTCAACTTTTCGTGTCAAAGTTGTTATCCTAACATTCACATCATTATTTCCTTTAAGGACATACATACCTTCTTGAGACATGGCATTAGGCTTGAGCTTATTTGACTGATCAGAAGTATCTGTGTTGTTTCAGGATTGGGCATTTTCAGCCAATTGGTCAAAATAGTCCCAAACATCATTAGGATCTTTATTTAAAAATTCACCATTATACATCATTTCTAAAAACTGGCATATTTAAGATGTTAAACTTTCATGAAAAAAGCTAATGGTACACCAAGTCTCATAGTCATGATGTGGGCAAGTTAGCAATAATTCTTTAAAACTCTTCCAATACTGAAAAAATGTTTCATTTTCTTTGTGAGAAAAATTCATAATATTTCTGCGAAAAGTGTTGGTCCTATGAGTAGGAAAAAACTTCTTCAAAAATTCTCTTTACATTTCTTGTCATGTGCCAATAGATATTGGTATTAAAGAATTCAACCAATTTTTAGATTTTTTATTCAAAGAGAATGGGAACAACTTTAATCTAATAACATTATGATTGACAATTTGGTTTTGTAAAGTTGCACAAACCTCTTCAAATTTTTTCAAATGCAAATAAGGACTTTCTGAATCTAACCCATGAAATTTGGAAAGTAATTGAATTACTCCCATTTTTAAATCAAAATTCCCTATATTTATAGGAAAAATCATACAAGATGTAGTACTTGTCCTTATTGGCTGCAAATACTCACCCCAAGTTCTCATTTGTGATTATTTTGTACCTCCTTATTTTCGAGTTTATCATGAATACTATGATTATTAGCCATAGTGTCAAAATGATTTTTGGAATCACCAGACAACCTATCAACCAATTCTTTTAAAACAATTTCGTCTTTTCTCAATCTACCAGTTTGTTCACATTGCCATGAGATCATTTATCATAGAGGTTCAAATATATTCAAAAACACCAAAAGTTATGGAAAAGTCTCAAAATTAATGCATGCACCACCTAAAAGTCTTATATTTTAAAAATTAAATACAAAACAAGCAAGAAAATAAAAAAGAAGGGAACGGGGATTACCAAATGATATGAATATGAAAGCAATGCTACTCGAACCCTTTTCTGATAAAAGAAGAAAAATCATATCTACAAAAATAAGAGAAAATTAAAAAAAGATTACTATTAATTGTTTTTTTTTTAAAAAAAAACTTATCACTCGTTGCAATCCTCGGCAACAGTGCAAAAAACTTGTTGTACCTAAACTTTGACTCAAGCTAGTGAACCAAAATTCAGGACAATTTTACCTGCAAGTATACATGTATTGTAGTACCTAACAGGATTGAATCTATAGGGATTGACTTATATGATAAAGAAAATAAACTCAAACAATAAATTACTAAAAGGAATATGCAGTCGAATAAAAGATAAGGCTACTAAGATGACGATTTTTAGAGTAACAGAATAAAAATAAATTGATAAAATAAATTGAAATGGAAAATGACTAAAGTTTCGAGAATCCGTCTAATAATTTAGAATATTATTTTTGATCGATTTAATTCAATTAAATTCCAATAATGATTCCGTTTAATTGAAAGATTTAGCATTTAAGGTCAAGAAAAATAGTCATTAATGATTAAGCATGAACAATTGATGGTTAAAATATTCACAAACTCATTTAAATATCACAGGAATTTTTTCAAGCATCCACTATATTTAAAAATCACAATGAATCAAGATAAATATATAAATAATCAAAATGTCCAATAATAAAATCATTCAATCGATCAAACTCACAATATAACTTTTAATATTGATTCTAAAACAATGTTTAAATCATTAGATTTCACCTCTAACTTTAGTACGAAAATTTAGCCAACCATGTTAAACACGAGAGCTACGGAAATCAAAGAAATATTCTCCATCAGAAAATCAAAATAAGGCACACCAATCAAACACTAGAAAACAACGAAGTGCATAGAACAAAAGTGAAGAGAAAACACAAAAAATAAAAAATAAAAAAATAAAAATAAAAGAACACCCCTACTCCGTCTAGTTTCGTGTGTTGTCCAAGAAGCCCAGCTTCCGTCTCTCTCAAAACCAGCTGCTGTAAGTCTCTTTTTTAGTGCCTGTAAGTCAAGTTCCCAGACTGAAGGAAGAAAAACAAAGACCTGGTCTCTGTGTGTTTCCTTCAAGCCCTCTTTCTCTCCGTTCAGTCCCATGCTACATCCAAAGCTCCTTCCAGTAGTGTAGCATGGTCTTCCATCTCCTGTTTCCTAGCACTCAACCCGTTCAGCCCAGTTCTCCCTCTCCAAAACGGTTGCGTCTTCGTGCTGCCTCTATTTTTATCAAGTTTTCAGTGCAACCCGTTTACTTCAAAGATCTAGCTCTAGAAATACTCCACAATCCTTCCATTTCCTCAACCTTCCTTTCCCCTGTCTTCACGTCTTCCCCAAAAGCTACTTCACTGATTTTTTTCTTTTTTTTTTCTAGTCTCTCTCTCTCTTTTCTTGTCTGCCTCGGAAGCCCCCAACAAAGACAACTCAAATGAAAAGCTCTCCAAAATGTTTTTAAAAACTCCCAAACCTCAGTTTCTGCTCCCCTTTCTATCCGCCAGTGTCCAATACCAGAAAGAAGTCCCTTTTTACAAAAATAAATCCTCTGTTCCCCTTTCTCATAAAATCAATCCCTCTGATGCCTTTGCACCAAAACCCAAGTGCCCAACATCTAGGTCCGTTTAGTTCCAAAACCGCCAAATGAAAAAAAAAAAAAAAAAAAAAAAAGACCTTCCTCCTATGTGTGTTCAGAAGCCAGAAGTGCCGCTTGCTTGCATGCTGTGTTTCCCTACTTTCAAAAAGTCCAACTCTCTAGACCCAAAACGAATGCCTTTCTTCATTCTGTTAGAGTATTCATCTAACAAAAACAAGCCAGAGTCCTTTTTTTCTTTTGTTTCTTCTCAGTGTCTAGCCTTTTCGTTCCACCCTTTTCTTTTCTTTCAAAAGCTGCAAGCGTGCCCCTCCAATCGGTCTCCTTTCTCCGTGTCTTGTCTCCCTTCATAAATCACTCCTGTCTCAAAACTAGAGTTTTCCTTTTCTTTTTGTGTAAGTCCCTGGTACAAGCCAGATGAAAAGCTCCCTCTCGAAAGCCCCTCTTTCTTTTTCTTTTGAAGTGGCCCTCACGTCTTTCATGCCTGCTGCATCTCACTAAAATTGGAAGAAGCAAACTGCTCTCTTCCTTTCTTTTTTTTTTCAAAACCAAAGAGACCAAATCTATGTATCTATGACCAAGGCTTGCTGCGTTGCAGTCCAAAAGAAAGGGATGAAATGTGTTTAAAAGCAAGCAAAGAAAGCTGCTGCTTTATTTGCCAAAAAGATGCCGACTGTTTCTCTCACATAAAAAAGGTCCCATACTTTCTTCACTATGAAAAGAATTTTCTATTTGTTCCAATACAAGAGCTGTACTTCTTTTGACTTCAAAATTATTGAATCTTACATGAAAAAGCATGACTGGCCAATGCCTTGCATTTCCGTAGCCTATTTAGCTCCATATGCTTGTGTTCCTCATTTGAATAGGAAATCAAAAATAAATTAAAAGAAAGAATTAAATATCAAAAATATGTTGTGCATGTAAGAAAATATTGTCCAATTGAATCACAGGTTATAAAATTAAGAATAAACATGATATTAATCAATTAAAAATCACAACTCGTATTTGTGTTTATTAACAATTTTTTGTTATCTAAAACTAATAATAATGTCGTGAACTAATTATAATGTATTGATTCTAAACGTATGAAATATGCAATATTTTGGCTCAATCAATTACTATTGTGATAATATGACTAAGATTTCTTCAGCAACTCAAGCACCTTCAGCTGCTCCTTATCTGGTAAGCCCCATTCTATATTCTCTTTCTTATCTGATTCCAGATTGTCATCTAAACATAAAGCTTTCATTTATCTATTTCATCTACTTTTGAACCCAAAACTTACAAACAAGCCAACTCAATTCTTCATTGGCAAACTGCCATGACTAATGAAATGAAAGCTCTTGAGCATAATAAAATTTGGGATCTTGCAATTTTGCCTCCAAACAAAACTACTATAAGTTGTAAGTGGGTATATCGAGTGAAATTTAAGGTAGTTGGAAGTGTTGAAAGATACAAAGTTAGACTAGTAGCCAAGAGCTATACTCAACAAGAGGGACTTGACTTTTTTGACCCATATTCTCCTGTTGCAAGGATAACAACAGTTAGAGTTCTTCTTACTATTGCAGCAATTAAATAATGGCATTTATATCAAATTGATGTAAATAATGCCTTCTTGCATAGAGACTTAAATGAGGAGGTTTATATGCAATTGCTACCAGGATTTTCAACTCCAAATGATCATCGGGTTTGTAAACTCAAAAGGAGTTTATATGGACTGAAACAAGCTTCAAGGCAGTGGTTCTCAAAGCTGTCTTCATCTTTACTAAATTTTGGTTTCAGTCAAGTAAAGGCATATTCAAACCTTTTTATCAGACAAACATCAACCAGTTTCATGGCTTTATGAATCTATGTTGATGATGTTATAATAGCTTCCAATGATCTTGAAGAAATAGCAAATATGAAAAAGTTTCTTCATGAATCTTTTACCATAAAAGATTTGGGTGAGCTGAAATTTTTTAGGCATTGAAGTGTCCAGATTAGCTAAAGGTATTGCTTTATGCCAACGAAAGTATGCTCTAGATGTGTTGGAAGACAGTGATTTCTCTGTCTCTAAACCAGTTGGCTTCCCCATGGAATCAAATCTGAAACTCACTGCTAATGATCTAAGTCCTTTATTATCTAATCCTACATCCTATAGAAGACTTATTGGCAGACTTCATTATCTAACAATCGCAAGATCAGACTTAGCATATGCAGCACAACCTCTCAGCCAGTTTATGTCTAATCGTCATACAATGCACTTAAAAGCTGTAGAGAGAGTCCTTCGATACATTAAGGCAACACCAGGTCAAGGTTTATTTCTAAAGGCTTCATCTGATTTGCGTTTAAAGGCATATTCCGATTGTGATTGGGGTGGATGCATTGACACTAGAAGAAGTGTCGCTGGTTTTACAGTTTTCATAGGAGATTCTTTTGTATCTTGGAAATCAAACAAGCAACCTACTGTAGTAGGTCCTCGGCAGAAGCTGAATATAGAGTTTTAGCCACTACAACCTGTGAGCTTCAATGGTTGGTTTATTTGTTGGCTGATTTGAAAGTAGAGCATCCTCAAGCTGCATTGCTATACATCGATAGCAAACCTGCTTCAGAAATTGCTTCCAACCCAGTACACCACGAAAGAACAAAACATATACAGCTAGATTGTCATCTGGTTAGAGAGAAATTGCAAGAGGGTATGATAAAAATCATCCACATTCATTCAAAGTATCAATTAGCAGATATACTAACCAAACATCTCGGGTGCCTCAACTTTCATCATCTTATTAGCAATATAGGAATAATAAATATTCGTTCTAATCTTGGGGAGGTGTTGGAATATCCAAAATCTGATAGATGAATTAGAGTTAAAGTCTAAAGTAGCCAAACAAAAGGCTTTATCTATCATTTGACAATTAAGTTAGTTATGCCAGATGTCAATAGTTGATTAGTATTATTGATCAATTTCAAGTGTATAAATAGAGTCACTTTGTACAGAGATAAATCATTCGAAATGAATAAGAATTTTTCAATACAAAATATATCTCTTCATTACCTTGTTTTCTTTTACAATTCTATACAATTTCACACACCATGGCGGCACATGAGTCACGACTTGATAATCAGTACTACTCATCAACATTTGTCTTTATGAAAAAGAAAAAAAAATACTACATACATTCACATTTATATATTTTTTACATACTCTATTGACGTGATTAGTTGTATAATTGTTTTTAATACACAGTTAATTATATCAGTAGAGTACATAAAAATACGTAAAAATAACTATGTATAAAATTTTTGAAAAAATAATACAGAAAGCTTTATGTCCGTTTATTTGAACTGGCCAGAAAATAATATTGCTGCCTATCTAATTATCTGTTCGATCTCATGTGCATTGGGATATATAGGTGAGTTCGACTATTTTAATAATAATATTAGTTACAGGTCATCTTAAATGTAACTTTTGTAAAAACGTAGAACACGTTAAGATTTTGTAAATATATTTATATTTTTTTGTAAAAATCTACATTTTCTTTTTATAAAAAAACTTACACAAAATTTACGTATTTAAGGCTTTTATATATCATATCTCTTATTTTATATAATAGAACCGCTTCAGACAGGTGAATCCTACAAGGTGACTTTATTGGAAACCACTAATAGAATAACACATCAGCTGATTGTATGGAACTAGACTAATCTTGGCCACACCATAGAAATGCCTATCCCCTTTTCAGAAAACTCAGCGGTGCGGAACAAATTCACTTCTCCCCCTTTACATAAAGCCAGCTGCACAATTTGCACAATAACCAACTGCATGACGTACCGGTGGAGGAGCAATCCTTCCGGCGAACCCAAACTAGCAAACTTAGACCATCGCACCCACAATTCGCATACTAGTGTTTGAAGTCGAACCCGTTGTAATCCAAGACATAATCTTTCACATATAAAGTAGAATTTGAAGCAAAAATTTTAATCAACCACACAATCTTATATAAATTGAAGCATTATCACAGAAATTTATAGATTTCATTTTTTTTTTTTATCAGTGTAGATGAAAGTTAATGATACAAGTATCGCTTGCAGGGAAAAAAAACCTTTCGACCAAAGTTTTTCTCTTCCTAAAACAGCAGCTCTTGATAGAACTGCAAGTTGATCATTTTCCCTAGCAGTTGTTTAAAACGTATTTGAGTTTTCAAATTTTGAAATAAATTGAATTGATATTGGGTTTATCCAGATTTCAGGGATTTCCAAAGAGTATATCACTGCGTTTTCACTTATAATGGATCTTAAAAGAATATTCAGACAACTTGTAGATATAATCAAATTCTAAGAAAATTGAGGATGGAAAGTTGACGAGGTCTTCTAATCGTGTTTCGGTTCTGCAAATCAGAGAGAGAGAGAGAGAGAGAGAGAGAGGGGTTCGGTCTCGACAATCACATGTGACTCTTATAATTTGTTTTTCCTCTGCAATGCACCCCACCAACTTTAAGATACATCCCCTATGTGGCCCACATACGTTGGTTGCAATGCATTATTTCTCCTTTTAATTGTCACTCTGAATGCAAAGAGATGTTAAGTATCATGTAAGTTTAATAAGTATAAATTTATAAATTGTTGATACAATGTGTTAAATATAAAAAAAAAAAAAATTATGATAGTTTGTAAATTTATTTTTATAAAATCTTTTTTTAAAACTAAGCTTTCTTTTTGTGTAATATTGATGTTACTCTTTTTAATTAAAATTTTCCTTTTGGTTGACAATTCGAATGGTAAAAATATAATATTACAAAATTAAGACAACTCGAAATAATTAGGTAGATCGAGTCGTAAGTAAGATACTTTGGTACATTCTTTTATGCCAAAATATCATTTTAATTTCATTCTTTCTTCTTCCTTCTAAATTAATAATATTTCATGAGTTTAATCTCGATCGATGTGACTAGTCATGTGGCCCATATTATATATAAATTTTGAGTTTTGTCGTATCATTGAACATAATGTTGAACATTCACAATGGGGTTAAGATATCTTAGATATGGCACATGGTTCATATTCCCAACAAGTGATTCATATCTATTCCATGATTAATTCCATGTTATGCGGACAATAGGCCGTGTGTCATGATTTACAACAATGTAGTCTTCTTCCTACGTACGTCGATAGGGCCGTATAACCTAGCTGGAATTTCTTTTTTTTTTTCCTGTTTTTTCTATTATTGAATAGATTATCTTGTCGGGAAATAATATAATATACGGAAGAATATGGCCCACGTGTTCACTGATCAAGAGATTTATGGTATCTTTTTTTCGTCTCTTTTGTAATCATTAAAGTTTTTTATTATTTCAAAGAGGAATGATGTATTTATTATTTTTTTATAATAAAATAATATATTTATTTTTTTATTATTATTTTTAAATATTTTTTTAACATCTTTAATTATTAAAAAAATTAAAAAATATAATTTTAATGATAATTACTTACTTAATTATTAAATAAAAAAATTTTAAAGATTAAAAATAATAATAAAAAAATAATAAAATAGAGATAAAGTTATCATTATTCTATTTCAAAAGTTAAACTAGCTAGGGGAACGGATCTTATCAACCTGTACTTTTCACCGACAAAATCTGGGTTGTTGTGTGATATGCTTTGGGGCGGGAAAAAGATTATTTAACCGTCGAGTCTTGGGGGCGGGCTGTGATTCGTGTAAAGTCGAATTTAGACAACTTGTTTGCTCTTTTTTCTGACGTAAGAGATCACGTTAAGCACGCATGCATGTTTCTGTCAAGCTTAGCCTGATCTGGTCCATACATCTGGTTTTTTCATATATATATATATATATCTAGAGAGAGAGAGAGGGATAGAATTTACGTAGAAGTTCATTAAATCAATCTTGTTCATTGGGTTCATAGAAAGTATGCATTTGATGAGTACGCGTCTTTTTGGGAAAGACAACAGTAGTCAATAGTCTCTGGCTCTGAAAAATTGGCTCCGGTTTTTTGGATCGGTTGTGCTGTGATTGATAAATGTATGGTGTTCAGGGCACTGGATTATTTCTCATGTCGAGGATCGATCGATGCAGCCGACATGGACTTTCCATGGCTGGGACCAATGGGTGCGTGAATGTTACAGGATCTGACATATATTTCAGCCTCAGTACGTGGTTTGGCGGGCCAAATGACTTTGATTTCTCCCATTCAATAATTAATAATTTTTGTTTTAAAAAAAAAATAAAGATAATTTACGTGATCAAAATTAAAAACTTCAAAAAAGCATGAGATATAATATTATATATTAATTAGTAGTAAATAGTTGTAGTATTGTTATTGTTTTACACTTTCAAAGCACATAAATATTTTTTGATTTAAAATATTTCTATTTTTATATAATCATTATAATTTTTCTAAACTTTTAAATAAAACTTAAAAAATAATTTACTTTTTTTAAATTTTTAAACAAAAATTATATTTTAATTCGATCTCTTTTAATTTAATAATTTTTTATTTAACTTTCTTTCTCTCCTTTTCAAAACTCTATAAATATTTTAACTCAAATTATTTTTTAATTTTTTATAAATTATTTTACTATTATTCAAATTTTTATCATCACATTTAACGTGCGTACATAACCAAAGCAAAGCAAACCAGACACAATCAGTAACGGTACTGCATATATGCGAAGGACAATCAGTAAGGGTGATACATTCACGGGCAAGTTTCATAGCTAGCCTTGTACGGCAACATTAATAATGCACTGTTTTTCACTCTGATACTCTCATGGTCAGTACTTTTCACTGCAATATTCCCATAAAAATTACATGACTGCAATAGCATGTATCGATCATATATTATAGTCACTACAACATTTTGTGGCTTTTGCCATGAATTCTTTTTCTTCGATTAGCTGTCGTGGAAAAAAGTAGTTTTTTATCACCAAAATATTTGAAGAGAATAAATATAGATATTTTCCCATGAAATTCTCTTGGTCGATAATGTTTGATGGCAAAAAAATTTTCTCTACCACTTCTATAATTTTTGTCACCAATTTGTTTCTTGGATAATAAATATGGACAAAATATGCACATTTAGTAGAAAAATAGTTATTGTAACGAGTTAAATTAACTTTTTACCACGGATTGAAGTCGTTGCAAAAGTAGTGATTTAACTTGTACCCTCATCATCGTGGCTTATTGTTTTTGCCCGCTACTAAATAAGTAATTCCCACAAATACTACTCGTCATAAAAATCTCTATATATTTTTAAATAGAGGAATACTATATATCAACCTACTGTATACCTCACACCCACACCTAACGTCGATTATCTTTCTTTTATTTTTTTTTAAAGATTTAAAAGATTAATTCTTTTGTTTTAAATTTATCAGATTTCTTATTGGATTTATTTTATAATTTTTTTAGTTGTGAAAATTATTTTGATATACTTTCTTGTTATTAATTATTATTTTGTAGTTAATAAATTTTATTATTTTATTTTACTAAATCACTATATTTAAATTATATTATTTAAATTTACCATTATTAAATCTTTTTCGTTAGATCTATTTTGTGACTTAGATTAAAAAGATTACACTTTATTTCTTTTCCTATATTTTTTTGTTTTCCTTCTTTTTCTTTTTCCTTTTTTCTTTTCTCTTTCCTTTTTCTTTCTTTTTTCTTTTTTCTTTTTTTTTTTCTTCTTTCTTTTTCTCTTTCTCCTCCTTATTTCTCCCCCAGCCCGTGCGTGACCCAGCCTCCCGATCTAGCCTCCCGATCGCCCGTGCGCGACCCAGCCACGCCGTGCCCCATCGTCCGGCGACACCGCCTAGCCCACCAGCTCCCCCACACTCCGGCGACCTCCCCCACCCCAACCTTGCTTCCCCACACTCTCTCTCCGCTCCCCGTTGGCCGTGCGAAACCCATTCGGGTTGTGGGTTTTTGCGCCGCCGTGCGCCGCCCATTTATGTCGCTGTTGCTCCCATTTTCTTCCCCATCAGCTGGCGACCTCACCCCTCTATTTTCAGCCCCTCTCGAGCCGCCAAACTCCTCCACGCACGGCTGCAAGCCGTGGCCCAAAATCGTCCCCGCGCTGCCGTCGCACCACCATTGGCCACCATCTTCTCACAATTTCATTACCGGTCCTCTAGCAACCCAAAGCACACTTCCCCAGCCCCGATCCGCCACCTTTGAAGCCCCACTATCTCCATTTGTGTTTGATGATTTAATACATTGAGTTTTTATTGTTTTACAATTTTTTTTGTAAATAAATGTAATTCTTTTGACTTTCCTTTCTGTAGGACTAATGGAGTTTAGGGCAAGAACGACCTTTCTAGCACTGTGGAGAACCTGAAGGTAAAACAGGATTTTAAAATTTCTCTTGAAATTCGTTTATATATAGTTAATGCAAGCTTGTCTTTGAAAATTTTGTCTAAACTGAATTTATATTTGATCTGTGCTTAAATTTCTATGGGAATTTATTGATGTGTATGTTAATCTTGAACCCGCATGAGTAATTAAAATAGGATGGATGCTGCACTGTGCAATCTAATTAAATGATCATGATGATGAGCCTAACTTGCAAGCTAGTAATGAATAATTTATATATACGCAGAAATATAAAGTAATTAAAACAAATCGGCCTTGTTTACATGATGATCACTTTTATTATAGAAATGGTTATTCACAAATATTTAGCTAATAACTGATAGATCATGGAGTAGGGATTTATTAATAGTATGTTCTGTTTTGATTGTATGCAGTCTTATGTTTTGGCTTGAGTTTAAGTGGACTATGGATTTATTAATAGTATGTTTGTTTTGATTGAATGTAGCCTTATATTTTGGCTTGAGTTTAAGTGGACTATGGATTTATTATTAGTATGTTCATGGGTTTTGAGAGTAATTTCAGATTGTAATGGACAGATTTAATATTTACTCCTTAATTACACTAGTATTTGTCCCATGAGTATAGAAATGGTGGGTAAATTATTATTGCTCATGAATTATATGCCACGAGCCTCTCACCAGGAAATTTGGTGGAAAAAAGACTTTAGCTACGATATTGTATGATGGGGAATACTTATTTCTAATAGTATAACAAGTGAATAATGTTTTTTCGACAAATATAAAGGTGACTAAAACATATTTATCACTAGACGGTGTCATCCCAATACTAATAATAGTCACGATTTAGGGAGTGGTAAAAAACTTTATACCACTAAATGTGTGACAAAATCATACGTGGCTAATACACTTTTTCGGTCTCCACTCTGGTGGCAATTGATGTTACTGGCACCACAAAGGGTTAGGTTTCTGTCTTCATTTGCCACGGATGAAAATAAGTTTTGCCACAACTTCTAGTCATGACAAAAGGTAGTTTTTTCCCACAAAATAACTTTTTCCTGAAAAAAGTTTATTGCTCATGAATTATATGCCACCAACGTCCCACAAACAAAATTGGTGGAAAAAGATTTTTTCTCACATAGTCTCCATTTATTTCGACCAAATTACTTTATGAGAAAAACCAATATTTGTTGTAGTGAGTACGTTCTCCCTAGAAAATACAGAGCTGTATATGCCTAGCCATTACTGGCACTGGTTATAAACTGTACTCTTTTTTTCCTAATGTATCGAACATGCGATAATTCCAAAAGACAGTCGGTCCAAATTTGTCTCCTTTATTTGAGAGCCTTATCGCTCATCTTATCACAAACATAATGTAGCGGGCCAACCTGTATTGAATATGCTGTTACTTGGCAAAACTCATTATCATCACATCAAGATAAGAATTCGATACATAATGAAAATATTCGTCATGTATCTCTACCATCATCTATAGCTAGTTGGCTATCATGCATTATGCAGCTAGGGCCTACGTTAATTTATACGATAAATGTTTTCTGTACATGAAAATAAACAAAAACTCTATGTGTAATTATTTTTGTATATTCTTTCAGCACTTCAATAAAGTAATTGGTTGCATCATTTTTAAAAAATATAAAATAACTTCTTGAATAATGCTACATACAGTCATTATTACGTACTCCTTGCACACTCTATTAATATCATTGGCTGTATCAATTTTTTTAATACTTAGCCAATCACATCAGTAGAGAACGTAAAAGAATAAATGCATATAAAATTTTTGTATAAATATATATATCCTCAGGGATGGAACTACTAAGTAAATTATATGAAAATTAGTATTTAGCCTCCCTAAATTATTTTTTTGTAACTTAGGCCCCCCAAACCAGATTTTTTGGTCCCACCCCTGTATATCCTCTATTATAATGGTCCTACATACGTAACTCATGTGTACAAGTTAATTAGGTACATTAAAAAGTTATAGTTCCAATATTAAGTTTTAAAGAAATGATAGTTACAGTCATAAGTGCGCCGTATAATTATTTTGAAAAAAAATAAATAAATACAAGATTTAAATAAAAATAAATTAATTTTTTAATAATAAATTATATTTTTTTTTCAAAACGGTTATATAATACTTGCAAACTTTATAACTGTACGCAGAATTCCCTGTCATATGACATTTCAGCCTTTCAAGTTGCACGAGTTACATGCAGCAATAATTTACTTGCTTTTTTTTCAGAAATAAATAAACAAATGTAAAAACCGGACGATACGTAAGGTACCCCGGCCCTGACAAGCAGCTAGCTAGCTCTGAATGATAATATGCATGAGAGGGAATGAAACACAAGGAAAAACAAATCTACTTCGAAAAGACAACAGACAGCTAACATGAGATGTTTCATCAATACATGCAAAACTCCCAACAACCAAATTACTATGGAGATTTGATGTCCACAGAAGAAATCACACGGTTCCACGTAGTACTCGGTCGGCATTAAGCTGCCTGACAACGATTTTTTTTTTCATTTTATTTAGAGATTAAGAAAAAAAATTTTTAATAATGTTTTAATTTTTTAAAAAATATATATATTTAAAAATATCAAAATATTATTAACAATTTGAAAGGCTAACTAGCATTACTCCACGTACCTGTAGGGGACATTTAATTCTGCTTGTTTTTTAATTCTTACTGATATTATTATTTGAAATACAAGGCTCCTCTTATAGATAGCTAGCTAGGGTAATGGCCAATGGGAATCGCTTCTAGTATTCGTGGTAACTCCGATCCTGTGTTAGGCAGGCAAGCATCTTTGGAGTCTAGTGTTGCGCGCGGACGGGCGGGCCGCTATCGATCCCTGTTCAATGTGGTGTAATTAGCTGGTGCACATTTGCACTCACCCAATATACAGTACTGATTTACCTTCTTCTTATCATCGATCTGTCATCATCAGAGAACTTGGAATATTGCTTGCATGCGTACTAAAAGACACTTTATATAAAATATATATTAAATTGTGGTAAGTTGGTTCCAATTACGTCGAGTCTGATGGTATTACAGTGTGTGTATATATATATATATATGTAATAGAAAATATCGTTTTCTCTTCCGTTGAAAACAAAATTTCATGATGACATTTCAAGATCACCATACGTAATTTGACAATAATTTTATATTTGAACTAATCGTTGTAGTACCACTGCGCACACCACGTGCAACACGTTGATCAGACTAACGTCCAGTCAACAATTACCAGTCTGGCAGGGACCGATGCACATTAGTTTATTGGCATTATGTAATGATCTTCACGTGCCTGAGAAGAAAGAAAAGGACAAATATATCTAGACGTATTTTCCCTTTATAAAATCTTAGGTTTAGGTATACATATATACACAAAACCAACACAACATGCAACATTTACGATAATTTCAAATGGAGAGTCCCACCACGGACCGCATCACCATTGTCCTTAATTTATTTGAGAACCTTATCCCTCATCTTATCACCAATGTAATGTAGCGGGCCTACTATTTGAAGCTGTTCCTTAATGAGCAAAGCTAATTATGTATCATCACATGATCGAGATAAGAATTCGTTACATAATGAAAATATTGGTCATGTATTCCAACCATCTATAGCTAGCTGGCTATCGTGACGCAGATAGGGCCCACGTTAATTTATACAATAAATGTTTTCGGTACATGAAAGTAAATCCTATATACATCCTCTATTATAATGGTCTTACATAACTCTTAAATATATATATTTATATATATATATATTTATATATATATATAATGGAGGCGGACGGTTTCAAACTCAGATTTTTCATTAGAAGAATTAGATTATATGTCATTAAGCCATCAAACTCTTGGTCTCATGTGTACAAGTTAATTGGATTCGTTACAAAATTATAGTTCCAATATTAAGTTGCAATATGTAATATTAGTGTATCAATCATTTTTTCATTGATCACATAATTAATAACGCCATAGCTAGAAGCTTGATCCAAATATCCATCCAAACGACTTTCGGCCTTTCAATTTGAAGGGGTTCCATGCAGCAATAATTTTCTTAAGTTTTTATTTCAGAAATAATTAAATAAATAAATGTAAAAACCCGACGATACGTAAGACAATTAAGCAGCTAGCTAGCTCCGAATGATAATATGCGTGAGAGGGAATGAAACACAAGGAAAAACAAATATACTACGAAAGACAACAGACAACTAGCATGAGATGTTTCATATATCAATACATGCAAAACTCACAACAACCAAAAATTATTATATATGGGGATTTGATGTCCACACAAGAAATCACCCGGTTCCACGTTGTACTCGGTCGGCATTAATTAGATTTTTTTTTTTTTTTTAAAGAAAATGCTGGGGGAAGGATGAAATAGACCCCAAATCGACTGATATTTGATTTCTTTTTTTAAAAAATTAATAATTAAGAAAATTTTTATTAATAAATTAGTATTTTTTTCAAATATATATGCAAAAATATATAATAAAATAAATAATTACCATTATCAGTCCAGCTATCGGAAAGGTATATATAGTAATATACCTCAATGCTTCAAACTTCACCCTTTTTTTATACTTCAAGCTTTTCAACGAATTCATTGATTCTTAGTTTTTTATAATATTGCTGATTAGACACATGTCTATCATTGTGATGGATTAAACCGAAAGAAAAGAAAGTTGGGTCGACAATATCAATTATATATACGTCGATCAGCTTTAGAGCTCCATGCTATCCTAGTGCCAAAATTAATAATGCAGATTGAGGTTAAAAAATATTTTTAAAATTAAAAAATTAAACTACCCAATAAGGAATAGTAATTCAAAACAAATTAAATATTAAAATAGTCAATACGCTCTGTCTTTTAAATATATTAAATATCTCTATATTTTAATTTTTTACCACATAGTTGATAGTAATTTACAGTTTTCATGTTCATGTACTGAACAAAGATATAAATGCAGCGAACGAATAAAAGAACAGCCCTCCTTGATAAATATAAACAATTTGAAAGGCTAGCATTACTCTACCACATCTTTGGAGTCTAGTGTTGCGGGCGGGCGGGCGGTTGCACAGTTGCATTCACCCAATGTACGGTACTGATTTACCTTCGGCTTAGCAACGATCTGTCATTATCAAAGGACTTGGAATATTGCATGCATGCATGGGTGCCAATAGCCCCTTTATATAAATCTATATTAAATTGAGGCGCGTTGGTTCCGATTACGCCGAGTTTGATGCTACACTACTGAATATATATAGAAAATATCAGCCGAGTAGTTTCGTTGAATTGGCTATGCAATTTGTGGTTGGGCAAGACTTGTCTAATTTGGCAAGATTTTTCTGTTTTGCATGGGGTTTTTGGTTTAGAAGGAATAAGCTTGCATTTGATAATAAGATACTATCTCCTTCTCATGTTATCTCCCATGCCTTGGATCTGTTGTATAGTTATAAAGCTGTTGTGGTGAAGTCTCGGGTGCAAGCCAGGTCTCACTTTAGCTGGAAAGCACCTCCGGTAGGTGTGTTAAAACTTAATACTGATGGGGCTATCTTTTCAGATGTTCATAAGGCTGGTATAGGTACCATATTGCGTGACTCTACTGGGCATGTCCTTATGGCTGTCTCTAAAATTGAACTAGAATTGGAAGACCTTGAAACCGTGGAGCTCCTGGGTGTGTTCAGAGGCATGCAATTGTGTATTTCCATGGGCATCTCGGCTCTTGAGGTGGAAAGTGATTGTTTGCTACTTGTTAAAGCCTTGCAGCAGGATGATATGTCTAATTCTTGGCTCGGAAATTTATTTGCAGAAGTGAAACGCTTATATACTTATTTTTCAAGTGTTTCTTTTGTTCATGTGTATAGAGAGGGCAATAGAGCTGCTCACTTACTTGCTAGAAATGCTTGGAGAGTAGAGGACATTGATATGTGGTGGGATAGTATTCCAGATTTTCTTTCTCAAGCCCTATGGCTTGATAAATGTCTGTAATCGCCTTTTATCCAATGAGGATGATTGTTCCTATCAAAAAAATAAAAAACAAAATTTCATGATGACATTTCAAGATCACCATACGTGGCCTATTTGTTACATTCATTTTGCGATGTGGAAAGTAATTTGAAAATAATTTATATTTGAATTAATCGTTGCATCACCACTGCGCACGTACACCATGTGGAACACGGCTAGACTAACGTCCAGTCAACAATTACCAGTCAACAGTTAGTTTATGAATAATATTATATATAGATATTATATTTATTTATTTTTTCATTCCGTACCGTGTGATAGTTTTGAAAAAAAATATGATCTATTATTGAAAAATTAATTTTTTTTATATAAATCGATCTTATATTTATTTATTTATTTAAAAATAATTATACAATATTTTCACACTCACGTATAAAGAAAAGACAAATATATCTGGACGTATTTTTTCTTTATAAAATCTAGATTTAGGTTTACATATCTTTCGATCGGTATTTATATGTATATAGGTATTTTTATTAATATCATTATATCTTTCGATCGGAAGAGAAGGAAAGGCAGCTCAGGCCAAAACACGTTGCTTTTTGCTTTTTTCCAAAAAAGAATTTGTTTAGAGGATAAGTTTATGACTTTTTATTAATTGCTTGCATGCAGAGCCATACATATACACATTAATTATCCTTAATTGAAAAGTAAAAAATTTCCAAGGGAATCGATTAGGCGCTATCTAGCTAGCTGGACCATTTATTATAAATAGATGGTCGATCTTCGCATTTCGTTTAGAATATAGACGAACACTATATATAGTCTATAAAGACAGCGAAAACACAGGTGTCTCGAGTGGCTAAAACTAATTAGAACCAGTTTCCTGCATTTAGGCAGCCAAAAAAACCAACACAACATGCAACACTCACGATAATTCCAAATTGAGCGTCCCTCCACGGACCACATCACCAGTGTCCTTGATTCGAGAGCCCTAATTATCTCTTGTATATTAAATTGGAACTATCAATTTGAATATATATATATATATATATTGACACACTCATATATATATACAAACAAGGTTTTCGAAATATTAAAATATATCATTGTCCAATCATTTATTATATTATATAGTGAGGCGTCATACATTTATAAAATTAGACATGGCAATTTTATTGTAATATATATGATACGAAGATCCATGAATTCAACACAATCACAGTATGAAAAATAAACAAGTTTGGGTTTGATATAAATTAGTTTGGGTCAAAATAGATTGATCCGATAAGACATGATTATTTTACGGGTAAATTGAGGGTCAATCCACGAAACTCACATTCAACCAGTATACCATAAATAAATTATATTTTTAAATTTTATGCTTAGTTTTATGTGCATATATATATATATATATATATATATTATTGTTGATAGGAATATGTGATATTAATATTAATATTTGACTACGTTATATCTTGATCTATTAAAATCTTCTTGTTAATACGCAATTTTATTTTCTAAAAATATTAATTTTCTTCTATATTATTAGTTTCCATTTTGATAATAAAATATTTTATCATGTATCAAATTTTCATTGTAAATTATATATATAGTTATCATTGTATTATATATAAAATTATATTAATTGAATTAAAAAATAAATACACAGTTTAGCCCAACCTATTTATATGAAACGGGTTAAACAAGTTGAAATGGGTTAAACGAGTTGAAAATGATTAAATGGGTCATGTTGAGATTAACCTTTCAAAGTTAGTTTAAGCGGGCCAGTCGTACCGTATCATGTCACCCATTAATTATGTGAGATGGGTTCGGGTACTTATAGGACTCATTTAATAAATATATTATTTTTGGGTTGATTTATATAGTTTAATATTTATGATTTAACAAACCACGAGCAAGTCTAATTGCCACCCCTATATAAAATAATAATACCGGAGAACAAAATTATCTTGGAATAATTATTCTGTTTCTAAAAGTATTTCCAATGTAAATTAAAAAAGCTCTCAGGACCTGATAATATATATTTCCAAGTTAGAACAAATAAAACAAAAATTATTCTCAAAATAATTTCGCACAACGTCCACAAGTTGAATCATATCATGTGATATGTCGAATGCGCATGAATTTCGCTCGAGCAGGTTTGCAATAATTTTAAAACTATGATCATTTCATGTACTTCTTCGGAGCTCATTTTGGTTTGAACTCTACATTATATGCAATATTCCTTAAATTTTGCATACCTAGTTGTTAGTATATATTGGGATTAATTGGTTATCTGGATCTGAAAAAAGAGAACATATGAAATATTTGTGTTAATTAACAATTAAGTACTTTCGCTTCTCCCTAGTACTCATCATGTACATAATCTAGAACACGTGACCGAAAAAATATAGACATTTTTTAAGCGAAAAAAGGTAATTAATTTAAATTTCTGATAGGGTTTGAAAAGAATGTTTTTTAATAATATTTAATAGAGAGTAATGTGAGGAGGATTGCAAAATGAGAAATACTTTAGTTATGAATTATATAAAAATAAATTTATAAATTAATGTAACTTGATTAAATATGTCAAATTATAAAATTATTTTTAATATAAAATAAATTTAATGAATTTATATAAAATCAGTTTGTAAATTTATTTTTATCTAATTTATATATATATATATATAATAGTTGTCTTTCAAAATTTTGAGGGTGGTGACCGCCCTAATTAATCAGCTCTACTTAGATCTAGCTATGCTATAAATGCATCCGGCCCCTAATCTATCTTCAAATTGATCCAACCAATATTTAATTTGTAGACAGGTTTCTGACAAGGGGTCACAAGTAATTCATTTATGCCCTATCCAATCCGTTGCCGTACGTTTAAACTTCTGGACGCAATTATATTAATTGAAATTCCCGGCCCTTAATTTTTGGCTTTAATTTATTTATATATTTCTCATAATGTATGGTACAATATACAGAAATTCAGGGAGAGTTTAGTCTCGTTTGAATTAGTGAAGTGTTTCATTATTATAATTTTTTTATATTCTCACATAAAATATAATAAATAATTTAATTTTTTTAAATTTTAAAATAATAATAATATTCTAATAATATTTTATTCATCTTTCATATAAAAATTATATCATCTCATCTCGTTTCAAAATCCAAACCAGTCCCACTAATATCTTTTTAATTTCTATTAGTATATTTATTAATATTATATATATATTTCAATATATTATATTTTTTTATTTGAAAATACATATTAAGGCTGAGAGTTTGTTTTAATTATTTTTACAATTTTAAGAAAAAAACTTGGACATACATGAAATTTATCAGTTCCCCATCGACCCTCAAGTGAGACAACTCATTACATTGACAGTTTAGGAAATAAATAAAACTCATGACATTGACTGTAAGCTCCAGAAGAAAATTCTAAGATAGGTATGTTTATGAATACTAATTAATCTTGAAATCTATGGCAGAACGTACAAGCCTCCAAGCAATTGTGGGGTCGACCCTGTGTCAGAGATAGGTTTGCGGAAACGGAACGCTTTCTAGGAGAAATGCTTTAGGTCCCCAAATGTGTTTCGAAAATTGTTTTTAAAATTTTTTTTATTTAGTTATTAAAAAAAATATTTTTTAATAATATTATAAATTTAAGAATATTTAAAAAAAAAAAAAAGCCTTATTCAATGGGTATTCGGCCGACATCCTTTCCAGGATGTAGCAATACCCTTCTGCTTGTCTCTGATACATACGGCGTAATACTGTGAGCATCCGTTCATCGCCAGCCATATTTCATTAATAAAAAAAATACTTAATTTAATTATAAAAAAATCTTATAATAAAAATAAATTTATGAATATATGATATATTAAATTTTAAAATATTTTTATTATAAAATATATCTAATTTATTAAATAAAGTTATATATTTATTTTTATAAAAAAAATTTATCATTGTAACACTTCTCATTATAGAAACATTTTCATAAATAATACATATTTGTAAGTAAATATGTATGTAATTAATTAGAGTTGTCTTATTTACAATTGGATCAATGTTAAATATTTCATAAATTTTTTAAGATAAATCAATAAATCCAATAAATCAAACCTAGTTTTCTAGATAATATAAAATGTAATTTTAATTTTAAGATAATTACAATTTTCTCTTTTCATTTATCATGTACATGCATGACACTACCTCAAATTACTTTAAAAACAACTTTTTTATATTATTTCCAAACAAACAGAAGATATTTAAAAGTTTTTTATTTTTATATATATAATTACTGAACAGTAAATAACTTTTTAACTTAGCTCTGTAACTAAAATCCCTACTAAATGACCAAAAGATAAAGAAAGAAACAACTAACAAGCTACTTGTGACCTCGGTGATCCTCTATATAAAGCCCCCTAAGTTGCACCCAAAGATCACCATTCGCCAAATCTCCTAAACATGGCATCAAAAGGCTACTTACTCCTAGGCCTTCTTGTTCTTCTTGTCTCATTCAGTTACAGCAATGCTGCTACTGCTATGTCCCCTTCCTACGAAATTTCTTCATTCAACCGAAGCAGTTTCCCCTCAGATTTCTATTTCGGGGCTGCTTCAGCTTCTTACCAGGTATAAGCTACTACTAGGTTTCAATATACATGTTTAATTAGGTATCATCGGAATTGGTTTTTTGTCCAAAATTCTTTGAGATTTTGAGAATATTTGATCGATATCCATGCTCTAACATGTGTTTAAATTCCAGTATGAAGGTGCAGTAACAGAAGGTGGTAGAAAACCAAGTATGTGGGATTATTACTCCCACAAATATCCAGGTCTCGCTCTCTCTTCACTTGTTTGGACGACCCTTGAAAATGGGTGTAAGATCTGAAGGATAATATAAAATAAAGAACAATCTAATATATATATATATATTTATCTTGAATTTTATCATCATCCTTTATATCTATACTAGATGATATGATACATTTTAACTTGTACGTTCCAAAATTCAACTTCTAAAATGGAATATTACTTTAATGATAATGCATCATGAATTGCATGGATGGTATGATACAGGTGAAAATATTTAAGATAAAACAACGTATTTCTAAAATAAATACGTTTTACCACAGAGTTACGGCATCAAGCCATTAGTTAACTCTATTTACAAATAAAAACAGCAAGTTTCTTTGATAAGATCATTCGAATAATGACTCTATTCTATCTTTAGATTAGAATGTTCATCAGTACCTCCTTGGGCTCTAACAATGGAAAACAGTAATACCTACAAGCTGGATATATATATATATATATCTGTGTGTGTGTGTGTGTGTCTACAAACTTATTAGAACTCCATACCCAAAGAGTTGAAGATAGATTTGGAAGCGAGAATGAATGAAGATCCAAGTTTGTGGTTTAGGAGCAAGCGTATACATATATATATACACAGTACTTGTCGGCATTTTGAGTAAATTCAATCTACCACCTTGAAGACAGAATAATATAATTATGAATTACTTACGGCCCGAGTGGTCGACTTGATTCGCTCTTTGAATTGGGTCGTGCTTTGGGAGACATTTAGCCTGTGAGCCGAAACGTATTCACATGAACTTTCTTCTACTTGTATGCACAAGGCCAAACCCTAAAGAATTGTACAAGTACTTTTAGTACCCTGTACTATCTAGTACTTGTCATTTACATTTTCTGAATATAAGACTGTTTGAACCTAATGCAGGGATGATAGCAGACGGTAGTAATGGAGATGTAGCCATCGATCAATATCATCGCTACAAGGTATGCCTTTTTCCCCTCTCTACAATAAAAATACTTATTTATCATTAATTATATCATACAAAAATTACTGCTTTTTTAAAAAGTAAATATATTATCATCGTAACTAGTGATTTTCATTAATTATAAATACTCATTTACTTTTTTAAGAGAAGTGCTATAGTCATAAAGGGATAACATAAAATGAATTCTATAAATTGATGTTATTTAATATAATCTATTAAATTTATTTTATAATAAAAAAGTGGAGCATACATATATATATATAATATGTATAAATATATCGTATCGTATAGTATCTGGTTTTGGATGTGCATAAATAACTCAGTTGAAACCATGTTTGTCATGAAAGATGATAATTTATGATCAGCTGTATGCATTTTTTTAAAATTATTATTATTATTATTATTTAAATTGGAGTGTAGGAAATATTATTATTATTATTTATAAATTAGAGTGTCGGTTTCAGAAACGACATATGATCATAAATTCTCATTATTGAGAAACGACTCAAAACCATTCTGGGAAAACGTAAAATTACTGCCTTCATAAAAGTTCGATAGTAATTTTGTCTTTCTTTTATTATTATGTGTTATAGGAAGACATTGCGATTCTGAAGGACATGGGTGGAAATGCATACAGGTTCTCAATCGCATGGGTCCGAATCATACCAAGTGAGATTCTCATCTGCATAAATTAATTCCAGGATGAAAATTCAGACAATATTATAAAAAAGGCATTAAAATTGGATTATAAATTATAATTATTATACATCAATGGAGCTACAACAATCTCATTTGGGGCCTATTTTCAGCTGGAAAGCTTAGCGATGGTGTGAACGCGGAAGGAGTTGCATACTACAACAATCTCATTAATGAGCTCATAGCCCAAGGTCATCATGATTTTTTTTTTTTTTTTTTTTTAAGGTCATCATGATTTATTCCAATATATATATATAGTTCTAACATATCTATAAATTAATTATCATAAAGTGCTAATCTGTAGTTTTCTATATATAATTGAATGAATAATGCATGCAGGTCTTACGCCCTTTGCGACAATCTTTCACTGGGATATTCCGCAGACTTTAGAAGAAGAGTATGGTGGTTTTCTGAGTGAAAAAGTCTTGTAAGTAACTAATTATTCACTCTATAGAATTTTTATTCACAAGTCGGTACACATTTTATATACCAATGACATGGACGATCATGTATTCACACGACTCGTGATTAATAGAACGAATCTTTTAATTCAAAAACTTAGACAACTGAGTAAAATAAATCTTTTATTTTTTTTTATAGAAATAATCATTTCTTTAATCATTAAAAATATAAAAAATAAAAAATAAAAAATAAAAAAATATAAATCTAGCATATTTAACAGTGATACTATTATTTTTCAATATTACATATATTAGGTGTGCGTGTGTATTAATACATATATTATTATATTCAGGCCTGATTTCACGGACTTCGCGGAAGTTTGTTACAAGGAGTTTGGCGATAGGGTAAAGCATTGGATCACACTAAATGAGCCATGGACGTACAGCAATGGTGGATACGCACAAGGGATGTTAGCACCTTTCCGATGTTCCTCCTTTTATAATGCGAATTGCACCGGTGGGGATTCCGCCGTCGAGCCTTATGTGGTTACCCATAACCTTCTTCTTGCTCATGCTCAAGCTGTTAAAGTGTACAAGGCCAAATATCAGGTACGTACTACCATATTTTATGTACCCTATAATATTAATCAGTCTTTGCATTTCATGTTGACTATATATATATATATAATACGTTCAGGCAGCACAAAATGGTTATATCGGGATAACCCACGTGTGCTACTGGATGGAGCCATACTCTAACTCAGCCGAAGACCGTAACGCCTCGTACCGTGCCCTTGATTTTATGTGCGGATGGTAAGTTCAGCATGCTAGCTTGAGGGTTTTCAAGTTTCTATATATATAATTCGATTTTCTTAATTTTCTAGGATTTAAATTAAGTCAGAATGCAGTTGTACTCATTGAAATGCTCCATATATATATATATATATATATAATAAATGGTTTATTAAATCAATATTAATGCAGGTTCATAGACCCTATGATAACTGGTGACTATCCGGCGAGCATGAGATCTCTGGTTGGATCGCGTTTACCCACTTTCACTGCAAATCAATCGGCGATGATTAAGGGCGCATATGATTTTATCGGATTGAATTACTATACCGCTAATTATGTTGCCTACGCACCTTCATATCAATATGTCAACAAAACCTACATGACAGATGGTCTTGTTAATCAAACAAGTGCGTACTACAAATTCCACGTTTTTATTACTGATTATATCTATATATGGTTTACTAACTAGTAAACCATCATGTTTTTTCTTACTGTTCATTGCAGCTTCTCGCAATGGCGTCCAAATTGGTCCATCGGTATGTATATGTGTTATAAATAGACCGACATTTCTTTTTAGTTATATTGAATAATAACAATAATATATAATGACCATATTGATCTTATAATTAAAATGGCAGACTGGTTCATCTTGGCTGAAAATTTATCCTAGAGGACTTCAAGATCTTTTGAACTACTTCAAGTATAAGTACAATGATCCGGAGATTTATATTACTGAGAATGGTATCTCTCAGCTCATGACTCTCTGCATGTTTTTTTTTTCTTACCATTTGTTCTCGCCTATTTATTAAAGGCAATGAAATATTGGGAAAAGTGATGTCCATTTGAATCTAAATAAGCGAAACCCTATATATGTTATTGTAGGAGTTTCTGAGGTCGATAACTCTACCTTATCGCTTGAAGAATCTCTTGTGGACAACCAAAGAATTGAATATTATTATGGCCATCTTGCCTATCTTAACAAGTCAATTAATGAGTAAGTGCTTTTTCACGGTAAATATATATATAGTTCTGATCTGATCCACACCTTCTCTCGTACAAAAAGTTGACAAGTTTTGACATTTCTATATCCTTTTGAACAGGGACGGTGTGAAGGTGAAGGGATACTTCGCTTGGTCTCTCATGGACAACTATGAATGGAACTCGGGTTATACAGTACGTTTTGGCCTCTATTACATAGATTATAATAATAACCTGACAAGGCACGCTAAACTATCGGCCAATTGGTTCAAGAACTTCCTCCTGAGCTAGAACAAGCTGAAGATGCTCGATCGTATTGGACGGTGAAAATGGTTCCATCTATGTAATTGCTCTCTAAATAATGTCCGAACTTTTGGGTACGGACTCCAATGCTTGTTAAATAATGAAGTGCTGTGTGCCTATGCGATTAAAAAATAAGGTCTAAGCAATGAGTACTACAGGCATAGTCTGCCGTCTTTTATTATCATCGCGCCATGCATAGTTCACATCTTCTGAATTTTACTTATTAATTTTGAAAGATTAAGACGTGTTAAAGTTTTTACAAGCGTACCATATACGTTGCCCGCCCAACCCATCATGCGTTCGTTCGTCTTCATGGAGTAGCTAGCTTTATAATTTTTTCCACGCAACAAGATAATGGAAGAAGTGATATAAATAGTGAAAATAATATTGGAATAATATTAATATAAAAAAATTGCTTATTTGTAGTCTGTTATTTTTACAAAAATAATTATTTTTATTAAAATATTTAAATATATTTTCATCCAAAATAGTTCATTTATTTTTTTAATTAATAGCTTAATTAATATATATGTGTGTGTGAGAGAAAGTACTCTATGAGACTATGAGATAAGATTGTGGGTGAGATATTAATTATAAATGTCTACTTGTTGTTTGCATATAAACCATATATATATAGCTTAAAAGCTGAGGAGAGATCATACAGTAGCGTCCATACTAAGGCCTATAATTTTACAGGAAAAAAGAATTGAAATATTTTATATCTCATCCTTGCACTATGTATATATTATATATAATTTTTAATTATTTTTATTAAATATATATTGTATTAATGATAAGAGAAGAATTTAATTAATTTAAAAAAAAATATATATATATGTTATCAATTGTTGAATAGCTGGCTGGCTAGCTAGCTTTAGGCCAGGTACATACTTACTTATCATGTCACTCATCTTGTCCATCCTTGATACTCGAAATCGAAGAAAACTGTCTTTGGAACGGTTCTATCTCCAGTTGAGCATGGAATTCCATTGTAATATTTAATATTATTCTCGTGCTTTTCTAAGTGGATTCAAAAGTTATTTGTGAATATAATTATTCTAAAAATTTTTACATTATTTTATAACAATTTATTAATTATTTATAAATTATTTATAAATATTTTGAAACATTCTTTTCATACAAACTTACTCTATAGTTTCTTTGATTTAAGTTACCTTATATTAGCATCAAGGATTATAAGAGTAATACGACAAATGTTAACAATAGGCTTGTTGTCCTAGATTTAGCTAAGATCAACTCCGATCCTTTTCTTCATTGAAGGGTAATTGAAACAAAAAGTAGTAGATCAGTGAAGGTGGAATAGATAAGAAATAGAAATGGCTTTCATTGTAGTTTTGTGGTGAAGAGTAGAGGTAGCAGTGATGGTTTAGCATTTCTTTGATCACCTCATATCTAGGTGGAATTGATATCATATACTCAAGGCTTTAAAACCTCCTAGTCCTACCACTTGGTTGTACATGGTGGACTTCAACAAAATCCTTCAGCTAAATGAGAAATATAGGGGACCACTTAGACCTTATACTCAAATGGAGAGCTTCACGGTAGCTGTGGAGGATAGTGGACTAAGTGAACTAAATTACAAAGGGGACACTTTCACCTAGTGTAATAATAGAGAAGGGAGCAGCTTCACAAAATAAAGACTTGATAGGGCCTTTGGATGCACTGAGTTATATAGTCTCTTCCCAGACGTTTATTTTACAAGTCTTGCAGCGCACACCTCTGATCATAATCCCCTTTTGATATCATTGCATACTTCACTTAATTCAGAAAGAAAGGCTCAAAGAATCTTCATATATGAAGTGAAAGGGAGCCAAAGAGAGGAATGCTAGCTGCTTATAAGTGATGCATGGATGAGTGTAAAATGAGGGGACAACTCTAACAAGATTACTTTAGAAGGACTAAAAAGATGTAGAGAACATTTGACAGAGTGGGATAAGGAAAGGTAAAGACATCAGGCAGGTGCCATTACAGCAAAGCTTAATCAAATTCAGCAACTTCAAGGTGCAAGTTTTGGAGAGCACACAGTAGAAATCAAAAGACAGTAGCAAGAAGTTAACTTGATACTTGAAGAAGAAGACTTGAAATGGAGACAAAGAGTAAAGTAAAGATGGTTGGGGGAGGGAGATAGAAATAGTAAGTTTTTTCACATGTGTGCTAACCAAAGAAGGAAGAAAAATCTCATTAACAGAATCACCAATGTGATGGTACGACCTTCACTTCACCTAAGGAAATTGGCTTGGCTTTCCAAAGATACTACTAGGACCTGCTTACCACCTCACACCCTGAAGGCCTTGAGACTTGTTCGCAACCAATGAGACATTTGGTTTTCCTGGAAATGAATGAGACACTATTAAAAAACTTCATACCAAGGAGGTCCAAGAAGCCATCTTTTAGATGAATCCCTTAAGCTACCCTGGACCTGATGGTTTTCTAGCAGCATTTTTTCATAAATATTGGAACACAGTGGAACTTGAGGTGTGTATAGTAGTCTTGGATATGTTAAACTCAGATAGATGAGCAAATGATTTGAATGAAACTTTCATCGTCTTAATCCCCAAGATAAATATCTTAGAAGAGTCACTGAATTCAGACCCATCAGCCTATGTAATGCTCCAAAGTCTTTACTAGTAGACTGAAGAAAATCCTACTTTTGATCATATCCCCAACACATAGTGCTTTTATGCCAGGTAGATTAATTTCAGATAATGTGATTGTATCTTATGAATCCATGCATTCAGTGAATAATAGAATCAAAGGGGGTGAAGGATATATGGCACTTAAGCTGGATATGAGTAAAGCCTATGATAGGCTTGAGTAGCAATTTTTGACACATGTGATTGAAAAAAGGGGGTTTGCAAGTCAATGGATTCAATTAATTCTAAAATGTGTACCTACTATCTTTTACTCTATTACCATTAATGGTGTTTCACAAAGTGTATTTAGGCCAACTATGAGAATTAGGCAGGGTGATCCTCAGTCAATATCTTTCCCTAACTTAGGCATATGGTGTCATTACTGGAGTTCCTATGCAAAGAGGTCAGTTTCACATTAATCACTTATGTTTTGTTGCGATTGTCTATTATTTTGTAAAGCCAATTCTTTGTAATGAAGTCGATTACTAGGCATCCTTGAAACTTATGAGAAGGCTTTCAAGGCAAAGGCTAAATAAGGACAATATCTCAATCTTCTTCAGTCACAATACCAGGCTAGACATTAAATCAAATTTTATTAGCATTGTTGGAGTTAGATCCATAGATTCCTATGACAAATACCTTGGTTTGTCAGCTTTGGTTGGTAAGTCTTGACTAAAATCCATTAAGGGAATATTAGATAGAGTGAGGACAAGGATCAGTAAGTGAAAATTCAAGTGTTTCTCCCAAGCATGTAAGGACATTCTAATCAAGTCAGTCATCCAAGCCATACCAACCTCCAACATGGGTGTTTTCAAGTTGCCTGTGGGTCTATTATGAGAGATTAATAAGCTTATTCAAGGTTATCGGTGGGGCCAACATAATACCAAGAAAAAGACACATTGGGTAAAATGGGAGAAGATGGGGCTTGGCAAAGTCAGCAGGGGGCTTGGATTTAGAGATTTTGAGAACTTTAATAGGGCCATGCTAGCTAATCAGGGTATTAGCCAGGGTTGAATACCCCTTCAACAACCCCAATCCCTTGCTGCTACAATCTTACAAGCCAAGTACTATTCTCACATAGATTTCTTTCAAGCTAAACTTGGTTGCAAGCACTCTTATGTTTGAAGAAGCATTTTTTCTGCAAAACCTTTGCTAGAGGAAGGTATTATATGGAGGATTGGGAATGGCAACATGGTTAGAATTTGGGTAGATAAATGGTCACCTCAACCTACTACATTTAGACCTTAGAGTAGTGTTAAAATATTAGCAGCAAAAGCGGCAATTTCATCTCATATTGACAAAGATATGAAGCAATGGAACAAAGGTTTGGTTAATGAGATATTTCTAAAGGAGGAAGCAGATATTATAACTAGAATTCCTATTAGCCAATGCAATACCCAAATTAGTTAATATGGAGGTGCTCAGTGAATGGAAGCTTTTCGGTTAAAAGTGCATATCATCTTCTAGGGGAATTGCAAAGGAAACATCAAGGCCAAACTTCAGAAACCAAGAGGGACAATCATAGTTGGCTCAGGCAATGGTAGTTAGCCATCCCAAATGCAACCCAGGTTTTCTTATGGAGAGTTTTTCATAATTCCTTGCCAACCAAGATGAATTTGCTGAAAAGGAATATCATGCAGAGCCCTACCGGTCCAATTTGCACTCAGGAATAAGAATCAATAGAATATATGTTATGGGAATGTGCCTCGGCTAGTAATGTTTGGGGACAAATCTCCAAAAAGATTAAGAAAAGCTTAGTGATCAATCAGAGCTTTCTAACAACCTTTCAGGGGCTGGTTTAGAAGCTTAATAAAGAAGAATTGGAGGAAGTGGCAGTGGTAGCTTGGAAGCTATGGAGGTGGAGGAATGAGTTTATATTTCAAGATGTATTTACTCCTCCTAATATTTTGGTGTATTTGTCTCAACAACTATTGCAAGAACTGAAAAACTGGTGCCTGATAGAACTAGTGTGAGTACTAATCTCCCAGCAAGGCAATCAGGTTAGGAGCCTCCTCCACCTAATGTTTTCAAAATTAATTGGGATGCCTCAATTGATTGAGTTAATTGTTAGATTGGGATTGAGGTTATAGTTCGTGACTATGAGGGTGTTGTATTGGCTACCATGAGGATGAAAAAAGAATGCTTTTCAATCCCTTTCTGGAAAGCATTCTTGGTAAAATGTCATTTGGTCCATTCAATTCAATTTTGCTAGGCCCCTAGGTAAACATGATCATTTGGATCTAGCTAATTGGACGGGTGTAGCCGTGGTTGTTGAGTAGGCCCCAAAGAGATGGCCGGCTTCAATGGGAAGCATCTGCTATAGTTGCATCTAGCTAGCAGTGGACATCATATTAATTTTAAGAAGGGATAGTTTTTTCCATGTATCATGAAATTGGTAGTTGGAACGTCATGACATAATATCATATAGGAAAATTTTATACATCATACTACCATCCTACTTGCATCCCACTAAGTAAGATGTGATACATTTACCACCATTAAATGATCATTTATTACATGCTTCATTATTATCAAATGGTGATAAATGCGCCACATCATGTATAGTGAGATGCAAATAAGATGGTAGTGTAGTATATAGTATTATTGATACATATATATAGAGGAAAATTCTATACATTATAATATCATCCAACTTGCATTCCACTAAGTAAGATATGACATATTTACCACTATTGAATGATAATTTATTACATGCTTATTTATCATCAAATACTGATAAATGCGTCACATTATTTATAGTAGGATATAAGTGAGATGATAATGTGGTGTATAGCATTACTCATAAATAAATCAGTAATACTTCTCTCGAGTCATGGTAAATTAACAGTACCTCATGCACACAGTAGTAATAGAGCTTGGAATATATTGTTGTTTAATTGGGGCTGAATTATTACTATGACAATCCAACAGCTTCAATTTTATTTCCTTTGTGTGTGTGTGTGTGTGTGTGTGTGAGAGAGAGAGAGAGAGAGAGAGAGAGAGAGAGAGAGAGAAGAAGAAGAAGAAGAAGAAGAAGAAGAAGAAGAAGAAGCAAATAGCTCTTTCTTTATATAGTAAGTAGTGCTCAAGCAAAGATGCAAGTGGAATGGAGAGGAAACTTCATAATTAATTTGTTGTGGAAAAGAATGGAAACTTAGGACTGATGACAAAGAAAGTTCATAACGTGTTGTAGAAAAGAGCCAATTAAGGATGTATATAGAGAAATTGAGATAATCAGTCTGCAAGAGATAAGAGATTGATAATTTGAGATAAACTATTCTAGGTCCCTTTATTATTTTTTTATTAATGGCAGGATGTATTTATAAATAAATAACATAAAAGAAATAAAAATGCAAAGGTCTATTTTAGAAATGAGAAATGATATTCGTAGTCGTGGTTGTGCAAGCGGTGTGCAATCGCTTTAAAAAAAATGAATTAATATGGAACCTACATGAAAAAAAAAACTAATTTTTTAATCGTAGACTCCACTCTTTTTTAAAGCGATTATGCAGTATTTATAATTTTACAACTTTATATAATATTACTCTTTAAAAATATAGTAAAATATAGGGTGATACAATAAAAAGGAGAGTAGAACTAGTATTGGACGGATGTTCAAAGGTCAACGCACGAGTTTAGACTAATCACTAATTGACGGCCGATAGCTCACTGTACGTGGGTCCAGTACAGGATGGCATGCACGCAGAACTTGTGGTCCATAGTTCACCTCGTAGTGCAATGCATTGTGGCCGAAGGACAAATATAAAAGAGTGCCATGCTAAACTTTCTTTTGATAGTCATAGTGGCCCATAACGTCAAAAACACGCTTAATTATATTCTTTTCAAATAGAAAGAAAAAACAACTATGAATTGAAAACTGTCAATAAAATTTTATAAAAATAATAAAATAAAATCAATACGTAGATGACAAGAAAAGGAGAAGACTTGGAAATTTCATAACGTGTTTTAGAAGAGGTAATGGGAGACTTGTATTAATTAATTAATTAACAATGATATTTCAACGTTTCTTCTAAGTTATATAATATATAAAAAAATTAATATCAATAATTTTGACAATGATCTATGACAAAATATTAAAGTATATTAATTGAAAAATGTTTTAGCTAGCCACAACGGAATTCTATAAAAATATATTTACAAACTAACTTGTTTTGATACGATATATTAGATTATAAAGTTATTTTTATTGTAAATTAGATCTAACGTATGATATAAAATTATGTCAATTTAGAAGTTTAAATTTATAATTTTTTTATGATTGTAGCATTTATCTACCAGAAGATTGTAAGAGAAACTTACCCTCTATCTATAATAAAATCATTGTAATAATAAATATAGTAATCATAGACTTAATCATTTTTCACAACCTTTTACACAACAAAATAAAGAGTTATTGATGGCCAGTAACAAAACAAATAGAAAACTGTATCTAGTACGTACCACACCAAACATTATTTCAAAAGAAAAAAAAGATGAAGAGAACAACAATAATAAAGAGTACTAGTTGACTTTGTATATATATAATATATCGTGATCATCACTTCCTGTTAATTATAACTATTAACTAGTCCCTCTTAACCATGATATTATATACGTGAACACTATGTCATGACTCAGCAAAAGCCGGGCCACGAGATAGAAACGTAAATTATTTTTCTATAAATGAAATAATTGTGATAATTATGCATTTACACGGTGAATTCAAATATGAATGACAATATGTGACACGACTTGTGAATTTAATATGATTTTAACTTGAAATTAAATAATTAAAAGATTCGGATTTGATATTAATGGGTTTGGATCAATTAACCGTGTTGGCCCTTGAGCATCTTTTATAAACCAGTCAATAACGGATTAACTCACATAATCGAAATCAACCAATTTTGATTTGTTTATATTTTATTTCAAAATTTTAATTTTATTATTGTTGAGTTATAATATTGGTATTTCTCAATATGCTTATATTTTTATTATTGAGATTATAATTCATGACCAATTCTTATATTCGTTGTTGTATTATTTGTAATATTACTTTTATTATATGTTAAAATTTTTAAAATATTGATTTTTTTGCTAGTAAGTAGTATTTCTTTTAAAAGATATTATGGCTGTTAATAAATATAGATTTTAACTCTTATGTCAAATTATGTTAATTAGATCAAATGAATTATGTGTGTTAATTCAATCTATTTACTTAAAACGAATTTAAATGAGTTGTGTGACGTTAACTTATTTCTAATTTATTATTAAAATGGTCAAAATAGATAACATAACACGAAATAAATATAATAAAGAATTACGAGTTACCACCCCCACCCGTAAATTCTGATTATGGCATACATATTATATATATATGAGAGAGAGAGAGAGAGAGAGAGAGAGAGAGAGAGAGAGAGAGAGAGAGAGAGAGAGAGAGAGAGAGAGAGAGAGAGAGAGAGAGAGAGAGAGAGAGTTATGCATATATGATAGAATAATGCTATATACCACACTACCATCTTACTTGCATCTCACTATATATGATGTGACGCATTTATGACCATCTGATGATAATGAAGCATGTAATAAATGATCATTTATTACAAAATTAATAGCATTACTGCAGTTTAATAGTATTTAATTGGACTTGTAAAGAAATTAATTAATGGAAAAACTAGTCATTAAACGTGATTACTTACTATTTGTTTTCCAACAAATTAATTAAAAGGAAGGCAAATAATGGGTGTAGGGTTATATATATGGACGTTACAAAATTAATGAAACAAATGTTGGCTAATTTTAGATCCAGTATTAATTTCAGTAAGTAATATCATCCACTTAGGGCTTGTTTAGAAAATGATTTCATCTTGAAATTCTCATTTCATCTCTTTCCCAAACATCATTTAATCCTAATATTTTATCTCATTTTATCATTATAATTTTTTCAAATTTTCACATAAAATATAATAAATAATTTAATTTTTTAAATTAAATTATAAACTATAATTATATTTATAAACTATCTTTTTACTATTTATAAAATTATCATCTCATCCCACTCTCCAAACTTGTTATTACTACTGTTCCAACCCAGCCATGCATATCTTATTACAATATTTTAATTTTATAATATTTATTTTTTTAATTTTTTTTCTTTTATTTCTCAAAATTTTAAAAATATTAACTCAATTTATCAAACTATATTACTACTATTTATAAACTATTTTATTATTATTTATTAAATTCTCATTTCACCTCATTCATCAAACGTGTCCTACTGTTCCAACCCGGTCATGCATTCTGTACGTGTTTGCAAAAATAAAGATCATAGAATAACCGAAAGGTTAACGATCACAATTCTAGCTTAAAAATTTCTATTGATTTCCGCCGGCGGTGAAGCTCTAGTTCACCGGATCACTTGATATGACTGTATATATATATATATAATTGGTGCTAAGATATTTTTCATAAATTTTATTTTCTCCAATATCGGATCGTATTAATTTATATATAAATTATTTAAAATGTGTCAAATCAATCATTCTTTAAAATGATAAAAAAAACTAACATGAATAATTAATAACATTAGTTCCGTGCATGTAAGCTGCGGAGATTTGGACATTCTTGACCGGTGGTTCGAGTTCTCCAACAAGCCGTTTAGTTAAGATTCTTCTTATCATGACAACTTGCAGTAGGTCAGGCGAATCTGATCGATCCCTGCCATTGCCATATGCAACTTTAATATATTCATTATCTTCCAACCTCCTATTTAAAATTTATTTAAGTTTTCCACGCGGCCAACCAGGTCTATTATATATTTCAACAGTTGTGATCGACACGACTAACGAGGCCAATATTAAATTCGATAGGACAGAGAGAATAATATCCTTGAAAATAAATTGAGTTGAGTTTGTCATTCATACAACAGATCGTACAACTGGTAATTTTCTTTGAAAGAGGACGAGTCTTGCTAAATATCTTATATTTCGAATGATATAATAAGATCCTTAGTCGCTCATTTAGAATGAAGATTTTATAAGATTGATCGATTTTAAAATTAATTTATGCATTCTATTGTGTAATAGATTACTACAAACGAGTTGTTTGGTAGCATTCCTTTAAATTTTATTTTTTTTAATATATTACTTTTTGATAGTAGGAAAGACCTCTCGATGTTTTGTAATTTTGTTATTTAATCTTTTTATATATATATAATCATGCTTATTAAAAATAAATAAATAAATAAAAAATAAAACGTACAACGGTCATGGCATGCACATGCTAAGACCAATCAATAGGCACGGGTCGATCCAAGCATCGTGGGGTTTGTCTGACCTTTTCCTACTTCATTTATATTCATGATTTTCCATGTCTACAAGAAGCTTGCACATTGGCCGGAAAGATCTTACGCAGGAAGTAAAATGATCATTTGATAAATTATATGAAATGAGAATGACTATTTACTATTAAAATAGACTTATTTTAATAGAAAATAATCATTTTTTTACTAAATAATTAGTCATTACTAAACAATTTTCTTATAGTGTTATCTGCATATTATTTCCCCCCCCCCCCCCCCCCCCATCATGATCTACTTGATTTGTTTTTACATATTATATGAGTAATGATTAAGCTTCAAATTATTTTGAGGCTTTACTTCTCCGTCAAATTAATTAATTCTAGAAGTTGAAAGTTTGGTTTACTTTTCATCACTTATATGATATAATATATATATATATATATATATTTTTATATATTCACATTCGTGTAGTACCGTAAACACGTGGTATATATGTGAATATTCAAATTTTATGACTTTATCCTTTAATTTATTTTGCATTGTTGATAAAGAACATACTAATTGAGCTACAATTTTGCCGCTAAGAACATTATTAATAGATTATACATATGTAAAAATAAAGTAACTTTTACTATTAGAGATGAAAAGAGGCTTGCAATGGATTAGCTAAACTCAAATTATTTAACTTTTAGCTACAATATTGATAAATATAAAGTCAAATTTAGTTGTTACTATTTAAGGAGCAAATGTTTATTTTATTACTTTATATTACACGTGATTACTAATTAACATATAATAGAAAGAATAGTAAAACATGACAAAATAAAATAAATTAATAATTAAAAAAATTAAATAGTTTTTAATTATTAATTACTCATTACTATATAATGAATAAATAGATAATCTAATATGAAAAATTGATGTGAATAGTTAAAGTCAAATTTATCTTATATTATTTTATTGTTATATAATGATAAAATAAATATTCTAATATGAAGACTTATGTGAATGAAATAGTTAAAAGTTAAATTCATCTTATATTTATTAAAATTATATTTTAACTTTAGATAATCTATCGAGAAACCTCTTAATCTTATTGACATGAGAGATAATTGACATATCAATTTGCGATATGAATAATGATAAATTAAAATGAATTAAGTACTTATGGGCGCAAAGTTCAACGATATGCAAATTAGAATATTAACGATGCAAACGGGACTAAAGATTTGTCAAAGACTGACCTAATTAACCAAATTCCCAAATGGTAATAACTATCAAATGCGGGGGCAGCGCAGATCATGTCACTTATGATTCTCTGACGGCGTTAATTAAGAAAATGAAGAAATAGAAAGAAAAAAAATCACATTTATTTTTACACCACGTTTAACAAGGAATATTATCAAGTCTTTAGCTTGATATTTAATATATGTAATTGTTATACAATTCTACTATGTATGCAGTCAGTTGACGTCACCTTTTTTAAAAAAAAAAAAGAAAAAAAAAGAAGAGAAATCCCATCTTATCGCTAGCCACATGTTTATATAAAAAAGTAAAATCAAAAATAAAAACTGAGGAAAGTCCGATCCCCCATATTCTTTCTTGTTTGAGTTTGATCTTCTTCCCATTTCGTTTAAAGAAAACAAAAATTTAGTCTCAACAAACCTCATCGTAACCTTCTTCCCATTCTGTCCAAGCTATCGGTATCGAGAAGTAGCCTCGTCGCAGCTTGATGCTTGTAGTGGATTCTGTTTTTTTTTTTTAATTCTCTGAAAACTATTATGCGATATCGATTGGCTTTGATTAATAGTAAAGAACAATATTTGGAGGCGATAGCTTTTTGATAGATTTTATTGGAATTGTTGAAGCTTTAAGATGTGCATGTTGTCCAACTTAATTGAATTAATTAAAGCTTTAACATATTGTTGCTCGAGCTTTTAAGATGTTCATGTTGCCCATTCCATCTTTTTCCCATTCCTTGGATGCGCCTAATGTGGATATCTTAATTTTGTGAACTGTAGTTAAGAGAAAAGATGGGGGAAGAAGAGACTAGGGTTTCAAACATCTTGATTCTTCACATTTTGTTACCAGAGAAATCCCACCAGCCCACAACCACTCTACCCCCATGGATCACAACGAGGGCCAAACCATCACTACGACATGAAGCTTGAAGCAAAAGCTGGACCTGGAATTTGAAGACCAAGATGACCATCGCAAGCTTTGCTTTGTTGAAGACTTGGACAAAGACGGTTCAGGGTTTGGGATGAAGGGGAAGGGGATTTCAAAGGAAACAAAAGCAGATTGAAGATGAAGGCCCCTTTCTCACTTTCTAGTCTTTGAAGGGAGCTAGGGAAGATAACGGGGGGAGACGAAGAATTTTTTAGAGGGAGGGAAAATGGAGAGCTAGCCTTAGACGGATCTAAGGATGGAAATGGAGGAAATGGGATCTGAGGAGAATGGCGGGCGTGGACTTAAAAGAAGCAGAGAGAGGAGGGAAATGGAAGAACTGGTTTTGAGGGGCATGGCGTGGAATCGAGAGAGAAGCATAGAGAGGAAGGATCTGAGGAGAGAGGGCTAACGAAACGGTGAGTTAGGAATTAATTCACGTCAGCGGCCGCTTACGCGGCACTTACTCCATCGACTGCATCCAACTTTTTTTTATTGTTATATGTAATGAAATCGATTGATTTCTTATTAAAAAAAGAAAAAAGTCTAACAAGGAATAGTACAAGTTTATCTGCAAACATTAGCCACTGCTTACTTTTCCATTGCTGAAGTGTATAAGTTCTCCCTGGCCTAAAATATATTAAAGAAAATGCATGGGAATGTAGTACTACTTGCACTTAATAACAAAGAAAAAAAAAATTATAGTTTCAATATTAAGTTGCAATATGTAATATTAGTGTATGAATCATTTTTTCATTGATCACATAATTAATACCGCCGTAGCTAGAAGCTTGATCCAAATATCGATCCAAACGACTTTCGGCCTTTCAATTTGAAGGGGTTCCATGCAGCAATAATTTACTCAAGTTTTTATTTCAGAAATAAATAAACAAATGTAAAAACCCAACGATACGTAAGACAATTAAGCAGCTAGCTAGCTCCGAATGATAATATGCATGAGAGGGAATGAAACTCAAGGAAAAACAAATATACTACGAAAAGACAACAGACAACTAACATGAGATGTTTCATCAATACATGCAAAACTCCCAACAACCAAAAATTACTATATATGGGGAATTGTTGTCCACACACACTACAATAAATATACCTTTTAGTCACGATTTAGAAATTGTGATGGTTTCCAAACCGTCACTAAAATGCATCTTCTGTGATGGTTTGTGGAAACTGTCACTAAATATTGGGTAAGATTTGTTTTACGTTCGAACGGGTCAATTATTTTGTTTGCACGTCACCTTAATGTTCGAACTTTAAGTCTACTTACGTGCGAATATGAAAATTTTTAGCGTCAACGTTCGAACGTTATATGTTAATTTCTATTTGCAGAAATTGACTATGATATATATTTGTTTAACATTAAGGTTGTAAAAGCTAATATTCAAGAAAATTGAGAATAGAAATTAAGCTACAATACATACATTAAATAATATTGTCCATTACATATGTCGAAAATAAAAAATAAAAAATGATTAATTTTTACAAAGGACATTAAGAACTGCTGGTTTACAGATGATCGAAATTCCTCAGTTAATGTCTCAACCTTACTGTTTAGCACATCTACATGATGGGCAAGATATGCGACAACCTGATCTATATGTGCAATTTGTCTATTCATCTGTCGGTCTCTATGTGCCTTCATATCTTTCATCACTGCATCAACCCAAGCAGGTTGTCAATCCCCCACAGATGCAGCCGCTAGCTACTGACTACTACTCACAGATGGGGGAGAAACACAAGCCCCAGACTCGGTCAAAGGAACAAGATCTAATATAGGACCAGATTGATGATGAGCTGAGCCTCTCCCTTGTCCAATGCTCCGATGGTGTGTGGTCTTGTTGATGAGGCTCATCTGGTTTAGCATCATCTCCTCTGCCTGGAGTGGCACTCCCTAGGCTAGTAATAATCGGCTGATGATGACTCCGTACGGGAGGTTGTCCTTTCTAACAATGCTTGCCTTGTAACGGATCCACTCAAATATAACGAGCGGCAAGTCAATGAGCTCTCCACGTGCCAAACGAATCAGAAACTATGCGCAAGCCTGACTGAATGTGGTCTTATGTGCCACAGGTACATTTGTTGTAATAAAATTTGCAACATGTGAAAGAAAGGTAGGAGCTGATTTTGGCTGAAGGAGTTCGGCCTATCAAACTTCGTGTGGTCTTTGCCAGTGAGGATGTAGAAATCATGATCCCGCTCATCATCACCGACCTCAGGAGCAATATCCTCGACCTCGAGCCGATTTTCTTCATGACCGACCATAGTGTTAACAGGGCCCGTAAATGAAGCAGAAGTGGCTAGATCTGCCTCAGATGTGCCCGGAGTAAATGTAGCTGCTGTGTCACCAGCTTGTGCAGCTATCGCCTCAGGTAGGAAATGCAGGATCTGGAGTAATTCGGCGATAACATCTACCGAGAACTCAAACTGTACACCGCGTACAATGAGGGTATGGGAGGATGCAACGTTAGGCATGATGGCCATCCCATGTAAAACTCCTGAACCATTTAGGGGTAAATCTTTCCCCTCAATGTACATATTGGGACCTAGCCTCTCGTGACGAAGACGTTTCTTAGTGTCTTCCACTCCCAGCTGAGCTCATCAAACTCAATAATAAGTATTTTTCACCCACCCAACACTGTTCGCACCCCCAGTCGAGCAATGTCTGGATTGCCTCCGTCCCTCTCTCGTTTCCTAGTTGTCATATAGTGAGCCATATCCTGAAAAAAAAAATACTAGAAAAAAAAAGAATCATTAGAATTACATATATATGCATATTAAGGCATATTATATGGATTATACACAAATTTCTCCTATTATCATTATAAATTTACATAATTTCGATAGCAAATATAATAAACAATTCTACTTTTTTAATACCCAAAACAATAATAATATAACGAAATAATATTGAAAAATTTAATAGATATATGTTCGAATGTCAAGTAAATGACGTTTGAACGATAATATTTCACATAATTGGAAAAAATTTATGTCGGAATGCACAATGAATTTACGTTTGAACGTAAATTAGAAATTTGAACGTAAACTATTAACATTCGAACGATTATAGTTTAATACTTAGAAAGAATTTACGTTCGAATGTAAAATGAATGTACATTCGAACGTAAATTCTTTACACATAAAATCAAACTTAATTAGATAAACATTCAAACGTAAATCAGATCTACAAAACGTTCGCACCTAATAAGATTTATGTTCAAACGTTTATTTTACGTTCAGACGTTTTATCCAACATCCTCTTTAAACGATCGATAAAACGTCATAATATATAGAATTTACGTTCGAACGTTAACATGTAACGTTCGGATGTTTTATCCAACACTCTTCAAATGTTTGATAAAAAAGTTTGAATGTTTAAAATTTACGTTTGAATCGGACGTTATGAATTACACGTTCGGACGTTACATAGTAACGTCGAACGTTATGAGGCAGAATGGCTGAGTCAACTCAACCATTTCTGAAAACTTCGAAACTCACGTTTCGAGGCAAAAACCCACCATAGAAATGATCTATAGTCTACTAGGAAAGTTTATACGGTAGACTTTTACCCATTTGCAACCAATGGAGGCAGGAAAATCAATAAAAAAATCTGGCCTATATAGTGGGTTTCGATTTTTCGAAACCCACCTGTTAAATTAGACAAAACTACTCTACGGGGAGGGAACATTACCTTTTTGTGACGGTTACGGTGGCATATTATGGCGTCAGCAGCGGCGTGAGTGGCAGAAATTGTGACGCTCGAAGTGATTGTGGGAGAAATGAGGAGGAAGGTTGTCAGGTTAGAGTTTATATACAGTTAATGTTCAAACATAAAGTCCAATATTCGAACGTATTATTGTTTATGTCCGAATGTTACTAATTGACATGCGAACATGGACACGTGAATTGACTTATATCATATTGTATTAATATATATTATTTTAAATTTATTATTGTTTATATATACTAGTATAGTTATATAATATATGAAATAATATATATATAGTGTGGTATATATTATAGTATACATATTATATAATATGTAGTATATTATATGTATTATACTATAATATATATATTACTAGACTATAAATATATACTATATAGTTATTATATTTAATATATTATATAATACATAATATAGTATATAATCTATAATATATACTACTATATTATATATAATAGTATATATATATATAGTTATTATATTATATATTATATAATATAGTATTATAGTATATATTAAATTATATATCCTACTATATAGTATACTATATATTATAGTATACTACTAGTATACTATAATATATATTATAGTATATATTAAATTAGATATACTACTATATATTATAGTATACTACTAGTATAATATAGTATATATCATATATTATATATTATATAATATATATTATATTATGTATATTATATATTATATATTGAATATTATATATTATATATACAAGAATTTGTATGCTAGAATTTGGTGTATTGGATTGTAATAATAATGTGTAGCCTGCATGGGCTAGTAATAAGAGCTTATGGTTCTAATGTTGTTTTCATTAATTTATAGTGGATCCTATATGCTACAATTAAAAGATGTAATCCTTTCATCATAAGATAACCATTCATTTTAATATTTAATGTTAAAGCATGTACAATATTAATGGAAGTGAATAATTTCGATAACAATTAAAAATTTTAAGTGAACAGGTATTTCATGGGGATAAATGAAGGAATTTTTCTTACTTCTTTAATAGGAGTTTTAATATGGGATATTAGGTTTTCAATCCTTTCTAGTTGCTTACTCTAGGGGTTTACAAAAACTGAAAAACCAATCGTGACCGATACAGACCGATCGCCGGAGTTCGGAATTGGCCGAAACCACCAAGGAACCAGTCGGCGGGTGGCAGAAATTTAACAAAATCGACGGACGTCGGTTCGGTCGCAGTTTGAGGCTGGCTAAACCGCTGAACCGACCGACCACATATACTTATTTTTTTTTTTTAAATTTATACCTATATAAAACGTTGCCATTCCACTTAAGTTTAAGTGGAACGACGTTGTTTGATGCATTCAGTTGTGTTGAAAACATATCTAAACGACACCGTTTGTATTAAACCAAACGACATCGTTTTATCTATGAGAAACAAAAAAAAAAAAAAAAAAAAGTAGAACGACGCCATTGGATTTAGAACCAAACAACGTTGTTTAGATCTTCTTCTTCCTTCTTCTTCTGTCCCCTATTCACGTCCGTTTCTCATCCTCTCTCTCTCTCTCTCTCTCTCTCTCTCTCTCTCTCTCTCTCTCTCTCTCTCTCTCTCTCTCTCTCTCTCTCTCTCTCTCTTCTGTAACTCTCTCAGAGAACAAGAGCCGCTAGAGGAACCGAGAACCGATCGTGAGCTGTCGGAGTAGATACGGACAATTTTCCTCCTTCCCATCGACCGATTACGGTCGGTTGCTCTGACATATCTCCACCTCATTGGTCGACGTCGATTTTACACAAAAACCACACCTATGAGGTCGGTTTTTACCCCTAGCTTACTCATGGTTTTTAAAATATAAATTAGTATAATTATTTTGTTGAATTATATTATCAGTATTTTTAGTTTTTTTTTTTTTTTCAGTATTTTTAGTTTCTGGCGAAATTAACTTCTTTATTAGTGATGCTAATATTTGTGTATTTCTTTTATTATACTTAATTGTTTCAAAAGGACGGTATTCTTCATAAATAATTTGATTATTTTTTACTCTAACACATTGATTAGTAGTCCTATTTATAGTTGATAATTAATTTTTTTTTTTAAATAGAACGTATCAAACTTTATTCAACTCAAATAATCCAATGGATGAATACATGAGGGAATGTCCCCCAAAATAATGCTCTCCTCAGAGAGTTTAATTGCATCCTTGGCTAAGACATGAGCCAAATTATTACAAGCACGCCGCACATGAACAACTGACCATCTGTCAAAATGATGCACTAAGGCTTTAACATCTGATAAGATCATTCCTGCTGAGTTCCCTTTTTGATTTTGGTTGTTGAGATCCTTTACCACCTATTTTGCATCACCCTTGAATATAACCTGTTTAATGCCCAGTTGTTGACACAGAATAACTGCCTTCAGTACTCTATAAGATTCTACTAGATGAGCATCAGGAAAAAAATTTTTTGGTGAACTCAGTGAAGCCACTATTTTGCCCTCCCAGTCCCTGATCACAACACCTGCACCTATCTTGCTTTTTCTTCTATCAACAGCCGCATCCCAGTTGGCTTTGAAAGTATTTATTGGTGGAGGACTCCATATAGGTGCACTGTGTCTACTTTCTGCCTGAACACCTTCAATGGTTGCATTAGCTTCCTTGAATTCTGACACAGCAGACCTGGCTACCTCAACTACCTTCCCTGGATCCCAAAACCTGTTTTCAAAAACTAAGCTATTTCGCCTCTTCCAAATCTGATAAACTGTTGCAGCAAACTCTTCAAGCTCCTCACTTTCTAGATCTGCAATTAAGAGAGTCCACAGCTCCTTAAAACTGTTTTCCATTACTACTCCTTTTTGCAATTTCCTGAGACTCACTCCCCATACATCTTGAACTGAATTACACGACCACAAAGCATGCATCACAGACTCTGGCTCTTGTTGACAACAGAACATAGAGGGGAGTCTACTATTCTTTTCTTAAAAAGGTTGAGTTTTGTGGCCATTGACTCATGACAGGCCCTCCAAATAAGCATTTTATTGGCATTAGTGACTCCCAACTTCCAAATAAAAGACCAGGTTTTGTTCTTTTGAACTGCATATGAGGACTGACCCTGATCAATTGTATCCATCGTGCCTAATAAATGATAGGCACTTCTAACAGAAAATTTCCCATCATTAGTGCATCGCCAAGTCAATACATCACTTGCATTAGTAATGCTCAGGGGAATTCGACTTATGATTGCAGCCTCCTCTGGATCAAACACTTCCTGCAATAGAGACAATTTCCAACCTCCTCCTTGCTGGTCAATTAGACAACTAACTTTAGAGTTGTCATCCAGGACCTTCCTTAAAGATTGGACTGTATATGAAGTAGGTCTTGGAATCCATCTGTCATGCCATAATCTAACAGAGTTCCCATTGCCAATGCACCAGAAAATTCCTTCCTTTAAAACCTCTCTACCTGTAATGAAGCTCCTCCATAAATAAGAAGGATTACTGCCCACCTTTGCCTTCATAAACTCAGCTCTATGGAAGTATTTTGCCTTCAAAACTCGAGAAGCTAAAGAGTCTGGATGTGTCATGAGCCTCCACCCTTGTTTTGCTAGAAGAGCAACATTGAACTTCTCAAAGTCCCTGTAGCCTAGTCCTCCATCATCTTTAGATATTCCTAGAGTCTTCCAAGGAATCCATTTTACTTTTGATCTGTCCCCTTTCATCCCCCACCAGAATTTCTGCATTAAGGAATTAATAGCAGTCAAGATTGTTTTGGGAAGTTTAAATATACTCATACAGTAAGTTGGAATAGCTTGCACAATAGATTTCAACAAAACCTCCTTGCCAGCCTGAGATAAGAACCTTGTTGAACCCAAGATTTCAAGTTTTATGTGATTATAAATCTACACATGGATTTTGATGATAACAAATGAATTCAAAGAATAAAGGAGTTTCAAGCTCAAGTTGTTCACACAATGGAATCAAGCACATCAAAGAACCAAGCATGAGTAAGAAGGAAACAAGTTCACATTAAAGTCATAGAGTAATGTTGTAAATCTCTTAAAATTCGAAATTAGGATTAATGCTCAAAATTAATATTTTATCATAAAACATTAAAATACATTTTCCACATGTGCATGAATATTTTTTGAAAATTAAAATTGAAAATTTTGAAAGATGATTGATTAATGTCATCTTTTGCATGTGCATGCCTTGATTGAAGGGTTGAACTTTGAAAATATTAAAAATGATTGATTGTCATCTTTCACAGGTGCATGTTTTATTTGAATATTTTCAAAAGTGATTGATACTTTTTTAGACTTATACAAAAAGTAGATGATTTTGTTTGAAAAATTTGAAAAAGTAAAGTGTGCTAATTTTGTCATATACAAAAAGTAAAAGATTAGGTTTGAATTTTTTGAAAAGGAAAGTGTGCTCCTTTTGTCATATGCAAAAAGTAAAAGATTAGGTTTGAATTTTTTGAAAAGGAAAGTGTGCTCATTTTGTTATATGCCAAAAGTAAAAGATTAGGTTTGATTTTTTTGAAAAAAATGAATGATGTTGTCTTTGACAATTGAAAAAGAAGAACCTTTTATTTGAATTTTTTGAAAAAGTGAATGATGTTGTCTTTGACATGTGAATCTTTTTAAATTTGAATATGAAGTCTCATATGCCTATAAATAGATCATTTGAGAGCTTCACATTTACAACATCCAGAGCATACAACATTCATTCAAAACTTTCATTCTCTCTTCTCTAAGCATTGAGCCTTAATCCTTATTCATTTTGAGAGATATAGTTTGCGCTGTATTGTTCTTATTTCCCTCATTGAGGAGTGTTTTCTGATAACCTACCCACTATCAGCTTTTGTATCAGAAAAAAGGGTGTGTATAACCCTTGTGCGTGTAGAAAGTATTCTATACGGGGAATAGTTGAATCACCACTTGTAAGGTGATTGCAAGTGTAGAGGGTGTTCTACACAGATCCTTTGTAGCGGTGTTGTTCAAAGGTGTAATAGTTTTCTATCTCCACCTGAAGGAGGTTGAATAGTGAATTTGGGAATCTTCAAGGGGTAGCTTGAGGCGAGGACGTAGGCGGTGAGGCTGAACCTTATTAACATACTGAGTTTGCTTCTCTCTTACCCTTACTCTTTATATTTATTGTTATTTCATATTTTATTTATATTTTATATTATATATTTGATTTATAATTGTTATTTTTTTAATACAACTCAATTCACCCACCTCTTGTGTTAGTTGTCTGGGCAACAATTGGTATTAGAGCTAGTTGACCTGTATTGTTCATACAGGCAGATCACTCATGGAAACTCTCGCTTGTGACTGTGTCACCGAAGTAAGACTCTCCGACCATGAGTGACTGTGCACCGGTAGAGATGGTGGCCGGCTAGTCTGGTAGGTACAATTGTTAAGTGACATAGGTACGGCCTATGATCAGTAACAATTGGTATCAGAGCTAGTTGACCTGTACTGTTCATACAGGCAGATCACTCATGGGAACTCTCGCTTGTGACTGTGTCACCGAAGCAAGACTCTCCGACCATGGGTGACGGTGCACCGGTAGAGACGGTGGCCGGCTAGTCTGGTAGGTATAATTGTTAAGTGACATAGGTGCGGCCTATAATCAGTAACAATTGGGATCAGAACTAAGAGTTCTGTTATAAGATTAACTATCTTTTGAGTTAAAATCTTATGGCTAACATTGCAGCTTCATTTGGTGAAGGTCAATCTAGCAGTCGGCCTCCACTCTTTTGTGGAGATAATTACTCATTCTGGAAAGTTAGAATGAGAATATTTCTTCAAGCTCAAGGTAGAGAAATCTGGAAATGTATTGTAAATGGATCTTATATGCCAACAAAAGTGGTTGATGGAGTAAAGGTCAAAAAGGAAGAAGAAGAGTTTGATCGTGAAGACGATAGACTTTATACTTTAAATTTAACTGCTATGAATTTATTATATAATACTCTTAATGAAAATGAGTTTAATAGAATAATGAATTGCGCTACGGCAAAGGAAATTTGGGATAACTTGGAAGTAACTTATGAAGGAACTTCGCAAGTCAAGGAAGCAAAAATTTATATTCTTATTCATGAATATGAAATGTTTAAGATGAATGATGATGAATCCATTTCTAGTATGCACACTCGTTTTACTAACATCATAAACAGCTTGACAGCTCTTGACAAAGTTTATTCCAAGGTGGAGATAGTAAGAAAAATTCTCAACTCTTTACCAAAACGTTGGGAATCAAAAGTTACAACGATTCTTAAAGCTAGAGACCTCAAGAAGCTCAAAGTCAATGAACTCATCGGGTCACTTATCACCCATGAGTACACATTGAAAAGAGGAGAAGAAGAAGGAAAGCCAACGAAGAGCTTAGCACTTAAAGTTGTTCCTCATGAAAGTGAAAGTGATGAAAATGAGGAAAATGACGATAAAGATGAAGAAGTTGCGATGATAACAAGAAGAATTCAGAGGTTCTTGAAGAAAAATAGAACTCCTCTGAGGAAATCCTTCAAAAAGTTTTCCAAGAAAGATTCAGGTAAAAATGACATTTTAATTTGTTATAAATGCAATAAACCTGGTCATATCAAGCCAGATTGTCCTCTGCTAAAGAAAAATCGAAACAAGGGCAAGAAAGCAATGAAAGCTACATGGGATGATGATTCAAGTAGCTCAGATAGTGAAGCAAGCAATGAAGAATCAGCAAATCTTTGTCTTATGGCTAAAGATGACATTGAGGTAACAAATTTTGATAATATTGAAAATCCTTCATATGAAGAATTGCAAAATGTTTTAGAAGAGGTTTATGAGGAATTTGAAAAATTGGGTATCAAATATACTACTTTGAAAAAGAAAAATTTTTCTTTAACAAATGAAATTGATATTTTAAGAAAAGAAAATATCATTTTGAAAGATGAAAATCTTGAATTGAATAAGAAGAAAACCGATTTAGAAAATATTGTTGAAAACTTTACTAATGGAAAAAGAAATTTTGAAAAATTTCTTGGTAGTCAAAGATGTGTTTTTGACAAGGCAGGCTTGGGATATAAGCCAAAACAAAAATACAAACCTTATAAAAATTTCTTTGATAATCCTTCTATATCAAAAACCAATAATCAAAATTCTTTTCATAAAAATAATTTTGTCAAAAAAAGATATTATTATAATTATTCAAATTCTTCATATATGGCACATGCTATTTGCAATTTATGTGATAGAAATGATCATAATTATCATATTTGTCCTATTAGAAGAAATCATACAATGACTGTTAGGGTCATATGGGTACCTAAAAATCTTGTTTCTTCTAATACTAATAAATAAAGGACCCAAAGAACTTGGATACTAAGAAAAATCATTTTAATTGTTTTTATAGGTATGCATGAAGTCATCTACAAGCAAAAACAAATGGTTTTTAGATAGTGGATGTTCAAGACACATGACGGGAGACAAGACTAAGTTCGTTGATCTTAGATCTAAAGAAGAAGGACACGTGACATTTGGAGACAACTAGAAAGGGAAGATTGTGGGAATAGGTAAAATTGGTAATGAATCTTCTCTCATAATTGAAGATGTTCTACTTGTTGAAGGTTTAAAACATAATCTTTTGAGCATAAGTCAATTATGTGATAAAAGATTTACAGTTACTTTCAAAATGGATAAATGCATTATTTTGAATGATTATGATTGTAATATTTGTTTTATTGCTTTTAGAAACAATAATGTTTATACAATCGATTTTGAAGAAATTACTTCACAAGATGCTATTTGCTTTTCAGCTCAAAATGAAACTAGTTGGCTATGACATAGAAGATTAGGTCATGCCAATATGGATCTTATTTCCAAACTTTCAAAAAGTGATCTTGTGAGAGGTCTACTAAAAACAAATTTTCTTAAAGACAAAATTTGTGATGCATGTCAATTTGGTAAACAAACAAAAACTTCTTTTAAAACTAAGAAACATATTTCCACTACTAGACCATTGCAAAATCTGATAAATGTATCTTTCTCGGGTATTCTACTAATAGTAAAGCTTATAGAGTATTCAATAAAAAGACTTTGACTGTACAAGAATCTATGCATGTAGTATTTGATGAATCTAATTCTTCACTCTCCAAAAAATCTATTGATGAAGAAACAGGAGGTATAAATAACACGGAAAGTCTCAATCTCAACAAAGAGAAAACAATAGAGGAAGTTCAACATGGAACCATCAGGAAAGATCATGAAAATTTAATACAAGATGCAACCAAACAGTGGAAATTTGTGAAAGATCATCCAGTGGAACAAATTTTGGGAGAACTTTCACAAGGTGTAAGTACTCGATCATCTTTTAGAAATATTTGCAATCATACTGCTTTTCTATCTTAAATTGAATCCAAAAATATTGATGACGCACTTCTTGATGAATCTTGGATTCTAGCTATTCAAGAAGAGTTGAATCAATTTGAAAGAAATGATGTTTGGACACTTGTTCCTAGACCCAAAAATCATACTATTATTGGAACAAAATGGGTTTTTAGAAACAATAAAGATGAGTCCGGAGTCATTACTAGAAATAAGGCTCGACTTGTAGCCCAAGGTTTTAATCAAGAAGAAGGAATCGATTATGATGAGACATATGCACCTGTCGCAAGATTAAAAGCTATTCAAATGCTACTTGCATATGCTTGTTATAAAGATTTCAAACTTTTTCAAATGGATGTTAAAAGTGCTTTCTTAAATAGTTTTATAAATGAAGTGGTATATGTTGAGCAACCTCCAGGTTTTGAAAATCATATTTCGCCAAATCATGTTTTCAAACTCACAAAAGCACTATATGGACTTAAACAAGCTCCTAGAGCTTGGTACGAGAGACTCAGTGGTTTCTTGATTGAAAAAAGTTTTTCAAGAGGAAAAATCGACACAACTCTTTTCATTAAATATGAAAATAATAATATTCTTTTGATTCAGATTTATGTTAATGATATAATATTCGGTGCCACTAATGAAAATATGTGTCAAGTTTTTGCTAAAACTATGCAGGAAGAATTTGAGATGAGCATGATGGGAGAACTTACATTCTTTCTCGGATTGCAAATTAAGCAAGCAAAAAGTGGGACATTCATCAATCAATCAAAATATATTAAGGAATTACTGAAAAAGTTTGGGATGGAAAATACTAAGGAAATTGGAACACCAATGAGCCCATCAACTAAACTTGATAAAGATGAATCCGGTAAGTTAGTTGACTCGAAGATATATCGAGGTATGATTGGTAGCTTATTATATTTAACAGCTAGTAGACCAGATATTATGTTTAGTGTGTGCTTATGTGCACGCTTTCATTCATCTCCAAAAGAATCACATTTAATTGCAGTTAAGTGCATTCTTAGATATTTTAGTGGTACAATTAACCTAGGGTTATGGTACCCTAAGAACACATCTTTCGATCTAATCAGCTACACAGATGCAGATTATGCTGGCTGTAAAATAGATCGAAAAATTACTAGTGGAGCATGTCATTTCTTAGGTCATGCACTAGTTTCCTGGTTTAGTAAAAAATAAAATTCTGTTGCACTATCTACTGTTGAGGCAGAATATGTTGCTGCGGGTAGTTGGTGTACTCAAGTTCTCTACATGAAGCAACAATTTGAAGATTTTAAACTCATGTATAATCACATTCCAATCAAATGTGATAATACAAGTGCTATAAATTTTTCAAAGAACCCAATACAACATTTTAGAACTAAGCATATTGAAATAATGTATCATTTTCTTCGAGATCATGTGCAGAAAGGCGATATAATATTAGAGTTCACAAACAGACACGATCAGTTAGCAGATATTTTTACAAAACCTTTACCAGAAGATAGATTATGTATGATTAGAAGAGAAATAGGTATGATGCATGCTATGAATATCTCTTAAAAGATAAACCAGAGTTAATAAAAATAGAGATAGATTTTTTAAATATTTTTACATAAACTTGAGATTCTTAGCCTCATGTTTGAGACGCTTATTCTCTTCATACAATATCATGTCATTCTTATCCATGAGAACCGGCAAGTGGAATGAAGAATCTAATAAAGATTTCAACTGTTTATTCTTCTGCCGAATGATTCCTTCCCTTGTGTGAGACTCTTGAACAATTCGTTGAAGTACAACAATTTGTTCTTTGAGCTTTCCAACTTCGTGATTTTTGGCTTGTAGCTGCTGAGAAAAAGCAACAATAGAGGAAGAATAGCGAGTCCCAAGACTCACCAAGTCATAAATAGCATTAGAATCTAACTTATTAGTCAGATTATTATTTTTTTGCTGCAACATGGCACCAATGGCAACTGCAGAAAGGACAGGAGGTTGAGATGCAGAATGCTTCATGGATGGATCTAGAGAAATGTTAGAAGAATGAGCCATTGAGAAAAGAATAGAAGGCTTAAAATGAGAATGTTGAAGGAATGCAGATGAGTTATAGAGATGGGAAGAAAACTTGATGCGGATTGGATGAACTTCAGGACTGATTTTATAGATATAGCATAAAGAATAAGACAAGCTATCATCCAAGTCAAAGAGCAATGTATTTTTTCCCGATCGATGAAAATGACATTTTTTAGAAACTCGGAGCCTTCAATCTCGTTTGTCAACAACATCAGGCGATTTTTTTCAAATCTCCAGCCGCACTTGTCGGGTCACGGATGGATGAAATTTATTCATTTATTTTTTTTAACTATCTACAGTGTCTACTAACGCACCGTTTTCTTCAGGTCCATTTACTTGTTGCAGATCCTTTTTAATGAAGCCAAAAGGGGGAGAAGTTTTAGACTAGAACATTAACATTGTTTAAATTGTTAAACTTGTTATATATGCTTGGAATTATATTTATACTTTTGCTTGAAAAACTAACACATATTTTCAGGGGGAGCTTAAGTATTAATACAGGTTTCAAGTTTTATCAAGTATTTGTCATCATCAAAAAGGGGGAGATTGTTGAACCCAAGGTTTCAAGTTTCATGTGATTATAAATTTACACATGGATTTTGATGATAACAAATGAATTCAAAGAATAAAGGAGTTTCAAGCTCAAGTTGTTCACACAATGGAATCAAGCACATCAAAGAACCAAACATGAGTAAGAAGGAAACAAGTTCACATTAAAGTCATAGAGTAATGTTGTAAATCTCTTAAAATTTGAAATTAGGATCAATGCTCAAGATTAATATTTTATCATAAAGCATTAAAATATATTTTCCACATGTGCATGAATATTTTTTGAAAATTAAAATTGAAAATTTTGAAAGATGATGGATTGTCATCTTTTGTATGTGCATGCCTATATTAAAGGGTTGAACTTTGAAAATATTAAAAATGATTGATTGTCATCTTTCACAGGTGCATGTTTTATTTGAATATTTTCAAAAGTGATTGATACTTTTTTAGACTTATACAAAAGGTAGATGATTTTGTTTGAAAAATTTGAAAAGTAAAGTGTGCTCATTTTGTCATATACAAAAAGTAAAAGATTAGGTTTGAATTTTTTGAAAAGGAAAGTGTGCTCCTTTTGTCATATGCAAAAAGTAAAAGATTAGGTTTGAATTTTTTGAAAAGGAAAGTGTGCTCATTTTGTCATATGCCAAAAGTAAAAGATTAGGTTTGATTTTTTTGAAAAAAATGAATGATGTTGTCTTTGACAATTGAAAAAGAAGAACCTTTTATTTGAATTTTTTGAAAAAATGAATGATGTTGTCTTTGACATGTGAATCTTTTTAAATTTGAATATGAAGTCTCATATGCCTATAAATAGATCATTTGAGAGCTTCACATTTACAACATCCAGAGCATACAACATTCATTCAAAACTTTCATTCTCTCTTCTCTAAGCATTGAGCCTTAATCCTTATTCATTTTGAGAGATATAGTTTGCGCTGTATTGTTCTTATTTCACTCATTGAGGAGTGTTTTCTGATAACCTACCCACTATCAGCTTTTGTATTAGAAAAAAGGGTGTGTATAACTCTTGTGCGTGTAGAAAGAATTCTATACGGGGAATAGTTGAATCACCACTTGTAAGGTGATTGCAAGTGTAGAGGGTGTTCTACACGGATCCTTTGTAGCGGTGTTGTTCAAAGGTGTAATAGGTTTCTATCTCCACCTGAAGGAGGTTGAATAGTGAATTTGGGAATCCTCAAGGGGTAGCTTGAGGCGAGGACGTAGGCAGTGGGGCCGAACCTCGTTAACATACTGAGTTTGCTTCTCTCTTACCCTTACTCTTTATATTTATTGTTATTTCGTATTTTGTTTATATTTTATATTATATATTTGATTTATAATTGTTATTTTTTTAATACAACTTAATTCACCCCCCGTTTTGTGTTAGTCATCTGGGCAACAAACCTCACTGTCCAGCCTTGCATTTTTGCCCTTATACTATCCAAGATAGGTTTAAAGGCATTCATTTTCTGTTTTCCCACATAGGCTGGGAGGCCTAGATATTTCTCAAAGGACTTTGCCTCCACCAGACCTGTAGCTGCCAATATAGCCTTCTTAGCTTCACTCCTCGTGTTGCAACTAAAGAAAATAGTTGTTTTGTCCATATTAAGCCTCTGGCCAGAAGCATCTTCATAAGCTTTGAGAATACCATAGAGCCTACTCCATTCTAGTGCATTAGCTTTGCAAAATAGCAAGCTATCATCTGCAAAAAAGAGGTGATTAACTAATAAACTACCTCTAGCAAAAGGAAATCCTGTGATAAAACCCTTCATCTCGGCTTGGTCCAGCAACTTCCCAAGTACCTCAGAACAAAGAATGAAAAGGTACGGGGATAAAGGGTCCCCTTCTCTTCGACCCCTCATAGGATTAAATCTCGGCTGAGGTCTTCCATTAAGCAAAATGGAATAACTAACAGTGCTAATACACTGCATGACCAAGGCTGTCCAATCCTCATTGAATCCCATTTTTAGTAAAACAGCTTCCAAAAAAGCCCACTCAATTCTGTCATAGGCTAGGGGTGTAACCAGTCCGGTTTTAGACAAAATCTAGGACCGAACCGGTAGGTACCGGTTTTACATTTTTCAAAACCGATTACGCACCGATTACCCTCCTAAACCGGTATTCCGGTTTTACCGGTTTCCGATCCGGTTCGGTCCGGTTTTCTGGTTTTAATAAAATATATATTTATTATAAAAAAAATCTGTTTATAAAAAAAAAAACTGCTATGTCAAAAAATTCTACTTAAAAAAAAAAACTACTATATAAAAAGACTGCTATGCAAAAAAAAAAAAGTGCTATGTAAAAAATTTATGCTATTAGTATAGCTTTGGTATGGCTTTATATAAATTATATGCTAATATATATAATTTATATTTATCTACTAATGTCTTATGTACTTATCAAAAAAAAAAATATAAAGAGTTTTAAGTGTATTAGGTCATTAAAATTTAGTAATAATATTTGAGTGATTTTCTTTCTTTTTAGGTTCTTACTTCTTATGAATCTATGATAAAATGTTATTAATAAATAATATATATTTATAATATTATATATTTAAAGCATATGATCAATTAAATTTTCATGTTTGAGATTAAACTTTTATTTTATAAATTAAAATAACACTATCTTATATATAATTATAATTTATATTATTATATATTATATATAAAAAATTATATATAATATAAAATATATAACATATAACATTAAATAAATAAAAAAATGTACACATATTAAATAGTACCGGTCCGGTCCGGGCCGGTCCGATCTAAAAATGGCCGGAACCGAAACCGGACTGGTTCTGGCCGGTTTTTCATTTTATGAAACCGGTTCCGGACCGGACCGGTTCAAAACCGGTACAACCGGTCCGGTCCAGTTTTCCGGTTTACCGGTTAAAATTTACACCCCTATCATAGGCCTTACTCATATCAAGCTTTAAGGCCATATACCCCTCCTTCTTGCCCCTCATCCTATTTTTCATAGAATGCATAGCTTCATAGGCCACAATGATGTTATTAGAAATTAATCTCCCGGGTACCACAATGATGCATCCTATTCACTCAGTTGATAATTAATTTGATTTATATATTTCAAACAATGTAAAGAAAGGTATATTAATTTGTATACTATATTAAATAATATAGTTATTATATATAATAGTATAGATTATAGTGTATATATATACTATATACTATAATATACTACTATATTATATGTATAAATATAATATAGTAGTATAATACTATATAGTAAAATGTATAGAATTTATATGTATAATATTAATATTGATTATTTTTTAATATAATATATAAAAATTGAGTTTGCACGATATTATATAATATCGTATATAAAAATTGAGTTCATATATTATATTATATAATATATATTTTTTCGCTTACATTCGAACGTATGTACTATATGTCCGAATGTAAGTGAAAAAGTGGCGGGAGTTTTCCTGCTTGATCTTTGGAACCCTAAAACGTTCGAACGTATTGTAGAAAATTTGGGCGAGAAAACTTAGCGTTCAAACGTTAAATTATTTACGTGGACGAGATAATTAAACGTTCCACGTAAATAATTTAACGTTGGAACGTCAATTAATGAAAGTCTGAACGTAAACTTATAGACAAACTTTAAGATAGAGAATTCACGCACGGGAAAGTAGACTCATTCTGCCTTCCTCCCGTGCGTGAGAGAGAGAGAGAGAGAGAGAGAGAGAGAGAGAGAGAGAGAGAGAGAGAGAGAGAGGGTGTGTGTGTGTGTGTGTTAGAGGAAGAGAGGGAGAGATGGAGGGTTAGAGTGAGAGAGGGTTAGATAGAGTGTTAGAGTGAGAATTAGAGTATACCATATAAGAAAAAAATTTGTTCCCATTATAATAATTGTGATACCCCGTTTTTACTTATGTTTTTATTGAAGGAGTATTTTAATTTAATTAAAATATGATTCTTTTATTTCAAATTATCAAATTTTAATTGAATTTATTTAGTTGTGAAATTTATTTTGTAAAACTTTTTTAATCATTGTTATTGTTTAGAGTTTAAATTGCTGTTTAATTTATTTTAGTTTATTTTTGGATTTAAAATTTGTTTTCGTTGGATCAATTTCATAACCCAAGATGTGAGAACTCGATCTCACTTTCTTTTCCTTCCTTTTTCTTTTTCCTCCTCTTCTTTTTTTCCCTTTTTCTTCTTTCTTTTTTTTTGCTTTCTTTCCTTTTTCCTCCCGGTTACCTCTCTCCCCACGTACGCTCTCTCTCTCTCTCTTCCCTCCCCCTGTTTTGTTTCGGCTGCCTAGGCAGCCATCGCTTGCCGGCGTGGCCATCACCACCCCCACCATTCGGTCCCCTACCGACTGGCACACAACTCCACAAATTTTCAGCCCCTCCTGTGCCGCTGTTAGCCGTTGTGGGCTCCTCTAAGTAGCACGGCTTTTTCCCCATTTCACTGCCGTTGTTCCACCTCCGGCCGCCACCTCTTCATTGCTTCATCACCGACCTCTTGCCATCCGAAATGACCCATTTCCAGCTCTGATCCGTCGCCGGAGTAGCCCCCACGACCTCACTTTCCATTTTGAGATTTTTGGAATTCTACTACTGTTTTCGTCGCCACCCACGGCCAACCCTCACTTCCACTAACTTCATAAACACCTTTAAGCTATTCCCTATCAATCCCAAGCCTTGGTTTTTCCCCATTCAAAAGTAGGTATTTTACAACCCACGACCATAGTGCTTTTGCACTGTTACGTTGCTTTTCTTCAGCCTTTTGTAGCTTGTTGATCCTCATCCGTTCCCAAGGAAGTCAAGATGAGGAAGTTTCAAAGAAAGCCCAACCAAGAGCCTCACATGATAGGTCAATGACAAAAAAGCCCAACCAAGGTAAGTCCAAAGGGGTAAGTTTATTCCTACTTGTCATTATTGTGGTGTTGTTGATCATATAAGGTCAAATTGTTTTAACTTGAATAAAGTGAAGAAAAATGGAGGTGAAAGAAATCTAAAGAGGAAAAGAAAGAGTTTAGAGAATCAAGTTTGTGATATGAGTTGATAAATCAATTTTTTAAGTCTCAAACTTGGTGAATTATAAAATTTTTGCTTTCAAAATAAAGAAAAGATCATACAAAGTGATGTTGATAAAAAGAATAGGCCAAAATTTAAAGCAAAGTGGGTGGTCAAAGAAGATGCCATGTCACATTAATTAATAGGACTACTTGCATGTTCTTACATTCTTTATATTATTGCATTAGTCTAGGACATGCATTTTATTTTTCTGTTTTGCTTTTATATTTCTGTTCTTCAATTTTAAATAAGAAAAATATAATATATAGAAAAAAAATTCTGGTTTGGTTCAAAGCTTTTCTTTAAGGAAAGTACATGCTTGATATGTCAAAGTTTGAGCACTTGTGTTATCACTTAATAAATTCTTGAACCTATGCATCTCTTTATTTTGTGTGATTCAATTTGTGCATACTAACCCTATGGATTATCTTGGCAAAGTTCATTTTCAATACACAGTGAAGAACTTATATGTATGCATTTTATAATTAAAATTCACATTATTTAATGAGATGCTCATCAAAGAGGGAGTTCATGCCTTGAATTGACTAATACTAGTTGAACCTAGTACATCAATAAATAGCTCTCCTCTTGCCAAACATAAAGAGTTAATATATATAGAAAAAGTCGATGTTAATTCATTGTGGAAAAAGACAAACACCCTACATGGATCTACTATCTTAAGTTCTTACAGAAAAAATCGTTGCTCTAATCATTATGAAAAAAGATGAGCAAGAAACATGAACACAAAAAGGGGGTGTACAAACTAGTGTTTGGAGGAGATGCTCATATATCTAGGCCCTAGCATAAAGTTTGACTTTTAAGGTGAAACAACAAACTCTTGTGAGCATCTATAAGAAGCAATTATTCATGAATAAAGGTATCATAAATATATTAAAGAAATGAGTTCATAAAAATGCTATGGTATAACTATACTCACTCACACACTCACATGAACTTTGACATTGATGATCTTATTAGGAGTGAACATCCATAGTGATTGTTGAAAATAAGAGGGTGTACTCTATTGAATTTGTTTTGTGAGTTACACTATGTTTGAACTAAGATGTATCTAGGTGTGTTACTTGTCATATTGCTTATTTTATATATTTATATATATATATATATATAAAAGTTCAAATTTTTTGTTATTTTTATTTTTTCTAATATCTATTTATTTTGGTTTATATAAAATAAATACAAAAATAAAAATATAAAGTTTTTATTGTCAGTATGTGATATTGGATAAGTCTGAGAATTGTATTATGAAACAATAGCATAAGTCCCAGTGGGACTTTATAGCTTAGCACGTGCACAGGTCTTAAAAGCCTTAAGGACTTAAAGACTTAAAACCTCTGCTGCCTCTCTCATTTACTCCCAGCCCCCAAAACATAAGCCCTTTTTTACACCCATTTTCACGGCTTCTTGGCTCCTTCACGCAAGCCTCATTTCATGGTGCCCCTTTCATTTTCCTCTCTTAATTTTCCATCATCAAAATAAGTATACTCGAATCTACTGATTTTTTGTTTCTTTTTTTAGTTTTATGTTTCGGAATGTAGATAGATGAAGTATGTGTGAAGGGTTTTGATTTTAAGAAGCATTGGGCTGTTTTGTTGAGTTGAGTTGCCTGTAAATGGTTTTTTTTTTTGTTTATCTACTCTATACATGTATTGAGGACAAGTTTGTGTAGCTCACGAGATTATGGCCTTTGTTTTCTCATGGGTGCACACTAAATATTTGTGATAATTCCTAACTTATCTCAGATCCTTTATTTTTGGCTATTTATAGTGGTTCTCTTATACATATGGCAAGCCCATAAGCGTGAGTAGAACATATATGTGTTTTGAAAAAATCAAGGGATTCTAATATCAACCGATTCTCACACCTTGATTTTGGCTATTTCTTTTCTGACTTGGTTGAAGTGTTGATCCAGATGAGTTTCAAAGAAAGGAAAAAGCGAAAGAGGTTCACTTCTCCCATGCCATTTGAGAACTCTTCAAATGAGGATGAACCGATACTAGAACCTATGCAGTTAGGAGAAACTTCAGGTGCATTTAATCCATGAAAAGTTGAGACACATGGAAATTTTTTTTATCATGGCACACATAAGTGGTATTTATTTGTTGAAAGTGCAAATTAAAATATGTTGAAATATTTAGGTGTTGTGAATTGAGGGGGAGTTTAATAAATTTGCTGAAATGAATTTGTTGAGGGGGATTTGAATGATATTGAGGGGGAGAATGTTTTTATTCTTGATTATTTGCTTGGAATTTCTACTCGGTTTCTTCTTCATTTGTTGTTTGTGCTTTTGATAGGTTTTATATTACATTCATCAAGTTGGTTTTGTCACCAATCCACCAAAGGGAGAGATTGTAAAGGCAGAAATTAGTTAGGATTAGATTACTAAATGATAAGATTTATTTTATCATTATTTGATTAAATTTGGATGAATGTAAAATTAGAGATGACTTTATCTTTAACAACATTGAGTTTATCTAGAAGTTTATAAGGTTGTTTAGATAAGTTAGTTACATGGATTTCGAATCCATAAGAACCTGCATTTGTCAAGACCCGAAGTTGAACACAGATAAAAAACTACAGTGAAGAGTTATCGCGAAATGTCAGCAACCCATCAGGAAACGTTCTCGCGACTGTTTGTACCCGTCAACAGAATCCTACTGTGACTGGAACTCTTTCTAGACTTTTCTTTTTAAAGGGATTCGGTTTTGTATCTCAGTAAGGTTTTTTAGCCATGAATTCCAGAGAGGATATTCTGAATATTTGTGAGAGAAAATTCAGTTGAGAATTTTCATGGGGTTTTTCATCTCTTGTTGAGTATGATCATGCTTTAAGTGTGAAGTAATATCGATTGGATTTCAGCCTCTAGAGTTCTAAGAGGAAAGGCAACATTTGAAGATCGCCAGAGGTTCTGGCTGCTATTGGGGTAGAAGACAAACGGGTCGTTTGTCTAGGCAAGTAAGAGAGTCGAATTGCAAAGGTTTTGTAATTGATGATTGCTTGTAATTGTTCTTCAAATAATAAGATTGACTTTCCTGAGTTTGGCTGCCTCGTAGAGTTTTACCTTTAAAGAGTTCTTTAAAAGATTTTCCTTCGTAACCAATCGTTGTGTCTTACAAAGTGATTATTTATTTTAAAATATTTGATTCAGTTCATAATCTTGATAATTGAGATCTAACCTATTTACTCAAGGAAATTGATAGACAATTTCGTAGTTTTACAAGGGTACGTTGGAATTTTCAGTGTTGATATTGAATGCGATAGAATTTGAGGCTTTACGATCCGTAGACTTTTGGGAATTGATTATTAGCAATTTTAAGGTCAATATCAATACAAACTTTAAGCAATAGTTGTTTGCTGATTTTTAAGGGTATAAGCTGAGCAGATTTAGGAATGATTCATGTTGATTTGTGGATATAAGGCCAGATGATGAAAATAGTAGTAATGGATCACTTGTACGTTGGGATGATTATTGGTTTTTCTTAAGGATGCATGAGATTGACATGTGATAGTGGTAAGTCGATTGGAGTGTTCAGTCGAAGCGTGTTACTCAGTGGAATGTGGGTTGGCAATAATTGTTATGATTACCTTAAGGAATTAGTTGTGAATTGAGGTCGTATAGAAATTTAAATTTATGGAGGCTACACTCTACTTTGAAGATCGAGCATCCATTTGGAAGAATTATGAACATTGTTATTAATTTGGAAAGATATTGTTGGGTTGTCATATGTGGTGTATGATAAAATCTTGGAAGTTGAAACTTAGGCATCAACGGTGGGTAGCATAATCATATGTATGAGGTAATAAAGTATTAGGATCCATGAGTATTGTTCAATAGTTTTTGATGGATTGAAGATTTAAACAGTATGCCCTGTCTTGAGGTTTATTTGTGATGTGTGATTAAAGGAATTAGAAGTTTTAATACTAGAGTTTTTGAGGTTACAAGTAGGTGGGTGAGTTACCAAGAGCATTTCGATTATGTCTAGGTGAGGTCAATGGTAGTTTATAGTGAGTTTAGTTATTGCTAGATTAGATGATATTCAGAATGTAGGTAATGAGTTTGGAAGTATGGGTTGTCGGATAGAAGTTATAGGTGCTCTTGTTGGTTAGTCGGGAAGGACTTGAGCCTTTTTGTATACGTTTCTTATCTTTAGAAGAGACATGTGTATTTTGGGATGATGTTATGTGTTTTCAATTTGGGGCATTGAGGTTGATTAGTATTGATTTCTGTCATCAATCAATGGATATATTTTTTGCGAAATGTTGATTTTAATTAAAGCAGCAATAGCCAAATGAGGAGTGAGTGATAATTCGTGATTTTTGGGAGATATATTATTTTCTATTGAAGTGTGGTAAATGATTATCTTGTTTTCAGGTGTGGAGTTAGCATGTACTGTTGATTTATGAGGACATAGTATTTTTACATTTTGGAGAGTTATCAGAGTGCACACGGAAGCGTGATTTTAAGAGATATTTAGGTATTTAAATTTTGTGCTGATTTTGAGGAATTAGTAATAATTCAAAATTTTGATAGAAGATTAATCATTGGTTGTCCAATTTATGCTTATTGATGGTTTACTTCGAAAGTGACTAATAGGTTACCAACTTGTGGAATACAATAGAGGTTTGGAAGTTTCTTTTAGAATGGGAGTCGATTGAGATTAACACAGTTTATGGCGTGAAGATAATAACCATTGGAATTTACTAGGTGTTGTATTAAGTTTCTTGTGGAATTGGAGATTTCGGATTACATAGTCGCCTTAGGAGTACTAGAAGTGATGGTCACTGGGAGACTAGTGCTGGTCTGATGGAATCACCTATAGGAGTAGACAAGATAGAGAAATGTCCTTAATTGTTTGGCTGTTAATGATGGTATGTTTCTCCCAAATGTGTTCTGAGTTGTATCTTGTATCCTACTTTGGCAATGATGTTTGACCTTACAAATTTCGAAAACGAAATTTATTTTAAGGGGGAGTATGTGATATCCTGTTGTTACGTGTGTTTTTATTGAATGAGTATTTTGATTTAATTAAAATATTGATTCTTTTATTTCAGATTATCGGATTTTAATTGAATTTATTTAGTTGTGAAATTTATTTTGTAGAACTTTCTTAATAATTATTATTGTTTTGAGTTTAAATTGCTATTTAATTTATTTTAGTTTGTTTTTGGATTTAAAATTTGTTTTCATTGGATCAATTTCTTGACCTAAGATGTGAGAACTGGATCTCATTTTCTTTTCCTTCCTTTTTCTTTTTCTTTCCCTTTTTCTTTTCCCTTTTTTCTTCTTTTTTTTTTTTCCTTTCTCCTCCCAGTTATCTCTCTCCCCACATACGCTCTCTCTCTCTTTTCCCTCCCGCTTGTTTTGTTTCAGCTGCCCAGGCTGCCGCTGCTTGCCGGCGTGGCCATACCATCCCCACCATTCAGTCCCCCACCGGCCAGCGCACAACCCCACAAATTTCCAGCCCCTCCAGTGCCATCGTTAGCCCCCGTGGGCTCCTCCAAGCAGTACGGTTTTTTCCCCATTTCGCCACTGTCGTTCCACCTCCGGTCACCACCTCTTCACCACTTCATCACCGACCTCTTACCATCCTAAACCACCTATTTCCGGCTCCGATTCGTCGCCGAATCAGCCCCCACGACCTCGATTTCCGTTTTGGAATTTTTGACTTTCTACAGCCGTTTTCGCCTCCACCCACGGCCAAGCCTCACTTCCACTAGATTCATAAGCAACTTTAAGCTATTCCCTATCAATCCTAAGTCTTGGTTCGTCCCCATTCAAAAGTAGATATTTTACAACCCATAGGCACAGTGCTTTTGCACTATTACGTTGCTTTTCTTCCACTTTTTGCAACTTGTTGATCCTCTAAAAATTATAATATAGCGCTATAAGTATTTTTCAAACTTCATTTTATATTTAAATATATTATTTATTTTACAATAAATTGTGATTGGTTGGTTATTCCGGACTAAGTCTGAGGAGTCGGGAGTCAGATAGATTTGTGGACGGAGTTGTTTGTTTATTATTGATATTGAGTTTTGTTGGTTAATTCGTATCTTGAAGTGTCTTGCCATTTGTATTGCATGGTGCATACATGTACATGTGTTAAATTTAGAAAACTAGTTTTTTTCTAGTGTAAATGGATTTTCGGGTGCGTGTGTATCACGACCCTAAGCCGGGATGGGATATTATCTCGATGGAACTCCTCTGGTCACTCGAGAGTGGATAATACTGAGTGACATCTCCTGAGTTATCGCTGGGCGATGATCGGATTGCACGATATGGTAACGTTGTCGTGTTGACTCTATGGTGCCTCGGTTGGCGAGGATTAGATGATGCCTGGTCCAAGTACGCGCTGAGCGTGAGACTGGGTATCGCTTGTTTAGATATCACATGCATGGTGGTTACCTGCAGTGTGGCATAGGAGCCAAAGTGTACGGATGATCTCTAGGGGAGACCATGGTGCATGCATTAAATTGGAACTGATTTTGGATATTGGATATGGGTCATTTTCTGGGAAAATGGCTAGCTTTTGTAAGAGGATACTGTGATCCATTTTTTGAAAAAGTTGTGGTTTTCTTAGTTTGGGCCATTATCTGGGAGAATGGCAAGAACTTGTTTTAAAAAGATACGTTTTGGGCCAAAATAGGATTTTGTCGTGTGTGGAAAAATGTGGATTTCTGGGACATATGCATTTAGCATCTCTTCATGCATATTGTTGAGTGTAATATATTTTTATCTTGTAATGTTTGGATTATTACTTACCTGCGGTACCATCTTTGGTACTGTAGATTTTGATGCAGAGGACGAGGAGGCTAAGCCCAAGGAGGCGGCTTCGCCAGAGGACTGATCGAGAATCACTCGTGGCTTGTGGTTTAATTTCTTATCTATGATTGGTATTATATTTTTGCTAGTTATTTGTAATATTATTAGTACGCTTGTTTTTAGTTTTTATAATATTGCTGATCAGACACATGTCTATCATTGTGATGGATTAAACCGAAAGAATAGAAAGTTGGGTCAACAATATATATACGTCGATCAGCTTTAGAGCTCCATGCTATCCTAGTGTCAAAATTAATAATGCAGATTGAGGCCAAAAAATATTTGCAAAATTAAAAAATTAAACTACCCAATAAGGAATAATAATTCAAAACAAATTAAATATTAAAATAGTCAATACACTCTGTCTTTTAAATATATTAAATATCTCAATATTTTAATTTTTTACCGCATAGTTAATAGTAATTGACAGTTTTGATAAAGATCCAAACTAAACAATTAATCAAATCCAAAAGATTACTGGCCAAAGTATTAAATAGTTGATCCAATCCAAAAGAAACGAGATTAAACAGTTGCAAAGTATTAATCAAGGAGACAGAAACTCTGAAATTTATCAACTCAAGAGGGAAGTTGACACATTAATGGAGGAAGAGGATTTAAGATGGAAGCAAAGGGTAAAACAAAAGTGGCTAAAAGAGGGTGACAGAAATACTAAATTTTTTCACAAGTGTGCTTCCCAAAGAAGGAAAGTTAACTCTATAAAATGTATAACAGATGATGAGGGGCGTATAGTTCAAAATCCAGAAGAGATAAGCTCCTTATTTCAATCTTTCTTTAGTCATCTATTCACTTCTTCTGAGCCTGCCAATTTTGAAGTATGCCTCCAGTATATACAGCCTGTGGTCACTCCAGAAATGAATTCTGTTCTTACAAAATGGTTTTCTAATGAAGAAATTGAAAGGGCTGTATTTAGTATGAATGCCAGGACCTGATGGTTTTCCTACTATTTTTTACCAAAATCATTAGGGAGTGATTGGTCCTGACATATGTGCAACTGTCAAGAATGCTTTTTTAGCTGCTGAGTGGCCTAAAGACTTCAATGCAACTTATATTGCTCTCATCCCCAAAGTGAATAATCCTTCAGGAGTAATTGAGTTTAGGCCTATAAGCCTTTGTAACGTAATATACAATATCTTGGCTAAGGTTCTGGCCAACAGACTTAAGCTTTTCTTATCTCAGTTGATCTCTAACACTCAAAGTGCCTTTGTTCCCAACAGGTTGATCACTGATAATGTAGTGGTGGCTTTTGAAGCTATGCACTCTATGCAAACTCAGATCAAAGGGAAAGAAGGATTCATGGCTCTAAAGTTGGATATGAGCAAGGCACATGATAGGATTGAATGGTCATTTCTTCAAGCTGTCATGATAAGGATGGGATTTGACTCTAAATGGACTGAGGTGTTCCTCTCGGTAGAAATCAGGTGAGGATAAGTCATCTGTTTTTTGCAGATGACTGTCTTCTTTTCTGTAAAGCAAACCCCTTGGAGTGGTCCAGGTTATCACATCTTCTAGACACCTATGAGCAGGCAAGTGGTCAAAGGCTTAACAAGGAAAAAACCTCAATTCTATTCAGCAAAAACTCTAAGGCTGAAGCTCAAGATCTAATCTCTCAAGTTGCAGGCTTTCAATCCTCTCAACCTTATGACATATATTTAGGTCTTCCCGTGGAGATTGGCAGATCAAAAACCAAAGCCTTTAGAAGTGTTATTGATAAAGTTAGAGGGAGGATTTGCAACTGGAAATTGAAGTATTTATCTCAGGCAGGCAAAGAAATCCTTATCAAGTCTATTATCCAAGCCATCCCTACTTATTGTATGAGTGTGTTTAAGATTCCAAAGTCTCTCCTATTAGAAATTGGTCGATTGACTCAACAATTCTAGTGGGGTTAGAAAGCTGAGGAGAGGAAGATGCAGTGGTGTCACTGGGATAAGATGGTTAAGGCTAAAGCTGTGGGGGGTTTAGGATTCAAAGACCTTGAACATTTTAATCATGCAATGCTGGCTAAACAAGGATAGAGATTGCTTCATTTCCCTAATTCTCTTGCTGTAAAAGTTCTCTCCTCTAAATACTATCCTGATGGCCAGTTCCTAAAAGCTACAACTCCAAGACACTCATCCCTTATATGGAGAAGTCTCATGGCTGCTAAACCTTTGTTGGAAGAAGGCTTATTCTGGCGTATTGGTAATGGAGCAAGTACTAAGATATGACACCACGAGTGGTTGTCTATTCCAACCTCATTCAAAGTTCAAAGTCCTATTAGTTGTTTTGATCCTGAGGAGTTTGTTTCTGCACTTATTGACAATGAAGCCAAAACCTGGAAGACAGATGTTATTGATCAAGTTTTTCTTCAAAGGGAAGCTGAAATAATTAGAGAGATTCCAATAAGTTTATGCAACAAGCTTTGGAGGATTTTTTCTGTTAGAAGTGCATATCATCTACAAATTGAGCTTCATCAGAGAGATAAAGGTCAGCATTCTCAAGTCTTTGTTGACAGTGAAAACTGGAACAAGTTTTGGAGGATTAAAGTTCCAAATGCAGAGAAATTGTTTTTGTGGAAAGCATGTCACAATAGCCTTCCAACAAAACTAAATCTTTTTAAGAGAAAGGTTATGAAAGATCCTTGGTGTCCTATTTGTACTCAACATGAAGAATCTGTGGAACATGTATTCTGGGAGTGCGTGGTAGCTAGGGATGTGTGGTGTCTTTGCTCATCAAAATTGCAGAAATAATGTAAGAACTAGATTAACTTCAGGAGCTTGCTGATGCATATGGTGCAAGAATTTGAAGATGAAGTTTTAATGGAAGTGGTTGTGGTGGCATGGAAAATTTGGAGGAGAAGGAATGATTTGGTTTTTAACCAAACTTTTTCTTCCCCTCAATTTATTGTGAGACAGGCAACTCAAAAACTTGAAGATCTCACTGCTATTTTCTCTCAACAGACAACTAATTCTACAACCACCATCACTCAGACTATCCAATGGAGTGCTACCCCTACTGATGTGTACAAAGTCAATTGGAATTCTGCAATGGATAAAGTTAATTGCAAAGTGGGTGTAGGGACTATTATCTGGGATTGGGAAGGAAGAGTGATTGCTTGTATGAGGATGTACATAACTCTATTTCCTGACCCTTACTTGGTTGAGGCTTTTGGAGCTCTACAATCTGTTAAGTTGGCTTTAGACATTGGATTGAAACAGATCAAACTTGAAGGGGATGCAATAAATGTAGTAAATGACATTAAAGGCAACAAAGATAGCTGGAAACAAACCGGTTTGATCATTTTTGATATCAAACAGATGCTGTTGAGTTTTGATTCATTTTCAGTTGATTTTACACTTAGAAATTGTACTAATTTAGCTCATTGCTTAGCTAGAGATGCTCTACACATCATTGATGTCCTTGTTAATATTGAGAATGTTTCTTATTGTATTGCTTCTGTATTGTAATCGGTTGAAGTTTAATATAAATGTTCCTTTAAAAAAAAAAAAAAAACTAAACAATTAATAATTAATGTGGACATGGAGGAAATTATTACGGACGTGGGGACTTGCGCGCATGTTCATGTACTGAACAGAGATATAAATGCAGCGAACGAATATAAGAACAGCCCTCCTTGATAAATATAAACAATTTGAAAGGCTAGCATTGCTCTACGTACGTGGTATAATTAGAAACATGAATCCGTTTAAATAGTAAAAAAAATATTTTATCCCATCTCATTTTAAAATATAATATATAATTTTAAATTTTTATCTTAATCTAAAATTTTTATCTATATTCTAAAATAATAATTACTATTATTATTATTTGACATTGAAGGCTCCTCTCTAGAGATAGCTAGGGTACGTAATGGCCAATGGGAACCGCTTGAAGAACACGTGCTGGTAGGAATATAGGAACCGCTTCGATCCTGGGTTAGGTAGGCAAGCATCTCTCGAGTCTATGCATAGGATAACGGGTGGGCGGACGGGCGGGCGGGCCGCTATCGATCCCTGTTCAATGCCGTGTAAGCTGCTGCACAGTCGCACTCACCCAATGTACGGTACTGGTGCCCTTTTTCCTGTCAACGATCTGTCATTATGAAATGGCTTCAAGTATTGCGTGCATAATTTGCCTTTTTTCTTATTATTGATCTGTCGTCATCAAAGGACTTGGAATATTGCATGCATGCATGGGTGCTAAGAGTCCCTTTATATAAAATCTATATTAAATTGAGGTACGTTGGTTCCGATTACGTCGAGTCTGATGCTACAGTACTGAATATATATGGAAAATATCATTTTCTCCTCCATTTAAAACAAAATTTCATGGTGACATTTCAAGATCACCATACGGTGGCCTATTTGTTACATTCATTTTGCGATGTGGAAAGTAATTTAAAAATAATTTATATTTAAATTAATCGTTGTAGTACCACTGCGCACGTACTCCATGTGGAACACGGCTAGACTAACGTCCAGTCAACAATTACCAGTCAACAGTTAGTTTATGAATAATATTACATATAATTATAAAGTATATAAATATTGTGTGATAATTTAAAAAAATATATATAATTTATTATTAAAAAATTAATTTCTTTTTATATAAATTTTATATTTATTTTTTTAAAATAATTATACAAGGTTTTTACACTCACGTGTCAAGAAAAGACAAATATATGATCTATAAGTATTTTTCCTTTAATAAAATCTATGTTTAGGTTTACATATATTATATACATATAATGTATATAGGTATTTATATTAATATCATTATATCTTTCGAACGGAATAGAAGGAAAGGTAGCTCAGGCCAAAACACGTTGCTTTTTGCTTTTTTCCAAAAAAGAACTTGTTTAGAGGATAAGTTTATGACTTTTTATTAATTGCAATATGCATGCAGAGTCATACATATACACACTCTTAATTATCCTTAATTGAAAAGTAAAAAATTTCCAAGGGAATCAATTAGGCGCTATCTAGCTAGCTGGACCATTTACTATAAATAGATGGTCGATCTTCGCATTACGTTTAGAATATAGACGAACACTATACATAGTCTATAAAGACAGCGAAAACACAGGTGTCTTGAGTGGCTACACCTAATTAGAACCAGTTTCCTGCATTTAGGCAGCCAAAAAAACCAACACAACATGCAACACTCACGATAATTCCAAATTGAGCGTCCCTCCACGGACCACATCACCAGTGTCCTTGATTCGAGAGCCCTAATTATCTCTTGTATATTAAATTGGAACTATCAATTTGAATATATATATATATATAGACATACTCATATATATATATAAACAAGGTATTCGGAATATTAAAATATATCATTGTCAAATCATCTATTATATATAGTGAGGCGTCATACATTTATAAAATTAGGGCTGGTAATTTTATTGCAATATATATAATATGACGATCTATAAATTCGACACGATCACAATATAAAAAATAAACAGGTTTGGGTTTGTATAAATTTGTTTGGGTCTAAATAGATTGATTCGATAAGACATGATTAATTTACGAGTAAATTGAGGCTCAATCCATGAAACCCACATTCACCCAATATACCACGAATAAATTATATTTTTAAATTTTATGTTTAGTCTTATATATATTTTTTATTGTTGATAGGAATATGTGATATTAATATTATTATTTGACTACGTTATATCTTGATCTATTAAAATCTTCTTGTTAATACGCAGTTTTATTTTCTAAAAATATTAATTTTCTTATATATTATTAGTTTCCATTTTGATAATAAAATATTTTATCATGTATCAAATTGTCATTGTAAATTATATATATAGCTATCATTGTATTATATATAAAATTATATTAATTGAATTAAAAAATAAAAATACAGTTTAGCTTAACCTATTTATGTGAAACCGAGTTAAACAAATTAAAGTGGATTAAACGAGTTGAACAGGTTTAAATGGGTTGTGTCGAGATTAACCTCTTAAAGTTAGTTTAAGCGGGCCGGTATATATATATATATATATATATATATTTGATACATGATAAACTGAGCTATGCTATAAATGCATCCGTGTATATATATATATATATATATATGTACTAGATCTCCTTTAAAATTTTGAGGGTGGTGACCGCCCTAATTAACCAGCTCTCCTTAAATCGAGCGATGCTATAAATGCATCCGGACCCAACCAATTTTAATTATTTTTACAATTTTAAGAAAAAACTTGTACATTGACTGTTTAGGAAATAAAAACAACTCATGACATTGACTGTATAGGAAATAAAAACAACTCATGACTCTGACTGTAAGCTCCAGAAGAAAATTTCTGAGATAGGTATGTTTATGAATACTTATTAATCTTGAAATCTATGGCAGAACGTACAAGCCTCCAAGCAATTGTGGGGACCCCGTGTCAGAGATAGGTTTGCGGAAACGGAACGCTTTCTGCTTGGAGAAATGCTTTGTTCCCGAATTCAGTCCCGAATTCTTTTATTTTTAATTTTTTCAATTAATGATTAAGAAAATATTTATTAATAATATTATGAATTTATTAAAAAAAAAAAAAAAAAAAAACCCTTTCGGTGGATATTCGGACTACTTCCTCGGGGATGCGGCGGTACCCTTCCACTTGTCTCTGAGATATACGGCGTAAGACTGTAAGCATCCATTCATTGCCGGCCATGTTTCATTAATAAGAAAGAAATACTTTAATTATAAAAAAATCTTATAAAAATAAATATATGAACTCATAATTCGACATGGTATATTAAATTTTAAAATATTTTTATTATAAAATATATTTAATCTATTAAATAAAATTATATTAATTTATATATTTATTTTTATAAATTTTTTTTATCACTGTAATACTTCTCATTAAGGAAACATTTTCATAAATAATACATATTTGTACGTAAATATGTATGTAATTAATCAGAGTAGTCTTGTTTACGATTGGATCAATGTTAAATATTTCATAAATAATACTTATCGTAATTTTCTATTGCATGCATGTCTATACGCGAGCATATATATATATATATATGTCAAGTATTAATGTTACTAAAGGAATGATTGGAAATATTTCATTTCATCTCTTCTTATTCTATTTGCTTCCTAAATATCATTCAAATACAAATATTTTCAAACTAATCAATACAGCTTTATCAACTTTTTACATAAAAACTAAAAACAATTCAACATTTTCAAATTTAAAATAAAAATAATATTAAAAAATTATATTCGAATAATATTTTAATTTTATCTCAAACTATCTCACAACTAATCACAAATTATGTTACTGTTATTCACAAAATTTCCATTCCATTTCATTCCTCAAGCATCATGTAAGGGCATGTTTATTATTGAGTTAGGGGTTTTAAAAAATGTTTAAATATTCTCAAAAGCTATTTAATGATGTCAAAATTAGGTTGTTTGGTTGTTATATATTATAATATATTTTAATCTCAAAAAAGTTAAAAAAGTTACATTTCAATAAATCAAACGTGTTTTTCTAGATAAGATAAAGCGTAATTTTAACTTTAAAATAATTATAACTTTATTCTTTTATCTTATCATGCACATGAATGACACCTCAATTACTTTAAAAATAACTTGTTTTATATTGTTTCTAAACAAATAGCTCCATGACTAAAATCCCTACTAAATATTATTCGAAAAAAAAATATCCCTACTAAATAACCAAAAGATAAAGAAAGAAACAACTAACAAGCTACTTGTGACCTCGGTGCTCCTCTATATAAAGCCCCCTAAGTTGTACCCAAAGATCACCATTCGCCAAATCTCCTTAAAATGGCATCAAAAGGCTACATACTCCTAGGCCTTCTTGTTCTTCTTGGCTCATTCAGTTACAGCAATGCTGCTACTGCTATGTCCCCTTCCTACGAAATTTCTTCATTCAACCGAAGCAGTTTCCCCTCAGATTTCTATTTCGGGGCTGCATCAGCTTCTTACCAGGTATAAGCTACTACTAGCTTTCAATATACACGTTTAATTAGGTATCATCGGAATTGGTTTTTTGTCCAAAATTCTTTGAGATTTTGAGAATATTTGATCGATATACATGCTCTAACATGTGTTTAAATTCCAGTATGAAGGTGCAGTAACAGAAGGTGGTAGAAAACCAAGTATGTGGGATTATTACTCCCACAAATATCCAGGTCGCGCTCTCTCTTCACTTCTGTGGACGACCCTGAAAATGGGTGTAAGATGTGAAGGATAATATAAAATAAAGAAAAATCTAATATATAAATATATATATATATATATTTATCTTGAATTTTATCATTATCCTTTAGATATACTAGATGATATGATACATTTTAACTTGTACGTTCCAAAATTCAACTTCTAAAACGGAATATTGCTTTAATAATCGCAAACATTTACATTTTCTGAATATAAGATCTGTTTGAACCTAAAGCAGGGATGATAGCAGACGGTAGTAATGGAGATGTAGCCATCGATCAATATCATCGCTACAAGGTATGCCTTTTTCCCCTCTCTACAATAAAAATACTTATTTATGATTAATTATATGATACAAAAAATTAATGCTTTTTTAAAAAGTAAATATATTATCATCGTAAATAGTGATTTTCATTATAAATACTCATTTACTTTTTTAAGAGAAGTGCTATAATCATAAAGGGATAATATAAAATAAATTTTATAAATTGATGTGATTTAATATAATTTGTTAAATTTATTTTATAATAAAAAAGTGGAGCATACATACATATATATATATATATATAAAAATAATATGTATATATAAATATATCGTATCGTATTGTATCTGAGGTTTTGGATGTGCATAAATGCCTGACTCAGTTGAAACCATTTTTGTCATGAAAGATGATAATTTACGATCAGATGTTGTATTTTTTTTTTTAAATTATTATTATTATTATTTAAATTGGAGTGTAGGAAATATTATTATTATTATTTATAAATTAGAGTGTCGGTTTCAGAAACGACATCTGATCATAAATTCTCATTATTGAGAAACGACTCAAAACCATTCTAGGAAAACGTGAAATTACTGCCTTCATAAAAGTTCGATAGTAATTTTCTCTCTCTTTTATTATTATCTGTTATAGGAAGACATTGCGATTCTGAAGGACATGGGTGGAAATGCATACAGGTTCTCAATCGCATGGGTCCGAATCATACCAAGTGAGATTCTCATCTGCATAAATTAATTCCAGGATGAAAATTCAGACAATATTATAAAAAGGGCATTAAAATTGGGTTATAAATTATAATTATTATACATCAATGGAGCTATATAGGTTGGAAATTTGGGCCTTCGATTAATATTATTAATTAATTGTAACAATTTCATTTGGGGCCTATTTTCAGCTGGAAAGCTTAGCGATGGTGTGAACGCGGAAGGAGTCGCATACTACAACAATCTCATTAATGAGCTCATAGCCCAAGGTCATCATGATTTAATCCAATATATATATATATATAGTTCTAACATATCTATAAATTAATTATCATAAAGTGCTAATCTATAGTTTTCTATATATAATTGAGTGAATAATGCATGCAGGTCTTACACCCTTTGCGACAATCTTTCACTGGGATATTCCCCAGACTTTAGAAGAAGAGTATGGTGGTTTTCTGAGTGAAAAAGTCTTGTAAGTAACTAATTATTCACTCTATAGAATTTTTATTCACAAGTCGGTACACATTTTATATAATTATATAATGTACGCGACAGGATTTAATTTATAAAAAAAATTAAAAAAATTACAAATTTAAATCTTGTCATACCAATTATGACATTATACAAATTTAAATGTGACAGGATTAATTCGTTCCATTCACACCACTCGTGAATGGAACGAATCTTCATCCTATAATCCGTAATTGATTGTAATTCAAAAACTATTGACAACTGAGTAAAATAAATCTTTTATTTTTATTTTTAGAAATAGTCTTTGTTTTTAATCATTAAAAATAATAAAAAATAAAAAAATAAAAAATATAAACGAACACATTTAATTAACATATGTAACAGTGATACTATTACTTTTCAATATTACATATATTAGGGGTGCGTGTGTATTAATACATTTATTATTATATTCAGGCCTGATTTCACGGACTTCGCGGAAGTTTGTTACAAGGAGTTTGGCGATAGGGTAAAGCATTGGATCACACTAAATGAGCCATGGACGTACAGCAATGGTGGATACGCACAAGGGATGTTAGCACCTTTCCGATGTTCCTCCTTTTATAATCCGAATTGCACCGGCGGGGATTCCGCCGTCGAGCCTTATGTGGTTACCCATAACCTTCTTCTTGCTCATGCTCAAGCTGTTCAAGTGTACAAGGCCAAATATCAGGTACGTACTACTAATTCTTCTTCCATCTTTACCATATATTTTATATACCCTATAATATTAATCACTCTTTGCATTTCCGGTAGAATATTGTGATCTTAACCAAATCATGTTCACTATATATATATTATATATGTTCAGGCAGCACAAAAAGGTGTTATCGGGATAACCCACGTGTGCTACTGGATGGAGCCATACTCTAACTCAGCCGAAGACCGTAACGCCTCGTACCGTGCACTTGATTTTATGTGCGGATGGTAAGTTCAGCATGCTAGCTTGATCAGGGTTTTCAAGTTTCTATATATATATATATATAATTCGATTTTATTAATTTTCTAGGATTTAAATTAAATCAGCATGCAGTAGTACTCATTGAAATGCTCCATATATATATATATATGGTTTATTAAATCATGTATAATATTAATGCAGGTTCATGGACCCTATGATAACTGGTGACTATCCAGCAAGCATGAGATCTCTGGTTGGATCGCGTTTACCCACTTTCACTGCAAATCAATCGGCGATGATTAAGGGCGCATATGATTTTATCGGATTGAATTACTATACCGCTAATTATGTTGCCTACGCACCTTCATATCAATATGTCAACAAAACCTACATGACAGATGGTCTTGTTAATCAAACAAGTGCGTACTACAAATTCCACGTTTTTAATTACTGATTATATCTATATATGTTTTAATTAATGTACGTCTTAGTTATAATCTACTGCATATAAGTACTAACCAGTAAACCATCATGTTTTTTTCTCACTGTGCATTCCAGCTTCTCGCAATGGCGTCCTCATTGGTCCAGCGGTATGTATATATGTTATAAATAGACCGACATTTCTTTTTAGTTATATTGAATAATAACAAAAATATATAATGACCATATTGATCTTATAATTAAAATCACAGACTGGTTCATCTTGGCTCCAAATTTATCCTAGAGGACTTCAAGATCTTTTGAACTACTTCAAGAATGAGTACAATGATCCGGAGATTTATATTACTGAGAATGGTATCTCTCAGCTCATGACTCTCTGCATGTTTTTTTTTTTTTCTTCGAAGGCAATGAAATATTGGGAAAAGTGATGTCCATTTGAATCTAATTAAGTGAAACCCTATGTATTTTATTGTAGGAGTTTCTGAGGTCAATAACTCTACCTTATCGCTTGAAGAATCTCTTGTGGACAACCAAAGACTCGAATATTATTATGGCCATCTTTCCTATCTCAACAAGTCAATTAATGGGTAAGTGCTTTTTCATGGTATATATATATAGTTCTGATCTGATCCACACCTTCTCTCGTACAAAAAGTTGACAATTTTTGACATTTCTATATCCTTTTGACCAGGGACGGTGTGAAGGTGAAGGGATACTTCGCTTGGTCTCTTATGGACAACTATGAATGGAACTCGGGTTATACAGTACGTTTTGGCCTCTATTATATAGATTATAATAATAATCTGACAAGACACGCTAAACTATCAGCCAATTGGTTCAAGAACTTCCTCCTGAGCTAGAACAAGCTGAAGATGCTCGATCGTATTGGACGGTGAAAATGGTTCCATCTATGTAATTGCTCTCTAAATAATGTCCGAACCTTTGTGTACGGACTCCTATGCTTGTTAAATAATGAAGTGCTAAGCAATGGGTACTACAGGCATAGTTCACATATTCTGAATTAATTTACTTATTAATTTTGAATGATTAAGACGTGTTAAAGTTTTTACAAGCGTACTATATACGTTGCCGGCCCAACCCTGCATCATGCGTTCGTTCGTCTTCATGCAGTAGCTAGCTTTATAATTTTTTCCACGCAACAAGATAATGGAAGAAGTGATATAAATAGGGAGAATAATATTGGAATGGTACTAATATAAGAAATTTTTTTATTTGTGGTCAGTTTTCTTTTACGAAAATAATTATTTTTATTAAAATAATTTAATATATTTTCATCCTGAATAATTATTTTCATCAGAAATAATTCATTGAATTTTTTAATTAATAAAGCTTCATTAATATATATGTGTGTATGAGAGAAAGTACTCTGTGAGACTATGAATGTCTCACAGTCGTTTGCATATATTAATATTAATTATAAATGTCTACTGAGGAGAGATCATACAGTAGCGTCCATACTAAGGCCTATAATTTTGCAGCAAAAATCAATTGAAATATTTTATATGTCATCCTTGCACTATGTATATATTATATATAATTTTTAATTATTTTTATTAAATATATATTGTATCAATGATAAAGAAAAGAATTTAATTAATTTAATATATATATATAATATATGTTATCATGAATTGTTGAATTGTCAAGGCCGATGGAATGAATATCTTCAAGTCAAATTTATTCTCGGACCCTTGTAACTAATTTTGTTTGGTACGGCGATAGTTTCTAGAATGTATGAATAGCTGGCTGGCTGGCTGGCTTTAGGCCAGGTACATACTTATCATGTCACTCATCTTGTCCGTCCTTGATACTCGACATCCAAGAAAACTGCCTTTGGAACGGTTCTATCTCCCGTTGAGCATGGAATTCCATTGTAATATTTAGTATTAGGAAAATGATTATGGCAAGCGCAGCAGCGGGTAAGCGTCGCGTAGTCGCGTTCGACGTGGAAATCAAAGTTAATGAAACGGTGTGTATTGTCGAACCCGCGCCATTCCACTCCATCAGCCCTTTCATCTCCCATAATTGCTGTCCAACTCCAGAAGTTCCTTTCATCTCCCATTTTTCCATTCGCCCCTTTCGGCTCCCGTTCTCCCCTCATTTGCCCCTTTCATCTCTCGTTCGCCATCAATCCTAACCCTAGCCCTGCGAACCTGACGAACGATGAGCTTGTCTTCCTCGTGTGCTGTGTGACTTTGTTTTTTTTCTCATTTGTCTGAGATCTTCGCTTTCGCAGATCGATTTGAGCAAGTATGTTGATGTTATAGTTTATTTATCTTTTTGAAGGCTGGATTTAACCATGGGTGCTTGAATCTCTTTATAGATTTCATTGTTTATCTTGTCGAAGGCTGGATTTAACCATGGGTGCTTGAATCTCTTTATAGAAGAAAAGGTTTTTCCAGTTTTTTCCTCTCGATTTCTCTTTGTAGTTTGGAGTTTTTTCCTCTCAGTTTCTCTTTGCAGTCTGGGTTTGGTCTTTTGCAAGGCTCGGTTTTCTCTTTCGATTTCACAATTTTTTTTGCAGATTTTGCCCCTTGGTTTCTCTTTGCAGTCTGGGTTCGTTAAGATTGGTTTTCCATTTTCAGATCTCTTTAGATCTGTTTCTTTCTCAAAATCTGCAGAACCCCTAACCCTAACTCCCGAAGCCCTAATCCACATTTACTCCCGAAACCCTAACTGCCGAAACCCTAACTCCTGGAATCCTAACCCTAACCCTAACCCTAACCCTAACCCTAACCCTAAATCTAACTGCCGAAACCCTAACTCCTGAAATCCTAACCCTAACCCTAACCCTAACCCTAACTCTTGAAACCCTAAATCCCAAAACCCTAACCTGAGAAACCCAATTTTTGGAGTTGGGGTTTGGGCACTAGGCAATTATCGAGAGAACCCACTCAAGGTTGGTAACTCCCCCTGGCTTATGTGTTTCAATAAATGATTTTTATGCATTGTATTTATGTTATTTATTTCTGTTTAAAAATCTGATTCTTCCTTTGTTTCATCTGCAGGTTATTAATTATGAAGAATTGGGAATGAATGCAATTGAAAGTGACCAACCGAAGTTTAGTTTTATTTCCTATTCTGCTTGAGTTGTTAATTCCTAGATCAATTCCAGAATGGTTGGATTGTTCTGTTTAGGAAGTATTTAGCTATCAATGTGTTTTAATGTTATGAATCAGTTATTATGTGCATGATATTGTCTGTTTGTAATCAACTCGATTGTTCTGTTTAGAGTGTCTTTATGTAGACTTCATCCTAATTAAATGTGAGCCAACAATGTGATTTCCACTAAATGTGACCTCTGTATTATGATTTTACTTGTTCTGTTTAGGAAGTATTTAGCTATCAATGTGTTTTAATGTTATGAATCAGTTATTATGTGCATGATATTGTCTGTTTGTAATCAACTCGATTGTTCTGTTTAGAGTGTCTTTATCTAGACTTCATCCTGATTAAATGTGAGCCAACAATGTGATTTCCACTAAATGTGACCTCTGTATTATGATTTTACTTGTTCTGTTTAGGAAGTATTTAGCTATCAATGTGTTTTAATGTTATGAATCAGTTATTATGTGCATGATATTGTCTGTTTGTAATCAACTCGATTGTTCTGTTTAGAGTGTCTTTATGTAGACTTCATCCTAATTAAATGTGAGCCAACAATGTGATTTCCACTAAATGTGACCTCTGTATTATGATTTTACTTGTTCTGTTTAGGAAGTATTTAGCTATCAATGTGTTTTAATGTTATGAATCAGTTATTATGTGCATGATATTGTCTGTTTGTAATCAACTCGATTGTTTTGTTTAGAGTGTCTTTATCTAGACTTCATCCTGATTAAATGTGAGCCAACAATGTGATTTCCACTAAATGTGACCTCTGTATTATGATTTTACTTGTTCTATTTAAGAAGTATTTAGCTATCAATGTGTTTTAATGTTATGAATCAGTTATTATGTGCATGATATTGTCTATTTGTAATCAACCCGATTATTTCATGTTAGAATGTCATCACCCTCAACTTCTTCCACATCCTTTGGTAAACGTACTGTGAGCCAACCTTTATGCTTCTGTGAGGTTGAGGCGACACTAAGATACTCAAATACTCCCAGAAATCCAGGATGTCCCTTCTTTGGCTGTCCAAAGTACAACAATAAGGTAAAACGTTTCTTTGCATATATTTCCTAAAGATTTTGTTTAATTGTAAGTATATCTAACTCAGTTTGCCTCTTTTGGATAAAATGAGTAGGGCTTACCATTTTGCAAGTTCTTTAAGTGGGTGGATGGTACTTTGGACATAAAGCAAGAACTTCACCAAATTAAAATTGAACTATTAAGGAAGGATGAAGAGCTGAAAAGGATATTCGACAATTTTCAACAGAGGGAGAGTAAGTTCCGGAAGAAAGCTGATGCGATTGAGAAAATGTTATCCAATATACTTGAGAAGGTTCAGAAGAAGGACTTGGTGCTTTTAAAGCAAGAAGTTGAAAATAGGCGTTCACGCACACTACTCCATCTATATTGGGCTGTTGTCATTGTTGTATCATGTTATATTTTGCTGTCTAACCAAGCTCAGAATTGATTTCTCTTAAGTTATTGTAAATATGTAGTTTAAGTAACTCTAATCTGGCAAGTTATTTTGTGGTTTGTGATGGTCGATGTAAAGAAGAACTGGGAAGCCATGTTTTCCAATAACTTGATGTAATTTTATTTTGTGGTTTCTGATGGTGGATGTTACTCTGAACTGGGGAGCAAACTTTTAGAAGTGTTGTCTCATGATTTGTGTATTCTGTGAGTGGTTGTAATTTGAAGTTGGATTGTAATCTGATTGAGAAGTGTTGTTATTTGAAATAGATCATTATGATGGTGCATTACATCTGAATATCAAGTGTTGTATTTTCAAATGTGAATAAATTGATCTATATTTCAGTAGACCCATGTTGGTTTCTGGATATGTTACAGCTAACACTAAGGGCTGAGCCCTTAGTCTTTAAATGTGAAACTTGCAATCAAGAACCTGTTTAGGTGGTGTACCAAACTTGCTAAAGAGAGTGCCGTTAAGGATGTTGGATCAATCCAACATCCACATATCACTTGACTCATGACTTATGCGCGTGCTCATTTCCCTTACAGTATTCTTTATTGCTCAATTCTAGAGCACATGCTCATTTCAACCAACAACCAACTCTTGAACAATATAATAGAGAACTTAAACCTTCTAATTGATGGTGTTGACTTGCCCTCTTACAACCATTATCAATCAACACCACTAGCATCTATACGCTGCACCTGGACATACCATGTGGGGCCATGTACGGCTTGGTCTTCAACCTCAAGTTTTGTTGATTGATCTAAATGTGAAACCTTAACAGTCTAGAAGCATAACCTTAACAATATTCTATAAATAAAGCTGGAATAGGTCATGAAATTCTGATTAATCAACCAAACTTAATTAATAGGTATCATTACAAGCCCTGCCAACTCATTAAGTTACTCTAGAGACCAACTTTTAGAGCTTAGAAGCTGTCCAATTACAGGGAATACATTCAAAACAGCCTAGAAGCTGTCCAATTACAATCAATACACCAGAATTCATGAATTTGCATAGAAATTACAGCCAATACATCAATTCTGGCAACCTTTAAAAATTGCTGAAATTCATTGTTGGATTCGGTTGTGTCTCATCCATATACTCAGGTTGTGATCCATCCAACCCAAAATTGATCTGTTTCATGAATAAGCTGCAAATAATTAGTATGAAATTGTATTAACCTAATAACTAATCATAAAAATAGCAAACTCCAATATGTTTACAGTTTCTTGACTCTCATTCCATGTAACATAGGGCTGGGTTCTAGTAATGTCAAAAGCTTGTGTGCTGTCTGCCACAACCTGATTCTGTTAAAATATTAACATTCAAGATCCATCATTGTCAATGCTTTTATTCTCTGAAAAAAATTATAAATATAAAAATAGTTCAACCACAAGTGAACTTAGATAGTTTTGATCATATACCTGGCTAACATGTCTATCAGTGGAGATGGGGGTCTCTGATGTGCCAAATAAATTTCTGCGCATGTTGAGGACTGGTGTGTCTTCTCTTGAAAGCTAAGAAGACAAGTAACACAAGCAATAACACATTAAGTTATATACTAATAACTTTGTAGGCCAATATCTAGAAGTAACAAGTCTACAATACAATTTAAATGAAATTGTATTAACCTGTTTACTTTTCCTCTTGATAGGTGCTTTCTGCTTCTTCGCTTTAACTTTCAACACTCGCTTCTTCAATGTCGATGCTTTCCTTAGAGACGGAGGTATGCCTTTCCCTCTTACAACAAGTGGACTTAGAACTCGTTTTCCATTACCATTTGTAGTCGTCTCAACTGAATGTAAGACAACATTTGAACCCGTTACAGTCATAGATGGGGGTTGTTGGTTCTGAAGATATAAGGCAATCATTGCATGTAACTTTTGATATGCATCCATGGTGTGCTCAATGGAACCCACTGCAAGAGTTATCATCTTATAACATACATTCAATAGACCTGAATATCTGTTCGTATCTGGCCTCTGATCCTCTACGTCATAGCTGCTGCGGATCAATGTGTATTGTCTTCTGATATCCTTCCTCCATCGATCTAAAATGTATTTACTTGGCAATGATTTTACTTGGTTGGATTTGAATATTGCCAGAATATGCCGACACAGTATCCCCCTCATCTGAAATAACCCACATGAGTACTTTGCATCACAACTTTCCTCATTAAACTCCACAGAAAATGTGATCGGTTTAGCGAACTCCTCAACATGAATTTCATCCTCTACAAGATAGGTTTTTATGGATCCATCCCTTTTATATAGAGCTAGATCCATATCAAGCACACCCATAACTTGCTGCTGAACTTCCTTAAATTTAGCGTTCGTGTACAACTCTTGAAATTTCTTCTCAATGGGAGATTTAGAAATGCAGGGAATTGTGGCACTAAATGAGTGGAAGTCCGCGCTTGTTTCATTCTCAATTTTCTTTCTCAGCGCGTTGTCAAACTGATCAACAAACTCCTTCAAGTTCGTTTTTGCATGAACATACCCATCAAAAAAGGCATTCATACTCTCGCTCCGCTGAGTTGTACTCATTCCAGCCCAAAAGAACTCTTTAAAAAATACAGGTACCCAATGCCCACGCTCAGCGTATAAACTTTGCAATTAGGCATTTTCGTGCAAACTGTAGGTGTTAATTAACCCCTCCCAACAATTCTCGAACTCTTCGATACTCTGAGTATCATATACACATTTCATCAACTCATTTTTCAACTCATTTTTATAGGCACCATGTGAGCCAAGCTTCTCAGGGACTTTTTTCAATATATGCCACAGGCAAAATCTATGCTGTGTTTTCGGGAATACAAGAGCAATTGCATTTTTCATTGCTCTGTTTTGATTTGTGATGATAGCTTTCGGAGCTATACCATCCATACATTTCAACAAAGTTTGGAATAACCATGTAAAGGTCTCTGTATCCTCACTTGAAATCAACCCTGCTCCCAAAAGAATGGACTGTCCGTGGTGGTTTACACCAACAAATGGTGCAAAAGGCATCCCATATCTATTTGTGAGGTACGTGGTGTCAAATGTGATCACATCACAAAAATACGTGTACGCTGCCCTACTACATGGATCTACCCAAAATACATTCCTTAGCCTCCCATCATCATCTAAGTCCATCAATGCAAAGAAACCATTATTCTTGTACTGCATCCTCAAAAAATAATCTCGGAGTGCTCTAGCACTACCAGCACCAAGTCGTAGATGCCGTGCTTTGTCGATGTAATTGCGACAATCCTTTTCCAAAAATGGAAGGTTCTCAAACCCACCTGCACCAACGACAAGAGATCCAAAACTCTTATTTATCCGGATGCTAGCCAAGTCGTTTGTGTCAAGAACTTTTTTTATGGTCTCACTCACTTCTCTATTACATCGAAAGAAGTGGAATTTCTTTGGACTAAGGCCATGATTATGTGTATTATGGACTGTTGTTAACCGCATCTTCCCCTCGACTTTTAATGCATTAATCTTTGCCTTACAGTCTGTCTTTCCGGTCGGACGTGGGTTGGCGACATATAAACTCCTATTTCGAGCCTTCCCTCCACGGGCACATCCAAGGGTGACATATCTGATACTTTGATCCTCTCCCCTCTCACTCCTTTGTGTCATCACGCCAAACTCACATTTCTTAGCATAATCCTTATAATAGCTTTGTAAATCTTCAAATGATTTGAATTCCATCCCCGACTTTGGCTCCTCTATTATATCACCACCATCCGGTTGCACTGACTGTGGTGACCCAATCGTGCCATCGTTGGTTTCCCGGCAATTTGGTATATCCTCTTTACTTCCTTCATCAATTCTAGAGGAAGGACTTGGTGTTTCAGTTTCCTTACGATTTTGTGTAGTTTCTTCACCAACTCTTGCACTCGTTGCAGAGCTTGTAGAGCCGATGAGAGTTGGCGGTCTCATCCCATATTGAAATGGGTAACCAACATTCTACATAAAAAAATTAGAGCAATTAAACTCCACAAAACTAAACTTATACATTAAAAGACAAGAACTAAGTTAACCACCTGCTCAATGTTGCTTGTATATTGGCTGCCATCTGCATATGGCAAAAAGGTTGGTGTCCATGAACACTGTGGTCCATAATAACCGTGCATGTAATTTGGCAGGTTCATTGTACCAGTTTGAGGGATGTCCTAAATTTGTATAATAATGATAATTAGGATGATAAACATTGAGCAGACCCATTTCAATAAGTTTAATAAATTTTACAATAACATATTGAGGTTGGGAGATTTGAGGTAGATGCTGGTAGCGGAGATGGGTGTTCTTCCCCGTTTCCAATGCCCTGTAGTAATTGTTCAATATCCAAGGTAAATCTTTGGGAATAATATCAATGACCATGGATTCATGCACATGCAAATGTCCATGGGATTGTCTACACGTTTAACAAATGTTATAAACATCATCTATTATTTGATCTTTTGCCTCAAACATGCTTATAAATTATGAAATGAATGTAGCATCGATATATTGCTAAATGTTATAAAAGGAAATTAGGACTCTAATTCTAGGTCTTCAAAACTTTAGGCTGGAAAGGGTTTACATGTTGCTTATAATATCATATCCTTCTCTATATAATATTCTATTTTTTATCTGATACCATTGTGACATCACAAGCTATTGATTATGATTGAAATGGATAGAATTGAATGCAATTAACTGTCCAATCAAGTCATTTTACCTGGTAAAACTATTTTGTTAGCTACAAAGAGCTCTGGAGTATAATTTGGCACTACTTGATTAGTAGTACTCCTTAGACTTCTATAAATTTAGCCTAGTAGGCTTACAGCAAAGGAATTAGTGCTCTGAAAATTCCATAGTGGAAGCCCACTTCAAATATCCATGCACACGGAAACATCTCTCAAAGAAATTATCTGGACCATTGATTTCTTTTAATTGAATCTTCTTTCGTGGGGTTACTTCAATAAAATCTACTGGGGGACATGGTATTAAAATCACCAGAGCCACAAAGTTCTGGTAAAGTTAAAATCTTCATAAACATCCTCAGTTTTTGGTCACTTTTAGCCTAATACCATCACTATAACTAATAATGAGTTTCCGTTTATCAGAAGCACAAAATCTTTATATTTCTGAGCAATTAACTCTACCCGAAAGCAATTTTGTTCCAAACCAACAGATTTGGTCAATATTGTTCCTAACAAAACCACAACCAAGAAATCAATAAACATGAGCAACTCAAAATACGTTCTTTACCATTGTATAGTTGCTGAACTGTTATATAGTTCAGTGACGACTAGCTCGATGGTAGTGGCTACGGCCTCTTGAAGATGACCCACAAGAGGAAGATAACCCACACGACGACGATGAGCCACACGAGGGGGAAGACCCAAGCAAATATCCACACAGATCACTTCAAAATTTGAAGACCACGAAGCCGCATAACCTAACTCACCAACTCCACGGTCTGAAACTTCTCTAGAAGCATGTATGAAAATAACCGAGTTGCTAGTTTCTAATACTTCTACACCTGGATGTTGTTGCTCTGATGAAGACGAGCTTGGAAGAGGATCTTCAAAAGAGGAGCTTGAAGATGACCTTGAGAAATGGAGTTGAAGACCACACCTGTGCAACGCAAGAAGCTGGAAAACACATTTCATTTTGAAAATGGTAACCTCGTTTCGGCTCTGTACTAACCCTTTTTTTTTTAATTTTTAATTGCCACGTCAGTTGACTCCGCGCCGATTGTACGCGGCGACTGTACATAACACTTTTGTTAGTATTATTCTCGTGCTTTTCTAAGTGGATTCAAAAGTTATTGGTGAATATAATTATTCTAAAATTTTTTACATTATTTTATAACAATTCATTAATTATTTTATTATTATTTATAAATATTTTTGAAATATTCTTTTCATACAAACGGACTATAGTCTATAGTTTCTTTGATTTATATTATGTTGTATTAGCATCAACGATTATAAGAGTAATTCGACAAAAGTTAACAATAGGCTTGTCGTCTTAGATTTAGCTAAGGTCAATTTTGGTCCTTTTCTTTGATGAAGGGTAATCGAAACAAAAAGTAGTAAATCAGTGAAGGTGGAATAGATAAGAAATAGAAATGGCTTTCATTGTAGTTTTGTGGTGGAGAGTAGACGTAGCATTGGTGGTTTAGCTTGTCTTTGATAATCTCATATCTAGGTGGAATTGATATCATATACTCAAGGCTTTAAAACCTCCTAGTCCTATTGCTTGGTTGTACATGGTGGACTTCAACGAAATCTTTCAGCTAAATGAGAAATATAGGGAACAACTTAGACCTTATACTCAAATGGAGAGCTTCACGATAGTTGTAGAGGATGGTGGACTAAATGAACTGAATTACTTTCACCTAGTGTAATAATAGTGAAGGGAGCAGCTTCACAAAAGAAAGACTTGATGGAACCTTTGGAAGCACTTAGTTATATAATCTCTTCTCGAACCTTTATTTTACTGGTCTTGTAGTGCACACCTCTAATTATAATCCCATTTTGATATCATTGCATGCTTCACTTAATTCAAAAACAAAGGCTCCAAAAATCTTTAGATATGAAGTGAAATGGGGCCAAAGAGAGGAATGTCAGTAGCTTATAAGTGATGCATGGATGAGTGCAAAATGAGGGGACAACTCTAACATGATTACTTTAGAAAGACTAAAAAGATGTAGAGAACAATTGACAAAGTGGGATAAGGAAAGGTATAGACATCAGGCAGGTGCCATTATAGTAAAACTTAATCAAATTCAGCAACTTCAAGGTGCAAGTTTTGGAGAGCACACGGTAGAAATCAAAAGACAGTAGCAAGAAGTTAACTTGATACTTGAAGAAGAAGACTTGTAATGAAGGCAAAGAGTAAAGTAAAGATGGTTGGGGAAGGGAGATAGAAATAACAAGTTTTTTCACATGTGTGCTAACCAAAGAAGGAAGAAAAATCACATTGACATAATCACAAATGGTGATAGTAGGACCTTCACTTCACCTAAGGAAATTGGCTTGGCTTTCCAGAGATAATACTAGGACTTGTTTACCACCTCACAACCCGAAGGCCTTGAGACTTGTTTGCAACCAATGAGACATTTGGTTATCCCGGAAATGAATGAGACACTATTACAAAACTTCATACCAAGGAGGTCCAAGAAGCCATCTTTCAGATGAATCCCTTAAGCTACCCTAGACCTGATGGTTTTCTAGCAGCATTTTTCCAGAAATATTGGAACACAGTGGACCCTGGGGTGTGTATAGTAGTCTTGGATGTGTTAAACTCAGATCGATGAGCAGATGATATGAATGAAACTTTCATCACCTTAATCCCCAAGATAAAAATCCTACAAAAGTAATTGAATTAAGACCCATCAGCCTATGTAATGTACTTTATAAGATTGTTTCCAAAGTCTTTGCTAATAGACTGAAGAAAATCCTACCTTTGATCATATCTCCAACATGAGCACTTTTATACCTGGTAGATTAATTTTAGATAATGTGATTATATCCTATGAATCCATGCATTTTGTGAATAGTAGAACCAAAGGGGGTGAAGGATACATGGCACTGAAGCTAAATATGAGTAATGCCTATGATAGGCTTAAGTGGCAATTTTTGACACATGTGATTGAAAAAAGGGCGTTTGCAAGTCAATGGATTCAATTAATTCTGAAATGTGTACCTAAAGTCTTTTATTATTATTAAAGGTGTTCTACAAAGTGTATTTAGGCCAATTAGGAGAATTTGGTAGGGTGATCCTCTGTCCACAACTTTCTCTAACTAGGGCATCTGGAGTCATTACTAGAGTTCTTATGCAAAGAGGTCAGTTTCACATTACTTACTTATGCTTTGTTGCGACTGTCTACTATTTTGTAAAGCCAATTCTTTGTAGTGGAGTCAATTACTAGGCAGCCTTGAAACTTATGAGAATGCTTTCAAGGCAAAGGCTAAATAAGGACAAGATCTTAATCTTCTTCAGTCACAATACTAGGCCAGACATTATATCAAATATTATTAGCATTGCTGGAGTTAGATCCACAGATTCCTATGACAAATACCTTGGTTTATCAGCTTTGGTAGGTAAGTCTCAACTAAAATCCATTAAGGAAATATTGGATAGAGGACAAGGATCAGTAATTGAAAATTCAAGTGCTTCTCCCAAGCAGGTAAGGACATTCTAATCAAGTCAGTCATCCAAGCCATACCAACCTATAACATGGGAGTTTTCAAGTTGCCTATGGGTCTATTATGAGAGATTAATAAGCTTATGGAAGGTTATTGGTGGGGCCAGCAGAATACTGAGAAAAAGACACATTGGGTTAAATGGGAGAAGATGGGGCCTGGCTAAGTCAACAGGGGGATTGGATTTTGAGAACCTCAATAGGGCCATGTTGGCTAATCAGGGTTGGATACCCTTCAACAACCTCAATCCCTTGCTGCTACAGTCTTAAAAGCCAAGTACTATCCTCATATAGATTTCTTTCAAGCTAAACTTGGTTGCAGGCATCCTTATGTTTGGAGAAGCATTTTTTCTGCAAGACCTCTGCTAGAGGAAGGTCTTATATAGAGGATTGGGAATGGCAACACAATTAGAATTTGGGTAGATAAATGGTTACCTCAACCTACTACATTTAGTCCTTAGAGTAATGTTAAAATGATCGGAGCTAAAGCAACAGTCGCATCTCATATTGTCAAAGATCTAAAGCAATAGAACAAAGATTTGGTTAATGAGATATTTCTAAAGGAGGAAGCAGATATTATAACTAGCATTCCTATTAGCCAATGCAATAGACCAAATTAGTTAATATGGAGGTGCACAGTGAATGGAAGCTTTTCAATTAAAAGTGCATATCATCTTTTAGGGGAACTGCAAAGGAAACATCAAGGCCAAACTTCAGAAGCCAGGAAGGACAATCATAGTTGGCTCAGGCTATGGTAGTTAGTCATCCCAAATGCAACCATGGTTTTCTTATGGAGAGCTTGCCATAATGCCTTGCCAACCAAGAAGAATTTGCTAAAGAGGAATATCATGCAGAGCCCTACTTGTCCAATTTGCACTTATGAATAAGAATCAATAGAACATGTGTTATGAGAATGTGCCTTGACTAGTGATGTTTGGGGACAAAGCTCCCAAAAGATTAAGAAAAGCTTAGTGATCAATTAGAGCTTTACAGCAACCTTTCAGGAGCTAGTTGAGAAGCTTAATAAAGAAGAATTGGAGGAAGTGGCAGTGGTAGCTTGGAAGCTATGGTGGAGGAGGAGTGAGTTTGTATTTCAAGATGTATTTACTCCTCCTAATATTTTGGTCTATCTGTCTCAACAACTATTGCAAGAATTTTAAAAACTGGTGCCTGATAGAACTAGTGTGAGTACTAATCTCCCAACAGGGCAATCAAGTTGGGAGCCTCCTCCACCTAATGTCTTCAAAATTAATTGGGATGCCTCAATTGATAGAGTTAATTGTTAGATTGGGATTGAGGTTATAGTTCATGACTAGGAGGGTGCTGTACTGGCTACCATGAGGATGAAAAAAGAGTGCTTTCCAGACCCTTTTCTACTAGAAACTACAACGTCTCTCCAAACTACAAGTTTTGGAATATAGCTGGGATTAAGGAACATAATTTTAGAGGGAGATATTGGTAAAGTGGTTCAAGGTATTCTTCATTCAGACACAACTGCAACTTGTACTAGGATGCTCACCTCTTAAATCAAACTTTTCTCAAACTGTTTTAAGGAATGAAGGGTAGAACATATTAAGAGGGGAGATAATGTTATAGCTCATACTTTAGCTAAACATGCTTTGGCGGGCTAATGAGATAATAGTTGATGTAGAAGAGATTCTAACATGTATTCAGTTTCTGTTATAGAGTTTTCATTAACACAATTTATACCCTTTGATAAAAATAAAAAAAATAAGGATTGTAAGAGTAGTACATGATTCAGGTGTGGGCGGTAATATCATTAATTTGGTCCAATTCAATTCAATTTCTCTAGGCCCATAGGTAAAGATCATTTGGATCTAGCTAATTGGACAGGTCAGGTGGTTGTTGAGTAGGCCCCAAAGAGATGGTCGGCTTCAATGGGAAGCATCTCCTATAACTACATCTAGCTAGCAGTGGAGATCATATTAATTTTAAGAAGGGATAGCTACTGTTTTTTCCACTTATCATGGAATTGGTAGTTGGAACGTCATGACGTAATTTCATATGTGCAGAACTCTCTCTCTCTCTCTCTCTCTCACGTAATTTCATATGTGCAGAACTCTCTCTGTCTCTCTCTCATTTATATATATACACACATATAATATGTATGCCACAATATGTGTGGTAACTCGTAATTTTTAATTATATTTATATCGTGTTGTGTTATCCATTTTGACCATTTTAATAATAGATTATAAATAAAAGTCAACGTCACACGATTCATTTAAACTTATTTTATGTAAATAGATTGAACTAATACACATAATCCATTTAACTTGACTTAATTAACATAATTTGACATAAGAGTTAAAATTTATATTTATTAACAGCCACAATATCTTTTTAAAAAAAGACTACTTACTAGCAAAAATATCAATATCTTAAAATTTTTAACATATAATAAAAGTAATATTACAAATCATACAACAACGAATATAAGTATTGGTGAATATAAGCATTGGTCCAGAATTATAATTTCAATAATAAAAATATAAATATATTGAGAAATACAAATATTACAACTCAACAATAATAAAATTGAAATTTAAAATAAAATCTAAACAGATCAAAACTGATTGATTTTGATTATGTGGGTTGATCCGTTATTGACTCGATTATGTGGGTCAACCCGGTTAATTGATCCGAACCCGTTAATGTCAAATCAGAATCCTTTAATTTAATTTTATATTATGTTCGTATTAAATTCACAAGTTGTGTCATATATTGTCACCCATATTTGAATTCACCATGTCACACCACATCATCATCTCATTTGTATCTCATTATATATAATGTAGTGCATTTATCACTATTTGATGATAACGAAATATGCAATAAATAATCAATCAAGAGTAGTAAATATGTCATATCTTACTTAATGAGATATAAGTAGGATAATAGTATAATGCATAGAATTTTCATATGTATATATATAACATCATTATTGCATGTTAGTAGTATTTAATTGGACTTGTAAAGAAATTAATTAATGGAAAAACTAGTCATTAAACGTAATTAATTACTATTTGTTTTCCAACAAATTAATTAAAAGGAAGGCAAATAATGGGTGTAGGGTTATATATATGGACGTTACAAAATTAATGAAACAAATGTTAGCTAATTTTAGATCTAGTATTAATTTCAGTAAGTAATATCATCCACTTAGGGCTTGTTTGAAAAAAGATTTCATCTCAAAATTCTCATCGTGGGGAAATCCAGAACCTAGCTAGGGAAGTAAATGTTCTGAGAGAAGCCAATCTCATCCAAGACAGAGAAAAACACTTAAATATCCTCCAAGAAGAAATAACATAAAAAAGGAGTTTGTTACAAGAAGCCCAAGGAACTTTTTTTCCTCTCTCTGAATAGAGTAGGGGTTTTTTTTCCTCTCATCTCTCGTACGAGGTGCTCGGCATGGCGGATGCTTTAGATGAATTGTATGCAAGCTTGTCGCTAACTGAGAAGGAGAATGAAGCAGTCTCGGTGGAGATTAGCCGGCTGGGGGATGTCTTAGAACGTGGGGCAAATTGTTTGATTATGAAGCTTTTGAACAAAAAGCATTATAATCACGAGGCATTTAAGCAGACGATGAGGAAAATTTGGCATCTGGTTAAGGGTGTGAAATTTCGTGATCTCAATTCTGAGTTTACGTTGGTTGAGTTTGAAGATATGAGGGATAAACTCAAGGTTATGCGTGAGGGTCCGTGGTCTTTCGATAAGCATTTGGTTTTGTTGAAAGAATTCGACGGTAGGCTGCAGATTGGTAAGATAGAATTGGTGCATGCTCCTTTCTAGGTCCGTTTACACGATTTACCGTTAATGGCCCGTAATGAGTATATCGAAAGGTTAGTTGGCGGTGTGTTGGGGGAGGTTTTAGAAGTAGACTTAGACAACAGTGAGATGGAGTGAGGGGAATATATGAGAGTCAGGGTTCTCATCAATATTTTCAAACCTCTGTTACGTCGGAAGCGTATGATAGTGGAGGAGCGGGTGTCCTGTAGGGTGAGGTTCTCTTACGAACGGCTACCGGATCTATGTTTCCACTGTGGTATTCTGGGTCATTCCTTAAAGGAATGTGAGGATATTGATGCAAATCAAGTCGATTCCCAGAGGCTCCCATATGGTCTTTGGCTTCGGGCGGGATTTCTTAATTCTCGTAGGAGTGGCGGACGTGCTAATACTATGGCTGCTACGGCTACAACAGAGGCGGCGACGCTTGATCCGGTTGAGACAGTTTCAGGGAAGGATAGTAACGGAAAGGGTAGTGGAGGTCAGTTCGTTACGGATCCTGTGGGGGAGAAAAATCTGGATTTTGAAAGGGCCGATATTTCTGCCAACAAAGGATCTTCATCTGTCCCGACTGTTAAGCCGTCTGTGTTGAATGAGGGGGTTGCTGTTTTGGAATCACCAGTGGATGTAGGAGGCTCAAATAAGGAAGTGTTTGAAACGGTGAATTTAAATGTCGTTCAAGAGAATCAAGTGGAGGATGGACTTATGGATGTTCCAGTGTTGGAGGCCCCTCACATGTTTATGGGCTTTGATTATGGCCCATCGGGTAACATAGGTTCTAAACTTGTTGGTGGGTTTGGCTCCCGAAGCAGTGTTCAAAGGAGAAAGGGTCAGCGAGTCGGTTCTAGGGCATTGCAAAAGATTCAGACCGAGCCACATGAAGGCAGTTCGGTGCCTGGGGTTGAGGCAATTTCCGTCCTTCAGTCCGAAGGGTTTTTCAGTTCAAACCATGGCAAGAAACGGAAGGGTATTTCGATTGTGGATGCTGAAGCTAAACAAGGTAAATTTTCTTCCTCTTCCTCTGTTTCGATGGAGCTGGTTAATGAGAGAACGGCGGTGGCTGATGATCAGCCCCGCCGAGTCCAATGAAGATTTTATCTTGGAATCTCCGTGGGCTTGGGAACCCACGGAGTATTCGTACTCTACGTGATTTAATCACGTGTGAAGATCCCGAAATTCTGTTTTTGCAAGAAACGAAAGTATCATCTCGTCGGTTGGATTTCTGTAAGTTGAGGTTGGGTTTTCGGTATTGTTTGGGTGTAGACAGTGTGGGTCGAAGTGGAGGTTTGGCTCTCTTTTGGAAGGATAACATTCATTTGACTATTGTTAGTTATTCTAAAAACCATATTCATGCATCTATTAAAAACTATGATGGGGTGGAATGGTTGTTGACAGGGGTGTATGGTCATCCCGAGAGTGGGCAGCGGTCTGAAGTTTGGAGTCTTTTGAAATTTTTGGGCCGTGGGGTTAATTTACCATGGCTTTTTTTTGGGGATTTCAATGAAATTTTAGATCATTCTGAAAAATTTGGTGGAAACAAAAGGAGTGAATCACAGATGAGGGAGTTTCGAGCGGTTTTATCGGATTGCCACTTGAGAGATTTGGGTTATGAGGGGGTCCCTTTTACTTGGAGTAACAGTAGGGGAGAGGAGGGTTTAGTGAAGGAAAGGTTAGATAGATTTCTTGCTAACTCTTGGTGGTGTGAAATATATCTAAATCTTCGAGTTTCACGTGGAGTTGCAGCTTATTCTGATCACATCCCGTTATGGTTGGATACTGAAGGGGCTTTGGTTAGAAGGAGGAATAGGAGGTTGTTTAGATTTGAGGCTATGTGGGTGGGAGAAAAGGAATGCTCTTCGATTATTGAGAGGGCTTGGTGTCAGAGAAATGGTCCTATTTCTTTGGATCAGATTATGGGAAGGATTTCTCGCTGTGCTATTGAGTTAGGACGATGGAATAAGGCTTCTTTTGGCCATGTGCAGAAGAATTTAGCTACTGCTAAATGGAAGTTGCAATGCTTAGAAGCGAATGACTCGGGATCACATTTTCTAGAGGAACATAAGCAAGCTTGCCTTGAAGTTCAAAAATGGCTTGAAAGGGATGAATTAATGTGGAAGCAAAGATCTCAAGTAAAGTGGCTCAGAGAAGGGGATTGTAATTCCCGGTATTTTCATTCTAAGGCATCTACTAGACGAAGAAAGAACAGTATTATGCAGTTGCAAGATGAGTATGGCCGTTGGCAAAAAGGGGATTAGATGGATGCTTTAATTACTGAATACTTTCAGAATCTGTTCACTGCTGCAGATCGGGTGGATATGGAGGATATTCTTTCGGGTGTTGAGGCTAGAGTCACAGCTGAGATGAATGAGGCTCTGTTAAAACCTTATGTTGCTGAGGAGGTGGAGTTAGCTTTAAAACAGATGCACCCTTCTAAGGCTCCTGGGCCTGATGGTATGTCTCCTCTTTTCTTTCAGAAATATTGGGGTGTGATAGGTAATTCTATTACCACTGCTTTACTTTCAGCTTTGAATTCTGGCATGTTTCATAGAGGCTTAAACCATACTTTCATTACGTTAATCCCAAAGAAAGTTTCTCCTTCGAAGGTAGCAGATTTTCACTCTATTAGTTTGTGTAATGTGCTTTATAAGATTCTTTCTAAAGTCATTGCAAATAAAATTAAGAGGGTTTTGCCGGATGTCATCTCTGATTCTCAAAGCGCATTTGTTCCTGGCAGACAGATTTCAGATAATGTGCTTATTGCTTATGAGTTGCTACATTTTCTTCGTACTAAGCGAAAGGGTCGGAAGGGGTTTATGTCCCTCAAACTTGATATGAGTAAAGCATATGATAGGGTAGAATGGATGTTTTTAGAAAAAATTATGGAGTCCCTTGGCTTTGATAAGAAACTGATTTCTTTAGTTATGCACTGTGTTAGAATAGTTTCTTTTTCTGTTTTAGTCAATGGAAATCCTAAAGGCCCTATTATTCCTTCTCGGGGTCTTACGCAAGGGGATCCGTTATCACCATATTTGTTTCTCTTGTGCACGGAAGGTCTTGTTTCATTGCTGAAAAGGAATGTGGGTAGGGAAGGGGTGGATGGGATAAGGATTTGTAGAGATGCTCCTAGAATTAATCACTTGTTGTTTGTGGATGATAGTGTCATTTTTTGTAAAGCCGATGTGAGTACAAATATGAAGATCCAATGTTTGTTGAATAAGTACGAGAGAGCTTCGGGTCAATGTATCAATAAGGAAAAAACTTCTATGGTCTTACGCAAAAATGTGAAAGATGATCTGAAAAGAGATATTATGCAGTTGTGGGGAGGTAGTTTTACATAGCAGTATGAGAAGTACTTAGGGCTGCCACCAATGGTTGGGAGGTCAAAAAAACAAGCTTTTTCCGATATAAAAAAGAGAGTGTGGTAGAAGTTATAGGTATGGAAGGGGAATTTGTTATCTCAAGGGGGTAGGGAGGTGCTTATAAAAGCTGTAGCTATGTCTATCCCTACTTATGCCATGAGTTGCTTTTTGTTTCCTAAAACGTTGTGTCATGAGTTAGAGATGATGATGGCAAAATTTTGGTGGGGTGATTAATCTCGGGAAAACAAAATACATTGGTGTAGTTGGGAGAAGTTGTGTGTTTCAAAATTCCAAGGAGGGATGGGTTTTCGAGACCTTCATCTTTTTAATTTAGCCCTTTTGGCAAAGCAAGGGTGGAGGCTTTTAAGAAATGAGGATTCTCTTCTTTACAAAGTTTATAAAGCCAAGTATTTTCTGAATTCAAGCTTGTTTGAAGCCAAAGCTGGAGCTAGTTCATCTTATGTTTGGAAGGGAATTTGGGAAGCTCTTGATTGTTTGAGAAAAGGGTGTAGGTAGTGTGTGGGGAATGGGCAAACTATTCGTATCTTTAAGGATCCATGGTTACCGGATGGTGTAAGTGTTTTAGCTTTGATTGAGGTTGATGAGAACCTAAAAGTTCATTCTTTGATAGATGCAAGTACAGGTTGGTGGAATGTTCATATGATGAGAGCTCTATTCAATCCAAATCTAATTCAACAGATTTTAAAACTACAAATTTCTGTAAATTCTGAAGACTCTTTGTATTGGAGTCATGAGAAGAATGGTAGTTTTTCTGTCAAGAGTGCTTATCGATTTCTTCAACAGAATCAATATCTTTCATATGGGCAGTCTTCTAGTGGCAGTTCTGAAGCTGTGTTTTGGAAGTCTTTATGGCATCTGAAACTTCCTAAAAAATGAAGATTTTTGCATGGAGGGCGTGTCAGGAGAAGCTTCCAACCTATCTGAATCTGAAGAAGAAATATGTATTGGATGATGCAACCTGTGTATTATGCAATCAAGGTATGGAAGATGCTGCTAATGCTTTGTATTTTTGTTCGGAAGTAAGAAATGTGTGGGGGGTTTTTTGTACTCAAATGAATAGCTTGCAATCTGAGTTGTCTTTTTGGGATCTGGCACATTTGGCCCAAGTTAGAGGTTCCGATTCTTTGCTGGCCAGATTTGTGGCTATAACGTGGGGCCTTTGGTATAGAAGGAACAAAAGGCTTTATGAGAATATTTCTATGCATTTTAATGTGACTGTCAATAATGCACTTGCTTTACAACAAGAATATGAACAGGTGCACCGTTTTGATGTTTCAAATCCGAAGATTAGCAAGGTGGTAAGATGGGATCTTCCTCCGTCTGATTTTCTAAAATTGAACATTGATGGGGCCACTTTTCCTGAACATTCTGTAGCTGGGGTTGGAGTGGTCTTGAGGAATCATAATGGGGAGGTTGTCGAGGCTTGTTCTAAGGTAGAGAAAGAGGTCTCCTCTGCTGAGTTCATTGAGGCAGTTGCGCTTCTTAGAGATTTACAGTTGTGTGTTCAATGGGGTGTACCAAAGCTTATGCTTGAAACCGACTGTTTGATTTTGGTTAATGCTTTGAATGAAAATTCTGAATGTTTAACAGATTTTGCTTTTATTCTTCAAGACATACGAAGACTAATGGCGGCCTTCCATTAAAGTTGTGCATGTCAACCGTTTAGGCAATTTGGTGGCTCATATGCTAGCAAGACATGCTTGGTTGATTGATGATATTTGTATGTGGTGGGAATTTTGTCATTCTTTTGTTAGTCAAGCTATATGGCTTGATCAACTTGCTATTTGTAAGGATCTTTGAGTTTATGAAAGGAAAGTCTGATTATTAAAAAAAAAAAAATTCTTATCGTGGCTTTCCCAAACATCATTTAGTCTTAATATTTCATCTCTTTTCATCATTATAACTTTTCTAAATTTTCATACAAAATATAATAAATAATTTATTTTTTTAAAATCTCAAAACAATAATAATATTAAAAAATAATATTTTAATAATACTTTATTCAACTTTAATCTAAAACTACCTTATTAGCTGATCTCACTATCTAAACTGCACCTAAACACAAATACGTTCAAATTAATAGTAATAATTATAATTTCTCCAAACTTTCAAATAAAAAATAAAAAATAATTCAATTTTTTCAAATCTTTAAACAAAAATAATATTAAAAAATATATTATTCTAACAATATTTTAACTTTAAAATATTTATTTTCTCAACTTTTTTTCTCTCATTTGTCAAAATTCTATAAAAATTTTTATTACCATTTACAAATTATCTTATAACTATTCATAAAATTTTCATCTTATCTCACTCTCTAATCTTGTTATTACTACTGCTCCAACCTGATCATGCATTTTGTACATGTTTGCACAAATAAAAATCATAGAATCACCGAAATCTGATTCTGTTTGGCCACTGAGAATTCTCAAATGAGAATTTTGAGTTTTAAGATTAAATATTAAAATATTATATTTTAATATTATGATTATTTTAGAATTTGAAAAAGTAAGGAAAAATTTAAATTGTTTATTATATTTTATATGAAAATTTGAGAAAGTTATAATGATGAAATAAAAATTTTATATTTGAGATGAAAATTTTGTGCGGCCAAACAGTACCTAACGATCACAATTCTAGCTTAAAAATTTCTATTGATTTCTGCTGGCGGTGAAGATCTAGTTCCCCCACTGATCGATCACTTGACATGACTATACATATATATAATTGGTATTAAGATATTTTTCATAAATTTTATTTTTTAATAAAAAATAATATTTATAATTGTGATTGTACAAGTGCTATATAATTTTTTTTAAAAAGTAAATTAATACAGAACTCATATAAAAAAAATTAACCTTTTAATTATGAATCTTATTTTTTTTCAAAATGATTACGCGATGTTTGTATATTATAAAACTGAATATAACATTATTTTTTTAATATTGAAAGGAATCCATTTATGTATAAATTATTTGAAACGTGTCAAATCAATCATTCTTTAAAATGATAAAAAAAAAAAAAAACCAATATGAATAACTAATAACGGTAGTTTCGTGCACGTAAGCTGAGATTAGGACATAATTAATAACATTAGTTTCGTAGCGGTGGTTCGAGTCCAACAAGCTGTTTAATTAGGTAAGTCAAGACTCTTAGCATGACAACTTGCAGTAGATCAGGCGAGTCTGATCGATCCATGCCGTATATAATTTTAATATATTCATTACCTTCCAACCTCCCATTTAAAATTTATTTAAGTTTTCCACGCGACTAACGAGGTCTATATATTTCAGTTTTCAACAGTTGTGATCCACACGACTACGGAGGCCAATTTTAAATTCGATAGGGCAGAGAGAACAATTTCCTTAAAAATAAATTAAGTTGAATTTGTCATGCAATATGCGTACAACAGTCATGGCATGCAGATGCCAAGAACAGTGTCAATAGTAGGGGCGTAAATAAAAAATTAATAAACCGATAAATTCGACCGGACTGGATTAAGCCGGTGAGATGGATCTGGTTTTAATTTTTTTTTTTAAATCGGACCAATTTATATATATATTAATAAATTTTTATATATAATATATAATTATATATAAAATAGTTTTATATCATATGATAAATTATTAATTAATATAATATTAAATTTTAAAATGTTATATCATTTTGTTTATTATATTAATAGTTACACTCATATTATATAGTGCATATTAATAGTTATATTAATATTATATCACTATATATTATAATAAATTACTATAGTTTATAATACAATTATAATATATATTATAATATACTACAATATATTATCATTATAGTATTTATATATTATATAATATATAATATAGTATATTAAAATCAGAATATCGGTTTAGAAAGGTAACGGATGCATAATCGGTTTTGATATATGTAAAATTTAAGATCAAAATTGATACATACCGATTTGATCTTAAATTTTATCTAAAATTATACCAGACCAGATCGATTATACCCCTAATCAATAGGCATGGGTCGATCCAAGCATCGTGGGGTTTGTCCGACCTTTTCCTAGTTAGTTCATTTATATTCATGATTTTCATGTCTACAAGAAGCTAGCACGTACATGGGCCGGCAAGATCTTATCTGCATGTATTTTTCCCCCCGATGATCTACTTGATCTGTTTTTACATATTCTATGAGTAATGATTAAGCTTCCAATTATTTTGTGGCTTTACTTCTCCGTCAAATTAATTAATTGCAGAAGCCGAAAGTTTGGTATACTTTTCATCACTTATAATATATATATATATATATATATATATTTATATATTCACATTCGTGTAGTACCCGTAAACACGTGGTATGTGAATATTCAAATTTTATGACTTTATCCTTTAATTTATTTTGTATTAATGTTGAGAAAGAACAAACTAATTGAGCTACAATTTAGCCACTAAGATCTTATTGACATGAGAGATAATTGACATATCAATTTGCGTGATGAATAATGATAAATTAAAATGAATTAAGTACTTAATTATGGGCTCAAAGTTCAACGATATGCAAATTAGAATATTAATGATGCAAACAGGGACTAAAGGATTTGTCAAAGACTGACCTAATTAACCAAATTCCCAAATGGTAATAACTCTCTAATATTGCGGGGGCCACGCAGATCATTTCACTTATGATTCTCTGTTGGCGTCATTAATTAAGAAACCAAAGAAATAGAAAGAAAAAAAATCACATTTATTTTTACACCAAGTAATCTAACAAGGAATATTCATAAGTCTTTAGCTTGATAAATATTTGTAATTGTTATACGTAATGAAATTGATTGATTTCTTATTAAAAAGAAAAGAAAAAAAGTCTAACAAGGAATAGTACAAGTTTATCTGCAAACATTAGCCACCGGTTACTTTTCCATTGCTGAAGTGTATAAGTTTCTCCCGTGCCTGCAATATATTAAAGAAAATGCATGGAAAAGTAGTACTACTTGCACTTAATAACGAAGAAAAAAAACCATGTGCCCATGTTTTGAAGCAGCTTATATGCAACATTTACATGTATCGAATTGTCATGGTCAAGGGCATGCATGGTAATTGGATCGGCACGTACGTACGGTCAATAGAGATGATCCTCTTCGAAAATATATAGTCCGCCCATCGATGATGACACTGATCCAATTGATGATCACTTTTGTCCACGCGGAAATACTTTTCATCCCACGACTAGTTTTACTTTCCCACGGCAGAATACTTTCATCCTGATCCATTGATGATAATGTACAAAACTGGATGATGATAAAATGACCGTACTGTTAATTACGATGATCGATCGATAGTATTATCTTTTATTACGTACAATCATAAAAGCTAGCCTAAAAACTTATGAAGTACCCAAAGTATCTATACGAGACGTCGACTGATGATGTAAGAGTTATATATAATTTTGATTTTCAAGCACATATGGTGGGATATTTATTAATATTTAATATATATATACACACAAATATTCTGTGTAGTAAGTTTTGTGTCTCTTTTACACATTCTATTGATGTTATTGATTGAATATTAAAAAATTTATTGCAGCCAATCATATCAGTAGAGTGTACAGCAAATACGTAAAAATATATATAATGGACCATTTGAAAGGCTGGCATGTAGATGAATAAAATATATAACTCAATTAAAATATGGACGTTCTCATTTTAAAATGATCAATAATTTCAAAGAGTTTTACTATGTATAAGTAAAGTCGTGTACTAATCTGCATATTAATATCGATTTTTTTATATTTAAAATTTAAATTAGTACTATTTTTAATAAAATCTATTTTTTAACTAATTATATTAGATTTGTGCATATACTAGTACATAGTTAGTGTACTTGTAAATTTCAATTCCAAAGGCATGGGCATTTCTCCGAAGTTTACTTATTATCAAAAATAAACAAATAAAAAAATAAAAAGAAAAAGGAAAAAAAGGCCAATTGGCTTGTCTCGGCTGCTCAATAAAAAGCCGAGTTAGTCATGACATTTACAATCACACCAAAACCCGTCATAGCGATGAAGGGGTACATAGTAATAGGTCTTCTTGCTCTTGTTGACTTTTTCGCCAACACCAGTAATGCTAATGCTATCACTCCCAGCTATGGCATTTCTTCACTCAACAGGACCATCTTTCCCAAAGGTTTCACTTTTGGTGCAGCTTCGGCTGCCTATCAGGTAAAAGCCCCAGCAGGTTTTCTACGTAAAAAATATGTTCATATATTTGAGTTTTTGTACGTTCAAGTTAATTCCATGAGATCTCAAGAATAATTCATGCATATACGTGCATGCCCCAATTATATGTATATGAATTCCATGCAGTATGAAGGTGCAGCGTTTGAAGATGGCAAAGGACTAAGTATATGGGATTATTACAGCCACAAATACCCAGGTCTCTCTCTCTCTCTCTCTCTCTCTCTCTCTCTCTCTCTCTCTCTCTCTCTCTCCCCATTACAAATTGATATATATATATATTTTTATAGAACATAAAGTTCCTGAGATAATTGATTATTTAAAATGATATCAAGGCCGTACGTACGTGTTCCGGAGTTGTAACCTACAGTCGCCACATGATAAAGAAAACGTCATTTTGGAACTAGAAAGAGACGAACATTTAAGTAATCCAGATATATACAAACTGCAGACGTTTTTCTTTCAAGGCCAATCTTTTGGTTTCACATGATATATGACGCGTTCCTAATAAAAAAAAATTAATGTCTGTAATTTCTTTGGAAGGTGTATACCAGTATATGTCTTGCTCAACTTAGAAAATTTATTCGATATTGCAGAAAAGATAGCAGATGGCAGTAATGGAGATGTAGCGGATGATCAATATCATCGCTACAAGGTACGCATATCCTTTTTTCTTTATCCTATTTTCTGGATAATTAAGAGGAGTAAAAGGTATATATATATATCACATAAGAAAATAACTAAATATTGATGAGGTAGCATTTTCAATCTGTTTTCGTTCTATTATGATGATCGAGGTAGAATTAATGTCAAGTCCTTAAAAATTAAAACTTCAATTAGAAAACTCAAATTTAAAAAAAATTCAAATAAAAAAAATGATTATTTTATAGAAATTTTGTCAAAACAAATTGTAAACAGAAGCTCTTTTTTTTTTTTTTTTCCTTAACATTTTTTAGCTCAAAAATTAATTCTCTTAATTAACTAGTGGTATTTGTCCTTTTTGAAAATTATAGGAGGACTTTGGGATTCTGAGGGATATGAATGCAGATGCATACAGATTCTCGATTGCATGGCCCAGACTGATACCAAGTAATTAATTACATGCTTTTCTGCATCAATAATGATCTCTTGCAATCTTCCGATGCCTACATGCTTTGTCTTTTCTTTTTTTTTAGAAATAGCTTTCTATATGAATATATATATATATATATATATATAAATTCATTATAAGTCATAACCATTCATTTGTGGCGCCCCTATTTTCAGCCGGAAAGATTAGTGATGGTGTGAACCAGAAAGGAATCGACCACTACAACAAGTTCATCAATGAACTCCTAGCCAAAGGTCATGGACGTCCACATTAATATATCATTTACTAATAATTCACTGATGATAATGTATTAATGGTACTTAAAACTATTGAAATGCAGGTCTTACGCCCTATGTGACAATCTTCCACTGGGAAACGCCCATGGCCTTAGAACATGAGTATGGCGGTTTCTTAAGTCATCGCATTGCGTAAGTGATGACTAATTCACGGCCGTATTATCAACATTCCATATACAGAAATGGGACACTCTAATATATCTGTGCATGCGTGCGTACGTAATTTTCAGGGAAGACTTCAAGGACTTCGCAGAGCTTTGCTTCAAGGAGTTTGGTGACAGGGTAAAGCATTGGATCACCTTAAACGAGCCTTGGACCTACAGCAATGGTGGATATGCACAAGGGGTGTTAGCACCTTTTAGATGTTCGAGCTGGCAAAATCTGAATTGCACCGGTGGGGATTCGGCGACGGAGCCATATACCGTCGCCCACAATCTGCTTCTTGCTCATACAGCTGCCGTTGACGTGTACAAGACCAAATATCAGGTTCCAATACTATATATTTACCAAAGTTGAAGTTTACACCATCAAAATATGTCTCTGTCATACGTACGTTGTGTTGACTTAACTAGGCAAGCCATGGCTTGATGATTAACCAAATCACGTTCACTGCGTTCAGGCAAAGCAAAAAGGTTTTATAGGTATAACACTTGTATGCCATTGGATGGTGCCATATAATCCTAAATCAGAGAAAGACCGTGCTGCCGCGTTACGTGCCGTCGATTTCATGTTCGGATGGTATGTTAATTTTCTTTAATTAGTTCTCTTCATGTTCACACCTGTTTTCATTTTTAAGTTTTAGGACGATTGCATTGTAATTCATATCCCGATCTCAATTTGTGGATGGTTTATATTTTGTTGCAGGTTCATGGACCCCTTGACAAAGGGTCGCTATCCCCTCAGCATGCGTACTTACGTACGTGGAAACCGATTACCCATGTTCACCCCAAAGCAATCGAAGCTGGTGAAGGGATCATACGACTTTATCGGATTAAACTACTATACTGCCAATTATGCTGCTGATGCACCTGAATATAAGTCCCTGAACAAAAGCTACTTGACAGATGCTCTTGTTAGTCAAACAAGTAATTCAACACTCAAAAAGCATTGATCGATATATATGTTTGTCTCATGACTCTCACCATGTATCTAATATTAACTATATCTTTTCTTTTTTGTTTGGCTGTGCCTGGCAGCTTCACGCAACGGGGTCCTCATTGGTCCAGAGGCATGTTGATTAACATTAATTTATTTTCCACTATATAATATTCCGGATCGATGATAATATTGGATCTTACAAACGCTGTCATCTGTACCAAACTAATTAATTAAGCAGCTGCTTTATTGCAAAATATATATATATATATATCGATTTAATGGTTCTTTCTTATCCACGTCCTTCCCAACACATGATGATGATGTCAAACAAAAACAGTATCACTCTTGGAAAATTCTTATGCAGTGATCAATTCAATTTCTTATATAAATCTCAGGCTGCTTCAAGTTGGCTCCATGTCTATCCTAAAGGAATTTACGATCTTCTTGTCTACACAAAAACCAAGTACGGTGATCCAGAGATTTACATCACCGAGAACGGTAATGTTCTCAACTTTTTTCAATTCTTGTTGCATAAAGTCGATGACGAATTCTGATGAAGTGATGTTTTCTCAACTATAATAATGTTTTATTAATTAGGAATCGATGAGTTCAATAATGCCTCATTACGGCTCAAGGAAGCTCTTGTGGACACCCAAAGAATTGACTACTATTATAGCCATCTTGCGCATGTTCATAAGGCTGTCGGGTAAGTGCTAATTCATACAGCGCTCGCTCTCTCTCTCTCTCTCTCTCTCTCTCTCTCTCTCTCTCTCTCTCTCTCTCTCTCAAAATGTATCTATCTTTGACATTTAGGGCGGGCGTGAAAGTTAAGGCATACTTTGCTTGGTCATTCTTGGACAACTATGAATGGGCGTCTGGTTACACGGTTCGATTTGGTATCTACTTTATCGACTATGACAACGGATTGAAAAGATACCCCAAACTTTCAGCGCATTGGTTCCAGAATTTCCTCAAGAAATAGAAATGAAGATTTTCGCATTACGAAATACTGCGTATCGAATTGGGTGGTCTCAGATCGATAATAATTGATAATTTCGTCTTCATGATTAATATTGTACTTTTGGAATAATGTAATTTTCTTCCTGTACTGGTGGATACGCTTGCAGAATAATAAATTGCTTTGGGGACGCTCTCCGTCTTTTATTCTATATGGGTTGTGAAATTTTATTACTAAATGATCGAAATACTTTTCAGCCTTTACATTGACTTTCGATGCCTACCGTGCATCATGTGGATCAGTTTCTTGAAATCCCAATTACTTTGTTTATTAATGGTTCGAATTTTGTTAATGTCTAATTTGCATTTAACTTGTCATGCATATTCTGAGTTTAGATCTCAATATACATGTATTTTTTCTTTATTCAAATGGTAATTATCATACACGTTGATAACTCCTCAAGTGACAAATTTGAATAGAATAATAATACACGCTAGTTTGTCCCACAATTCTGCTCACTTATTTTGACCGTTTATATATTTAATTTTTATATTTATAATTTTTTTTACGTATTGATTAAGAAAGTGACTATTAATATCTTGGTATTTTTTTAAAAATATTTAATAATATTAAAAAATATGAAAGAAAAAATGATAAAAATTGAAAAAAGAAATTTGGCCTAACTGGGGACACGTCCAACGGTCACTCCTTTTTTTTTTGAAACAATCATCAATACTTTCCATTCATTCATAAAATGTTTTACAAAAATAGCAACACTCACTTAAACTCTCAAAAGACATTCATTCACTTAACTCCCCCGATTGCTATAAGACATTTCTCTAGTAATCATACTAGTGATTTCTGAAGGTCCATCCTCAATCCAGCACCACTCCCCTTCCATACTCAGACCTCTCTTGGCTAGTGCGTGGGCAACACAGTTGCCCTCTCTATGAATGAAACTCACAAACCAATCTGGCCTCATTAAAAGCCTTCCCCGAATGTTGGCATACTGCTGTTCCATCCATGCATAGTTGCCCCCTACCCCTGTTACTCCTCTTAGTACTCTGGCAGCATCTCCCTCAAATACCACCAAACTGACACCAAGCTCTAAAACAAGCTCCATAGCTCTCCAAAGAGCAGCTGCTTCAGCCAGATCAGAGCTTCCACTAAACTGTTTGGCAGCACAGAAAGTAAACAGAACCTCCCCCACATGATTCCTTGCCACTATACCCAAGCCCAATTTAAAATTGTTCTTGTCAATAGCCGCATCAAAGTTTACCTTAGAAACACCCTCATCTGGTGGCTTCCATTTGATATTCTTACTTAACTGACCTTGAGTCCCCTTCAGAGTGTTTAGTGCAGCACGAGCTTCATGAAAACTTTGAAGACTAGTCATTGAGGCATTTAGTACTTTTCGTGGACTGTCAAACTTACCTTCAAAAAGCATCATGTTTCTCCTTGTCCATAGTCCTCTCAATATCATAGAAACCTCCTCTAATTTACTCTTCTGCAATCTGGTTTGCATTTCAGACCATAGCACATAAAAGTCTTTTTCTTCACTAGGCCATTTCTGAAGGCCACTCCCATTCTCTGCCCATACATCACTTGCAGCTGGGCATGACCATAGGACATGGCTTATTGTTTCTTCACCCCTTTGACAGATCGGGCATGTAGCATCTTCAATTATTTTTCTCTGCACTAGACTCTGCTTTGTTGGTAAGATGCCCTTCAGAGCCTTCCACACAAACTGCTTTGTAGGATTAGGTACATTTAATCTCCAAACCCCTTCCCAAATTTGCTTCTAAATTTCTTTGTTAGAACATTCCCCAACCATAGATTTTCCCAAGGCATTGCCTAAATGATAGGCACTTCTCACAGAAAACCTACCATCCTTGGTAAAGCCCCACATCATTTCATCCTCCCTCCCCTGCCAACTTAATGGTATACTGCAAATCTGAGCTGCCTCCTCCCAACTGAACACATCCCCTACCAATCTCTCATTCCAGCAATGCAAATCCTCAAAGATAAGAGAGCTTACCTTCGAGTCTGCAGATAGAGTATTAATAGGTGATCTCACTTTAAAATCTAAGCCATTTTGTAGCCACTTATCCTTCCAAATTGAGATGCTCTTCCCATTACCCACTCTCCAGACCATACCTGCTTTCACCAAATCTTGTGCAGCTAACAAACTCCTCCATATAAAAGAGGGCTTATAACCAATCTTTGCATCAATAAACTTACAATTCCGGAAATACTTTTCCTTAAAAATCTTTGCAACCAAAGAATCACACTTTGTTTGTAACATCCACCCTTGTTTTGCTAACATGGCCTTATTAAAACCATCAATATCTCTAAACCCCATCCCCCCATCTTTCTTATTTTCACCCATTTTATCCCACCTCTTCCAATGAATACCCTTCCTATCTTTGTTGCCACTCCACCAGAAGCTTGCAATAATAGAATTGATCTCATTACACAGCTTCCTTGGGAATCTAAATACATTCATTGTGTAAGTAGGAATGGACTGTAAAACTGCCTTAATTAACACCTCTCTACCAGCACTGGACAGAAAAGAATTTTTCCAGCTTCTAATCCTTCTCCACACTCTTTCTTTTATATTTCTGAAAGTTTCATACTTTGATCTTCCAATCATAGTTGGAAGACCAAGATATTTACCATAGTCACCACAAATAATATCACCAGCCACGGCTGCCACTTCCCTTTTTATAATCTCACTGGTGTTGGAACTAAACAAAATTGCAGTCTTCTGTCTATTCAGCTTTTGGCCTAAGGAAACTTCATACAACAGCAATAGATCTTGTATGATCAACCACTCCTCTTTACTTGCCTTGCTAAAGATCACACAATCATCAGCAAAGAGGAGGTGATTAATTCTGGTCCCACCTCTTATAGCAGCAACCCCTCTTATCTTCCCATTTGCAGCAGCATCACTCAACATGGAGCTCAGTCCCTCAGCACAGATGATAAACAAGTAAGGTGACAAAGGGTCACCTTGCCTTAGACCTCGAGTGGGCATGAAAGAGTCACCTACCTTTCCATTCACCACCACTGAATATCTAACCGATTCTACACACTGCAAAATCAAATGGTTCCATTTATCACAGAAACCCAGCTTCTTCAAGATGGACCTTAGGAAAGTCCACTCTATTCTATCATATGCCTTTGACATATCCAGCTTTAGAGCCATGCTTCCATCTCGACCTCTTTGTCTTGCTTTCATAGTATGAAGGATCTCATAGGCCACCATCACATTGTCCATAATAGATCTACCTGGAACAAAAGCACTTTGCAGCCTAGAAATTATGAAAGGTAATACAAGCTTAAGCCTATTTGCTAGAACTTTTGCTATGAGTTTATACAAAACATTGCATAAAGAAATTGGTCTAAACTCATTAACAGAAAGAGGAATATCTACTTTAGGAATAAGCACAATATTTGTAAGATTCAACTCACTTGGCATATCACCCCCATTTAGTACATTTAGGACTGCCTTACATACTTTTGGGCCCACTACTGCCCAGTGATGTTGGTAGAAGTCTGCTCCAAACCCATCTGGTCCAGGAGATTTGAAAGGCCCCATCTGTTGAAGTGCTTCCAGTACCTCCTCTTGCTGAAAAGGAGCCACAAGATCTTCATTCATTGATCTTGTCACTTTAGAGTCCACACTTTGCAAACAGGCATCAATATCTTCTTCCCTTGGATTCGAGGTTGAAAAAATCTTCTGAAAATGATCCTTGAAAGCACTAGAAATAGCAGACTCATCACTTCTCAGAATACCCTCTGCATCTCTGATATGTTTTATAAAGTTCTTCTTCATTCTTTGTGTTGCACATGCATGAAAGAACCTTGTATTTCTGTCCCCCCCTTAATACCAATGCCTTTTTGCTCTTTGCCTCCATTTAAGATCCTCTTTCTGCAGTAAAGGGACACTTCATTTTGTAGCCTCACAATCTCCTCCTCATTATACTGGTTTTCATCATCCTGCAACTGTTTTAGTAAAGCAGATTTCTGACTAATCTCCTTTTCCAAGTCTGAAAAATGAGATTTCTTCCATCTTGATAAGGATACTCTACAGTTTTTTAAAGATTGTTGGACTTCTTTTATAGGATCAACATTTAAACTTCCCTGCAGCCATTCCTTGCTTATAAGCTCTTTACATTCTTCCTCTTGACCCCAAACCACTTCATACTTGAAAGCCTTATAACAGCCTCCCCTCTGTGCATGTAGGTCTTGAGTTGAAAAGAGTAAAGGCCTATGATCCGAGCTTCTGGCCACCAGAGTTTCCACTCTGGTTGAGTTGAAATACCCCAACCATTCACTGTTGGCTAAGCCTCTATCCAGTCTCTCTATAGTGAAAGTATCATCCGTGTGTCTATTGCACCATGTAAACTTGGAATTCGACCATCCCAAGTCAAACAAACCCCCCATATCTACCACATGTCTAAATTTATTCATTTGAGATTCACATCGCAGGTTCCCTCCTCTCTTCTCATCTTGAGCCAAGATTTCATTGAAGTCCCCACAAACAAACCAAGCCATAGGATTAGAAGGCTTTAATGACAGTAAAATATCCCATGACATTTGTCTCTTACTCACCTCTGGATGTCCATAGAATCCAGTAAACTGCCACCCCATATCCTCCTTTTCAGCTTTGATTACTGCATTAATGTGAAATCTAGAATATGAATGAATGATCACATTAGTTTCCATCTTCCATAGTAGAGCCAAACCTCCACTTCTTCCCACCGGATTAACTACAAAACATCCCTCATAATTCAATTTCCTCTTAAGAAAAACCCATCTATATGCTTCTAACTTGGTTTCTATCAAGAAAACCAAGTCTGGTCCCTTATCCTTCACAAGATTGTGAAGGTCATGAACTGCACGGGGGTTACCAAGCCCCCTGCAGTTCCAACTCAAGATTTTCATTGCTCTTGGTGGCGCTGCTCAGCAGCCGCCACCAAGTTCAATTTTGCATCAAGGAAAGCACCTTCCTTGTTAACTTTTATTCTTTTCCTACTTGCTTCTTCCCCACCACCATCCTCTTCATCAACTAACCCTCTTTTCAGCATCATGTCTGAGCTTAAAATATTTCTGTCCATAGCTTTCCCCCTGGCACGTTTTTTCCACCTTCCTCTAGTGATCATAGTCCTTCTATCACTGGACTGACTTGTTACTTCAGCACTTAACCCCGGCTGGATCACACTATTAGTCATACCCATTAGATTTGGACTCTCCTTAGCCAATGCATTAAAGCATTGGTCCTCCATAATTGGGCCAGCATCCAGACCCAGGCCCATACTCAAGCCCAACTCTCCCTTCCTATGTTTATCCTCCACGTGACCCACTAGATTCTGGTTAACTGATTCCCTAACTGTCTCTTCCTGCCTTATCAGATTCTGCAAGTTTGAACACTCCTTCCCCTTCCTTTCTATAGATCCCTCCCTCTTTTCCGTTATAACATCCCTCTTATCCATATCTTGATGATATGAACAAGCAACAAACTCCACACTCTCATCCTTATCCAAATTTGAATTTGAATTTGGATGAGATCCTTGATTTTCGCCTGCATGGTTAGCCGAATCAGAGTCAGATCCTCCACCTTCCACTGGACCTTCCTTCCACCTCTCGCCAGCACCATTACTGGACCTCCCACTGGAATAGCTTCTTTTAATAAAGGAAGGAGAGGCACGAAGCCATGAACCAAACTGCTGTATCTTTCCAGCATGCTGAGACAATGATTCACTTTGAGATCTGCACCCTCCACCTGCATGAACTAAGAAACCACACATAAAACAAACCTTAGGCAATTGTTCATACTTGATCGGGATCCACACCTGTTCTCCATGCACACTAATCATCCTCCCTCTTGCTAGAGGTTGGTATAAATTCAACTCAATCCTTATTCTCAGGAATCTTCCCCACCCTATCCCATCACTCGGGACATCAACTTCCAGAACTCTCCCAATTGTCCTCCCTATCTTCTCCCCATACACTCTATTCATGAATGCAAAGGGCAGGTTATGAAGTTGCACCCAGAATTCTTCATTATCAAAGCTTATCAGTTTTGGTTGCTTCAACACATCAAACAGCTTAAGAGCAAACAAACCATTGTCAAACAACCATGGTTTTCCCATCAAGACCTTCTCCTTATCTGCCTGTGTAGCAAATGTCACAGTGAAGACATTTGACCCACATTCATGAAAAACAGCCTGTTTACTGATCCTCCACACCTTAGCCATCGTGGATTCAAGAACCTCCTTATTCACCGTACGATCAGTGAACACCTTCCCCACCAGACTTCTATCACCTGTCTCCTTCATCTCAGGCACACCCTCATCATCCATTTCCAGCACCGAAGACTCACTCTCTGTCAACTTTAATTGACTCCATCTCTCTTGAATATCCTCCATAATTGCTCACACTAACTACAGCCTAAAACTTCACACCAAAACCTACTCTAAACTTCACCTCGTTCTCCAGAGAGCAACCGAGAGAAGACTCAATTTGTTTCCAAACGTCCAACGGTCACTCCTAGGCAGCTCCCTAGCAGCATTCATTTGAATATTTGAATTGATAATACTACGTAAGTAGTTTAGATTTGCGAGATTCATGTACATATTAATATAATAATATACCTTACTAAAATTAAAGCTTGAATTAGTCTAATTAATCGGATCGGAAACCTCTTTTATATAACCTGCTTCTAAGCAGTTTTCCGTACATTTCCGTACATATAATTTTTTAACTTTTATTTATTTATTTATTTTTATCAAATATGTGATATATTAATGATGAATTGAAGAATTTGATTAGTTTAGAAAGAATCAAATCCAAAAAATTAAAAAAAAAAAGTATGGTGTGTAGAATGATGAGTAGCGGTGTCCAATGAATTGCTAAATTTTTGTTTTCAAATATTTTTTAAAATATCTTAAATATTTTTTTAGAAAATAAAAATTATAATTTTCAAATTTTTTTAGCTATTCAATGAAAAATATAATTGGTGACATCCGTAGTAATAGGCTAAGCGTTAGACCTTGTTTGTTTTTACAAATGAGTTGAAATAAAAATTGAAAGTTAAATAAAATATTAATAGAATATATTTTTTTAATTTTATTTTTATTTTGAATGAGATAAGATAATTTTAAATGAAAATTAAAAGTTGAATAAAATATTATTAAAATATTATGTTTTAATATTATGATTATTTTGAAATTTGAAAAAGTTGAATTGTTTATTATATTTTATATAAAAATTTTAAAAAATTTTAATAATGAAATGAAATACTTTCACAATCTAAACGGATGTAAAGGATAGTTAATAAAAGATTTTAAACATGTTCCAATTCCGCAAGTCAAACTGATGCTACAGTATATATTATATAATACAAAATATCATTTTCTCTCCCATTTAAAACAAAATTTCAAGATATGTTTTCCAGATCACCATTAATTCATTTTGGCAATATGGGAAGGAATTTTGACTATTGCATGCATGTATATGTACCAATGTGCGGTTTGCATACGTGAATGATATAAGGTAATTTTAAATGAAGATTGAAAGTTAAATAAAATATTATTTTTTAATATTATAATTATTTTAAAATTTAAAAAGGTTGAATTATTTATTTTATTTTATGTAAAAATTTTAAATTTTTTTTAATAATAAAATGAAATATTTTCACCACCTGAACGGACGTAAATGACAGTTAATAAAAAATTCTAAACATGTTCCAATTCCGCAAGTCGAATCTGATGCTACAGTGTATATTGTATAATACAAAATATCATTTTCTCTCCCACTTAAAACAAAATTTCAAGATAAATTTTCTAGATCAGCATTAATTCATTTTGACAATATGGGAAAGGGATTTATGTCTGAATCAATCGTTCCACAGTACCCATCTGTCACCATAAAAGGAATTTGACTATTGCATATATACCAATATGTGGTTTGGATAATGGATGAGATAAGATAATTTTAAATAAAAATTAAAAGTTGAATAAAATATTATTAAAATATTATTTTTTAATATTGTGATTATATTAAGATTTAAAAAAATTGAATTGTTTATTATATTTTATATAAAAATTTGAAAAAATTTTAATAATGAGAGGAAATATTTTTACCCTCTAAAGGATCAAAAGGACACTTAATAATAAGTTTTAAACATGTTCAGATTTGGCAAGTGGAATTTGATGCTACAGTGTATATTATATAACGCAAAATATCATCTTCTCTTCAATTTAAAACAAAATTTCAAGAATATGATTAATACATCCTGATCTTGAAGATTAGGGTACGGAGTCCTTCTTTTCTCTCTAGAGAAAAAGTAAGGTTGAGTCCTCTTGCTCATGCAAGAGTGTACGTCTCTCATTATCTGAGAGTTTTGAGAGGAGTGACGCGGTTGATAATGAAGGTGGATGAGTTGGCTAAGCGTTGGGAAAAGTTGAATTTGTCTAAGGAAGAGAGTAAGGTGTTCCATGTCCAAAATGAGGCTGCTAAGGATGGAAGTATTCGTGGGAAGCACTGTATTATTGGAAAAGTTTTGTCTGAAAAAGGAGTGAATAATGAAGCTTTTAGGACTACTATGTCACAAGTATGGAGGTTGGAGGGCTGGGTGAGGTTTAAGGACCTGGGTGATCTGAGTTTCTTAATAGAGTTCCAATGGTTATCTGATAAGGAAAAAGTTTTAAGTGGCCGTCCGTGGTTTTTTGATAGACATCTTTTGGCTTTGGTAGAAGTTGATGAATCTGTCTCCATAGTTGGCGTACAGTTTAATTATGAACCTTTTTGGGTTCAGCTTCATAATTTGCCCCTGGCAGCTATGACAGAAGCAGTGGGAGAGGAGTTTGGGTCTTCAATAGGTCATGTCATTCGTGTGGAGGCTGAGTCTGATGGCCTGGCATGGGGGAGATGCCTTAGAGTTAGAGTTGCTGTTGACCTGCATAAGCCTTTACTAAGGGGTCGATGGTTGCAATATGGGGATAATCAATACTGGATTTCTTTCAAATATGAAAGGCTCCAGACTTTTTGTTTCAATTGTGGGGTGCTATGTCATAAGGGGAGGGGATGCTCAAGGCAGAGGCTGGAACAGCAAGGAGAAAGAGTGACTGCTCAGCAATATGGCCCCTGGCTCCGTGCCCAACCTATGATCAACAATATATTTGATGGTCGAAAGTATGGAGGGAGCCATAGCCAAAACCACCATTCAAGATGGCAACAGGGTGGTGCTCAGGGAAGAGGTGATGGTGAAGTCAAATTTGGTAAGGAGGATATTAAGGAGAACATTAAGGCTGAAAAACAGGAAGTGCCTTCTGAACCACAGGCGTATAAGGCAATTGAGATTGTTTTGGAAAGTGATCAAAGGGAGGGGGTAAATATTCAGGAAGCACATCTTTGCAGTTCACATACAGCTGTACAGAATAATTGCCTTTCTAATGATTTAAAGAAGAAGGATATGGAAAGTATTTTAGTTGAGGGAGCTATGATGACAGTTCAGAAGGAGGGGATTATTTCCTTTTCTGAATCCATTTCTGCAGTTAAGGGGGATCATGATTGCCATATGGATGTTGAAAAAGCTGCACCTGATATGGTAAGTATCTCAATATCTGAAGACCCTTCCACTGAAAATGAAGGTCTTAGGAATCCTACTACTACAAACACTCTGTTGCCACGTGGTTCATCTTCCAGGGGCAAGTTAAAAGGAGCCACGTGGAAGAGAAGGGCTAGAGGTGCTAGACATGACCAAGAAAGTACTGAGGTGGAGCATAAGATAGGAATTAAAAGAAATAAGGTTGACTCACCTGCTGAGTCTGGCAGTGCCTTAAAGAAAAACAAGTGCGAAGAGGGAGTGGATCTTACTAGCTATGAGGCTAAGTTGGTGGAGGCTGCAATGCAGCTCCACCAACAGCAATGATAGGCCTTAGCTGGAACTGTAGAGGGCTTGGGAACCCTCGTACAGTTAGGGAACTTCACATGTGGGTGAAGTCAAAGTGGCCCAGGCTAGTTTTCTTAATGGAAACTAAGTGTGGAAGGGAGAGAGTGGAGGCTGTCAGGAATTCTCTAGGTTTTGATGCCAGCTTTGTAGTGGGCAGCAGAGGTCTTAGTAGGGGAATTGCTCTCCTATGGCATAGTACAGATGCATTTCAATTGGAATCTTTTTCCCAGCATCACATCTCAGTTACCATGCAGAGGGCTGAGGATAATGAGGAGTTGTTGTTTACAGGTTTCTATGGGCACCCATTAACTGCTCAAAGAGAAGGGAGCTGGCAATTGTTGAGAATGTTAAAACCTGTAGAGTCTAAAGCATGGTTGTGTGTTGGTGACTTTAACGAGCTGCTGTTTCAACATGAGAAACAAGGGTTTAATAGCAGGCCTTACCAACAGATGGAAAGTTTTAGAGCAGCCGTGGAAGATTGTGGTTTAAGTGATTTAGGCTTTGAAGGGGCTAAATTCACTTGGTGTAATAACAGAGAGGGGCCCCAATTTACTAAGGAGAGGCTGGACCGTGCATTTGGTAACATGGCTTGGACCAGAAAATTCAGTGACTCTAAGATCACTGTTTTGGCAGCACAGACTTCTGACCATTGCCCTCTTCTGTTTTCCATGAGTACTAAGGCAGAGAAGAGAGTGTTTGAAGGGGGAGGGAGAAGGAAGCCGTTCAGGTATGAAGCTAGCTGGGATCAGAGGGAAGATTGTAGAGGTATCATTCAAAACAGTTGGCATCAACAGCAAACTGGACATGGTTCCTACTTGCACAAGATCCAACAAAACTTAAAGAGCTGCAGGGAATCTTTACTGTCATGGAACAGGAATACAGTCTGCAAGCATAGAAAAGAAGTCAATTATAAGCTAAAGCAACTCTCAAGGCTTCAAAATCTTAATGTAGGAGATCACACAGTGGCAGTGAAGCAAATTCAGAAAGAGGTTGACAAGCTTCTAGAGGAGGACAATATAAAGTGGAAGCAAAGGGCTAAACAACTATGGCTCAAAGATGGGGATAGAAATACCAAGTTTTTCCATCACAGTGCAAACCAGAGAAGAAAAGTTAATGAGATAAGGCAAATACATAAAGATGATGGCAGTGTGGTGTGCAGGGATGAAGAGATTGCTGAAACTTTTTGCCTGCACTATCAAAATCTTTTTTCCTCTTCTAATCCTGTTAATATTGCAGATTGCTTGAATAAGGTGGAGACCAAGGTAGATGAGGAAATGAACTGTCTTCTATCAAAAGAGTTTACCAAGGAGGAAGTCTATGCTGCTTTGTTCCATATGAACCCTCTGGGCTCTCCTGGTCCAGATGGTTTCTCAGCTGTTTTCTACCAAAAACACTGGGAAACAGTGGGAGATGATCTTACTAAAGCTGTGCTTGAGGTCCTTAATTTTTCAGGAGAGGTGGGGAGCATTAATGAGACGTTTATTGTACTGATTCCTAAGATTAAAAAACCACAAAATGTTTCTGATTTTCGACCCATCTCCCTGTGTAATGTTCTTTACAAAGTGATCTCAAAAGTCCTTGCTAATAGGTTCAAACTCATCTTGCCTCGAATCATCTCCCCTACACAAAGTACCTTTGTGCCTGGGAGATTGATTATGGACAATGTGATTGTGGCCTTTGAGACCTTACATTCGATGAATTTGAAGGGGAAAGGTAACCAGGGCTATATGGCTTTGAAGTTGGATATGAGTAAGGCATATGATAGAGTGGAGTGGAGGTTCTTGGCTGAGACTATGAGCAAGTTGGGATTTAATTCCAGATGGATAAGGTTGGTGATGCAGTGTGTGGAATCTGTTTCCTACTCTATCATTATCAATGGATCTTCTCAAGGTTGGTTCAAACCTTCTAGGGGCATAAGACAAGGGGACCCTTTATCCCCTTATCTTTTCATTATTGTAGCTGAGGTCCTTAGCTCCCTATTGAACCATGCTGAGTCAGTCAAACAGATCCATGGCTTTCCTATAGGCAGAGGTACTTTCAGCATTAATCATCTCTTTTTTGCTGATGATAGTTTGCTGTTTTGTCGAGCTAATGCCATGGAGTGGGCTAAAATTCTTGATTTGCTTAGGCTTTATGAAAGGGCCTCAGGTCAGAAGCTTAATTCAGATAAAACCTCTATTTTCTTTAGCAAAAACACTAAGAAGTTGACTAAGGAATACATTCTAAGGTTGGCTGGACTTAGATCTACCTCTTGTTATGAAAGATATCTGGGATTGCCTACCCTTGTAGGCAAATCAAGGTTTAAAGCCTTTGAAGGTCTATTGGACAGGGTTAGGTCTCGAGTTAGTAATTGGAAAACTAAATTGCTGTCTATGGCAGGGAAGGAAATACTCCTGAAAGCTGTTATTCAAGCCCTCCCCACTTACTGCATGGGGGTCTTTAAATTGCCTAAAGTTCTTCTTAAAGAAATCAACAGGGTTATGCATAGGTTCTGGTGGGGTCAGCAACAACAGGAGCACAAAGTACATTGGGTGTCATGGCAACAAATGGGGAAAGCTAAGGGTGTTGGGGGATTAGGATTCAGAGACTTGGAAAGGTTTAATTTGGCTTTATTGGCCAAACAAGGTTGGAGGATCCTACAATACCCTGATTCTTTGGCATCACAGGTTTTGAAGAGGAAATATTTTCCATCTTCTGGTTTTCTTGATGCCAAGGTGGGATCGAGGCCTTCTTTCATGTGGAGGAGTATATATGCAGCAAGGAGTTTAGTGGAAAAAGGGTCCATTTGGAGGATTGGTGATGGTGTAGATACTTTGATTTGGAAACATAGGTGGCTACCTACTCCTACAAGTCACAGAGTTCAGTCACCTATCAAGTGTTTATCTGAAACTGCTAAGGTGGCTGACCTCATAGATGCTGATTCTAAGAAATGGAAGAAGGAACTGGTAGAGGAGGTTTTCAATGAAGATGAAGCTTCTGTTGTACTTAAACTCCCCATTAGCTTAATTGGCTCAAGTGATAGGTTGATGTGGCTAGGTACTAAAGATGGCTCTTTTTCTGTAAAGAGTGCTTATCATTTACAAATGGAGCTTGATAACAGGCCTAAAGGACAGACTTCTTCAGGGGCACCTATGACACTGGAATGGACCTCATGCTGGAAACTCTGCATTCCAAATGCTAATAAAGTCTTTTTTTGGAGAGCATGCCTTGAAGCTTTGCCAACTAATCTCAACCTATTCAAGAAAAAGGTTACTACATCTCCACTATGTCCTATTTGTTTAAGAGAGGAAGAAACAGTTTCTCATGCCCTGTGGGATTGTACTTCTGCAAGGGATGTTTGGAGTCAAGGACCCAATGTGCTCAATAAAAGCTCGGTTAGGCCAGAAAGCTTCAGAGACTTGGTTCAGTGGGTGTTTTCAGCTTGTGACCAGATTACCATGGAACTGTTTGCAGTTATAGCTAGGAGCATTTGGTACAGGAGAAACCAGTTTATCTTTAAAGGAGTTTTTGATCACCCTTCTGTATTAGCAAGAAAGGCTCGGGACCTGGTTACTCAGTTTCAAGCTGCCTTCTTTGCCTCAAAAGTCTCTGCTAATGCAACAGTAACAGCTGATGTGTCCTGGGTTCCTCCTCCTATTGGTCAAGTTAAAATAAATTGGGATGCTGCATTATCTGAAGCTAAGGGTAGAGCAGGTTATGGTATTGTTGCTAGAGATCATGAGGGTCGGGTGCTAGCTACAAAACAGTTCTCAAGGCCGAGTTTGTTTGATCCCTTGCTAGCTGAATCTCAGGGAGCTCTATTTGCTGCAGAATTGGCAATAGAGTTGGGAGTGCATTCAGTTACTCTGGAAGGTGATTCAAGACAAGTGGTTCTTGGTCTTCAACAGCAGATGACCAGATATGATCGGGTTGGTATGATTCTTATAGATGCTAAGGCTCTGCTTTCAAATCTTAGTAATTGGAGAGTTGTTTTTGTTAAAAGATGTGGTAATGAGTTTGCTCACAATCTTGCTAAGGGTTCTCTTGTTTTGGAACCTGATGATACTAGGGTGTTTTTTCATCCAGATTGTAATCTGTTTGCTGGTTTGGCAAGTTAATGAAGTTCCACTTTTCCTTTCAAAAAAAAAAAAAAAACAAAATTTCAAGATGAGTTTTCCATATCGCCATTAATTCATTTTGGCAATATGGGATATGAATCGATGTCTGAATCAATCGTTCCACACTGCCCATCTGTCACCATAAAAGGAATTTGACTATTGCATGCATGTATGTGTACGTACTAATGTGTGGTTTGGATAGTGAATGATATAAAATAATTTTAAATGAAGATTAAAAATTGAATAAAATAATATTAAAATAATATTTTTTTAATATTATAATTATTTTGAGATTTGAAAAAGTTAAAATTTTTATTATATTTTGTGTAAAAATTTTAATTTTTTTTTTAATAATGAGATCTTTCATCTTCTAAATGGACATAAAGGACAGTTAATCTGATGCTACAGTGTATATTATATAATACAAAATATCATTTTCTCTTCCACTTAAAACAAAATTTCAAGATGAGTTTTCCAGATAATCATTAATTCATTTTGACAATATGGGAAATGACTTTGTCTGAATCAATCGTTGCACAGTGCCCACACCACTTGGAACACGTTGAGACAAACGTCCAGTCAATAGTTACCCAGCGGGGGCCAATGCGCATTAGTTAATTGGCATTATCTAATCAATGATCTAGACACGAGCAAAGAAAGAAAGGACAAACATATATGGACGTATTTTCCCTTTATAAAAACTTGGTAGGTTCCAATTTAATATACAAGATATATATATATATATATATATAAACATGGTTAATATCTGGAACAAGATATATTATAATGTGTCATTCATTTATAAAATTAAGGGTGACAATATATGATATAATTTATAAATTTAATATAAATTGATTTGGATAAAAATAAGTTTACCCAATAAAATCATATGATTTAGGATTAAATTTCGGACCTTGATCAGGCAGTGAGAAGAGCTCAAATTAATTGCTCAACTTAAAGGTTGGTGATGATTCCACTAATCACTTCCAATATCGAGAGATAGTTATCGGCCTCATGTCAAAAAAGAAAAACAAACAAAAATGGGGACAAAATTAGCCGATGGGCTCACGTACATGAGTGCAATGTCATATTAACGATGCAAATGTTAAGTAGGGAGTAAAAATTCATTCCTGTATTAATATCCTATCGTGTTCAGTACTGTACACGAAAAGATAATACAAGATTTAAAGAAAAAAACGAAGAGGCTTGCCTCTGGTCCTCTATAAAAGTCAAGTTGGTGACAATCACACCAAAACCCATTATGGCGATGAAAGGGTACATGCTCATAGGCCTTCTTGTTCTTATTGGCTCTTTCGCTAACACCATCAATGCTAATGCTATCACTCCTAGTTACGGCATTTCTACACTCAACAGGACCAGTTTTCCCAAAGGTTTCACTTTTGGTACAGCATCAGCTTCCTATCAGGTGAGCCCCCGGTTTTCTACGTACATGTTTATATCATACATATTTTCAGTTTTTGTACGTTCAACAAGAAGTCATGCATATTATATATACGTGCATAACCCCAATTATATGTATTTGAATTCCATGCAGTATGAAGGTGCAGCGTTTGAAGATGGCAAAGGACTAAGTATATGGGATTATTACAGCCACAAATACGTACACATGTCTCTCTCTCTCTCTCTCTCTCTCTCTCTCTCTCTCTCTCTCTCTCTCTCTCTCTTCCCATTAAAAATTGATATTACTTTTTGTAAGAATGCACAGCGAAAAGTACTTCAAGCTCAGTTTATAAAGTTGCTTCACAAGTTTCTCCAAATCGACAAAAGTTTTCACTTAGTGGTAAAGCGTACTACTAGAGTAATGCTTTAACAATCCACAGCCTAAATGCTATCTTAAGAGAGAATAAAAGAGAGAGAGAGCCTTTTTATTTTTTCTGATGATTATCAAGAATCAAAAGAGGGGGGCTATATATTGCCCCCTACACGGCTGGCCTTAAAGGCCAACCTTAATCTGCCATTTATTTGGCAGAAACGCATGGCTTAAAGTCATGCGTTACAAGCAAATAACGCATGGCTTAGGCAGAGTAAAGGAGGGGTCTGCCCCACGTGGGCGCCTCTCCAATTAACATCTCCCACTTTCACACAGTAAGCATGACCCCAGGTCAGAATCTCTCTAATGTTCTCAATCTTATTCATACAAGTAAATAGACTGTGCGACCACCAAGCATATCTATAGAAAGGCGGGAGTACATACACTAAATCTCTCCCAGAGAAGACTAGCATAGTAACATCCCTAAAGTGTTTGGTTATGTCCTAGACTCATTCGATCGCATCAGTTCAAGCATTTTCTAAACCCTCTTGAGTTTCAGAAAACTCAGAACAATGCTTGACTATATCATTTCAATATGTTCACAACCTTAGTCGCTACCAGTATGTAGCGTCATAGTTTGACGTCAGCAAATACTATCGAAGATGCGATATCGAAGAATCTTCCCTTTGCACTCATATCATTCAATTTTGGTCAAAACTGCTTTCCTAGCAATGCCTCTTTAGACCGTATTAATCATGGTCATAGACAACATACCAAAGTAGCAGACATTATAACCTCCATCTTGTGACATAGTCAAAAGTAAAGGACACTTAAAAAAAAATGAGACTTGCACAGTGAGAAAGAGGGGAACCATTTACTCACTTACTTATTTGGTCGAGTAAGCACATGTAGTATGAAACACATGCTACGATGGATTTCTCTTTCTTAAAGAGCATATGTCTATATCAACATCGTACAGATCTTAGTCTAGCCGCTCCTTAAGCGTCTAACCCGAGTTCCTCTATTTGCTTGCCTCCAAGGTGTCAAAGAGGATCTCACATCTGGCTAACCACAAGCTACATACGTTGTGGGGTAACCCATGCATAGTCCTCTCATTGGACCTGATCTTAGCTCCCACTAAAACAACATATCTTTGTGTCAACTAACTTATCCATTTGGACAAGTATCTAAGAACACAATGTCTCATCTCTACTCGCTTCTCAAGCGCTAGAGGCGATCGCTCGTGTGAGTGAGTCGATTTAAACCTGTTGACATATCTTGTGTGTGAATTAGAAAGACAATACGATAAAGACAATAACTGAATCATATTGTATTAATATCCCAAAGGAAAGGTTACATCTCAATGTCATTTGAAATACAAAAAGCATTTACAGTCTACGCAGTCCTAGATTTCTAACATGAGCCTCAAAGACATCTCTAGCTATAGGCTTCGTTAAGGGATCAGCAACCATGCGACTCGTAGAGAGGTGTTTCAGAACCACTTCCTTTTGCGCTACCATGTCTCTGATGTAGTGATATCTGATATCTATGTGTTTGGTTCTTCCATGGTACTTAGAGTCCTTAGCATATGCGAAAGCAGCCGTGCTATCGCAGAATATTGTCACCAGATCTGAAGAATCTGTGCCAATGTCTAAATGCTTGAGGAATCTTCGTAACCAAACAGCTTCTTGAACCGCTAAAGAACAAGCTATGTATTCTGCCTCCATGGTGGATAAAACTATACAGGGTTGTTTCTTGCTGCTCCATGTAATAGCGCCATTGTTGAGCAGAAAGGCATACCAGTGGTTGATTTACGCTCATCTAGGTCACTGCCCCGGCATCGCTGTAACCTTTTAACTGCAAATCTGAACCTTGATAGCACAGCACATAGTCTGCAGTTTCCTTGAGATATCGCATAATCCTCTTGACTGCTTTCCAATGAGCTAGTCCGGGATTAGATTTAAATCTACTCACTAAGCCAACTGCATGGCATATGTCAGGCCGAGTACACATCATTGCGTACATCAGACTACCCATAGCATTAGCATAAGGGACACGGGCCATCCTTTCCTTTTCTATTTGAGTCTTAGGACACAACTCTTTAGATAAGTTCTCGCTTTTTGAAATATAGGTGTCAATGGGTTTAGATTCATTCATTAGGAAACGCTCGAGGACTTTCTTTATGTAAGTCTGTTGGGACAAACACAAAAGTCTCTTTGATCGATCTCTGTAGATCTTAACTCCTAGAATGTATTCTGCTTCACCCATATCCTTCATCTCAAAATTGAAAGATAACCACTCTTTTGTGGCGACTATCAACCCTTTATCATTTCCAGCTAGTAGTATGTCGTCAACATATAATGACAACATAATGAAACTCTTCTTGGACCTTTTGACATATACATAATGGTCCTCTGTGATCATCGTAAACCCATTCGAAAGAACGGCTCGATGGAATCTGAGGTACCATTGCCTAGATGATTGTTTTAGGCCATATATTGATTGTTTGAGCTTGCACACTTTGTGCTCTTGACCTTTGACCACAAAACCTGTTGGTTGATCCATATAGATCTCCTCATCTAGTTCTCCATTGAGAAATGCTGTCTTAACATCCATCTGGTAGAGTTCCAAATCCATGTTTGCTACTATAGCTAGAATCAGGCGAATTGAAGCAAACCTCATCACTGGTGAAAAAGTTTCCTCATAATCTATACCCTCCTGCTGGGTATATCCTTTCGGCACTAAGCGAGCTTTGTACTTATCTATCGATCCATCCGACTTGCATTTGACTTTAAGAACCCATTTGTTCCCAATAGTCTTACGCCCTGTCGGTAGATCAACCAGATCCCAGACCTGGTTTGTCTTCATAGACTCAATTTCATCATTAGGAGTTTTCATCCACTCATCTTTAGCAGAAGATGAGAGAGCCTCATGAATTGTCCTAGGCTCATCATCATCATGCGGAGCTACCATAAAAGCTTCCCCTTCAATCTTAAAATGACGACAGGGAATACTTTTACGTGTGCTACTACACAGTTGAGATTGTTGTGATTGATTGACAAGCGGTGTGCTCCCACTCGAATTTAAGTCCCTTTTATCATTTGTAAGAGCTTGAAGAATTTCTTCCTCATTGTCAACTAAATTCCTTGGAGCACTTTCCTCTTGTTCCACAATCTCATGAAGTTCTAAACTCCTATCAACCTCACCTTTACTTGGAAATTCATTTTCAATGAAATCCACATCTCGTGATTCAATCTCAGTTACAATTCCATCAGTTTGTTCACCTATTAACACATACCCTTTAGAGTGTTCTGAGTACCTTATAAAGATACAATTCTTTCCTCTAGGCCTAATTTTCGAAACTTATGAGAAAGATCATGAACAAAATCCATTGAACCCCATGGCCGCAAGTTACTCAAATTGGGTTTCTCGCCGGTCCATAGTTCATATGGGGTGGAAGTTACTGATTTGAAGGATACTCGGTTAAGAATGTAGGCAGCAGTCAAAAGTGTATCCCCCCAAAAAGAAATTGGTAGGTTTGCTTGCGCCATCATTGACCTAACCATCTCAAGTAGTGTTCGATTTCTCCTTTCCGCCACACCATTTTGCTATGGCGTACTCAGCATCGTTAACTGTCTTTTGATTCATTTTTATCACAGAGCCTTTTAAATTGCTCAGAGAGATATTCTCGTCCTCGGTCAGTTCTTAGAGTTTTTAAACTCTTATCTAACTGATTCTCGACCATTCTTAGATATCGCCTAAAACATTCCAATGCTTCAGACTTATGGGAGATTAAGTAGACATGACTGTAACGTGAAAAATCATCTATAAAAGTGATGAAGTAGACACCTCCGTGTCTAGCCCTCACACTCATTGGACCACAGATGTCTAAGTGGACTAATTGCAGTGGAAAAGATGCCCTAGTGGCTTTTCCAAACGGTTTTCTCTTAGCTTTTTCCATTAGACAATGTTCACACGTGGGCAAGATGACCTTAGCGAGATTGCCTATCAGGCCTTCTCTAACTAATCGAGTCATTCTATCTTGCCCTATATGGTCAAGCCTAACATGTCATGTGTATGAATCCAAATTATCAATAGATGAAGAAAGAAAAGCAATAGATTCATTTATATTAGAATAAACCAAATCCAATATCATAAAACCGTCTTGAAGAAAAGCATTGTCATAAAACACATGGCCCAAATGAAAGGAAACATAATTGTTTTAAAAAACAATCTGAAAACCAAGTTTTAATATAGTAACAATGGAAAGTAAGTTTCGTCGGATTTCAGGAGCGTATAGCACATTATGGAGGAAAAGAGTGTGGCCACCCCGCAAGTCCAGCTTGTAGGTACCAAGTCCTAGTACCTCCATGCTAGCTCCATTCCCCACCTTGATATCACGGCTCCCAGTTGGAATCCGGTGATACTCCACACATCTGACTCTATCTCGCACTATGTGCTCGATCGCTCCTGAATCAACAGTCCATAAAGGATAGGAGTCAGCGACCATCACATGGCTAGTTATAAAAACAATGCGAGAAAAGTCAGAGTGTACCTTCTTCGGCTCAGTGCAGTCACGAGCGAAGTGGCCAATCTTTCCGCAGTTGAAGCACTCTAATTTTGACTTGTTTTTCCCGCGCTTGCCTCTCTTGGTGCGTTGAGAAGTTCCTGACACTTTTTTAATATGTCCAGCAGCCACTCCATTCTTGGACTTCTTGCGCTTAGGCCTTGATGCCTTGCGCGAACCAGTATTAGCCACATAGGCCGTATGATTGGGCTTAGCAGCCTTTAGGCGCTCAGCCTCCAATTCCAAATGACGCGAGACATCATCAAAGTCTTTCATATTCTCGTTATGCATCAAGTTCTGGCTCATATTCTCCCAAGAATTCGGTAGTGATCTTATCACTGCCTGTACTTGCTGTTCATCTGTCAGGTTGTGTCCTGCCGACCTAAGTTCGCGGATCATAGTTGACATAACCCTAAGATGCTGCTTCATCGTGTGGTTAGAGCGCATCTTATAGGAGTTGAACCTCATGGTTAATCCACGCAATCTAGTGGCTGAAGTTTCACCAAACTTCAACTTCAAAGCCTCCCACATGCTTTGGGCAGTGTTATAGACCTCGAACTCACACATTAGATCATTGTGCATGCTGCTTAACATAATTATGCGCGCACACCGATTTTTCTTAGCCCATTGGGTATAGGCTTGTTGATCTATCTTGTGTTGTTCCGAGTTCCCTTCTTCGGGCATAGTAAGGGTGTGAGATAAGGCCTCCAAGACCTCTTGCTCATCTAAGACATATTGGATCTTGCGATGCCATATGTCATAGTTTTTCCCATCTAATTTCTCCTATTTGTTTAAGTCAACAACAATATTCTTGGATGTCATTTCACTACAATATGCAAAGAAGGGATATTACTCACACACCTAAGAAATTTACCGTGTCCTTTCAAGTTAGAAAAAGAATAATTTAGACATGTCGCAAGATCGAAAAATCGCTAGGCTTCAGAATCATATCTTGCGCCACAATATCCAATTATTAGATTTCTAGATCAATTCCCGCGAAAATTTAAAAAAAAAAAATATGGGAGAATTTATCATCATAAATCTCAACCATACTCCCACTATCCTAAGTAGTCATCTAGGCCTAGTCACATGTAAAGACATAACCTACTAAAACCGCAATAACCTTTTGGGCCAATCTACAAGGATAGCTACCCAGACCATAGCAACCTGTTGGGCCAGTCTACAAAGACAGCCAGACTACAGCAACCTGTTGGGCCAGTCTACAAAGATGGTTCATATGAGACCATTACAGTCAATTTTTCTTGTTCCATCAGTGCATTTACAGTTCTTAATGGGGCCACTGTAGTCTTTTTGACTATGCAGTGCATTTACAGTTCTTACTTAGGTCACCATGGTCTTTTGGCTATACAATGCATTTACAGTTCTTACTGGGTCACTGCAATTCTTTCAGCCCATCATTCACACTGACAATTCTAACTAAGACTAGTTAGTGAGATTTTCTATTTTATCATTAAAAGAAATAAAAACTAATGTCTAAATATTCAAGTCTAACATTCATATATGATAAAATAATCATATTTCCATATGTTCAAAACACACATACATGTTATCACATTTAATCTCAAAATTAAATAAAAGATCACATGTAATATAACATTATGGAAAAAAAAATTGCATGAAAACAAATAAATATTCACATGTTATCACATTTAATCTATAACATTAAATAAAAGATCACATGTAATATAACAATATATCTAAGCATAAATTAAATCATGCCAAAATTTTTATTTTATTTTATTTTTTTCTCCGTTTAAAACAAAAAACTCTCAGAAAAAACACTAGGTTGAAAAACCCAGCCTGTGTCCTTTTTTTTATTTTTTATTTTTACTTTCGGTTAAAAAAAAAAACTTTCAGAAAAAACACTGGGCTGAAAAGCCTAGTCCATGTTTTTTTTTTTTTTAACCCAAACAAAATGGGCCGAAGGGCCCAAGCCCATGCAAAAAACATATGACATAAGTCATCTTCTTCCTCCAGCAGTTACTGTTCATGTGAACAGTAACTGCAAAAACCATCCAAAAACAGCCACTGTTTTAGGATGTCACCGGTGTCGTTGTTCGTCGGAAACAGCTCCAGAGGAAGCTGGGTGCTGCCGCATCACCTAGGTGGTGCTGCCAGCACCCCTCTGGTGCGCCAGCACCAAGGCAGTGCTTGCAGCACCGCTGTGGTGCCCCCACGGTGCTCCGTGCACCGTGGGCTCCCACCGGTGCTTGCTGCATCGTGGTGCACGCAGCACCATTACAGGGGTGCCGCGCACCATCCTTTGGTGCGCGCTGCACCACCGAATGCAGAGGTGGTGCCTTTTGCACCACTGTGTGTGGGTGGTGAGCGCAGCACCCTTTGGTGTGCGCTGCACCCCCACGCATAAAGGTGGTGCGCGCTGCACCACCGTGTGTGGTGGTGAGTGCAGCAGTGCTACACAGCGGCTTAGCTAAAAAAAAAAAAACTTTTATTTTTTATACGTTTTTTTTTTTTTTTTTTTTTTTTTTTTTTTTTTTTTTAAGAAAACAGTTTACATGCATATGCCAAAAAGAAACTGGAAGCAATTATAAATGCTCTGATACCAATGTAAGAATGCACAGTAGAAAGTACCTCAAGCTCAGCTTATAAAGTTGCTCTACAAGTTTCTCCAGATCGACAAAAGTTTTCACTTAGTGGTAAAGTGTACTACTAGACTAACGCTTTAACAATTCATAGCCTAAATGCTATCTTAAGAGAGAACAAAAGAGAGAGAGCCTTTTTATTTTTTCTGATGATTACCAAGAATCAAAAGAGGGGGGCTATATATAGCCCCCTACACGGCTGGCCTTAAAGGCCAGCCTTAATCTGCCATTTATTTGGTAGAAACGCATGGCTTTAAAGCCATGCGTTACAAGAAAATAACGCATGGCTTAAAGCCATGTGTTAGGCAGAGTAAAGGAGGGGTCTGCCCCACGTGGGCGCCCGTCCAATTAACACTTTTTATATAGAACATAAAGTTCTTGAGATAATTGATTATTTAAAATGATATCAAGGCCATACGTACGTGGTCCGAAATTGTAACCTACACTCACAACATGATAAAGAAAATATCATTTTGGAAGTAGAAAGAGACGAACATTTAAGTACTCTCAAATATATACTAACTGCATACGTTTTTCTTTCAAGGCCAATCTTTTGCTTTCACATGATATATTGCACGCACTACAAGAAAAACTGTCTATTGCTACGATTTGTATATTGTTACAAAAAAAATCGCTGCAATAGATAATCTATTGCAGCGATTTTAATTTTGTCGCATGATTTTTAAATCAAAAGTGGAAGAATTCCTTAATTTTACATTTGCAGTGAAAAATATGACATTTGCATAGATTTTGATTGCTGGTTTTACTAAAATACGTTCCAACGCCTAAATAATCATTGTTATTACTTCTGGGCGCCAAAATTTTATGAAATGTTTTATTTTTCCCCCTAATTTCTTTTCTTCTCCACTTCTCTCTGTTCTTTCCTCCTCCAAAATCGCCGGAGTGTCTATGCTCAATTCTTTTCCTCTCTCTGTAATTTCCTTCGATCACCAACCTTAGTTCCTCCGCCCCATTTTCCTCCCGCGGAAGCTACTTTTCGTAATATTTGATTCCTCCCCATAGTTTGCACACGGCTACCCATTGACCTAGCAACCCATCAGACTCCATCTTAAAATCCTCAACATCCACCCTTCCCAGTGACCTCTCCTTTTCTCCCTTCCCTCTACTCCGAACGCCCCTTCCATTTTTTTCTTGGCTAATTCTCTTTCCCTTTCTCTCTTTCTCCCTTTATCTCTTCCCTCTAGAATGGCTTGATCCTCCCTCTCTCCCCTTCTCTCCATTTTTCATTTTCTTTTCCCAATTACGTTGCTGCTTTCCTCCTTCGAAGGTTGTCGATTTCTTCTCTCTTGGCTTAGGTCAGGAGTAGTCGGCAGTTGGCAATTTCGTATCGGTGGAAGACAAAATCTCGACATCAAATTTTCACTTCTTGCATCGTTGTGTTCGGACTTGTGCTTTCTGCGCTTGACTGCCTCTCCGAGTTGGTCTGTTTTGATTTCTATTGTGGGGAAAGGGTAAATTTCCTTCTTTGGCTTGTGTATTCGATTTCTATTTGTATTGGCTGATTTTTTTTTAAAACTCATTTAATCAGTGATGCTTTCGAAGGTTGGCAAGTAGTATTTGATATATGGATTCAATCTGTGGTCCTTTTTGCATTTGTAAATTTTGAAGTTTGCTTCCTAATTGAATTTGAATGGCTTATTTCTAGTTGCTAGGATTATTAGGTTGGCAATGCTAAAATGAAGCTGGCGTGTAGTCTGAGTTGGGTTTATTTTGAGTGAAGTAAAATCGGGTTTTTTCGAGTCTATTTAGTTTAATGCATATTTTGGCTCAAGAGAAGACTTTGAGCAAACTGTGGGTGATATTTAGTTGCAAAAACCAGAGATCTAATTTTTTTGATTAAGTTCTGGAAATTAGAATCCAGGGATAATATTTATGAGGAAGTTTATCAAAATTGATAATTCATTGGATTGGTTTAACTTGGGAATGCCGATGGTTGCTATGTTGGTTGAAAAATGCAGTATTGGGGCTGAGTATTTTTTTGCATAGTGTAGGCTTTTATCAGAAGATATTAATTGGTCTTATAGATGTTAAGTTCAGATTGGAGATTGAGTTTGGACTACATAGTGTAGGATTATTCTCAGTTCGAGTTTGGTACATGAAAATGTGTAATGCAGTATTGGGCCTGTGAGTATTTTTCTGCATAGTGCAGGCTTTTATCAGAAGAGTATAGGAGCATAGTGCAGGCTTTTCTCAGAAGAGCAAAGTTTGTGATGTTTTTCATTGTTGACATAGAAATAAAGGAGACTAGAGGATAGGTTATCAAATTATTCAACTATATTTTTTGAATAAAGGTTCTATTTATTAAATAATAACTGAAGGTCTGTTGAATTAATTACATGGAGTATTTGTGATGCATGCACACATGGACATAGATAGAATTGAAGGGGAAGCAATTGATTCAATTATATAGAGGGAGATCAACATAGATGGTTAGTGATTAACATCAAAGAAAATTTAGGAGACTTGGAGCCACCCTTATCCATTGATTGTTGTATCTACAGGCTTCAAACTAATGAAGAGTTGTTCACTCCTCTGCAACACTCAAACTATAATGTCTAGTGATTTAGTAGACACAATAAAGAGTTTGGAAGGAAATGTTACTTTATCTAGAATCCAATTAGTTGACTGATGCAATTGGGTTTTATTTTTATATTTTAAGCATCTCGAATATATATTATTCACCTACATCTCGATATTTGTAGAGATTTGGCTTGATATACTTGAATCTTGTACTCCTTTGTAATCCATCATGAAACTCATCTCACTAAATATTAAGTACCTAGCTATATATATCTTGGTAGTTTCTATCCTTTTCAGATATCTAGGTATAACTTCTGGTTTCAACCTATCCCCATTAATTAATTCACAGTTCTATTTCAAGCCTTTCAACAAAAGCATAATGCTTCTCATCTTGAAGTGGTACAATTTATGTCTCTGCGTCCAATAAGACTTCAAAATGCTTTTTTGCAGCCACACAGGTCAGCATTTTTTGTAACTTTCAATAAAAAAGGAAGAAAAATGAGGAGGACTCAGTTATAGCAGTTACGGTTTACTAAAGCGCGCATAAATTGTATTGAAATGCAGGTACTATGAATTGAACCCAATTTAATGTACTCACTTTTTCCTATCTCTAATTCATAGTTTCTTTTGGCTTATTTCATGCATGCCAAGCCAAAAGGCACTGTTTCTTTGGTGTGAATTAAACCCAATTTGTTAGCTGCCATAAGGAAAGAAAGGTTACAAAGATAATAGCCTTACTTGATGCATTAACATGTTTGATGTCTTGACCCTTTTATGCATATCACAATCCGCCCTTATTTGTCTGGCTGTATAGATATGTCTTTACTTCTTTGATTTAAAAGTTGTATTAGTCTATAGAATATTTGGTGGAGATTGAGTGGTCCAACTTCCTTCACATCTCCACACGCTGCAATGAAATATCAAAAGTTTTGTGAAGCATTGGGCCATTTTCTGTCAATATCTGCCTATCAAAAATAAATATATAGTTGTGATATCTACTAGGATTTGGATACATGCATTGTGGAGAAAAGTTATCCTTGCGCACCACTTGGGCAAGTGTCTAGGTTATATATAGCTAAGCTATAATAAATATTAGTGATTATCGAGATGCTAATCATGCTTTCAAAGATAAATCATGAGCTAGGGTCATGTCTAAATGTATTGGTTTTCATAAGATCAGTAGGGGATAATGATTTACAAAAGCATAATGATTATTAAATTGCCACAAAACATGAAATTTCATGATTCATGCGAAGTTTGTAGCACTAGCTTTCATGTTCTACCTTGGGTGTACATTAGGCCAAACTAGTACTACTGCTCCATAGCAACTACCTGCAGGAAGAATAACTTCCTATGACAACTTAAATAAGTTCTTCTGAAGCAACGCAACTGGAATGTACATATTCAATATCCCCCTTTTCCCCCACAATAGATTGCATGTTGTATGCCTGCCTTCTTATGTCTCTGATGTGGTTTTCAATTCCTATTCCAAGTATTTGACCCCACTATATAAAACCCCACGAATGCAACTATATATATATATATATATATTAAAATAGGAAAAGAAATAATGTTTACGAACCATGATTCTTTCTAGCTAGCTAATAGTAAGAAGAACATTTGAGATGAAATAAGATAACTTTAATGGGGAATGCTTAGTTACTTCTAGAAAACAGGTTTGGTGATCTGTTCCATGCTAATATATTACATAAAACTTATTTATGTGTTTGAGGAAACATTATTTTGCTTTTTACTTCTTTTACTAAATAATGGTATTTTTGTTCAATCTCTATAATTATCATGTTTTGTGAAAATAGAAGGATGACTCTAGTCTTAATAAACCATTTAAGCAACTTAGCAATAGTACTTATCACTCAAGCCTGTTGTAAGGTTTCAGGTCTTAATTGCTCTTTAGTAATTATTTTTCAAACATAAGTGTAATCTCTCTAATTTGTATTTGGAAATGATAGTACTAAATCAAGGGATGTGAAATAATCCCCTCCATGCCATGCGCATGATCTTGATCTGAATGATCAGACAATCTTTGCTCTTTCTTCCCTTTTGAATGTGTAAAATGATTATTAAACAATTAACTTTATTTAGCTGCCATCTTAACTTTGAGCTTTAATATATATAATCCCCCTCTCTTTCATCCTTGTTATATTCATTTATTTTTAGTCATATATAGCCATAGCTCAATCTAAAAAACAATATAAATGATGTTGAACATTTTAGTTGCCCATTTATTTCCTTGTTTCCTTGTCTTGCAGAATGGATACTCTCCACTTCTCTCATTCACAGTGACTGACATTAACAATACAGTGACAAATAAGAGCAGTAAGGGAAATTACCATGAAAGTAAGGATTTCTTTGTTTGTTTTATTCTTGTTTTCTTCTTTAAAGTAAGTTTCTTCCCCAATACTACATATTTTCTTCTTCTCTTTTTTGCTATGTAGCCCTAGCTCTTAGCGTAAATAGAGGTATTGTTACTGCTTGTGTTTTCCAATATCAATTCATATTTATAATTTTCTTCTTGTGTATATCATTACATAAACAAGTAATTGTTTATGTAAACATCTGACTATTGGATTTCTGAAGAAGAACTACAAAGTGTTTTGGTTGTGTTTTGAGATGCTGGGCATCATTTGAAGATAGCCCTCTGTTCTAGTGAAAGCTTTTGCTCTGACTCGATTTTTTGGTTAGCTAAAAGAGATAGGTCCACATAGAATATAGATCAAAATGATATAGAAAGTATCTCTGCATTTCATTTGTCTAGCTCTTAGGTTGCTTTGCTGCAAAATAAGCTAACCCCATTCTACTGAAAAAATGATTCCAAGTATCCCAGGCAAAATCACAGTGTATTCAAATAGTATCTTAGACATAGATCCTTATTGAAAGCTTATGTTTACTTGGAGACAATGAATGATGATGGGGTTTACTCCAGCCAGCATTTCCCTTGCAAATTCTTCATCAATCATTGGACATCTCCATGACTATAGAACTTTGAAGTTGTATAGTACTTTAACAAGAGTTTTTAGACATTGGGTTTACATGTTGGAGTTAAGATATGTTAATAAGAAGGGAAAAGATGTGAAATGACTGCCTTATAAAGTTTCTTGGCTAATAAAATTCCATTACTGCAGAGAAACTGTTTTACTGTAACCACGATTGCAAACATAGACAAAAAAAAAAACAAAAAAACACTACTGTGGTAGTTAAAGTAGTGTCACATTGATTTGGTGTTCTTTTATTGGTGATTTGGTATACCACTACTGATTTGGTGATGTGGTTCTTTGTTGGTAGTTAAAGGAAAAACCAAACAATAGCTAATGATACTTGTAGAAGTTCTGCACTGAGCAGTTGAGCAGTTAAAAACACGTGTTTGGGCTGTTTAAGTTGTAACTACCTAATGCTCTTGGACACTAATTTTTTTATTTTGACTGGTGAGTGATGAGATTGAATGGCTAAAATTTGGCAAAAAATACTCATAAAAGAATAATGTGTGGCCAACTATAGGAGATGTTTTTGCTGTAATGCTCAAGTTATGATGAAAAAGTTCAAAGCTAACTTGATCAAGTGTTCTACAAGATTGGTTGATGAAGTTGATAAAGATAGGCATGTCTTTTCAAATATCTTTCAATTTTTTTTTTATCTATTTTCTGACATAGCAGGGATCTATTCAGAAAAGGGAAACAACTATTAAACAAAAAAATAATAAAAAAAAAAAAAAAACAAACTGTGAGGAATAAAAGCAAAGAATGAGAAAAGAAATGAAAATACATGGTTAGGTTTGCATGACAAATTTCTTGGAGTGATTTTTACTCTCACCAGTACATGAATTGTAGTTATATTTCTAAACTTGCCTATATATTGTCTTCTTTTGTTTCTAGGTGAACAACCTTTACCATTACTGCTGTTGTATAGACCATGCAAACCACTATAACCAACACCTTCCAAGATAGCATGGAATTTTAAAAAGAATTGCCGCTGTTGTACTGATATCACAAAACCACGAGAACCAAAATCTTTTCCAAATTTTGAATTTCATCTGAACCATCCAGCAATCACAGCACAGGTTCATCTCTGGTGATATATTAGTGAGTAATTCAGCAACTACCCTAGCCAAACTGAAAGAAAAGCCTACTTCAAAACATATATATACACACCAAACATATAAATACTACAAACTTTATTTGATCTTAAAACTTGTACAAGGAAAGGGTCAATAAAACTTGACTCCAAGTTGTATATTATCGTATTGAGATTTTACATAATAAAAAAGAAAATAAATAAATAAAAAATAAATTAACAAACTACAAGATTACATAAGATATTATTATTATCACTTTAGGATAGCTAGTCCCATTCCGATCACCATTTCCTTTAAAGCTTTGGATATAGGTAAAAAGGCAAATCTTGAATAAGTTCGCAGGATTTTCCAAATGGGTGTATCTGTCGGCCTATTTATGAGGTGGTTCTATTGTATATGCTCTCTCTCTCTCCCTCTCACTCTCCCCAAATCAAGTGGTTTGTATTCCTCAAAATTTTTCTGTGAAATTTAAATGTCAGGAGCAGCAACTGTTATTGGTTACACATTGAAAAATTGCTTTCTATCCATCATAAACTCTCATGTTGGATACTGTTGGGTATGAATGGTGTAGTCCTGCTTTTGATATGGCTATATTCTACTACTAAGTATTTGCAACCGCCTGACTAGTTATTTTATTTATTACTGCTAGGTTGGAGTTGGAGATAAAGACGTTACAAAGAATGCAACAGATCAATTTCCCCCGCATGATGCAGTTGAGAAGTTGTTATATCCTGCCTACAATACCCAGGTGCACTTGGTATAGATAACATTTTTAAATATAAAAGAGCAGAACTGGCTGCACTATATATTTAGTAGTTAGAAAAGTTGCGGGTTCTTGGTTCCATTTGGTCCACTCCATTGTATAGCCCGTAACTATATTAATGTGAATTCCCAAAAAGGATTAGATGAATGAATGTGTTTGATGTTATATCACAATATTTGAATCTAAGATATTTATTAGTGCATATAAGGGAAGTTTCAGGATTTTTTATTATGTTTACTAATTTATAAGTACTTAATATTGGGTTTCGACTAGGTGTGGTCGTTTCATATAGGTGAAAGAATATTGAAAATTCATAAATTGGGTTTAAGGTATTAAAACAAAAATAATTTATTATTTGGACATATAAATAACTAACAATTAATAATATTATTTGGACATATTAATTTATTATTTTAAGTTAGTCACTGAATTGGACATTTAAATAAGTTAGTTGACTGTCTAAAGATAGAACTTTCATATACCTACGTCATAAGACGAAGCAGAGGGAAAAAAATTGTGAAAAAAGCTTTTTCCAACAATTTTTGATCTCTGTAAATACCAAGCGATACATTCCCAAGCGTTGCAAAATAATTTTCAAAATTGCTGCTATTGATCATTTGCAGCATTTTTTAACGTTACAAAACCTCTAAAGCAACAATTACAGAGCATTGCAACTACAATTCAAAGCAATGAAAATAAAGATGTTGCGTTTGGTTTCACTTGATTGCAACGCTTTTTAAGTATTTGCAGCGATTTAATTACGTTGCAAGAGAACTAAACCAACGGGGGTAAAATTGTTGCTTTTGGCATACCCTTTTGTAGCGTTTTTATGGTTTTTGCAGCGATAAATAGACGCTGTAAAAAGCATCAAAAGCAGCGCTAGAATGGTATGTTGCTTTTGATGTATACAAATTGCAACGCTTATAAATCAATTACAGTGATTTTAAGTGTTGTAAAAAATTGCAATAGCAACGAACCAAATGTAGCGTTGCTGTTGTTGGGAGGCTATTGCAGCGAAATTTATCATTAAATTTCGCTGCAATAGATTAGTTGCAGTGCCAATGCACTCAGATGGAGTCGCCTTTTGCACCGTGATATTTTTGTCTTAGCAGCGGTTTAGAAACACTGCAAAAGATAGCTTTTGCAGCTTTTTTTCAATTACGTTGTTATTGATCAAAAAAGAAGGGTTTATACTGTCGAACGTGTAAGGAGGGTAGTAACGCTACAATTGATCAATTATAGCATTTTTAGATAGTATTTGCAAGAACTTTAGACGCTGCAAAAATATTAAATCCTTGTAGTGGCGTTCCTTAAAAAAAAAAAAAAAATTAATGTGTAATTACTTTGGAAGGTGTATACCAGTATATGTCTTTCTCAACTTATAAAACTTATTCAATATTGCAGAAAAAGATAGCAGATGGCAGTAATGGAGATGTAGCAGATGATCAATATCATCGCTACAAGGTACGCATATCCTTTTGTTTCTTTTTTAGAACCGCTTCGAAGCAGTACCTGCTATTTTTGTGGCGAAACCAACCTCAAATAAGAAACTGCCACGTCATTAATGTAGTAAAACCTTCTATGAAGACCACCCAATCAGAAATTTTCCCAAAAATCCTAAAACATATTTTCTCCCTCAGCATTTCACCTCACCCAGCCACACGTTCCCACCCCCATCGAGACGCTGCCGCCACCACCATTGCAAATATTCTGAACTCCTAGTCTTAATTTCCTTTTAATATTGAAATAGAAACTCAAGTATACACAGAAAACTCCCACACAACATTTATGCTCAATTATAAACTCCACAATCATTTTCATAATCCATCCAGATTCACAACAAACAACATTTGGGTCTATGAGGAAATTTATTAAACACGTATAATCAATCCATATACATGTCGTTGGTTCCTAGGGAACAATACTACATCTATATTCCATAACTGAACCAGATTCACAACAAGGTTCATAATCCACATAGATTCACAACAGGGTTCATAATCCACCCATTTCAAGCAAAAATCCACACAAAAAACCAGCAGAATTAAGACCAACACACAGTCCAAACCAATTCTAAATTCAAACTGAAATAAAAAAACAAGGTTCATAATCCACCCATTTCAAAAGACTATGTTCATAATCCATCGATTCTAAAAAGCCGAAATACTTTGAAGTACTCCCTCGTATCAGAAAAAATGCCTATCTCAGATCCTCTTTTCTGTGCCGATACTTATAAGAGAGGGAGTCGATGATGCTTTCATGAGAGGGAGAAACCAGAGAGAGGTTGATGGGTATTTGAAACCAGACAGAGAGACAAACTTTTCTGCGCCGATACCAAAGAGACTCGGAGTCAATGATGATCTGATGAGAGGGAGAAACCAGAGAGGGAGTCGATGATGCTTTGATGGGAGGGAGAGACAGGCAATGAGTTTCTGCCGATTTGATGATAGGGGAGAGTTTATGCTTCGGTGCAGTGGTGTCCCATTCCTTCAGTAATGGATGGAGGCTGTTCTCAGCCTTACTGCAGACAGTACCTATGAGAAGATATTCTCTCTCTCTCTCTCTCTCTCTCTTTTTCGTTTTCTGGATAATTAAGACGAGTAAAAGGTATATATACCATACAAGAAAAAAACTAAATATTGATGAGGTTGCATTTTCAATCTGTTTTCGTTCTATTATAACGAGGTAGAATTAATGTCATGTCCTTAAAAATCAAAACTTCAATTAGAAAACTCAAATTTAAAAAAACTTCAAATAAAAAAAATGATTAATTTATAGAAATTTTATCTAAAAAATTGTAGACATAAGCTCTTTTTTTTTTTTTTTTTTTTCCTTACATTTTTTAGCTCAAAAATTAATTCTCTTAATTAACTAGTGGTATTTGTCTGTTTTGGAAATTATAGGAGGACTTTGGGATTCTTAAGAATATGAATGCAGATGCATACAGATTCTCGATCGCATGGTCCAGACTGATACCAAGTAATTAATTACATGCTTTTCTGCATCAATGATCTCTTGCAATCTTCCGATGCCTACATGCATTGTATTTTTTTTTTTTTTTTGTTATAGCTTTCTATATGAATATAGAATATATATATTCATTATAAGTCATAACCATTCATTTGTGGAGCATGGTACCTATTTTCAGCCGGAAAGATTAGTGATGGTGTGAACCAGAAAGGAATCCGCCACTACAACAAGTTCATCAATGAACTCTTAGCCAGAGGTCATGGACGTCCACATTAACATATCATATACTAATAATTCACTGATGATAATGTATTTGAAAAAGCAGTGGTTCTACACAACACTACACCTAGAGGGGGGGTGAATAGGTGTAATCTAATTTTTCTGGCCTTTTGAAAATTAATCAAACAAGCAGATAATAAATGAAACAAATAACACAAATAATCAACACATGATTTTGTTCACGGAGTGGAAACTCATTTGAAGAACCTCTTCAAAATCTAAAACCACTCCGGGTGTAAGACACCACCTCAAATCCACTATAGAAACTTTAGTTTGTTACAACCAATTTAGAACACTCACAAAACCTTTGTAGTAGCTAAACTTGGCTTGCAACACCACGAGTGACCCACTCGGTCTCTACACGCATGTAGTGTCGGAACTCCGACCTTCCTATAGCTTCCCACGAGAACCTCTCGATCTCTGCATCAACGGCAGCTCCGGACTCTTCCGGCCAACAAAAATGTCCACTTCAATGGACTCAAGTGAAAGCTGATTTTTGTGTATGTTGTGGTGGAGAAATGTTTTTCCAAGAAAGAATCAATCAAATGGGGGAGAGATTGCTCTAAGATGTTCTTGGAGGCCCTTAGGGTTTTTGCTCTGATTCTCCACACATAGAACAGAAGCTAACATGTTCTATTTATAGTTCCCATCAAATGAGGCGTTCAAAACCCTACATTGTAAGTGATCTGGAACATTGGCTCGAGCGAAGGGTCGAGCGCCGAAATCTGCCTGAGTTCGCTCGAGCGCCATGTCGAGCGAGTATCGAGCGGTCGACTCTGCCTGAGTTCGCTCGAGCTCAGTGTCGAGCGAGGGTCGAGCGACACACTCTGCCTGGGTTCGCTTGAGCTCAGTGTCGAGCGAGGGTCGAGCGGTTGAATCTGCCTGAGTTCGCTCGAGCCGTATGTCGAGCGAGGGTCGAGTGGTTGAATCTGCCTGAGTTCGCTCGAGCCGTATGTCGAGCGATGGTCGAGCGGTTGAATCTGCCTGAGTTCGCTCGAGCGCTATGTCGAGCGAGGGTCGAGCGAAGTCGCTTCTTTTGACCAATAATGAGCACACTTCAAGCCCACTTCAATCCTTCCGCAACAACACTTGTTACAACACCATTTTACACAGGTTTTCACAAGAATATGCCAACACGCTCATTTTTCCCTCAACAGTATTAATGGTACTTAAAATTATTGAAATGCAGGTCTTACGCCCTATGTGACAATCTTCCACTGGGAAACTCCCATGGCCTTAGAACATGAGTATGGCGGTTTCTTAAGTCATCGCATTGTGTAAGTGATGAGTCATGACTAATTCACGGTCATATTATCAACATTCCAAATATAGAGATGGGCCACTCTAATATATCTGTGCATGCGTACGTACGTAATTTTCAGGGAAGACTTCAAGGACTTCGCAGAGCTTTGCTTCAAGAAGTTTGGTGACAGGGTAAAGCATTGGATCACCTTAAACGAGCCTTGGACCTACAGCAGTGGTGGATATGCACAAGGGATGTTAGCACCTTTTAGATGTTCGAGCTGGCAAAATCTGAATTGCACCGGTGGAGATTCAGCGAAGGAGCCATATACCATCGCCCACAATCTGCTTCTTGCTCATGCAGCTGCCGTTGACATGTACAAGACCAAATATCAGGTTCCAATACTATATATTTACCAAAGTTGAAGTTCATTTTTTTTTTCAATTTTTTTTTTTAAATTTTAAAAAAGAGAATGGTACTCCAAGTTTATTGATAGCCTTCACTTTTGATCTCACTTTTGACGGAAAAACATTGTGGTAACAACTGGATACCTAGGGGTTAATTAATAAAAAACCAAAACACAGGCATTAAAATTTCAATAATATTCAAAGGAAAAATACAGGGCCAAGATAAGGACACTAAATAAAAGAACAAAACAGTAAACACGTACAAAAAAGATCACTCAAGCAAACAAAATCAACACAAGTAAAAAACATGATGACTACAAGAGACGCAATTAAGGAAGACCAATCCTATCTATACGAAGAAGACCTTTGAGATGGTTGGGGAGATTATCACTATCAAAAGACCAATCCATATTTAAACTCCCAGCTCCCCTTTTGGCCAGAGAATCAGCCACAGTATTACCCTAATGAAAAATGTAGGTCAAACGATACTCCATGCTGCCCAAGAGACGCTGCAATTCCTCCAAAAAATTTTCTAAATACCAAATATTACAGTCCCCCTTAGTAATCCAATTGATAGGCAATTGAGAGTTTGTCTCAATCTCCACCTTCCTAAAACCAAATTGGTAGCACTTTTGAACCCCTTCCAACAAACTCGTCATCTCTACAAAATTATTTGACCCATGACTGAAGAACACAGAGTAAGCTGTATGCAAACTACCACAATTGTCACGAATCACCCCCAGCACCAGCCAGCCCAGGATTCCCTAGACTACTCCGATCAATGCTAAGCTTCAACTAGTCGTGTGGAGGCCGAGTCCACCTAACCACACGAACATGACTAGGATTAGGATCTAACACCTGAATTTACAATCTATGCAAAGTAACAACATCAAGGGGGTAGATCTTAGAAACTTTCATAAATAAAGAAATAATCATGTGGATCCACAACTTAATAACATGCCAAACCAACTGAGCTAAATCCACCTTATTCTCAAACCGGGCCTTACAATGCTTGTCCCAAAGTTTCAAAGAGACAATAGATGGGAGAAGACCAAAATTAATCCGTAATTGGAAAGACTTGCCAGTATGACGGAACCAAAAATTAATTTGCTCATTCCATGTTTGGAAAACACCCATATGAACACCTAAATGAGTCGCAGCCAAACGCTAAATTCGTCCTACAAAATCGTTAGTACAGAGCACATGATTTAAATGCTCCATATGACCCCTTGCACAACAGTTACATTTAGAAACTAAAGGAATGCCTATATTCTTGACCTTATCGTCCACAATCAAACAGTTATGAGAAGCTTCCACATCATGATCGAAATTTTCTTAGGAAGATTAGCATGCCAAATCCAATGAGCTCAAGGTAAAGAAGGAGCTCTAACACGGATATAGTCCCAATCACTCTTCGTAGTAAAATTACCATTATTATCCTTCAGCCAAATAGAATATCATGCCCATCCTTCCTTCTAACCAAAAACTGATATAACTCTAAAGTTTTTTGTTGACCCACAAGCCGTTCCAAAAGAAGGATATCCCACCCATTCTCAATCTGACACTCTTTGATTTTCAACATAGGGTTCTTGGGAACTGCATAATGACCACTAATAGGACCACCATTCTCCCAATTATCATACCAGAAAGAGATATTACCCTATCTCACCAGCCACTTAGAATTACTCAAAACCTTTGGAATACTACGGACAATAGATTTCCAAAATTGTGTACCCGTATTAGGATTCAAAAGAGATAAATGACTATTCTGAACATACTTATCTCAAAAAAAATTTGCCCACAAAGACTGACCCTGAAAGAGATGCCAAGCAAAATTCATGTGTAAAGCCCGCTGAATGTCTCCAAAATCACAAATACCCAAGCTGTCTTCCTCTGTCGGATGGCAAATATGATTCCATGCAATCCACTTCCGCTTACCATTACCACACAAATCATCCCAAAAGAAAGAGCTCAGACTCCTATTCAAAGCCGTTAGCACCCCCTTAGGAACATGTAGCACAACTAAAAGATGAGTGGCCATACTAAACAGCACATGGCACAAAAGAATCACCCAACCACTAGTAGAAAGCATTTTCATCTTCCACCCTGCAATTTTCATTTTTACTTTCCCAAGCAACTCATCAAAATCTCCAACTTTACGCCTCCCCACCACAATAGGGACACCCAAATGTTAAAAAGAAAGGCACATTCCGAAAAACCTGACATACGGAAAAGAGAGGATTTTCTGGAAATAGAAATCTTCTCAAAGAAAAAATAGCACTTTTATCTTTATTAAGAATTTGACCCGACCAACGCTCATAAAGATTTAAAACCTCCATCAAACCTCTCATAGACTTCTTACAACAATTAGCAAAAATAACAATATTATTAGTATACATAAGGTGGGAAATAAGAGAGGTACTTCTTGTTTGAGTACACTGACCAATTTTATAAACCACCGAGCAAACACTAATAGGCCTAAAATTATCAAAATCAGTAGGCGTATCAACTTTTGGAATCAACACAATAAAAGAAAGTATAAAATCTATGAAGCAACTAATGTTGAAAAAGATCAGAAAAGGCTTCAAGTAAATCATTTTTAACAATATCCTAGCAGAACCTGAAGAAGCCATAACCAAACCCATCCGGACCAGAACTACTATCAATAGGAATGCTTAAAAGGGCATCCTTAATATCTCCAAGAGAAGGGATACTATAGAGCATCGGGTTTTTATCCTCAAAAATCATTGGAGGAATCAAATCCCCTAAGTTAGGTAATTCACCACTAGTGCTCTCACTCAAAAAATGATGGAAATACTCAATGGCCGCCTGATGAATATCGAAAGGAGTTTTTAAATGAGTGCCATTAGCGAAGCGCATATCAGAAACCCTCTTATGATTCTTGGCATTCAAATAAGTATGAAAAAATTTAGAATTTTGATCCACATCTTTAAGCCAACTTTTCTTGGCCGTATGAGAAAGACAAGTGTCTTCTCTACCCCTTCAACTTAAAAGATCCAATTTAGTAGCCAAAAGATCATTCTCATCCTCAACAGAAAAAGAATCAACAGAAAAAGAATCTTCAAGGCGATTTTCCAGACTATGAATACAATTCTCAAGCTCACTAATAATAACTTTACCAAAGTTGAAGTTTACAACATCAAAATAGGTCTCTGTCATAGGTGTTGTATTGACTTAACTAGGCAAGCCATGGCTTGATGATTAACCAAATCACGTTCACTTCGTTCAGGCAAAGCAAAAAGGTGTTATGGGTATAACACTTGTATGCCATTGGATGGTGCCATATAATCCGAAATCAGAGGAAGACCGTCCTGCCGCGTTACGTGCCGTTGATTTCATGTTCGGATGGTATGTTAATTTTCTTTAATTAGTTTCTCTTGATGTTCACACCTGTTTTCATTTTTTAGTTTTAGGACGATTGATTCATATCCCGATCTCAATTTGTCGATGTTTTATATTTTGTTGCAGGTTCATGGACCCCTTGACAAAGGGTCGCTATCCCCTCAGCATGCGTACTTACGTACGTGGAAACCGATTACCCATGTTCACCCCAAAGCAATCGAAGCTGGTGAAGGGATCGTACGACTTTATCGGATTAAACTACTATACTGCCAATTATGCTGCTGATGCACCTGAATCTAAGTCCCTGAACAAAAGCTACTTGACAGATGCTCTTGTTAGTCAAACAAGTCCGTATAAATTCAACACTCAAAAAGCATTGATCGATATATATGTTTGTCTCATGACTCTCACCATGTATCTAATATTAACTACATCTTTTTTTTTTTTTTTTTTGGCTGTGCATGGCAGGCTGGCAGCTTCTCGCAACGGGGTCCTCATTGGTCCAGAGGTATGTTATTTAACATTAATTTATTTTCCACTATATAATATTCCGGATCGATGATAATATTGGATCTTACAAACGCTGTCATAAGCAGCTGCTTTATTGCAAAATATATATATATCGATTTAATGGTTCTTTCTGATCCACGTCCTTCCCAACACATGATGATGATGTCAAACAAAAGCAGTACCACTCTTGGCAAATTCTTACGTAGTGATCAATTCAATATTTCTATAAATCTCAGGCTGCTTCAAGTTGGCTCTCTGTCTATCCTAAAGGAATTTACGATCTTCTTGTCTACACAAAAACCAAGTACGGTGATCCAGAGATTTACATCACCGAGAACGGTGATTTTCTCAACTTTTATCAATTATTGTTGCATAAAGTCGATGACGAATTCTGATAAAGTGATATCTTCTCAACTTTTCTCAACCATTCTCAACTATAATAATGTTTTATTAATTAGGAATCGATGAGTTCAATAATGCCTCATTACCGCTCAAGGAAGCTCTTGTGGACACCCAAAGAATTGACTACTATTATAGCCATCTTGCGCATGTTCATAAGGCTATCGGGTAAGTGTTAATTCATACAGCTCTCTCTCTCTCTCTCTCTCTCAAAAGCCATCTATCTTTGACCTTTAATTCTTTTTTTTGCTTGGAATATTAGGGCGGGCGTGAAAGTTAAGGCATACTTTGCCTGGTCATTCTTGGACAACTATGAATGGATGTCCGGTTATACGGTTCGATTTGGTATCTACTTTATCGACTATGACAACGGATTGAAAGGATACCCCAAACTTTCAGCGCATTGGTTCCAGAATTTCCTCAAGAAATAGAAATGAAGATTTTCGCATTACGAATTGCATATCGAATTGGGTGATCTCAGATCGATAATAATTGATAATTTTGACTTCGATCATTAATATTGTACTTTTGGAATAATGTAATTTTCTTTCTGTACTGGTGGAAACGCTTGCAGAATAATAAATTGCTTTGGGGACGGATTGCGCGCTTTGTAATTTTCTTTATTCTACATGGGTTGTACAAATTTTCACATTTTAAGTATTCTGAAATTTTATTACTGAATGATCGAATTACTTTGCTTATCGAATGGTAATTATCATACACGATGATAAGTCCTCAAGTGACAAATTTGAATAGAATAATGTATGCATGCTACTTTGCCCCTATATTTTGTCCACTTATTTCAATGACTCATGTATTTAATTTTTTTATTTTACTTATTGATTAAGAAAGTGACTATTAATGTATATATTTGTATTTTTTAATATTTTTAAAAAATATTTAATAATATTAAAAAACATGAAAGAAAAAACGATAAAAATTGAAAAAAGAAATTTAGCCTAGCTAGGGTCACGTCCAACTGTTACTGCTAGGCAGCTCCCTAGCACCACTCATTTAAATATTTGAATTGAAAATAGTACCTACGAGTTTAGATTTAAGAATTGAAATTGATGTGCATATAAATATAATAATATACCTTTCTAAAATTAAAGCTTGAATTAGTCTAATTAATCGGATTGGAAACCTCTCACACATAACCTGGTTCTGAACTGTTTTTCCGTACATTTTTATGATTGTTAAGAAAACATCTTTATATATATATGTGAGTGTACTGTGTATATATGTATATATATACATATATTTATATTTATAGATCATTATGATTTTTTTTTGGGATTTATATTATTTTGTATATAGTTTTTTTTCACTAGGGATTCAAGAAAACGGAAAAATATATCCAGGCATGCGAGCAACTCGACATCAAGCCAATGTGAACCTAAATGGAACGTGTTTTTATCAATATCTACGGTACTAAGGCGGCGTATACAGTTTTTTCTAGGGAAGAGGGATATTGTTAAATACCTCCAAATTTATTAATTTCCTTTAGTACTTTTGAATGAGAAAAACCATACAAAAGTTTTTTAAGAATTACAAAAAAATCAAAGATGAAATTTAAGACAAAAATAAAAGCAGAAAAAACTTATATATATACAATGTAGCCTATATATTGTATACTAAATAAGACTAAGGTTTCGCCTATATAAGTTTGAAAGTTTCTAGCTCTTTTATCACTTCCCAAGGCATCCTAGTAGTGAAACTTTTAGCAGCCATCGCTACAAGAAATTTAATTTTTAGAGGCGAAATTTATTAGGGAAGAAATAAATTTCATCCTTATAAATCTGTTTGAACTAATAAATATTAGTTCGAACCGGAGATTCTGAGACGAATTAGATCGTCCCCAAAAATCTAAACTGTTCGAACTAATAAAATTTAATTCGAACAGATAATTAATCAATTCGAATGCAATATAATTTGCTTGAATGAATATTAACTTATTCGAACGGTATTATTTAATTGAAAAATATATATTTTTAAAATTGTAATAATACATATTTTTTCTATTAATTTTTTTTATCATTTTCAAAGTAAATAAAAATGTCTATATATTATATATTATGATTTACAATGAATTAAAATATTTACGAATTCATAAATTAATTTTATGTAATTAATTTAAAAATATTTTAGTTAAATAAATATTACTTTAAAGATAGTGTCATTCTTTCAATTATTGTGAACATTAAGTATAATGAGAAGAAAATATAATTAACAATAAACAGGCTAGCAAACACTAAAAAGAAAAACCATATATTAATTACATCCCAAAAAGAGTTAGACGTTCTATACAATATAAAACAAATAAAATAATAACTATCAATATCTATTTATTAAATAAATCAAAATCCTTCTATAAGGTATGTAAGCGTCAATCCAGGTCCTTAAACTTCTCTATGATGAGCTGAATGAAGTCCTTCAATATAATTGGACGGTGCTTCGCCAATATAGCTCGTACCTCATCTGGAGTAGCCCCAGCAGGATGTCTCTCAACAGGGGCAGCAGTAGTAGAAGTTGGATCAGTAGGCGGAGGCTGATCCTGTACTGTATGAGTCTTCAGCAAGTGACCATTGCTCTTGCTGAATGTGATCTTGTTAATGGACCCCATCTGTGGCTACCTCTGCTCAGTCGAAGTTACTTCAACCCCTGATTGGAGTAGGAGGTTAGATATTAGCAGTGCAAATGGTAGATTACCTCCACCCAAATAGTGTGACTCTATTCAAATGCGCAGGAAGAAATATAATGCCAGATCAATCGGCTCCCCCTGTGCTAACCGTAACAAAAATTTGGCCCGCTCGATCCCGAAATCAATCTTATGTTTTTTCGGATCAATATTATAATCGATAATCAGATTAAGCATTATGAAAAATGCTATATAGTCGACCTATCAGATCACTTTTCTGCCATCATATGGAGGAGGCGAAGGGTCTCACACAAGGTCATGAACTTGATCGTCTGTGAGACCATCATCAGGTACCTCATCGCTGCTCTTACTATCATCCGAACCAGTATCCAGCTCTGCGGATGATACTTAGTATGAATGATCCTTATTTATGCTATCTATACTATAATAGATAGTATTTTACTATTAGTGATACTTAGTATTATACTTATAGTGATACTAATTATAAGTATAACACTATTAGTGATACTAAATAAAATATTATACTATTAGTAATACTTAATATTATAGATTGATAAGAAACTTAGTATTACGCTATTAGTGACACTTAGTATTATATAGTGTATTGTATTTTATTATATACCAATATTGTATATTTATATATTTCTATAATTATCTGTTTGAACGATTTTTTTTTTTTTTTTTTTTTTGCTTTGGAAGGAAAATTCATGCCAAATTATCTGTATATGCTGGAGAATATTCTTTTTTCTTTCGTTCGAACGAGAAAATATTGTGGGAAAAATTCACGGTTTTTTTATTTTCGCGTTCGAACTTCTAAAAAATCCGTTTGAACGTATATTCACATATTATTAACCAGATCCTTTTACTTCATTTTCACTTGGATTGATGTTTGAGAAAGTGAGAGAGAGCGTAGCATAGGCTTTGAGAGAGTGTCACTACAACATTTTGGGATTTATTCCATGGAGGAGATTAGTCGGAAAAGGCTAGGATTAAGTGGTAAAAAAATTTTTCTCACCAAAATTTTTTGTGGCTCGTTCGTGACATATAATAAGTGGCGAATACTTTTTTTCCACAGAAATTTTTTTTTTATGGAAAAAGATACATCTTTTCCACGAATCTAGTTTGTGAAAAAAACTAGTTTGGCCCATGGCAAAAGCTGTTTAGATTTAAGCCATTATAGTCCTTTAAATTTATTTACCCACTAATATTTTTGGTTGAAAATAATACAATTCTCACGATAATATTCATTGAAAATATGGTGACATAAAGTTTTTTGTGATGTATCTTGTTGTGCCAAAAACATGTTTGTAATAGACTTTGTGGTGCCAAAATGAATTATAGTTGTCAAAGTCCATCTTTTTCCCACCATCTTGTATGATTGCTAATGTTTATTTTTCATGAAAGTCTACAGTTTGGTGGCAAATATGTAATACTTACCGAGTGTATAGGTAGAAAAATGTATTTGCCACAAGTTACATTCATGGCAAAAGCTAAGATATTTTAGGAAAAAAATGCAAGAGAGAGAGAGAGAGAGAGAGAGAGAGAGATTTAGCTGAAAATAATCATAACAGATAGTCTAATATAGGCTTAAATAAATATATTCCAACATTAGAGATCAAAATTGACACTTACAATAATTTAAAAATAAAATATTAGAAAAATTTACATTTGTTTTTACAAACTTATCCATTCCCAATACATTCAAATTTTAGAAACCAATACCAAGTCATGCTTTACAAACTCATCTTTATCCCAACACTTCAAAATAATTCATCTTTATCCAACTCCATTCCATGCTCAAATATCAACACAAATGAAGTCAAATTACCTGTAAAATAATGGGTGTCTAATCAGCGTGACCTACAAAAACCATAACTGGAAGCACAAGGGATGCATGATTATAAGAAAAACAGAACTTCAATATAAGTGATGACCTTGCTTAATGCAAGAGTGAAGCAGTTCTTTGCTGCAGATAGATCTTCCTTCTTCCAAATGCAGTTGCCTAAACACAGCCAAGCAACTGTAAGAGATGGATTGAACTTAACCTGGAACAGGGAACAACCAAAATTGAAAGAGGAACTTCAGCCTGAGCACTAAAATGGGTTACAGTACTGAAACTAAAAATTTCTGTTTTTTATATATTGGTAAACAAGTTTTTTGAAAACCAACAATTTCTTCTCACTCACAGCTTTTGAGAGATGATCCTCTGCTTCTTTCCTATAGTTTGGAAATACATCCAATATTTTTCCTCTCAGATATTCATATGCTGCACGCTGCATGGGCAATTTCTTTTATTCTGCCTAATGACACAATAATGTCTCAAATAGACTCAAATGAGACATAAATATTGATTAGCAAAGAATGAATAATAATGGCAAATTCCCAAAGCACTAATCTATAGTCAGCTGTATCATTGGCAGAAGCAATCTAGAGTGCTATAACAAGTGCAGATGCACAACATATGACCATTAAGAGGTTATGCACAAGCAAATGCCAACTTCTTCTGCTCATCTGATATTAGTTACAAATTTCAAATAGAAAAGTTTCGTGCAATTCTTTTGTAAAATACGGGTACCATTCTTTTACAAAAAGATTGCGCGAGACTTGTCTATTTGAAATTTGCACAGAACATCTATCATAAGAAGTTAAAATAAAATGATATAGCTTACATGCATGCATGCTAACAATGGTTATAAAAAGCAATCATGAAACAAAAGCTTCTTGAAATTCTTACCTTCATTTTCACCCTTCTTTCCCTTTACAATATATGCATGTTCCTTTGTCTAAATGGCTGCAGGAACCCTCAAGAAAAACTAATAGAGAGAAGGGTTAGCTGTGCATCTCTTGGAACACTTGCACCCTTTAAATAGCAGAACTCTCAATAACTAAAAACAATAATTTAATATATCTCTTAAAAAGCCCAAACTTTGAATTTTATCACAAATTCTCACGTGTGTGGCCTCTCCTCCACCCTTACCGAAAGATAGAATATGGTTCCCTAATAATTCATTCCGATATGCATTAATATAAGAGTATGTAAGCCACTAAAAGGAAGGGCCATTAAATAAAAGTCAAAATTTGTCTGAAATAATCGTAGACCATCACCCTTAGTAGAAATGATTGCTATAAATATTGATAGGTAGGTGGACAGGACATGTTGTTCTTATTCCCCCTCTTTTGTTAATTCCCAATGACTTAGGAAAGAAAGGTTATTAGACAAAACTACAAAGGCATACAACATGCCCTTATATCTTTACAGAGTACATAAGAAGTTCGATCCTTTTTCTGGTTTCTCAAATTATATTTATTTTTTCTGGTTCTCAATTAGTTTATTAGATGCTAATCTTGATGAAGGATCGATATATCCAAAATGGGGTGCTAATTATATTCCCGTTTTAATGGCAGAGAAAGCATTATACTTAGATAGTAAACATTGCCCAAACATTTTTCACTTAAGTTGCTAAATTGAATAGAACAAGTCAGTGACTAAATGAAAGAAAAAAGAAATAACATAGTTGAAATCATTGTACACCCTCGTAATACAGGTTGTGCCTGCAATAGATGATTCTAAGCATTCCAACCAGTAAAGCAAATATCTTCATGATGGCTAATCTTAGGTCCAACCATTTTAACATAAAACATGATGGAGTAAAAGATCAATATATACATCAAGAAGGCGTAAATATATCAAGAAACCCACTTCAAGTTCTACAAAAAATAAAAAAATAAAAAAATTAAGCAATAAATATACGGATTAATTATCACTAACCCACTTCAAGTTCTACCTACTTGAGCAAAACCAAGCCTTTAGAACCAGCAATTATATTACAAAGAAAAATCAAAATAACGTAGAGGAAGACTTACAGGAGGTGAAGGGTGGGGCTTCAAAGGTGGCGGATCGGGGCTGGGGAAGGGTGGTTTGGGTTGCTAGAGGATCGGTTTGAGAAATGGTGAGAAGATGGTGGCCAATGGTGGTACTACAGCGGCGCGGGGAGGATTTTGGGCCGCGGCTTGCAGCCGTATGTGGAGGAGTTTGGCGGCGCAAGAGGGGCTGAAAATAGAGGGGTGAGGCCTCCAACTGATGGTGAAGAGAATGGGAGCAACGGCGACAGAAATGGGCGGCGCACGGCGGGGCAACGAGCCACAACCCGAATGGGTTTCGCACAGCCAACGGGGAGGAGATAGAGAGCGTGGCGAAGGGAGGTTGGGGTGGGGGAGGTCGCCGAGGTGTGGGGGAGTTGGTGGGTTGGACGGTGTCACCGGACAGCGGCGGACGGCGTGGCTGAGTGGAGGACAGAAGTATGGATTTGGTTTGGGTCGCGCACGGGCTGGGGGAGAAATAAGGAGGAGAAAGAGAAAAAGAAAAAGAAAGAAGAAAAAAGAAAGAAGAAAGAAAAAGGAGAAAAAAAAAAGGAGGGAAAAAAATTGAAGGGAAAGAAATAAGGTGTGATCTTTTTTTTAATCTGAGTTTTAAAATAGACCTAATGAAAAAGATTTCATAATTATAAATTTAAATAATATAATTTAAATGCAATAATTTAGTAAAATAAAATAATAAAATCTATTGACTATAAAATAATAATTAATAATAAGAAAGCACATCAAAATAATTTTCATAACTAAAAAAATCATAAAATAAATCTAACGAGAAATCCTATAAATTTAAAACAAAAGAATTAATATTTTAAATCTCTAAAATAAATCTCTTAAAAAAAAAAGATAATCGACGTTAGGTGTTAGTGTGAGGTATACAGTAGGCTAATGTATAATATTTCTCTATTTAAAAATATGTAGAGATTTTTATGGCGAATAATATTTGTGGGAATTACTTATTTAGTAGCAGGCAAAAACAATAAGCCATGATGATGAGGGTACAAATTAAATAATTTTTTGCGATGACTTTAATCTGTGGTAACAAGTCAATTTAACTTGTCACAATAACTATTTTTCCACCAAAGGCCCATATGTTGCCCAAATTTATTATCCAGGAAACAAGTTGATTACAAAAACTACAAATATGGTAGAGAAAAATCTTTTGCCATCAAACATTATCGACCAGGACAATTTCATGGGAAAATGCCTATGTATTTTCTCTCCAAATATTTTGGTGGCAAAAGGCCACTTTTTCCCACGATAGCTAGTCGCAGAAAAAGAATTCATGGCAAAAGCCTCAAAATGTTGTAGTGATGTTGTGGAGAGAGAGAGCTTGAAAGAAGTGAGAGAGAAGAGATTCTTGAGAGAGAAAAGACAAGGACAAGAGGTAATATGCTTTTTTTGTTATTTTTCATTCCGATTTTCGTTTACAAGTATCTTGATATTTGTTGCATTTATTTGTTGGGATAGAAAAACTGTTTAATGTGTTTTATGCATATATAGGTATTGTGAATTGATATTTTTATTGGATTGCAAAAATTAGAGGTAAGTTTTTATAGTTTTCTAAGCTATTTAATAATCATATTTAGGGATAATTATATAGTTTCCAATATATTGTATTGAAATATGTCATCATGTATGTGAAAATTATGTTTTGTGGTTCAGTTTTTGCTCTTTTTCGTGACTAGTTTCTGGCTTTGTCCTAATCGAATACTCTGAATACCGTTCGAATTGAATTTACTTAGTTCAAAAGGAATCAAATGAGGCCAGAATTTCATTCGAACATTTTGAGTATTTGTTCGAACAATATCAATTAAATGATAGTTATAATGTAATTATAAAATGTAATTATAATGTATAATTGTAAATATTTAAGTACTGTATTGAAATAGATTAATACTTAAAATCTAATTATAAAATATTTAATTAAAGAATTATAATTAAATGTTTGAAAATATTTAAGTACTCTAATTAAGATGATTAATACTTAAAATATACTTATACAATATTTAATTAAAGAATTATAATGTATAATTAATTCTATTTAAGCACTCTAATTAAATAGATTAATACTTAAATTATAATTATAAAATATTTAAGTAAATAATTATTTTAGTACTTCAAAATATTTAAGGGCCCATCATGTATACTTGTAATGTAATCTTACAATGTATTTGCGATTTATACTTGTTATGTAATTTATTACTAAGCGATTGGATTTTCTAATTATTTTACATGCAGTTAAACCTTAGATCCGTTCGAAAGTTGTGGTCAAATATTCTCTTAAATAATGTTTGGGTACAACTCTTGAATTGTCCAAAGTGGACAGTTTGGATTCTATCATCTATATGTCTATATGGCATATATATTCAATTAAAACTCTTGTATTAGTCAATTAAAATTTTGGTTTAGCATTTTCTTACATTCCTCGAGTATGTAGTTCGTAAGTTTCTCGGCCCATGAATAGGGTCGACGACTTACCGTGACTAGCATACTTGGAGAATTGTAAGGAAATGCTGCCGAAATTTTTACTAACATACAAGTTTTTGACTGAGTATATATACGATATAAATGATAGTCTCTCAAATAGGATAGGAGCAACTACCTTAAAAATAGATGGTAAAGTGACACGTGTATTGTAATAGTTTATTGATAGTACTTATCCCATGAATTGGGTTTTTTACAGATGGATAAGAGTTGGATGTTGTTGGGAGATAGAATTGGTCGAGATTATAAGCATATGCACAAGGGGTGAAGTCTTTCTTAGAATTTACTTGTGGGAGTGTTGACAGTCCAAGATTTGTAAGATGCCCATGCAAGAAGTGCAAAAACCTTAGTTCATATAATATGATGGCTATGGAGGATCATTCATTCGTAAATGGAATTGATCCTAAATATTCACATTGGGTTTTACATGGAGAACTATTTCCTAAAGGAGTTAGATTTGGCAGTCATCTCAATCAAATGAATGAATGTAACGAGATCGATATGGAGGACATAAATGTTAATGTTTCTGATGATAGTTATGATAATGGAGAAGATATGACTGAAATATTAGGGGATCTTGGTGTAGGCATATTTGGTGCCAGGGATGGAGACTAAGTGTGCACCCGTTATAGTAAGTTGTCATTCACTGTTAGCCTGCTCCATATTAAGTCTATTTGTCGTATTTCTGCAAAGGCCAACGATATGCTGCTTGAATTATTTAAAGAGGTCCTCCCACAGGATAACATAGTACCTTGAAATTTCTATGAAGCGAAGAAATTGAAACGAGGTTTAGGATTTGATTATAATATCATCCACGAATGTAAGAATAATTGTGTTTTCTTTTGGAAGCAATATACAGAATTTAATTCATGTCCGGTGTGTCATGAGTCAAGATGGCCATCAGATAAGCATAATGTACCCCATAAAGTGCTAAGACATTTTCCCTTATTCCTCGACTTTAAAGATTGTTTACTTCTTGGATGTTTGCGACATATATGACTTGGCATCACATAGAGAGAGTTCAAAATGATCAATTCCTCATGCATCCTGCAGATTCCTTACCATGGAAGAAATTTGATGACGAGTATCCATGGTTTGCTGGAGAACCTCGCAATGTACGTCTTGATTTAGCAACTGATGGCTTTAATCCATTTGGCAACATGAGCACTTCTCATAGCACCTGGCCTATCATAGTAATGCCTTATAATTTGCCACCATGGAAGTGTATGAAGGATCCTTATTTTATGATAACTCTATTAATCCTAGGGCAAAGGTCACCAAGAAATGAAATAGACGTACATTTGCAGCCAATGATAGCAGAGTTGAAAGATTTGTGGGAGTAGGGTGTCAATACATATGATACGCCATGTCGCGTGAATTCAAGATGCATGCTGCAGTACTTTGGACAATAAATGATTTTCCAGCATATGAGAACTTGTCTGGGTGGAGCACAAAAGGAAAAATGGCTTGTCCTATTTGTAACAAAGATACACAGTCTCAGTGGTTAACGAATGGCCGTAAATTATGTTTCATGGGACACCGTCGATATCTACCTCATGATCATAGATGGCGTTCAAATAGAGCAATGTTTGATGGAAGGGTTGAGCGTAGCTTATATGCACCTTGGATGATATACACTTTCAAGTGACGAGAGAAAGAAATTCTCTGACTAGTTCATGACAATCAAATTACCAGATGGTTATGCTTCGAATATGTCAAGATGTGTCCGAGCTCATAATTGGAAGATAATTGGTTTCAAAAGTCACGACTGCCATATATTTCTGCAACGATTGTTACCAGTTGGTATGCAGAGAAAGCTTACTCAAGATGTTCTTACAGCTCTCACAGAATTAAGGCGATTTTTCAGAAGTATTTGCAGTAGAACGTTGAAGGTTGATGCCTTATTAAAAATGGAAGCTGACATTGCATTGATATTGTGCAAGTTGGAGAGTTTGTACCCGCCTTCATTCTTTGATGTAATGGTTCATTTGGCTGTGCATCTACCTCGTGAGGCTTTAGTTGCTGTCCCCGTTCAAGATAGATGGATGTATCCTATTGAAAGGCTTTTGGGAAAACTTAAGCAATCTGTAGGGAATAAGGCTCGTCCAGAAGGATCAATCGCAGAGTCATACATTCATAATGAGTGGCATACATTTTTTTCAATGTATTTTCGTGGGGTTGATACTAGATTTACGAGACCGGATTGAAATTATGAAAGTAGACAAATGGGAGTTCCGTCAACATTTACCGGGTTTTCCCAGAAAGTACGTCCCATAGGTGCACAAGGGGGCTGTGACCTATGTGGGCGAGAGTTTGAAAGAGCTCGATGGTATGACTTGAATAATTGTGAAGAGATTGAAAGTTATTTGAGGTTAGTGATGACCATCTAATTTAATAGTATTTTTAAGTGCATTTATAATAATATAGTATATATTGATACAAATTAATAGCTCACATTAACATACGCAGCGAACATATACAACTATTTCGCACAAATGGTGTGACTGATGTATAAAAGACGCACGAAGAAGAATTTGCCTCGTGGTTTGAACATACGGTATTACTAAAAATAAATATGCACAATTATTTTGAACTTTATACATTTTGTAAGTGTCACCATATTTATATATGATATTGATATTGTAACAATTTATGTACAAAATACCTTTTATATAGATTACAAATAGAGATTAAAAACTAGAAATATTCACAAATCAAGAACCAAACAGATTCAGACTAAACCCTAATATCCAATCAGAACAAGATAATAACAAGAAACAGAATCATAACAAGATCAATAACCAAGAAATAATAGGAATAATGCAAAGAAAGAACAACACAACCGATTTACGTGGTCGACCCTAATGGTCTACGTCCATGGCAGGAATGGCCTCAGAGCTTTATTGATAATCAGTGTCCTTCACAGAGAAGCCTCAGAAACACTCTCATATTACAGAGCACTCATCTCACTACAGAAAATCACAGATTCTCTCTTCTCACAGTGAAACCCTAGCTTTCTTCCCTCTCTGTTCTCACTCTCTCGAAAGCCCCTCTCTCAATCAGTATAAACAATACAAAATGAAATTAGGTTAACAGTAGAGGTCTAAAGCAATATATATATATATATATGGCATAATAGATGGCTCCACCTATCCAGATCCTGTGGCTCAAGTTTAACCCTTGTTTGATGCAGCTTACGAGTCACATGCTGGTCACATGATCACCAGCTCAGCTCATTAAACTTTATTGACCCAGAATCTTCTATGTATTTATACACCATTTGATTGTTACAAGAGAAAAGGGTCAGATAACATATAACAATAAATAAATTAATTGACATATTTTTTACAAATCTCCACCTTGGCAAAACATTTATTTGCCTAAATTATCAAACCTCATCATAGGCTTATTCCTGCACCTTTCCCGTAATGGGGACAGACTGTAGACTCCATACCAATTAAGTTCAGACAGTGTCTGAACTTGGACCTTGGGAGTGAATTGGTCATCATATCCGAGGGATTATCCTCAGTTGAGACCTTCTCCACACCCATAACCTTAGACTCTATAACATCCCTGACAAAATGAAGCCTTATATCAATATGCTTAGACCATTCATGGTAAACTTGATTTTTAGCTAAGTGAAGTGCACTTTGATTATCACAGTAAACATAAATATTACACTTATAAATACTTAATTCATTTGCAATGCCCTTTAACCACATGGCCTCTTTTATTGCTTCAGTTAATGCTATATATTTAGCCTCTGTTGTGGACAGAGCCACAACAGATTGTAAGTGTGACTTCCAGCTTACAGCCCCCCCAAAAGCAGTAAACACATATCCAGTTAAGGATTTCCTAGTGTCTATTTTTCCTGTAAAATCAGAGTCTACAAAACCAATTAACTCATATCCTTTCTCAATACCCTTAACAAAATTGAGTCCTAGGTTAGTAGTGCCAACTAGATACCTAAGTACCCATTTAATGGCCTACCAATGGGGTTTACCTGGGTTCCCCATAAACCTACTAACCATACTCACTGCATAAGTCAGGTTAGGTCTAGAACAGACCATTGCATACATTATGCTCCCTACCATGCTAGCATAAGGGATTTGTTGCATAAACTCAATATCAGAATCTGTTTTAGCAGCCTGATCTACTGAAAGTTTAAAGTGTTGACTTAAAGTTGTGTTCACTGGTTTCAAAAGATTCATACCAAATGTCTTTAGAACTTTAGAAATGTAAGTTTTCTGGGACAAGTATAAAACATTTTCATTTCTGTCCCTTTCAATTTCCATTCCTAATATTTTCTTAGCAGGGCCCAATTCTTTCATTTCAAACTTAGATTTCAACATACATTTAACTTCATCAATTAGATTAGTGTCTTTACAAGCTATCAACATATCATCTACATAAAGTAAAAGATATATCATTATTCTCTTTTCTTCCTTGTAATATACACAACTATCATAGCAACTCCTTTTAAAATTATTACTAATCATGTGTGTCAAACCTCTTATACCATTGTCTAGGAGATTGTTTAAGGCCATATAAAGATTTTTTAAGTAACCACACATGATTATTTTTTATTTTATCAGTAAAGCCTTCAGGGGGTTGCATATAAATTTCTTCTTCAAGTTCTCCATGAAGAAAAGCTGTTTTAACATCTAATTGTTCTAAATGTAAATTTTCAAATGCTGTATACGCTAGTAGTAATCTGATTGAGCTGTGTTTCACTACAGGTGAGAAAATTTTATTAAAATCAATTCCCTTACTCTGTGTAAAGCCTTTTGCTACAAGCCTAGCCTTGTACCTGGTCCCTTCTATTCCTGGTATGCCATCTTTCTTCTTAAAAATCCACTTGGATCCAATGAGTCTAACTCCTTGAGGTTTAGGCACCAGAACCCAAGTTTGATTCTTGTTAAGTGACTCCATCTCCTCATGCATGGCTAAAAGCCACTTAGATGAGTCTTTACTAGATATAGCCTCTTTATAAGACCTAGGTTCTTGATAAACAACATCATCAACCAATGTCAAGGAAAAAGCTGTAAGGTCAGCTTGTCCAAACCTTTGAGGTGGTTTAATCACCCTCCTCTGTCTATCTCTAGCCAGATTCCAAGATCTGGCTCCACCTTGACTTGTATCCTCTGAAGTTTGATCCTCAGAGTCACTGTCATCACCAGTTATAGGTTCAGGTTAGGTATTAACCTGCTCCACCTCAATCTGAGATCCCTCTAAGGGCTTGTCATTATTATTGATTAAATGTGATTCTTGTACCCGAGCAATGTGTGACTAATTAAAGGTCACATCTCTGCTCACAATACACCTATGTCTACCAGGTCCATCTACCCAAAGTTTGTATCCTTTAACCCCTTCAGGATATCCTATAAAAATGCACTTAAGTGCCCTAGGTTTCAGTTTATTAGTTTTTGAATGTGCATAAGCTACACATCCAAAAACTCTTAGGTAGTCATATCTAGGAGGTTTTCCAGACCATAACTCCTGTGGGGTTTTAAATCCTATAGCAGAGGATGGACATCTATTTATAAGGTGTACTGTAGTAGTGGTCGCTTCTGCCCAAAAGGTTTTGTGCAGCCCTGAATTAGACAGTAGACACCTAACTCTTTCTAGGATGGTCCTGTTCATTCTCTCAGCCAAACCATTTTGTTGTGGAGTTTCCCTCACAGTCTTATGCCTAAGAATTTCTTCTTTTTGACAAAATAGGTTAAACTCATTTGATAGGAATTCTAAACCATTATCAGTCCTTAGAGTTTTTAGTTTCCTACCTACTTGGTTTTCAACTAGGGATTTCCACTTCTTGAACTTTTCAAAAGTGTCACTCTTGTTCTTCAGAATATAAATCCAGACCTTCCTAGAGTAATCATCTACTAAGGACAGAAAGTAGCTCCCTCCACTATGTGAATTTACTCTAGCAGGTTCCCATAGATCAGAGTGGACATAGTCTAGGGTTTGCTTAGTGTTGTGAGTTGCTGACCCGAAACTAACCCTCTTTGCCTTTCCATAGATGCAATCTTCACAGAAAGGCAAATTTCTTAGGTTCTGTTCATTCAGTAACCCTTGTTTCTGTAACTCTACAATCTCCTTTTGGCTTACATGTCCAAGCCTCCTATGCCACAAGATAGATTTATTCTCTATAGTGTTCTGTATAGAAGAAGCTTCCCCAACTACAGTTTTTCCAAGCAAGGTATACAACCCATTTTTAATAACCCTTTGATAATAAGTAAGGAACCTTTAGTGACCCTAAGTACTCCTGCTTCAGGCTTGAAGGTGCAGCCTTATAAATCAAGCATACCAAGAGAAATTAAATTTCTCTTAACTCAGGTATAAATCTGACCTCCTTCAATATTCTTTCAGTGCCATTATGTAACTTTAGTCTAACTAACCCTATACCCATGATTTTGCAGGACTTATTGTTTCCTAGGATTACATGTCCTCCCTTTAACTCAGAGAATGTTTCAAATCAATCTCTAATAGGACACATATGAAAAGAGCAACCAGAATCCATTATCCACTCTGTTTTAGAATCAACTTCACTCACTATGAGTACCTCAGTACTCTCATAGCCATCTAATACCACAGAGGCATCCCCTGCCTCCTTGGTCTTATTCCCTAGATTGTTTTTTCTATCAGGACAGTTCTTTTTGAAATGCCATTCCTTGTGACAATGAAAACATTTAAAATGTTTTCTCTTTGATTTAGACCTAGATTTCAAGGCTTCACTCTTGCCCTTCCTTTCTCTCTTCTCTGTTCTACCCCTAACAGATAGCCCTTCCCCATGCTCTTGTTTTGTATCTCCTTTATTTTGTAATTCCCTAGTATGAAGTACAGATTGTACTTCATCTAGTGTTAATGAGTCTCTACCATACATCAGGGTTTCTTTAAGTTTCTGATATGATGAGTCCAGAGAACTCATCAAGAGGATTACTTGCTCCTCATCCTCCACCTTAATATCTATATTAGCTAGGTCTAGAATGATTTTATTAAACTCATCTAGATGCTATCCTATTTGAGTTCTAGGGGTCATCTTAAAGGTATAGAGTTTGGTTTTCTTATGTAGCCTGTTTGCTAGGGATTTTGTCATGTACAAATTCTCTATTTTCAACCATATTCCTGCAGCAGTGTCCTCACTAGCCACCTCTCTCAGGACTTTATCCCTGAGAGAGAGGATTAGGGCACTGTGTGCTTTTTGGAGAATGTCATCTTTGACAGTCTCCTTGTCTTCCTCTTTCAAGGAGGAACCTTTCTTTTTCTCACCCAAGAGGGCATCCTGAAGTCCATGTTGGACTAGGAGTGCCCTCATCTTTATTCTCCATAACCCAAAGTCATTATCCCCCGTGAATTTTTCTATGTCAAACCTCATGGTCCCCATCGACCTAGGCTCTAGATACCACTTGTTACGATTTATGTACAAAATACATTTTATACAGATTACAAATAGAGATTAAAAAAAAGACCAATTCATAATATCATAAGAGTGCCTTCCTTTCTCTCGTGAGAAACAGTAAGGCTCCAGAGTGCCTTTGATTCTCAAAGGCTTAGGTCTCACTAGTGTGAGCTGAGTGTTGTAGTGAGTTTTGTTCATCATCCCACTTGGCTACAATGGACGCAACAGAGGACTTGGCAAAAAGATGGGAGAAACTGCAACTGTCAACGGAAGAAAGTTCATGCTTTCACGTAAAGTAGGGAGTCCACCACGGTTCCGAAGGTCTGGGAAAACAATGCATTGTGGCTAAGGCAATGGCTGAAAAGCTTGTTAACAGTGAAGCTTTCCGAATCACCATGTCACAAATATGGAGGTTGGAAGGCTGGGTCAGATTCAAAGAACTCGGAGACCAGAGCTTCTTGATAGAGTTCCAAAAAATGAAGGACAAGGAGAAGGTCTTGGGGGGGCGTCCCTGGTTCTTCTACAGATGCCTGCTAGCCATACAAGAAGTTGACGAAAGCCAGTCCATCAATGCACTGCAGTTCTGTTATGAACCCTTTTGGGTTCAACTCCATAATCTTCCTCTAGTTACTATGATAGAGACATTTGGTGAGGAGTTCGCAGCATCAATAGGGCCTGTGATAAGAGTTGATGCAAGCTCAGATGGTAGAGCATGGGGTAGATGCCTGCGAGTTAGGGTGGCGGTGGATTTACACAAACCTTTGATGCGTGGCAAGTGGCTCGGGGTTGATGGGAAGCAACACTGGATCTCCTTCAAGTATGAACGTCTACAAAATTTCTGCTTCCAGTGTGGAACCTTGTCACACAAAGGAAGAAACGGTGTGAGATCACGGGATGAACAACAAAGTGATTATCCAAAACTACTGCAATTCGGGGCTTGGCTATGAGCTCAACCCATGAATTCTAACATCTTTGAGGGGTGAAAATACGGTGGCTCACCAAGGAAACACCACCCTCACGGTGGTCTGCAAGGGGAGAAGGAGGGAGGGGACAGGGCAGAGACTAGGATAAACAGTGAATCTAGCCTGCAGAAGGTGGCAGTAGACCAGAAGTAGAAAGGTGAAGAGGTACACCCGGTAACATCAACTCGTGTCTGGCATGGTAGGTTGGAAACAGAGGAAGGCTTAGGTGTCAGTACAAAACCAGGCTTTATCCTCGAGGACCACAAAAGAGACCAAGGAGGAAGTCAACAGGAGGGTGCCAGTGGGGAAAATCCTCAAACTAAGTCAAACTCGGTTGGTCTAGAACCTGAACTAAAAAGCATGCCAGGTACGTTTACTGAAATGGAACTTGATTCTGACCAAAACCAGTTGGCTCTAAATGGATCCTTTAATCACATGGAAAAAACTCAAGAGTACCTAGATGGAGTGATAAGTGGAGAGAGGGGATCACTGGGCAGTAAACAGAGTCGAGACATAGGACCTAAAACAGGAAAAGAAAATATGTGCCTTGAGGCTATAACAAAAACTCAACATGCTAGGAAATGGAAGAGGCAAACTAGAACACAGAATCTAAAGAGTGCAGGAAATGAGAGGGGAGCCATGGGAGACATATCTAATTACTTTTTAAGAACCGGGATCAAGAGAGGGAGATTTGAAAACATAAAAACAGAAGGTCATGAACGAAAGAAATTTAGGAAGCAGGAGGGTACATGTGAGAGCTCAACTCCTAAGGCAGAGGTTGGGTCCCAGCCCTGCCAAACTCAATGAAAATTTTAGCCTGGAACTGCCGAGGGCTTGGGAACCCTTGGATAGTTAGATACCTTAACCTCCTTGTTAAGGAAAAGAGCCCAACCATGATATTTCTCATGGAGACTAAGTGTATGAGAGTGAGAATTGAAGATGTGTGTAACATGCTGAATTATGATGGCTGTTTGGTGGTGGATAGTAGAGGAAGCAGTGGGGGTTTAGCCTTTTTATGGAGGACAAGGGACAAGGTTTCAATACATAATTATTTGAGATGGCATATCAGTGCAATGGTAGGAGTGGGAAATGAACAATCATGGCTTTTTACAGGTTTCTATGGGAACCCAGAAACCTCAAAAAGGCACTTCAGCTGGGATTTTCTCAAGTCTCTCAAACCTGATGACAGTACACCTTGGATGTGTTGTGGGGATTTTAATGAAATAGTATGTCAAGCTGAGAAGATGGGAGGGGGTCCTGCCATATAAACAGATGGAAATATTCAGGAATACTCTTGAATGGTGCTCATTGAATTCACAGGAAATGAACAACCATGGCTTTTTACAGGTTTCTATGGGAACCTAGAAACCTCAAAAAGGCACCTGAGCTGGGATTTTCTCAAGTCTCTCAAACCTGATGACAGTACACCTTGGATGTGTTGTGGGGATTTTAATGAAATAGTATGTCAAGCTGAGAAGATGAGAGGGGGTCCTGCCATATAAACAGATGGAAATATTCAGGAATACTCTTGAATGGTACTCATTGAATTCACTAATGACAAAGGGTCTCATCTTTACTTGGGCAAACAACCGAGGGCAAGACTCCTTCACAAAAGAAAGATTGGATAGAGCCGTTGCAAACCCAATGTGGTTAGAAAAGTATAAAGAATCCTCCTGTTGTGTCCTACCAACCATGAATTCAGACCACTGCCCCCTACTCATTGATGTAGTTTACCAATAAAATCAACCAAGGCCTCATGTTAAGTGGTTTAGATATGAAGTAGCCTGGTCATTAAAAAAGGAATGTGAAGCTACCATTAAAGAGGCCTGGGCTAAGCCAATTCATGGAAGAACAACTATTGAGACCATGAGAAGTAGGCTGAATATGTGTGCTACTATGTTGAGAAAATGGAATGCAAAAGTTAATAGGAGAGCCCCCAAAGAAATTAGACAGAAACTGAAAAACCTGGAAGAACTTCAAGACCTAAACAAAGGGGACCAATCAGACACTATCAGAGAATTAAAAGATGACATTGATCAAGATCTAGCAACAGAGGATCTGAAATGGAAACAAAGAGCCAAACAACATTGGCTACAGAATGGAGATAGGAATACTACCTTCTACCACCTGCACGCATCCTATAGGAGGAAAATCAATAAGATCTCACAGATCATGGACCACAGGAACCTCCTGGTTTCAGACAAAGATCAAGTTGGAAGGGTTATTACAAGCTACTTCTCAGACCTCTTCACATCTTCCTCCCTATCAGGCATAGAGGATTGCATCAAGGACATGCCCAACAGAGTCTCTACAGCAATGAATGAAATGCTTCTCCAGGAATTCACAGAAGAGGAAGTCAAGAATGCTGTCTTCCAAATGAAAGGCATGGGATCACCAGGCCCTAACGGTTTCCCAACTTGTTTCTTTCAAACAAATTGGAATAGCACAGGGAAGGAAGTCTCAAGATTTGTGCTCAACATCCTCAATACTGCAGGCTCTTTAGAAGGGGTAAATGACACCTATATAACTCTGATCCCAAAGATCAAAAACCCCACCAAAGTCTCTGATTATAGGCCAATTAGACTATGTAATGTCATTTACAAAGTGGTAGTTAAAGTGTTATCAAATAGGCTTAAACTTATCCTGCCTGACATAATTTCTGTGAACCAAAGTGCATTTGTTTCAGGTAAGGCCATAACAGATAACATCATGGTGGCTTACGAGACCCTCCACTCCATGTCCACAAGAATACAAGGAAAGTCAGCTTATATGGCTCTAAAACTCGACATGAGTAAAGCCTATGATAGGGTGGAGTGGGATTTTCTAGATGCAGTGATGTGCAAAATGGGTTTTGATAGGAGATGGATCACACTGGTAATGAACTGCATCAAGTCTGTTTCTTACTCAGTGCTGCTTAATGGAGAGGCTCAGCTTAACTTCAAGCCAACTAGAGGACTAAGGCAAGGGGACCCCATATCCCCTTACCTGTTTATCATATGTGCTGAGGCTCTATCAAACCTCCTAACTTAGGCAGAATCGAAGGGCAGAATATCAAGTATTCCAATGGGAAGAGGACCAACCAAGGTAAACCATTTGTTCTTTGTTGATGACAGTATGATATTCTGTAAAGCAAGTACACTGGAATGGAGAAGAATGCTAAGCATACTGACTGTATACGAGCAAGCCTCAGGACAGCTTTTGAACAAGGAGAAATCTGCCATATACTTCAGCAGAAACACTCCAAGTGATTGCAGAGCCAACATAACTCGAATTGCAGGTGTAACTCCTACAGCATCTTTTGGAAAATACTTAGGCTTACCAGCCATGGTGGGAAGAACAAAAGTAGCATGTTTCCATGGCCTGATTGATAGAATGTGGTCAAAGATGAATAACTGGAAGACAAGCAAGTTGTCAGCAGCTGGAAAAGAGGTGCTCCTCAAGTCAGTACTGCAGGCAATTCCCACATACACAATGGGAATTTTCCTTCTACCAAAGTCCATCACCAAGAGGCTTGACCAGATGCTAAGGAAGTTTTGGTGGGGCTTCAATGGGGACCAAACTACAATGCAGTGGATAAAGTGGAGTCAAATCAACAAAGCAAAAGATCAAGGAGGCTTGGGCTTCAGAAATTTCAATAGCTTCAACATAGCTCTCTTAGCAAAGAATGGTTGGAATCTGTTGCAAAGCCCTACATCTCTCCCTGCTACCATCCTCAGACAAAAGTACTTCCCACATGGCTCCATTTTAAAGGCAAAAGTTGGGGCTCGACCCTCACTGGCTTGGAGAAGCTTACATGCTGGAATCTCACTGCTGAAAGAAGGCTTGCTATGGAGAATAGGAGATGGAAAACAGGTAAGGATCTGGGAAGATAGGTGGCTCCCTCGACCCCACTTCCTTGCCCCAAGGCTAGAGGCTGATGTCCCAACCCAAAGGAATGTTGTTGCAGACTTAATCAACCCTTCACTAAGGATATGGAATGATCACAGCCGTCATGATATATTCACTCAGCAAGACATAGAGGTGATAAAAACTGTCCCAATCACTCTGGGCAGTAGAGGTGATAGGTTGATCTGGGGTTGCACTCAAAATGGTCTATTCTCAGTGAAGAGTGGCTACCATCTTCACAGAGAAATCCATTCTAATCATGATGCTGGCCCCTCCAAACCAAAGGATCAATCAGAGTTATGGAAGGGAGTTTGGAAGCTGCAGGTCCCAAATGGGGTTAAGGTGTTCCTTTGGAGGGCTTGTAATGAAGGCCTGCCTACTCTAGCCAACTTGCTAAGGAGGAAGATTGTTGCTGAGAGTACCTGTCCAATCTGTGGACTTGCAGAGGAAACAGTAGACCATGCCCTCTGGAGTTATAGTGCAGCTCGAGATGTCTGGAGTCAAGCAAGCAAACCAATCCAAAAACTTTCTCTAGAAGCAGGATCCTTCAAGGAAGTCTGGCAGCAAATAAAAGATAAGTTACCTAAAGCAATGATTGAGGAAGTAGGCTCGATTATGAGGCTTATATGGACAAGAAGAAATGAAGTGGTGCATGGGAAGGCTTTCAGGCATCCCAACTTAATAGTAATTAAGGCCTAGGATGACCTCTCTTGTTACAAAATGGCAAATCAGAATCATGTGAGTTGCAGGGCTGCAGATACCTCTAAGAGTCTTCAGAAATGGACTACACCACCCGAGGGAGAATACAAACTGAATTGGGATGCTGCCATCAATCAACCACTGAACCAAGTAGGTATTGGGGCTATTATTAGAGATTGCAGTGGCCAAGTACTTGGGACAATGCGAGCTAGAAGAGAGTTGAACCTATCCCCTTTCACTGCTGAAGCTTATGCAATGATGATGGCAGTCATATTCTGTAAAGAAGCTGGTTTCCAGTCAGTCCTCTTCGAAGGAGATTCACTCAAAGTGGTCGAGGGGATGCAGAAAACAGCTAGGGATTGGAGCCAAGGAGGTTTAATCATTGAAGACACTAAGCAGATGCTACAAGACTTTGTTAGTTGGAAGTTCTGTCACACAAAGAGGGATTCAAATATGGCAGCCCACTTGCTAGCCAAGAATGCCCTCCTAAATGATTGTGATCTCTATGAGTTAGAGGAGATACCATCTTGTATTAGACGTGCTGTTATCTTAGATGTTTGTAATAGCATGGTTTAATCAATGAAAGTTTCCATTTCAAAAAAAAAAAAAAAAAAACAAATAGAGATTAAAAACTAGAAATATTCACAAATCAAGAACCAAACAGATTCGGACTAAACCCTAATATCCAATCAAAACAAGATAATAACAAGAAATAGAATAGTAACAAGATCAATAACCAAGAAATAACAGGAATAATGCAAAGAAAGAACAACACAACTGATTTACGTGGTTCGACCCTAATGGTCTACATCCATAGCAAGAATGGCCTCAGAGCTTTATTGATAATCAGTGTCCTTCACAGAGAAGCCTCAGAAACACTCTCATATTACAGAGCACTCATCTCACTATAGAAAATCACAGATTCTCTCTTCTCACAGTGAAACCCTAGCTTTCTTCCCTCTCTGCTCTCACTCTCTCAAAAACCCCTCTCTCAATCGACAGAAACGATACAGAATGAAATTAGGTTAACAGTAGAGGTCTAAAGCGATATATATATATATGGCATAATAGATGGCTCCACGTGTCCAGATCCTGTGGCTCAAGTTTAACCCTTGTTTGATGCAACTTACGAGTCACGTGCTGGTCACGTGATCACCAACTCAGCTCATTAAACTTTATTGATCTAGAATCTTCTATGTATTTATACACCATTCGATTGTCACAAGAGAGAAGGGTCAGATAACATATAACAATAAATAAATTAATTGCCATATCTTTTTTAGATATAAGTAGAATAAAATTTATTTATGTAGGTTGCATCGAAATATAGTGAACATTCAGGTGAAATCTCACCAAAAGTATATGCTTTGGCATGTGGTTCATCTAAGCGGGCTATCCAATATTTAGGATGTTTGGTGCGTGGATATAGATTTCACATAGCAAACAAAAAATGATATAGGAAAACTCAAAATTGTGGGGTCGTAGTCGAAGGAAGCCATGGGGATGATAATATTGATTTTTACGGAATTGTGGAAGATATCATAGCGTTAAAGTATATGGGGGGATATATGGTCTGGTTATTTAAATGTAATTGGTGGGATGTCTCAAATCCTAGGTTGGGAATGCGTAAGGATGAATATTTTGTAAGTGTCAATACCTCTCGCAAATGGTATGAGGATGATCATTTCGTCCTCGCATGCCATGCAAATTAAGTTTTTTATTTAGATGATCCGGAGTTCGGAAATCCATGGCGGGTAGTCGAGAAGTTTGCAGCAAAAAATATATATGATTATATTCCAGAGGCAGACAAACCACATGAAGAAGTTGATAGTCCAAGCCATGAAGAAGCATATCAAGAAAATGAATCAGGCATCAATCTATTTGTTGATCTAAGCCAAAATGACATAGTCCCATTGCACAGAGAAGATGTTCAACCCGAAGTAATTGAAGGTGACATGTGGAAGAACATGAATCAACTGAAATGTCTACTGAGGATGAGAGCGATTGGTCCAACAAAACTGATACCGAATGATTTTCAAACAAATATTTGTGTAGGTATAATTCTTATAAAAATATGAAATGTATCTTGTTTGAATAATAATTTATTATAATTTCAAATAGAGATGCCTCCTAAACTAAAAAGAACACGTGAGCCATCCCTACCACTTACTAACTCCCTGTGTGATTCACCTGCCAACAATGGTAGGCCAACATCACCAGAACCAGAATAAGGTATTTTATCACTGTATATCTTTTAAATAAAATAATTTAATTAAAATATATACTTTAATTTTTGTATATATAACTATTGTAAACCAGCGCCGAGTTAGAAGCATTACGAGGGGTGTCTGCATAGAGAAAGTAAGGAAAGTGGATAAAATTAAAATTGATATACCTGATGATCACACCGGTAGCTCTGGGGATTCGGCAGCTTGGCTTGCTTCTTATGTTGGTACACTTACTCGCACGTCTGCACCGATGACTACATCTTCTTGGGCTAAAGTTCCCCAAGATGTGAAAAATCACATCAAAAATCGTTGTCTGGTAATAAGTTACTCTGGAGAACATTTTTATTTAAATAAATTTTGAAATTATACTAATTTGTTCTAATTTTTTGAAGGACGAGTTTGAACTAAATTTTGGCCGGTGAGAGGATCGACTAATGATCGAGAAACTGATGTCGAATGCATTCCGGAGGTATAAAGGTTAATGCCATGCACACTATCAGAAGTTCGGTACTATGACAGAGGTGCTTCAAAATCCATTCCAAGCAATGACACCAAACGAATCGAAGAAAGTTTATGATCTGTTTGAAAATTCTGCTTATCAGGTAATTTTGCTGCTATCTTTTTTTAATAATATATGATAGATGTATTAAACATAAAATTATAATACTTTTGTTTAGCAATGGAGTACGGTGAATAAAGTAAATAGATCAAATTTAACGATACACCATCATGAGGGTTCTCAATCTTTTCATCGCTTGTAAAAAAATGGTTAGTTATTTTAGTCTCCATTAAATATTAATATATACATTTTTCTGGTTTAAATTATGATATTAATTTTCATTTTGTAGCAAGAAGAAAGTCTTGCTGATTATGATCTGACCCAATTGTATGCTAAAGTACACAAAAATCGTGATGGTGTTTGGAGCAATCCTGGAGCAGAGACAAATTATGTAAGTTTAAGTTTATTTAATTCCATTGTCTAAATATATTTTTGTTACCTATATTAATTTTAATATTTTTCTTTTTGTAGGACAAGATGATATCTCTTAAAGACACTGCTGCGGATCCATCTGATGAATCATTTGTCAACGATGCTCAAATTTTTTCTCAAATTCTTGGATCACGTTCTGGATATTTGAGGGGCTTAGGACATTGCGTGAAGCCATCCTCAACATTGTCTTCCTCTTCTAAAGCCAGATCGAATGAGGACCAGACTAAGAGGTTAGAGGAAGCTGCACTTGAGATAGAACGATTGAGATCGAAGGAAAAAGAGTTGTTGACCCGATTAGATTAAGCAGTAGATTTAGAAGCAAGATTAGAAGAGAAGCTATAATTAAATAACCAAAAATGTTTGAAAAATTCCAATCAATAATGTCCCAAAACCCTATGCCACCACTACCACCACAATTATAATTCATTTAATTTTTTTAATTGCCTTTATTTATGATGTTTGTAAACATTTGAACAATTGATGTATATAGATTACAATTTGTATTAGTATATTCTTTTTGATTAAATTTCATTTTGTTTGATCAATACCGTTTGAACTTTAAATAATCCGTTCAAATGGTAAATTACCATTTATGCATACATTCGAACAAAAACATATACATTTGAACAAAAAAAAAAACCCATTCGAACATATCTGGAAATTCAATCAGTGCGTTCATTCAAACAATTAAATACTCATTCGAATAATGTTATTTTTCAAAATTTCGTTCGAACAGAAGATTTCCGTAAATAGATTGTCTGTTTGAATAGTTAATATTTTTCTTCAAACAAAAGTCAATTCAAAATGTATTGGTTCGAACGGCCTTGGTCAGATATGGTTATTGGTTTGAATTAACATTTCCTATTGTTCGAACAACAATTTTTTCATTTGAACTTGATTCTGAGATGACATTTTTTTGTCTAAAAAAAAATTACCGTTCAAACGGTTTCGACTGGTTCTGCCCAATTTCGTCCCTAAAAGTACTTTTTGGAGACGAAAATCAATTTTTGTCTCCAAAAATTTTCTGAAACAAAATAGAGACAAAAATTTTTCATCTTCAAAAGCTTCTAGAGACGAAATTCTGATTTTTTGAGACAAAATATTTTGTCTCAAAAAACCAATTCTCATGTAGTGCATTATTATCAGCATTCTAACCAGTAGTGGAACGAGACATTTTTCTTTGGGGATGGGCAATTTTTCTAATGTACATGTCTACCTAATGTTTTTGTAAAATAAAAAGAATTAAATCTGATGTTTAACTACATAGTAAATTGTAAAATCCTAAGTGCAATATGTAAAAGCTACATCTCAGTAAAGTCATCTTTAAAGAGAGCATTTCATTTTGAAGAAAAGAACTTATAAGTTGCCATCACTACAAAAAAAATATTTTTTAGTGACGGTTTAGAAATTGTAACAGCATCCAAACAATCACTAAAATGCATTTTCTATAATGGTTTGTGTAAACCGTCACTAAAAACTGGTTAGGATTTTCTTTACATTCGAATGTGTCAAATTTTTTGTTCAAACGTTACATGAACGTTCAAACGTTTGGTCTACTTACGTGCGAACATGAAAAATTTTGATGCCAACGTTCAAACTTTAGTGCCTTAATGTTCAAACATTAGATGTTAATTTATATTTTTGAAATTGTCTATAATATATAATTGTTTATATATATATATATATAAGTGGGGGCCTTGTCCCTGTTAGAGGGGCAAGATGCATGGGGGGCTCCGCTTTTTAATATTAAAGTTGTATATGCTAACATTAAGAAATAATACACATGTTAAATAATATTGTCCATTACAGATATTGAAAATAAAAATGAAATATGATTAACTTTTGTAAAGAACAGTCAGAACTGCTGGTTTACAAATGATCGAAACTCCTCAGTCAATGTCTTAACCTTATTGTTTCGGACATCTACATGATGGGCAAGCTATGCGACAATTTGATCTATATGCACAATCTGTCAATCAATCTGTCGATCCATATGTGCCTTCATATCTGCCATCATTGCATCAACCCAAGTAGGTCACACATCCCTCGTAGATGCACCCGCTAGCTGCTACGTCGGCTGCTGACTACTACTTGTATATAAGGGAGCAACACTAGCCCCAGACTCGGTGGGAGGAACAATATCTTATACAGGACCAGCTTGACGCCAAGCAAACCCCCTCCCCTATCCAATGCTTTGACGGTGTGTGGTCATGTCAATGGGGCTCATTTGGTCTATCATCATCTCCTCCACCTGGAGTGGCACTCCCTGGGCCAGTAATAGCCGACTGATGATTACTCCATATGGGAGGTTGTCTGTTGAGATGATGGTTGTCTTGTAACGAATCCTGTCAAATATAACGAGTGGCAAGTCAATGGGCTCTCCACATGCCAAGCGAATCAGAAACTGTGTGCGAGCTCAACTGAATGTGGTCTTATGTGCCACAGGGTCTATATTTGTTACAACATGCAGAAGAAAGGCAGTAGTTGACTCTGGCTGAAGGAGTTCAGCCTCTAGTGCTTCGTGCAGTCTTTGCCAGTGAGGATGTAGAAATCATGATCCTGCTCATCATCACTAGCCTTAGGAGCAGTATGCTCGGCCTCGAATCGATCGACATCATGACCGGCCATAGAGTCAACAGGGCCCTAGATGAGACAGAAGTGCCTACATGTACCTCAGATGTGCCTGGAGCTTATGCAACTACTTTGTCACCAGCCTGAGTAGCTGTCACCTCAGGTATGTGACACCGAATCTGGAGCAACTCGGCAATGACTTACGCCGAAAACTCAAACTGTACACTACATATAGTGATGATGTAGGAGAATGCATCATAAGGCATGGTTGCCATCTCCATGTAAAACTCACGAACCATTATGGGTTAAATCTTTCTCCTCATTGTGCATATTGGACCCCAACCTCTCGTGATGAAGACGTCTCTCAGTGTCTTCCGCTCCCAATTGAGCACGTAGAACTCATTAATCAGTATTTCTGCTCACCCATGACGTTTTATCCAACATACCATGCAAATGACAGTAAATATGTTTGAACATTAAATAAAAATATGCGAACGTTTACATTGTAACGTTCGCACATTTTTCAATGGTTACAAAATTTCAAACGCCATACGTACGAACATTATCTCTTAATGTTTAAACGTTACAAGACAGGAATGGTTGAGTTGACTCAGCCATTCCCGAGATCTCATTCTACATGTTTTGGGGCCAAAAGCCACCGTAGAAATGAAGTATACACTTCAAAAAAGGTTTCTATGGTGACTATTTATTCATTGGAAAATCAAAGAGAAAATCCAGCAACAATGGGTTTCAAATTTTCTCCCAAAATGTTTAAATTAAAAAAAAAAAAAAAAAAAAAAAAAAAAAAAAAAAAAAAAAACACATGGATATTGCATATAGTGGGATGTTGTGACACCCCTTATCCCTACATACGGAAACTTGAGAATCAAGGTGTTTGAGATGATGACAACACGGGTCACACATCCCATCACTTAGTGCTAAGTGTGTGTACATGCAATAATTGTACAGCAAAAATGACGCAGCAGATAAATAAAGTCAGTCGACTAAGTACTAGAATTTGTTTGAATGCAAATTTGCTTAAACATAAGCGTACAAAAAATATTACAAATTTCTAGTAACAAAGTCATAAACCAAAATATATAATTTAAAAGCAGGAAAATAATTTCCAACATATACAAGCAAGATGCACCCAATCAATCATCCGGTGGAGGTGCATCCTCAGGCTTAGCCTCCTAAATGGTATTGCAGGTTAGTAAAAACCCAAACAGCCCACAAGATAAAAATACATTAAAGCAACAACAATATGCATAAGGCCCAACAATCATCATATCCCAAAATAACCAATTTTTCATGCTCGCCAAAATTCCATTTTGGCCCAAAAACATTTCTAGTCCATTAAAACAACTGCCATTTTTCCAAAAAATTGCCCAACATCAAATCTCACTATTTTTCTAGAAAGTTTCCCATTAACCAACTATGAGAGTACTGTAGGTGGTAATCACAAGTGGGATTCTACCACCATCCCTACCGCGTGCATCGTAGGTGAGAATCACAGACAGGATTCTACCACAATCCCTACCAGATGCACTGTAGGCGGGAATCATAGGCGGGACTCTCCCAATGTCCCTACTTACCACCATCCCTACAGTACCTCTGATTCAACCATTCAATCCATTCGTTTTAAACATACCCAAAAATCATTTGTTACATAAAATCTAGTTTTCATTTTATAAACAAGAACATGCGTGCACTATGCAATGCATATGACAATATACAAAAATATCCAACAACAACATACTCCAATATCAATCCAAAATACACAAAATGCACTATATAAAAGTACACAACTCCATCCTCCATTCCAACCAACCCCGATACTCCTCAAACTCAGTCTGGCACAATCAAGCAAGTCACAAATATTGTTAATGTAAAAATATATTTAAATCTTAAAAGTTATTTCAAAAAAACTTACAAGGCTATAAAATAATTTTTGAAGTATTAATGAGTTGCAAAAGGCAGCATAAAAGTAACGTCACAATACAAAATGCATTGTAGCCATGGGTAACAAAATATCCAAATTTGAATGGGGACAAACAAAGACTAGGGAAGACTAGGGTAGGGCTTAGGGGTGTTGGTGAAGCTAATGATGGTGGTGGTTGGCCATGGGTGGCGGCACAAATAATAGTTGAAGGTCAAAAAGCCCAAAACGAAAAGTGGGATGGTTGAGTTTCATCGGTGGAGGATTGTAGCTAGGGAAGGGTAGGTTAGGTTACTAAAGGGCCGGTGATGAAGTGATGAAGAAATGATGGCTGATGGTGGAGCGATGACGGTTCACGGAGGATTTTGGGTCGCGGCTTGGAGGTGCACGTGGGGGCTAACGGTGGCACGGGGTGGCCTGAAAAGGGAGAGGGAGGGTCACTAGTAGGAGGAGAAGGAGATGGGAGGGGTGGTGTCAGACACGGGCTGCACGCAGTGGTGCTGTGGAGGCTCGAAGAAAATGACAAGGAGAGGGGAGGAATGGGTTGCGCGTGGGAGATAGAAGAGTAGGGGAGAAAAAGAAGGAAAAAAAAAAGAAGAAAAAGAGAAAAGAAAAAGCGGAGAAAAAGAAAAAAGGAAAAATGAAAAATGAAGGGAAAGAAATGAGTCCAAACCTCACAACTTGGGTCACAAAACTGATCCAATGAAAATTATTTTCAAAACAGTAAGTTAGATAAAATAGTTTAAACACAGCTATTAAATAAAATAAAATAATAAAATCCAGTACTATAGAAAATTTAAAGCCCAAAATAAACTATTTTAAATTAAAAAGCAATTTAAATGCAAAACAATAATCACTATAAAAAAAGCATGTTAAAATAATTTTACAACTTAAAAATCATAAAATAATACCGCAAAAATCACATTTAATTTAAAACAAGGAAACCACTAGTTATAATAATTTTTAAAAAATCATTCAATAAAAATACACCTTAAAATGGGATATCATATTCTCCCCCCTTAAAAATAAATTTCGTCCTCAAAATTTGTAAGGTCAAACATTAATGCTAAAGCAGTTACATTATACAACCCAGAACACGCTTAAGGAAATCTCACAACCAACAATACCCAATAGATATGGGTATAGCTTGCACAACTTTTCCAAAACACGAGAATAAACTACACAAGGCCTTCATTGCAAAAGATTAGGTTAAACCCATACCTTCCATGACTCTAGCATCCTGAGTCTTTGGAATCTCACCACCAACATTATCAGGAGTCAACACATACACCCGAGTCTGAACTAATTGCCTCTTATTAGTTCTACCACCGCGATGATCGCCTCAATTTCCTTGGGTTCGATTCGGGCACTCGCGCGCAAAGTGCCCCGTCTGACTAAACTTAAAACATTGGTTCCTACCCTGACAGCACTCGCCTCTGTGCACTCTGTTACATCTGCCACAAACTGGAACTTGGCCTCCCATATGCACATCGAAGGCTGCTAGCGAACGAGTTACTACCCTCTGCACAAACTTCTATGATGACCCATAACTGCTTCCTTCACCATCAACATTCAACCTTTTTTGACTCGGAAGGGAGCCTACCATAACACCTCGTTCTCACTCAGCAATAGAGGCCACCTCGACCAACTTCTAAAAGTTCGTAATCTGATGGCAAGCTACCTGTCTACGAATTTCTTGTCGCAGACCCTCCTGAAAATGCTCGGCCTACATCTCTTCAGTAGTAATGAGGTGGGTTGCAAATCACCCGAGCTCCATAATTTCCGGGCATACTATTCTATAGACATCTCTCCTTGCACCAAATTATTGAATTTTTGGTGCCTTTTGTTGTCTCACAAAAGTATGGAAGAAACAGTTGTTGAATTCTTTCTTGAAGCGCTGCCAAGATACAGCGACAAAAGATCCCAACTCCATCACTAAGAGTTCTCTCTTGATCTTCCACTAATTAGCTACATCACCTTGCAACAGATAACTCACATATAGCACTTGTTGAGCCTCAGTGCATCCAAAAACTTCAAACTTCCTTTCTATGTCTTCAATCCACTTTCCAACCCGAAGTAGATCCTCTTCACCCATGAAGACAGGGGTCCTATGCGCTAAAAAGCTCATGTAGGTGCATTCAACTTACACTGTCCTATTCTACTCTCCTTACGGTGGACAAAAATTCTATTGAACAAACTCCCTCATCCGATTTAACGCCCTTGCCATGGCGCAATTCCCATCGCCTCTCTGCAATTCATCCTCAGGTTCCCCAGTCAGCCTTCTTGGTCATACCATTTTCCTGCCATAGTGTAACCGTTAACCCCACTTTCATCTCAAAAGAATTAAAATATAATATAGTAGAATAAATTAAAATACAACAAATAACATAAAATAAAATAGAATAAAACCAACAAAATAAAAAAACATACAATAAAATAAAAAAATAGATTAAAATAAACATGCGATAAAATAAAAATAAAAAAACAAGTAAAGTAGTGTATAATAAAATAAATAAAACAATTAAAATAACATACTTCAAACAAAATAATTTCAAATCACAACTTTAAATTTTACTGGTATTGCACCTACAGGACATATGGTTTACCCAGAGCTGAATTGCTCTGATTCCACCTGTGACGCCCTAACCCCCACGTACAGAAACTCGGGAATCAAGGTGTCCGAGATTATGATAACATGAGTCACACATCCCATCGCTAAGTGCCAAGTGTGTATACATGCAAAAAGTGTACAACAAAAATGATGCAGTGAATAAATGACGTCAATCGACAAAGTATCAAAATTTATTTAGATACAAATTCGCTTAAACATAAGCGTACTAAAAATATTACAAATTTTTAGTAACAAAGTCATAAACCAAAATACATAATTTAAAAGCAAGAAAATAATTTCCAACATATACAAGCAAGAGGCACCCAATCAATCCTCCGGCAAAGCCGCATCCTCAAGCTCATCCTCCTCATCATCTGTATCAAAATCTACAGTACCAAGAACGGTACCACAGGTAAGTAATAATCCAAATAGCCCACAAGATAAAACTACATTAAACCAACAACAATATGCATGAACGTGATGTCATATGCATGAGACCCAACAATCATCATTTCCCAAAATAACCAAATTTTCATACTTGCCAAAATCCCATTTTGGTCCAAGACATTTACAGTCCATTAAAACAACCATCATTTTTCCATAAAATGGCCCAACATCAAATCTCATCATTTTTATAGAAAATTACCCGTTAACCAACTATCATAGCACTGTAGGTGGGACTCTACCACCGTCCCTACTTACCACCATCCTTACCGCGTGCACCCTAGGCGGGAATCACAGGCGGGACTCTACCACCATCCCTACCACATTCATTGTAGGCGGGAATCACAGCGAGACTCTTCCACCAGCCCTGCTTACCACTATCCATACCGAGTGTACCGTAGGCAGGAATCATAGGCGAGACTCTACTACCGTCCTTGCTTACCACCAGCCCTACAATACCTCTAACTCAACCATTCAATCCATTCATTTTAAACATACCCAAAAATCCTTTATCACATAAAATCCAATTTTCATTTTATAAACATGAACATACGTGCACTATGCAATGCATACAATAAGATACAAAAATATCCAACAATAACAAATTCCAACATCAATCAATCATATGCACAACTCTGTCCTCCAATTGACCCCCATACTCCTCGGACTCGGTCCGGCACAATCAACCAATTCATAAGTATTGTTAATGCAAAAATATATTTAAATCTTAAAGGTCATTGGAAAAATACTTACAGCGCTATTAAATAATTTTCAGATGATCAATGAGCTGTAAAAGGCTGCGAAAAAGCAATGTTACAGTGCAAAATGCACTGTGGCCATGGGTCACAAAATACCCAAATTTGAATGGGGACAAATGAAGACGAGGAAAGGCTAGGGTAGAGCTTAGGGGTGCTAGTGAAGCTAATGGTGGTGGTGGTTGGCCTTAGGTGGCAGCACAAACGGCTGTTGAAGGCCAAAAAATCCAAAACAAAAAGTGGGATGGTTGAGCTTTACCGATGGCGGATCGGAGCTGGGGAAGGGTGGGTTAGCTTGCTAAAGGGTTGGTGATGAAGAGGTGAAGAAATGGTGGCCGATGGTGGCCCAACGGCAGCGTGGAGAGGATTTTGGACCGCGGCATGGACGTACATGTGGGGGCTAACGGTGGCACGGGGTGGCCTAAAAATGGAGGGGGAGGGTCGTTGGCCGAAGGGAAAGGAGATTGAAGGGGTGGTGTGGGACACAGGTTGCACACAACGACGCTGTGGAGGTTCAAAGGAAACGACGGGGGAGAGGGGAGGAATGGATTGCGCACGAGAGAGAGAGAAGAGTAGGGGAGAAAAAGAAAGAAAAGAAAGAAGAAAAAGAAAAAAGAAAAAGATGAGAAAAAGAAAAATGAGGTTCAAATCTCATAATTTGGGTCACAAAATTGATACAACAAAAATTATTTTCAAAACAATAAGTTAGATAAAATAATTTAAACATATCGATTAAATAAAATAAAATAATAAAATCCAACAACACAAAAATTTTAAAGCCCAAAATAAACTATTTTAAATTAAAAATTAATTTAAATGCAAAACAATAATTATTATAAAAAAAGTACATTAAAATACTTTCACAACTTAAAAATCATAAAATAATACCGTGAAAATCACCTTTAATTTAAAACAAGGAAACCACTAGTTATAATAATTTTTAAAACATCATTCAATAAAAATACATGTAAAAATGAGATCACAGTTGTTTACATTTTGTGATAGTTGTGGTGGTGTTGGACGATGGCAATGGCGGTGTGAGTGGAGGAGCGTGTGCATGTGTTTGAAAGAAAAAAGTGAGAAATGAAAACTGTACCGTCAAGCCACTGTTTCTATACACTTAACGTACAAATGTTGAAATTATTAACATTCAAATGTTAATGAAAACCGTTGTTGATGTTCAAATGTATGTCGGTTGACGTTTACACCATTCGTTCAAACGTAAAAGTTGTGACATGCGAAAGTGAACAAGTGTATAGACTTAAATCTTATTGATATATATTATTATATATATAATATGTATATTATATGTTATAATTATTATATACTAGTATATGTTATAATATACATAATTTAATAAATATTATATTAAATATTATATATTCTAGTATAGTTATATAAATATTAACTTATATATATAGTGTTATATATATTATACTATACATATTATATACTATATATATTATATGTACATTATATAACATATATATAATATACTATTAAATAATAAGCTATTAATATATATAATATATATAGACTATATATACTTATATATTTATTATACTATATAATATATACTATACTAGTATATAATATATACTAGTACATACTATAGTATACTATATAATATAATATATACTAGTAAATATATATTAACATATATATAATATATTTTATTTAATATACATAATTTCTGTCATAAACGTTCGAACATTAATTATATACATTCGAATGTGTAAACCAAATCAGATTGCTTTTAATTAATACACGCACGGGAGGAAGCAGACTCATTTCTACTGCTCCTCCCGCACATCAAAAAGAGAGAGAGAGGTTGAGAGAGGGTTAGAGAGAGAGAGAGAGAGAGAGTTAGAGTGAGAGGGGGTTAGTATTTTTTAAAAAATCTAAAGATTTTGGTAAGGAAAAACTCTTTCTCCTTTTAATTTTTTTTTTAATTTTTTGATATTTGTCTTGTGTGTGTTTTATATATATATATATATATGTATAGTAACTAACTATTGTTGTGAATTTTTTGAAGGATTGGTTGTTGTGGTTTGTTGAAAGTTTGTGATTTGTAAGAGAATATTGTGAAGCATAGGTATATTTCTAAACTTTATTGATATGTTTATACATTTTGTTGTAATTTTATTGTTGATAATGATGAATATTTTGATGTGTATAATGTTAGTTGATTGTGAATTTTTATAAATTAGATGTGGTTATAATATTGTGAGTTGTGTAATGAATTTTGATTGTACATATTGTGAATATGTTGTGAATTAAAATATTGATGAATTAGAAGGAATTAAAAAGGAAATATTTGTAACATGGATTGTGTAATTCGATGAATTAAAATAAAAAATAGTGTTGTGTGCATGGTTATTCTTAAAATGAAAATATAAATATTGGTGTATATTTATGGACTAAAATGAATATGTTTTACAATTGTGTATTTTTTTTAAGCATATGTTGATATTATTTGTGTATGTTATATTTGTGTATTTTTTGATTATTGGTGAAACATATGTTGTGATTATTTGTATATGCTGCATTTGTAGATTTTTTTATTATTTGTGTATTTTTTGCTTATTTGTGTATCATATGTTGTGATTATTTGTGTATCTATAACTAGTGTGAAATGTATATTGTATTTTGATGCTTAACTAAGTTATAATATAAATAATTTTTAACTAATAAGTATCAATTATAATCTAAAATTATATAATAACAATTAAAATTACATAGGTATTAATTAATAAATAACTAAGATATATAATAACATGGAAGAATATGCTCACAAGCTTCCTTTCTTGTAGACAATAAGGTAAATTTATTTTGAAAAAATGTCTGTGAAATTGCTTGATTATCAAGGTCTTTCCAGCCTTGAGAGTTGTCAAGGCCGGAGAGTTTATGACAATTAAGTCATTACACTAAAATTTAGACATTTCTTTAAGATTATTCTCCCTCGTTGTCTACTGATAGAAAACTTGTGATCATATTCTTCCAACTCTCTCTAATTTAACAATATAACACTATCGTTTGCTTGACATTGTTAATTCAAACAATATGGAAATATTGTTTGTATGGTTTTTGGATAAATATTGTGTGACATTACATAAATAACTTTAGACCCGTTTGAGAATTATTCTACATTTAGTTATATACTAATTGCTAAATTGTCCAATATGGACAGTTTGTGATTATATTGTCTGTATTGTATATTTTTGTTACTCCTCCTAAACACGTTTAGTATGAAGTTTCGGTATCTTCATCTACTGTTCTTCAGGTATACTATTCGTAAGATCATAATCTCTCTATGTGAATATGTATATTGGAAAACTATGGAGAGGTGCTACTGAAATTTCTACTAATGTGGAAAGTAGTAGAGTGATGAGATTTGTGCAATATGGATAATATAATTTCAAATGGGATAGGACCAACTACCTTATCAAAAAATCAATGAGAATTGGAGCATGACATGCATGTGATATTTATATGTACATGTTATTAATAGATAGTGTTTTTAGAAATGGACAAAAGTTGGATAAGTCTAGGTGATAGACTCGGAAAGGATTACATACCCTGTGTGCATGGAGTAAGAACCTTCATTGATTTTGTTCAGGCCTCTGCTGATAGTCGTGGTTACATTAAGTGTCCATGTCGATGGTGTAAAAATTTGTGTGTGATACGGTTGCATAAAGTTGAAAGCCATATATTTGTGAACGGTATGGATATAGGGTATACCCGATATGTACTGTATGGATATTCGGTCATACAAACTATATAGGGCACATGAATGATGATTATGAGCGGGATGAGATGGAGGAGATGTTGGGTGACATTGGAGCTGGAATATTTATGAATGAGGTTGACGACAATGCCTCAAGTGGTCAAGGGACTGATTCAGATAATTTCATTGCAATCTGAGAAGATGCAAAGCGCGAGCTTTATCCTAACTATACCAAACACAGCAAAATGTCGTTTATTGTGCGGTTACTTCACATTAAGTCATTGCGTGGGATGTTGAAGAAAGCAATAAACTTGATTTTAGACTTATTTAATGAAGTACTTCCCAAAGAGTCTGCATTGCCGAAAATGTTTTAGGGAATGAAATAGTTGAGAAAGGTATTAGGGTTTGAGTACAAGTCCATACACGGATGCAAGAATAATTGTATTTTGCTCTGGAATGAGAATGAGGAGAAACAAGCATGTCCTACATGCGGAGAGTCAAGGTGGAAGGGTAAGAATAATGTCCCAGTTAAGGTGTTGCAATATTTTTCCTTAAGACTTAGGTTGCAAAGACTATATATGTGTAAAAAAATAGCTCAGGATATGAGGTGGCACGAGGAGAAAAGACTTCAGGATAACACATATATGAGGCACCCAACTAACTCACTTGCATGGCAATCTTTCGATGATCAATACCCAAAGTTTGGGAACGAAGCTCATAACATGCACCTGGGACTCACAACCAATGGATTCAATCCTTTTAGGAATATGAGTACAAGTTATAGCACTTGACTCGTAGTATTGATTTCGTACAATCTTCCACCATGGAGGTGCATGAAGGCGTCCAACTTTTTGTTAGCTTTACTTATCTCTGGCCCCAAATCACCCGGGAATGACATTGACGTATTCACGCAGCCGTTGATTGAAGACCTAAAAGAGTTATGGAAACATGCGTCAAAATTTATGATGCATTCATGTTGACATCTTTTTAGATGCATGCTGCTGTGATGTGGACGATAAATGACTTTCTTGTATATAGAAATATTTTCGGTTTGAGTACTAAAAGGAAGTGAGCGTGTCCAACGTGTAATAAAGAAATTACTAGTGAGGTTAAAATATTCTCAGAATATGTGTTTCATTAGTCATCGATGTTATCTACCACCAAATCATGCATAGATAAGAGAAGGCACTAAATTTGATAAGAGAGTAGAGGTCAGAATTGCACCAAAGGAGTTGTTCAAGGAAGAGATAGTTGAACAACTGGTAGATGTTAGAATGAACAATTTTGGCTAAGGTTGGGTAAAGAACAAGAGAAAGCGAGGCGCAACAAAATTGAATTGGACAAAGCATAGTATTTTTTTTACTTGCTGTATTGGTCGTCTTGAATGTTGCGACATAGTTTGAATGTAATACACATAGAGAAGAATATCCGTGATAATATACTGGGTACATTTGTGAGCAGTAACAAAAAGATGAAGGACACGATCAAGACAGGAAAGATCTTGAGAGAATGAGAATTAAACATAACCTACATTTACAGGTGGAAGGTGACAGGGTGGTCATGCCGCATGCATGTTTTACGATGACAAGGGAGAAGGGGATGGACTTCTGTAAATGGTTGCAAGGTGTGAAGTTACCAAATGGTTATGCTTCAATTATCGGTAGTTGCGTAAGCCTTGATGACTGAAAAATTAGTGGATTGAAAAGTCATGACTATCACGTATTTTCACAGAAGTTATTACCAGTGAGAATTCGTGGGAAGCTGACATCTAATGTACATGTCGCCATATCTGCACTCTGTATGTTTTCAAGAATTTTTGCGCTCAGGTAGTAAATTGAGATATGTTGCGGAAGGTGGAAGAGGACCATTGCTATTAAATTATGTAAATTTGAACAGATCTTTCCACCATCATATTTTGATGTCATGGTCTATTTAGGTCGACTGAAGCGCATTGTTGGGAATAAAACCAAAGCTAAGGATTCAATAGTAGAGGCCTATATACACGATGAATGGTTAATATTTTTCTCTCTATATCTTTGTGGAGTCGTGACACGATTTAATCATCAAGAGCAAAATATTGATCTTGCTGCTCCGCCTCCTCATGAGCTATCAATGTTTGCTAGAATATGCAACCTTTGGGTGCACAAATGGATTACGATTTAATTGATTGAGAGTTGAGTAAAGTTCAGTGGTTCGTGCTAAATAATTGTTGGGAGATTGATGACTATCTCAAGTATGTCATTGGATGCTTCGAATGATTATAATTAAAAAATCTTAATTATAACTTTTGTGCTCAAATGTGATACCCCGTTTTTACATGTGTTTTTATTGAATGATTATTTTAATTTAATTAAAATATTGGTTCTTTTATTTTAAATTATCGAATTTTAATTGAATTTATTTAATTGTGAAATTTATTTGTAGAGCTTTCTTAATATTAATTATTGTTTTAAGTTTAAATTGCTGTTTAATTTATTTTAATTTGTTTTTTTTTTTGGATTCAAAGTTTTATTATTATTTTTTACTAGTTATTTATTATATTTTAGCTAGATATTGTGTTTAAATTATTTTATTCGATTTGTAGTTTTTAAAATTGTTTTCGTTGGATCAGTTTTTGAAACCCAGATGTGAGGATTGGACCTCATTTCTTTTCAATCCTTTTTCTTTTCCTCCTCTCTTTCTTTTCTTTTCTTTTTTTTTTCTTTTCTTTTTCTTCTTCTTCCCCTGCACTCCTCTCTTCCCATGCGACCAGCCCCCTCCCCCTCCACGTCATTTTCCTTTATTGGCCCAGACCCACTGTCGATTACTGTTGTACGGTGCACCACCCCCACCATTCAACTCCCCTCCAGCCAGTGATTACCTCCCTCAATTTTCAGACCACGTAGAGTCGCCGTTAGCCGTCGCGGACTCCTCCAAGCCTCACGGTCTTTTCCCTATTTCGCCGCCGTTGTTCTACCTCCTGCCAACATCTCTTCACCACTTCATCACCGACCTTTTGTCGTCCTAAACTACCTATTTTCGACTCCGATCCATCGTCAGAGCAACCCCCACGACCTCACTTTCCGTTTTGGGATTTTTGGCCTTCTACCGCCGTTTTCGCCGCCACCCACAGCCAACCCTCAGTTTCACTAGCTTCATAAACACATATGAGCTATTCTCTGTCAATCCCAAGCCTAGGTTAGTCCCCACTTAAAAGTGGGTATTTTACAACCCACAGCCATAGTGCTTTTTGCACTGTTACGTTGCTTTTCTTCTGTTTTTACAGCGTGTTGATCCTCCGAAAATTATTATATAGCGTTGTAAGTATTTTTCAAGCTTTCTTTTAAATTAAAACATATTTTTACTTTAACAATAAATATACAAAAAATAACTATACATAAAATTTAAAAAAATATATATAGAGAGAGCTTTCTGTTCGTTGATTTGAACTGGTAAATATTAACGCTGCCTATCTAATTGGTTTGATCTCATGTGCATTGGGATAGGTGAGTTCGAATATTTTAATAATAATATTAGTTACAGGTCCTCTTAAATGTAACATTTATTAAAAACGTAGAACACGTTAAGATTTTGTAAATATAAATTTTTTTTGTAAAAATCTACATTTTCTATTTATAAAAAAACTTACGCAAAATTTATGTATTTAAAGTTTTTATATATCATATCTCTTATTTTATATAACACTTGTTGTGCCTTCGGCCTGTCTAAAAATCACACAAGACGATATTTAAGTGGTTCAGCAAATTGCCTACGTCCACTGAAGCCTCTTTTATAGAATTTGTACGAGATTTACAAAAGGCTCTATAAATTTCTATCTCTCTCTCACATACAATCTTTTCTCTTTGATTTTCCCCACTCCCTTCCTCACAACTGATCTCTCCTATTTATAGGAGAGAGTAGCCTACAATCTCTGCATTAGGTGCAGCATTCTATGACCTTGCTACAGAGATAGTGGGTGGGTGATTTGGTGGCTACAGTTGGTACCTAATACAACAAAACACCAAACGGTGCATGTGCAACAGCTGTGCATCCTTTGCATTTATACTTGGGTTGATTCAACAATCACCCCCTCTACCCAAGTGTGCCATACCAAGGTTCTTGCAAACTGATTCATTATTCAAATGAATGCACCTCTTTCTTTGACATAAGAGACTTCTGCTATCGAATACGCTCCAATGCACCCGAAGGTGCTCAGTAGTGTACAATACTGATCAAGTCCAAACAGTGTTGGAACTTGATCCCTGTGATGACTTTCGTCAACATATCTACTGGATTATCTTCATTACCAATCTTCTGAAGTTTGATATTCTCTTCTTCTAATATTTTACGTATAAAGTGAAATCGGACATCTATATGTTTTGTTTGAGAGTGATACGCTTGATTTTTGACCAAATAAATTGCACTTTGATTGTCACAGTAAACGGTAACCTCTTGCTCCTTAAAACCTAAATCTGTTACCAATCCCTGTAAGCAAATAGCTTCTTTCACGGCTTCTGTTACAGCCATGTATTCAGCCTCAGTGGATGATAGTGCAATTGTCTACTGCAACGTTGATCGCCAACTAACTGGTCCTCCTGCCATAGTGAACACATATCTAGTTGTTGATCGGCGTTTGTAAAGATCTCTTGCATAGTTTGAGTTAACATATCCAGTTACTAGACTATCTTCACTCTTCTCGAACTTCAAACCAACATCTACGGTCCCCGAAATATACCGTAGAATCCACTTAGCCGCATGCCAATGAACCTTTTCAAGATTATGCATATAGCGACTAACTAAGCTAACGACCCGGGAGATATCAAGTCGTATACACACCATGGCATACATTAAGCTTCCAACAACACTTGCATATGGGACATTCCTCATGTAGTCCCGTTCTTCATTGGTTTTAGGAGACTACAATGCACTAAGCTTGAAATATGAGGCCATAGGAGTACTCACCGGCTTTGTCTTCAAGTCGATGTTGAAACGTTGTAATATTCTCTTCAAATACTGCTTTTGAGTAAGGTGAACTGTACCTTTCACCCTATCTCTGCTGATCTCCATCCCAGTATTCTTTCATGCTTCTCCCAGATCTTTCATTTCAAACTCATGACTTAACTGAGTTTTCAAGCGATCTATCTCCCCCTTGCTTTTACATGCAATTAACATATTATCTACATATAAAAGCAAATAAATGAAAGATCCATTTACAAGTTTTCTGAAATACACACAGTGATTGTATTGGCAACGAGTGTATTTCAGATCCATCATAAAGCGATCAAACTGCTTATACCATTGCCGAGTTGACTGCTTCAAGCCATAAAGTGACTTTTTCAGACTGCATACCCAATCTTCTTTTCCAGCTTCTTTGAAACCTTCTGGTTGAGACAGATAAATCTCCTCTTCCAGATCACCATGTAAGAAAGCTGTCTTTACATCAAGCTGTGCTAACTCGAGATCATATTGTGCAACCAAAGCTAGCAATATCCGAATGGATGAATACTTCACAACAGGAGAGAATACTGCACTGTAGTCAATTCCCTCTGTCTGAGCATAGCCCTTGGCTACCAACCTAGCTTTGTATCGCAATCCATTTTTAGCAGCTTGATCATCTTTCTGATTAAAGATCCACTTACAGCCAATTGTCTTCTTTCCTTTTGGAAGCGGCACAAGCTCTCAAGTCTGGTTCTGATGAAGAGACTGCATCTCTTCATTCATCGCCTTTGTCCATTCAACTTGTTCAATGGACTGTATAGCTTCTCTGTAAGTGGTTGGGATCTCACCCCCTTCAGCTGGTAATGCATATGTCACATAGTCTGCAAAACGTGTTGATACACGTTTCTCTCATCTCGGTTTGTTGGTCACTATTGATTTAGGTTGTATTGGAGGTACTGTGATTGGACTATCAACCTCATCTTGTCCATGCTCTCCATTTGTTTTTCCTGAATCCCTTTGAGTGGAAAACTCCACCTTTTGCGAATCACTAGGTGTTTCGCTATCATGGTTGCCTTCATTGGAATCTTTATGCTTATGTGACTTAAGTATCTCAGATTCATTAAATGTAACATCTCTAGTGATGATCACCTTTTTAGAATCAATGCTTCAGAGTCTATACCCTTTTACACCAGTACTAAAGCCCAAGAATTTTGCTTTCTTGGCTCTAGGATCAAGCTTATTTTGTTTAGCATGATAGTAAGCAAGACATCTAAAAATGTGTAAAGAGTCATAATCAATAGCATGTGTACCTCTCCACATTTCAGTGGGTGTCTTCTCGTCATTGGCAGCAGCGGGTAGTCGATCGATGAGGTGGCAGGCATATGTCACAGCTTCAGCCCAAAATTTCTTACTGAATCCAGCATTCAGCAACATACATCGCACTTTCTCTAATAAAATACGATTCATTCATTCTGCCACACCGTTCTGCTGCGATGTACCTCGTATCGTGAAGTGTCTGACAATTCCCTCTCTCCGGCATACTTCCATGAAGGGGTCTGAAGTGTACTTACTTCCATTATCAGATCTGAGCTGCTTGATCTTTCTGTCAGTCTGAGTCTCAACCATTTTCTTCCAATCAAGGAAGATTTTCAGCATTTCATCTTTCTTCTTCATCGTATACACCCACACACGACGAGAATAATCATCAACAAAAGTTAAAAACCAATGCTTACCTCCCAAAGATGCATTTTGGGTAGGTCCCCAAACATCAAAGTGCACATAGTCAAGTATTCCCTGTGTATTGTGTATTGCAGTTCCAAACTTGATCCGCCTCTGCTTCCCCAATACACAGTGCTCACAGAAAGACAGTTTACCAGTCTTGGCACCTTTGAGTAAGCCTTGCCTCAAAACTTTTTCTCCTGCATGTCCCATGCACATAGGCCAAAGACTGGTGGTGTCAGAATCAGTCTCATCTAACTTCTCAGAACATGTGGAAGCTCTTCCATCAACAGTACTTCCTTACAAGAAGTACAAGTTTCATCGCCTCAAAGCCTTCATTACCACCTTAACTTCCATTAGTACTTTGAGAGTTTCATCTTCAATGGTGATTCTGAATCCCTTTGAATCCAGAGATCCCAGTGAGATGAGATTTTTCCGCAAGTCCGAAATGTACCGAACTTCTGTCAGAGTCTTGACACTGCCATCGTGCAGCTTTAACCGAATGCTATCTATTCCCTGAGTCTTACAGGCACTGTCATTGCCAATAAGTACAGCTCCACCCTCAATCTTTGTGAAGTCAGTAAACCAGTCCCTATTGGGACACATGTGATAGGTACATCCAGAATCTATAATCCATTCATCAGAATGACAAATGAATGATGAACTTGTCAAGGCAAAATCTGAATCACCATCTCTATCCACGACATTGGCAGTGGTGGGTTGATTCTACTGTTGTCCCTTCAACATGGGACAATCCTTCTTCCAGTGTCCTTTGTTGTGACAAAAAGGAACCACGTGATGTGGCCCGGGTTTTCGATTGAAAACCGTTCTTCTTTCCGGGATACCTTGACTGTGGTCTCCCTCTTGCTGTTAGTGCCTCACTTGATGTATCTTGCTGTACCTGCTTATCCTTTTTGCAGTACTCATTGCTAATTAAAGAACTAGATACATCTTCACAACTAATCTTTTCCTTCCCATACAGTAGAGTAGTAATTAAATGCTCATATGTATCAAGCAAGGAATTTAACAAAAGTAAAACTTTATCTTCATCTTCGATTTCAACATCCAAGTTTATGAAATCAGCAAGAATTTGATTGTAACTATTCAGATGTTCAGATATAGAAATACCTTCACTAAATTGGAATCTGAAGAGCTTCTTTTTCAAGTGCAAATGGCTCTCGATACTCTTCTTCATGAATTATCCTCAAATTTCTGTCAAAGTTTCTTAGCATTTGTCTCTCTCATGACAATATACTTCTGTTCTTTAGTAAGGCATAACCGGATTGTACTACAAGCTTAGGTATTAAGCTTCCCCCAATCCTGATCAGTCATATCATCTGGTTTATCGTTTAACACAATATCCAACTCTTGTTGGATCAAAACATCCATGACTTCACATTGCCACATGCCGAAGTTGTTTGTTCCACCAAACTTCTCAACTTCAAACTTCACATTTGACACTGTGGACCGACGTCCAGAGCTACTGGCATTTTCAGAGCTCCTATCTCTTTCATATCTTTCCATTTGAATTTAAAAAATTTAGACACAAAATTTCAAAATTCTAACCGTACGGATGAGTCTGGAATGATCCAAATAATTGGAAAGCACTATTTGATCATTGAAATTGGACTCTAAATGGCTTAAATCAAGCCTGACAAGAATCTAGAAAAACGGACAGTCCTGATCGTCTAGCGCTTGAGTTGCACGCGCGGCAATAGTGTCTATCCACACACATGCGCTTCAGCTATTGGGTGCGTGGGTGCGCGTCTGGCGCGTGAATGACACGTGCATAGTACCTCTAGGGCGCGTGGGGCATGTGAGAGGCACGCGTCTTCAAACTCCTGGCGCATGGCTGCGTGTGTGCAAGCGTGGTGGCACATGGCACGTGATTGGCACTCGTCTTCAACCTCCAGATGCGCGTGGGTTCACGCTCCTATCTTCTACCGGTGCGTGTGGCTTTGTCTGGCCTCCGTTTTTGATTCCGTTGGCGGCAACGAATTTGTCTCAACGTGAGGAACACCCTGGAGTTGTCAAAAATTGATTTTGATCAACTTGAATTTTCAGACAGCTCGAACCAGAGCTCTGATACCAATTGTTGTGCCTCCGGCCTATCTAAAAATCACACAAGACAATACTTAAGTAGTTCAGCAAATTGCCTACGTCCACTGGAGCCTCTTTTATAGAATTTGTACGAGATTTACAAAAAACTCTACAAATTTCTATCTCTCTCTCATGTACACTCTTTTCTCTCTGATTTTTTCTACTCCCTTCCTCACAACTGATCTCTCCTATTTATAGGAGAGAGTAGCCTACAATCTCTGCATTAGGTGCAGCATTTTATGACCTTGCTGCAGAGATAGTGGGTGGGTGATTTGGTGTATGCAGTTGGTGTCTAATATAACAAAACACCAAACGGTGCATGTGCAGCAGCTGTGCATCCTTTGCATTCATACTTGGGTTGATTCAACAATACTCAAAATATTAAAAATACTATTTATGAAACAAGACTTCCAATGCATTATTTCTCGTTTTGATCGTCACTTTGAATGCAAAGAGATGTTAAGTATCATGTAAGTTTAATAAGTATAGATTTATAAATTGTTGATACAATGTGTTAAATTTAAAAATAAATTATGATAGTTTGTAAATTTATTTTTATAAAATCTTTTTTTGAAACTAAGGTTTCTTTTTGTGTAAAATTGATGTTACTCTTTTTAATTAAAATTTTCCTTTTGGTTGACAATTCGAATGGTAAAAATATAATATTACAAAATTAAGACAACTTGAAATAACTTTTTTGAAAGTACAACTTGAAATAATTATGTAGATCGAGTCGTAAGTAAGATACTTTCGTATATTCTTTTCTGCCAAAATATCATTTTAATTTCATTCTTTCTTCTTCCTTCTAAATTAATAATATTTCATGAGTTTAATCTCGATCGATGTGACTAGTCATGTGGCCCATATTATATATGAATTTTGAGTTTTGTCGTATCACTGAACATAATGTGGAACATTCACGTTGGTGCTAAGATATCTTAGATATGGCACATGGCTCATATTCCCAACAAGTGATCCATATATATTCCATGATTAATTCCATGTTATGCGGATAACATGGCCATGTGTTATGGGGCCAATAACTGGCTGTTTGGAAGGCATGGGGCCAATAAGAAAGAGGTAAAGAGGCATCGTGAAGCAATGTGAGACCCGTCTCGACAAGATGACGATGACGTCTTTTGGAAACACCATTTGTTGGGGAGTATAGGGGGCGGTGGTGTAGTGACTTATACCATGATCGGACAAATATTTTTTTAATTTAAAAGATTCGCCACCATTGTTCGAGTACAAGCTTTTTATAGAGCATTTGAATCTTGTTTCAACAAGTGATTTAAATTGCGGAAAAATTGTAGAAACAAGAGATTTCGTGGACATTAGGAAAAACCATATATATTTTGTGTAATGATCCACAAAAATAAGATAATAACGTTCACCATTTAAACCAGTAACGTGCGCGGGACCCCAAACATCACTGTAAATAATTTCAAGGGGAGAATGACTTTGAAAACTTGTAGAGCCAAATGGTTGTTGATGTACTTTATTGATTGAACAGGAAGTACATGACAATGGTAATTTATTTGTGGTGAGAGGAAGGGAAAAAGATTAACAAGATTTTGAACAACTTTAATCGATGGGTGTCCAAGACGATTGTGCCACCCGTCGATTGAAGTCCGTTCATGCACATATGCAACCATTTTAGGAGGAGAAGAAGCCACCACTGAGTCAGGAAAAAGGTAGACACCATTCTCACATGCACCTCTTAGTAGTATCGCCCCCGTGGATCGTGCCTTCACAAGGAAATAGAAAGGGTGAAACTCAAGGAAAAAATCATTTTGCTTGGTGAAATGATGAACAGAAATGAGATTTTTGTGAATATTTGGAACGCATAAAGTATCATGTAAATGAAAAAAAAATTTGGGTGTGGATAATGCTAAAGATCCAACATGCATGACTACCAAACCTGTACATCACCAAGAAGGACTTCGTCAGTGCCATCATACTCAGAGTGAATTGATAAATTTTTGATATCTCCCGTGATATTGTGAGAGGCTGCAGAGTCAATTAACCATTTATTTTCTTGATCACCTGAAGTTCCTGCACAATTAACAGTCATTTTAGAAGAATTTAATTGAGGGCAGGCTTTTGCCGTGTGGCCCATTTGATCACAATACTGGCATTTGGGCTGATAGCATCGCTGAGGGAACCGGCCCTGATTATTGGATCTACATGGGTCACGAGATGGGCCATTGGAGCTAGAGGGCCGATATTGACCTTGAGATCGGGAAGACCCAGTTCCTTTGAAAGGAACTTTCTGCTGCTGAGAGGCCGAAAAGCCAGATCGACGACTTGTGAAATTTGCAGTAGCCACAAGCTGCTTGGTTGAAGTCTTCATCCTGCACAAGTAAGGAGGAGATCATGAAGCTCCTCAAAGGCAAGAGATTTTCCTCTTGCCCAAATAGGGCAGCAATTTCACGGAATTCAGGCCCTAATCCGTGGAGAACGTAGAGGGTAACATCATCGTCGGAGATGGGGTGATCAATGAGTGCGATCTCATTGGCCAGGCCTTTAACGGCATGAAGGTACTCCAGAATTGAGCGATTTCCACGCTGGATCAAGGTGAGCACCTCCTTGAGTTGCATGGCCCTGGTACGTGATTTACTGGCATACATGGTGGAGAGTTTTCTCCAAGCATCGTAGGAGGTTTTTGTTGTGGCAATAAGAGGGGTAATGGTTGGGGAAGTAGAGGCAAGAATAGCACTAAGAATTAATTTGTCTTGCCTAACCCAGTGGTGTTTCGTGGCTATAGACAATGGGGTACCGTCGGAGGAGGGGCAACGAAATGCACCAGTAACGTAATCCATAAGATCATGGCCGATGAGGAGAGCCTCAAACTAAGCTCGCCATTGGAGAAAGGAGGAAGGTGTGAGTTTCTCATTAATCTGAGTTGTGATGTTAAAAACAACAAGGGGAATTTCGGAGATAGGCTGAGTTGGGGAAGACATTAGGATCGAATTCTCGTTTGAGATTGGGTCGACTGATACCATGTAGAAGAGTAATTGTTTTGATGCTCACAATGGAAAATATCAACACACTCTTTATTGATTTGTTTCTGTAAACATTTATACAGAGGTATTTCAAAAAAACAATCTAAGAGATTTGTACAGCTAGGAAGATATTATAGTTATTGTTTACAGATTTGAATTACAAAAAATAAAACAAACTACAGCAACTAGAGACCATGATACTCGGCTTGATGGTTGCTGCAGATAACTTCCAGATTTGTTGGTGAGTTTGAATTCTATTGTTATGTTGTGGCACTTTCCTTAATTAATAAGGGGAACGGATCTTATCGGCGAAGAAATCTGGGCTGTTGTGTGATATACTTTGGGGCCGGAAAAAGATTATTAACTATCGAGTCTTGGGGGCGGGCTGTGATTCGTGTAAAGTCAAATTTAGACAACTAGTTTGCTGTTTTTCTGATCTAAGAGATCACGTTAAGCAGGCATGCATGTTGCTGTCAAGCTTGGCCTAATTTGGTCCAGACATCTGGTTTTTCTGTGATCTTATAACCTCTAGCTACTACGTTTATCCAACATCAGTGTCTAAAACTTGAAATGATTCCATTAGTTTGAATCCTTGATAATTGAGTTTTTTTCCTTTGAAAGATCGAGGCGAGTGTAGCGATTTTATTTAACTGGAGCATTGCTCGATTGTTTTGTTTGTTCATGCACGATGCACGCATGATTGCACAGATATATATATATATATATATCTATATATATATCTATATATTATATATATATATATATCTATATATTATATATATATATATATATAGAGAGAGAGAGAGAGAGAGAGAGAGAGAGAGAGAGAGAGAGAGAGAGAGAGAGAATTTACGTAGAAGTTCATTAAATCAATCTTGTTCACTGAGTTCATAGCTAGAAAGATTCTATGAAAAAGAATGTAGATTGTAATGGGTAAAATTTAAGAATAATTCTATTTATCATCCTCGCACGTCATATATCATATTTATTTTAATTTTTTTTATTTTTTTATGAAAAATATGTAGTATATTGATGATAAGTAGAATAACTCAATTAGTTTAATAAGAATAAAATTAAATTAAAAAAAATTATATTACAATATATAAAATGTGTGGTATAGAGTAATAAATAGCATCCCAAACTTAAAAGGGTAGTGCTACAGCTACTATGGCATCTGCCCCCTCAATTTGTCAACATGGTGTGTCACTAGTGTAAATTATAATTATTTTAAAAACTAATTTTTGAATATATTCAAATATTTTTAAAAAATTAATATATTAATAATCGCTTCTTTAATTAATAAGTAAATTTTTTAAAAAATAAATATATAAATAGTTAAAATAAGAAAATAAAATGAAAAAAATATATCAACGTACATTATTCAAATCAACTTAAATACTTGTAAAAATAAATGTTTGAATGGTCATTGAATCTAATTAAAGTTACCTTCATTATATAGTAATTGGATGGAAATACTATCAGACAAGATCAAAAAATTTCTGTTTTTTTTTATAATTTTATTTTATGATTTAAAGTATGCATTTGATGAGTACGTGTCTCTCTGGGAAAGACAACAGTAGTCAATTGTCTCTGGCTCTGAAAAATTGGCTCCGGTTTTTTGGATCGGTTGTGCTGTGATTGATAAAATGTATGGTGTTCAGGGCACTGCATTATTTCTCATGTCGAGGATATATCGATGCAGCCGATATGGACTTTCCATGGCTGGGACCTATGGGTGTGTGACCTGACATATATTTCAGCCTCAGTAGGCGGTTTGGCGGGCCGAATGACTTTGATTTCTCCCATTCAATAATTAATAATTTTTGTTTGAAAAAAAATAAAGATAATTTACGTGATCAAAATTAAAACCTTCAAAAAAGCATGAGATATAATATTATATATTAATTAGTAGTAAATAGTTGTAGTATTGTTATTGTTTTACAAGTTCAGAGCACATTTTTGGATACATAAACTAAGAAAATTGCTCTATTATGGTAGCAGAACCAATAGTTTTTACTATGTCAATTTCTACTTCTTCACCTTTTGCTTGGTTTATTTTTACAGATATTTCAAACAAGCTCAATTCATTTTGATATTAAAACATAAATATTTTTTAATTTAAAATATTTCTATTTTTTATGTAATCTTTACAATTTTTTTAAACTTTTAAATACAACTTAAAAAATAATTTAAGTTTTTTAAATTTCCAAACAAATATTATATAAAAAAATTATATTCTAATTAGATCTCTTTTAATTTAATAATTTTTATTTAACTTTTTTTCTCTTCTTTTTTAAAACTATATAAATATTTTAATTTAAATTATTTTTAAATTATTCATAAATTATTTTACTATTATTCAAAATTTTATCATCGCATTTAAAGTGTGTACGTAACCAAAGCAAAGCAAAGCAAACCAGACAAAATCAGTAATGCTACTGCATATATGCGAAGGACAATCAGTAGTAGTACTGAATATATGCGAAGGGCGATGCATTCACGGGCAAGTTTCATAGCCCTGTACGGCAACATTAATAATGCACTGTTTTTCACTCTGATACTCTCATGATCAGTAACTTTTCACTGCAATATTCCCGTAAAAATTACATGAGTGCAATATCATTTATCGATCAAATATTACATAGTACGTTATCCCTAGAAAATACAGATCTGTATATGCCTATCAATTACTGGCGCTCGTTATAAACTGAACTCTTTTTTTCCTAATGTATCAAACATGCGATAATTTCAAAAGACAGTCGGTCCAAATTTGGCACCTTTATTTGAGAGTCCTATCGCTCATCTTATCACAAACATAATGTAGCGGGCCAACCTGTATCGAATATGCTGTTACTTGGCAAAACTAATTACCATCACATCAAGATAAGAATTCGATACATGATGAAAATATTCGTCATGTATCCCAACCATCATCTACAGCTAGCTGGCTGTCGTCCATTATGCAGCTAGGGCCTACCTTAATTTATACAATATTTAATGTTTTCTGTACATGAAAATAAACAAAAATTCTATGTGCAGTTATTTTTTTATATTCTTTAGACACTCTATTGAAGTAATTGTCTACATCATTTTTTTAAAATATAAAATAACTTTTTTAACCAATCATATTAATGGAGTATGCAAAAGTATTTATATGTAGCAGAACTCAAAAATAAATCCATATATATATAAAAGTAATGATACATATAGTCATTATTGCATACTTCTTAAGTACTCTTCTGATATCATTTGCTGCAGCAATTTTTTTAATACTCCATCAATCACATTAGTAGAGTATATAAAATAGTACACAAAAATGGCTGTATATAGAATTTTTGTTTTAAAAAAATGATAGTTGCAATCGTGAATGCACAAGCTCTATATAATTATTTTAAAAAATAAATAAATATAGAATTTAAATAAAAAAATTAATTTTTTAATAATAAATTTTATTTTTTTTAAAATGACTATATAATAATTACGAACTCTACAACTTTACGTAGAATTTCACATCATATGACATTTCAGCCTTTCAATTTGCACGAGCTCCATCCAGCAATAATTTACTGGCCTCTATTTCAGAAATAAATAAACAAATGAAAAAACCGGACGATACGCAAGGTACCCCGGCCCTGACAAGCAGCTAGCTAGCTGGGAATGAAACACAAGGAAAAACAAATCTACTTCGGAAAGACAACGGACAACTAACATGAGATGTTTCATCAATACATGCAAAACTCCCAAGAACCAAATTACTATGGAGATTTGATGTCCACACAAGCAATCACACGGTTCCACGTAGTACTCGGTCGGCATTAAGCTGCCTGGCAACGATTTTTTTTTTTTCATTTTATTTAGAGATTAAGAAAATATTTTTTTAATAATGTTTAATTTTTTAAAAAAGTTATATTTAAAAATATCAAAATATTATTAACAATTTGAAAGGCTAACTAGCATTACTCCACGTACCTGTAGGGACATTTAATTCTGCTTGTTTTTTAATTCTTACTGATATTATTATTTGCAGTACAAGGCTCCTCTTGTAGATAGCTAGGGTAATGGCCAATGGGAACCGCCTCTAGTATTCGTGGTAACTCCGATCCTGGGTTAGGCAGGCAGGCAACTTTGGACTCTAGTGTTGAGCGCGGACGGGCGGGCCGCTATCGATCCCTGTTCAATGTGGATTTACCTTCTTCTTATCATTGATCTGTCATCATCAGAGAACTTGGAATATTGCATGCATGCATGCGTACTAAATAGACACTTTGTATAAAATATATATTAAATTGTGGCAAGTGGCCGGGTTCCAATTACGTCGAGTCTGATGGTACTACAGTGTATATATATAATAGAAAATATCATTTTCTCTTCCATTGAAAACAAAATTTCATGATGACATTTCAAGATCACCATACGTGACCCATTTTTTACATTTATTTTTCGATATGGGAAAGTAATTTGAAAATAATTTATATTTGAACTAATCGTTGTAGTACCACTGCGCACACCACGTGGAACACGTTGATCAGACTAACGTTCAGTCAGCAATTACCAGTCTGGCAGGGACCGATGCACATTAGTTTTTTGGCATTATCTAATGATCTTCACGTGCCTGAAAATAAAGAAAAGGACAAATATATCTAGACGCATTTTCCCTTTATAAAATCTTAGGTTTAGGGTTGCGGGCGGACGGGCGGGCCGCTATCGATCCCTGTTCAATGCCGTGTAAGCTGTTGCACAGTTGCATTCACACAATGTACGGTACTGATTTACCTTCGTCTTATCAATTAACGATCTGTCGTTATCAAATGGCTACTAGTATTGCATGCATAATTTGCCTTTTTTCTTATTATTGATCTGTCATCATCGTCAAAAAGCTTGGAATATTGCATGCATGGGTGCCAAGAGCCCCCTTATATAAATCTATATTAAATTGAGGTACGTTGGTTCCGATTACGCCGAGTTTGATGCTACAGTACTGAATATATATACAAAATATCATTTTCTCTTCCATTTAAAACAAAATTTCATGATGACATTTCAAGATCACCATACGTGGCCTATTTGTTACATTCATTTTGCGATGTGGACACTGGAAAGTAATTTGAAAATAATTTATATTTGAATTAATCGTTGCATTACCACTGCTCACGTACACCATGTGGAACGACTAACTTCCAGTCAACAATTACCAGTCAACAGTTAGTTTATTATGAAGTATATAAATATCGTATGATAATTTGAAAAAAAAATATGGCTTATTATTATAAAATTTATCTGAACGTATTTTCCCTTTATAAAATCTACGTTTAGGTTTACATATGTTATATACATATAATATATATATATATATATAGGTATTTATATTAATATCATTATATCTTTCGACCGGAAGAGAAGGAAAGCCAGCTCAGGCCAAAACACGTTGTTTTTTGCTTTTGCCTAAAGAATAATTTGTTTAGAGGATACGTTTATGACTTTTTATTAATTGCTTGCATGCAGAGCCATACATATACACATTAATTATCCTTAATTGAAAAGTAAAAAATTTCCAAGGGAATCGATTAGGCGCTATCTAGCTAGCTGGACCATTTATTATACATAGATGGTCGATCTTCGTATTACGTTTAGAATCTACACGAACACTATATATAGTCCATAACGACATCGAAAACACAGGTCATATCTCGAGTGGCTAAAACTAATTAGAACCAGTTTCCTGCATTTAGGCAGCCAAAAAAGCCAACACAACATGCAACACTTACGATAATTCCAAATTGAGCGTCCCTCCACGGACCACATCACCAGTGTCCTTGATTCGAGAGCCCTAATTATCTCTTGCATATTAAATTGGAACTATCAATTTGAATATATATATATATATATATATAGACACACTCATATATATATATATATATATATACAAACAAGGTTTTCGGAATATTAAAATATATCATTGTCCAATCATCTATTATATTATATAGTGAGGCGTCATACATTTATAAAATTAGAGCTGGCAATTTTATTGCAATATATATGATACGAAGATCCATGAATTCGACACAATCACAGTATGAAAAATAAATAGGTTTAGGTTTGATATAAATTAGTTTTGGTCAAAATAGATTGATCCAATAAGACATGATTATTTTATGGGTAAATTGAGGGTCAATCCACGAAACTCACATTCAACCAATATACCATAAATAAATTATATTTTTAAATTTTATGTTTAGTTTTATGTGTGTGTATATATATATTATTGTTGATAGGAATATGTGATATTAATATTAATATTTGATTACGTTATATCTTGATCTATTAAAATCTTCTTGTTAATACGCAATTTTATTGTCTAAAAATATTAATTTTCTCATATATTATTAGTTTCCATTTTGATAATAAAATATTTTATCATGTATCAAATTTTCATTGTAAATTATATATATAGTTATCATTGTATTATATATAAAATTATATTAATTGAATTAAAAATTAAATATACAGTTTAGCTCAACTTATTTATATGAAACGGGTTAAACAATTTGAAGTGGGTTAAACGAGTTGGAAATGGTTAAATGGATCATGTCGAGATTAACTTTTTAAAGTTAATTTAAGTGGGCCGGTCGTACCGTATCATGTCACCCATTAATTAAGTGAGATGGGTTTGGGTTATAGGACCCATTTAATTAATAAATATAATATGTTCGGGTTGATTTATATAATTTAATATTTATGATTTAACAAACCACGAACAATTCTAATTGCCACCCCTATATAAAATAATAATACCGGACAACAATATTATCTTGGAATAATTATTCTGTTTCTAAAATTATTTCCAATGTAAATTAAAAAAGCTCTCTGGACTTGATAATATATATTTCCAAGTTAGAACAAATAAAACAAAAACCGCATAGGTTTGTTGATCAGAAAGCCTTAATTATTCTCAAAATAATTTCGCACAACGTCCACAAGTCGAATCATATAATGTAATATGTTGAATGCGCATGAATTTCGCTCGAGCGGATTTGCAATAATTTTAAAACTACGATCATTTCATGTACTTCTTCGGAGCTCATTTTGGTTTGAACTCTACAGTATATGCAATATTACTTAAATTTTGCATGCCTAGTTGTTAGTATACATCGGGATTAATTGGTTATTTGGATCTGAAAAAAGAGAACACAGGAAATATTTGTGTTAATTAACAATTAAGTACTTTATATAGCTTCTCGCTAGTACTCATCATTTACATAATCTAGAACACATGGCCAAAAAATATATAGACATTTTTTGAGCGAAAAAGATAATTAATTTAAATTTTTGGAAGGGTTTGAAAAGAATGTTTTTTAATAATATTTAATAGAGAATAATGTGAGGAGGATTGCAAAATGAGAAATACTTTATTACGAATTGCATAAAAGTCAATTTATAAATTATAGAGTTACTTTTAATGAAAAGTAAATTTAATAAATTACATAAAACTACATCCATTCATAAATTTATATAAATATATATATATATATATAAATTTATATATGTACTAGCTCTTTCAAAATCTTGAGGATGGTGATCGACCGCCCTAATTAACCAGCTCTCCTTAGATTGAGCTATGCTATAAATGCATCCGCCCCTTAATCTATCTGCAAATTGACCCAACCAATATTTAATTTGTAGACAGTTTCTGACATGGGGTCACAAATAATTCATTTATGTATTGTACAATATACAGAAATTCAGGGAGAGTTTAATCCGGTTTGAATTCGTATAGTGTTTCATTTTATTTTATCTGATCTTATTATTATAATTTTTTTAAATTTTTATATAAAATATAATAAGTAATTTAACTTTTTTAAATTTTAAAATAATAATAATATTAAAAATAATATTTTAATAATATTTTATTTAACTTTTATATATATAAAATTATTTCATCTAATTTCATCTCTGAATACAAACCAGCCCGACTAATATCTTTCTAATTTCTATAAGTATATTTATTAATTTTATATATATATTTCAATATATTATATTTTTTTATTTAAAAATACATATTAAGACTGAGAGTTTGTTTTAATTATTTTTACAATTTTAAGAAAAAAACTTGTATATACATGATATGTATGAGGTCCCCATCGACCCTCGATTGAGCAACTTATTACACTGACAGTTTAGGAAATAAATAAAACTCATGACATTAACTGTAAGCTCCAGAAGAAAATTTCTAAGATAACTATGTTTATGAATACTAATTAATCTTGAAATCTATGGCAGGCCCACGAGCCTCCAAGCAATTGTAGGGACCCCGTGTCAGAGATAGGTTTGCGCTTTCTGCTTGATTAATTTTTTATTTTTTAAAAAATTTAATAATTTAATTTAATTTTTTATTTTTTATTTAATAATTAAGAAAATATTTTTTAATAATATTGTGAATTTATTTTTAAAAAAATATTTAAAAATATAAAAAATTAAATAAAATAAAAAACATTTTCGATGGGTATTCAGGCTGCATCCTTTGGGATGCGGCAAAACCCTAGTTCTACTTGGAAGGGATATTTGAGTCTCCACAACTTTAGTTAAGAGATAAAATCAAGAAAAAATAAGACAGATTGACTCACTCTCTTAAGAGGAAACAGACTTAGATTCCTTAGAGCACTCTCAATGGATTCTCTATCCTATCCTTCAAAATACATCACCAAATTTCACTTTTTCTATTTTACATACTGACTTTTACAATATACTATACATTAGCTTATCTATTTTTTTTATATCATTTAAATATTATACCTTTTACTCTTTGTTATTCATTTCAAATATTTTTAAAAATGTTTGTACATGAGGAGGAAAGAGAAAGTAATCAAAAATATTTACATTTGATGAATAGGATCCTCTACATGTAGAGGGATCACTGTAGCAAAATGTATAATGTTTTTAAAATACAAAATCTAATGAAGTTGCATTTTAAGAACATTTCTTTATATTTTGAAGGAAAATGCGTTTTAGAAAAGTCATTGAGAGTCCTCTAACAGGATATAAACTCCTACTCTTAGAAGGAAACTACTTCACATGACTTACACTCCTACAAGGAAAATGCTTCACAAGACTAATTAGACTCCTATCACTCCAAAGAAATAATATTTATAAACAGCCTACAAGAGGTAACAAATCCTGAACTTGATTTATTATACACTCTTACTCTCATATTATATTTCTGACTTTGGCATCAGAGTTTACACAGGGTAACCAGTGCCCCCCTTCATTTGTTGCAGGTGATCCATATGATAGGTGGCGATGAAATATGTCCTTAACAGTGGCGCCGTCTGTGAGATATATATTTCTTACAACCAGCGTGCTTTTCACATGCCTACTACTACGCGATTACAAGCAACCAGAAGAACGAGAAGCGAATGCAACATGGATGAAGGTGAGGTGGGCAGATATAGAAGAAAAACTAAAGAAGGTGATAGATCTAGTAGAGCAACTGCAGAAAGAAAACGAGGAGTTAAGGCGACAACATGTTGCTACGCCGCCAGTCGATGGACAAACGGAAGAGGATGCCCATAGTGCAGACGGGGTCGATACTGAGGAGCTGGAAAAGAAGAAACTGCCTGACGAGCTAAAAAGTCTTGTTGACAAATATGAAGAGTTTGCGAGGAAGATGGGAGGATCTTCCTCGGTAGAACAGCTGTTGAACTGTACAGACCTCCCTTACAGTGACGAAGTTATGACAGTGCCCCTCCCACCTAAATTCAAGATTCCCTAGATTGACGTGTACGATGGGTCCAAAGACCCAGTGGAACACTTGGAAAACTTTAAGGCACATATCACACTCCACAGCTTCCTTGGAGAAATCGCATGCTGAGCTTTTCCCTTGACCTTAAAGGGAACAGCGAGAGGGTGGTTTAGAACTCTCCGACCAGGATCAATAAACAGCTTCAAGGAATTGGCCAAATAGTTATTAACACAATTTATGCCAAGTAGAAGGCAACAACGCCCATTGGCATACTTTTTAACAGTTAGGCAGAGAGAAGAAGAGAATCTGAAGACATACCTCACCAGTTTTAATATAGAGAGGTTGACAACCGAAGATCAATATGAGAAGATCACTCTGGCCGCCCTCCTGGGTGGGATCTGGCTGCGCAGCCCTTTTATGGTCGAGCAGCCATTTTATGGTCGAGTTAGCAAGGACCCCATCTATTTTGAGGGAGTTCATGGACAGGGCAAATGACTTCGTAAATGCTGAAAATACACTGCAAGCTCTTGTAGACCTGAGAAGAGATGAGCAGAGAGTAGAACATAAGACCAACCTAGGCGACAAGAAACTTACGTCAGGTCATCAGGACAGAAGACAAGAAAGGCAACTAGAGCACAACAATAGATTGATGTACAACAATCTACATGTGCAAGAAAGGGAGAAGCCGAATAGAGGGTATCGCCAGTCTAGAGCAGGCAATTGTTATTGTAAATACCACCAGACAGGTTCTCATTGGATGGAAGACTGCACGAACATGAAGAAAAGGGTCACTGAACTAGCGGACATGGGAGAGTTAGAGCGAATGGTCGCAGAATACTCAAAGCCTAAGCGACGGTGTGAAAGAGAACACGACCAGCAAAGAGAGGACAGCTCAGGTAGGCGGCAAGATATTCATGGCAATAGTAGAGGCAGAGTGCTCTCAAATGATGATAGGGACAGGGTGCCCTGATGTGAAATCAGATAAAGTTTCTCAACCGACAGTAGGACAGGAAAAACATATGGCAAGTAGCTTTCCTGCCCTAGGAATGCAAAGCACCGGGAGAAACCTTACCCATGATAACAAAGTTTTTATTTTCTATTTGATTTATTGTTTTATTGATGAGACTCTTTTTGCATATTTGTGGAATATCTGGCAAACATTAAAATCAACAATTCTATTTGTGTGCTGAATAAAGTGTCCTTTACAGATCAGTCTCGCTTTACCCATAGAAGCGGATAGCGGTCAAGTCTTCACGACATTGCAAAAGGAAAAGGTCAGGGACCGCCCAATCATTAAAACACCAATAATGAGCTATTAGCCTCGCGGTACCATGTAAAAAGGGCAAGAAAGGTCAAAGACCGTCTGACCTTTAAACACCAATGACGAGTTATCACACTCGCAGTGCCATGTAAAAAGGGCGCGGAGGTCAGTAGACCATGCCACCCCTAAACACCAATGACGAGTTATCAACCTCGCGGTGCCATGAGAAAAAGGGCGGGTAGGTCCTCAGACCACACCAACCACTCCGACCCTAAACACCAAAGGCAAGCCATAGCAGCTTGCGGTGGCATGGAAAAAGGGTGCTTAGGTCCCAAGACCACGCCGAACCTAAACACCAAAGGCAAGCCTTAGCAGCTTGCAGTGCCATGAAAAAAGGAGGCGTAGGCCCTCAGACCACGCCGACTCTAAACATCAAAGGCAAGCCTTAGCAGCTTGTGATGCCATGTAAAAAAGGCACAGAGGTTAGTAGACCACGTCACCCTTAAACACCAGTGACGAGCTATCAGCCTTTTGGTGCCATGTAAAAAGGTGGGAAAGGTCCGCCCGACCTTTAAACACCAATTACGAGTTATCGCTCGTGTTGTGCCATGTAAAAAGGGCGCGAAGATCAGTAGACCATGCCACCCCTAAACACCAATGACGAGCTATTAGCCTCGCAGTGCCATGTAAAAAGGCCAGAAAGGTCAGGGACCGCCTGACCTTTAAACACCAATGATGGGTTATCAAACTCACGGTGCCATGAAAAAAAGATGCATAGGTCCTCAGACCATGCCGACCCTAAATACCAAAGGCAAGTCATATCAACTTGCGGTGCCACGAAAAAAGGACACGTAGGTCCCAAGACCACGCCGACTCTAAACACCAAAGGCAAACCTTATTAACTTGTGGTGCCATGAAAAAAGGTGGGAAAGGTCAGGGACCACCCGACCATTAGATACCAATGGCGAGCTATCAGTCTCATAGTGCCATGTACAAAGGAAACTCCTTAACACCCAAATTAATCTTCTCGCCAGGAAGCCCATCTCCACCAGAGCAAAGCTCAGGTATTTAAATCTCAACTTTGTACATTTTTATTATACTAATCAATTTTATTTTTAGTAAACCAACACCTTTGGGCGAGCAATAGCACAAACACGTATAAGTGAGCAAGAGTAAAGATGCCTTTGGGCGGTCAACTATACAAACGCTTCTAGGCAGTCAACTATACAAACGGCTCTAGGCGAGCAACTATACATACGCCTCCAGGCGAGCAACCATACAAATGCCTCTAGGCGAGCAAAATGACAAACACTTCTAGGCGAGCAACACAACCAACAACTCTGGGCGAGCAAGTATTTAGCAGTCTCAACCATGCAAAAATACTGTTACAAAAGCACTCAAGGATAAACTATTTTTTCCATGCAATAAAAAATCTCTCACGCAAACATCCACAAACTCAAAACTAAGCTCCAGTCGAGTACATCTCCGCCTATTTCTCCAAGCTGAGCCTCTCAATCCTTAGCACGAAATAAATAAAAAACCAAGGACTGGAAAACAAACTAGGGATTGAACAAGATACCAGTGACCAAGGTTCTAAATTTATTTTGCAGATTATTGACTTGAAGATTCTCAAGGCCTTCTAAGGTTTCATAGCTACCAAAACTGCTTTTTCTGCAGGTTACCTCAATTACGGTTGACTTGAAGACTCCCAAGACAACCAAAAGGCCGAGCTACCAAAGGTTGACCCTCATGCATGGGGCAGCCAACTAATAGCTAACCAAAAGGAAGTGAAGAAACCCATGCGCACTAACTAGCATGGATCCTCGGCGGGGTAGGGAAAAACAAAAGCAAACGAATGCCCAAGAGTCGATGGGATAAAAGGCAGGTACAAAGAATGCAAAATATTTAATTTTTCACATGATGATCACGAAGGAAATTAGTGGAGTAATTGAAAGGGATATTTGAGTCCCCACAACTTTAGCTAAGATATAAAATCAAGAATAGATAAGACATATCGATTCACTCTCCTAAGAGGAAACAAACTCAGATTCCTAATAGGAAATAGATTCCTACTCCTAAAAGGAAACTGTTTCTCATGACTTACAATCATACAAGGAAAAGGCTTCACAAGGCTAATTAGACTCCTATCACTTCAAGGAAATAACCTCTATAAATAGCCTACATGAGGTAACAAATCCTGAACTTGATTGACTATACACTCTTACTCTCATATTATATTTCTGACTTTGGCATCAAAGATTCCACAGGGCAACCAATGTCATCCCTTCAGTTGTTGCAGATGATCCATGTGGTAGGTGGCGGTGAAACACATCCTTAACACTACTTGTCTCTGAGATATACGGCGTAACATTGTGAGCATCCATTCATTGCCGCCCATATTTCATTAATAAAAAAATACTTAAATTATAAAAAATCTTATAAAAATAAATTTATGAGCTGATAATTTGATATGGTATATTAAATTTTAAAATATTTTTATTATAAAATATATTTAATCTATTAAATAAAGTTATATTAATTTATATATTTATTATTATAGTTTACGTGATCAAAATTAAAAACTTCAAAAAAGCATGAGATATGTATATTATATATTAATTAGTAGTAAAAAGTTGTAGTATTGTTATTGTTTTACAAGTTCAAAGCACATTTTTGGATACATAATTCACAGACAACTGGATTTTCTGTGATCTTATAATTCAAAGAGATTATTCCATGCGTAATTTAAAGCATTTTGAATCTTCCTTGAGTGCGTTTCTAGTAAAGACAACCGTACGTAATGGATTGTCTCTAGGCTGAAAAATTGACCACGGTTGTTTTTGGATGGACGCTGTTACAGTTACAGATAAAATTTATTGAAGGTAACCCGTATCTATCGAATAGGTTAAAATTTTTTTATTTTCTATTTTTTAAATTATTAACTAAAAATATCGACGGCAATTTCGATGAATTTTGTACGTGGATAAGCATTATCTTTTTTGAATAGAAAATACTTTGGTCATAACTTATGGCTCTAGCTCGTTGATGGTTACTGCTAGGGTTTCTTTTTTTTTTTTTTTTTTTATATAAAGATTAAGGAATTTTTTTTAATATTATTATATATATTCTTATATTTTTTAAAAATATTAAAAAAATTATTATTATTGAATTTTTATTTTTTATTTTTGGCCTAGCTAGCGGTGGCTCCAGCGGCTCTAGCACCACTCCTTTTGGATAGGTTGTGCGGTGACTGATCGATGCTGCCGAACTGGACTTTGAGTGCCTGCACTGGCTGCGTGGGACCTATGGTTGTATATATCTAGAATAATGCTAAACCCATCTATGTAACAGGACCTGTCTTTTGAACTGATATTTCGATAATGATTTGAGTTATTATCCTTTCTATTATTATCCTTTCTATCATTATCTATTATTTTAGATAATGATTTGAGCAAAGCAAAGCAAACCAGACAAAATCAGTAATGGTACTGCATACATGCGAAGAACGATCAGGAGTAGTACTCAATATTTGCGAAGGGTGATGCATTCACGGGCAAGTGCCATAGCCCTTTACGGCAACAGTAATAATGCACTGTTTTTCACTGTGATATACGTACTACAGTCAGGGGCAAAGTACTCTCATGATCAGTACTTTTCACTGCAATATTCCCATAAAAATTACACGAGTGCAATATATGTATCGATCATATATTAGTACGTACTCCCTAGAAAATACAGAGCTGTATGTTCCTAGTGATTACTGGCGCTTGCTATAAACTGTATGCCATTTACTGCTAAGGCGGAACATAGATGGAGAAATGATAATGGTAATCGTAATTATATAAATTATATATAATTATTTAAAAAAAATAAATTAATATAAAATTTATATAAAAAAAATTAATTTTTTAATTATAGATTCTATTTTTTTTAAAATAATTACACAATATATATAATTCTATGACTATATATAAAATTACTCCTATAGACGCCTCCAAACTGGACTTTGTGGGGCTGTACTGGCTGTGTGAGACCTATGGCTGTATATATCTAGAATAATGCTAAACCTATCAATCTAGCAGGACCTGTCATTTGAACTGATATTTCGATAATGAATTGAGTTATTATCCTTCTATTATTTATTTGTTATTATTTTTATATTTAATTTTTTAATTTGTATTTTATTTAATAATTAAGAAAGTAATTACTAATAAAATTATATATATATTTTTTAATTTTTTAATAATTAAAAGAATTAAAAAAATGCTTTAAAAAATTTAAAAATTAAAAATCTTAAACACATTATAACTGATAAATGAGTAGTAACTTAATTGTAACTCTATCACTACACCTGATATTTATTTCAGCTTCCGTATTGGTTTGGCTGGCCAAATGAATTTTGATTTCTTCCATTCAATGGTTCATAATTTTTTTAAAAAGAAATAATTTACTTGATCAAAATTAAAAACTTCAAAAAAGCATGTGATATATATTATATATTAATTAGTAGTAAATAGTTGTAGTATTATCGTTGTTTTACAAGTTTAAAGCACATTTCTGGATACATAAAATAATAAAATTGTTTTATTATATATGAGTATTGTTAATCATTATTCCTATACACTACACATCATATTTTTTTATTTTATCATTTTTAAACTAATTAATCATCATCTATATACCACACATTTGATAAGAAAAAATTAAAAAAATATATATAATATATATTGTAAAGATGATGAATAAAATTTTTATTATATATAATAGCAAAACCAATAGGTTTGGATATGTCAATTTTACTCCTTCCATTTTCAAGTAGCAAAATAAGACTTAGAAAATAAGAGTTAGATCTGATTTTTTTATCTTATTTTAAATTGCTTAATTATTATAATTTTTTTAAACTTCTAAATAAAATAGGCCCTGCAATCACACAATGTCCAGTACTGCAGTACATAATATACACTAGTGTATATTATACAATACAAAATATAATTTTCTCATCCATTTAAAACAAAATTTCAAGATGAGCTTTCCATATCACTATTAATTCATTTTGGCAATATGGGAAAGTAGTTATCGGCCTCACGTCAAAACAGAAAAACAAACAAAAATCGACACAAAATTTGCTGTATTAAGTATGGGAAAGTAGTTAACGATGCAACTTGGGACGGGGCTGCTATGTGTGTGGCCACCGGCTCTTCTTAAAAAAAAAAAAAAAAAAAAAAAAGGAAAAAGAGATGCAACTGTTAAGTAGTGAGTAAAAAGTCATTCCTGTATTAATATCCCAACGTGTTCAGTACCGTATACAAAAAGATAGTACAAGATTTAAAGGAAAAAACGAAGAGGCTTGCCTCTGCTCCTCTATAAAAAGCCGAGTTGGTGACACTCACAATCACACCAAAACCCATTATGGCAATGAAAGGGTACATACTCATAGGTCTTCTTGTTCTTGTTGCCTCTTTCGCCAACACCCTCAATGCTAATGATATCACTTCCAGTTACGGCATTTCTACACTCAACAGGACCAGTTTTCCCAAAGGTTTCACTTTTGGTACAGCATCAGCTTCCTATCAGGTGAGCCCCAGGTTTTCTACGTACATCTTTTCAGTTTTTGTACGTTCAACAATAAGTCATGCATATTATATATACGTGCATGCCCCATTTGAATTCCATGCAGTATGAAGGTGCAGCGTTTGAAGATGGCAAAGGACTAAGTATGTGGGATTATTACAGCCACAAATACCCAGGTCTCTCTCTCTCTCTGAATATATATATATATATATTATGTACGAAGCGTTGATTGTTTTAGAGAATATAAAATAACTAGTTTATCTATATCTATCGTCTCAAAATTGAGAAAATTATTATTTCAGATGACAAGAAGACTAAAATTTTAGGACGTACTGCTATCTCCCAAAGAAAAAAAGAATTGACATTTAAGGGAGTTTTGGATACAAAAATTAGTTTAACTCGTCTAATCTCATATAATTATTATAATTTTATTAAATTCTCACATAAAATACAATAAACATTTCAACTTTTTCAGATATCAAAACAATAATAATATTAAAAATAATATTATAACAATATGTTATTCAACTTTTAACTTTTATCTCAACTCATTTCATCTCAACTCACTATCTAAACTTTCACTAGTCTCCGAAGTAATATACTAAGGTTATATTTGGAACACAAACTTACCTCAACCTATCTCAAACCATTCATTAATAGGACTCACTAGTTTTTCAACTTCAAATAAAAAAATTATAATTCTCTCAATATACTTCATATATTCAAACACGTTAAATTGAGATTCATAAAATACTAAAATTTACAGATCAACTGAAATCACCTCAGTATTCAAATATATAATATATGACCCATTAATCGTTAACAAGATTTTCGAACAAACTTTGTGGTTAGGCTTGTACTTTATTCTTAAATATTATTAATTGGATTTGTTTGAAACTGCAGAGAAAATAGCAGATGGCAGTAATGGAGATGTAGCTAGTGATCAATATCATCGCTTCAAGGTACGCATATCCTTTTCTTTACCCGTTTTGTGGATAAATAAGAGGAGTAAAATGTATATACCACATAAGAAAAAAATTAAATATTGATGAGGTAGCATTTTCGTTCCACTTCCATTCTATTAGGAGGAGCTAGCTTTGTGATCAAGTCCTAAAACTAAAAATAAAAAATGATTATTTTAAAGAAATGTTATGTGAGAAATTTTTTAAAAAAAAAGGAAAAAGTTTTTTTTTTTCTAACATTTTATGCTCAAAAAATAATTATAAAAGATTAATTGTCTTTTTTGGAAATTTTAGGAGGACTTTGGGATTCTGGAGGATATGAATGCAGATGCCTACAGATTCGAAATCTCATGGCCCCGACTGATACCAAGTAATTACATGCTTTTCTGCATCAATGATATAGCTCTTGCAATTAATTTCCGATGCCTGTATGCATTGTCTATTTTTAAAAGCTTTCGATATATAATCATAAGTACTATTCGTTCGTGTTCAATTTTCAGCCGGAAATATTAGTGATGGTGTGAACCAGAAAGGAATCGACCACTACAACCTGGTCATCGATGAACTCCTAGCCAGAGGTCACCGGCGTCTACATTAATCTATCATCATATGCTAATACTGAGGTGGTCATGTCGACCCATAAGTAATTCACTGATCACGTATTAATGGTATTTGGAATTATTGAAATGCAGGTCTTACGCCCTATGTGACAATCTTCCACTGGCAAATCCCAATGGCCTTAGATCATGAGTATGGCGGTTTCTTAAGTCAAAGGATTGTGTAAGTGATGACTAGTTCACGACCGTATCACCAATATTCCATATATAGAAATGGGTAATTCTAATATATCCGTGCATACGTACGTAATTTTTAGGGAAGACTTCAAGGACTACGCAGAGCTTTGCTTCAAGGAGTTTGGTGATAGGGTAAAGTATTGGACCACCCTAAACGAGCCTCATATGTACACCAATGGTGGATATGCAGCAGGGGTTTTAGCACCTTTTAGGTGTTCGAGCTGGCAAAATATGAATTGCACCGGTGGGGATTCAGCGACAGAGCCATATACCGTCGCCCACAATTTGCTTCTTGCTCATGCACATGCCGTAAACGTGTATAAGACCAAATATCAGGTTCCAATACTATCATATATTTACCAAAGTTGAAGTTTACACCAACAAAAAATACATATGTATATATATACGTGCCTTTTCCGTACGGACGTTATGTTGACTTAAACTAGACTAGCCATCGCCTGATCATTAACCAAGTCACGTTCACTATGTTCAGGCAGAGCAAAAAGGTGTTATAGGGATAACAGTTGACTTGGATTGGATGGTTCCATATTCTGAATCGGACGAAGACCGTGCTGCCGCGTTACGTGCCATTGATTTTAGGTTTGGATGGTACGTATTTCTTTAATTAGTTTTGTTTCACGTTCACACCTGCTTTTGTTTTTAAATTATAGGACGATTACATCGTAATTCATATCCTGATCTCTATTTGTGGATGGCTTATATTTTGTTGCAGGTTCATGGACCCCTTGACAAAGGGTCGCTATCCCCTCAGCATGCGTACTCATGTGGGTGAAAACCGATTACCCGAATTCAACGAAACTGAATCGAAGCTGGTGAAGGGATCATACGACTTTATCGGATTAAACTACTATACTGCAAATTATGTTGCTGATGCACCTGAAGATCAGTCTCTGAACAAAAGCTACTTGACAGACCCTCTTGTTCATAAAACAGGTACGCACAATATTTAACACTCGAAAAGCTAGCATTGATCGATATGTTTGTCTTATCATGCATCGAATATTAACTACATCTTTTTTTAATTGTTTGGCTGTGCGTGGCAGGTTCGCGCGACGGGGTCCTCATTGGTCCACAGGTATATGAATTATAAGTAAATTAATATATATTTTTCACTGTATAAGATTCCTAAAGGATGATATTGGATCTTACAAACGTTGTCATCTGTACCAAACTAGAAACTTTAGTAGTTGCTTTATTGCAAAATATATGGATTTAATAGCTATTTTTTATCCACCTCACCAACAGTACATGATGACAAACGAAAAGAGTCTTGGGCAAATTTTTATGTAGTGATGATCAGTTCATTTTCTATCAATCTCAGGCTGGTTCAAGTTGGCTCTATGTCTATCCTGAAGGAATTTACGATCTTCTTAACTACACAAAAACCGAGTACGGTGATCCAGAAATTTACATCACCGAGAATGGTAATTTTCTCAACCTTTTTCAATTATTGTTGCATAAAGTCGATGATGAATTCTTGGATGTCCCATTTTATCTAATTAAGATAAACTGTAATCTTTTATTAGGAGTCAATGAGCTCAATAATGCCTCATTACCTCTTAAGGAAGCTCTTGAGGACACCCACAGAATTGATTATCATTATACGCACCTTGAACAAGTTCATAAGGCTATTGGGTAAGTGCTTAATTCATACAACTCTCTCTCTCTCTCTCTCTCTCTCTCTCTGACCTTGAATTCATTTTTTTTTTCCTTGGAATAGGATGGGCGTGAAAGTTAAGGCATACTTTGCTTGGTCATTCTTGGACACCTTTGAATGGTTCTCTGGTTTTACGATTCGATTTGGCATCCACTATATCGACTATGAGAACGAATTGAAAAGATACCCTAAACTTTCAGCTGAATGGTTCAAGAATTTCCTCAAGAAATAGAAATGAAGATTTTCGCATTACGAACTGCCTATCAATAAATTGAGCATATAGCTCTTCTCTATGCATATTGTACTGTTTGAATGATGTAGTTTTCTTTCTGTATTGGCTGAAACACTTGCAGAATAATAAATTGCTCTTCGGATGGTCCCCGTCTTTTATTATTCGTTGGTTGTTCAAATTTTCGCATTTTTAGTGTGTTGAAGTTTTACAAATTAACCCTGATTGTACATAAAATTAGTATTTCATCTCATTTCATTATTACAATTTTTTCGAATTCTCACATAAAATATATAAACAATTCAACTTTTTCAAATATTAAAATAATAATAATATTAAAAAATAATATTCTAACAATATTTTATTCAATTTTAATCTAAAACTATCTCATCTCATCTCACAATCAATGATCGAAATGCTTTTGAGCTTTTACATCGACTTCAAATCCCGACCATGTATCATGTGGCGTTTCTTAGAATCCTAACTAGCTACTTTGCTTATTGAATGGGTTCAAGTTTTATTAATGCCTTAGCATTTCACATGTGATATGTTGAGTTTAGATCTCAAAATATTCTTGTTTTTCTTTAATTTTTCGAACGGCTATATCTACAACAAAAATAGGTTTTAGTGATAGATGAAACTGTCACAAGAAATGGGAAAAACGTCACGAAATACATTTGGTGACGGTTTCTGACCGTCACCACCACTGTCACGTAATGTGTGTCACAGATTACATTTGGTGACAGTTTACTATACAAGCGTCACTAAAAATATTTTTAGTGACGGTTGGAGATGTGCCGTTTGAAATAACGTTCGAACGTGTCATTTTCTGTGACGGTTAGAATCTGTCACAGAAAATTACGTTCGAATGTACAATATTACATTCAAACGTAAAAAAGACGAGCTGACATCCGAATGAGAAAAGGTAACGTTTGTTGATTATAGTTCGGATGTATAATGTAAACGTTCGAACGTTTATGCGTGCGAACGTTACGTTCGAATCTCGAATCCAACGAAAATGAAATAATGTCCGAGTGTTTGTATCATAACGTTCGGACGTTGATTCAAATGTTAAGAGAGTAGAGTTCGAACATAAAGTGTACGTTCGGATGTTTGGAACGTTAAACTTTTTTGACATTCAAACGTTTTTTTAACTTGGGTTTAAACGTTCGAACGTTTTGTTACTATTTTGTATGGTTACATTCGAACGTATTTTCGAACATGTAATACTATTGAAACGTATTTAATTTACATTCGAGCGTACATATCAGAAATGCTAAACTCATCCACCTAATAAACAAACCAATTGTTTCATATTACAGTACATATTTCACAACCAACATTGTTTGAAACTTTTTTCAAATTAGATGTTAAAAATGTAATACATAAATAAAATTAATTTCTTTTTCTTTCCTCGCCCAGCACGATTCTGTTGCAATGACATAACACGCTCCATTTGTAGCATCATCTCCCGCTGCACTTGCTGTTGGACCTGACTACGGATTCTTTCCTCCTGGTCTCTTTGTTGGTCCTACAAACGCGTTTCTAAATGAGACTATCGCTCTAAGAGGAACTCCAACTCTTGCTGTCTAGACCTCATATACTCATTCTCGCGTCGTGCAGCTTCTAAATCTTTGGTAAGATTATTAATTTGTGATGTCGATGAGGTTAAGGAAGATGAACCGGAATGCTTGAAAGATCATCCCAAACCTCTTGCCATACTAGAGTTGGGCCCAAGCACCTGTGTAAAAATATCCAAGTCACTAGGAGAGGATTCCCCAGAAGCTGACTGCATCTCCATCATTTTTCCCTTCAGTTTGAAAGATCAAAACACACAATAAGTAACATATTAAAAGAAATACAAATAAAAAATAATTTAATCACATGTTACATAATTTATTTAACAAAAGGAACACCGCTTACATAATTAATTACAGCTGCAGGATCTATCCACTCACTATGCTCATTAATGTGAGCAGCAGCATAGACATGAACGAGAAAAAAGTTTTCAGGATCATCACGTTTCTAAGAAAACGACATTAGCAATTTGAAAAAGACAATGTTAGTACTTATATAAAAGAATAATAAGAAAAAATATGAATTATTGCATTTATTAGTTACCATTTTTTCAGTAAGACGATGGAATGATCTTGAACCAGCACGATGGTGAATAGTCAGAGCAGATCTATTATTTGCATTTGTAGAACTTAAGTGCTACAAAAATAATTCCCACCGTTAATTGTAATATATGTACATAAATATAATATAAACAACAAATATAAATGTAAATAATTATAGAGAAAATAAATCTAGAATACTTGATATTCTGGAGAGGCAAAAAGATCACAACACTTTATCCAGTCGTCTAATTTCATCTGCTGGAAAGGGCACTGTGCAGCCTCTTCAAACGTCTCAAATTTCTTGAAATGGTCGTGATATCATCCCTTGTGAAGTCGGAATAGTGTAGCCATTAATTCATTCATAGTTCTCAAATCCTCGCTACGACCAAAGTCGAGGTCAAATTCATCCTAATTATAAATTAATTACATTAAAAATATGATAAACTAATGTAGGTGAAAACAATGATATAATAAGTAAACTCACCAACACACGACTCCGAATGTGTTCCTTAATCTCATTAGGCACATCTCTCCAGGAGTGCACATAAAATGGAGCGTAAGCTCGAATTACTGTGCCAATATAGGAGGAAAGCGCTGCTGCACTATCATTCACTCTTCCAGTGGAATTATCAGGAATTGTGATTTTCAGTTTACCATGCCTTCAATTTTTCTCAAGTGAGATGCCGCGTGTATAGCCATGACCGCGACGAGCAGATGCATTAACTAATAGATGATAGTATAATTTTGAAGGTTATATATATTATTTATTGAAACAAACCTATTGATTATATATAGTATTAACATAAACATTCCTTACCTGTAGGTGTCGACTGTGCATCGTTCTCTGTAATATTAACTTCATCTTCGGGAACGGACTCTTCAGGTGGGGAGTCCTCAATGGGTTCAGGACTTGGACTCGGTGGAAGAGGCACATTTCTCCTTTGTCTTTTTGGCGGCATACTTGGAAATGATTATATATAACAAAAAAATATTATTAGAATAAATTTATATTTATTATAAAATTCTATAATGGCTGTATATGAATAAACGTTTTAGTACTTTTAGTCTTCATCTTCGGATGTATTTTCCATGTTTGTTTCAGAATCTCTCTGTATAACATCTTCGTCATCATCATCAAGCTCTTCTTCGTCATCCTTATCCACTTCCCCTCCAGATTCTTGTTTGTCTTCTTCTTCTGACTCTTCTTCTGTACTTTTCTCACTTTCTTCAATTGAATGATAATTTAATGAAGACGGGTCGAGATGGATGAGTGGGACGTCATCTCTACATAAGGGGAGCAACTCGAGTGCACCGAGTTCAACAAATAAGTTAATACCCCCTCCTTTATCTTCCTGGTAGGCCTCTACATTTGGAGTGTCATCTTCATCTTCACTATTATTGTAATCTGCACTCGTTCCTACTTCATATATATTTTGAGGGACAAAATTTTGTACAACTCGCCAAGTTATCTCTCCACTATCTTCATCAGCACTTTTCATTGGATCAATCAAGTAATAGATTTGAGTAGCTTGACAAGCCAGTACTAATGGATCATCTTCGTACCATTTAGATGCAGTATTAACACTCGTAAAATGATTATTCCTATATATTGAATCCCGACCACCGCCTAGATCCCACCAATCACATTTAAAGACATATGTTATAGACCCACTAGATATTTCAATCCGATAATATCACGAATGATACCATAATAATCAATACCATCTGTTCCATGATTCCCCTTGACTAAGACACCACAGTTTTGAGTTTTTCTATTACGTTCACGGTCTAGAGTATGGAATTTATAACCTCGAACTGCGCATGTAGTGTATCGAAGTGCTCTGTTTGATGGACCACGGGCCAATGCATACAATTCAAAAGAGATTGATCCAGCATCACGAGCACGTTGTTCCAATATCTAACAATTTAAATAATGTCATTTATTAAATATTAGCTAGGGTTAAAACTTTCATCATGTAACATATATTATAGAGTTTAGTTCATACACGTTGTTCAAACCATCCAGAAAATTCTGACTCGTGTCTTGCCACTATATCATCGACGCCTTCCATCTTAAGTTTGTCCATGTGCTCACTGTATAGTATAATTTATCATATTATTTTACATAACAATAGTTAAAGTTAACCTCATTATCTTTAGAATTATTTAAACCTTGTACAACGACATACCTGAGATAGTGATCAATCTCCTGACAATTATTTAGCATGTACCACCGAACTTTACCCAACTCTGTATCAAGTAAATCGTAACCCGTTTGTACACCCAAAGGTCGTACATTCTGAGAAAACATTGATAGCTCACGAGGAGGTGGAGCAGCAAGATCAGCAATTCGTTCTTAACGAATAAATTGTGTCTCAACACCACGAAGATATAAAGAGAAAAATATTAACCATTCATCGTGTATATAGGCCTCTACTATTGAACCCTCAGCTCTGGCTTTATTCCCAACGGTGCGCTTCAGTCGACCTAAATATCTTTCAATCGGATACATCCAACGGAACTGTACCGGTCCACCCAACATGATCTCCTGGGGTAAATGTATTGCTAAATGGACCATGACATCAAAAAATGACGGTGGAAAGATTTGCTCAAATTTACATAGTATATTAGCAATGTCTTCTTCCAGTTTCTGCAGCATATCTCGATTCACTACCTGAGCACACAAATCCTTAAAAAACATACACAGTTCAGTTATGGCAACACGTACAGCAGATATTAGCTTCCCACGAATTCCCACTGGTAATAACTTCTGCAAAAATACGTGACAGTCATGACTTTTTAATCTGCCAATTTTCCAGTCATCATGGCTTACGCATCTACTGATATTTGAAGCATAACAATCTGGCAACTTCACATCTTGCAACCATTTGCAGAAGTCCATCCTCTCCTTCCTTGTCATTGTAAAACATGCATACGGCATGACCACCCTCTCACCTTCCACTCGTAAATGCAAATTATGTTTAATTCGCATTCTCTCAAGATCTTTCCTTGTCTTAATTGTATCTTTCGTCTTTTTATTGATGCTCATCAATGTACCCAGTATATTATCACAAATATTCTTCTCAATATGCATTACATCCAAACTATGTCGCAACATGCAGGACGAGCAATACGGCAACTCAAAAAAAATATTACGCTTTGTCCAATTCAATTCTGCTACGCCTCGTTTTCTCTTGTTCTTTCCTCGACCTTTGCCAAAATTGTTCACTGCCACATGTACCAATTGTTCTAGGATCTCTTCCCCAGACAACTCATTTGGCGCAATTCTATCTTCTACTCGTCCATCAAACTTAGCGGATTCTGTTCTCCATACATGATTTGTTGGTAGATAACGTCGATGACCCGTGAAACACAACTTTTGAGAATATTTTAACCACTCACTAGTATTTTCTTTATTACACGTCGAACACGCTAACTTTCCTTTAGTACTCCAGCCGGAAAGATTCCCATATGCCGGAAAGTCATTTATCATCCACATTACCGCAGCATGCATCTGAAAAGTTGTTGATGTGGATGCATCATAAGTTCTGACGCCTGCTTCCCATAACTCTTTCAACTCTTCAATCAACGGCTGCAAATATACGTCAATGTCATTCCCAGGTGATCTTGGGCCGGGGATAAGCAAAGTTAACAAAAATTTGGGTGCCTTCATGCACCTCCATGGTGGAAGATTGTACGGAATCAACACTATAAGCCAAGTGCTATAACTTGTACTCATATTTCCAAAAGGGTTGAATCCATCAGTTGTGAGTCCGAGGCGTATGCTCCTTGCTTCTATCCCAAACTCTAGAAACTGATTATCGAAAGATTGCCACGCAAGTGAGTTAGCAGGGTGCCTCATAAATCCATCATTTTGAACTCTTTTCTCTTTGTGCCACTTCATATCGTGAGCTATTTTCTTACACATGTATAATCTTTGCAACCGGGGTTTCAATGGGAAATATCGCAATACCTTAACCGGCACGCTTTTCTTATCCTTCCACCTCGACTCTCTGCATACAGGACATGCTTGTTTCTCCTCGTTCTCATTCCAAAATAAAACACAATCATTCTTGCATGCATGTATGGACTTATACTCAAACCCTAATCCCTTTATCAACTGTTTCGCTTCATAAAAGTTCTTCAGCAATGCATATCCTTCGGGAAGCACTTCGTTAAATAAGTCTAACACCATGTTAATTGTTTTGGTTGACATTCCACACAATGACTTTATGTGAAGCAACCGCACAATAAACGACATTTTAGAATGTTTTGTACAGCTTGGATAAAGCTCGCGCTTTGCATCTTCCCACATTTCTGGAAAATTATCTGAATCATTCTGTCGCCCACTTGAGCCATTGTCGTCAACCTCATCCATAAACATCCCAGCTCCAATGTCACTCAACATCTCCCCATAGTTCTCTAAGTATACATGTTCACATATAGGGATTATGACCCTAAGAACAGTATACCCGAATAACAAATGAGGAAGACATCGAAACTTCATACTAAACGTTCAAAGTAGGAATAACGTTTATGTGCAATACAGATAATATAATCTCAAACTGTCCACACTAAACAATTCAGGAATTAATGTATACCTAAATGTACACTAATTCCTAAACGGGTCTAAGGTTATTTATGCAATGTTATACAATATCTAACAAAAAAGTCTACAAATAAATTAGCGCACATTGTTTGAATTATGCCGATGTTCTAATAATATTTATATTATTAATGATTGATAACACTTAGAAATTATTTGTAGACTTATATATACTATTTGTAGATTTATATTATTTCGTATTTAATATAATATATAGTAAATTAGATTATAATTACTAGTTAGACTATATATTGATAACACTTAATTGTAATCAGTTATTATATAATTATTACTATTATTTCCAAAATTATTATAATTATTATAATAATTTTTATTATTAAATAAGTAATTATTATTATAATTACTTATCTATTTCCTATTAATCCTTCTTTAATACTATACATTACATGATAATTATTATTAGGGATTGATACTAATAACACTATACTATATATTATTAGATAAAATATTTATTATTATTGAGCTATTATATTGTTTAATAGCTCAATATTGTTTAATATTTATTGTTTAATGAGATTGGTATGAATATCTGTCCAAACAGGAGGATTAGTATGCAAACGATCAAACAATGGTTTACACTGTTTTCTCATGTTTTGGTAGAATTCAGCGACATAATTGAGAGAACTAAGGAATCTTTGTAATTGATTTTTATCAATGATGACATCAGGAAATTTGTCAGCAAATTCTATAGCCCGATTGATAGGTCTAATTTTGCTTTCTAAAATATCATAACCAAGGAAATGAATCTTGGTTTGAAACAAATTAATTTTCTTTGCAGAAACAACAAGACCATTTTATCTAATGATATCAAGAAACGATTGCAAATGTTTCCAGTGTTCATCAATGGATTTAGAGAATATGAGAACATCATCAATGTAAACAATGGTAAAATGGGTGAAGGCATTGAAAATGTCATTCATAATATTTTGGAATTCACTAGGGGCATTTTTTAGACCAAAGGGCATCACATTCCACTCGTAGTGACCAAGGGGAGTAGTGAAAGCAGTTTTGTATCTATCTGACACACAGATCTGAATTTGTCAAAATCCTGATTTAAGGTCAAATTTGGAGAAAACTACTGCATCACTCAATCTCTGAATTAAGTCATTTTTGTTGGGGATGGGATACCTGATCCATTTTAAGACTTTGTTCAGAGGTTTGTAATTAATCACTAAACGAGGAGTACCTCTCTCTATTTCTGCAATTTTTTGGACATAGAAAGTAGCACATGACCAAGGAGACTTACTAGGTCTAATAATGTTTTTGGCAAGCAAATCTTTGATTTCTTGTTTACAGAATTCTAAAGTTTCACTATTCATCTGACTAGGGCGAGCTTTAGTGGGAATGTTTTTTTTAGAGAAATCCTTAACATAAGGAAGGGAAACCAAATACAAACGGACTCTCCCTGAACCAAAGTGCAAGCATAAAACTCATACAAACGGACTCAGCCTGAACCAAACACACAACCCATGAAATCCAAAAAAGCAAAGAAGAAACCAAATACACCAAAATTAAATCCAACTTAAAATTAAATTAATCCATACCTGTAATTACTCCAGCATCATGGGTCGCTGGCGCCTCATCATCCACCTCTCCGGGTGTGACAGCATAAACCCTGGCTTGCACTGCTTGTCTCGGGTTGGTTCTTACACCGTGTCTATCTCCACGGTTTCCTTGACCTCTAACGGGGCAATCCCGAGCAATATGTCCCACTTGGCCGCACCGGTAACACTGAGGTCCACTACTCACCCGACACTCGCCCTCATGAGCTCTATTACATGCTCCACAAATTGGTACCCGTCCTCCCATACGAACACCTGAGGACGTTTGAGGTCGAGTTCCAGCCCGCTGAACAAATTTCGGGGCAAACCCAAGCTGCTTCCTTCACCAGAAAAACTCCGTCTCTTATGCCCTGGAGGGGAGCCCATACTCAGATTATTTTCTCGCTCCACAAGGGTGGCCACATCCACTAATTCCTGAAAAGTGGATATCCGATGGCTGACCACCATACGGCGTATATCAGGGCGTAGTCCCTCCTGAAAACGATCAGCTCGCATCTCCTCTGTGGCAATAAGGTGGGGAGCAAATCGCCCAAGTTCTATGAATCTCCGGGCGTACTATTCCACTGTCGCGCCCCCTTGGACCAGATTTGAGAACTCTCTTGCCTTTTGCTTCCTTACCGCTGCGGGAAAGAAGCGGTCATTAAACTCCTTCTTGAAGCGCTGCCAGGTCACAGCAGCGAAATACCCCAATTCCGATTCCAGTGCCACACCGCAGAGTACCACCACACATGTGACACCTACCGAGCGATGCCCAGTTCCACGCCCCGCGTGTTCGTAGCCAAGCATCCTCTAGCCCTCGCCAGCGAAGGGCCACGGAGTCGGTGCGTAGGGCGATGCCCGGTTCCGCGCCCGGCTCTTTCGTAGCCAAGCAACCCCTAGCCCCCGCTCCCGTCGTCGCCCAGCGACAATCCAGGGGACATCACTCAGTTTATTCTGCTCCCGAGTGACCAGAGGAGCTCCACCGAGATAATACCCCATCCCGGCTTGGGGTCGTGATACACACGCACCCGTAAGTCCACTTACGCCAATACACAGGCTTTTCACACTTAAACAAAAACACACGTGCATGCACCATGTAAATGCCATATCAATGCACAAAAATAATTAATCAACATAAATCAAATAAACAAGCAACTCCGTCCTCTATCCATCCGACCCCCGAACTCCTCGGACTCAGTTCGGAATCAACCAACCAGCAGATAAAATATTTATTGAATGAGCAAAATATATTTAAATCTAAAAGTAGAGGTTGGAAAATATTTACAGCGCTATACGGTAATTTTAGAAAACACTCGGCGTTGCAAACGGCGGAGAAAAAGCAACGTTACAGTGAAAATTCACTGTGGCCGTGGGTTGTAAAATACCCACTTTTGAACGGGGACAAACGAGGGCTTGGGATTGATAGGGAATGGTCTAGGGATGATTGTGAAGCTATTGGAAGTGATGGTTGGCCGTGGGTGGCGGCAGAAACGGCGGACAGAGGCCGGATTTCTCAAATAGGAAAGCTAGCTCGTGGGAGCTGTTCCGGTGACCGTTGGAGGCCGAAAATAGGTGGGTTAGGACGGCAAGGGACCGGTGATGATGTGGTGAAGAAATGGTGGCCGGAGGTAGAGCGACGGCGGCGGATCGAGCCAAAAACCGTGGAGGCTTTAAGGAGGTTTTCTGGCCAAACAGCCGGCCGGATGGGGCTGAGAATTGGTGGGGAGGTGCGCCGGAGGGAGAGGCTTCGAATGGTATGGGCGGTGTGCCACACGGTGGCCGGCAGCGGTGGTTCTGGGCAGAGAGAGAAAACGGACGGAAAACGGGTAGAGAGAGAGAGTCGCGTTCGACGCGGGAGGAAGGAGAAGAAGAAGAAAAAGAAAAAGAAAAAGAAAGAAGAAGAAAAAAGAAAAAAGAAAAAAGAGAAAAAGGAAAAAGGAAAAAGGAAAAAAAAAGAGATGTAGGAAAAAAGATGAGGTCTAATCCTCATTCCGGGAAAACAAAACTAAACCGCCGAAACGAGACTAAAAACAGTAAAACAAATAAAATAAATAAAACACAACATCAATTAAATTAAAAACCAAATTTTAAAACGCAATAAATTAAAATAAAAACAACCATTCAGTGAAAATACACGCGAAAGCGGGTCATCACATCCTCCCCCCCTTAAAAACAAATTTCGTCCTCGAAATTTGCAAGATCAACCACCAACTTAAAGAAGCCACATAAAACACACAAACCATCGGTGACCAAGATTAAGATACATACCTTCATCCTTCAAACAAGTATGGGTACTGCTCCCTCATGTCCGCTACTCGCTCCCAAGAGAAGTCTTGTGCTAACGGATCTCCCCAAGCCACTTTAACCAAAGGTATCGTCTTGGATCTCAATTGTTGCTCCTTCCAATCCATGAACTGCGACAGAACAACTTCATAAGTGAGATCCGGTTAAAACTGAATACCCGCTGGGTCGACGAATCGTGGCTCTTGCTGTCCAAAGCTCTTCTTCAGGGATGATACATGGAAGACATCATGAATATCCCCAAAATATCCTGGCAAAGCAACTCTATAGGCGACGGACCCTACCTTCTCCAAAATCTGAAAAGGGCCGACATACCTCGGATCCAACTTCCTCTTCTTACCAAAACGCTTAACACCTCTCATGGGAGAGACTTTAAGGTAAACCCAATCACCAACTTCAAAAGATAACTCTCCTCCTGGTATCAGCGTAGCTTTTCTGGCGACTCTGAGCTGCCGCCATTTTATCTCTGATGATTCGGACTTGGCTTTGCATCTCTTGAATTATTTTGGGTCCAATTATCCTACTCTCCCCGACTTCATCCCAACACAAGGGCGACCTGCACTTTCTCCCATAAAGAGCTTCATAGGGAGCCATCTGAATGGTCGCATGGAAGCTATTATTATACGCAAACTCGATGAGCGGCAAATGGTTTTCCCAACTCCCTTGAAATTCCATGACACATGCTCGCAACATGTCTTCAAGGGTCTGTATTGTGTGCTCTGACTGGCCGTCTGTCTGCGGGTGATATGCAGTACTGAACTTCAACTTAGTACCCAAAGCTGCCTGCAAACTCTTCCAGAACTGCGACGTGAACCTCGGGTCTCAATCTGACACTATACTCTTTGGTATGCCGTGCAACCGCACTATCTCCTTGACATACAAGCGGGTCAACTTACCCAAAGAGTTGGTGTTATTAACAGGCAGGAAATGAGCACTCTTCGTTAACCGGTCAACAATCACCCAAACAAATTTTTTCCCACTAAGAGTTCTCGGCAAATCCACTACAAAATCCATCGTGATGTCATCCCATTTCCACTCAGGAATAAGGAGGGGTTGGAGCATACCAGTGGGTCTTTGATGCTCAGCCTTCACTTGACGGCATGTGTGGCATTTCTCAACATATAAGGCAATATCCTTTTTCATTCCATCCCACCAATAATTTTTCTTCAAGTCCCGATACATCTTTGTACTGTCGGGATGAACTGAATAAGGGGCCACATGAGCTTCCGCCAAGATCCGCTCCTTGAATTCTGAATCTTTAGGGACCACTCTGCGATCTCGGAACCGAAGTATCCCATCGTTATCCATGCTATAATGCAACGGCCCTCGAGATTTTCTGACTCTTTTCCCGATATTCAGCAGCTTCGGATCCTTCCTTTGAAGAGTCTTCAATTCTTCAAAATCGGTTACCCGAATATCCAGAACTGAAGATAAAATCTCTTCTTGCTGCGAACTCTCAATAAGGAGCCTTCTCATCCTACAAAGCAGCGAATCCAATTCTGACGGCTCGGCTTCATCTTCCAGGTGTGACTTTCGGCTCAAAGCATCAGCTACTATATTAGCCTTTCCCGGATGGTACTTGATCTCACACTGATAGTCACTGATTAGCTCTAGCCATCGCCTCTGCCTCATATTCAGATTTTTCTGAGAAAACAAATGCTTCAAGCTTTTGTGATCAGTAAACACCTCACAAGCTTCCCCATACAAGAAGTGCCGCCAGATCTTGAGAGCAAAAACAATCGCAGCCAATTCTAGATCGTGCGTCGGATAATTCTTCTCATGGTCCTTTAGCTGACGAGATGCATAGGCAACAACCTGTCCTTCCTGCATAAGGACACAACCCAAACCAAACTTAGACGCATCACTGAAGACTACGAAAGGCTTATGCGGTTCTGGGAGCGCTAACATTGGTGCCATCGTCAACCTGTTCTTTAATTCTTGGAAGCTTCTCTCACACTTATCTGACCAAACAAATTCTGTATTCTTCCGAGTCAAAGCTGTGAGAGGTCTGGATAGGCGAGCAAATCCCTCCACAAATCTTCGGTAGTATCCGGCCAGCCCCAAGAAACTCCGGATCTTGCGCACTGTAGTCGGGCGCTGCCATGACAAAATGGCTTCTACCTTACTGGGATCAATAGCCACTCTGTCTCGGGAAATTACATGCCCAAGAAATTTAACTTCTTCCAACCAGAATTCACACTTGCTAAGCTTGCGTACAGTTGGTGTTCTCTCAATTTCCCCAGTACCAGACGAAGATGATACACATGCTCTTCAACATCTCGGGAATGAATCAGAATATCATCGATGAATACTACCACAAAGGAATCCAGATAAGGTCGAAATACTCGATTCATTAAATCCATGAAAGCAGCAGGGGCATTAGCTAACCCAAACGGCATCACTTTAAATTCATAATGCCCATACCTCGACCTGAAAGCAGTTTTAGGCACATCCTTGTCTCTGATTCTCAGTTGGTAGCATCCCGACCTCAGATCAATTTTAGAGAACACGGCTGCTCCTTGAAGCTGATAAAATAAATCATCTATCCGCGAAGAGGATATTTATTTTTGATGGTCACCTTATTCAATTCCTGATAATCTATGCACATACGGAGGGTCCCATCTTTCTTTTTAACAAACAAAACTGGTGCACCCCACGGTGAAGTACTAGGCTGAATAAATCCCTTCTCTACCAGCTCTTGCAACTGAGTCTTCAACTCTTTTAATTCAGCCGGTGCCATGCGATAAGGAGCTTTATGCACAGGAGCCGCTCCAGGTTCCAAGTCTATAATAAATTCCATTTCCCGCACAGGGGGTAGTCCGGGCAAGTCGTCCACAAACACATCGGGGAATTCTTCCACAACTGGAATGTCTGCCAAAGACTTCTCCTCGGATGGCGTGGACACCATCTGAACCAAGAATGCATCCGCTCCCCATGCAATCTCCCTTTTTGCTTGGATTGCCGATATAATTACCGGCTTTTCTTTTAACTTACTCCCTGCAAATTCCAGACAATCACCATCTGGAAGCTGAAAGGTAATTACCCGACTTCTGCAATTAATACTCGCAGAATATCGATATAGCCAATCCATCCCGAGGATGATATCAAAACCCAACAGCTTAAACACCACCAAATCAGCATCCAAGAACCTTCCCTCAAAATTTAACGGGCATCCCAAAGCAACCTTGGAACACCACACCATTTCACCATCGGGTAGAGCCACTACCATAGACTTTGGCAACGGTTCCGTGACCAAATTACACACCCGAGCAAACGTGGAAGATACAAATGACTGCGACGCACCGGAATCAAACAAAGTGCAAGCATAAAACTCATACAAACGGACTCTCCCTGAACCAAACACACAACCCATGAAATCCAAAAAAGCAAAGAAGAAACCAAATACACCAAAATTAAATCCAACTTAAAATTAAATTAATCCATACCTGTAATTACTCCAGCATCATGGGTTGCTGGCGCCTCATCATCCACCTCTCCGGGTGTGACAGCATAAACCCTGGCTTGCACTGCTTGTCTCGAGTTGGTTCTTCCACCGTGTCTACCTCCACGGCTTCCTTGAACTCTGACGGGGCAATCTCGAGCAATATGTCCCACTTGGCCGCACCGGTAACACTGAGGTCCACTACTCACCCGACACTCGCCCTCATGAGCTCTATTACATGCTCCACAAATTGGTACCCGTCCTCCCATACGAACACCTGAGGACATTTGAGGTCGAGTTCCATCCCGCTGAACAAATTTTGGGGGCGAACCCGAGCTGCTTCTTTCACCAGAAAAACTCCGTCTCTTATGCCCTGGAGGGGAGCCCATACTCAGATTATTTTCTCGCTCCACAAGGGTGGCCACATCCACTAATTCCTGAAAAGTGGATATCCGATGGCTGACCACCATACGGCGTATATCAGGGCGTAGTCCCTCCTGAAAACGATCAGCTCGCATCTCCTCTGTGGCAATAAGGTGGGGAGCAAATCGCCCAAGTTCTATGAATCTCTGGGCGTACTGTTCCACTGTCGCGCCCCCTTGGACCAGATTTGAGAACTCTCTTACCTTTTGCTTCCTTACCGCTGCGGGAAAGAAGCGGTCATTAAACTCCTTCTTGAAGCGCTGCCAAGTCACAGCAGCGAAAGACCCCAATTCTGATTCCAGCATCACCCTCTTGGTATCCTACCAATCAGATGCAGTGCCTTGCAAGAGATAGCTGGCGTAGAGTACCTGTTGCGCCTCGGTGCAACCACACACCTCAAATGTTCTTTCCAAATCTTTGATCCATTTTCCAGCTTGAAGTGGATCCTCTTCTCCAGTGAAGTGTGGGGTTCTATGCGCCAGGAAGCGCTCATAGGTGCATCTGGCTTGCACCATGCTACTGGACCCTCCCGGGTACATCCAAGACCCTCCCTGATGTGGCCAAGGACCTCCTGGTTGTGGCCAAAACCCTCTTTACTGTGGACAAGGCCCTCCTTGTTGTGGCCAGGGACCCCCTTGTGGTGGCCAAGGCCCTGTCTGTTGTGGCCTAATATTCTGCTGCATGAACTCCGTCATCTGCCGTATTGCTTCGGCTATGGAGTCATCCCTTGAGGTATTGCCCCGTGGCTCCTGAGTAGATTTCCTTGGTCTCCCCATTTTTTTTTCCTGTCACCACAACCTTTGACCCCCTTTCAGAAAACAAAAAATAAATAAAACCAACAACAAACAAAAACAGAACCACAGACCAACATCACATCACAGAAAACAAAAGAAACCAACTTGCAAAAACATAACCAAATAAATAAAAACAAACAAACAAGTTCAAACAAAATAAAACAAATCAAATAACTTTACTTAACATAATTTTCAAAATACAACTTTTAAAAAAAACATTCTGGTACTACTTACGGGACTTGTGGTTTTACCCAGAGCCAAACCGCTCTGAGACCACCTGTGACGCCCCCAAATCACCACGCACGGACGCGGGGAAATCGAGACGTCCAGATGGTGACAACCCGGGTCACCACCCTAACGACGGGTGCCAAGTGTGTGCAAAGGCAACATATGTGCACGAAGAAACACACAGCGGATAACGAAAGCAATAAAACTAAGTACCAGAATTTTTCTTAACGTATTACAAGCTGTTTAAAACATACATAAAATATTACAAAACACTAATATAGTTTAAACCAAATATAAAGCATAACATTAGCAACCCGGCGGAGCCGCATCCTCGGGCTCAGCCTCCTCTTCCTCATCCTCAAAACCTGCACCAAAAGCTACGGAACAAAAAACGGTACCGCAGGTAAGTAAAACCCAAACACCACCAGATAAAAACACATAGAACTCAAACAAAATGCATGAAGCATGCCCGATGCACAAAACCCAAAAACATAATTTTCCACACACGCCAAAAATCTCATTTGGCCCAAAAACACATATTTTCCAAAAACCACGCCAAAAGTCACATTTCGCCTCTATAACCGTCTCAAACCAAAATCCATTTTTAACCGTATGCACCATGACCTCCCCTAGGGGTCATCCGCACACCCTGGCTCCAGTACCACACCGCAGAGTACCACCACGCATGTGACACCTAACGAGCGATGCCCAGTTTCACGCCCCGCGTGTTCGTAGCCAAGCATTGTCTAGCCCTCGCTAGTGAAGGGCCACGGAGTCGGTGCCTAGGGCGATGCCCGGTTCCGTGCCCGGCGCGTTCGTAGCCAAGCAACCCCTAGCCCTCGCTCCCGTCGTCGCCCAGCGACAACCCAGGGGACATCACTCAGTTTATTCCGCTCCCGAGTGACCAGAGGAGCTCCACCGGGATAATACCCCATCCCGGCTTGGGGTCGTGATACACACGCACCCGTAAGTCCACTTACGCCAATACACAGGCTTTTCACACTTAAACAAAAACATACGTGCATGCACCATGTAAATGCCATCTCAATGCACAAAAATAATCAATCAACATAAATCAAATAAACAAGCAACTCCGTCCTCCATCCATCCGACCCCCGAACTCCTCGGACTCAGTCCGGAATCAACCAACCAGCAGATAAAATATTTATTGAATGAGCAAAATATATTTAAATCTAAAAGTAGAGTTTGGAAAATACTTACAGCGATATACGGTAATTTTAGAAAACACTCGGCGTTGCAAACGGCGGAGAAAAAGCAACGTTACAGTGAAAATTCACTGTGGCCGTGGGTTGTAAAATACGCACTTTTGAACGGGGACAAACCAGGGCTTGGGATTGATAGGGAATGGTCGAGGGATGATTGTGAAGCTATTGGAAGTGGTGGTTGGCCGTGGGTGGCGGCAGAAATGGCGGAGAGAGGCCGGATTTTCCAAAAAGGAAAGCTAGCTCGTGGGAGCTGTTCCGGTGACCGTTGGAGGCTGAAAATAGGTGGGTTAGGACGGCAAGGGACTGGTGATGATGTGGTGAAGAAATGGTGGCCGGAGGTGGAGCGACGGCGGCGGATCGAGCCAAAAACCGTGGAGGCTTTGAGGGGGTTTTCGGGCCAAACGGCCGGTCGGATGGGGCTGAGAATTGGTGGGGAGGTGCATCGGAGGGAGAGGCTTCGAATGGTATGGGTGGTGTACCGCACGGCGGCCGGCAGTGGTGGTTCTGGGCGGAGAGAGAAAACGGACGGAAAACGGGTAGAGAGAGAGAGTCGCGTTCGACGCGGGAGGAAGGAGAAGAAGAAGAAAAAGAAAAAGAAAAAGAAAGAAGAAGAAAAAAGAAAAAAGAAAAAAGAGAGAAAGGAAAAAGGAAAAAGGAAAAAAAAGATATGTAGGAAAAAAGATGAGGTCTAATCCTCATTCCGGGAAAATAAAACTAAACCGCCGAAACGAGACTAAAAACGGTAAAACAAATAAAATAAATAAAACACAACATCAATTAAATTAAAAACCAAATTTTAAAACGCAATAAATTAAAATAAATAAACTAATATATTAATTAAAATAAAAACAACCATTCAGTGAAAATATACGCGAAAGCGGGTCATCACACTAACACTCAACAGATATAGGATTTTCAGTGGGCAATTATATTTGACTAATGGTAGGAACAAGCACTAAATGCACAAACTTGTCACAAGCCATTTGTGAAATAGCAGACCCTACAAAGAAAGTAAATTTTTTTACATTTTTTCTGCTTGGGGTCTACTTCTCTTTAATATAAAATCTGTGCAAGACTTGTACATTTGGAATTTATATATATCATTATTCATTATATTTTTGCTGATATTGACTTTTAGGGGTTAGTTTTCTTGCAAAAAATTTATGATGATCAAGAGATCGAGTACTTAATTAGACAGTATGAAGAGTAGCATATATACTAGCATTGACCTTTATGTCGTTGTTAGAGTAGCATATATACTAGCATCGACCTTTATATCGCTGCTAGAAAGTGTCAAAGAAGAGAAAAAAAGGAATATATATATGAGCTGCTTTGGACCAAATATGAAACCCTAACCTTTGTACCAAACTTGAGTTGTGGTCCATGCGAAAGGAAAATGCTTTCAAGTAAAACTAAAAGTAGGAAAAGGTGAGAGTGAAAGTGAAGGAGACGATGATAGTGTCTAGTTTGGAGTTTCGGAAAATGGCATGGAAAGATTGATGGAAAACCATAAAGATTCAATTTATTTGAAAAAGAAGAAAAGAAAAGAAATTAATTATTTCCTGAAAATGAAGCACCTTAGAGATATATATTAGGCATACTAAATATCATGCAGAAATATACTTCCAGTCCCAAGTAGGTTTTTGATGGTGAAGGCAAGCAGTATACTTCCATGCATGCACATGACACAGTAGAATATTCTTTTCTAGACTAATAAATTAAGATTAGTACTTGTTTACTTGCATAAATGCTACTTTCTGAGAAAAAAGGTATGTTTTCAGTTTTTGGGTTGTGGAGTTGTGGATATACATGACCATTATCTAATTGGGTTTGGGAAATGGATTAATCCATATTTCCCAACTCCTAAACTTGCATCAAGCTGTCTAAACTCCGAAGTCTTGTGTGGTTGAGATTCGAAACTCCAAAGTCAATTAGGTGTAATTCACAAATTTGAAATATTTAAAACATGACACCCTTTTCATAATGTACATGCAATGAGTGTATCAAAATTAATCCCACTAATGATATTATATTAATATACAAAAAAAATATTTTTACAAATTTTCACTTTTCAAGATTTTCTTTTTATTTTTCCTAAAGGAAATAAGTGAAAATAACTATGAATTCAAAACAATGCGCCGGCAACTATCCAAAAAAATGCCACTAATTAATTAGCGGCATTTTTCTACCGGCGTAAACATCCGCCGGTATTGGAGGGTCGCTATTTTCATGTTCCAGCGTTTGCACAAACGTCGGTATTTATAAATCTCATTAGTGGCGTTTGTATACAATTTAGCGGCATTTCTTAAAATGCCACCATAATACCTGCATTAATAGCGTTTCTCGAAACGCCGCTACTTTATTGTTGCCATCCCCTTGCATAAACTAGCGGCGTTACCATAAGCGGCGTTACCATAAACGCCGTTGCTACTACATTGCTGACACATCATTAAATTGTCGACACATTATTTTAAATTAACAACATTAATATAAACACTACTACAAATACGTTATTGACTCATTGCATTAATTAATGGCATTTAGAACGCACCAACAATATGATATACCATAATAAAAACTATAATTTATAAATTAATAATAAATAAGATGTAATGGGTCATTATTCATATAATAAAAAAAATTATAAATCACATTATATGAAAATTCTTCTTCTTCACATTGTGTTTGTCATTAGCAATTAAGAAGGTTTTATGGCCATGAACACAAAACATAAGTTAGAAACGTGAGCATCAATAAAAGCTTCCTTTTTAGATAAGTAAGAGTCAATAAAACTTTAACGTTGAAGGGAATCTAGATCCATCTCATACAAATAGATAGACGACAATAACTGAAGCACAACTTGGTCTGTCCCTTTAAGATTTGCACACCTCTACAAGGTCATGATACAGAATCCTCATCCCAAAGAGACCATGGAAAAAATCAATAACTTATAATATTCAACCCTTGTGTGTTCGTTTATTTTGGAACCATTGTGTGATCAAGTCAAGTCATTAACTACAAACTAATATGCCAGTTTCAAGAATTCTGGAACCAACAAGAGTACCCTCCTTGACAGCATGAGCGAGTCTTTTATTTTGAAAGGTCTGCAGGAAAGTCTATATCATTAGTAAGGTGCAACAAAATAATTATTAGATGCAGAGTCTGATTGCTAAGAAGACACAAAAGAGAAAACTAAGATTCCAACAAAACCAAAACATACATAAAGGTGACAATAAAACACAATGAAATGCTAGTTATAAGGTAAACTTACCTGCATGAGCGTGTTCAAGACATATTTACAAGACTGTGACGATGCTCCAGTGTAGCCACCTATTATAAAGGAAAAAAAGACAGGGATAGATAAGATTTTAAAGACAATACTTAATTCTTATTTGCTAGTATGAAAGAGATGGGGGAGTGATAGTGATCATCTAAAGATACATAAATGTAATTGCCTTATTTGCCAAGCATGAAACCAGACTATCTACATCCTTCACAAGTTCATCCATTGCACAGCCATCTGGATCACTTGTGGCCTGTGCTAACTCATGACACATGACTTTCATTCCTTCAACAGACTGCAAAAGACACATATTTCAGGATTAGAACTTCGCTGACACTACAATACATGCATATATATATATATTAAGAGAATGGGCCCATGAATGACCTTAGTTTATAGAACTCGTTTGAGAACACAAACCATCTCATCTCATTATTTCTTTCCCAAAAATCACCCAAACACAAACATTTTTCAATTTCAAATCCTGAACTTTTTCATCTGATCATTACAATTTTTTCAAACTTCCAAACAAAACAATTCAACCTTTTCAAATTACAAAACAAAAATTATATTAAAAAAATTATATTCTAACAATATTTTTTATAATATTTTTATTCAAGTTTTTCTCTCTTCTTTCCCAAAACTCAATAAAACATCTTAACTCAATTCATTTCACTACTTTTTACAAACCATTTAACTACTATTCACAAATTTCTCATCTCAATGCATTCCCCAAACAAGGCCTAAACCTTGTTGCAGAAATACAGCTTTCAATTAGACAGATAGTAGACTAAACAATAGGCATAATCAATAATATGATTATATAATGCAGTATCACCGCGATATATATATATATATATTTTATAAGTTCACCACAATACTTTCGAACGACATTTATTTTCAATAGAGAACATTTCCTATTTTCCAACTCAAAATCATAATGACAACTTCCAAAAATGAATGAATCAATCGACACCTCTGTAACAAGCTTATCATAACATGTGTGTCAACATGTACAAAAATCAAATATCTTGGTTTGGCGGATGATGATTTTCCCCACTGAAGAAGTAAAAATGTCAACACACAAGATAAGCCGCACACCTGCTCAGGAGTACCAAAGGAAATAATGTCCAAAGCTTCGTTCCAGTCCGCGGGACCATTGGCACTTGGAAGAGCATGGGGTGCCACATGTCTATCCATTTGTTCAGTATGACCGTAGTTTTTCTTGGAACTAAGAGATATTAAGACCATGACAGAAATACACTGTACATAACAAAATAGAGTTTAAAGAATTTAAAAGTCAAGTATCTATTGTACGTTGTATGTATTGTTCCTGAAACATTTCAATGAACAAACTCTTCAAGTAGCACTATTGCTCAACAAATATAATGGGCAGCATCAATTGTTCTGCACTCCAAGAGAGAGATATCTTTATCCAACTACAACCATCCTAACAAGTGTGCAAATACAGTCATTATAAACAGAATGGAATGAAAATTTTTTTGGTAAGCTAGCCCCAACTATTTAACTAAAAACTCTTCCAAAAAGATAGAGACCTGGCACTCAAATCCCAAGACTTTTTTTTTTTTAATTTCTGATAATACAGAACCATAGTAGCTCTTAGATACACAAGTACATAGTTGTAATTTTACAACACATTATCACCTATGAATCATTAGCATAGTCATCTGACAGCAAAATACATCATTCTAGATTTTTCTTAGGTTTGCATGTGTAAGTCTTTCTAAAGATTACATTTTTATGTTTCCTACAAGTAATCAATTGTATAGTCCTATAACTCTCATTGACTAGCCAATTTAATTTCTATGTATCAAATTCTTTTCATTCATAGCAGTTTCTCAAGCATATAGTACCTTATTACAGACCAATAGAAAAGACAAAAGAAATTACAACAGTCACACGTACGCCACCACCTGCAATTCTCTATCCAATGTTAAACAGGGCTAGAAGCTATTACCAACCCAGCACCAACGAATCAATTGAGAGGAAGCATTTTATGCATTTTGAAATAATAAAATTGACCTAAAGGTTTTTCACAGAACTACATGTGCTACTGTTTTTTATTAGGTAGATTCACTTGTAATAGCATGCCAATAAGGGATACAAAATTATTGTACATGTGTTGAATGTTTCTCAAAAAGGAAAAACATTACCAAATTCCTAAAAACTGGAAGTGTATGACAGTAGTAAGCTATCTGTCAGCTTACTATTTTCCCTATCTAAAACCAGGCTGGTCTTCCACTTTGATAAAAGTTTATGCTTTTTTGTGGTTTGATTTGGATTTGATAGAATAACTTTAATCCAGTAATTTATCCTTCCGTCTACCTCTTTGAGGACTTAATTTACCTTTCAAACTTTTAAAATTGAAAGTTACACTTGGGAGATTTCTCTTAGCCAATTTTGTGGTTGAATGTAATTCAGAACCTCCTTCTAATACGACTTCCTAATTTAAACATAACAGAAAAATAATAACTCGTCCATACTTATTATTTTTTAATTGAGTGTGTGTGTGTGTGTGATTGTTTGGCTGAACTATTTTATAGTAATGAATTATAACACGATGGTTGAATATCAAACATATATTATATAACTCAATGAATTTATAATAGACATCAAGCCATATCAATCCCCCGACATCAGGAGACATTCTCCTATATTGCAACACCGGTGAGTGCTATTTTCCCCCAAATCTATTATTCTCCACATGCTAGTTATTTCTCTGCCCTACCTTATGATAATTATAACTTCAATATCCAACCCACTCATTCATTATTCTTTTTATTAGATGGACAAAAGCTGGATGACTTTGGGTGAAGACTTTTATCACCTGCTTACGCTGATGGGGTTAGCAATTTCCTTACAACGGCACAGAACCGTGCCATGAGAAGTGATCGCATTCGGTATCCATGTCGTATATGCTGTAATAATCTATTCTTGCCTATACTTGAGGTGGAGTCTCACTTGTTCATAAAAGGGATAGATCCAAATTACACGCACTGGATATTTCATGGGGAGAAGGAAACACTCCCCATCATTGACGATGATGGCGATCCCAGGGTTGAAAGTGGAGATGTGTACATTGATGACATAGATGGTATGTTAGATGACATACGGGCAGCCACATTTGGAGATGCTCCTCAAGACAACACTACATCACCAACTCACTCAGCAATACCACAGTCCTCCCCAAACTCAACTTTTTACCAACTATTAGAGGATGCCCGACAGCCTCTTTTCAAGGGTTGCACAAATTTCTCAAAGCTTTCTTTCGTTGTGAAGTTGTTACATATTAAAACACTTAGTGGGTGGTCAGTCAAGTCTTTTGATATGCTCCTAAGCCTTTTGCAGTCAGCCTTTCCTAATGTTGAATTGCCACAATCATATAGGAGGCAAGGACATTGGAGCGTGGTTTGGGTTTCACGTACCACAAAATACATGCATGCCCTAATACCTGCATCTTATTCTGGAAGGAAAATGCTAATCTTAATGAGTGTCCTATCTATAAGGCGTCGTGATGGAAGCCAAATACACGTGGGTCATGAGTGATCCCTCAAAAAGTGCTTCGGCATTTTCCTTTGAAGCCAAGATTGCAGCGTCTCTTTGTGTCAAGCAAGATAGCGGGTGACATAAGATGGCATAAGGAGCAGCGGGTCACCGATGAGAGTAGTATGAAACATCCTACTGACTTTGAGTATTGGAAGACATTTGATCAAGCTCATAGTTGGTTTGCAAGGGATCCTCGCAATGTGAGGCTTGGTTTGGCAAGCGATGAGTTCAATCCCTTCAACAATTTGGCTAAACCTTATAGCATTTGGCTAGTGATTCTTATCCCGTATAACTTACCACTATGGTTATGCATGAAAGACTTGTTCTTTATGACATCCCTCATTATCCCTGGCCAAAATCGCCAGGAAATGACATTGATGTTTATTTGCAACCATTAATTAATGAGTTACTTGAACTTTGGGAACATGGGATATCTACATATGATGCATCCACTAAGGAAATGTTCATGTTACATGATGCCTTGTTGTGGACAATTAATGACTTTCCCGCCTCTAGAAATCTGTCTGGGTGGTCAACAAAAGGGAAATTAGCATGTCCGTCTTGCAATGCAAGTACAGATTCCAACTGGTTGAAGTATGGTAAAAAACATTGTTATAAGGGACATCAATGTCTCTTACCCAGCGATCACATTTGGCGAACGAGAAAAGGGTTGTTCAACGGTAAAGAAGATCTTCACATGCCACCAGCATTGGTTGAAGGAGCGGATCTTTTAACTCAGTTACAAATGCTTGGAGATATTCAATTTGAAAAATCTTGTAGTAAGAGAAAATGCACTGCCGAAGAGTTGAACTGGACAAAGAAAAGCATATTCTTCAAACTACCTTATTGGTCAACAATGCGGCTTAGACATAATCTAGATATTATGCATATTGAGAAGAATATTTTCGAGAACATATTGGCCACTTTAATGAACAACAAGAAAAAAGATAATACTAATTCACGGCTTGACCTAGAGATCCTAGGCTTTAGAAAGGAATTACATCTGAAACGTGAAGGTGAACGAACTATAATGCCACATGCATCATACACATTACATGGAGATGAAAGGAATAAATTCTGTGAGTGGCTTGCTGAGGTTAAATTTCCTGATGGGTTCACTTCTAATATCACATACGGTGTATCTGTACATGATTCCAAGATCTCTGGGCTCAAAAGCCATGACCATCATGTTTTCTTGCAAACACTACTTCCTATTACTGTGGGGGGGTTCCTAAGGAGGGATATTGCATTGGTTTTGACTGAACTTAGTAGTTTCTTCAAAGAGTTGTGTGTCCGAACAGTAGATATTGTGAATCGCCTATCAAAGCTCCAGCTTGATATTGTCACCATTCTATGCAAACTGGAGATGATTTTCCCTCCATCTTTTTTCGATGTTATGGTCCACCTAGCTGTCCATTTACCCTGTGAGACTATTCTTGGCAGTCCAGTTCAATATCAGTGGATGTACCCGTTTGAGAGGTATCTCGGAAAGTTCAAGCGGTATGTTAAGAACAAAGCGCATCCAGAAGGTTCAATAGCGGAAGCCTGGGTTCACATTGAGTGTTTGACATTTTGCTCGATGTATCTCCAAGATGTTGAGACAAAGTTTAATCGACCAGACCGTAACATTGATGGTGTAGAAGACGAGACTCTAGATGGGTTCACAATTTTCAACCAGAAACTACGTCCCTTGGGTATAGCTAACAGTGTGCAATTAGACGGTAAACTCCATACAGCAGCCATTTGGTACGTGCTTAATAACTGCATTGAGATTGGACCCTATTTGGAGTAAGCAATCATTACTTGATTCGTGCTTTCGATGTTTCAACCTACTACCTTACCATTTAATTTGGGACGCTTACTAAATTTGTTTCCCCATTGTGTTCTACAAATGCAGGGAACACTACGATAAATGCAAGATGTCAAACTCAAATTCTATTGATCGCACGCAACAAAATGAGTTTCCAAATTGGTTCAAGTAGCGTGTAAGTTAGCTTGCTAGTTATCTACTTAGAATATACCCGACCCGCATATGACAATGTATATCGAAAGTATAAGTTCACCATTTACCCTGATATTCATGTAGGTGGTGGATCAGCAAAACAACAATCCACTTGATGTGTCCCCAGATTTGTATGCGTTAGCATGCGGTCCTGATCGTTGGGTTGCAACATATGCTACCTGCATTATAAATGGTAAACAGTTCCATGCGAAGAGTCGTTGGTGATCAAGATGCTGATAATGTAGATTTTTATGGTGTTATAAATGATGTTGTGAAGTTACACTACATGGGAGATCAGAGGGTGTACTTGTTCAGTTGTGATTGGTTTGATGTTGGTGATAAAAGGTGAGGGGTACGAGTAGACGATCATTTAACTAGTGTCAATATGAATAGGACTTGGTAAAGGACGAACCATATGTGCTGGCATGTCAGGCTTCCAGTGTTTTTACATTAGGGATATAAGGGCAAAAGGGACCTGGTTTGTTGTGCAGAAGTACAATAATAGGAATGTGTATGACATTCCACCAGTGCACAGGGTTTTAGACGGTAATGATGGCGAATCAAGTGACGATGATGCCTATCAAGAGATTGAGTCATCATATGATTATCCACTTTTGCATTGTGATGCATGTCCTGTGTCAACTTCACTTAGTAGGATTGATATAGAACCTACCCATACTGATGCACGAGACCACATGGAGTCGGGTGGTGCACACAAAAATTCACCAGATTTTATTGATGATGGCATGGTTCCATCTGGTTCTAGAGATGCATATGGTGATTGGGAGTATTCAGATGATGAAGACCCATCAGCCGACTCGGAGTCTATCTCAGAATAAGCAACTTTAGACATTTTATCGGTAAGACTTAATTCTCATAACCAAAAATATGCAAATCTATGTGGTTTAAATGCTAACATTTGAATAATCTGCAATTCTAATTGTGGACGAGCATCAACTTGCCAATGACTTGATTATTGTTAAAACTATACTAGAATACTGATAAACCACATATTTGGGTACTGCATATAAATTAATACTCGACAAGTCTTATTAATTTAATGCATTATCTTATTAGAAGGTGAGCAATTTATTTGTATTCCACGTCTCTTGAGGTACATTGATGACACGATATTAATCCATCTCAGGTTGGGTTCGAAGGAAGAACAAGTTTGATGTCGTGTTCTTAAAAAATCCATTGCAATCCTATCTCAGGTTTAGTTGTTCACAAGGAGCATGAACGGCCTAGGTAGATATTCTAGCTAATTTTCCTTGGCTCGTGAACTGGTTGTTAGAAATGATCCTAACACAAATGAAATGTGGTTGAGATGTAGGTGACCCAGTGGGAGCCAATGTCGGAGGTCGGGCCAGAGGCCAAGGATTCCGTGGTAGAAGACTTGTGCCTTATTCATGCCATGCTCGCCGGCCACGCGGTGTTCGGATTAGTTCATACCATAGTCCAGGAGATGTGGACGAGGCTAGCTCAGATGACTCTACCCAAGCCCCAAGCCATCCGTGGGAGCCACCATGTGCGACCACACCATTGGAGCCCGAGCCACGCGGAGTAACCTCACCCAGTATAAGGCTGGAGCTTTATAGAGATCAAATCGGTATAGTACCTTCAAGGGATGGGTTTCATATTATTTCCTTACAAAATTCGTATTCTGACATTTGTTGTAAGATAGTTTGATCAGACTCTAATAATTTTTCATTATTATTATGCCATACAGTAGTGGATGCCCACACGGAGCCTAACAGAGTGACCGGTCAATCAATCCCACCAGAGCCTGCTAGAGATGGTGTTGGTATAGTTCACATATGTGGAAGTAGTTTCATTTTCAAAATATACATATCATGGTGTTAAAATATATTCGTAAATGCTAAAAGACATCGATCATACATTATTGTTACTATGTCATACAGGTGTGGATGCCCCCACGTAGTCTAACATCGTGACCTCATCTAATATAGAGCTAGAGCCTGCTGGAGTTCAAATAGGTATAGTTCACATCTGCGGGAGTTATTAATACAAAATGAGTTAACCATGATGGTGAAAGCATTAAAGTTTTAAATTCCATTAGACCCCTAACCAGACATTATTCATGTTATGTCATATAGGTGAGGACACCCCCACGGAGCCTGTACAAAACCAGGCACAAAAGAGACGGGGATGTGGGCCAGCCAAATGCACTGAATTTGAAAAAATGCAGAAGTATGGAAAGGTGCTATTGAAGATAAATACCAGAGAAACCGCAACATGTTGTTCAAATGCCAACATGTTTACAACACGAGTTACGTGGATAGTCAAATATCATTGTGACATGGGTTATCCAAGATGGAGTGATGTACCCCAAGCACATAAGGATGAGCTGATCGATCGTGTTCGAGTAAGACTTTCCACTTTAATGTTGTGGGTTGAAAGTGGTCGTAGTACATATTGATGACACCGAGAACATTTGATTATATATGTAGGGTGATTTTGAACTTGATTGGGAATTGGAGAACCATCGATTGACAATAACGAAACAGCTTCAGAAGAAATTTCATGCATTCCACCATGAATTACATAGCATATATTTATCCTATGGCAGCCACGAGAAAGCATTAGCTAGTGGGACTGAGCAGGTCAGCCACTTTGTTGGGTTAAGCTATGTACAAGATGGGGTAGCGAGGCCTTCAAGGTATGCAATATTTTCAACTCATACAAACTAAGATTCTGGTGGTTAATAAGTCATAGCCTACAAGGAATTTGGGTAAATTTTTTCGATGTTTTTCTTAAATTTTATGGGTTGGACATGGCAGAAAATATCTACTAAAAATCGGGAGATTAGGAAGAGGCTGGTTATTAACCACACAGCAAGTCGCAAATCGTTTGTGCGGATTCTTGAAGAAAAGGTATAAGTTTTAGGCATTATTTTGCCCAATATAGCTTATACTTCACATTTTCATTTTCATAACACTCCATTAATTGGTTAGTCTAATAAATACCATGATTAAGCTACCAATGCATGTACATTTTTTATGTTGTGCTAGATTCCTGACTTTGTGTTATATATACACATTCCACACACATGTAGAGGGTTGAATCGGCGAATTTGGTAGACTTCTTCAAGGAAACCCACTGGTCCAAGAAGAATTCGATCAAAATTTATAACAGCTACGACCGAAGACAAATATGTGAGTATATTCCAGCATTAAAATTATTTGGGAACCGCAATGCTAGTTCTATTTATCTAATTGATTAAAAAAAGAGCATTACCCCTCCATCTTTGTAGTTAATCGATTAATAAGGTCGTATTTCAGAAGGATATGGTTGGAAAGCTGGATACTCTAGAACCAGAGCAACGAACTGATGAAGCAGCAGCGAGTGTCTTCAGAGAGGTACTTGGTCATAGACCAGGTTATGCAAGAGGATTAGGGGAGATGGTAATCCCAGAGTCTACGAGACAACACTCATTGGAACGAGAGAAAGAGTACATAGCTTTGATTGAAAACATAAGAAAGGGGCTAAATCTTCCAAAAGTGAGATGAAGGCAATGAAGGCAAACATGCAGAAGCTATTGGAGAGCAAGAGCAAACCGACCACCTATTGAGGGCTTTCTTTGCTGCTAACCCATCCCTTAGTGAGTCTGTTCGAGAGACTCAGTGAGCGGGTTTTTGTGAGAAAATATGATAAGTTTTTTTTGTGGCTTTTTGGGTGCATTTTTTGTTGTTCCAATGGTGGATAGACTATAGTTTATCTAATGGAAGGCTATATGTATATGTTTTGTGGGAGCACACTGATGGGGTTGGGCATAGCAATATTTTTGGGCCCTTTGAGATATCCTTAATTATATATGATAAGTTTGGAACGATATTAAGCTATGTGGTAATATCAAACAGGTAAATATCTTTGCCAGCCACTATCTTATTATCTAAAGCATATTTTCTTCTCTATGATTGAGGACTTTACTACTTGTTGTATTCTCATCCTACTAATGGTAAACTTACAGACTTGTGTACTTGTTGTACAGGATAACTAATACCATGTATGTATATGGTATGAAAGGCAGCGGGTCACCTTATGCAACTGTTTGGGATAATATCCAAGGATGCTTGTATAGTGCATTTGCAGAAATTCAGACTAGTGACTGAACAAACAGTTGATGTCATGATTCCCCATATTTTCTTGACCTGGAGCAAGCATGAAAGACGTGAACTTGTGAAAAAATATATTTAATAGGTAGTAAGTTATCATTATAGGGTGATATATATGGTGTGGTCTTGTATCATGCTCACTTTGATTTCAATATCTTATGAAAAAATTTGTGGTAAAGAGCAATGGGGTTTTATGAATATTTGTAAATTTTTACATGCTACTCTTGAGGTAATGTAATTTGTTAACTTTTGCTTATAGGACTCTAGAGCCCACGGTCAACATGAAAAGAATGGCTTGCATCACTTGGGCAGCTCTGTATCATCCTCGAGTGATTACACTGGTAAATATCCAAATCTGACATAGTATAAAACAAATTTATAGTCTGTCTTAAGGTAGAGATCTCCCGTACTCTTGTTCTAGAATAGTTACTAGTTAAAAATTAACATCTATGGGAGAATAGTGTGGAGGCATAAGAAATACCATCAAATAAGACTGTAACTTGATATGATTGGGAAGTTTGGGAATGTTGGAGGCCTTTTATAAGGATGGAGCATACAACATTTAAAAAATAATATTTGTAATCAAGATTCTAACAAAGTTCATGCCACATCATTTGAGTTAACAAGTTAAAACACTTGTTGCTACATGTAATGGAAAGGAAAGGGAATTGCAACTTCCATTGCATTAATTGTATACTTCTATTGGTATGATCAAAAAAGTTTGGAGGCAGTTTTGTTTTCTAAAACTAGTCCAACTTTAATGACTAGATAGGCAAAGCATGTTAGAAATTAAAAAAAAAAAGGGGTACTTTTTAAGTGTATGGATAATAAGTTCAAAAAGAACAGTGTTATAGAATTGGTCCGTACTGTAGTGTACAGATGCAATTCTAAGAAACAGATAAAAGTCCTATCTATGGTGTACAGATGCAATTTTTGTTCTTCCAAGTACAGAGATGCAAAAACATTTACCTAATTTTTTGGTGAGGGCACTAACATAAGCCATATATTATGGTCAAGCAAGTTATGGAGGTTTAACAAAAATTATAAGAATTGGAGGCATATAACTTTAACATGATATTCCGACATCATATGTCTAGTCCAAATATTAAATATATTCCTTATCTGGAGCTAAAAGAACTTTAATAACCCTCCTTACCAAAACAAACTCTATTTATAAGTTGTTCTCAACCCAAATCTAAAATTTTCTCCATCTTTCATAATTTTTCAAATAGCAGAATATTTGATATGCTGCTACTTTTACCATCTTAACATAAACATCTTGCCCCACTGGTCCATCTGATATTGGATAGTTGAACATTTATATAATAAAGCAACTAATGCAGGCAATACACAACCTTTGTTATGAAGAATAAAAAACTGGGCAACTATTGAAATTGACACAAAGGTATGTCAGCACTGCAAGACACCTGACATTTTTAATCTAATTTACATCACAAGCCACTTTTTCAACCATAGAAATTCATGCAAAATATTGCAAGCACACCACACAAGTCCACACACACAACATGTTTTCCCAAACGTGCATGCACAAAGTCAAGAAAAATAAAATCCATTAGCCTACCATACTCCATTTGACTATCATGACTAGATAAATCTTTTCTGATTTTCCTTGGAATTGACCAAGCAATGCTCAGCCTCTTTCCAAGTAACATCTGTTTGTTCTTTGCTACAGCTGCAGTAAGGTGCGCATCATAGCATCTTTCATCTATTGTTAATTTTTGTACTTGCCTTAATGTTTGATATGAATACAGTGCACTGGTCCTTGTATACTTTAGCTTTTCCAGTCATAGCATCTTTCATCTGTTGTTCATTTTTGAAGATTTTCGTTCTCAACCTTGGCATAGATTTCTCTCACTTTATTTGGCTCGACTAAGTTTCAGTCTTGGGCTTTATCCTCATTTTAGCTCTTTTTTATTCAGTTTGAGCTGCATCTTTTTGCCTCTTTGCAGGAGACTGTTCTTGGGCTTTATCCTTCCCATACAATTCCAAGATGGTTCAGATCTTCTTGGATAATCAAACCCAATGATGCTGTTTAAGGTTGCTTAAATCCGGCTACCACAACTCCATATAATTAATTAATTTTACAAGCATGCAGAATTTGGTCTTTATCATTTACAGTAAGTGTTTTTATGGGTTTTCTAAACAAGCACACAGGACAATTTGTTTAAATACTTTCATTATATGTCTATATATAGTAAAGGCCTTAATCTCTAAGCACAGTACAGTTAGAAGAGGTTGAAATCTGTTTATGCTAAGGTAATAAGTTTGAAATGTGTCTATATAGAGTTGCTAGCATAATCTGATATAAGATCTTAAATGCAAAGTAGTTAACCATGTTTTATTTGGTATTAGTGATTATATATATGTTATATGCAGATAAGTAGACAAATGTGTAACCCACGTAGAAAACAATGGTGTAATGCTGATTTGGGTATCCATACATTTTCAAGTGCATATATATAATATGTAGAGGTTGTGAACCAAAATGTTGATGTACTGAGAAAAGTTTTTTGTTCCTACCAGCTCGAGCATTTGTTTGCACCACACTGATCGAAGAGGTACGTAACCTATTTGTATAGTCGCATGGGTGCAGCTATGCTGTAGATGTTCCAGCCAATAAGGTGTTGAAGCTTCATGATCTCCACTTCCATTAACACCCTGAACCTGCTGGCCATTGTGTGTTTTTTGAGAGAAGAACTCATTGAAAGTTTTCATATGTATTTCGTGTAAGAGATTAGTTGCTCAGGTTTATAGTACTTAAAATTCCCTTCCCTTAATGCACCAAGCCAATGTATTAATTATTAAAAGAATCAGCACAATATTGTATTGGATGAATGAATTTATATTATTTGAAAATGGTATGGTTGTTAAATGGCAAGTATTTAGATGATTAATGGAATGTTTGTAAATATATTTCGAAAATATATGTTGTGGTCTGAGTTGGATTTGAATTAGGTACCCAAAAGTTTGTTCCAATTAACGCACTAGCTAAGTGTACAAAAGGACAATTCTCGACTCTGCATCATTCGTTGGGAAAAAAAATTCATCCTGAAAATTTATTTCCAGCGAACCCTTACTACTGCTAATGTTTCTTCCAGCGAACTCTCACTGCTGCTAGTAACATTTATATACAATTAGAAGAAGTTCATTTCCAGCGTTATAAAATGCTGCAAATATAATCTATTTTCAACGTAGCAGTTAAACGCTGGGAATATATACTATTTCCAGCGTTTAATACCGCTGGAAATAAAGTTATTATCAACGTAATCTCAAAGCACTGAAAATAATACTGTAATATCTGCAGCGTTCTCACCATGCACTAGAAATAATTAAGGTTATTTGCAGCGAATTTGTAGTTATTCTCGACTATTATATTACGCTGCAAAATCTTTTTCAGCGATTTATAGCCAAAACGGAAGCATAACTGCGGCGATTTTTTTTTCTCCATTTACAGCGGTAACAAACGCTGGAAATAGTAGAATATTTATAGTAATTTTTCACTATCGCTCGAGTAATTTATAAGTGAGTATACAATTGCGACTAACATCCAGCGTAAAAGAAATTGCTGATTATAAGCATTTCCAGTGAATTTTGGAGTCTTTTGCGACTATTTCTGACGCTAAAAAAGATGTATTTTCTTGTAGTGTGATTGTGATAGATAAAACTTAAAAGGATAGTGCTATAGCTACTACGCCACCTGCCCCCTTAATTTATCTTTAAGGTGTGTCAGTAAATTAAAATTTTTTTAAATATATTTAAATACTTAAAAAGAAATTAATATATTAATAATCACTTCTTTAATTAATAAGTAATTTTTTTAAAAAAATAAATATATGAATAATCAAAATAAGAAAATAAAATAAAAATATATAACAACATTATTCAAACTTAAAATGCTTGCAAAAGTAAATATTTGGGTGGTCATTGAATTTAATTAAGAGTTTTACTACATACAAGCAAAGTCGCGTACTAATCTGGGTACCAATACTGATTCTTTCATACTTAAAATTTAAATTAGCACTGTTTTCAATAAAATCTACTTTTTGACTAATCACAATAAATTGGTACATATATTAGTGCATAAGTGTACTTGTAACTAGACTTTTCTTTTAATTAAAGTGAACTTCATTATATAGTAATTGGACGGAAGCACTATCAAACTAGTTCTGCCCCAAAAAAACAAAGAGAATACCTATGGAGCAGTCCGGCTCATAAACCCATAATAGCAGCCCCCATTTACAAGGTGACGTATAGGCCATTTAATGAGTTTATTCTACATTTGCTCCCACCCGATCATAATAGCAGCCCTTCCTCCTTCACTTCTTGCACTCCATCCCCGACGAAGGAACATCGGAAGGATTTCTTAGAACATAATATTTCATCTTCAACCTTTCTCTTCTCCTCTTCACATGCAATAAATACTTAGATTTCCGATTGGCAACACAGGAAGGTAAAAGCCCTCTCTCTCTCTCTCTCTCTCCAACATTCATATCAAGGCAAGTTTAATTAACTATGTTGTAAATACCGGATGGGCTATGTTGGCACTTATAGATGCTAGACCGGTATCAATCCATCTAGTTTTACATGGTCACCTTTTCTATATTGACATAGTATTAGATAGCTTATGATTCAATGGCTATTCTCGATTTATTGTATGGAATCATTCAACTTCTTCGGCCTCTTTAACTCCATGTGAAAATCATTGGTTTCCCCATGGAGTTAAAATAGATTTTGCTCCTCTAGAGTTTCTGCTAGGATTCCAGGTGTTTTTAGGCAATCTTTGGCCGTGGATCAGAATTGAAATGTCTCTCTTGTGCCATGTCAGCACTGCATAAAATTCAGCCACTTATTAAAAGATAAAAAGAAAGAATGAGAAAAATAACCAATCCTTGTTTAAATAATTTGGCATGTTTGCATTCATTGAACTTGAATCCAATGACTGATATCAGCCATTTCAACTTGGAATTCCTTGTGAGAATTCAATGATTCAGATTTTTATCTGTCTGCTGATAAACACGTCTTGATTAGTCTTATTTCTTGCGAGTGAAATTGTTTGTTGTACCAGGATGAGAGAGACCCAATACCGCTGCACCGCGCAGATAGGGTTTTGATAAATTTTCAAATGGAGAATGGAGACTTTCCTCAAGAGGTAACTCAATAATGTATTCCATATGGCAAGTTTAATTGTTTTGGATTGTTATTTGGCTGGATAAAATAAAATGCTAATGAAAACAAACATATAGTTGCTCTTTGGAGAGAAATACAGCATAGTTAATTAAACTTGCCTTGATATGAATGTTGGGGAGAGAGAGAGAGAGGGGGGGCTTTTATCTTCCTGTGTTATCGATCGAAAATCTAAATATTTATTACAGGTAAAGAGAAGAAGAGAAAGGTTGAAGATGAAATATTATGCTCTAAGAAATCCTTCTGATGTTCCTTCGTCGGGGATGGAGTGCAAGAAGTGAAGGGGGAAGGGCTGCTATTATGATCAGGTGGGAGCAAATGTAGAATAAACTCATTAAATCATTGTAAATGGGGGCTACTATTATGGGTTTATCAGCCGGACCACTTCATAGGTATTCTCTTTTTTATTTTTTCTTCGTGATTTAAAGCATGCATTTGATGAGTACGTGTCTTTCTGGGAAAGACAACGGTAATCGATTGTCTCTAGCTCTAAAAAATTCGCTCTGGTTTTTTGGATTGGTTGTGCTGTGATTGATGGATGTGTGGTGTTCGGGGCAATGCATTATTTCTCATGCCGAAGATCGATGCAGCCGAAATGGACTTTGTGTGGCTGGGACCTATGAGAGCATTGGCATTGGTTTGGCTATTTTATTTTTCAAAATTTGACTAATATGCAACTTTTTTTATTTTAGCTAATCACTTAAAAGTTGAAATCTACATTGGATTAGCTATTATACTCTCTATAATAATAAAATATTATTATTTTTTATTATTTATATTTTTTAAATTGTTTTTTATTTTTTTAATACTTTTTATTTTTATTTCACAATATCCAATATTATTCAAGAATTATATATTTCAGTTTGCACAACAGAATTTGAAGAAAACTTGGTCGGTAAAAAAATAAAAGGGATCAACTGTACGAATTAACTTGAAAAATGATTAAATATTCAATATAAAAAACTACAGTTTATTTCAAATATAACTTCTTTTTTAAAAAAACTTTAGCTCATTTTATAAATAAAAATAATTTAACTAATTTAATATAAATTATTTTTATACTAAATTGACTAAATTATAAAAAGCACTGGCATTTGGCTAAACCAATGCCAGTGCTCTGAGTGTATGAATATTACAAGACCTGTCTTTTTAACTGACATATATTTCAGCCTCAGTACGCGGTTTGGCGGGGCAAATGACTTTAATTTCTCTCATTCAATAATTAATAATTAAAAAAATAAAGATAATTTACGTGATCACAATTAAAAACTTCAAAAAAGCATGAGATATATATTATATATTGATTAATAGTAAATAGTTGTAGTATTGTTATTGTTTTACAAGTTTTAAAGCACATTTTTGGATACATCAAATAATAAAAGATTATTAACCTTCCAGTCTTCTGTCAAATTTAGACAACTCAATTGGCTGTTTTTCTGATCAGCATGCATGCGCTTCTGTCAGGCTTGTCCTGATCTGATTCAGACATCTGATTTTTCTGTGATCTTATAATTCAAAAGAGACGTTATTCCATACATAATTTAAAGAAAAATGATAGAGCCACCGTTAGGGTTACCGTTGGTTCTATTTTATTTATTTTTAATTTTTTTTAATGATTAAATAATTTTTTTATAATATTATTATAATTTTTTTATATTTTTTTAAAATATTTAAAAATATTAAAAAATAATTTTTTTAAAAAAAATAAAAAAGATAATGACTCCCAGCGGAAGCCACAAGCAGTACCTGTAGCACCGTCCTAATTTAAAGCACTTTCAACCTTTCATGAGTGCTTTTCTAGTGTTTTCCCCGTACGTAATGGATTGTCTCTGGGCTGAAAAATTGGCCACGGTTGTTTTTTTTGGATGGACGCAGTTATTATAGTTACAGATAAAATTTATTGAAGGTAATCCGTATCTATCGAATAGGTTAAAATTTTTTTATTTTATATTTTTAAATTATTAACTAAAAATATCGACGGCAATTTCGATGAATTTTGTACGTGGATAAGCATTACCTTTTTTGGATGGAAAATTATTTACACATAATAACTTTTACAATATATTTTATAATAATATGTTAAATAATGGATATTTTTATAAAATATCTTATAAAAATAATATTATTTTACAAAATTACCTTCATCTTATAATTTATTATAAAATATATCGTGAAAATGTGTTAGGTGTATCATTACTTTTTTTAGATAGGATGTGCGGGAATTGATGGATGAATGGTGTCCGGGGCACTGCATTTATTGCTGACGTGGATACTATAACAAATTTAATTTTTAGGGATGAAATTTCTTAGGGATGAAATTAATTTCGTCCCTAAAAGTAATTTTCTGAGACGTCTCAAAATATAGAAAACCTTAGAAATCCGTTCGAATTAAAACAAATTAGTTCGAACTTGAGATTCTGAGACGAATTAGGTCATCTCCAAAAATCTATACCATTCGAACTAATTAAATTTAATTCGAACAGAAAATTAATTAATTCGAATGCAATATTATTTGTTCGAATTAGTATTAACGTGTTCGAACAGTATTATTTAATTGAAAAGATATATTGTTAAAATTGTAAGAATACATATTTTTTTTATTAATTTTTTTATCATTTCCAAAGTAAATAAAAAGTTCTATATATTATATATTATGATTTACAATGAATTAAAATATTTACAAATTCATAAATAATTAATTTTATGTAATTAATTAGGGGTGTAACCGGTCCGGTTCGGTCCGGTTTTAGACAAAATCTAGGACCGAACCGGTAGGCACCGGTTTTACATTTTTCAAAACCGATTACGCACCGATTACCTTCCTAAACCGGTATTCAGGTTTTACCGGTTTCCTGTTCGGTTCGGTCCGGTTTTTCGGTTTTAATAAAATATATATTTATTATAAAAAAAAAAAATCTGTTTATAAAAAAAAAAAAAAAAAAAAAAAACTGCTATGTCAAAAAATTCTACTTAAAAAAAAACTACTATATAAAAAGACTGTTATGCAAAAAAAAAAGTACTATGTAAAAAATTTATGCTATTAGTATAGCTTTGGTATGGCTTTATATAAATTATATGCTAATATATATAATTTATATTTATCTACTAATGTCTTATGTACTTATCAAAAAAAATATAAAGTGTTTTAAGTGTATTAAGCCATTAAAATTTAGTAATAATATTTGAGTGATTTTCTTTCTTTTTAGGTTCTTACTTCTTATGAATCTATGATAAAATGTTATTAATAAATAATATATATTTATAATATTATATATTTAAAGCATATGATCAATTAAATTTTCATGTTTGAGATTAAACTTTTATTTTATAAATTAAAATAACACTATCTTATATATAATTATAATTTATATTATTATATATTATATTTAAAAAATTATATATAATATAAAATATATAACATATAACATTAAATAAATAAAAAAATATACACATATTAAATAGTACCGGTCCAGTCCGGTCTAAAAATGGCCGGAACCGAAACCGGACCGGTTCCGGCCGGTTTTTCATTTTATGAAACCGGTTCCGGACCGGACCGGTTCAAAACTGGCACAACTAGTCCGGTCCGGTCCGGTTTTCCGGTTAAAATTTACACCCGTATAATTAATTTAAAAATATTTTAGTTAACTAAATATTAATTTAAAGATAGTGTCATTTTTTCAATTATCGTGAACACTAAGTATAATGAGAAGAAATGTGTTATTAACAATAAAGAGGCTAGCAAACACTAAAAATAAAAACTATACTGCATTAATTACATTCCAAAATGAGATAGACGTTCTATACAACATAAAAAAGTAAAAAAATTACTAACAATATTTATTTATTATATAAATCAAAATCCTCCTGTAAAGTTTGCAAGCGTCCTTCTAGGTCCTTAAGCTTCTCCATCATGGGCTGAATGAAGTCCCTCAATAAAATGTCGTGGTGGTCCGCCAATATAGCTCGTACCTCATCTGGAGTAGCCCTAGCAGGGTGTCTCTCAATAGGGGCAGCAGCAGTAGAAGCTGGATCAGTAGGCGGAGGCTGATCCTGTAGGACTGGACGAGTCTTCGACAAGTGACCCTTGCTCTTACTGAATGTGATCTTGTTAACGGGCCCCATCTATGGCGACCTCCGCTCAGTCAAAGTCACTGTAACCCCTGAATGGAGTAAGAGGTTAGATATCAAAAGCGCAAATGGTAGACTACCTCCACTCGAATAGCGTGACTCTGTGCGAATGCAGAGGAAGAAATATAATGCCAGATCAATCGGCTCCCCCCGTGCTAACCGTAACAAAAATCTGGCCCGCTCGATTCCGAAATCAGTCTTGTGTTTTTTCGGATCAATGTTATATCCAACAATCAATCGGCTCTCCAGATGGTGCAGTCGCTGATCTCGCTGCTGCTGCTCCAGGATAGGCACCGGGCTCTCGCCGCAAATCTAGAAACTCAGCAATAACGCGGGGAGAGAATATAATACTCACTCCCCGGACCACTAAGTTATAGCATAGAGCATCACCAGGCTGCTCACCCACGGCACGGTAAAACTCACCGACCATCTCAGGATATGTTGTGCCCCTCTGTCGACAGATCGGGGTCCATCCACGATCGGTGATGATGTCATGTATGCTCCGCCCCACCCAAGTGAGGTCACGGAAGTCACCTAGAATGATCTCCCGCTCAACTAGTATAGGCCTGACGGCCGGCTGAGAAGGAGATGCGGAGGTACTTTCTACTGTCTGGGGTCTGGAACGTTTTCTTCCACTGCTGCTTGCCATTAGTATACTGTTGATGTATAAAAGATATATGTGATCTAATTAAATTGAATTAGAGGAATGATGATGTTGTGCTATCATGGTTGACAACTGCTTATTCGAATGGCCTTTAATTCCATTCGAATTAAATTATATTCATTCGAATGAAATTAAAGGCCATTCGAATGAACATAAAATTAATTCGAATGACCTTAGATAACTCCATTCGAATTAGCCTAAAATCCATTCGAATAAAATTATATCCCATTCGAATGAACATAAATTTAATTCGAATGGACTTGACTTCAATTCGAATGGAATTTATATTCATTCGAACGGACCTAAGCCAAACAGACATGGCTGAGTCGACTCAGAAACGAACAGACACATTCATTTTTATGAAGGAATCCAATATTTTAATCGGTAGAAATGATTTAGGAGTAAATCCCTATCATTTCTACCGATTATAGTTGTGTCATTTGCCCCCAAAACAACAAAATGGGGCCGGATTGATTCAAAATCCAACCCCCCCAAAACTAACTAAAAAACTAATAAAAATAAAGCACATTTAACCCATACCTCTTGTTCTAGGAGATTTGAGGAATTGGTCGGAGTTGGTGGCGGCGTTGTGGCTGCTAACGGCGGAGGAATCGAAGAGTTCGAATGAGAGGAGGCACGAAATGAATGGAGAAGAAACTGGTTCGCGGCTTAAATAACGTGATTTCGTTTGAACGGAAGTATAATTAGTTCGAACTAAAAGGGTATAAGTTCGAATTAGAAGGGTATAATTTCGAATGAATTATATAATAGTTCATAAATATATATATATATATATATAAGTACAAGAGGTAAAATAATTGAGAAGTATTAGTAATAATAGTATATAATACAGAGTATACTAGTACTAATAAAAAATTTAGTTCCAAGTATATATAATAATATATATTAGATAACTATATATCGATAGTATAGAGTTTTATACTAGTTACTTATATATATTGTAAGTATCTAGTATATATATATGTAATAGTATATATATTATGGATTAGATGAGTATAAAATAGTATTGTCTAAAGCATTGCATTATAAAGTAAATATAGTAAGTATATAGTAAAACATTGCATTAATTATATGTATAAAAAACATATTTCTAATATATTTAGTTTGTATATTAATAATAAACCAAGTACTTGGACTATATTATAAAGTATTACAGTATTATTAGTTTTCATATTTTGATGGTATCTATACTTTAATATCACTTAGTATTATACTATTAGTGATATTTAGTATTATACTTATAGTGATACTAACTTATAAGTATAACACTATTAGTGATTGTAAATAAAATATTATACTATGTTAAATACATAATATTATAGATTGATAAGAAACTTAGTATTATGATATTAGTGACACTTAGTATTATATAGTCTATATAATTTTTACATATACACATAATAATATTAGGTGTATTATGTGTATAGTTATATATTCATCTAATTGTCTGTTCGAACTAATATAATGTTAGTTCGAATAGAGATAATTCATGTTCGAACGAATTTTTTTTGTTTGGAGGGAAAATTCGCGCCAAGTTATCAGTATATGCTGGAGAATATTCCTTTTTCTGTTCGAACTGGAAAAATATTAATTCGAACGGGAAAAAATTGTGGAAAAAATTAGCGATATTTGGATTTTCGCGTTCGAACTGATTAAAATTTAGTTCGAACTAAAATGCACATATTATTAATCCAATCCTTTCACTTCATTTTCACTTGGATTGAAGATTGAGAAAAGGAGAGAGAACGTGGCAGAGGCTGTGAGAGAGTGTTGTGGAGAGAGAGAGCTTGAAAGCGTTGAGAGAGGAGATTCTTGAGAGAGAAAGGAGAAGGACAAAGTTGTGTTTTTTTGTATTTTTCATTCCGATTTTCGTTTACAAATATCTATAGAGTTTTTGCATTTATTTGTTGGGATAGAACAACAGTTTAATGTGTTTTATGTATATATAGGTATTGTGGATTGACTAAAGTTTGAATTGCTAGTACAAGAGGTAAGTTTTATTAGTTTTCTAAGTTGTTTAATAATCATATTTAGAGATATTCATATAGTTTTGAGTTTATTGTATTGAAATATGGCATCATGAATGCAGAAATTGTGTTTTGTTTATCAGTTTTGTGCTCTGTTTCGTGACTGGTTTCTGGGTTGGTTTAATTCGAACGCTCTGAATACCGTTCGAATTAATTTTTATTTGTTCGAACAGAATATAACTCGACCAGCGTTCCATTCGAACTTATAGAGTGTTTGTTCGAACAGTATCACAGAATTAAATACTTATTATTTGCAGTACACTAATTAAATAGCTTAATACTCCAAATATAATAATAAGATATTTAATTAAAAAATTATAATGGAATATGTGAAGATATTTAAGTACTCAAGTAATAAGATGATTAATACATAATGTATAATTAATTATATCTAAGTACACTAATTAAATAGCTTAATACTCCAAATATAATAATAAGATATTTAATTAAAAAATTATAATGGAATATGTGAAGATATTTAAGTACTCAAGTAATAAGATGATTAATACATAATGTATAATTAATTATATCTAAGTACACTAATTAAATAGCTTAATACTCCAAATATAATAATAAGATATTTAATTAAAAAATTATAATGGAATATGTGAAGATATTTAAGTACTCAAGTAATAAGATGATTAATACATAATGTATAATTAATTATATCTAAGTACACTAATTAAATAGCTTAATACTCCAAATATAATAATAAGATATTTATGGCAAAAATTATAATTAAATATTTGAACATAAGTAAGTACTCAAGTATTAAATATTTCAAAATCTTTAATAGCCCAACATGTATACTTGTAATGTAATCTTCCCATGTATTTGTGATGTATGTGTGACGCCCCTAAATCCCCACGCCCGAACACGGAGAAATCGAGACGTCCGGATGGTGACAAACCGGGTCACCATCCCGTCGACGGGTGACAAGTGCGGGCAAAGGCAACAAATGTGCACGAAAGAACACGCAGCGGATAACGAAAGTCATAACTAAGTAACAGAATTTTTCTTAACGTAATACAAGCTGTTTAAAACGTACATAGATAAAATATTACATAAACAAAAATACAGTTTTAAACAAATATAAAACATAGCATCAGCAACCCGGCGGAGCCGCATCCTCGGGCTCAGCCTCCTCCTCTTCGTCCTCTAACTCTGCACCAAAAGCTACGGAACCAAAAATGGTACCGCAGGTAAGTAAAACCTAAACACTACCAGATAAAAACACATAGAACTCAACAAGATGCATGAAACATGCCCAATGCACAAAACTCAAAGACAAAGTTTTCCACACACGCCAAAAGTCACATTTTATCCGTATGCACCATGATCTCCCCTAGGGGTCATCCGCACACCCTGGCTCCAGTGCCACACCGCAGAGTACCACCACGCATGTGACACCTAACGAGCGATGCCCAGTTCCGTGCCCCGCACGTTCGTAGCCAAGCATCCTCTAGCCCTCACCAGCGAAGGGCCATGGAGTCGGTGCGTAGAGTGATGCCTGGTTCCGCGCCCGGCGCGTTCGTAGCCAAGCAACCCCTAGCCCCCGCTCCCATCGTCTAGCGACAACTCAGGGGACATCACTCAGTTTATTCCGCTCCCGAGTGACCAGAGAAGCTCCACCGGGATAATACCCCATCCCGGCTTGGGGTCGTGATACACACGCACCCATAAGACCACTTACGCCAATACACAGGCTTTTCACACATAAACAAAAACACACGTGCATGCACCATGTAATGCCATATCAATGCATAATAAAATAATCCAACAACATAAAACAATAAAACAAGCAACTCCGTCCTCCATCCATCCGACCTCCGAATTCCTCGGACTCAGTCCGGAATCAACCAACCAGCAGATTAATTAATTGAAAGAGCAATATATATTTAAATCTGAAAATAGGGTTTGGAAAATACTTACAGTGCTATATGGAAATTTTAGAAAACACGAGGCGTTGCAAACGGCGGCGAAAAAGCAACGTCACAGTGAAAATTCACTGTGGCCGTGGGTTGTGAAAAACTCACTTTTGAACAGGGACAAACCAGGGCTTGGGATTGATAGGGAATGGTCTAGGGATGGTTGTGAAGCTATTGGAAGTGGTGGTTGGCCGTGGGTGGCGGCGGAATTGCCGGAAATAGGCCGGATTTTCCAAAAAGGAAAGCTAGCTCGTAGGAGCTGTTCCGGTGGTCTTTGGAGGCCAGAAATAGGTGGGTTAGGATGGTAAGGGACCGGTGATGAAGTGGTGAAGAAATGGTGGCCGGAGGTGCAGCGACAGCGGCGGATCGGAGGAAAAACCGGGGAGGCTTTAAGAGGGTTTTCCAGCCAAATGGCCGGCCGGATGGGGGTGGGCTTCGGTGGGGTGGTGCGCCGGAGGTGGACGAACCGAACGCCGTTGGCTGTGTCGGCCACGCCGGTCGGCGGCGGCGGTCTGGGCTGAAGATAGCTCTGGTCGTGGGTGAGGAGAGAGAAGAGAGAGAGAGATCAAGGGGGGGTCGACGCGGGGGAGAAAAAAAAGAAAGAAAAAAAAAAGAAAAGAAAGGAAAAAGAAAGAAGGAAAAAGAAAAAAGAAAAAAGGAAAAAGAAGAGAAAAAGGAAAAGAGATGTAGGGAAAAGATGAGGTCTAAACCTCATTCCGAGAAACAAAACTAAACTGCCAAAAAGAGATTAAAACTCACAAAACAACTAAAAGAAATAAACACAACATCAATTAAATTAAAAACCAATTTTAAAACGCAAATAAATTAAAATAATAAACTAATATATTAATTAAAATAAAAATAATTATTTCAGCGAAAATACACTCCAAAGCGGGTCATCACAGTATGCTTGTTATGTTTACTACTGAGTGTTTGAATTTTGTAGTTATTTTACATGCAGTTAAACCTTAGACCCATTCGAGAGTTATGGCCAAATATTCTCTTAAAAAATATTTGGGTATAACTCTTGAATTGTCCAAAGTGGACAGTTTGGGATTTTATCATCTATATGGCATATATACTTAGTTATAACTCCTGTGTTAGTCAATTTAAATTTTGGTTTAGCATTTTTCTACATTCTTCGAGTATGTAGTTCATAAGTTTCTCGGCTCATGAATAGGGTCGACGGCTTATCATGACTAGCATACATGGAAAATTGTAGGGAAATGCTGCCGAAATTTTTACTAACATACGAGTTTTAGACTGAGTATATATGTAATATAGATGATAGTCTCTTGAATGGGATAGGACCAACTACCTTAAAAGTACAGGGTAATTAAACACATGTATTGTAATAGTTGAATGATAGTGTTTATCCCATGATTGTGGTTTTCCTTTATAGATGGATAAAAGTTGGATGTTATTAGGAGATAGACTTGGTCGAGACTATAAGCAATATGCACAAGGGGTAAAGTCTTTCTTAGAATTTGCTTGTGGGAGTGTTGATAGTCAAGGATTTATAAGATACCCATGTAAGAAGTGCAAAAACCTTAGTTCTTATAATATGACGGCTGTGGAGGATCATTTATTCGTAAATGGAATTGATGGTAAATATTCACATTGGGTCTTACATGGAGAATCATTTCCCCAAGGAGTTAGATTTGGCAGTCACACCAACCAAATGGATGAATGTAACGAGATCTACACGAAAGACATAAATGTTGATATTTCTGATGATGGTTATGATAATGGAGAAGATATGACTAAAATGTTAGGAGATCTTGGCGCAGGCATATTTGGTGCCAGGGTTGGAGAAGGAACATCTACCCAGTCATTTGGGAGAAATGAAGACTTTGGATCATTGTGGGAGGATGCACAACGAGAATTGTACAAATGGTGCACCCGTCATAGCAAGTTGTCATTCACTATCAGGTTGCTCCATATAAAGTCTATTTGTCGTATTTCTGCAAAGACTATCGATATGCTACTTGAATTATTTAAAGAGGCTCTGCCAGAGGATAACGTAGTACCTCGAAATTTTTATGAAGCGAAGAAATTGAAGCGAGGGTTAGGATTTGATTATAATATCATCCATGCATGTAAGAATGATTGTGTTCTCTTCTGGAAGCAATATGCAGAATGTGAATCATGTCCGGTGTGTCTTGAGTCAAGATGGACATCAGATAAGCGTAATGTACCCCAAAAAGTGCTAAGACATTTTCTGCTTATTCCTCGACTTCAAAGATTATTTACTTCCCGAATGACTGCGAAAGATATGACTTGGCATCACACAGAAAGAGTTCAAAATGATCAATTTCTCACTCATCCTGCAGATTCCTTACAATGGAAGAAATTTGATGACGAGTATCCATGGTTTGCTGAAGAACCTCGCAATGTACGTCTTGGTTTAGCAACTGATGGGTTTAATCCATTTGGCAACATGAGCACTTCTCATAGCACTTGGCCTGTCATAGTAATGCCTTATAATTTGCCACCATGGAAGTGTATGAAGGATCCTTATTTTATGATGACTCTATTGATTCCAGGGCCAAGGTCACCAGGAAATGAAATAGATGTATATTTGCAGCCAATGATGGAAGAGTTGAAAGAGTTGTGGGAACAGGGTGTCAATACATATGATGTGGCCGCTTCGCATGAATTCAAAATGCATGTTGCAGTACTTTGGACAATTAATGATTTTCCGACATACGGGAACTTGTCTAGGTGGAGCACAAAGGGAAAAATGGCTTGTCCTGTTTGTAACAAAGATACACAGTCTCAGTGGTTAGTGAATGGCCGGAAATTATGTTTCATGGGACACCGTCGATATCTACCTCATGATCATAGATGGCGAAACAATAGGGTAATGTTTGATGGAACGGTTGATCGTAGGTCATCACCGCCAGAGTATTCTAGCAGTGATATTCTCACTTAATTGGCAGATGTCCCAGACAACAGATTTGGAAAGAATGCAAGATGCCGAAAGAGGAAAAGACAAGCAGTGGAATTGAATTGGACCAAAAAAAGTATTTTTTTTTTTGAGTTGCCATACTGGTCTACCTTAACACTGCGTCACAATCTAGACGTAATGCACATTGAAAAAAATATATGTGAGAATATTTTGGGTACCCTGATGTCAATACAAGGAAAAATAAAAGATACAGTCAACTCTCGTAAAGATTTGAAAGAGTTGGAAATCAGATCAGAGTTGCATTTGCAAGATACTGGGTCATCAGCTTATATACCCATTGGATGGTATACACTTTCAAGTGATGAGAGAAAGAAATTCTGTGATTGGTTTATGACAATCAAATTACCCGATGGTTATGCTTCAAACATGTCAAGATGTGTCCGACCTCATGATTGGAAGATAACTGGTCTAAAAAGTCACGACTGCCATATATTTTTAGAGCGATTGTTGCCAATTGGTGTGCGCGGAAAGCTTACTCCAGATGTTCGTACAACTATCACAGAATTAGGGCGATTTTTCAGAAATATTTGCAGTAGAACGTTGAAAGTTGATGCCTTATTAAAAATGGAAGCTGACATTGCATTGATATTGTGTAAATTGGAGAGTTTGTACCCGCCTTCATTCTTTGATGTAATGGTTCATTTGGCTGTGCATCTCCCTCGTGAGGCTTTAGTTGCTAGTCCCGTTCAGTATAGATGGATGTATCCTATTGAACGGTTTTTGGGAAAACTTAAGCGATCTGTGGGGAATAAAGCTCGTCCGGAAGGATCGATCGCAGAGTCATATATTCATAATGAGTGGCATACATTTTGTTCAATGTATTTTCGTGGAGTTGATACTAGATTTACGAGACCGGATCGAAATTATGAAGGTGGACAAATGGGAGTTTCGTCAGCATTTACCGTGTTTTCCCAGAAAGTACGACCTATAGGTGCACAAGGGGGCTATGACCTATGTGGGCGAGAGTTTGAAAGAGCTCGATGGTATGTCTTAAATAATTGTGAAGAGATTGAACAGTATTTGAGGTTCGTGATGATCATCTAATTTGGTAGTAGTATTAAGTGCATTTCTAATAATATAGTATATATTGATACAGATTAATAACTCACATTAACATATGCAGCGAACATATACAACTACTTCGCACGAATGGTGTGACTGACGTAGAAAAGATGCATGAAGAAGAATTTGCCTCATGGTTTGAACATACGGTATTATTCGGGAAAAAATTATGCTTGAAAGTGTTTTAAACTTTATTTAATTTGTAGGTGTCATCATATTTATATATGATATTGATATAAGTAGAATAAAATTTATTTATATAGGTTGCATCGAAATATAATGAACATTCAGGTGAAATCTCACCAGAAGTATATGCTTTGGCATGTGGTCCGTCTAAGCGGGCTATCCAATATTCAGGATGTTTGGTGCGTGGATATAGATTTCACACAGCAAACAGAGAACGATATAGGAAAACTCAAAATTGTGGGGTTGTTGTCGAAGGAAGCCATGGGGATGAAAATATTGATTTTTACGGAATTGGGGAGAATATCATAGCATTAAAGTATGTGGGGGGATATATGGTCTGGTTATTTAAATGTAATTGGTGGGATGTCTCGAATCCTAGTTGGGAGTGCGTAAGGATGAATATTTTGTAAGTGTCAATACATCTCACAAATGGTATGAGGACGACCCATTTGTTCTCGCATGCCAAGCAAATCAAGTTTTTTATTTAGATGATCCGGAGTTCGGAAATCCATGGAGAATAGTCCAGAAATTTGCGCCAAGAAATGTGTATGATTATATTCCAGAGGTAGACAAACCACATGAAGAAGTTGATAGTCCAAACCATGAAGAAGCATATCAAGAAAATGAATCAGGCATCAATCTATTTGTGATCTAAGCCATTATGACATGGTCCCATTGCGCAGAGAAGATGTTCAACCCGAAGTAATTGAAGGTGACATGTCGGAAGAACATGAATCAACTGAAGTGTCTACTGAGGATGAGAGCGATTGGTCCAGCAATACTAATACCGAATGATTTTCAAACAGATATGCGTGTAGGTAAAATTCTTATAAAAATATTTCATGTATTTTGTTCGAATAATAATTAATTATAATTTCAAACAGATATACCTCCTAAACGCAAAAGAACACGTGAGCCATCCCCACCACTTAGCGAATCCCCGTGTGCTTCACCTGCCAACAATGGTGGGCCACCGTCACCAAAACCAGAAGAAGGTATTTTTTTAATGTATATCTTTCAAATAAGATTAATTTAATTAAAATATATTCTAAGTCATTTGTATATATAGCTGTTGTAAATCAGCGCCGAGTTAGAGGCATTACGAGGGGTGTCTGCATAGAAAAAGTAAGGAAAGTGGGTAAAATTAAAGTTGATATATCTGATGATCACACCAGTGGCTCTGGGGAATCGGCAGCTTGGCTTGCTTCTTATGTTGGTATACTTACTCGCACGTATGCACCGATAGCTACATCATCCTAGGCTAAAGTTCCCCAAGATGTGAAAGACCACATCAAAAATCGTTGTCTGGTAATAAGTTACTTTGTATAACATTTTTATTTAAATGCGAATGTTTGAAATTATACTAATTGTTTATAATTCTTTGAAGGACAAGTTTGAATTAAATTTTGGTCGGCGGGAGGATCGACTAACGATTGAAGAACTCATGTCGAATGCATTTCGGAGGTACAAAGGTCGATGCCATGCACACTACCAGAAGTTCAATACTACGACAGAGGCGCGTCAAAATCCATTCCAAGCAATGCCACCAAACGAATGGGAGAAAGTTTGTGATCTGTTTGAAGATCCTACTTATCAGGTAATTTCGCTACTATCTTTTTTTTTAATAATATATAATAGATGTATTAAATAAAAATTATAATTCTTTTTTTTAGAAACGGAGTACAGTGAACAAAACAAATAGATCAAATTTAACGATACACCATCACGCGGGTTCTCGATCTTTTCATCGTTTGTAAAAAAAAAATGGTTAGCTCTTATTGTCTCCAATAAATCTTAATATATACACTTTTTTCGTATAAATTATGATATTAATTTTCATTTTGCAGCAAGAAAAAAATCTTACTGATTATGATCTGACCCAATTGTATGCTAAAGCACATAAAAATCGTGATGGTGTTTGGAGCAATCCTGAGGCAGAGGCAAATTATGTAAGTTTAAGTTTATTTAATTTCATTGTCTAAATATATTTTTGCTACATATACTAATTTTAATGTTTTTCTTTTTCCAGGACAAGATGATATCTCTTAAAGACACTGTTGCGGATCCATCTGATGAATCATCTGTCAACGATGCTCAAATCTTTTCTCAAGTTCTTGGATCACGTTCTAGATATTTGAGGGGCTTAGGACGTTGCGTGAAGCCATCCTCAACATCTTCATCATCTTCTAAAGCCAGATTGAATGACGACAACACTAAAAAATTAGAGGAAGCTGCACTTGAGATAGAACGATTGAGATCGAAGGAAAAAGAGTTGTTGACCCGATTAGATCAAGCAGCAGATTTAGAAGCAAGATTAGAAGAGAGGCTACAATTAAATAACCAAAAAATGTTTGAACAATTTCAATTAATGATGTCCCAAAACCCTATACCACCACCACCACCACAATCATAATTCATTTATTTATTTTTAATAGCCTTTAATATTTACGATGTTTGTAAACATTTGAACAATTGATGTATATAGATTACAATTTGTATTAGTATCAATTTCATTTTGTTTGATCAATGCCGTTTGAATGGTAAATTACCATTTCTGCATACATTCGAACAAAAACATATCCATTCGAACCAATAAATTTCCATTTGAACAAAAATATACCCCTTCGAACTTACCAGGAAATACAATCCATGCGTTCGTTCGAACAAATAAATACTCATTCGAATAAATTCATTTCTAAAAGTCCGTTCGAACAGAAAATTTCTGAAAATAGATTATTTGTTCGAACAGTTAATATTTTTCTTAGAACTAAAGTCGCTTACGAACTTTTTTGTTCGAACGGACTTGGTCAGATATGGTTATTGGTTCGAATTAACATTTCATGTTGTTCGAACAAAACTATTCCTGTTCGAACTTGATTCTGAGATGACATTTTTTTGTCTCAGAAAAAATTTCCCGTTCGAACGGTTTCGACCAGTTCCGCCCAATTTCGTCCCTAAAAATACTTTTCATCGACGAAAATCAATTTTCGTCTCTGAAAACTTTCTGAGACAGCCTTTTTGAGACAAAATAGAGACAAAATTTTTTCGTCTCCCAAAACTTTTAGGGACGAAATTTTTTGTCTCAAAAAATCATATCTCTTGTAGTGGGAAGAACGATGCTGCCGATTTGGACCTTGTGTGGCTGCATGGGACCTATGCATGTATGTATATAAAGAGTTTTCATACGTATAAGTATAGTCGTATATTAATATATATATTAATATTAATTTATTTATATTTAAAATTTAAATTAATATTATTTTTAATAAAATTTACTTTTTAACTAATTACATCATATTAATGTATAGATTAATACATAATTATATTTGTAACTATATTTTTCCGTATCCGAAAGAATCTGTCTTTTGAACTGACATTTAAAATTAGAGTAATTTATAATGTCAAGTACGTAATTATTTTTTTAAAAAATAAAATTTATCATTAAAAATTAATTTCTTATTTAAATTTAATATTTTATTTACCTTTCTTAAAACGATTATATAATAATTATAAATATCTTCTTTTTTTATAATTATTTTAGACTCATATGAGTATGCGGACCAAATGACTTTGATTTATCCCGTAACCTATTGAATAGTTAATAATTTTATTCACTTTTATCTGTCACTTATAACTTGATCAAATGATTTCATTAGTTTGTGATAATTGAGTTTTTTTCTTTAAAAGATAATGTTGTGGTGTTTTACAGGAGCATTCACTATAAGAAAATTGAAGTTTTGTAATTAATTTATTATAATTAAAAAACTATTCACAACTAATTATAATTAAAAATAATCATTTTATTGAAATTAATTAGTCATAAATAAGTAATTTTTTTACAGTAATTGTTCGGTTGTACTTGAGTGATTTAGCAAGTTGGTATGTGTATGCATTCAAATATATTATACATTTGGAGATAATTTACATAGGAGTTCATTAAAGTCATGTTGAGTTGAATTGAAATAAATTAAATTTTTTATATAAGTTAAGATGATGAAGTGAGTTTTATAAGGGCCGTGTCACTTAAGATGAGTTTAGATGTGTTTAAATATTATGATAAATTTAGATATATTTATAGAAAGTTAAAAAATATTATGGGCCTTACGTGTAAAAAGGTGCAAACTTAAAAGAAATTATGGATCTTATGTGTAAAAAAAATTTAAATTGATATGAGTTTAGTGATTTGAGAATTGAGTATTTAGATATTAAACTCAACTTCAAATTAAACCGAATAAGTTAATTTCAATTCAGTCTAAATTTTAAACATGAGCTAATAAATTGATCTTCTTTATTGAGTTAATAGAATGGTTATGTGAAACAGAATGTTATAATTAAACTTAAAATACTTGTAAATGTAATTAGATGGAGCTATCAGACAATAGCAACAAGATTCAAAATTTCTTCTTGTTTTATTTTATTTTTTATTTTTGTGCTCCTTGACCAACCGACACCGGCTCCTCAAAATTATGATAAAACTCTTTTTTACTATTAAATAAAAAAAAATCGGTGACATCCTCATCAGTTAAGCAGTATTTTTTTATATAATTTAAGAAAAATGATAAATACATAATATTTTTATAATATATTTTATAATTATATTTTAAAATAAGAAATATTATTATAATTATAATTATAAAATCTACATTTTCTTTTAATAAAAAAACTTACGAAAAATTTACGTATTTAAAACTTTTATATAAGATATCTCTTATTTTATATAGTACTCAAAATATTAAAAATACTATTTATGAAACGAGACTTCCAATGCATTATTTCTCCTTTTAATTGTCACTTTGAATACAAAGAGATGTTAAGTATCATGTAAGTTTAATAATTATAAATTTATAAATTGTTGATACAATGTGCTAAATTTAAAAATAAATTATGATAGTTTATAAATTTTTTTTTATAAAATTTTTTTTTGAAACTAACCTTTCTTTTTGTGTAATATTGATGTTACAATAATGTAGTCTTCTTCCTACGTACGTCGATAGGGCCGCTCGCGTTGCGCATTCATAAGTCTCATTGTATATAAATAAATAATTGCCTAACCGGAACCTTTTTTTTTTTTTTTCTCTTATTGAATAGATTATCTTGTCAGGAAATAATGTAATATACGGACGAATATGGCAAGAACAGCGGGTCCACCTGTTCATTGATCACGAGATTTATCGTATCTTTTTTTCGTATCTTTTGTAATCATTATGGTTTTCCATTATTTCAAAAACTAAGCTAGGGGAACGGATCTTATCAACCTGTATTTTTCACCGACAAAATCTGGGTTATTGTGTGATATACTTTGGGGCGGGAAAAAGATTATTAACTGTCGAGTCTTGGGGGCGGGTTGTGATTCGTGTAAAGTCAAATTTAGACAACTTGCTTGCTATTTTTCTGATGTAAGAGATCACGTTAAGCATGCATGCATGTTTTTGTCAAGCTTGGCCTGATCTGGTCCAGACATCTGGTTTTTTTTGTGATCTTATAACCTCTAGCTACTACGTTTATCCTACATCATTGTCTAAAACTTGAAATGATTCCATTAGTTTGAATCCTAGATAATTGAGTTTTTTCTTTTGAAAGACCGAGGTGGGTGTAGCCATTTTATATAACTGGAGCATTGCTCAATTGTACCTGAGGAATCTAACAACTTGGTTTGTTCATGCATGCATGATTGCACACATATATATATATTGAGAGAGAGAGATAATTTACATAGAAGTTCATTAATCGATCTTGTTCATGGAGTTCATAGAAAGAGTGTGAAAAAGAATGTTGATTGTGATGGGTAAAACTTAAACGGGTAGTGCTGCAGCTGCTATGCCACCCGCCCCCTCAATTTGTCGGCTGCAAGGTGTGTCTATAGTGTTAATTATATATATATATTTTTAAATATTTTTTAGATATAGTTAAATATTTTTAAAAAATTAATGCATTAATAATCACTTATTTAATCAATAAATTAATTTTTAAAAAAATAAATATATAAGTTGCCAAAATAAAAAAATAAAATATAAAAATATATCAGCATTATTCAAACTTAAAATTCTTATAAAAGTAAATATTTTGGATGGAAGGACTAACAGACAAGATCTATCACGTTCAAAACTTCTATTTTTTATTTTTTTCTTCGTGATTTAAAGCATGCATTTGATGAATACGTGTCTTTATGGGAAAGACAACCGTAATCGATTGTCTCTAGCTCTGAACAATTGGGTCCGGTTTTTTGGATTGGTTGTGCTGTGATTGATGGATGTATGGTGTCAGGGCACTGCATTATTCCTCATGTCGAAGATCGATGCAGCCGAAATGGACTTTTGTGTGGCTGGGAGCTCTCGGTGTATGAATATTACAGGACCTGTCTTTTTAACTGACAGCCTCAATGCGTGGTTTGGCGGGCCAAATGACTTTGATTTCTCCCATTCAATAATTAATAATTTTTTCTTTCAAAAAAATAATTTACGTGATCAAAATTAAAAACTTCAAAAAAGCCTGAGATATATATTATATATTAATTAGTAGTAAATAGTTGTAGTATTGTTATTGTTTTACAAGTTCAAAGCACATTTTTGGATACATAAAATAAGAAAATTGCTCTATTATGGTAACAGAACCAATAGTTTTTACTATGTCAATTTCTACTTCTTCAGCTTTTGCTTGGTTTATTTTTACAAATATTTCAAATTAATTTATCTCATTTTGATATTAAAATATAAATATTTTTTAATTTAACATATTTCTATTTGTTATCTGATCATTATCTAATAATTACATTTTTTTCTAAATTTTTAAATAAAATTTAAAAAATAATATACTTTTTTTAAATTTTCAAACAAAAATTTTATAAAAAAATTATATTCTACTTGGATCTCTTTTAATTTAATAATTTTTTGCTCAATTTTTTCTTTTTTTTTTTAAATTTTATAAATATTTTAATTTAAACTATTTCTTAATTATTTATAAATCATTTTATTATTATTCAAATTTTTATAATCACATTTAACGTGTGTATGCAACCAAAGCAAAGCAAACCAGACAAAATCAGTAATGGTACTGCATACATGCGAAGAACGATCAGTAGTAGTACTCAATATTTGCGAAGGGTGATGCATTCACGGGCAAGTGCCATAGCCCTTTACGGCAACAGTAATAATGCACTGTTTTTCACTGTGATATACGTACTACAGTCAGGGGCAAAGTACTCTCATGATCAGTACTTTTCACTGCAATATTCCCATAAAAATTACACGAGTGCAATATATGTATCGATCATATATTAGTACGTACTCCCTAGAAAATACAGAGCTGTATGTTCCTAGTGATTACTGGCGCTTGCTATAAACTGTATGCCATTTACTGCTAAGGCGGAACATAGATGGAGAAATGATAATGGTAATCGTAATTATATAAATTATATATAATTATTTAAAAAAAATAAATTAATATAAAATTTATATAAAAAAAATTAATTTTTTAATTATAGATTCTATTTTTTTTAAAATAATTACACAATATATATAATTCTATGACTATATATAAAATTACTCCTATAGACGCCTCCAAACTGGACTTTGTGGGGCTGTACTGGCTGTGTGAGACCTATGGCTGTATATATCTAGAATAATGCTAAACCTATCAATCTAGCAGGACCTGTCATTTGAACTGATATTTCGATAATGAATTGAGTTATTATCCTTCTATTATTTATTTGTTATTATTTTTATATTTAATTTTTTAATTTGTATTTTATTTAATAATTAAGAAAGTAATTACTAATAAAATTATATATATATTTTTTAATTTTTTAATAATTAAAAGAATTAAAAAAATGCTTTAAAAAATTTAAAAATTAAAAATCTTAAACACATTATAACTGATAAATGAGTAGTAACTTAATTGTAACTCTATCACTACACCTGATATTTATTTCAGCTTCCGTATTGGTTTGGCTGGCCAAATGAATTTTGATTTCTTCCATTCAATGGTTCATAATTTTTTTAAAAAGAAATAATTTACTTGATCAAAATTAAAAACTTCAAAAAAGCATGTGATATATATTATATATTAATTAGTAGTAAATAGTTGTAGTATTATCGTTGTTTTACAAGTTTAAAGCACATTTCTGGATACATAAAATAATAAAATTGTTTTATTATATATGAGTATTGTTAATCATTATTCCTATACACTACACATCATATTTTTTTATTTTATCATTTTTAAACTAATTAATCATCATCTATATACCACACATTTGATAAGAAAAAATTAAAAAAATATATATAATATATATTGTAAAGATGATGAATAAAATTTTTATTATATATAATAGCAAAACCAATAGGTTTGGATATGTCAATTTTACTCCTTCCATTTTCAAGTAGCAAAATAAGACTTAGAAAATAAGAGTTAGATCTGATTTTTTTATCTTATTTTAAATTGCTTAATTATTATAATTTTTTTAAACTTCTAAATAAAATAGGCCCTGCAATCACACAATGTCCAGTACTGCAGTACATAATATACACTAGTGTATATTATACAATACAAAATATAATTTTCTCATCCATTTAAAACAAAATTTCAAGATGAGCTTTCCATATCACTATTAATTCATTTTGGCAATATGGGAAAGTAATTTATGTCTGAACCAATCGTTGCACCGTGCCCACACCACGTGGAACACGTTGAGACTAATGTCCAGTCAATAGTTACCTAGTGGGGACCAATGGACGTCACTTAAGTAATTTTTGTGTATTTTTGAACATTTTACTGATAGGATTAATGATATTAATTTTTTTTAATAATCAATCAATTATATCAATGAAATGTATAAAATAATACACAAAAATAACTGGACATAAAATTTTGATTTCCCGTTATAAAATCTTGGTAGGTTCCAATTTAATATATAAGATATATATATATATATATATATAAACATGGTTAGTATTTGGAGCAAGATATATTATAATGCGTCATATATTATCACAATCTATAAATTTGACATTATTTAATATATTTAAATTTAATATAAATTGATTTGGATCAAAATAAGTTTACCTGATAAAATCACATTATTTAGGATTAAATTTCGGACCTTGATCAGGCAGCGTGCAGAGCTCAAATTAATTGCACAACTTAAAAGTTGGTGATGATTCCCATTAATCACTTCCATCGAGAGATCATAGTTAGCTGATGAGTTCAATGTTATATTGCACATGATGTCATATTAACGATGCAAATGTTAAGTAGTGAGTAAAAAGTCATTCCTGTATTAATATCCCAACGTGTTCAGTACTGTATACAAAAAGATAATACAAGATTTAAATAAAAAAACGAAGAGGCTTGCCTCTGCTCCTCTATAAAAAGCCGAGTTGGTGACGCTCAAAATCACACCAAAACCCATTATGGCGATGAAAGGATACATACTCATAGGCCTTCTTGTTCTTGTTGCCTCTTTCGCCAACACCATCAATGCTAAACCTATAACTCCCAGTTACGGCATTTCTACACTCAACAGGACCAGTTTTCCCAAAGGTTTCACTTTTGGTACAGCATCAGCTTCCTATCAGGTGAGCCCCAGGTTTTCTACGTACATGTTTATATCATACATATTTTCAGTTTTTGTACGTTCAACAATAAGTCATAGATATTATACATGCATGCATGCCCCAATAAGTGTTTGAATTCCAGTATGAAGGTGCAGCGTTTGAAGATGGCAAAGGAAAAAGTATGTGGGATTATTACAGCCACAAATACCCAGGTCTCTCTCTCTCTCTGAATATATATATATATATGTATATATATTACGTACGCGGTACAAAGCGTTGATTGTTTTAGAGAATATAGAATAAGGAAAAATATAGTTACAAGTATAATTATGCACTAATCTGTGTACCAATGTGATTTGATTGGTCAAAAAGTAGATTTTATTAAAAATAGTGTTAATTTAAATTTTAAGTATGAATAAATCAGTATTAGTACACAGATTAGTACGCGACTTTATTTATATATAGCAAAACTCATAGAATAATTAGTTTATCTATATCATACGTCTCAAAATTGAGAAAATTATTATTTCAGATGAAAAGAAGACGAAAATTTTAGGGCGTACTGCTATTTCCAAAAGAAAAAAAGAATTGACATTTAAGGGAGTTTTGGATTAAAAAATTATTTTAACTCATCTCATCTTATCTAATCATTATAATTTTATTAAATTCTAATATAAAATACAATAAACATTTCAATTTTTTCAGATATCAAAACAATAATAATATTATAACAGTATTTTATTCAAATTTTAATTTTTATCTCAATCTATTTCATCTCAACTCACTATCCGAACTTTCACTAATCTCGGAATTAATATACTAAGGTTATATTTGGAACACAAGCTTACCTCAACCTATTTCAAACAATTTATTGACAGGACTCACTACTTTTTCAACTTCATATAAAAAAGCTAAAGTTCTCTCAATATATTTCATATATTCAAACATGTTATAATCATGAGATCAATAAAATACTAAATTTACATATTAACTAAAATCACATCAGTATTCAAATATATAATTTATGACCCATTAATCATTAACAAGATTTTCGAACAAACTTTGTGGTTAGGCTTGTACTTTATTCTTAAATATTATTAATTGGATTTGTTTGAAACTGCAGAGAAAATAGCGGATGGCAGTAATGGAGATGTAGCTAGTGATCAATATAATCGCTTCAAGGTACGCATATCCTTTTCTTTACCCGTTTTGTGGATAAATAAGAGGAGTAAAATGTATATACCACATGAGAAAAAAATTAAATATTGATGAGGTAGCATTTTCGTTCCACTTCCATTCTATTATGAGGAGCTAGCTTTGTGATCAAGTCCTAAAACTAAAAATAAAAAATAATTGTTTTAAAGAAATATTATGTGAGAACTGTTAAAAAAAAGAAAGAAAAAGGAAAAAGCTTTTTTTCTAACATTTTTATGCTCAAAAAATAATTATAAAAGATTAATTGTATTTTTTGGAAATTTTAGGAGGACTTTGGGATTCTGAAGGATATGAATGCAGATGCATACAGATTCGAAATCTCATGGCCAAGACTGATACCAAGTAAGTAATTACATGCTTTTCTGCATCAATGATATATCTTTTGCAATTAATTTCCGATGCCTTTATGCATTGTCTATTTTTAAAAGCTTTCGATATATAATCATAAGTCATAAGTACTATTCGTTCGTGTTCAATTTTCAGCCGGAAAGATTAGTGATGGTGTGAACCAGAAAGGAATCGACCACTACAACCAGGTCATCGATGAACTCCTAGCCAAAGGTCACGGGCGTCTACATGATTAATATATCATCATATGCTAATACTGAGGTGGTCATGTCCACCCATAAGTAATTCACTGATCACGTATTAATGGTACTTGGAATTATTGAAATGCAGGTCTTACGCCCTATGTGACAATCTTCCACTGGCAAATCCCAGTGGCCTTAGATCATAAGTATGGCGGTTTCTTAAGTCAAAGCATTGTGTAAGTGATGACTAATTCACGGCCGTATCACCAATATTCCATATATAGAAATGGGTAATTCTAATATATCCGTGCATGCGTACGTAATTTTTAGGGAAGACTTCAAGGACTACGCAGAGCTTTGCTTCAAGGAGTTTGGTGATAGGGTAAAGCATTGGACCACCCTAAACGAGCCTCATATGTACACCAATGGTGGATATGCAGCAGGGGTTTTAGCACCTTTCAGGTGTTCGAGCTGGCAAAATATGAATTGCACCGGTGGGATTCAGCGACAGAGCCATATACCGTCGCCCACAATTTGCATCTTGCTCATGCACATGCAGTAAACGTGTATAAGACCAAATATCAGGTTCCAATACTATTATATATTTACCAAAGTTGAAGTTTACACCAACAAAAAATACATATATATATGTGCCTTTGTCGTAAGGACGTTATGTTGACTTAAACTAGACTAGCCATCGCCTGATCATTAACCAAGTCACGTTCACTATGCTCAGGCAAAGCAAAAAGGTGCTATAGGGATAACAGTTGACTTGGATTGGATGGTTCCATATTCTGAATCGGACGAAGACCGTGCTGCCGCGTTACGTGCCATTGATTTTAGGTTTGGATGGTATGTATTTCTTTAATTAGTTTTGTTTCACGTTCACACCTGCTTTTGTTTTTAAATTATAGGACGATTACATGGTAATTCATATCCTGATCTCTATTTGTGGATGGTTTATATTTTGTTACAGGTTCATGGACCCCTTGACAAAGGGTCGCTATCCCCTCAGCATGCGTACTCATGTAGGTGAAAACCGATTACCCAAATTCAACGAAACTGAATCGAAGCTGGTGAAGGGATCCTACAACTTTATCGGATTAAACTATTATACTGCAAATTATGTTGCTGATGCACCTGAAGATAAGTCTCTGAACAAAAGCTACTTGACAGATGCTCTTGTTCATAAAACAGGTACGTAGAATATTTAACACTCGAAAAGCAAGCATTGATCGATATGTTTGTCTTACCATGCATCGAATATTAACTAAATCTTTTTTTAATTATTTGGCTGTGCATGGCAGGTTCGCGCAACGGGGTCCTCATTGGTCCACAGGTATATGAATTATAAGTCAATTAATATATATTTTTCACTGTATAAGATTCCTAAAGGATGATATTGGATCTTACAAACGTTGTCATCTGTACCAAACTAGAAACTTTAGTAGTTGCTTTATTGCAAAATATATGGATTTAATAGCTATTTTTTATCCACCTTACCAACAGTACATGATGACAAACGAAAAGTGTCTTGGGCAAATTTTTATGTAGTACTGATGATCAGTTAATTTTCTATCATTCTCAGGCTGGTTCAAGTTGGCTCTATGTCTATCCTGAAGGAATTTACGATCTTCTTAACTACACAAAAACCGAGTACGGTGATCCAGAAATTTACATCACCGAGAACGGTAATTTTCTCAACTTTTTTCAATTATTGTTGCATAAAGTCGATGATGAATTCTTGGATGTCCCATTTTATCTAAATAAGCTAAACTGTAATCTTTTATTAGGAATCAATGAACTCAATAATGCCTCATTACCTCTTAAGGAAGCTCTTGAGGACACCCACAGAATTGATTATCACTATAGGCACCTTCAGCAAGTTCATAAGGCTATTGGGTAAGTGCTTAATTCATACAACTCTCTCTCTCTCTCTCTCTCTCTCTCTCTCTCTCTCTCTCTCTCTCTCTCTCTCTGACCTTGAATTCATTTTTTTTTTCCTTGGAATAGGATGGGCGTGAAAGTTAAGGCATACTTTGCTTGGTCATTCTTGGACACCTTTGAATGGTTCTCTGGTTTTACGATTCGATTTGGCATCCACTATATCGACTATGAGAACGAATTGAAAACATATCCCAAACTTTCAGCTCAATGGTTCAAGAATTTCCTCAAGAAATAGAAATGAAGATTTTCGCATTACGAACTGCCTATCAATAAATTGAGCTTATAGCTCTTCTCTATGCATATTGTACTGTTTGAATGATGTAGTTTTCTTTCTGTATTGGCTGAAACGCTTGCAGAATAATAAATTGCTCTTCGGATGGTCTCCGTCTTTTATTATTTGTTGGTTGTTCAAATTTTCGCAGTTTTAGTGTGTTGAAGTTTTACAAATTAATCTCGTTTGTATAGTAAAATTAGTGTTTCATATCATCTCATCATTACAATTTTTTCTTATTCTCACATAAAATATAATAAACAATTCAACTTTTTCAAATATTAAAATAATAATAATATTAAAAAATAATATTCTAATAATATTTTATTCAATTTTCAACTTTCATCTAAAATCATCTCATTTCATCTCATCTTACAATCAATGATCGAAATGCTTTTAAGCTTTTACATCGACTTCAAATCCCGACCATGTATCATGTGGCGTTTCTTACATTCCTAACTAGCTACTTTGCTTATTGAATGGGTTCAAGTTTTATTAATGCCTAAGCATTTCACTTATGATATGTTGAGTTTAGATCTCAAAATATTCATGTTTTTCTTTAATTTTTTGAATGGCTATCATACATATATAGCAAGTCCTGAAGTGACAAATTTGAATTATTGTTTGAATGGCTATCATAATTTTTTGAATGGCTATCTTAACGTGGGTCCACCACTGGTTGAATTATCTTGCATTAATTGTTTAGAAAACATTTATTCATATATTAAAAAGAATCTCTTTTGGGGTTTCTGTTGTTTCAATTTTTGTTATCTTAGCATTTAGCACATGTGATATGCTAAAGTTTATACCTCGCAATATTATTAATTTGACTGGTTATTCCATAATCAAATATTCGGTCTTGGAGAAATTGATCTGTATTACAGCCTCTGACGTTTGCATGTTCATTGATAATTATTTGAACTCACGTACATTTCTTACAAGAAAAATATATTTTTGTGACCAATATTTACTCATTTTCGTTGGAAATAATCATTTTGGCTGTAAAATGTAGTGATTTGACTATTCAAGCATGTGAGAAGTTCTATTTAAGAATTTTTTATTTCATTTGAGGGAAATCAAACTTCCTACTTGCCTGCTTCATCCAATGGAGACCTAACTGCCAAGTCTATTAAATTAACCTTGCATTACATATCAAGAAACAACTTTGTTCATCCTCATAGCAGCAATTAACTATTAAAAAAACTTTTAACTTAGGATGAATAATAATTGTATTCACTGCTATTCATCCTGAATTAACAAATGACTATTATAAATAAATCCATTTGATAAGGATAGAAGACTTCCCGTAACAGACTCTTCGGTATCTAGAAGACAACTGATCTTTTCATCTTAATAGCAACCTAGTAAGACATAACTACTAATATCCACTAAACTCATAGTTTTTAAATAGGAATCTGTTGTTAGTAATATATAATGTTGTATTTGGAGTCTTGTTAGCATTGTCTGCAATATTTTTACTTATTAAATCTACATAGCTAACAAAAAATCCTAATCCAGGATTACTAACGGAGACTCCTAACACAACGACTAATAATAACGTTAGATAATGTAAATAATTGAACTATAACATTTCCTCTCTCTCAAGGAGCACCTTGTCCCCAAGATTGAAATCTACAGATTGATTTTTATGTATTTCTAATTTCCCTCTTTAACAAAGACAAAAAATATCCGAAATTGGAGAACTTCAATTTGAATTTCTTGACAGCTACCTTTTCAATTGAAACCCTTCCAACTAATTTCGTCTTAGGAGACCAAACTAGTTTCATTTTGTGTTGTCTTTGTTCATCGATCGGTACAACTATTAGTCTCTTTTGACTTTGGTTTTGTTGCGAGTTTAGAAGGAGTTGGAGGAGATCGCGACTATTGCTAGTCAGCTTCCTCTATGTGTGGTGGTGGATGACTAGACTTCGAATGAAGTGTAACGTGGCTGCAATTGCTACCACGGAGCGATGGAAGTGGCTTTGAGGGATCGTGAGGTGGGGCTGGGCTACGACTTTATCAATGGCGCCACGAGCTGGGTCGACGGTGACAAAATGAGTTTTGCGGTTAGGAAATAAACGATAGTTTCCATTTAGTGTCGGTAGTGGTTGTAGGAATGAGTTTTGGCGTGGAGGAGGGGATCTATGGCAGTGCTCTGTTTTGGCAAAGAGAGAAACAGGGGCTTCACAGTCTTTCCTCCGTCTTCTCTTCAGTCAGTTTTCTTGTGTTTCTTCTATTTATTTACGAAAAATAAAAAATAATTTTAACATTTTCAAATTTTCAAACAAAAATAATATTATAAAACTATATTCTTATAATATTTTAAATTTGTAATATTTTTATTCAACTTTTTCTCTATCGTTTTTCAAAATTTTAAAAAATACTCAACTTAAACTATTTCATTATTATTCACAAACTATCTTACTACTATTTACAAAATTCTCAATTCATCTCACTTCCCAAACTTGCCCTAATACTCAAAAAATGCTTGCCTGCTCAGGCACTGTCAATGTATTAGCCAAAGTCAAACTCCACTTTCATCTAATATGAGATTAATTTAGTTTTAACTATTTCATTCACGTCAAATCTCTATGTTAGATTATTTATTTTTTCATTATATAACAATAAAATAATATGAGATGAATTTAATTTTGATTATTTCATTTACATTAATAAATCCCCATATTGGAATTTGGATATTCATTTATTCATTGTATAGTATTCAAATAATATTAATTTAATTATTTTAATTATTAATTTATTTTAAACAAATATTTTATACACTTCATCTCGAAAATAAGATCACATGCATGCGAAGTTAACTTAAGTTCGTCTGCTGAAAAACAAAGGAAAAAAAATGCCATTTCAACATATAACCGTGGCCTCTCCTGAACCAGAATGGTTGCTCTCACTACAAGAGATATGATTTTTTGAGACAAAAAATTTTGTCTCAAAAAATGGAAATTTCGTCCCTAAAAGTTTTGGGAGATGAAAAAAATTTGTCTCTATTTTGTCTCAAAAAGGCTGTCTCAGAAAGTTTTCAGAGACGAAAATTGACTGCTCGAACGGAAATACTTTTCATCTCCGAAAAGTATTTTTAGGGACGAAATTGGGCAGAACCGGTCGAAACCGTTCGAATGGAAAATTTTTTCTGAGACAGAAAAATGTTGTCTTAGAATCAAGTTCGAATGAAAATATTTTTGTTCGAACAACATGAAATGTTAATTCGAACCAATAACCATATCTGACCAAGTCCGTTCGAACAAAAAAGTTCGTAAGCGACTTTAGTTCGAAGAAAAATATTAACTGTTCGAACAAATAATCTATTTACAGAAATCTTCTGTTCGAACGGACTTTTAGAAATGAATTTATTCGAATGAGTATTTAGTTGTTCGAACGAACGCATGGATTGTATTTCCCGATAAGTTCAAATGGGTATATTTTTGTTCGAATGGGAATTTTTTGGTTCGAATGGATATGTTTTTGTTCGAATGTATGCATAAATGGTAATTTACCATTCGAACGGCATTGATCAAATAAAATGAAATTGATACTAATACAAATTGTAATCTATATACATCAATTGTTCAAATGTTTACAAACATCGTAAATATTAAAGGCAATTAAAAAAAAACAAATGAATTATGATTGTGGTGGTAATGGTGGTATATGGTTTTGGCACATCATTAATTGAAATTGTTCAAATATTTTTTGGTTATTTAATTGTAGCCTCTCTTCTAATCTTGCTTCTAAATCTGCTGCTTGATCTAATCGGGTCAGCAACTCTTTTTCCTTCGATCTCAATCGTTCTATCTCAAGTGCAGCTTCTTCTAATTTTTTAGTCTTGTCGTCATTCGATCTGGTTTTAGAAAATGATGAAGATGTTGAGGATGACTTCACGCAACGTCCTAAGCCCCTCAAATATCCAGAATGTGATCGAAGAACTTGAGAAAAGATTTGAGCATCGTTGACAGATGATTCATCAGATGGATCCGCAACAGTGTCTTTAAGAGATATCATCTTGTCCTGGAAAAAGAAAAACATTAAAATTAGTATATGTAACAAAAATATATTTAGACAATGAAATTAAATAAACTTAAACTTACATAATTTGCCTCTGCCTCAGGATTGCTCCAAACACCATCACGATTTTTATGTGTTTTAGCATTCAATTGGGTCAGATCATAATCAGTAGGATTTTCTTCTTGTTGCAAAATAAAAATTAATATCATAATTTATACGAAAAAAGTATATATATTAAGATTTAATGGAGACAATAAGAACTAACCATTTTTTTTTACAAGCGATGAAAAGATCGAGAACCCGCGTGATGGTGTATCGTTAAATTTGATCTATTTGTTTTGTTCACTGTACTCCGTTTCTAAAAAAAAGTATTATAATTTTTATTTAATACATCTATTATATATTATTAAAAAAAAAAAGATAGTAGCGAAATTACCTGATAAGCAGGATCTTCAAACAGATCACAAACTTTCTCCCATTCGTTTGGTGGCATTGCTTGGAATGGATTTTGACGCGCCTCTATCGTAGTACTGAACTTCTGATAGTGTGCATGGCATCGACCTTTGTACCTCCGGAATGCATTCGACATGAGTTCTTCAATCGTTAGTCGATCCTCCCGCCGACCAAAATTTAGTTCAAACTCGTCCTTCAAAGAATTATAAACAATTAGTATAATTTCAAACATTCGCATTTAAATAAAAATGTTATACAAAGTAACTTATTACCAGACAACGATTTTTGATGTGGTCTTTTACATCTTGGGAAACTTTAGCCCAGGATGATGTAGCCATCGGTGCATACATGTGAGTAAGTGTACCAACATAAGAAGCAAGCCAAGCTGCCGAATCCCCAGAGCTACCAGTGTGATCATCAGATATATCAACTTTAATTTTACCCACTTTCCTTACTTTTTCTATGCAGACACCCCTCGTAATGCCTCTAACTCGGCGCTGGTTTACAACAGCTATATATATAAAAAGTAAAGCATATATTTTAATTAAATTAATCTTATTTGAAAGATACATAGTGAAAAAATACCTTGTTCTGGTGGAGGTGACGGTGGCCCACCATTGTTGGCAGGTGAAGCACACGGGGATTCGCTAAGTGGTGGGGATGGCTCACGTGTTCTTTTGCGTTTAGGAGGCATATCTGTTTGAAATTATAATAAATTATTATTCGAACAAAATACATGAAATATTTTTATAAGAATTTTACCTACACAAATATCTGTTTGAAAATCATTCGGTATCAGTATTGCTGGACCAATCGCTCTCATCCTCAGTAGACACTTCAGTTGATTCATGTTCTTCCGACATGTCACCTTCAATTACTTCGGGTTGAACATCTTCTCTGCGCAATGGGACCATGTCATAATAGCTTAGATCAACAAATAGATTGATGCCTGATTCATTTTCTTGATATGATTCTTCATGGTCTGGACTATCAACTTCTTCATGTGGTTTGTCTGTCTCTGGAATATAATCATACACATTTCTTGGCGCAAATTTCTCGACTATTCTCCATGGATTTCCGAACTCCGGATCATCTAAATAAAAAACTTGATTTGCTTGGCATGTGAGAACAAATGGGTCGTCCTCGTACCATTTGCGAGATGTATTGACACTTACAAAATATTCATTCTTACGCACTCCCAACCTAGGATTCGAGACATCCCACCAATTACATTTAAATAACCAGACCATATATCCCCCCACATACTTTAATGCTATGATATCCTCCACAATTCCGTAAAAATCAATATTTTCATCCCCATGGCTTCCTTCGACAACAACCCCACAATTTTGAGTTTTCCTATATCGTTCTCTATCTGCTGTGTGAAATCTATATCCACGCACCAAACATCCTGAATATTGGATAGCCCGCTTAGATAGATCACATGCCAAAGCATATACTTCTGGTGAGATTTCACCTGAATGTTCATTATATTTCGATGCAACCTACATAAATAAATTTTATTCTACTTATATCAATATCATATATAAATATGATGACACCTACAAATTAAATAAAGTTTAAAATACTTTCAAGCATAATTTTGAAACCGAATAATACCGTATGTTCAAACCATGAGGCAATTCATGCGTCTTTTCTACGTCAGTCACACCATTCGTGCAAAGTAGTTGTATATGTTCGCTGCATATGTTAATGTGAGTTATTATATTGTATCAATATATACTATATTATTAGAAATGCACTTAATACTACTACCAAATTATATGATCATCACGATCCTCAAATACTGTTCAATCTCTGCACAATTATTTAAGACATACCATCGAGTTCTTTCAAACTCTCGCCCACATAGGTCATAGCCCCCTTGTGCACCTATAGGACGTACTTTCTGGAAAAACACGGTAAATGCTGACGAAACTCCCATTTGTCCACTTTCATAATTTCGATCCGGTCTCGTAAATCTAGTATCAACCCCACGAAAATACATTGAACAAAATGTATGCCACTCATTATGAATATATGACTCTGCAATCAATCCTTCTGGACGAGCCTTATTCCCCACAGATCGCTTAAGTTTTCCCAAAAGCCGTTCAATAGGATACATCCATCTATACTGAACGGGGTCAGCAACTAAAGCCTCACGAGGGAGATGCACAACCAAATGAACCATTACATCAAAGAATGAAGGCGGGTACAAACTCTCCAATTTACACAATATCAATGCAATGTCAGCTTCCATTTTTAATAAGGCATCAACTTTCAACGTTCTACTGCAAATATTTCTGAAAAATAGCCCTAATTCTGTGATAGCTGTACGAACATCTGGAGTAAGCTTTCCGCGCACACCAACTGGCAACAATCGCTGTAAAAATATATGGCAGTCGTGACTTTTTAGACCAGTTATCTTCCAATCATGAGGTCGGACACATCTTGACATGTTCGAAGCATAACCATCGGGTAATTTGATTGTCATAAACCAATCACAGAATTTCTTTCTCTCATCACTTGAAAGTGTATACCATCCTAGGGGCATATAAGCTGATGACCTAGTATCTTGCAAATGCAACTCTGATCTGATTCCCAACTCTTTCAAATCTTTATGAGAGTTGACTGTATCTTTTGTTTTTCCGTGTATTGACATCAGGGTACCCAAAATATTCTCACATATATTTTTTTCAATGTGCATTACGTCTAGATTGTGATGTAGTGTTAAGGTAGACTAGTATGGCAACTCAAAAAAAAAAAATACTTTTTTTGGTCCAATTCAATTCCACTGCTTGTCTTTTCCTCTTTCAGCATCTTGCATTCTTTCCAAATCTGTTGTCTGGGACATCTGCCAATTGAGTGAGAATATCACTGCCAGAATACTCTGGCGGTGATGACCTACGATCAACCGTTCCATCAAACATTACCCTATTGTTTCGCCATCTATGATCATGAGGTAGATATCGACGGTGTCCCATGAAACATAATTTTCGGCCATTCGCTAACTACTGAGACTGTGTATCTTTGTTACAAACAGGACAAGCCATTTTTCCCTTTGTGCTCCACCCAGACAAGTTCCCGTATGCCAGAAAATCATTTATTGTTCAAAGTACTGCAACATGCATTTTGAATTCACGCGAAGCGGCCACATCATATGTATTGACATCCTGTTCCCACAACCTTTCAACTCTTCCATCATTGGCTGCAAATATACATCTATTTCATTTTCTGGCTATCGATATACATCAATAGAGTCATCATAAAATAAGGATCCTTCATACACTTCCATGGTGGCAAATTATAAGGCATTACTATGACAGACCAAGTGCTATGAGAAGTGCTCATGTTGCCAAATGGATTAAACCCATCAGTTGCTAAACCAAGACGTACATTGCGAGGTTCTTCAGCAAACCATGGATACTCGTCATCAAATTTCTTCCATTGTAAGGAATCTGCAGGATGAGTGAGAAATTGATCATTTTGAACTCTTTCTGTGTGATGCCAAGTCATATCTTTCGCAGTCATCCGGGAAGTAAATAATCTTTGAAGTCGAGGAATAAGCGGAAAATGTCTTAGCACTTTCTGGGGTACATTATGCTTATCTGATGTCCATCTTGACTCAAGACACACCGGACATGATTCACATTCTGCATATTGCTTCCAGAAGAGAACACAATCATTCTTACATGCATGGATGATATTATAATCAAATCCTAACCCTCGCTTCAATTTCTTCGCTTCATAAAAATTTCAAGATACTACGTTATCCTCTGGTAGAGCCTCTTTAAATAATTCAAGCAGCATATCGATAGCCTTTGCAGAAATACGATAAATAGACTTTATATGGAGCAACCTGACAGTGAATGATAACTTGCTATGACGGGTGCACCCTTTGTACAATTCTCGTTGTGCATCCTCCCACAATGATCCAAAGTCTTCATTTCCCTCAAATGACTAGGTAGATGTTCCTTCTCCAACCCTGGCACCAAATATGCCTGCGCCAAGATCTCCTAACTTTTCAGTTATATCTTCTCCATTATCATAACCATCATCAGAAATATCAACATTTATGTCCTCCGTGTCGATCTCGTTACATTCATCCATCTGGTTGAGATGACTGCCAAATCTAACTCCTTGGGGAAATGGTTCTCCATGTAAAACCCAATGTGAATATTTAGAATCAATTCCATTTACGAATAAATGATCCTCCACAGCCGTCATATTATAAGAACTAAGATTTTTGCACTTCTTACATGGGCATCTTATAAATCATCGACTATCAACACTCCCACAAGCAAATTCTAAGAAAGATTTCACCCCTTGTGCATATTGCTTATAGTCTCGACCAAGTCTATCTCCCAACAACGTCCAACTTTTATCCATCTATAAAAGAAAACCACAATCATGGGATAAACACTATCATTCAACTATTACAATACATGTGTTTAATTACCCTGTACTTTTAAGGTAGTTGGTCCTATCCCATTCGAGAGACTATCATCTATATCGCGTATATACTCAGTCTAAAACTCGTATGTTAGTAAAAATTTCGGCAGCATTTCCCTACAATTCTCCAAGTATGCTAGTCACGATAAGCCGTCGACCCTATTCATGAGTCGAGAAACTTATGAACTACATACTCGAAGAATGTAGGAAAATGCTAAACCAAAATTTAAATTGACTAACACATTAGTTATAACTAAGTATATATGCCATATAGATGATAGAATCCCAAATTGTCCACTTTGGACAATTCAAGAGTTATACCCAAATATTCTTTAAGAGAATATTTGGCCACAACTCTCGAACGGGTCTAAGGTTTAACTGCATGTAAAATAACTACAAAATCCAAACATTCAGTAGTAAACAAAACAAGCATACATCACAAATACATGGGAAGATTACATTACAAGTATACATGATGGGCCATTAAAGATTTTGAAATATTTAATACTTGAGTACTTACTTATGTTCAAATATTTAATTATAATTTTTTAATTAAATATCTTATTATTCCTTTGGAGTATTAAGCTATTTAATTAGTGTGCTTAGATATAATTAATTATACATTATGTATTAATCATCTTATTACTTGAGTACTTAAATATCTTCACATATTTAATTATAATTTTTTAATTAAATATCTTATTATTATATTTGGAGTATTAAGCTATATAATTAGTGTACTTAGATATAATTAATTATACATTATGTATTAATCATCTTATTACTTGAGTACTTAAATATCTTCACATATTTAATTATAATTTTTTAATTAAATATCTTATTATTATATTTGGAGTATTAAGCTATTTAATTAAACTATATCATAGATATAATTAATTATACATTATGTATTAATCATCATAATTAATACTTGAGTACTTACTTATGTTCAAATGTTTAATTATAATTTTTTAATTAACTATCTTATTATTATATTTGGAGTATTAACTGCTATTTAATTATCACTGCAAATAATAAGTATTTAAATGATACTGTTCGAACAAACACTCTATAAGTTCGAATGGAACGCTGGTCGAGTTATATTCTGTTCGAACAAATAAAAATAAGTTCGAACGATATTCAGAGCGTTCGAATTAAACTAACCCAGAAACCAGTCATGAAACAGAGCACAAAACTGATAAACAAAACACAATTTTCACATTCATGATGCCATATTTCAATACAACACATTGAAAACTATATGAATATCTCTAAATATGATTATTAAACAACTTAGAATACTAATAAAACTTACCTCTTGTACTAGCAATTCAAATTTTAGTCAATCCACAATACCTATATATACATAAAACACATTAAACTGTTGTTCTATCCCAACAAATAAATGCAAAAACTCTATAGATATTTGTAAACGAAAATCGGAATGAAAAATACAAAAAAAAAACAACTTACCTCTTGTCCTTCTCCTTTCTCTCTCAAGAATCTCTTCTCTTTCAATGCTTTCAAGCTCTCTCTCTCCACAACACTCTCTCACAGCCTCTGCCACGCTCTCTCTTCTTTTCTCAATCTTCAATCTGAGTGAAAATGAAGTGAAAGAATCGGATTAATAATATATGCATTTCAATTCGAACTAAATTTTAATAAGTTCAAATGCGAAAATCCAAATACCACTAATTTTTCCCACAATTTTTTCCCGTTCGAATTAATATTTTTCCAGTTCGAACAGAAAAAAGGAATATTCTCCAGCATATACTGATAACTTGGCGCGAATTTTCCCTCCAAACAAAAAAAATTTATTCGAACATGAATTATCTCTATTCGAACTAACATTATATTAGTTCGAACAGATAATTGTTTGAAATATATAACTATACACATAATACACCCAATATTATTATGTGTATATGTAAAAATTATATAGACTATATAATACTAAGTGTCACTAATATCATAATACTAAGTTTCTTATCAATCTATAATATTAAGTATTTAAAATAGTATAGTATTTTATTTACAATCACTAATAGTGTTATACTTATAAGTTAGTATCACTATAAGTATAATACTAAGTATCACTAATAGTATAATACTAAGTGATATTAAAGTATAGATAGCATCAAAATATGAAAACTAATAATACTGTAATACTTTATAATATAGTCCAAGTACTTAGTTTATTATTAATATACAAACTAAATATATTAGAAATATGTTAATTATACATATAATTAATGCAATGTTTTACTATATACTTACTATATTTACTTTATAATGCAATGCTTTAATTATACTATTTTATACTCATCTAATGCATAATATATATACTATTACATATATATATACTAGATACTTACAATATATATAAGTAACTAGTATAAAACTCTATACTATCAATATATAGTTATCTAATATATATTATTATATATACTAGTGAGAAATTTTTTATTAGTACTAATACTCTGTATTATATACTAGTATTACTAATACTTCTCAATTGTTTTACCTCTTGTACTTATATATATATTTTTATGAAGTATTATATAATTCATTCGAACTTATACCCTTTTAATTCGAACTTATACCATTTTCGTTCGAACTGATTATACTTCCGTTCGAACGAAATCACGTTATTTAAGCCACGAACCAGTTTCTTCTCCATTCATTTCATGTCTCCTCTCATTCGAACTCTTCGATTCCTCCGTCGTTAGTAGCCACAACGCCGCCACCAACTCCGACCAACTCCTCAAATCTCCTAGAACAAGAGGTATGGGTTAAATGTGCTTTATTTTTATTAGTTTTTTAGTTAGTTTTGGGGGGGTCGGATTTTGAATCAATCTGACCCCATTTTGTTGTTTTGGGGGCAAATGACACAACTATAATCGGTAGAAATGATAGGGATTTACTCCTAAATCATTTCTACCGATTAAAATACTGGATTCTTTGTGAAAAATGATAGTGTCGGTTCGGTTTTGAGTCGACTCAACCATGTTTGTTTGGCTCAGGTCCGTTCGAATGAATATAAATTCCATTCGAATTAAAGTCAAGTCCATTCGAATTAAATTTATGTTCATTCGAATGGAATATAATTTTATTCGAATGGATTTTAGGCTAATTCGAATGGAGTTATCTGAGGTTATTCGAATTAATCTTATGTTCATTCGAATGAATTTAAATTTCATTCGAATGAATATAATTTAATTCGAATGGAATTAAAGGCCATTCGAATAAGCAGTTTTCAACCATGACAGCACAATATCATCATTCCTCTAATTCACTTTAATTAGATCACATATATCTTTTATATATTAACAGTATACTAATGACAAGCAGCGGCGGAAGAAAACGTTCTAGACCCCAAACAGTCGAAAGTACCTCCGCATCTCCTTCTCAGCCAGCCATCAGGCCTATACTAGTTGAGCGGGAGATCATTCTAGGTGACTTCCGTGACCTCACTTGGGAGGGGCGAAGCATACATGACATCATCACCGATCGTGGATGGACCCCGATCTGTCGACAGAGGGGCACAGCATATCCTGAGATGGTCGGTGAGTTTTACCGTGCCATGGGTGAGCAGTCTGGTGATGCTCTATGCTATAACTTAGTAGTCCGGGCAGTGAGTATTATATTCTCTCCCCGCGTTATTGCTGAGTTTCTAGATTTGCGGCGAGAGCCCGGTGCCTATCCTGCAGTAGCAGCGAGAGCAGCAGCGGATCAGCGACTGCGCCATCTGGAGAGGAGGCAACAGTCGCATCCTCATAGCCAGTGCTGGATGTACAGACCGCAGAGCTGGATGCTAGCTCGGATGATAGCTAGAGCGGTGATGAGGTACCTGATGATGGTCTCACAGACGATCAGGTTCGTGACCTAGTGCGAGACCGTGAGGCTCCTCCATATGATGGCAGTAAAGTGATCCGACAGGCTGACTGTATAGTATTTTTCAGAATGCTTAATTTGATTGTTGGGTATAACATTGATCCGAAAAAACACAAGACTGATTTCGGGATCGAGCGGGCCAGATTTTTGTTACAGTTAGCACAGGGGGAGCCGATTGATTTGGCATTATATTTCTTCCTCCGCATTCGTACAGAGTCACGCTATTCGGGTGGAGGTAGTTTACCATTTGCGCTTTTGATATCTAACCTCTTACTCCATTCAGGGGTTACAGTGACTTTGACTGAGCGGAGGTCGCCACAGATGGGGCCCGTTAACAAGATCACATTCAGTAAGAGCAAGGGTCACTTGTCGAAGACTCGTGCAATCCTACAGGATCAGCCTCCGCCTACTGATCCAGCTTCTACTGCTGCTGGCCCCATTGAGAGACACCCTGCTGGGGCTACTCCAGATAAGGTACGAGCTATATTGGCGGACCACCACGACATTTTATTGAGGGACTTCATTCAGCCCATGATGGAGAAGCTTAAGGACCTAGAGGGACGCTTGCAAACTTTACAGGAGGATTTTGATTTATATAATAAATAAATATTGTTAGTAATTTTTTTACTTTTTTATGTTGTATAGAACGTCTAACTCATTTTGGAATGTAATTAATTCAGTATAGTTTTTATTTTTAGTGTTTGCTAGCCTCTTTATTGTTAATAATATTTTCTTCTCATTATACTTAGTGTTCACGATAATTGAAAAAATGACACTATCTTTAAATTAATATTTAGTTAACTAAAACATTTTTAAATTAATTACATAAAATTAATTATTTATGAATTTGTAAATATTTTAATTCATTGTAAATCATAATATATAATATATAGAACTTTTTATTTACTTTGGAAATGATAAAAAATTAATAGAAAAAATATGTATTCTTACAATTTTAACAATATATCTTTTCAATTAAATAATACCGTTCGAACACGTTAATACTAATTCGAACAAATAATATTGTATTCAAATTAATTAATTTTCTGTTCGAATTAAATTTAATTAGTTCGAACGGTATAGATTTTTGGAGACAACCTAATTCGTCTCAGAATCTCAAATTCGAACTACTATGTTTTAGTTCGAACGGATTTATAAGGTTTTCCATGTTTTGAGATGAAATTAAAATTTCGTCTCAGAAAAGTACTTTTAGCCGTCCCTAAGAAATTTCGTCCCTAAAAATAAAATTTCTTGTAGTGTCTGGGATGTCAAAAAAAAAAAAAAAAAAAAAAACAGAACGGTTCATGTTTTGGTCATTATAGAGTGGAGAAAAACGAGTTACATTAACATGGGTTCCAAACAAGAGAAACCAGAAGAGAGATTGTACAAAAGAAATAATAAAATAAGGATTTAGTTTTGAACAATATATATCAAATTTGATTTTAATTGTAGATATACCGTAGCTAAAAGTAACTGTAACTGCACTCAGAAACGGAATTGTATACAAGGTAAGGGGGCTTTTTAAAAAAAATTAATATATTATATAAATAATTATAATTTTTCTTAATATAATTGAAATTGCTCCCCTCCCCTCCCCTCCCCTCCCCTCAATAGTACTCAGGCCTCCAAAATTTTTATTGAAATTGTCCTCTACAATACTCACGTAGCGTCTACTTTAACTTTTCACTTCACTTGATACCAGTAGTCTAGACTCTAACAACTAACTTTTCACTTCAATTTTGAACAGACTTCAGTCTACAATACTCGAATGACACCCTTGAGTCTATATCAAACACATAAACGCCCTCACTCTAACTCTATACTTTGATGTGACATGCTATTAAGTACTAACTGAACACAATTTTAATTTGAACAATTCTGACAATGACAATTACATAGGTTACACAGCCTTTGGCGTGAGACTATTCTGACAATTATAATTTACATGGTTACTCAATCAATCAATTCATCATTGATACCTCTCTCTTTCTCTACTACACAGAATTTTACTTTACTGAGTAATAAAAGTTCATTTCGAGAATTGTAATTAGAATTTTACTGAATAAGAAAAGTTCATTTCGAGGATTCAATTACAGTATTATCAATTTAATGTGCTGACTCATCTAGATTTTTAAAATATGTTTACATTATCTAAACTATGTAGAGAACTATCAATTTCAATAAAGTCAAAAATTTATTATTTAATTGACAAGTTAATTCATCTAATATTAACTCTTCCTATTTCTCTTGTTACTACTGATCGAGAAATTTCTACTATGAAACTTATAAAAACAAGATTGCATACTTGAATAAAAGATGAGTTTATTGCAGATAATTTACTAGTTTATATTGAAAAAAAATTGTTAAAAATTTTACTTCAAAAATGATAATAGATTAATTTTATTTCATAAAAGATCGTCAATAAGCTTAATTTAAAGGGGAAATGCTAAGATGATATTTCATTGTCTTTTCTTTTTGTAATGGTTTATAACAAATTAAGAAACTTTTAAAAAAAATATCTTATAAGATAATTTATAGAAATGTATTTTTTATATATAATTTTATGACGTATGATTATTATTTTTTATATAGTCACGTACAAAAAATACGTATTATTTATATATAATTTGTCAATTGCTTCTCAAATAGGGGCAGAACTACTGAGGGCCAAAGCCCCCTCCCCCCCAAATTTTTAAAACCATTGGAAAATTACAATTTTAAATGTGTTTTTATAAAGAAAACTATATAAAAATGAGTATTTGACTCCCTAAAATTACTTTTTTGTAACTTGTCCTCCCAAATCAGATTTTCTAGTTCTGTCCCTGTTCTCAAATATCAAAACTTAATTTCGCCCCGGGCTACACTTTGCCTAACCCAGGTATTTTTGTCCTAATAACTATTTGAAGCATAAATTTTAAATTTAGCTAATCGATTGAGATACTCTAACCCAAGATCGAAGTTACCACGAGTCATTGAAGCGGTTTCCATATTAACCTAGCTATCTCTAAAGAGGAGCCTTCTATTTCAAATAATAATATATATCAATAATAATTAAAAAAAAGCAGCATTAAATGTCGCTACAGCTACGTGGAGTAATGGCTTTCAAATTGTGGACATATATTTAACATGAGCACTGTACTTGAATTCTTTATCTGCATATATCTGTTCAGGACTTTGCTATACGCAATCGATAAATGCAGTCGACGTGCAATCGATTGTACAGAATGAATAAAAAAAATTATAAAAAAATTATTTTATATTCAAGGGGACCTACATGAATAAAAAAAAGTTATAAAAATAATTTTTTTTTTCATGTAGGTTCCGTATTAATTTATTTTTTTCTTCATAACTGCACGCTGACTATATTTACCGATTGTAAAAAATATTTCTCATCTGTTCAGTACTTGATCGAGTCCCCATGTCCGTAATAATTTTCTCCATGTCCGCCTTAATATATAATCAATTCTGCTACAGTATATACCGTTGGCGAACTTTTACTGGATTGCTGACGTGGTGTCAGCCGATATATATATTAAAAACCAAAACCAAAAGTCGATTTGAAAACAGACGAGCTGCCTCGAAACAAGAAATATAAATATTTTGAAATATTTTAATAGAAATACAATTAAAGAAAAAATAAATTTTGAAATTTTAATAATGACATAGAGTTTTGAGACATAATTAATTATTACTGTTTAAACATGTTTTTGTTATTTAACTCTAGCCTTTCTTGTATGTTCTCTTCTAATCTCACATCTAGATTCACTGCTTGATCTAATCAGGTTAGCAACTCTTTTTCCTCGGACCTCAATCGTTCTATTTCAAGTGTTGTTTCTACTAATTTCTTAATCTTATTGTCATTCAATCTGGTTTTAGAAAATGATGATGATGTCGATGATGGCTTCATGCAACATTCTAAACCCCTCAAATATTCAGAACGTGATCTAAGAATTTGAGAAAGGATCTGAGCATCGTTGATATATGATTAATCAGATGGATCCGCAGCAGTTTCCTTAAGAGATATCATCTTATCCTTTTAAAAAAAAAAGTTAGTATAAGTAACAAAAATACTATATTAGAGTTGAATTAAATAAAACTTAACTTACATAATTTGTCTCTACTTCGGGACTGGTCCTAGCACAATCACGGTTTTTATGTGATTTAGCATACAATTGGGCCAGATCATAGTCAGTGGGACTTTGTTTTTGCTGCAAAAGGGAAATCTATATAAGAACTTAAGTGAGAAAATTGTATATGTTAATATTTCATGGGGACTATAATAACTGACCATTTTTTTATATAAACGATGAAAAGATCAAGAGCCTGTATGATGGTATATAGTTAAATTTGATCTATTTAATTTGTTTACAGTACTCCGTTGCTAAAAAAAAAATATTATAACTATAGGTCATAGCTCGTTTGTGCGCCTATGAGACTTAAGGTTTGAGAAAATATAGAAAATGATGATGAGACTCTCATTTGTCCACCTTCATAATTTCAATCCGGTCTCGTAAATCTAGTATCAACCCCATGGAAATAAATTGAACAAAATGTATGCTATTTATTATCAATGTATGATTATGCAATTGAACCTTCTAGATGATCCTTATTCCCCACAAAATACATCTATTTATATTGAACTGGGCGAGCAACTAAAGCCTCACGAGGTATGTGCATAGCCTAATAAACCATTACATTAAACAAGGAATGTGGGTACAAACTCTCCAATTTACACAATATCATTGCGATTTCAGCTTCCATTTTTAACAATATATTAACTTTCAACGTTCTACTACAAATGTCCCTGAAAAATCCCCCCAATTCTGCGAGAGCTATATGAACAGCTAGAGTAAGCTTTCCACACACACCAACTAGCAATAGACACTGTAAAATTAAATGACAGTCGTGACTTTTAAGACCAATTATTTTCCAATCATGAGTTCGAACACATCTTAATATGTTCAAAGCATAGCCATCGGGTAATTTAATTGTCATGAACTAGTCACAAAATTTCTCTCTCATCATTTGATGGTATATAACATCCGAGAGGCAAATAGGTTGACGACCCATTATCTTGTAAATGCAATTCTGGTCTTATCCACAACTTCTTTAAATCTTTACAAGAGTCAGTTATATTTTTTGTTTTCCCTTCTATTGATATCAGAGAGTCCAAAATATTGTCCCATGGATTTTTTTTCAATGTGCATAATGTCTAAATTGTAGCACAGTGTCAAGGTGGACTAGTATGACAACTCAAAGAAAATACTTTTTTTGATCCAATTTAATTCCACTGCTTGTCATTTTCTCTTTCAAGCCCTTGCATCCTTCCCAAATTTGTTTTATGGAATGTCCTCCAATTGCGATAGAATATCATCACTAGAGTACTTTGGCTGTGATGACTTGTGGTCAACCTTTCCATAAAATATCGCTATATTTGAACGTCATCTATGATCATGAGGTTAATATCGACGGTATCTTATGAAACATAATTTTCGTCCATTTGTTAACCACTGAGATTATGTATCTTTGTTACAAATAGGACAAACCATTTTACCTTTTGTGCTCCACCCAGACAAGTTCCCGTATGCTGAAAAATCATTTATTGTCCACAATACTATAGCATGCATCTTGAACTCCCGCGACAAGGCCATATCATATCTACTGACACCCTATTCCCACAATTCTTTCAACTCTGCCATCATTGGCTACAAATATAGGTCTATTTTATTCCCTGTGACCTTGGCCCTAGGATCAATATTTAGCCGTTCGAACAGGTTTATAAAGTCATCGATATTTTGAGATGAAATTAATTACTTTTAGAAATGAAATTTAGTTCGTCCCTAAATTATTTCATCCCTAAAAGTAAAATTTCTTATAGTGATCAAACCCCCACCCTAGAAGATTGTTCAGGTCATTTAGCTACCAACCCCCTCCCTTTCATTTAGAAAGGGAGGTGGTTTTGAAAGTTGAAACTAGAGAGATCAACATAGAGGAAAGGGAGAGAGTCCTCGATATGTCAAACCCCCATCTACACCTGCGGTTGATTTCTGAAAGAGATAGTGCTGTTGTTGGTATGAGCCATCTTTGTGGAATCTGTTTTATGTAGTTTTTTTTTTTTTCATTTGTCTATATCTTTGGCTTCTTATAATGTAATGATATTCCTTTTTGTAATAACCTTTCATGGAGAGCAATTTCATTGTCTTACACACTTCAATGGATCTTTCTGTGCATTTGATGCATTATACTAGAGATTATATTATTATTATACTTGGGTGCCATATAATGATATTTGGGCTTTAGAAATTAAGTTGTTTTGAACCTGCTATGGTTGAGCTCTACAATAAGGGTTGAGTTATGTTTACCAATGTTGCCCATCAGAGAACTGGTTTTAATTTAGTTTATGTTAAATATAAAATATTGTGCAAAATTAATAAATATGTGCACCATTTATGTATTGATTGCTTTGGTTGATTGCATTGTTATCACTATGTGTTTTCAATTCCTCCATGGCAAACTCTTGCCATATGGCCAGAGACTACTTGATGTCTTTACCAAACTTTGTGTTTTTGTGCATATATAGATGCTCAAGCCCTTTATGTGCGTTGGGATGGTTAGAGTAAGATCGCTAACAAGGAAATCTAAATTTAAATTCTAATACAATTCTTGTTGAGATTGTATATTTTGAAATTTACACGATAGTATGATCAGATGCGGTTTTTTTTTTTTTTTAACATTTCTATAATTTACTTATTAATTTTCCATTTTTTAGTCATACTCAAGTCATAGCCTGATATCATTTCCATTAAAAAGATAGTACAAAGAAATTAGTGATTATGGATATAAATTTCACGCCCTTCCATGACCAGTTTTTGGAAACTTGGATTGAAGGCATATCACATGCTTGCTTTTGCGCCACAGGGTGCATACATAATTATAATTCACTTTTATAGTTGGTGTCGACTCTCATCGTTTCACTTCCCTTCTTTATTGTCTCTGCCTTTATTTTACTCTTAGCCATGTCAAGTGTTTTCATTCATATCACACCACCATTTAGTTCGCAAATCGTGCAAACTCATTCCATTTTTCTAGTTGCTTCAAAATTTCAAGGCAACTTTTTTTTTTTTTTTAGTTCATATATTTTATGTTTAGTCCTTTGAATAATTATGAACTTATAATTACTGGAGTTAAGAGTTCTATAGTCTATATTGTAAAATTGATTGCTATTCAGATGTTTATCATCCTATTTGTCTTTAAAACTCAAGGATTGAAAGTTAGTTATTTTGTCTTTTTCAAGAACAATAAGAAAAAAAAATAAGAATCCATGGTATCTTGGCATTTTATTCATATTGTTTTTGATATCATCAATCAACTAGGAACAAATTATGCAGTCCATTGGCCCAAAGTTATGTTCACTTGGCAGTGTTCAATCTTGGTGTACAAGAACCTGTCATTGTTTTTGCCAGAAATGATTTTGTTGCTTAATGGAAATATAGTTTTGTTTTGTTTATTTTAGGGTTTTTCATTCAGGATGTACTACTTGTAAGGCCAGTTTTAATTCCTCTTGTGGAATTATGCAGTTCATCTCCTCTCAATAAGGGAAAAGGGGAAGAACACCCACCTTCGCTAATACCATCTAGCTAAAATCCCCAAACCATGGTATGTTATATTTTTCTTTTTAAAAAATTATAGGACTATGTTGAGTTGATATTTATGGATTTTGTACATGAATAACTTGTGTAATAACATGTTAGGATATACCATCAACTTCTCTAAACTTTGAAAATTACATGCACATGCACGGTTACTATAGAGAACTTCTTGCGTGGTCACCAGGTCTTCTGCAACATCCAAATGGCTGCCAATTTTCAAGCAACATTTAAGTGGTGATACAACTGTGTTCTTTAATTTTTTTTTATATGTTGGTTTTTTTTAAAGATTATTGTCATAGATTTTTTGTTCTTTTAGCAGAATGCTGGTCACCCAATTCCTCTTATGACTACTGCATCCACCACGAGCAAAAGTGTTGATATAAAGGAAACACCTTATTATAGGCAAACTGATATTCCATGTACCTCCACTAGAGTTAAAGAAAGTAACGAAGATAGACCAGATTCAGTGAAAACTGTGGATGGAATTGCCAAGACACCTCAGTTAGAGGATGAAGTTGGTGGTGAAACGATTGAGGAGCCAAACTCGGGGATGAAGTTTAATTTTTTTGAAGAAGTAATGAGTTATTATAAGCAGTATGTTAAGAAATGCAGATTTGGTGTGATGATAAGAATGATTGAGAAGGGAGATGATGATACTGTTAGATATGCCACCCTTGGTTGTGCCCGTGGAGGGAATGCCCACAATAGGACGTTGAATGTTGCCAAACCACATCCGACAGAAAAGACAGAATGTAAAGCAAAGATTAATGTCTTAAAAATTGATGGAAAGTTTCAGTTGACAATAATTCATAATATTCATAACCACAACCTCAGTTAAAAGAAATCCAACTTCTTTCGATGTAATAGACAGGTGAGTGACTTCATAAAAAGAGTTCTAGATACAAATGATTTGGCTAACATCCGAATGAATAAGAGATTCGGATCTCTTGTCGTTGGGGTGGGTGGTTTTGATAACCTCCCATTTTTGGAAAAGGATTGTCACAATTACATTGACAAGTCAAGATATCTATGACTTGGTGTAGGTGGTGTTGGAGCACTTTCAGAGTATGTTTTACGGATGCAGTACAAAAATCATGTGTTTTTTGTGTTGATGGATTTAGATGATGATTGGAGGTTAAAGAATGTCTTCTGGGTAGACCTCCATAGAAGGGCATCCTACTAATAATTCGGTGATGTGATTAAATTCGACACCTCATATTTGACTAATAGATTGGGGATACCCTTTACACCATTTGTTGGTGTAAACCACCATAGCCAATCAATTCTATTGGAAACAAGATTGATATCTAGTGATGATACGGTGACCTTTTTGTGGTTATTTCAGACCTGATTACAATATATGAATGGTAAAGCTCCAAAAGCTATTATTACAGTTCAGGACAAAGCAATGAAGAATGTTATCTCCATTGTCTTTCCAGAAAGTTGAAATCGATTTTTTTTTTTTTGGCATATACTGAAGAAAATCTCTAAAAAGCTTGCCTCCTCCCACGCTTCTTACAAAAGTGGGATGAACAATGTATTGATGAAATGTGTGTATAACCCTCAAGTGTTGAAGAGTTTGAAAAATATTGGGATCAGTTAATCACCACTTAAAACTTGTAAGAGAATGCTGGCTGCAAAGTTTATACATCGAGTGTGAGCATTGGTTAACAGCATTCTTGAAAAAGTTTTGTTGGCGGGAATGAGTACAATACAATGGAGCGAGAGCATGAATATTTTTCGTAACAGTTTTGTTCATGCTAAGACAAACTTGAAAGAGTTCGTTGACTAGTATGACAATGCATTGAAAAAGAAAATTGAGAATGAAAATAGCATGGATTTCCACCCATTTAGCGTCACCATTCCCTGTATATCTAGATCTCTGATTGAAAAGAGATTTCAAGAATTGTACACGAATGCAAAATTCAAGGAAGTTCATAAGCAACTTACCGGCATTATCGATCTAGATCCATAGTTACTTAAGAGAGATGTTGCAGTAAAGACCTATCTGGTAGAGGATGAGGTTCGTGTGGAAGACTTCACTAAGCATGTTACACATTCAATGGACTTTAGTGAGGATGATGCAGCTGCAAAGTATTCATGTGGGTTATTTCAGATGAGGGGTATATTGTGCAAGCATATTTTGGCTGTATTCAAATGTAACGATATAAAAGTTTTGCAAGATTAGTATATTTTAGATCGACGGAGGAAGGACATCAAGAAGAGATATACGTTAATCGATAGCAGCGATGACAAAGGGGCTTAGCGGGCAGATGCTAATAGATATTTCAGTATCTTGAATATCTGTTATAAGATGATTACTCATGTAGTAGGTTCAAAAAAACATACTGACGATGCAATACATAAGTTGCATGCAATGATTGACTTACATAGTGACAACCAAGAAGCCCAATCGATGACCCTCACGGGTTCCAATGTTATTACTTGTGAGACATGGGGCACATCTAAAGGTGGTAGTTCACATAAAGTACTCAGTCCACTAGTTGTAAGAGGAAAAGGCAAACTCCCATATCTGAGGAGAGCATCCAGGATAGAGAAAGACATGCCGAAAGTTAAAGCGAAGATGAAAAAAGCGCCAGTCGAGGGAAAATGTAAACATGTGCACATTAATTACTTTAAAATATACATGTTTATGCGGGTTATTTTATTAATACTTTGTTACTTGTATATTTTAAAAAGATGGAGAAGATACACCATTGCCAAACACATGCAGGAATTTATTTGGCTCATCAAAGATAGATATGTCCAATGTTGGACACATGCAAGTATATTAACTTTGTTATATTTATAATAGAGCTGTTATATTTATTTTGATGTTTGTTATTTATCACCAGCCTGTTGAAGACAGTTCTGTTGTTGACATTAGTTGAACCCAGAGCCTAGATGTAATGATTGGGAGTTGAGAAAGCGTAATAACGAGAAGCATTGTTCAAACTAGTAATATTGACAATACACTAAGATTAATAATTTAATTCTTATTTATGTAATTTAGGTTGGATGGATCACAACCGATTGAATTTGGGGTGGATTGATCACAATTGGTACAACCTCGGTGACTTTTAAGTTCAATATTGGTCAATTCTAAGTTCAAGCAACCTCAATGATGCTTTGGTAATGCCTCTCTAATGGGATTTCCATTGGGTTTTTTCTTTTCATTTTTTCTATGTTTTAGTTGGTTTTTTTGTTGTTGAATTGTGGGCAGGTTTTGTTGTTCTTGCAGGTCCTTCCCAACTCATCCACAGGTGCACAAGAGCTTGCACACAATCCCATGGTTACTAAACATCAATTTCAAATTTGATGTAGAGACCAAGATTTGATGGATACATTGGATAGTTTGGTTGTTATGCCTAAAAATTGTAATTAGCACCAACTTGTTTTGATGTTTCCTAGGATACAAATGGTTGGATATTATATGCTAGGTCCTAGCCAAATCTGTTGTGAAGCAAATCTGTAATTGACTTGTTTGAATTTTTTATGGTCTCTTGTTTAAGGGTTGTTATTGACTTGTAATTGATGTTACATCCAAAGTTGTTATACAAATGTATTATAATAACTGTCATTGGCCATCAGCCAATTCTCTACTCATTGTTTGAGTGATTGCTGATGTCGAATTAATTGCATCCTTTGAATCCATGAGTAGCATTAGAAGATTAGTACACTTGTTTACACGTAAGATGTGACATTTGAAGCATACACCAAACGTAAAAGAAAGTACAATACAAAATGTTGTGGTTCTAGTCTTGTTTCCAGTTGCAATCTACATAATAGAAAGGTAAAACTATTGCCAATATCCCTTCGATGGCAGCTTGGAGATTAATAGAGCATAGTCAAATTTTGAGTAACACAACACAAATTCTGAGTAACTTAAACTACATGTTCAGACTAAGTTGTAACATTTCTAACATATAAACAACGTTACATACACATAGAAACTACATACAAATAGAAACTACATACACATGGAAACTAACTTCGAACACTAATCCAAAATAACTTATAGACTAGCAAGTAATATGCTACAATAAATGCAAATGCCCAATACACCCAGAGTAGTGTGTGTGAACGTCTTATTTTAGTTTCATGTATAACAAGCACCAACTCCTTCAAAAACTCCTCATTTTTATTGGATAGCATTGATGCCTGATGGAGTTAGATCCACAGATTCCTATGTCAAATTCCTTGGTTTGCTAGTTGTGGTTGGTAAAACTAAAATCCATTAAGAAAATATTGGATAGAGTGCGGACCTGGATTAGTAATTGGGAATTCAAGTTTCTCTCCTAAGGAGGTAAGGGCATTATAATCAAGTCAATCATCCAAGTCATATCAACCTACAACGTGGATGTTTTCAAGCTACATGTGGGTCTACTACGAGAGATTAATAAGCTTATGCAAGTTTATCAGTGGGGCTAGTAGAATACTAAGAAAAAGACACATTGGGCTAAATGGGAGAAGATGGGCCTGACTAAGTCAGTAGGGGGTTTGGATATAGAGATTTTGAGAGCTTCAATAGAGCCATGCTTGCTAAACATGGTTGAAGACTCCTTCAACAACCTTAATCCCTTGCTGCTAGAGTCTTAAAAGCAAAGTACTATCCCCACATAGATTTCTTCCAAGCTAAACTTGGTTGCAGGCATTCTTATGTTTGGAGAAGTATTTTTTTGCAAGACCTTTGCTAGAGGAAGGTACTATATGGAGGATTGGGAATGGCAATACATTTAGAATTTGGGTAGATAAATGGTTACCTCAACCTGTTACATTCAAACCTTATAGTAGTGTTAAAATAATAGGAGCAGACGCAACAATTGCATCGCTTATTGACAAAGATTTGAAGCAATGGAACAAAGGTTTGGCTAATGAGATCATTCTAAAGGAGGAAGCAGACAATATAACTAGAATTCCTATTAGCCAATGCAATAGCCCAGTTAATATGGAGGTGCTTAGTGAATGGAAGCTTTTCAGTTAAAAGTGCATATCATCTTCTAGGGGAGTTGCAAAGAAGACATCAAGGCCAAACTTCATAAACCAGGAAGGACAATCATATTTGGCTTAAGGCTATGTTAGTTTGCCATTCCAAATGCAGCCAAGGTTTTCTTATGGAGAGCTAGCCATAATGCCTTGCCAACTAAGAAGAATTTGCTGAAGAGGAATATCGTGTAGAGCCCTACTTGTCCAATTTGCACTCAGGAACTAGAATTGATAGAACATGTATTATGGGAATGTGCCTTGGCCAGTGATGTTTGGGGACAAAGCTCAAAAAGATTAAGAAAAGCTTAGTGATCAATCAAAGCTTTCTAGCAACCTTTTAGGGGCTAGTTGAGAAGCTTTAATAAAGAAGAATAAGAAGAAATGGTAGTGGTAGCTTGGAAGCTATGGAGGAGGACATGGAGGAGGAATGAGTTTGTATTTCAAGATGTATTTACTCTTCCTAATACTTTGGTCCATCTGTCTCAACAACTACTGCAAGAGCTGAAATAACTGGTGCCTGATAGAACTAGTGTGAGTACTAATCTCCCAGCCAGGCAATCAGGTTGGGAGCCTCCTCCACCTAATGTCTTCAAAATTAATTGGGATGCCTCAATTGATATAGTTAATTGTTAGATTGGGATTGGGGTTATAGTTCATGACTGGGAGGGTGCTGTACTGGCTACCATGAGCATGAAAAACGAATGCTTTCCAGATCTTTTTCTAGCAGAAACTACAGCAACTCTCTAAGCTACAATGTTTGGAGCAGAGCTGGGATTAAGGAACATAGTTTTAGAGGGAGATGCTAGTAAAGTGGTTCAAGCTATTCTTCATTCAGGCATCATTGCAACTTGTATTGGGATGTGCTCACCTCTAAAATCAAACTTTTCTTGAACTATTTTAAGGAATGTAGGGTAGAACATATTAAGAGGGAAGATAATGTTATAGCTCATACTTTAGCTAAACATGCTTTGGGGGGTAATGAGAAAATAGTTGATGCTGAAGAGATTCCAACATGTATTTTGTCTCTATTATAGAGTTTTCATTAATACAATTTATACCCTTTGATTTGAAAAAAAAAAAAAAAGAAGGATTATAAGAGTAGTACATGATTCAAGTGTCGGTGGGAATGTCATTTGGTCCAATTCAATTCAATTTCTCTAGGCCCGTAGGTAAAGATCATTTGCAAGGAGCTAGCTTGGACGGGTCAGGTGGTTGTTGGGGAGGCCCCAAAGAGATGGCCGGCTTCATTGGGAAGCATTTGCTATAACTGCATCTAGCTAGCAGTACTGGAGATCATATTAATTTAAAGAAGGGATTGCTGCTGATTTTTCGACATATCGTGGCGTTGGGAGTTGGAACGTCATGACATAATACCATACATGCAGAACACACACACTCTCTCTCCCTCTCTCTCTCTCACACACACATGCCATTATCAGAATTTAGAGGTGGTAACCCGTAATTTTTTATTATATTCATGCTATCTATTTTCACCATTTTAATAATAAATTAGGAATAAGTCAATACCACACGACTCAGCCTAGTTTGGTTACAAAATTCAGATGAGATAAGATGAGATATTTTATTGAAAGTTAAATAAAATATTATTATAATATGATATTTTAAGATTAATTTTGTTTTGAAATTTGAAAAAGTTGACACTACAAGAAATTTTACTTTTCGAGACGAAATAATTTATTGATGAACTAAATTTCATCCCTAAAAGTAATTATTGATTTCGTCTCAAAACATTGATGACTTTATAAACCCATTCGAACGGGATCTTTTATGATGAATTAGATCGTCTCAAAAAGTCAAAACTATTCGAATTGAAAATTTTTTGTTCGAACAGGGAATTAATGCATTTTCGAATGGTGTATAGTCTATTCGAATAATAATCTTGGTGGGGAAGTAATTTATTTTGCTAGGGAAAGTTCAAAACCATTTGAACTAAAATTTATTTGTTTGAACGGGAGAGATTTGGTGGAAAAATTTGGCAGGAAGGTTGCAAGCCTGTTTGAACTACACATATTTCGTTCGGACAAGTTCGAATACAACATTTATTCATTCGAATGGATAATTTGGTGGGAAATTAAATTAAAATTGGTGGAGATTTTTTAAACCTATTGGAATGGAGCATAAATGTTCGAACGATGATTACCTCGTTCGAATGTATAGACAAGCATTTGAACGAGATTGTTTAACTATAATAATATATTGTTAAAGAGGTAGAACATATTAAAATAATAAATAGTTTTTCCATTAATTTGTTATTATTTTCAAAATATAAAAAATGTGTATATATTATATATTGTATGATTTACAATGAATTAAAATATTTACAAATTCATAAATTAATTTTATGTAATTAATTTAAAAATATTTTAGTGATTTCTTTTATGTTAAATAAGATTTTTAGTTAAATAAATTTTACTTTAAGATAGTGTCATTTTTTATATTATCATGAGCAATAAGTATAATGAAAAAAAAATATAATTAATAATAACGAGGCTAGCAAATACTAAAAATAAAAGCCATACGTTAATTACATCCAAAACTTTAATGATACAACATAAAAAATTAAAATAATAACTAACACTATCTATTTGCTAATTAAATCAAAATCCTCATGTAAGGTAGTTATGCATCTATCTATCTCCTTAAGCTTCTCTATAATGGGCTTAATGAACTCTTGCTTCCTAATTTGGCGGTGCTCCACCAACAGAGCTCGTACCTCATCCAAAGTAGCCCAGTAGGCTATCTCTCAACACCAGCAGTAACAGTAGAAGCTGAATCGGTCGGCGTGCCATTAACATATACTGTTTGAGTCTTCGGCAAATGACTCTTGCTCTTGCTGAATGTGATCTTGTTAATGAGCCCTATTTGTGGTGACCTTTGCTCAGTCCCTTGTACTGTAACCCCCTATCGGAGTAGGAGATTAGATATCAGCAGTGCAAATAATAGACTACCTCCACTCAAATAGCATGACTCTGATCGAATGTGGAGGAAGAAATACAATGCCAGGTCAACGCCCCCCCCCCCCCCCCCCAGGGCTATCCACAAAAAAAATCTGGCTCGCTCGATTTCGAAATCAATCTTGTATTTTTTCGGATCAATGTTATACCCAACAATTAAATTAAGCATTCTAAAAAATGCTACACAGTATGTTACCTGACAGACCTGATCTTCTATAAGACCATCATCAGCTAGATCCTCGTCCTCACTATCATTTGAAGTAGCATCTAGCTCGTCAGTCTCTACATCTAGCGCTGGTGATAAGGATGCCACCGGTGTGTTCGCATTAGGTAGTGCAATTGTTGCTCCTGGTATTTCTACAATGTTTGTTGTCAGTTGGTATGCGTGAAAAGCTTACTCGAGATGTTCGTGCAACTTTCACATAATTAGGGAGATTTTTCAAGGATATTTGTAGTAGCACATTGAAAGTTGATATATTTTTAAAAATGAAAGCTGATGTCGTAGTGATTGTGTAAATTGGAAAGTTTGAGCCCACCTTCATTCTTTGATGTAATGGTTCATTTGGTTGTGCACTTACCTTGTGAGGCTTTAGTTACTAGCCCGGTTTAATATAGATGGATGTATCCTATTGAGCAATTTTTAGGAAAACTTAAGCGATCTGTAGGGAATAAGGATCATCCGGAAGGTTCGATTGCAAAATCATACATTGATAATGAATGACATACATTTTGTTCAATGTGTTTTTGTGGGTTGATACTGGATTTATGAGATTGGATCAAAGTTTTGTTCAATCATCATTTTTCGTGTTTTCTCAGACCGTAAGTCCCATAGGTGCACAAGAGGGCTATGACCTATGTGGATGAGAGTTTGATAGAGCTCGATCGTATGTCTTGAATAATTGTGCAGAAATTAAGCACTACTTGAGGTTAGTGATGAATCTCCATATCAAAAACGTTTTGCATATTCAAGTCATATAATATAATATAACTTGATACAAATTAATAGTTAACATAAATATGTGCAATGAACATTTACAACTACTTTGCACAGGTGGTGTAACTGACATAAAAAAAAGTATGAAGAGGAATTCACTGCATGGTTTGAACATACGGTATTATTCAAAAATTACTTTTAGTGGTATCTATGAGTTTCATACCACTAAACTATACTTTTTTCTATTGATATTTGATAAAACTAAATATATTTATTGATGTAGGTTCTATCAAAATATGCTAAAACTTTTGGTGAAATCTCACCAAAACCATATGCATTAGCATGTGGTCCCTCTAGGCAGACCATCCAATCCTTACGATGTTTGGTACGTGGATATTGATTTCTCACACGTGACAGAGAACAATACAGAAAAATTTAAAATTGTGGGGTTGTAATTTAAAACATCGAAGGAATCCATTGGAATGATAATATTGACTTATGCGGAGTTGTAGAAGATGTCATAGCGTTAAAGTACATGAGGGGATATATGATCTGGTTGTTTAAATGTACTTGGTGGGATATCTCAAATCTTAGGTTAGGAGTGCATAATAATGAATATTTTGCCAGCGTGAATACATCTCGTACATGATATGAGGACGATCCTTTTGTTCTCGCTTGCCAAGTGAATCAAGTTTTTTATTTATATGATCTGGAGTATGGGAACCCATGGCAAGTGGTGGAGAAGTTTGCACCATGAAATGTAAATGATTACATTCTAGAGGCAGATGAACCACGTGAAGAATTTCATAGTCCAACAAATGAAAAAGAATATTAAGAAAATGAATCAGGCATCAATATATTGTTGATCTAAGCCAATATGACATGGTCCCATTGCATAGAGAAGATATTGAACCAAATGTGACGCCCCCAACTCTTACGTACAAACATATGGAAATCGAAGCGTTGGGATGATGACAACACAGGTCACACATCCCATCGCTAAGTACCAAGTGTGTGTACATGCAACACGTGTATATCAAAATAACACAGCATTATTTTGATATTTTTGATGTACACGTATTGTATGTACACACACTAGGCACTTGGCCATGGGATGCGTGACTCGTATTGTCATTATCCTGATGCCTCGATTTCCACATTTCTGTATGTTGCCCAGATGACTAACACAAGAGGGGGGGTGAATTGAGTTGTATTAAAAAAATAACAATTATAAATCAAATATATAATATAAAATATAAACAAAATATGAAATAACAATAAATATAAAGAGTAAGGGTAAGAGAGAAGCAAATTCAGTATGTTAACGAGGTTCGACCCCACTGCCTACGTCCTCGCCTCAAGTTACCCCTTGAGGATTCCCAAATTCACTATTCAACCTCCTTCAGGTGGAGATAGAAACCTATTACACCTTTGAACAACACCGCTACAAAGGATCCGTGTAGAACACCCTCTACACTTGCAATCACCTTACACGTGGTGATTCAACTATTCCCCGTGTAGAATACTTTCTACACGCACAAGGGTTATACACACCCCTTTTCTGATACAAAAGCTGATAGTGGGTAGGTTATCAGAAAACACTCATCAATGAGTGAAATAAGAACAATACAGCGCAAACTATATCTCTTAAAATGAACAAGGATTAACGCTCAATGCCTAGAGAATAGAGAATGAAAGCTTTGAATGAATGTTGTATGCTCTTGGTGTTGTAAATGTGAAGCTCTCAAATGATCTATTTATAGGCATATGAGATTTCATATTCAAATTTAAAAAGATTTACATGTCAAAAACAACATCATTCACTTTTTCAAAAAATTCAAATAAAAGGTTCTTTTTTTTCAATTGTCAAAGACAACATCATTCACTTTTTTTAAAAAAAAAAAAACCTAATATTTTACTTTTGGCATATGACAAAATGAGCACACTTTCCTTTTCAAAAAATTCAAACCTAATCTTTTACTTTTTGCATATGACAAAATGAGCACACTTTACTTTTCAAATTTTTCAAACAAAATCATCTACCTTTTGTATAAGTCCAAAAAAGCATCAATCACTTTTGAAAATATTCAAATAAAATATGCACATGTGAAAGATGACAATCAATCATCTTTAATATTTTCAAAGTTCAACCCTTTAATCAAGGCATGCACATGCAAAAGATGACAATCAATCATCTTTCAAAATTTTCAAATTTAATTTTGAAAAATATTCATGCACATGTGGAAAATGTATTTTAATGCTTTATGATAAAATATTAATTTTGAGCATTAATCCTAATTTCGAATTTTGAAGAGATTTACAACATTACTCTATAATTTTAATGTGAACTTATTCCCTTCTTGCTCATGCTTGTTTCCTTGATGTGCTTAACTCCATTGTGTAGACAACTTGAGCTCGAGACTTCTTTATTCTTTGAATTCATTTGTTATCATCAAAATCCATGTGTAAATATATAATTACACAAAACTTGAAATTTTGGGTTCAACAATCTCCCCCTTTTTGATGATGACAAATACTTGATAGAACCTGAAACCTGTATTAATACTTAAATTCCCCCTGAGAAGGTGCGTTAGCTTTTCAAGCAAAAGTATAAATATAATTCCAAGTATATATAATAAGTTTAGCAATTCAAACAATGTTAATGTTCTAATCTAACACTTCTCCCCCTTTTGGCATTATTAAAAAGGATCCGCAACAAGTAAATGGACCTGAAGAAAACGGTGTGTTAGTAGACACTGTAGATAAATAAATAAATTTTATCCGTCCGTGACCCGACAAGTGCTGCTAGAGATTTGAAAAAATCGTCTGATGTTGTTGACAAACGAGATTGAAGGCTCCGAGTTTCTAAAACATGTCATTTTCACCGATCGGAAAAAAAATACATTGCTCTTTGACTTGGATGATAGCTTGTCTTATTCTTTATGCTATCTCTATAAAATAAGTCCTGAAGTTCATCCAATCCGCATCAAGTTTTCTTCTCATCTCTATAACTCATCTGCATTCCTTCAACATTCTCGTTTTAAGCCTTCTATTCTTTTCTCAATGGCTCATTCTTCTAACATTTCTCTAGATCCATCCATGAGGCATTCTGCATCTCAACCTCCTGTCCTTTCTGCAGCTGCCATTGGTGCCATGTTGCAGCAGGAAAATAATAATCTGACTAATAAGTCAGATTCTGATGCTATTTATGACTTGGTGAGTCTTGGGACTCGCTACTCGTCCTCTATTGTTGCTTTTTCTCAGCGGCTACAAGCCAAAAATCATGAAATTGAAAAACTCAAAGAACAAATTGTTGTACTTCAACGAATTGTTCAAGAGTCTCATACAAGGGAAGGAATCATTCGGCAGAAGAATAAACAGTTGAAATCTTTATTAGATTCTTCATTTCGCTTGCCGGTTCCCATGGATAAGAATGACATGATATTGTATGGAGAGAATGAGCGACTCAAACATGAGGCTAAGAATCTCAAGTTTATGTAAAAGTATTTAAAAAATCTATCTCTATTTTTATTGACTCTAGTCTATCTTTTAAGAGATATTCATAGCATGCATCATACCTATTTCTCTTCTGATCATACATAATCTATCTTCTGGTAAAGGTTTTGTGAAAATATTTGCTAACTGATCGTGTGTAGTTGTGAATTCTAGTACTATATCGCCTTTCTGCACATGATCTCGAAGAAAATGATATCTTATTTCAATATGCTTAGTTCTAGAATGTTGTATTGGGTTCTTTGAAAGATTTATAGTACTTGTATTATCACATTTGATTGGAATGTGATTATACATGAGTTTAAAATCTTCAAGTTGTTGCTTCATATAGAGAACTTGAGCATAACAACTACCCGAATAACATATTCTGCCTCAGCAGTAGATAGTGCAACAAAATTTTATTTTTTACTAACCAGGAAACTAGTGCATGACCTAAGAAATGGCATGCTCCGCTAGTGCTTTTTCGATCTATTTTATAGCCAGCATAATCTGCATCTGTGTAGCTGATTAGATCGAAAGATGTGTGCTTAGGGTACCATAACCCTAGGTTAATTGTACCACTAAGATATCTAAGAATGCGCTTAACTGCAATTAAATGTGATTCTTTTGGAGATGATTAAAAGCGTGCACATAAGCATACACTAAACATAATATCTGGTCTACTGGCTGTTAAATATAATAAGCTACCAATCATACCTCGATATATTTTCGAGTCAACTGGCTTACCGGATTCATCTTTATCAAGTTTAGTTGATGGGCTCATTGGTGTTCCAATTTCCTTAGCATTTTCCATCCCAAACTTCTTCAGTAATTCCTTAATATATCTTGATTGATTGATGAATGTCTCACTTTTTGCTTGCTTAATTTGCAATCCGAGAAAGAATGTAAGTTCTCCCACCATGCTCATCTCAAATTCTTCCTGTATAGTCTTAGCAAAAACTTGACACATATTTTCATTAGTAGCACCGAATATTATATCATCAACATAAATCTGAATCAAAAGAATATCATCATTTTCATATTTAATGAAAAGAGTTGTGTCGATTTTTCCTCTTGAAAAACCTTTTTCAATCAAGAAACCACTAAGTCTTTCATACCAAGCTCTAGGAGCTTGTTTAAGTCCATATAGTGCTTTTGTGAGTTTGAAAACATGATCTGGAGAAATATGATTTTCAAAACCTGGAGGTTGCTCAACATATACCTCTTCATTTATAAAACCATTTAAGAAAGCACTTTTAACATCCATTTGAAAAAGTTTGAAATCTTTATAACAAGCATATGCAAATAGCATTCAAATAGCTTCTAATCTTGCAACAAGTGCATATGTCTCATCATAATTGATTCCTTCTTCTTGATTAAAACCTTGGGCTACAAGTCGAGTCTTATTTCTAGTAATGATTTCGGACTCATCTTTTTTGTTTCTAAAAACCCATTTTGTTCCAATAATAGTATGATTTTTAGGTTTAGGAACAAGTGTCCAAACATCATTTCTTTCAAATTGATTCAACTCTCCTGCATAGCTAGAATCCAAGATTCATCAAGAAGTGCGTCATCAATATTTTTGGATTCAATTTGAGATAAAAAAGCAGTATGATTGCAAATATTTCTAAGAGATGATCGAGTACTTACACCTTGTGAAGGTTCTCCCAAAATTTGTTCCACTGGATGATCTTTCACAAATTTTCACTGTTTGGTTGTATCTTGTATTAAATTTTGATGATCTTTCCTGATGGCTCCATGTTGAACTTCCTCTATTGTTTTCTCTTTGTTGAGATTGAGACTTTCCGTATTATTTATACCTCCTGTTTCTTCATCAATAGATTTCTTGGAGAGTGAAGAATTAGATTCATCAAATACTACATGTATAGATTCTTGTACAATCAAAGTCTTTTTATTGAATACTCTATAAGCTTTACTATTAGTAGAATACCCGAGAAAGATACCTTTATCAGATTTTGCATCAAATTTGCTTAAATTATCCCTGTTATTCAAAATAAAACATTTGCATCCAAATACATGAAAGTAACCAATGTTGGGTTTTTTCTCATTCCAAAGCTCATAGGGGGTTTTATCTAACTTAGACCTTAGCATAACTTTATTTATAACATAACATGCAGTACTTACCGCTTCGGCCCAAAAATAACTAGGCAAGTTGTTCTCATTGAGCATTGTTCTTGCCATCTCTTGAAGAGATCTATTTTTCCTCTCTACTACCCCATTTTGTTGAGGAGTTCGAGGAGTAGAAAAATTATGCACAAAACCGTTTTCATCACAAAATGTTTCAATATTTTTATTAACAAACTCTTTTTCCTATCACTTCGGATACTTGAAATAGTATAGCCCTTTTCATTTTGAATTCTCTTGCATAACTTGGTAAAGGCATTATGTGCCTCATCTTTATGAGCAAGAAAGATGATCCAAGTATATCTAGAGAAATCATCAACAATAACAAATGCATAATCTTTTCCTCCTAAACTTGCAACTCTATTTAGTCCAAAAAGATTCATGTGTATCAGTTGCAATGGTCTAGTAGTGGAAATATGTTTCTTAGTTTTAAAAGAAGTTTTTGTTTGTTTACCAAATTGACATGCATAACAAATTTTGTCTTTAAGAAAATATGTTTTTGGTAAACCTCTCACAAGATCATTTTTTGAAAGTTTGGAAATAAGTTCTATGTTGGCATGACCTAATCTTCTATGCCATAACCAACTAGTTTCATTTTGAGCTGAAAAGCAAATAACATCTTGTAAGGTAATTTCTTCAAAATCAATTGTATAAACATTATTGTTTCTAAAAGCAATAAAACAAATATTACAATCATGATCATTCAAAATAATGCACTTATCCATTTTGAAAGTAACTGTAAATCCTTTATCACATAATTGACTTATGCTCAAAAGATTATGTTTTAGACCTTCAACAAGTAGAACATCTTCAATTATGAGAGAAGGTTCATTACCAATTTTACCTATTCCCACGATCTTCCCTTTCGAGTTGTCTCCAAATGTCACGTGTCCTTCTTCTTTAGATCTAAGATCAAAGAACTTAGTCTTGTCTGCCGTCATGTGTCTTGAACATCTACTATCTAAAAACCAATTGTTTTTGCTTGTGGAAGACTTCATGCATACCTATAAAAACAATTAAAATGACTTTTCTTGGTACCCAAGTTCTTTGGGTCCTTTATTTATTAGTATTAGAAGAAACAAGATTTTTAGGTACCCATATGGCCCTAATAATCATTGTATGATTTCTTCTAATAGGACAAGTATGATAATTATGACCATTTCTATTACAAAAATTGCAAATAGCATGTGACATATATGAAAAACTTGAATGATTATAATAATATCCTTTTTTGACAAAATTATTTTTATGAAAAGAATTTTGAATATTAGTCTTTGATGTAGAATGATTATCAAAGAAATTTTTATAAGGTTTGTATTTTTGTTTTGACATATATCCCAAACCTGCCTTGTTAAAAACACATCTTTGACTACCAAGAAGTTTTTCAAAATTTCTTTTTCCATTCGTAAAGTTTTCAACAATATTTTCTAAATCGGTTTTCTTCTTATTTAATTCAAGATTTTCATCTTTCAAAATGATACTTTCTTTTCTTAAAATTTCAATTTCGTTTGTTAAAGAAGAATTTTTCTTTTTCAAAGCAGTATACTTGATACCCAATTTTTCAAATTCCTCATATACCTCTTCTAAAACATTTTGCAATTCTTCATATGAAGGATCTTCAATATTATCAAGATTTGTTACCTCAATGTCATCTTTAGCCATAAGACAAAGATTTGCTGATTCTCCATTGCTTGCTTCACTATCTGAACTACTTGAATCATCATTCCATGTAGCTTTCATTGCTTTCTTGCCCTTGTTTCGATCTTTCTTTAGCAGAGGACAATCTGGTTTGATATGACAAGGTTTATTGCATTTATAACAAATTAAAGTGTCATTTTTACCTGAATCTTTCTTGGAAAACTTTTTGAAAGATTTCCTTGGAGGAGTTCTATTTTTCTTCAAGAACCTCTGAATTCTTCTTGTTATCATCGCAACTTCTTCATCTTTATCTTCATTTTCCTCATCTTCATCACTTTCACTTTCATGAGGAACAGCTTTAAGTGCTAAGCTCTTCTTTGGCTTTCCTTCTTCTTCTCCTCTTTTCAATGTGTACTCATGGGTGATAAGTGACCCGATGAGTTCATTGACTTCGAGCTTCTTGAGGTCTCTAGTTTCAAGAATCGCTGTCACTTTTGATTCCCAGCGTTTTGGTAGAAAGTTGAGAATTTTTCTTACTATCTCCACCTTGGAATAAACTTTGCGATAGCTGTTTATGATGTTAGTAAAACGAGTGTGCATGCTAGAAATAGATTCATCATCATTCATCTTAAACATTTCATATTCATGAGTAAGAATATAAATTTTTGATTCCTTGACTTGCGAAGTTCCTTCATAAGTAACTTCCAAGTTATCCCAAATTTCTTTTGCCGTAGCACAAGTCATTATTCTATTAAACTCATTTCCATTAAGAGCATTAAATAATAAATTCATAGCAGTTAAATTCAAAGTATAAAGTCTACCGTCTTCACGATCAAACTCTTCTTCTTCCTTTTTGACCTTTACTCCATCAACCACTTTTGTTGGAATATAAGGTCCATTTACAATACATTTCCAGATTTCTCGACCTTGAGCCTGAAGGAATATTCTCATTCTAACTTTCCAGAATGAGTAATTATCTCCACAAAAGAGTGGAGGTCGACTGCTAGATTGACCTTCACCAAACGAAGCTGAAATGTTAGCCATAAGATCTTAACTCAAAAGATAGTTAGTCTTATAATAGAGCTCTTAGCTCTGATACCAATTGTTGCCCAGATGACTAACACAAGAGGGGGGGTGAATTGAGTTGTATTAAAAAAATAACAATTATAAATCAAATATATAATATAAAATATAAACAAAATATGAAATAACAATAAATATAAAGAGTAAGGGTAAGAGAGAAGCAAACTCAGTATGTTAACGAGGTTCGGCCCCATTGCCTACGTCCTCGCCTCAAGCTATCCCTTGAGGATTCCCAAATTCACTATTCAACCTCCTTCAGGTGGAGATAGAAACCTATTACACCTTTGAACAACACTGCTACAAAGGATCCGTGTAGAACACCCTCTACACTTGCAATCACCTTACACGTGGTTATTCAACTATTCCTTGTGTAGAATACTTTCTACACGCACAAGGGTTATACACACTCCTTTTCTGATACAAAAGCTGATAGTGGGTAGGTTATCAGAAAACACTTCTCAATGAGTGAAATAAGAACAATACAACGCAAACTATATCTCTTAAAATGAACAAGGATTAACGCTCAATGCTTAGAGAAGAGAGAATGAAAGTTTTGAATGAATGTTGTATGCTCTTGGTGTTGTAAATGTGAAGCTCTCAAATGATCTATTTATAGGTATATGAGACTTCATATTCAAATTTAAAAAGATTCACATGTCAAAAACAACATCATTAATTTTTTCAAAAAATTCAAATAAAAGGTTCTTTTTTTTCAATTGTCAAAGACAACATCATTCACTTTTTTTTAAAAAAAAAACCTAATATTTTACTTTTGGCATATGACAAAATGAGCACACTTTCCTTTTCAAAAAATTCAAACCTAATCTTTTACTTTTTGCATGTGACAAAATGAGCACACTTTACTTTTCAAAATTTTCAAACAAAATCATCTACCTTTTGTATAAGTCCAAAAAAGCATCAATCACTTTTGAAAATATTCAAATAAAACATGCACATGTGAAAGATGACAATCAATCATCTTTAATATTTTCAAAGTTCAACCCTTTAATCAAGGCATGCACATGCAAAAGATGACAATCAATTATCTTTCAAAATTTTCAAATTTAATTTTAAAAAATATTCATGCACATGTGGAAAATGTATTTTAATGCTTTATGATAAAGTATTAATTTTGAGCATTAATCCTAATTTCGAATTTTGAAGAGATTTACAACATTACTCTATAATTTTAATGTGAACTTGTTCCCTTCTTGCTCATGCTTGTTTCCTTGATGTGCTTGACTCCATTGTGTAGACAACTTGAGCTTGAGACTTCTTTATTCTTTGAATTCATTTGTTATCATCAAAATCCATGTGTAAATATATAATTACACAAAACTTGAAATCTTGGGTTCAACACTGTACGTGGGAATTGAGGGTGTCACAACTCGAATGGTAATTAACTTGTTCGAATGATAAATTACTATTTATAAATCCATTTGAGCAAAAAAAAAAAAAAAAACTCATTTAAACAAAAACTAATAAATTCGAATGACAATTGAAAAATACAATCTATACGGTCGTTCGAACAATAAATTATTTGTTCAAACAAAATTAATATACAAAATCCCATTCGAACGGACATAATTTCTGAAAATAAAAAGTTTGTTCTAACAAACAAAATTTATGTTTGAACACAAGTTATTTGAAAAATTTATTCGTTTGAATGCATAAAATATGTTCGAACACTCAGTCCATTCAAATAGGATCAAATATGGTCATTAGTTCGAATCATAATTTCTTATAGTTCGAATAGTACTTACTGGTTCGAACAAATAGGGCTCCATTCGAATGATTTTTTGAGACGAAAATGATTCGTCTAAAAAAAATCCTATTCGAACGGTTTCGAAAGTTTTTGCCCAATTTCATCCCTAAAATTTATTTTTTGAGACAAAAATCGTCCTAAAACCGTTTGAGAAAAAATTTTTTAGTCTCCAAAATTATTTTGGGACGAAAATTGGATTTAGTCTCCAAATCATTTTGATTTGTCTCAAAAAATCCAATCTCTTGTAGTGTGAATTTTTTATTATATTTTGTGTGAAAATTTGAGAAAGTTATAATGATTGGATGAAATGAGATGAAATAATTGTTAACTAAACCTGACCTACTCATTTTATGTAAATGGATTGCACTAATACATATAATTCATTTGACCTAATTAACATAATTTTACATAAAATTTAAAATCCATTTTTATTAACACTTACAAGATCTAACAAAAAAAGACTATTTACTAGCAAAAAATATCAATATTTTTAAAATTTTAACATATAATAAAAGTAATATTACAAATCATACAATAACGAATATAAGTATATATTTAGAATTATAATCTCAATAATAACATTATAAGCATACTAAAAAATATTAATTTACAACTCAATAATAAAAAAATTAAAATTTTAAAATGAAAAAAAGAAATCAATTTATATAAGCAGCTGATCTCTTGAAAGGATATGCTTTTTTAAGCCGATAATTAAGGACTATGTTTTTTTAATAATTAATGAGTATTATTAAATTTATATATTTATTTTATAAGAAATTTAATACTACTAAAAATTATATTAAAAAAAAGAATCTGGAATTACAATGATCCCTTGGGACCAGTAGCACGTCGCTCTCAAAAGCTGAAGATCGGTACATGTGCCTCGATTTCTGGCCAAAACTTAATTTAAAGTCTAATTTGTTTCAACGTTAAAAAAAATCTACATGTTCCAGAATCCAAACCAAACTCAAGTTTTCCACTTCCGGCTCTCTCTCTCTCTCTCTCTCTCATAACTCAAAAGGAAATAAAATGGAAGCTGTTGGTTGTCGTAGCAATGATTCATGAGCCCTAATATTTAAACATCAATATATTCCTAGCTCTATTACTACTGCATGCTTGGGGTACTGTTAATTTGCCATGACTCGAGAGAAGTAGTACTGATATGTACACAGCATTATAATGCTGTTAATAGTATTACTACAGGTTAATAGTATTTTGGACTTGTAAAGAAATTAATTAACGAAAAACCTAGTCATTAAACGTGATTAATTTCCAAACAAATTAATTCAAAGGTAGGCAAATGAAAAACCTAGTCATTCTAATTTTTTTAGACTAATCATTATAATTTTTTTTTTTAAATTTTTAAACAAAAAATAAAGAATAATTCAACTTTTTCAAATTCATAAATAAAAATAATATTAAAAAACTATATTCTAGAATTATTTTAACTTTATAATATTTATTTTTTCAATTTTTTCTCTCTCGTTTTTTAAAATTTTAAAAATATTAACTCAAATTATCCAATTATGTTACTATTATTTATAAACTATTTTATTCCTGTTTATTAAATTCTCATCTCATCTCATTCATCTAGCATGTCCTACTGTTTCAACCCGGTCATGCATTCTGTACGTCTTTACACAAATAAAGATCATAGAATCACCGAAAAATTAAACGATCACAATTCTAGCTTAAAAATTTCTACTGATTTCTGCTGGCGGTGAAGATCATCTAGTTCACCCACTGATCGATCATTACTTGACATGATTATATATATATAAAATTGGTACTAAGATTTTTTTCATAAATCTTATCGGATCGTATCAATTTATATATAAATTATTTAAAACGTGTCAAATCAATCATTCTTTAAAATGATAAAAAAACTAATATGAATAATTAATAACATTAGTTTCGTGCATGTAAGCTGAGATTAGGACATAATTAATAACATTAGTTTCGTACCGGTCGTTGAGTCCAACAAGCCGTTTACTAGAAATGTTATAGACCACTGTTATTTTATTTTCATCGTATTAAATAAGATATGATTTATTTATTTCTATAAGATGATAAAAGAATATGTAATAAATAATTATTTAATTGTAATAAATATGTCACATCATACTTAATAGAATGAAAGTGAGATGATAGTATGGTATATAGAATTTTATAACTTTAATATATAGAAAATTATATACATCATATTATCATTTCAGTTGCATCCTACTAAATAAAATGTGACACATTTATTATTATTGAATAATCATTTATTACATGCTTTTTTATTATCAAATGGTGATAAATATGCTACATTATATATAATAAGATATAAGTAAAATGGTGATACTATGATGTATATGTATTCATTATCTTCCAACCTCTTATTTAAAATGTATTTAAGTTTTCCACGCGGCCAATGAGGTCTATATATTTCGAGGTCTATATATTTCAAGGTCTTGATCAACACGAGTAACGAGGTCAATTTCAATAATGTTATACATTACATCATTATCTTATTTACATTTTACTATATATGATAAGGTGCATTCACAATTTAATCATAACGAAGCATGTAATAAATAATCATTTAATTGTGGTAAATGTATCATATCTTATTTCATAAAATACAAATAAGATGATAATATGATGTATATAATTTATATATATATATATATATATAACCGCATTACTGCATGTTAATAGTATTTAAATGGACTTGTAAAGAAATTAATTGATGGAAAAAGTTGTCATCACTGCTGTTCCAACCCGGCCATGCATTCTGTACGTGTTTGCACAAATAAAGATCATAGAATCACCGAAAGATTAACGATCACAATTCTAGCTTAAAAATTTCTATTGATTTTTGCTGGCGGTGAATATCTAGCTCACCGGATTCGGATCAGTACTTGACATGACTATATATATATATAATTGGTACTAAGATATTTTTCATAAATTTTATTTTCTTGATCGAATCAATTTATATATAAATTATTTAAAATGTGTCAATTCAATCATTCTTTAAAATGATAAAAAAAACTAATATGAATAATTAATAACATTAGTTCCGTGCATGTAAGCTGCGGAGATTAGGACATTTTTTTTAATGAGATTAGGACAATATTCTTGACCGGTGGTTCGAGTTCTCCAACAAGCCGTTTAGTTAAGATTCTTCTTATCATGAGAACTTGCAGTAGATCAGGCGAATCTGATTGATCCATGCCATTGCCATATACAACTTTAATATATTCACTATCTTCCAACCTCCTATTTAAAATTTATTTAAGTTTTCCACGCGACCAACGAGGTCTATTATATATTTCAACAGTTGTGATCGACACGACTAACGAGGCCAATATTAAATTCGATAGGGCAGAGAGAACAATATCCTTGAAAATAAATTAAGTTGAGTTTGTCAGGAATACAACAGAACGTACAACAGTCATGGCATGCACATGCTAAGAACAGTCAATAGGCATGGGTCGATCCAAGCATCGTGGGGTTTGTCCGACCTTTTCCTAGTTCATTTATATTCATGATTTTTCATGTCTACAAGAAGCTTGCACATGGACACGATCTTATCTGCGTGTATTTTTCCCCCGTTGATCTACTTGATCTGTTTTTACATATTCTATGAGTAATGATTAAGCTTCAAATCATTTTGAGGCTTTACGTCTCCGCCAAATTAATTAATTGCAGAAGTTGAAAGTTTGGTATACTTTTCATCACTATATATATATAGTACAAGTACACACGTGATATGTGAATATTCAAATTTTATGACTTTATCCTTTATTTTGTATTGTCGAGAAAGAACATACTAATTGAGCTACAATTTAGCCACTAAAATCCTATTGGCATGAGAGATAGTTGAATTATTGATTACACGTACATTTTAAGCCATGTTTTAATATTTCAAACTTTCAATTCCATTTGCAAGTAAATTAGTATTCCGTATATATATGTCACGTTCGTTTGTGTAATTTATTTATAAAAATATTTATATTAGACATTCTATATGTACTTATAATTTTATATATAAATTTACGTATAAGATCTATTTATCAATTTTCTTTTTAAATTTAAATTTTAAATTTTAAATTTCATACATTTTAGTTTATCCATAATTGACATGTCAATTTGTGTGATGAATAATGATAAATTAAAATGAATTAAGTAATTATGGGCTCAAAGTTTAACGATATGCAAATTAGAATATTAATGATGATGCAAGCAAGGACTAAGGTATTTGTCAAAGACTGACCTAATTAACCAAATTCCCAAATGGTAATAACTCTCTAATGCGGGGGCCACGCAGATCACTTATGATTCTCTGTCGGCGTTAATTAAGAAACCAAAGAAATAGAAGAAAAAAAAATCACATTTATTTTTACACCAAGTGATCTAACAAGGAATATTCTCAAACCCTTTTGACTTGATAAATGTTTTTAACTGTTATATATCTCTAATGAAATTGATTGATTTTTTATTAAAAAAAAAAAAATCTAACAAGGAATGGCACAGGTTTATCTGCAAACAGTAGCCACCGCTTACTTTTCTATTGCTGAAGTGTATAAGTTTCTCCCTTGCCTGCAATATATTAAAGAAAATGCATGCAAAAGTAGTACTACATTCTTGCACTTAATAACAAAGAAAAAACAACCATGAATCGATCATCTAGCTCCCAATTATTCCTTTGCATAGGAATTCACGTTTCCACCGTACCTTAGGATAAAAAACCATAATTACCCACGGCTGAATACTGAATTTCATCCTGATCCACTGATACTGTACAAAACCGGATGATGATAAAATGACCGTACTGTTAATTACAATGATCAATAGTATTATCTTTTATTACATACACAAGTAGTACTTTCAAAATTTAATTTAATTTAATTTAATTAAATTAATGTAATCATCGGTAGGTACGTACGTGGTACAATCATAAGCTAGCCTAGCTAAAAACTTATGAAGTACCCAAAGTATCTATAGGAGACGACTGATGATCTAAGAGGAACATATAATTTTGATTTTCAAGAGCATATGGTGGGATATTTATTAATATTTAATATATATATATAGACAAGCTAGCATGGGATCTTGCTTCTCTTTAAAAGTTCATATTTTTTCTTTAAAACTCTTATAATTAACACCTCATTCATCGATCCTTCTCAATCGGCCGGTGCCCTTTTTTTGTTGTTGTCATATGTTGAAGATAATGAGAACCTGGCACATGGCACATGGCAAATGAATCGATCGATACATTTGTCTTATTATCATTTTCTTGTTCTCAATAATTTCACGATCAAGATCTTCCCATTACTACGTACTAGCAAGATTAATAAGCATCTGGGCAATATCTTATCTGCATGCATTGTCTCCAGATAAAGGTAGATATGTGTGTATTACTATATATACCATTTTAGTAGAGATTAAGCTTCGGAACTTGATCAAGCTGTGAACAGAGCTCAAATTAATTGCACAACTTAGAATTCCGTGATGATGCCACTGATCAGTTCCAATACTATCGAGAGATAGTTGTATTGAATATTACACACATGATAATACACACCGTTAATTTTTAGTCTCTCAAACTTCTAGATAATATAAAAATAAATTAGTGATTATCGGCCACATGTCAAAAAAGGGGAAAAAAAAAAAAATCGAGACAAAATTAGCTGATGGGCTCCCAGTTCAATGTTATGCACATGTCAATATTAAGGATGCAAATGCTAAGTAGGGATTAAAAAGTCATTCCCATATTAATGATAATCTTACTTAGAGTAATGCTACATATAGTTGTGGAGTATGCAAATACCACACAATCGGTTTAAAAAAAAATATGGTCCATGATTAAAAAAGTTAATTTTTTTTATGTAGGTCCCATATTAATTCACTTTTTTCAAAAAAACTGCATAGGATTTACATAACCATGATTACAAATATTATTTCTCATCTTACTTATTATATATCCCAATGTGTTCAGTATTGTATATACAAATAGATAATACGAGAGTTAAACGATAAAAAACGAAGAAAAAGCGAAATTGGCTTGCCTCTGCTCCTCTATAAAAAGCCGAGTTAGTGACACTCACAATCACACCAAAACCCATTATGGCGATGAAGGGGTACATGATCATAGGCCTTCTTGTTCTTGTTGGCTCTTTCGCCAACACCATTATGAATGCTAATGCTATTACTCCCAGCTACGGCATTTCTTCACTTAACAGGACCAGCTTTCCCAAAGGTTTCACATTTGGTGCAGCATCATCTTCCTATCAGGTAACCCCAACATGTTTTCTACGTACATGTTTATATCAATATATTTTGGGTTTTTGATCTTCAAGTTCCCTGAGATCTCAAGGATAATTCATGCATATACGTGCATGCCCAAATATGTGCTTGAATTCCATGCAGTATGAAGGTGCAGCGTTTGAAGATGGCAAAGGATTAAGTTTGTGGGATTATTACAGCCACAAATACTCAGGTCTCTCTCTCTCTCTCTCTCTCTCTCTCTCTCTCTGTGTGTGTGCACAAATATATATATAAATTATATATTACGTACTAACCTTTAAATATTGTTTTCTCTGTGTGCACAAATATATATATATATATATATAAATTATATATTACGTACTAACCTTTAAATATTGTTTCAGATGACATGAAGATGAAAAATCTCAAACGTGCTTTTTTTTTTTTTTTTGAAGGACAATTTTCTGCATTAACATATATTACCTGCCCATTAATAAAAAAAAGTTCAAACAAACTTTGGTAATTAAGCATGTACATTACGCTTAGTTAACGGACAGGATTTGTTTGAAAATGCAGATAAAATAGCGGATGGCAGCAATGGAGATGTAGCTGATGATCAATATCATCGCTATAAGGTACGTATATATATATATCCTTTTATCTTTTCCCGTTTTGTGGATAAATAAGCGGAGTAAAAGGCACATAGGACAATAGAAAAAAATTAAATATTGATGAGGTAGAATTTTCGTTCTTCCATTCTATATTATGATGAGGTAGCCTTGTGATCAAGTCCTTAAAAAAATTTAAATTATTAAACTCAGATTTAAAAAAACTTAAAATAATAAATTATTATTTTTGAGAAATTTTACAAAGAAATTAAAAGCTTTTGTTTTTTTTTTTCCTAACATTTTATAATGCTCGAAAACTAATTCACCAAAATTAATTTTCTTTTTGGAAATTTTAGGAGGACTTTGGGATTCTGAAGGATATGAATGCAGATGCATACAGATTCTCAATCGCATGGCCCAGGCTGATACCAAGTAATTAACTACATGCTTTTCTGCATCAGCGATATGATATCTCTTGCAACTAATTTCCGATGCCTAGATGCATTGTCTATTTTTTAAAGCTTTCGATATATAATTGTAAGTCAGAACCATTCATTTGTTTCCAATTTTCAGCCGGAAAGATTAGTGATGGTGTGAACCAGAAAGGAATCGACCACTACAACAAGGTCATCGATGAACTCCTAGCCAAAGGTCATGGACGTTCGCATTAACATATCATATGCTAATAATTCACTGATGATAATGTAATAATGGTACTTACAATTATTGAAATGCAGGTCTTAAGCCCTATGTGACAATCTTCCACTGGGAAACTCCAATGGTCTTAGAACATGAGTATGGCGGTTTCTTAAGCCAAAGCATTGTGTAAGTGATGAATAATTCAGGACCATATCACCAGCATTTCATATATAGAAATGGGACAGTACTCTAATATATCCGTGCATGCGTACGTAACTTTTAGGGAAGACTTCAAGGACTTCGCTGAGCTTTGCTTCAAGGAGTTTGGTGACAGGGTAAAGCATTGGATCACCTTAAACGAGCCTTATACCTACAGCAATGGTGGATATGCGGCAGGGGTTTTAGCACCTTTCAGATGTTCGAGCTGGCAAAATCTGAGTTGCACCGACGGGGATTCAGCAACGGAGCCATATACCGTCACCCACAATCTGCTTCTCGCTCATGCAGCTGCCGTTAACGTGTATAAGACCAAATATCAGGTTCCAATTCTATATATTTACCGAAGTTGAAGTTTACACCAACTAAAAATATATATATGCCTCTGTCTTACGTATGTTGTGTTGACTTAAACTAGACTAGCCATTGCTTGATTTACCAAATCTCGTTCACTACTACGTTCAGGCAGAGCAAAAAGGTGTTATAGGGATAACACTTGTGTGCGATTGGATGGTGCCGTATTCTAAATCGGAGAAAGACCATGCTGCCGCGTTACGTGCCCTTGATTTCATGTTCGGATGGTATGTTTTTCTTTAATTAGTTTTTGATCTCCATGTTAGCACCTGTTTTTATTTTTATTTTTAAAATATAGGATGATTACATCGTAATTCATATCCTGATCTAAATTTATGGATGGTTTTTGTATTTTGTTGCAGGTTCATGGAACCCTTAACAAAGGGTCGCTATCCCCTCAGCATGCGTACTCACGTACGTGAAAACCGACTACCCAGATTCAACAGAACTGAATCGAAGCTGGTGAAGGGATCATACGACTTTATCGGATTAAACTACTATACTGCCACTTATGTTGCTGATGCACCTGAATATAGGTCTCTGAACAAAAGCTACCTGACTGATGCTCTTGTTAATAAAACTGGTACGTACGAATTCAACACTACTCGGAAAGCTAGCATTGATCGATATATACGTTGTCTTGTGCATGTATTGAATATCAACTACATCTTCTTTTTTGGTTTGGCGTTGTATGGCAGGTTCGCGCAACGGGGTCCTCATTGGTCCACAGGTATATATATATATATATGAATTATACGTAAATTAATATGGAAAATCTATTGCAAGCACAATTGTGTATTAATATATACATCAACTTAATGTGATTGGTTAAAAAGTAGATTTGATTAAAAATAGTGCTAATTTAAATTTTAAATATGAAAAAATTAATATTAATACGCAGACTAATACACAACTTTACTTGTATATAGCAAAATTCAATTAGTATATATGTTACAGTATATAATATTCCGAATTATGATATTGGATCTTGCAAACGTAATCATCTGTGCGAAACTAGACAATTTAACAGTTGCTTTATTACAAAATATATCGACTTGATAGCTCTTTTTTATCCACCTTAACAACACATGATGACAAACGAAAACAGTCTTGGGCAAATTTTTATGTAGTGATCAGTTTATTTTCTGTAAATCTCAGGCTGCTTCAAGTTGGCTCTATGTCTATCCTAAAGGAATTTATGATCTTCTTGTCTACACAAAATCCAAGTACGGCGATCCAGAAATTTTCATCACCGAGAATGGTTATTTTCTCAACTTTTTTCAATTATTGTTGCATAAAGTCGATGACGAATCCTTGGATGTCCCATTTTATCTAATTAAGCTAAACTATAATCTCTTATATATTAGGAATCGATGAGTTCAATAATGCCTCATTACCGCTTAAGGAAGCCCTTAGGGACACCCAAAGAATTGACTATTATTATAGGCATCTTGCGCATGTTCATAAGGCTATCGGGTAAGTGCTAATTCATACAGCTCTCTCTCTCTCTCTCTCTCTCTCTCTCTCTCTCTCTCTCTCTCTATGTATGATCTATGATCTTTAATTCATTGTTTTCCTTGGCATTAATAGGGTGGGCGTGAAAGTTAAGGCATACTTTGCTTGGACATTCTTGGACGACTATGAATGGATGTCTGGTTATACGGTTCGATTTGGCATCCACTTTGTTGACTATGTGAACGGATTAAAAAGATACCCTAAACTTTCAGCAAAATGGTTCCAGAATTTCCTCAAGAAATAGAAACGAAGATTTTCACATTACGAACTGACTATCAAATTAATTGTGTGGTCTCAGATCAATAAATTGAGCATCTGATCTTCTCTATGAATATTATAGTACTTTTTGAATAATGTAATTTTCTTTCTGTATTGACTGAAACGCTTGCAGAATAATAAATTGCCCTGCGGATGGTCTCCGTCTTTTATTATGCATGGATTGTTCAAATTTTTAGTGTTTTTGAAGTTTTACGACTATGATCGAAACACTTTTGGGCTTTGACATCGACTTCCGATCGATCCTGACCATGCATCAGGTGGAGTTTAATTCTTAAAACGCTAACTACTTTGCTTATAATTGAATGGTTCAAATGTGGTTAATGCCTAATTAGCATTTCACTTGTGATATGTTGAGTTTAGATCATCTCAAAATATTCTTCTTCTTTTTTTTTTTTTTTTCCCTTTACTCGCATGGTTATCATACAATATAATAAGTCCTCAAGTGACAAATTTGAATCATTGTTTTTCTTTATTCATTAGATTTAAGGAATTGTAAGTATAAATATAATAATGGAGCTTTCTAGCTTGTAGATTTGAATTAATTATCGAATTAATCTAACTGGAAGCTAGCCTCAGCTTTTATATACACTACAAGAATATGGGCTTTTATCAGCGATTTTTGAATCGCTGCCAAAGTAATCGCTGGCATATATTACTTATAACGGCAATTTCTTACTCGCTGGAGAAAATAATTGGAAAGATGGTGAGAAGGGTCACTGTCTGTATGGCAGCGAAATTAATGTTTTTAGCGGCGAAAATTTTCGTTGCTAAATTTCACAAATATTCTCTGGCGCCAAACTTGGATTTTATTTCCCTCCCCATGACTTATTCACAGTACCCTCTCTGCTCTCCGTGTGTGTGTGTGTCATCGATTTTCCATCATTTGCAACTAAAATCCGTCCCGGCCAATCCATACGTGGTAGTTCCTTTCTCCCCATTTCCGAAATGCTCCCGAAGCTCCATCTCTGGTCTTCACTACATTTTCCTTGTGCATAGAAGGTTGCTCATCGTTTCCTTCCAAAACCCAAGCATTGCCTCCATTGATCGGCTTCAAATCTTCCACTTCGGCCACCCAATACTTCAGCTACCAAAAATTAAATCCCCCTTCTGTTGAATGCATATGTACACACGACGATTGCTACCAAAATCACCTTCTGTTGTGCATTAGAGCTACTAGAAATCTCCCTAAAATCGTTGTCCCAAACATCCTGTGTGTGAGGCTTGCCAGTCCATTTTGAGCCCTCGGTTGGCCAAAATCCACTGCTCGGGTGCTGCTCAGTGTGTCCAAGGTATTTTGCTACTCACAAACTCTGTTTGGAACTCTTTATTTTCTCCATACATGCATGAACATAGCGCCATTTGTTTGTCTACTTGGATTGTTGGATGACATGCACAAATTATTTCTAAATAAACTTTTTGTAGTTTTTTTATATTTATATTTATATTTTTTTTATCTGTCGACGCTGTGCATATTATCGATTCATTGGGGCTAAATATCATTCTTGGTAGTTGGCAATTTTTGCATATATCACCTCAAATATATTAGGTCTTTCACTGATCGATATATTTGCTGCTACGATTTCTCCATTCATCAAACAATATGCATTTGGGCTTAGTTTTAGGGCTACATTCTGGGAAATAATTGATTAGGAAAAAAGAAACCGTATATCTCCAACATTGTCCATGCAGGCTTTAAACAAAAAATTGTATATACCAAGCATTTCTTTTGTTCTTTCCAAAAATCATCATGCTTGTTAAATTCAATTTTACTATGCTTGGTTGCTTGAAACTAGGTGGGATTTTCAAACAAAGCTCATGGTAATGTTTATTTATTCCTAAAGCTGTCTTTTTAAGCTTACTTATATTTATTCAGTTTTGATAAAAATGCTATTTCCTAGCAAAACCCACTATTAGTTGAGAATCACTGACTTGGTCACATGTTGTTAATTAGCATGACAAAATATAGACACATATGGAGGAATATGGTATTATGTTATTATAGCCAGATGAAGATGTCAATTTTTAGGTTAATTAATCTAAACAATAAAAGTTAGATATATTTTATAATATGACTGTAGGCAATAAGCTTAACACTGTGTAATAGATATGTTTACAAGAGTAGTATTATATCCCATTAAAAAGAATTATTATAAAGAAAGATGAACATATTTTTCTGCCTTGGGCTAAGACTCCACAATTCCTCCAAAAATGATATCGCTGACTATTTCAACAATATAATTCTAGAATTTTTTAAACCCTCTACTTTCCTCTCTAGTCTCCTAAATACCCCCCACCAGCTCATGCATGAAGACAAAATTTCTGCTTCTTGATTCAGATTCCATGCTGGCAAAGACAGTCTTAGATCTTGAGTTACAAATTTGATTCACCAAATATTGTAATAAAGATTGAAAGTGGGTCATCTAACTCTTGATTGTTTGATTGAACAAACCTAAACTAGTTTTAGATCAAAGTGGAATTAAGCTATGATGGGAGGGACCATATATGAGTACTCATCCAACCCTTCATGATCAATGAGACCCGTGTTGCTTTGAAATCAGGGTACTTTGTTCGATCATCCAATTACTTATTTTGAAATTAGGGTACTTCGTTCGATCATCCAATTACTTATTTAGGCGTCAATTTTTAATTTCTCAATTTTTAAAACTCAAATTATCATAATTTGACCACTTAAATTAGTGGCTCAATCTGTTTAGTGCATCATTAAACTATTGAACGTGTTAGATTAATGTGATTAGTTAAACACAATTATGAGATCATATATCACTCTCTTAATTTTTAATGATGGTATATATATATAAAGGAAAAATTCGAAATCCAAACTAAACATGACTAGATGTGTAACATAAATTATTTGATCTATCTCAGCTTTTGTTATTAATTTTCCATCACCAAAAAACTAAGACAATGACGATAAAAACACTTTTATATATGTTCTAAAAATTGCTGTGTAAAGCTAGTTTGTAAATTAATTTACTTTTATAAAATTAAATATATAGATTAAGTATTTCTCTTAAAAATCATATCAATAAAGTTTCTCTCCTCTAATCAATATTCTATTTAGTGCGGTAGAAGTCTTGAGAAGCAAACTTCTGTTTTGGTGTTGTATTGAAGAAAGTGAAGGGAATGAGGGTGTGATATGGGAAATGCTTTCCTTTAGGTGAGGGAGAAGATTGGGATACTTTTTTCTAATCATGCCTTAGAAAGTAATGAAAAGGCAGAAAGTGAATATGCTTCCCCCATGATTACAAACTCTCTTGCAATCCACTTATATATATATATATATATATTTATATATATTTATATATTATGATTATAATTATAATTAATTCTATTTTGTATTCCCATGCCACCACCCTCCACAGCTTAAGGTTTCCACTGCAAAATCCACCTAATCTAAGTCATGTCATACTCATGCCCTTTGCCTTTTTTTGCTATTCATCTCTTTTTTGAATTTTTCTTAAAATGAACCACCTAAAAAACCCTATTAGGTTAAAAAAATATAAAAATAATTTATATTTTTGCACAATCAATAAAAATTGATCAGTAAAAGGAAGAGTATATGTTTACTTCAGTTCAATCATCCAAAACTCCCCTCCATATTCCCTATAAAGTTGTTTTCTCCCTTCCTTTCTCTTTGTGGGGTCTTTGGCCTGCCATGCATCTCAAAGGCTTGGCTCCACTTTGTATCTCTTTTGCCTACTTTTCTTATATATTGCATGTACATGATGATCATGATCATGAGTGAATAAATATATAAAGGTTACTCCTCCAATAATATACTTTGTGTTAGTTTGTCAGTAGTATTTTGAATGCCATTCTCTCTCTTGGTTTTGTCATATATTATCCAAATATATTATATAAATATAATGTAATATACTCCTCAATAAATTACTTGAATACATGGAGTCTCTTTTTCCATTTTCTCTTTCTGTACAGAAATTAGAATTGGTAGCCTTTATCTTGCAACTTCTGCTGTTAGTTTTGGATTCTCCACAACTTCAGCAGCTAGATAGCTATGTGATCTCCATTTATATAATATAATACACAACAACTAATAAATTACAAGAGTGCTGCCTGCAAATTAATGGTTTTTAATATCTTAGTGTTACTGTACTACTTATATTTACAGTGATGTACTGACTCATATCATTTAGATTTGGATAATTATTTAGGATATATATATTAGCTTTTATTGCTGAGTTATAATTTTTTTAGCTAATGTTATTTTTGGTTGAGGAATTATTGTTCTAGAGATATTTACCTAAAATGCCTTCTGATGTACAATCTGATACAATCCAGCCATTGTCTGGAGTCAAGAAAGGCCATCCACCCTTTGAAATGTGGTGATACCAGTAATTAAGATCACCAGAGCTGTCTATCTTAACCTTCATGTACATACATGAAGTTGTCTGATAAATACTTAAAACTTGAAGCCAAAGGCTTTATTTTTTTTAAGAAATAATACAAACAGCAGAAATCCTGAACTGTTGTCAGGTTTAATCTTCTTTTGTGCACTTATTTAATCTGTTGATGCTTATCATCCCTTCTGTTTCATGTATTCATGAGTTCATTCCAAACAACAGGGGAAAAGATTTGAGTACTTTTGATTTTTTCCCAATACTTGAGCAAAATCTGAAGATGTAGCTAGGATTATAAGTCATCATCCTGTAAACCGAGTACTACTAGTTGTCATTTTGTTGGTAATTATTTGTCTTCAATGTTCTTATAATGATAGTACACCTCTACCAAAACATGAAACTACTTGAATACTTCCCACACAAGCATTCTTCATTTTGATGGCATGTATCATGGGTTCATCATCTTTTTCCCGATTTTGAAATGATAGACAGTGGATCAATTTGTTTCCATGCCAGGTGCTTGCATGTTCTTGTTGAATAACTTTTTGAAATGATCAGTTGATCATTGTAATGTTAGCTAGCTTGTTGTTTCATAAATAACTAGCTCAATGTTCCCTACAATCATTGAGAATAATATATCATCACCATCGATATATCTTGGTTTTTGTTTTCTCAGCATTCTAAACTCAAATCCGAATATATGATGAAACTAATTTGCTTGTTTTATCGATTATATTAATTTCTTTCTCAATTGTTATATTTGACCACCTGTTAGCGAGCAAACAATAACTAAGCATATGTTAAAGTAACCTTTCTATTGCTTCTCTTAATTATTCCCACAACTCTTTGTTGTGTCAGTTGTAATCTACCATCACCTTTTTGAGGAGTTTTTGTCAATGGGTTTGCTGTCCTTCTTCATCACCTTATATTCTCATTTTCTTTGTTTCCCTCCTTATTCTGACAAAGTTTAGAGGCTATAATCTGGCCTGCATGCATGTTTTTGCACCTTCTTTAGAAAAAGGGAAACACACACACACACACACACACACACACACACATATATGTAGTTGCTTATTTGATTAGGCTCCATGGTATATCCTCAGGTTGTCATGATCAGAGTTTGTGTTTTCATGTTTAATGAGATGTTTAATTAAACGCTGGAAACACCTGTAAATGTTGTCGTTGGTAGTATATATGTAATTTTAGGCAAATTACATGGACTAATATATGTTATTGAATCCTAATTCTTTTGGTTGTTGTTACCTTTGTGCATTACATCATTTAAACGTTGTCTTTATGATGTTTTGCTGATCACATATATTTCAGCTTATATATATATATATATTTATATAATATGTATATAAGTGCCAAATTTCCACATAGCTAGATTGGCTTAACAAGAGGAGGACCGGCCATTTACTTATATTTCCTTTTTTGTATATATATAAGAACTGAGGATTTTTAAGGATAAAAAAATCCTTAAAAATTGTCTACTTGATAAAGTAGGATATGTACAGAACACCTAAATGGATCACTTAATATTGGGCTGGGTTTGTGTTTTTTCTATATATATATATAGAAATAATTTAATCATGTGCTCCTAATTCAACTTGGATGTTGTTTAGATTAAATCTTGATGTCATTTTTTCGTGGTATGATCAGATTTATATACATTTTTATATCATCTGTGACATGCATGCATTTGGACAAGAGTTTATATAGAAATCGTTAATCGACATTCCCTATACCATGCATGCTTAATTTCATTTAATGATGAAGTTGATGATCCACACATATGTCTGAAAGTCTTTGATTCATTCCCTAGTGACATGCATGCACACACACATGTCTGAAAGTCTTTGATTCATTCCCTAGTGAATGACAATACCATGGGTAGTTTATTAAATTGTGTTTCTTTGTATTGTGAATTCTCTAGCTCTTTAAGGCATTGTAAATGCCAATGCTTCTTCTATATTGGGTAGTATAGGTAAATGTGAATTTGTTGATTTAACCATATTAGTTTCAGTCATCACAGTTGACTGAAACATTGTTCATTCGTCCACTTTTTTATGATCTTCATCTCTGTCATTGGATTTAGTCTTTTAGGCCAGCATTCTATTTGTTCTAAAACAGTGAGCAATGTAAGGATGTTTGCCATTGCCTTTGTCAGATTCTTTGGAAAATAATTATAGAGGTTCACAAATACCTCCCAAAATTTGCAATTAACATCTAATGTTTGAATGTAACAACATGATGCAAAACCCATTATAAAACAGGACCGGCACAGTTTCCAATTCATATGACACAAAACTTGCTTAGACAACCTATATATTTGCTCCAAAACATATGGGAAAAAAGATAATCCCACATTTTCCCTGTTGTAGATCATTAAATAAAGTTGAATCTTTTTTTATTTTTTCGGATAAGCAAGAAGTAATTTAATTAGGAGCAAATGTTTAGTCGAAGCCACATGGATTGATTGGAAGTATACAAAAGAAAACCCCTCTTTACATTCCTTATGTTTGGATGAAACATCAGAAACTCATTTTGCTACCCATGCTCCGTTAATCACTAAAGCAGAAAATCATATCGCCAAGAAAATATGGGTTCAATTCCAAGACCTTATTCAAAGTACTGGGCTGGCACAAGATATATTCATGTCTAGCAAGCATTATCCTAAAACATCAAGTTGAAGTAGGAACGTTAAAGGGCAAAGGGTCTAATGCTTGCTATTTGGCCCGAAATTGGAATGCGTATGCATCATATTTCAACATACAACTATTGTAATGAATTTATCTATGCAGATAAATATATTGAACACCCCAAAAAACTAGTTTGGCCTGCACACATACCTTTATGTACTTCCTTAATCAATATGAGAAGGCAGCTGACTATAGAACAAGGAAACCACCTAAGAATAAAACCATTTAGCATATGTGAGCAACCCAACGCATAGAGAAGTATGCACTTATACCTAGAAAATATCATAATGTAATCGTTTACCATTTGAAAAGGCTAACTGCACATTTTATAATAAAGAGTGGGTAGATGCTATGTGTTTTCCATGTGCACTTTCTGAGTACTTGAAAATGTTAAGTGTTCATTACATTTACTGGCTACAAGTTTTTTTTTTTTTTTTTTGGTTGATAAGTACTCATTTTAGAATGCTTAATAGGCATCAGCCCAAGTACACAGGAGTATACTTTTATTAACCTATATTTTCTTTTTGAAGCAATTATAGATAGCAACCGAGAAAACTACAACAGGTTCATAATGCTTAGCATACATACTTACATTAGCTTTTGCCCAATTACATCATAAATTATAGTATGAGGAAATTCCAACTTGCACGCAGCATCCCCACACCACAAATCCTGCCAAAAGTTTCTTCTCTTTCCATCTCCCACCTTCAATCTAAATACAGTAGAGACAAAACCAGGCCCTTTTGTAATAAATTTCCACAAACTCACCTCATATCCTCCACTAGAAGCAGTAGATCACCAACTCCCCACAAATATATTCAGATGAGGATGACACTAACTTGTTCACTTCCATTTCAAGAGTGGGTTGCTATCATTTGTGAGGTTTGAACGCACGTTCATCATTTATCTACAATGTTTAAAAATCAATGGCCTTTATTGGACAGCACGCATGCTATTAGTCATGTTCATGGATTCCTTTACATGCGCAGTTTGCGGTACTTAGGAGTTTTAAAGGTTTGGCTTAGTGCTCAAATGTATGGAGAGAAGTTAAATGGGTTAAAGTTGTTCTTTGTAGTTGATTTGACCCTTGAAATATGCTTTGTATTAAAATGAACCCTTGTTGGTTTCTGTAGTTCATGGTGTGATTAAAACCACTACTCCTATTTATTTTTTCATACATTTTTTCCCTTGTGGCTTGTTAGTGTTATATGCTACTTTTGATTTGAAACTGAAAATCACTTGGATTTTCCAGTGTAGAGTAATAGGATGGACATCAAGTGGCATTGAGTTAAATATGTGCTGACTGAGGTTGAGCAAATTGTTTTGGGGTGTCATTTCAGGCAGGGCACATCCGAACCTTTCTTAGTTGGGTATTGAAGGTAACTACTGCAATCACTGTATTCAATATGATGTTTTTACTTTGTTTCAAGAAATCTCTGAACATAATGGTTTGGCTTTATGTCTTTGTTTAATAAATATATTTTTGGCATGAATTGTAGACCTTTAATTGGATATCTACATTGTCTGATCTTCGAGTAATTCAAACCCTATTTTGACTATACCTCAATGTATGATTTAATTGAGGTATAGCTTTTCTTTCACTTTGATAGTTTCACATGACTACTTCTTACTCTTGATTTTTTCCCATGTCTATATGAGAGTGAGGGTGGCTGACATGTTGTTACGCTACATGTAGTTAATACTATCACATGTTTTTTGTCTTTTTTTTTTTCCCAATAATGGCTCGAGGTGAATTAGCTTAATGAATGACCCGATCTGATTTGTCATGTGTGAATGCTTTAATACTAGTTATCTATTACTAATTACAGTGTGTAGACATTGAAAAAGTAGTGGTTCTACACAACACTACACCTAGAGGGGGGTGAATAGGTGTAATCTAATTTTTATGGCCTTTTGAAAAATTAATCAAACAAACAGTTAATAAATGAATCAAATAACACAAAAAATTAACACATGATTTTGTTCACGGAGTGGAAACTCATTTGAAGAACATCTTCAAAATCTAAAACCACTCCGGGTGTAAGACACCACCTCAAATCCACTATAGAAACTTTAGTTTGTTACAACCAATTTAGAGACACTCTCAAAACCTTTGTAGTAGCTAAACTTAGCTTGCAACACCACGAGTGACCCACTCGATCTCTACACGCATGTAGTGTCGGAATTCTGACCTTCCTATAGCTTCCCACGAGAACCTCTCGATCTCTGCATCAACGGCAGCTCCGGACTCTTCTGGCCAACAAAAATGTCCACTTCAATGGACTCAAGTAAGAGTTGATTTTGAATGTGTTGTGATGGAGAAATATTTATCCAAGAAAGAATCAACCAAATGGGGGAGAGGTTGCTCTAAGAAGTTCTTGGAGGCCCTTAGGGTTTTTGCTCTGATTCTCCACACCAAGAACAGAAGTTAACCTGTTCTATTTATAGTTCCCATCAAATGAGGCATTCAAAACCCTAGTGATCTGGAACATTGGCTCGAGTGAAGTGTCGAGCGAAACAATCTGCCAAAGTTCGCTCGAGCGACCTGTCGAGAGAGTATCGAGCGGTCGACTCTGCCTGAGTTCGCTCGAGCTCAGTGTCGAGCGAGGGTCGAGCGACTCACTCTGCCTGGGCTCGCTCGAGCTCAGTGTCGAGCGAGGATCGAGCGGTTGAATCTGCCTGAGTTCGCTCGAGCTGTATGTTGAGCGAGGATCGAGCGGTTGAATCTGCCTGAGTTCGCTCGAGCTGTATGTCGAGTGGTGCAATCTGCCCAAGTTCGCTCGAGCGCTCCATCGAGCGAGGGTCAAGCGAAGTTGACTTCTTTGACCAATTTTCAAGCCTTTCTGCAACAACACTTGTTACAACACTATTTTACACAGGTTTTTACAAGAATATGCCAATACGCTCATTTTTCCCTCAACAGACATGATTGGGTTGGCCAATACAATAGATGTATAGACCAGCAGCAGATATACTATATAGTGGTTTTTATCAATTTCATGTCATTTCCTATATAGACAACTAGAGATGACGGAGCTAGCATCATTTCCACATTTGTCATCACCTTAATGTAGATGACAACTTATCCGATACGAACTTCCCAGAAATTTGTCATTTAATGTCAGAAACAAGACCCATTTATATTAATATCTGCCCAATTGCCTCATGATCTTCATCTGGTACATATACGTTTACACAACCAATTATCCTTCAGCCATACATGACCAGAAAGGTCTAGCGATAGTTAGTTTGCCCTGAAAATAAATGTTCTTCAATTTAAACATTTTTTCTCTAGGCACAACTAACGGATATGGGTAGTTGACGTGTCTAATTGATAACGATTTTGCATGTTCACTCAATCAATATTGGAGAGCCATCGGGTTTTAGGCTTCTCCAATACTCGATTCCTAACTTACAATTGTGCAACATCACTTAGTCCTTCAACTCATAGTGGACTCATGCTAATAGCGTAACATGCCCACCTTTCTCGTATGACATGAAATCAAATATGATACACTTGCAGAGGAGTGATAAGGATGAATTATACACTTTATATCAACAACTGGCATGAGACCATTCTTCGACTTTGGCATGAAACATTATTGTTCATACTTCATTTTGCCCCCACCATATTATCCATCGACCATATATTAGTATTCCCCATTTTTCCCGTGCTAATAGCAAAATGTGACTTCATCAACTACTGTGCCAAAACGGTCTCTGTTGATTTAACTCTTTTTCCCTTCTTTATTTTTTTTAGATGGACAAAAGTTGGATGAACAAGGCCGATAGACTTTTATCGCTTGTATATGCTGAAGGGGTTAAAAATTTCCTCACACAAGCACGAAGGCATGCTTCTGGATGGGATCATATTTGTTGTCCATGCCGTACATGCCTTTACAATCTGTGGCTACCAACAAATGAGGTGGAATCCCATTTGTTTATCAAAGTGATCAAACATAGTGGATATTTCATGGGGAGGAGGAGGCAATATTGAACGTCAGTGACGATGATGTTGGTGATGAGTTTTTACTAGAAGTTGATTACATCGATGACATGCAGCATATGTTAGATGACATCCGGTCAGGCACCTTTGTTGATGTGCTTGAAGACAACACGACTGCACCAAATAGGCCACCAATACCAGAAGGTTCACCATCAACTACGTTTGACAAGCTACAGGAGGATGCCTGACGTCCTCTTTTTGATGGGTGTATTAAATTTACAAAGTTGTCATTTATTGTCAAGTTATTACATATCAAATCAATCGGTGGATGGTCAATTAAGTCATTTGACATGCTCCTTGATCTGTTGCGGTCTTCCTTTCCTAATGCGCTTTTGCCACAATCATATGAGGAGTCAAAGTCTTTGGAGCGCGGGTTAGGATTCAATTACAACAAAATCCATGCATGCCCCCAACGACTGCATTTTATTCTGGAAGAAAAATGCCTCTCTTAATGAATGCCTTGTATGTAAGGCTTCGAGGTGGATTCCAAATACGCATGGATCATGCGTTATACCTCAAAAAGTGTTGTGGCATTTTTCGTTGAAACTGAGATTGCAGTGTCTCTTTATGTCTGCAAAGATAGCAGGTGAAATAAGATGGCATAAAGACTAATAGTCGATAGAAGATACCAGTATGAGACATCCAGCTGACTCTGAGTGTTGGCAGAAATTTGATGAACATAATAGTTGGTTTGCTGCAGATCCTCGCAATGTTAGGCTCGGACTAGCAAGTGATGGCTTCACTCTGTTCAACAACTTGGCTAAACCTCATAGCATTTGGCTTGTGATCCTTGTCCCGTATAACTTGCCGCCGTGGTCATGCACGAAAGACCATTCTTTATAACATCTTGGATTAATCTAGGCCCAAGGTCACTGGGGAATGAGATCGATGTTTACTTGCAGCTGTTGATTGATGAATTGCTTGAATTTTGGGAATATGGGGTACCTACCTATGATGCCTTAACTAATGCTGCATTATTGTGGACAATCAATGACTTTCCTGCCTACTAGAATCTCTCTAGCTGGTCAACAAAGGGAAAACTAGCTTGTCCGACTTGTAATGCCAACATAGACTCCAATTGGTTGAAATATGGCCAAAAACATTGTTATATGGGACACCGACGTTTCTTACAGTCGAATCACATGTGGAGAAGGAGAAAAGGGTTGATCAATGGTAAAGAAGATCATTGCATGCCACCAAGAGATATAGGAGGATACGATATTCTAACTTGATTGTAGATGATTGGGGATGTGATGTTTGGCAAATCTTGTAGGAAGAGAAAACGTACTGCTGAAAAGCTGAATTGGACAAAGTGCAGCATATTCTTCACGTTACCTTATTGGTCAACACTTCAACTTCGGCATAATTTAGATGTTATGCATATTGAGAAGAATATTGCCGAAAACATCTTATTCACTTTAATGAACAGTTCAGGAAAAACTAAGGATAATATCAATTCAAGGCGTGACCTAGAGATATTGGGCTATAGAAAAGAGTTACATTTGAGGCATGAAGGTGATCATGTAACAATGCCAAATGCACTATACACACTACACGAAGATGAAAGGAATAAATTTTATGAGTGGTTGGCCGATATAAAATTTCCAGACGGGTTCTCTTCTAATATCTCAAACTGTGTTTCTCTACGCGATTGCAAAATTATTGGGTTGAAAAGCCATGACTATCATGTTTTCCTTCAAAGACTACTCCCAATCGCTGCTGTGGGTTTTTTAAGAAGTGACATTTGTTTGGCTTTGACTGAACTTAGCACTTTCTTCAAAGAGTTGTGTGCTTGAACATTGGATGTGAATCGCCAATCCCAGCTCCAAACAGATATTGTCACAATTCTTTGTAAACTGGAGATGATATTCCCTCCCTCCCTTTTCGATATCATGATCCACGTAGCTATTTATTTGCCCCGTGAGGCCATACTTGGGGGACTAGTACAATATAAGTGGATGTACCCATTTGAGAGATATCTCGGCAAATTCAAGTGGTATGTTAAGAATAAAACCTGACCAGAAGGTTCAATAGCCGAGGCCTACATTCACACTAAATGCCTGACATTTTGCTCCATATACCTCCAAGATGTAGAGACGAAGTTCAATCGAGCGGACCGCAATATTGATGCTGATGAAGAGGAAACTATAGATGGATTCATAATTTTTAACTAGAAAGTTCGTCCCTTGGGTATAGCTTCCAATGTGCAATTAGAAGATAAACTCTTTAAGGCAGCCATCTGGTATGTGCTCAACAATTGTTCGGAGATTGGACCCTATATATAGTAAGCATCAACGAGTTTACTGCAAAATCTACCTACATTCAATTTTAACCAGTTTTTATATATGAAACAATAACGTTTTGCCATTGTTGGTTTGCGATTCCGTGCCCCAAATGTTGGGAACACTACAAGAAATGTAATGCACAACACCCAAGTTCCATCGATCGCACGCATCAAACTGACTTTCTAACTTGGTTCAAGCACCGTGTAAGTTCTTCTCCATCCTTATCACATGTCAAATATTATAGATTTTTTGACATGTTTTGGAATGATGAAAATATATATTGTAAATTTTCATTTTTTTTTTTTATAGATCCAGGAACATCGTACCAAAAATGCACTTGTTGTATCTGCTGATCTGTATGTGTTGGATTGCGAGCCTGACTGGTGGGTTTCATCATATGATGCTTGCATAATAAATAGAAAAAGGTTTCATATGAAGCATCGTGAAAGGCACTGACGTACACAAAATTTTGGAGTGTTGGTACCAGGGATAATGCCACAAATAACGCAGACTTTTACGGTTGTCTTAAAAATATCATCGAGCTACGCTGCATAGAGTGGCATCAGGTGTACCTATTTGAATGTGCTTGGTTTGACGTTGGTGATAGAAAACGAGGAGTGCGGGTGGATGACCATATGATTAGTGTCAACATGAACAGGACTTGGTATAAGGACGAACCATTCGTGTTGGTGAGTCAGGCTGATTAATGTTTCTACATAAGAGATTTAAGGTCGAAAGGGAATTGGGACGTTGTGCAGAACTATACAAATAGGAATGTCTACAACATTCCGTTCGTGTCGAGCACTCAGGAAGATATTAATGTGGGTTTTCCAAGTACTAATGAAGCCGATCAGGAAAGTGAGTCATCAGATTATTATGAACCAGTTCAGTACGATAATGCAGATCCAGTGTCAACTCCACTGGATAGGATTGATATGCCACCTAGTCATATTGATGCACGAGAAGTCATGCATGTGGATGGTCAAGTTATAGAAGAATCTGGGTTGATTAATGATGACATGATTCCTTCTGGTTCTGGAGATGCGTATAGTGAGGGGGAATATTCAGATGAGGATGATCTATCCACAGATGAAGAGTATGCTTCAGATTTATAATTACAAGCCAGAAACAAAAATCTTTACGGAAGGTTGGTACAGCAGATTAAATCCATTAAGTATGACATTCATTTTTTGATTGATTTATTAGAACCATTAAGTATAATTTTTGAATACTAGGACTGAATTAATATGTAGTTCTTAACATTTATGTTTTCATATATTTATTTCTTCTAAATTTTTTTGACTTCTAATGTGTATCATATTATTCTTGCTCAGGTGAGGGGAAAACATTACTACGTTGCATTAAGGCTGAAGTGGACAAAGTTTGGGGGGATTTCCTTTCACATATTCTTTCGGTTTATCATGCAATCCCATCTTCAAGTTGGAGGCATGAGGAGCACTATCAGTTATCAAGGTATATAATTTAGATCGTTAAGTTATTGTCATTCAAATACACATGCTCTTCATGGGTTAGGCTACCCATGAAGTAATTGAAAACGGTAGATAACTGATCAATTCATTTCTATTGTTTCTGTGACTTTGAGATATTTTGTGGAATGGACTTGACGTTTAAACACAATGATATTAACTCATACACACGTAGGTGACCGAGCGGGACCTAGTTCTAGAGGTGGAGGGAGACTCCAGGGTATTCGTGCTAGAGGCCATATACCGTACTTGGCTTGCCACAACCGACCACGGGGAGCGAAAATCTCCTTATATCATAGCCCTGAGGAGTGTAATCAATCCTCCTTAGATGACTCGACACAGCCTCCAAATCCCCCACCCTCAACCAACCCAATTCCCACACCTGCGCCTATTCGAGAACTCAAAGCAGTGAGGGAACAATCGCCTCCTAGAAAAGACGCAAGAATGGAAGAAAGCAGTATACCACAAATTGGTGTGTGATTTTTCAATATGAATGCGTTGACCTTTCCATATGTGCTTGTAAGTGTAAAGATACATTTTTTGATTACATACACTAATCTAGTGTATATTTTGATATACAGTTGCGGACGCCCCCACGGAGCACGAAGTAATGCAGCAACAGAGAAAAAGATCTCGTGGGCCCGCTAGATGCATCGAGTTTGAGAAGGCGAGGAAGCACAGTAAAGTGCTTTTAAAGATTAACGATGGTGAGACTGCCTCGTGTTGTGAACATGGTTCTATGTTCACAACACGAGTATCATGGATTGTTAAACAATTTTGTGACATGAGTTATGCGCGATGGACTGATGCCATGAAAGAGGAGCTAATTGACCGCGTTCGGGTAAGTTATCGGGTTGGTTAATTTCAAATTATTAGTTAGAAGTGGTTTATGTAGTATAACCGTCACATTAATACTAGTTTGCTATGACTTGTAGTCTGACTTCGTGCTCGACTGGGAATGTGAAAACCACCAATTGACAGTGACAAAGGCACTTCGTAAGCACTTCAACAGCTTCCATCACGACTTGCACAAGATTTATGAATCCTTTGGAAGCGATGAAGAAGCGTTAGCTCATGGGACAAGCTTAGTGGACCCCCTTGTATGGGTCAAGTTGTGTGGTAGGTGGGGTAGTGATGCCTTTAAAGTATATATGCTCTTTCTCAAATTAAACCATAAATTCTTCCATTTAATATGTTCCATTGTTGTTGTGGCAAATCCGGTTGTTTAACTAAGCTAACATGACTTATGTGCATGGCAGAAAATTTCATCTCAAAATCAGGAGAACCGAAAGAAGCAGGCACTTAATCACACATCAGGACGTAAATCATTCGTCTGAATACTTGAGCAAAAGGTATGAGGATTCATACCAATAAATTTTAAGTATCTTTTAAGTATTAATAAATATTGCCCTCTACATGTGAACTTAAAGTGTGTTTTGTGATTGGGTGATATGATTAACTAAGTGTTAGGTAGTGGTACATTTCAATGATGTTAAGCTTAAAATGGCAAATGTGGTTGCCAATAATTTTTCAATCGAAAAAAATTGAAATCTTATACTTAATGCTAAAAAATGTAGCACGCTGAGAATGAGAATTTGGTTAACTTCTATAAGGAGACACGCTGGTCGAAGAAGTCAAATAAGTTTGTGATAGAAGCTACGGAAGATGCTTACATGAGTAGTACACTTATAGTCCCAGTCCTTCATGTTTCTTTCTGATAATAATATATTGCATACATAGCACATGCTGAGATTGTTAATAATTATTGTTTAACCATTGTGTAGAAGGAGATGCAAGGTAGATTGGATGGCCTAGAACCAGATCAACGTTGTGATGAGGCAACTATGACTGTCTTTAGGGAGGTCCTTGGCCATTGACCTGGATTTGCGCGAGGACTCGAGGAGATGGTCATCCCTGAGTCCTCGTGACAACGTGACCAACTTAAAATGCAATGCTACCTATCTGAGATTGAAAGACACAAAAAGATGCTGAACAACATAAGAAAGATGCTGATGACTATAAGAGTCAGCTGGAAGAAATGAGATCAGAGATGTGGGCTATTAGGGAGCATCAGTTCGCTACTGACAAAATGCTTCAGTCCTTTTTTAAGGATCATTCGTCATTCACTGAGTCATATCGATAGACTCAGTGTAATGAGATCCTCGACCCATAAGGGGGGGTCCTACGTTTTTTGGAAGTTTGGGTGGTTTTTTGGTAGTCACCATGACAGCTGGGCAAATATAAAATGTACTATGTCAACATTGGGGAGAAGACGCAAGGATCGGCTCGATGTCATCTTTTTTGAGGAGTTTTTTGAGCATGTATTTTGCTTCTAAATTTCTGGAAAATTATACGAGGGTTCCGTTGCCTCTTTGCCATGCCAAACTCGAAAGACATCAAAACCAAGAGGTAAGTACTCTCTAACGACCACTCTTCAAGTGGTCGAGGTGACCACAAAACAGTATTGGGGCTTAACCAGAATATCTTCTATGTCTATTTAACGCGGAATGTGAAAAGAAGAATGTACTGATTTCCTTTTTTAATTAGACATGTCATTTAGATATTAGCATTGAAGTTGATTAAGGAGCACTTTTATAGGAACAACATTTGCATATGGAAAAACTAGTAGTGGCAAGACTTTCACCATGAATGGCTATAAAATTGATCCTGGGATTATTCGCCGGGCAGTTAAAGATATATTTGCAAAAATTCATATGGTAAGCGGGTCCATGAATGTTCCTGATGTTGTATTTATTTATAACGATCTTTTCAATTCAAACAGGATTTCTGTTGGTGCGTAATAAATTCAGATAGCTGACTGTCATGCTTCTTATTCAGGTTTCCTTTACAAAAATTTATAATGAAGAAATTAATGATCTTTTAGTCATAGAGAACCAGAAATTGCAAATACATGAGTTTGGAGGTTGGTATTGACAGTTTTAGAGTTTATTATAGTTCGTTTAGATGTATAGAATCACTGATTTTTCTTGCCTTTTAGCGTGGGCAATTTGTTGCAAGTCTAAGGGCAGAAATTTTTAGCAACGCCGAGCAAGTGTTGAAGCTCATAGAATCAGGAGAAGGTTTGACTTAAATGCATAACTTAGTGGCCTTAGGCTTCTTACATGTTAATTTTAGTTTGTCCAACTTGTTACATGCGTGTTTTTTTTTTTCGCACTTAATAGGCACTTTTGCAAGACTAATATGAATGTTCGTAGTAGTAGATCACACACAATATTCAGTAGTCGTTTGTCACTTTCCAGTCGTATGATTATATCGTTGGACAAAATTAAATGTTACTATTAGCGTTTGTCACTTTCTTTTAGTATGACCTATGTTAATAATCTCTTCTATGCTTTTTTGATTGAGACACTCTCTTATATGCTTCTCACTTCGAGACTCTCTCTGAGGCTCTTTCTTCCTTCTTGTTGTTTATTTAGCAGCAGTTCCAATCAAACCTACTATCAAACTCATTCCTAAGGTATGCTGTTATGATTGAATGTAAAAAGGTTTGGATGTATCTGTCAAGTGTTTATTATGCATTTTCAAAAATAATATAGTGAACAATGTGTACCTTTTTGGAATTGTACTCCACCAACCCCTTTCACCATTTTAGAGTTGGGAGTAGCACTTATTTTAGCTGAGATGACTGACTTGTAATAACTTATTGATAATTGGTTTTCTCTGAGATGCTTACTCTGCCCATTATTGTTTGTCTTTATTTTTGTTAGAATACACTTCAATTGTATTTCTCCACGGTATTGGTTGTCAGCAAGATTTGATGACATTATGAGTTTTATTGCACAAATATGAGGATTTCTTCTCTATGGTTTTTTTATTCTATTATACAATGGAACAATGAGTTCTATTGTACAAATTTTTATTTTTCTTTGTTTTTGTTTTTTATATTCAACAAACGTATTTTTTTATTCTGTTCATTATATTGTAAATTTACATATCAAATCATTTTCTTTTTTAAGGTTGTTATAAGTCTTTTCCCCCGAGTTTTTTTGGTAGAGTTTATTTTGATATTCTTATTCAAACAGTAGGAGGCTAGTACTGTTTGTTTTATATCTAGTTGGGAATCCTTATTTCAATCTCATTTATGGCTGGTTGAGATCATAAAGTGGGTGATTGAAAGGAGATATGATGCTGGCTTTATTCATCTGGTCATTTAAAAATGTTTGTTCTTCAATCATTTTGTTCCCAGAAAGGAATGCCACGTTTTTTATTCATATCTCAGAGCGGACATGATCCGTTTGACATATTCCGGTCGTTCTTTGGTGGCAACCCTTTTGGTGGTGGTGGAACCAGCAAAGGCCGCAGGTAGAGGAGGGGAGAGGATGTGGTCCATCCCCTCAATGTTTCTTTAGAGGACCTCTACAATGGAACATCCAAGAAGTTGTCCCTCTCTCGCAATGCAATCTGCTCCAAGTGCAAGGGTAAAGGCTCCAAGTCAGGTGCTTCAAACAATTGTTCTGGTTGTCAAGGTTCTGGAATCAAAGTCTCCATTAGGCACCTTGGTCCTTCTATGATTCAGCAAATGCAGCATGCTTGCTGAAGTGTAAGGGTACAGGTGAAGCTATCAATGACAAGGACCGCTGCCTGCAGTGCAAGGTAGAGAAGGTTGTCCAGGAGAAGAAAGTTTTGGAAGTTATTGTAGAGAAGGGTATGCAAAATGGGCAAAAGATTACATTCCCTAGTGAAGCTGGGATGAAGCGCCCGATACTGTTACGGGGGGACATTGTATTTGTTTGGCAACAGAAAGAACACCCCAAGTTTAAGCGGAAGGGCGATGACTTATTTGTTGAGCACACCTTGTACCAACCAGAAGCAACTGTGGCTTCCAATTCATATTGACCCATTTGGATGGTAGGCAGCTCCTCATCAAATTTGAACCTGGAGAAGTAGTCAAGCCTGATCAATACAAGGGTATAAATGATTGTACTCCAATGTACCAGAGGTCGTTCATGAAAGGGAAATTGTACATTCACTTTGTAGTCGAATTCCCAGACACCCTCAGCCCAGAGTAGTGCAACACACTGGAGACAGTGCTGCCTCCAAGGAGTTCGGTGCAGCTGACGGACATGGAGCTGGATGAATGCGAAGAGACTACACTGCATGATGTGAACATAGAGGAAGAAATGCGACTCAAGCAAGCACAGGCCCAAGAGGCATAAGACGAGGATGAGGACATGCCTGGTGGTGCACAGAGGGTCTAGTGTGCTTAGCAATGATGAACGAATGAGCTGACCCGAAAAGGTAATGATGATCTGGAGAAACCAAATTTTACTTAAAAAATAAATGTTGGAGTAGTAGTAGGAATTAGATTTGGGATTGTTTTGGGTTACTACTATTATAACCAACATTTACGTGTAGGAGATCTACTATTTGAATTCTAGAGTAAGTGGAAAACCATGCATGTTGGTTGGAGGTTGGTGTATATCTATGTCATCTGGATGGTTATTTTACCATTCAGACTACTTGTTTTAGGGGATCTATAAGAAATCATTTTAGATTGTTTGGTGCTAAAAAAAATAAAAATGTTATCTTTTCACAAGTGTCATAAAGAAATTGAATAATGTATCCACTGAAATCTTTCAGCAACCTGCAATTAACACTTTGAAGGAAGTGGAAGTACATGGTGGAAAATGAAGGTGGGCTGGTAAAGGTAATGTTGTTATGACTTTATCCAAAATCGCTGACTTGGTCTATTAATGGATTTGGTTTCAGATGGAGATCCTGGGGTGGTAAGAGGTTCATGTCCTAAGAGAAAAGAGTCTGTTGATGCTGAATTCAAGAAGTGCATCTCTTTTCTATCAGAATTACTTCCCAACAATTCCAGTTGAGGCTGAAGCTTGCAAGGAGCATTCAACTCCACTGGCTGAGATGGTTGGTACCTGTTACAAAGCAGCAGGAAAGTCGATGCCTAAATTCTTGGCTGTCAACTTTTACATGGTAATGGAGATTTAATTCTGTGGATGGGTCAGAACCGAATATATATTCCATGTAAACATCATAACTGTGATAAAAACATATTGCAGGGGAGTGATGGAGGAGGCGTGTTTGCCACTACTGATAGAATGAACAGACAGACGAAATGTGGTTGTAGTACTATTACTGCTTGCCAGGTTTGGTCACTTTAATTCAGTTGTTATTCCTCAAATTTCACATGTTTCTTGGTAGATTATGAACTCTTATGCATTTTGATGGACCGGGTGGGTTTTTCACCCATAATCTGATTTTCCATGCTTCTTCTATATGAAACTATAGTTATGTAATTACTTTAAGGCAAGTTGCCAATCATGTCTTTGACAAGGCATTATTCACGTCAGATTTTAGAAGCCAAAAGGGGGATTAAATAAGCAACCCATTAGGTTATACACTGGGATCCCTTTACCAGCAAGTTTAGTGGATGAACACAAATAATAGTATAGAGCTGGTAGGAAATGGCTATTAAAAAAATCCTGCGAGCAATTAAAAAGAGAGAGAGAGATCATAGAATTCTAGCACATTACATGCGCATCAATGAGAAATAATAACTTGCGCATTGTTCAAAGAAGGCTTAGGTGACAGAGACTGCCAGCTGAAACCATGATTCATACATCCTTATGGGGATTGACACTAATTTAACTCATTTGACTGAGGAACCATTATGCCCTATCTGCCTTAAACCTAGAACAACTAGATGATGCTAAAAACAACTGCACATTACTACTCCTGAGTAAAAGGCCACGTATGGATGCATGCTGAGCAGCCAGACAACATGATAGAACACTTTGTTGGAATAACAAAATATGAGCAAATGTTTTCTCTCTGCATCTGTTCAAAGTGACAATTATTTTCATGAAAATATCCCAAGGGACAATAATAATGGTTTCTAGAGATATTTTGGGTTCAGAAAGTGGAAAGCATTCATATATTTTATAGAAATCACTTTGAAGGAAACAAATAGCGAACCCCCACCAAGCCAATTCTATGATTATTACCACTATATAATGGTCACAGGTGCTGTATTTCTTGGCAGTAGGGTAATGTAGAGAGGAAGCAGAAATATACCAATATAGAAACAAAACCACATTATATACCATGTAATTATTAACAGAGCTCTTAAAAACCAGGTCATCCATTATATATTGATGTGATGTCCATAAGAACATATCCAGATTATTCAGCCTAGATATGTAATGTTATTCAGCCTGAATGTGTAATTATTGTACAAACTTCTGCATATACAAGACATTTTATATTGTTGCATTCTCTTTCCTAGAATGTATTGAGGGGTTTTCTTTTGTAAGCACAAGAGGACACATTTTGATTCGCACAAACATTGCATTTCATAAATTACTTCTGTTTTATCCAATTAAAAAATGAAAGATTCCAAAAAAAGAAGAATAAACTTGAATTAATGGTACATACATTCAGCACAATGTATGTTTATGAAAAGGCATATATGTTTATATCATCATACATAGGTTGGGTGTAATAGATTTGTGTCATATATGGCAACTGTTTTCAGAATGCTTTGTTAATCCATAGATATAAATTTGATGGAGTCATTGCTAAATAATTGCCTGGTCATTTAGCTGACTACACGTTAGGAACATTTATTTGTCTTTTCCTCCTTGTTCAGGTTGCACTTCACTCTTGGGGCTAAATAGTACCGGTGCACTACTGTTGATTCATTTTGTGTTTCCAAGACATACGTTGCATTTGTGTTGGATCTTATTGCTACTTGATGAGTGCTTTAAAGGGATTTAAAGTGTATACATGCAACATATGGGGGTGGATCTTCCTACTGCATAGCAAATGAGCAATTGTACTAACTCCGACCATGGAGCAATGATGGGCCCGGGATGCACTTAATGCAAAGACTAAGGTAACTGCCTAAATATTAGTTTTAAGGGATCATCTTCCAATTACTTGGATACATTATGATTGGGTTTCACTATTTTATGATAAGCAGAAAGTACGGATGTACTGACTTCCATGCAATAGGTCAGAAGAGTAATTGATTAGCAGGGTGATATGGCCATACAAGCTTGGGCAATCACATAAATAGGCGTCAGTTTTCTATATTCGTGCTCGCCACCTTTGTTAATCAAATGCCCAAAGTGCCCAAGTGTGGGTCTCTCTCTCTCTCTCTCTCTCTCTCTCTCTCTCTCTCTCTCTCTCTCTCTCTCTCTCTTTTTGTTTTAAGAAGAGCTGGTAGCCACCCACATAGTGGCCCCGTCCCAATTTTATTAATAAGCCCTCACTTATGGCGGAGGAATACCGTGGTAACATCATAACACTTGGGGGCTTACAAGATAAACACTAAGAAAAAAGACCCAAAACCAAGTGTCCAAACAAATCAACCCAACAGACAAAATAGCCAAAAAAGAGACCAGCTCTAACATGCCTAAAACAACCAACCAACTAAACGTAAAAAAAATCAGAAACCAAACAACCAGGACCAAAGCCAAAGCACTTGCAAAACGAGCAGTCAACATACAATTTTCAAGAATAAAAAGAGACGTACTAGGACTACGAAAAGCGCAAATAGGGAAGACCAATTCTTTCCATATGAAGTAGACCACGGAGCTGATCGGGTAAGGAGTCATTAACAGACCAATCCATATTGAAACCCCCAGCTCCCCTTTTGGCTAGAAAATCAGCGACCACATTACCTTCACGAAAAACATGATGCATGCGAAACTCCATACAGCCCAAAAGTCCCCACAAATCCTCTCAAAAATATTCTAGGTACCAAATATTATACTCACCCTTAGTACACCAGCCAACCATCAATTGGGAATCAACCTCAATCTCAACCCGACGAAAACCAAACTAATGGCACCTCCTAACCCCTTCCAACAAACTTCTCAATTCAGCAAAATTATTAGAACCCTGACCCAAGAAAACCGAGTAAGCAGAATGCAACCTACCAAGACTATCACGAATAACCCCCCTCCCCCCCCCCCCCCCCCACCAACACCAGCCGGCCCTGGATTCCCTAAACTACTACCATCCGAGTTGAGTTTCATCCAATCTTGGGGTGGCTGCTTCCACCTGATCACACGAATTTGCCTAGGCTTAGGATAAACAAACTGGGATCTCCAACCTTTTCAGAATAGCCTCATCTTGAATAGAAATCCTAGCGACTTTCATAAATAACGACATAATCCTTTGAATCCAAAACTTGATAACATGCCAAATAGACTGAACTGAATCCACTTTATCTTTAACCCGAGCTTTGCAATGTCTATCCCAAAGTCGCCAAGAAACAATAGAGGGAAGAATACCAAAGATAAACCTTAACTGAGAAGACTTACTAGCACGCCGAAACCAGAAATTAATTTGCTCCTTCCAAGTATTGAAAACACCCATATGAACACCTAGATGTGTCACTGCCAACCTCCAAATACATCTGGCAAAATCAGCTGTATAGAGTATGTGATTTAAATCCTCCATATGTCCCTGGCACAACAATTACATTTAGAAAAAATAGGAATGCCAATATTCTTAATCTTCTCATCCACACTCAAACAATTATGGTACGCCTTCCACATTATAATAGAAATTTTCTTGGGAATATGAGTATGCCAAATCCAATTTGCCCAAGGTAACGAAGGAGCTCTCACACGGATACAATCTCAAGCACTTCTAGTATTAAACTTCCCATTGTTATCTCTCATCCAAATAAGGATATCCTGACCATCCCTCCTAGTCGCCAAAAGCTGAAACAAATCTTCGGCTTTTGTGAACCCACTAATCTTTCCAAGAGAGAAGTATCCCAACCATTATCAAGCCGACACTCTTCGACTCTAAGCAAAGGTCTCTCAAGAACTGGAAAATGATCACCAATAGGACCCCCATCCGCCCAATTATCATACCAGAAAGACACATTTGCTTCTTTCACCAGCCACTTAGAATTATTTAAAACCTCCGGGATGCAATGCACAATGGCTTTCAAGTGACTACCTTGCACATACTTGCCTCTAAAAAAATTTTCCCATAAAGAATGCCCCTGAATTAGATGCCAAGCAAATTTCATATGTAAGGCCCTTTGAATCTCCTCAAAGTCCCGAATACGCAAACCGCCTTCCTCCGTAGGATGACAAATATTTTTCCAAGCCACCCACTTCCTCTTTCCTTTCCCTTCAAAATCACCCCAAAAAAAGGAACTCATAATCCTATTCAGCGCCATGTAAACACCATGGGGAACATGAAGAACGACCATGAGATGAGTTGCCATGCTCGATAAAACATGACGTAAAAGAATAACACGGCCCCAGTAGAAAGCAATTTCATTTTCCACCCTACAACTTTCTTATTAAATTTACCAATCAGATCACCAAAATCACAAAGCTTCAGACGACCCATCACAATAGGAACTCCCAGATATTTAAAGGGAAAAGATCCTTCTGAAAAACCAGTCATACGAAGAAGAGAAGACTTTCTAGGATCAGATATCTTCTTAGAAAACAAAATAGCACTTTTATTCTTATTAAGAATCTGACCTGTCCAATTCTCATAAAGATTAAGCACATCCATCAACCCTTTCATAGACTTCTTCCCACCATTAGAAAAAATAACAATATCATCCGTATACATAAGGTGGGAAATAAAGGGAGTACCTCTAGCTTGAGAAAACCTGCCAATTTTGCCATTATCAAAAGCATTCTTGAGCAGCTGAGATAGCGTCTCCTGCATAATGACAAATAAATAAGGAGACAGCAGGTTGCCTTGCCTCAGACCATGCTCGCCCTTAAAGAAACCCAAAGAGGTACCATTCATCATAATAGAATACCAACATACAGAGGTTTATCAAAGCGCAAAACTGAGGAGAAAACCCAAAAGAATCCAGAACATGAATAAGGAACCTCCAATTCACTCTATCATAAGCCTTGGACATATCAAGCTTAACCAAGACATTTCCCCCTATAGTGGTTTTATTAATAGAATGAACCATTTCCTGCGTAAGACTGATATTTTCAAAAATACTACGACTAGGAATAAAGGCGTATTGCTCCTGGGAAATCATCTTAGGAACCACATTTGTGAGGTAGCCCACCAAAATTTTCGCACAGATCTTATAAACCACAAAGCACAAACTGATAGGCCTAAACTTATCAAAGCCCGTAGGAGATTCAACCTTTGGGATAAGAACAATAAAAGACGCTGAATAATATCTAGGGAGTAACTGATGTTAAAAGAACTCAGAAATCGCCTCCAAAAGGTATGCTTTAACAATCTCCCAGCAGGATCTAAAGAAACCAGAACCAAAACCATCCGAACCCGGGCTACTATCAATAAGAATACTGAACAAAGCATCCTTAATATCACCCATCGAAGGAATACTACAAAGCATCAAATTCTCATCCGCAGTAATCACTAGGGAAATCAAATCCCGTAAACTGGAAAACTCACAATGCTATTCTGACTCAAAAACTGCTTAAAATACTCAACAATGGCCTTATGAATCTCAAGAGGGTTATTTAAATGAGTACCATCTGCAAGAAACATATCAGTAACCCTTTTTTGATTTTTAGCATTCAAATACGCATGGAAAAATTTTGAGTTATTATCCCCATCTATCAACCATCTTTTCTTATTTATATGAGACAGTTGAATGTTTTTCCGACCCTTCCAAGTTAAGAGTTCCAAATTGGCAGCCAAGAGATCATTATCATCCTCAATAGAATAAGAATTCTGAAGGCTATTATCCAGGCGATCAATACGCTGCTCAATATCCTTGATAATCACATCTGTCCTCCCAAAAACACTTTGATTCCAATCCCTAAGTGCCACCTTAAGTCTTTTAAGCTTAAACTATAAATTAAAAAGACCAGAACCAATCCCAGCTTGATTCCAATTCCCCTCCACGAATCTAAGGAAATCTGCATGGTTAGTCCATATAAATTGGAAACGAAAAGGACTAGGCCCATACCTGAACGGTCTTCACCCATCAGAATCACTAAAGGAGAGTGATCAGAGGTAGAACGAGAGAAAGCCTGAGAAAAGACGTTAGGAAAATAATTAAGAAAAATAGAATTAAGAAAGCAACGATCTAACCTTGCCCAACTACGAGCTAAGTCGCTTTGACCATTACACCAGGTCATCGACGTGCCTTGTGATCTCATATCCATAACATTGCAGTTTTGAAGGCAAATATTGAAGTCCCCCATAGTAGAAAAAGGTCGAGGGTGTCCCCCCCATCGTTTTGAATCCTCTCTTATAATGTTGAAGTCGCCGCAGAGAATCCACAGAAGATTTCCATTACCCATCTTAACCAGATCTTCCCAAAGATTCTTCCTTTCAACAAGGTTGCACTTAGCATAGACTATAGTAAGAATAAAAACAAGCCCGTTCTCCTCAACTTTCACAGATACAAATTGGTTCGACCCATTCAACCACTGTATAGAGATCTCAGAGTTCCACAACAACCAAATTTTCCCACTATGCCTCTCATTAGTGACAAAACTATTACAATTATACTTCCCCAAAAGAGTAGTTATTTTATCTTCCCTCAAAAAAGGCTCAGCAAAAGCAATAATATTCGGCTTGAATTTTTTAATAATATTCCTCAACATCAACTTGGAAGAGCAAACTCCCCGTATGTTCCAAAAGAGAATTGGACTAATTATAAATTCAGCTTATTAGGACGAGTAATAGCCCGGGTAGAGTTTCTTTTCATAAACTTAACTGATTTTTTAGTCATGTCTTTCGAGTCCGTAAATAGTCCTTTTGCATATCCTCTTTCATACTAACTATCTCAACTTCATGATCCGATTGTGTTTCATCAGCCAACTCTTTATTGTCCCCATCATTACATCCTGTAGAAATTAGGTTCTCCACATGCTCGCCATCATTATCCAGTATCATAATCTCATCATGCAAGCTGGACCCATCCTCCATAAGTTCCGTGACTTGAAAAAGAGGAATATCATTAGACTTCCCTTCCTTATCTGGGGTACCCAACATCGAACCAGCACCTTTTGCCACACACGTTTCACTTATCAAAGCCACACCATGTTCCAACTCTTGACCCAAGTATCCATTAGAGGAACTTGGTTCCTCTACATAATCCTGGCCTGTTTCATGCCGATGAACCTGAAAAATCTATATCTCCATGCTATCAACATTCCCATTTCTAGTTGCATATTCTAAGACCTTCTTTCCAACAATGTCAGCCTTCAACATAGGGGGATTCTCGACCACTGCAGCAACTTCATGATGCACCAAAGCTTCCTGTTGCAGCTTTTTCTCAGTATTTCCCGAAATCACAAGATCGGTCGCCCTATCATCCGTAGGCTTCACATCAATTTTTACCCATTTCTTTGAGCCTTTCATATACTTCTTCTGATCAGTTTCCTTGTGGCATGTTTGAGCGTTATGTCCTTGACATTTACACTTGGAGCAGTATGCCGGCAGCATCTCAAAATTAATCTCCTGCCTTCTACTTCTCGGGACCCCAAGCTTACCGATCCAAAAATAAGTAATCGGAGCCTTTGAAGAATCAACTTCCAGACATATCCGAGCACCATCTGTACACGTAGCACACGTAGTGGAATTATCACATCAAATAAACCTGTCAATGGGAGCTGCGATCATCTTTAACACTGAAGGTTGGTAAAAACTCGATGGAAGCCCATGCAAGAACACCCAAACCGGTACACATGGTGGTTCATAATCTTCATCAAAATCTGGTGTCCATGCAAAAGGCCTGTAGAAGATGCCATTTACCTCACATGATTCTTTGGACAGGGCCTTATTAAAATCCATCTCGTTAGCCATCCGAACGAAGACATGGCATGGACGCTGCATCGCTAAAACAACAAGCATGCTGGACAACCCCCACCGATTACGAATAAAGGATCTCACCGCATCTAATGATGGCCTTTGTCGAAGGAATTTCAGAACAATGGAAAACTGAAACGGCTGAGCAAGTTTTTCAATCTCCTCTACTGAAAACGTGAAGACCAGTTCACCATCGATGGTTTTTGGCTGACGGAAAGGGACCTCCATCTCCGGTAGTGGTTGAGGCACCGAAGAGACTAGATCGAAAAAGGACCTGGCCGGGACTGCCATGGGCGGCGGGCCATCAGAGGCTGCCATGCGGTCAGGCGAATGAACCTAATAGAACCAAACATGAGAGAACCCTAGCAGAGTGTATATGTTGAAACATAAGTCTCACTTCAAAGTTTCAATGTGTAACTTGGTATAGATTATTTTAGTGATACTATAGTCTTCAAATCAATTATATAATAGTGCCGATAGTTTATTATGTAATTAATAGCTCAGCTTGTATTTGAGATATGATCAGTAAGAATTTCCACCCAATGATAGTTAATTGAATTGACACTTGTGTGAAATTATTGAATTTGATAGAATGGTCTTAGCTATATTGAAATGATGTATGGAAACGTTAATTGATCATGTCAATCAGGTACAATTGGATGAAAGGGAGAAAATAAGGTGAATTTTTATGCTTGGGAACTATTAATGAGACCCATTATTCTTATTGGGTCTCATGAGACCCAGTAAGAATAATGAGTTATTAAAATTCGATGCAATTGTTTTGGCAGCGATTGAAAACTCGCCATTTAAAAATGTTAAAAACCACGAAATAAACGGTTATGGGCTGCAATATTCATTTAGCATCAATTTTTTAATAGCTGCTAAAACAAATTCAAGCTTTTAATTTATATACCAGCGATTTAAAAATCGCTGGGTTATTAAATGGCATTCTCGTTCCAGAATTTATATGCCAGGGATTCAAAAATCGCTGCTATTTAATAACCCAGCAATTTTTGAATTTCTGGTATATAAATTCAAGTTACAAATTCGTTTGGCAGCGAAATTAAAATCATTGCATAATATATAAAATAGCGATTTCTGAATCGCTTCCAAGGTGGGATTTGGTTTTCTTTTTCCTTTGCCAGCGTTTTCTAAATCGATGCTATATGATATCCCAACGATTTATAAAATGCTGGCAAAGGATTTTCTTTTTGAAATTCATTTTCCAGCGTTTCAAAAAACACTGGTATATTCAATGGCAGCGATTTCATAAGTGCTGGCATTTCTTTTTGGTTGATAAATTAATTTGCCAGCGATTAAGAAATCACTGCGATTTAATATGCCAGTGTTTTTTCAAACGCTGGCAAAGGAGTTCCATAACCGAATTTCTTTTGCCAATGATTTTTAAATCGCTGGAATATTAAATGGCAGTGATTAAAAAATTGCTAGAATTTGATTTTCGGTTTTTAATCTTCTTTGCCAGCATTTGAGAATTCGCTGCCATTTTATATGCCAGCGATTAAAAAATCGTTGGGAAAAAATTCGGTTATGAAATTCCTTTGCCAGCGTTTCAAAAAACGCTGGGATATTGAATGGCAGCGATTTCTTAATCGCTAGCAAATGGCTTTAAGTTTTTGAATTCTTATGCCAGCGATTAGAGAATCACTAGGAAATATGCCATATTTGGCGGTGATATTTATTTGACGCCGCAGTATAGTGGAAATGGCTGAATAGTACTGGTGATTGACCAGCGAGTCTCTAATCGCCGGCATAGAGATACAACGGGGATTTTTCTAGTTTTGCCAACGATTTTGACTCGCCGGAAAACTCCAATCTGTTGTAGTGATAACTGTCTCATTTGTTTTCAGACATGAGATGAAATGAGTTGAGATTAAAGTTGAAAATTGAATAAAATATTATTACAATATATTGTTTTTATATTATTTTTGTATTGGAATTTAAAAAGGTTATATTGGAATTTGAAAAGGTTGAATTGTTTATTTTATTTTATATGAAAATTTGAAAAAGTACTTGTAATAATTAGATGAGATAAGACTTTCTTTTGTGCGTACATTTTTTATGGTTTAATAATCTTGCATTTGCATGTTTAGAGAAAACATCTATTCTTATATCAATAAGAATATCTTTTGGGGTTTCTGTTGTTTTGATCTCTGTTGTCTTAGCATTTATCACATTTATCACATGTGATATGCTGAGGTTTATACCTTAGAATATTCTTAATTTGACTGGTTTTTTAGCTATAATAAATATTTCTAATGTTGGAATTAGGGTTTCAGTAGCTAGCAGCTTTAGTTATAGCCAAATTCATCATTTCTTCTCCGTGAATATTGATTGTTTGGATTAATGTAATTTTTAATTTTTTTCCTAGTTAAAAGTTTTTTTTTTTTTTTTTTAACAAACGGCATTTCATTCATAAAACGTACTAAACGGTTACATTCTGGCTATCAAGCCAAAGGTACTGAGACAAGAAAGGAGGAATTGTTCCCATCCACAATTTTGTATCTGAAACCGACCACGCATGCTTAGCAAGGATGTGAGCCACCTGGTTTCCGCTTCTAACAACATGTTGAACTTGATCGTCTTCAAAGACATTTAGTAAACTCCTAACTTCCTTCAACAGTTTACCTTGAAGTGATAATGAGTCTTGGTTAGCATTTAAGGCTTCCACCATCAATAAGCTATCGCTCTCCAAAATAATCTTTAGTATGCCCAGATGTAAGATGAACTGAAGGCCTCTTAACATAGCAATCAACTCCACGGATTTTGGATCATGAAGTTCATGTTCGGCCTTGCTCACAGCCAATATCACCTCTCCCTTTCCATCCCTGAGTACTGCACCTACTCCAGCCTTTTAAGATCAAAAAATAGGGCAGCATCTACATTAAGTTTATAAAACCCTGAAGGGGGTGCTTGCCAACATCCTACTTTATGCATTGAAAAGCTTGGCTCCACTCTAGCTGGGATACTCGGCTTGTAAGTATTGATAGCACTGTTAGCAACTTGGAAGGGATCTAGTAGTACCTTCTCAATAGCCCATTTGTTTCTCTTGTACCATAAAGACCAAGCAATTAGGAAGAAATGGCTCAACAGCCCTTGGTCCCCTCTGTGTAGTAGAAATAAAGCTGCATCAGAAATGGTTCTAACAGCAAATAGATCTATAATATTAGGCATCAACCGCAGCCACACATCTCTAACATCCTGGGATTTTAGTAAAGCATGCGTACAATCCTCAACTGGGAAACTGCAGAAAGAACAGGTTGCACACTCAGTGATTTTCCTCTTCAACAGGTTTTGCTTGGAGGGGAGACTATCCTGACAGGCTCTCCACGCAAATGCTTTAACTTTGTTTGGAGCCCTCATATGCCAAATTGATTTCCACAGCTTATACATGTCTCTGGTATTAGAACTTTCGGCATTGACAAGATTATGTTGAGCTGTGAGGACCCTATATCCACTTTTTACACTATAGACCCCTTTTTTTCATGCCTCCACATCAGTGTATCTTCATGTTCACCCATGCTTAGGAGGATTTTCAGAACATCTGAGGCTATGTTTGGATTGAAGAGAGCTCTAACTCTCGAAACATCCCATCAACCTGTGTCAACATCAATTAAAGAGGCCACCCTTGATGAAAGATCTCTTCTTACTTTACCATTCTCCTCCATGATTAGGGATTGATGACCAAGTATCCAAATGTCCTGCCATATGCGAGTAGTAACCCCATTCCCAATCCTCCATTGGCAACCTTTCATCAATAAAGTCCTAGCTTCCCAAATGCCTCACCATGTGAAAGAAGGATTAAAACCCTTTTGAGCATCAAAGGAAGAGGAATTTGGGAAATACTTGGCCTTCAACAGTTTATGGACCAAAGAGTCTTCCTGTTTCAACACCCTCCAGGCCTGCTTCGCTAATAAAGCCATATTGAACCCCTTTAGATCTCTAAAGCCCATTCTGCCCCTCATTTTTGACACACACAGTTTGTTCCATGCAACCCAATGAATTCTTCTCCCGTCATCTCTTTGTCCCCACCAAAACCTAGCCATCATCTTTTCTAGATCTCGACACAAAGTACCTGGAAGCTTAAAATAACTCATGGCAAAAGAGGGAATAGAGCATGCTATAGCTATCACAAGTATCTCCCGACCCCCTTAAGACAAGAGTTTCTCTTTCCAACTTTGTAGTCTTCTCCATACTCGGCTCTTAATATCTCCAAATGCAATGGTTTTTGCCTTACCAACTATACGGGGTAGTCCCAGATATTTCTCGTATTGTTGAACTGTGCTTCCACCCCACATTGCCATGATGGTTTGTCTCAGATTGCTTGGCACATTAGAGTTGAAAATCATAGCCGTTTTCTGTTTGTTAATCATTTGGCCAGATGCTAGTTCATATTTCCTTAACAGCCGCTGAATATTGGTTGAAGTAGTAGTGCTGGCCTCACAAAACACTATAGAATCATCCGCAAAGAGCATATGGTTTATAACTGGAGCCTCCTATAGATTTTCACTCCCTTAACAGATTTGTCCAACTCAGCATTTTTTAACAAACTGACCAGAGCTCCAGTACATATGAGAAAAAGATAAGGGGACAGGGGGTCCCCTTGTCTAAGTCCTCGAGTTGGAAAAATGGGTTTAGTGGGATTTCCATTCACTAAAACAAAAAATGAAACTGAGGTAACACATTTCATAATAAGACCCACCAAACCATTGCTGAAACCCAATTTCAGTAAAATACACTCAAGAAAATCTCGCTCTACCCGATCATAAGCCTTAGACATATCTAACTTCAAGGACATAAAACCCTTTTTTCCCTTCCTCTTCTGTTTAAGGTAGTGAACTAGCTCATAAGCTATTAAAACATTATCAGTGATAAGTCTTCCGGGTACAAAGGCAGTTTGTGTATCAGAAATAATAGATGGCAATATGGCTTTCATTCTATTAGTAATGACTTTAGCAATTAGTTTGTAAATGACATTATACAAACTAATGGGTCGAAAGTCAAAAACTAAAGTAGGGGAATCATTCTTCAGTATTAAAATAAGATGAGTTTTATTGAGATCAAAAGGGAAATGAGCTGTATTGAGGACTTCCAGCACCGCTGCAATGACTTTGCCACCAATAATATGCCAGTATTTTTTGAAAAATATCGGTGGCACTCCATCCGGTCCGAGAGCCTTGTTGGGATGCATTTGTCTCAAAGCTGTACATACCTCCTCTACCTCATAAATTCTATCTAAGACAGCATTCATATCAGCCGTGACCCTGTCCTCATTTCCCTCTAGAATGTCCATAGCTCCCTTCTTGGCAGATGTAGTGAAAAGGAAATTAAAGTAACTTCTAATCAACATATCCCATTGTACTCCCTCTCTCCAACAGCCATCTTCATCTTTCAACTTCTTAATAAAATTCTTTTTCTTGCGTTGGGATGCTTTTTGATGGAAATATTTGGTGTTCTGATCTCCACAGCATAACCATTGGACTTTTGACCTTTGCTTCCACACAAGCTCCTCTCTTTCTAACCACATTTGGACCTCCTTTCTTACTTCATTATGCTCTTCCATGTTCACATAGGTAGGATCCACAGATTGTAAGGCCTTCAGCTTATGTTGGGATTCCTTTAGCTTCCTATGGACCAAACCGAATTTTTCCTTGTTCCACATTGCCAACCTTCCTCCACATTTTGATATCATTTGCATAGCATCAACCATACTATTTCCACTTTCCAATGCTTTCCATGTGTCCTTAATAATTCCCTCACAATCATGATGACCCACCCAGATAGCTTCAAAACGAAAGATCTTCTTCCTTCTTTGGTTAGTGGAAAAACCAGAAGTGTTCAGACACACCGAAATATGGTCAGAATATGAGACCGTCCCATGTTGAACTCTAGCCTCCAGGAAGTAATCGACCTAGTTGGAAGTAGCTAAGCATCGGTCCAATCTTTCACTAATTCTTCCTCCACCCTCTCTTCTGTTACACCAGGTAAAAGCAGGCCTAGAAAAACCCAAATCCAACAACTAGCAGTCGGTAAGTACATTTCTAAAAGCTTCCAATTGACTATGTGGTCTCATTCGACCACCTCGCTTCTCATTGTAATCTAAAATTTCATTAAAGTCACCATACACCATCACGGCTTGTTAACTGTTCTGGCCAATGCCTGAATCAAATCCCAGGTCTAGTTTCTTTTGGTGAGATTAGGGTGGCCATAAAACCCTGTTAGAAACCAGCTTGTTTGACTATTTACACTATTCGTGATAAGGGCATGAATATGATTATCCAAATAGCTAAGCACACATAGATTAACGTCTTTATTCCATAACAAAACTAGCCCACCACTAAGACCTCGACACTCAATAGTAAAGCAATTCAAAGAAGCTAACCTGGCTTTGTACCTCCCCATCGCGTATGAGGTCATTTTCGTCTCTTGTAAGAAGACCACATCGGGAACTTCCTTCCTGAGTAAGTCAAGAAGGGTTCGAAATCCTCATGGGTTGCCAAGCCCAGGAGGATTCCAACTGATCAGCTTCATTGGACTCAGCGGGGCTGCCTCACAGCCTTCGCCATTTCAAGATAAGCACTCTTGCTCGCCACATCCGCAGATAAGCACGAAGAAATGTTTTTTGCAGCCCTTTCACCGTCCTGTTCCAAAGGGGGAGCCACCCTCTTTCGCAACACCATGGCTGTATTTTCTACAGCTATTACAGGGGAACTTGGCGCTTCCTGCCTCTGAACTTCTTTTTGGGCCTAGCCTTTGCCTCTATTGGGCTTGGAGTAGGGATTGGGGAAGGCCCATATGAGGCTTGGTCTAGGAGCATTACGGGTTGGATGTTTGTCACATCATCCTCCTCCATCTCCAGTCTACCTTCTTCCTCGAGGATAACCTAATTGTTCTAGTCTCCCCCATTTGCTAACTCTGGTTCCATCCTTTGTTCACCCGATAGCTCAGTATGAATTGGTACATTGAATAACTGACTTTGCTCAACATTTTCCTTTGTGCCCCTCATATCTGGTTTTTCCCCCTTATTCTTTGACTGATTCACAACATACTCCGGAGGACCTGGTTGGTGCCCTGAGCTGTAGCTTTTGGGATTAGGAGTTCGGGAGTTACCCGCCCATCCTGTCGGTGCCGCTGCCCTTAACCATGGCCCATAGGGTAGATTGTCACCTTCACTGTCACAGTTTTTCCACATCGCACAATCACGCTATCCGCCCACACTGCTAGCAAAAATCAGTCAGCCTTTCATAAGTGAAACTCACCCAGCAATCTTTCAATGTATCTAGAGAAACCTTTTTTCGTCTCATCAACGGCTTCGTGATATCCAGGGCTATCCGGACCCGCATATACTCTCCCCATGCTAAATCATCATAATCCACATCCACTTCAATAAATTTGCCTAGAGGCTCCCCTATCAACATTCCCACATATTCATTACGTGCTATTAACGGGAGATCGTGAATCCAAACCCAAAACTATGCTTCAATTAGGGTAACTTCATGAACTTGTAAAAGACCCTCAAATTCCTTAGTCAACACTAACTGTTTGTCAAAAGTCCAGGGTCCATCATTGAGAACGTGTACCTTCTCTTGTGGGTCGTCAAACTCCACTAGCAGCAACCCAGGATTGAGGTCCCGGAACTTAATGCTCCTGTTCGGTCGCCAAATTCGTTAAATCGTCTGTTTGAAGGCTTCTCGATTATAGTGTTTCTCAATCAGTAGCCTCACTATTAGACACTTCTCTCCCCGAGCCCTAACATATTCGAGTCTCTCAGTTTCAACGATGACCTCCGCAGACTCTGCTGCAGTAAGCGAAAGCCTCTCATATCGAAGTCACATCTCCTCATCCATCACATAAAAGAACCCCCCTCAACCACCTACAGCAACGAGATGGCACAAAAGCAGCCGCTATTAACCTACATGAGGGTAGGGCGAAAAACCTCTACTCTGTTTCCGAGAGAAAATAGAGAAAGGACCCATGCATACATATATATACTTGAATTTTCCTAGTTAAAAGTTTAAAACACTTGCAAAATAATAAATTGTTTCCGTAATGGTCTCCATCTTTTATTTTGGGTTGTTCAAATTCTCATATTTTAAGTATTTTGAAATTTTACTCCTGAATGATTGAAATACTTTTGGGCTTCTAGCTACGTGCATTGACTTCCGTTCTCGACCATGCACGTGGAGTTTCTTAAAATTCTAACTACTTAATTTGCTAATAATTGAATGATTCTGATCTTTTTTAATTCCTTGGCATGCACTAAATTTCACACGTGATATTATGAGTTTATACCTCAAAATATGCCTGTTATCATACAATATGTGATCATATTATGAGTTTAGGACTAGTTTTGAGGTTTTTTCTTCATACATATATCTTAATGCATGCATGGTTAAATTATTTTGTGCTTGTTAAGAAAATGCATGTGATGCCCCTAATCCTCGCGTATGGAAATGCGAAAATCAAGGTGTCGGGATGATGACAACACGGATCACACACCCCAACAACAAGTGCTAAGTATGTGCACATGCAATATGTGTAAGACAAAAGACACAGTGAATAAGTTAAAACCAGTCAACTAAGTACCAGAATTGTTAAATACAGATTCAGTTAAATATAAGTGTATCAAAAGGATATTACAATTATTCGATGAAAATATATATAAACCAAAATACAATCAACCAAAAGTGGGAAATAAATCCCCACTCACGAGAAAGTGATCCTCAATCACTCCTCAGTAGAGCAGCATCCTCAGGCTCTGCATCCTTATTAGTATCAAAATGTACAGTACCATAAAATTGTACCATAGGTAAGTAATAGACCAAACAGTCTAAAAGATAAAAATACATTCATGCAACAATAAATATGCGTACGTATGATGAAAAATGCATGAAACCCCAAAACCTCATTTTCATAGAAAACGATTATTTTCCAACGTACGCCAAAATTTTCACTTGGCCCAAAAGCAAGTTCATTAAAATAACCTCCACCATTTTCCCAGAAGATAGCCAAGTGTCAAAATCCACCATTTCCTCAGAAAAATGGTTCACATAAATCCATTTATCCAAATATTGCCATTTTCCTAGAAAATGGCCCAAATAACCAATTAACACTATAGGCAAGATTCATAGGTGGGACTCTACCACCATCCCTACCGCATACACCATAGGCGGGAATCACATACAGAACTACCACCATGCTTGCATACCACCATCCCTACATTTCTCATTGTGGGTGGAAATCGCAAGCAGGACTACCATCATCCCTGCTTACCACCATTCCTACTGTGTACACCTTAAGCAGGAATCATAGGTGAGACTCAACCATCGTCCCTGCTTACCACCATCCCTACAGTTCCTTTTACCTCTCTTTCAATCTATCCAAGCACTGTAGGTGGGAATCACAGGCTGGACTCTATCACCATCCTTGCTTACCACCATCTTTACCGCGTACACTAGAGGCGGGAATCACAGGCGGGACTCTACCACAATCCCTACCGCGTGCACAGTAGGGAGAAATCATATGCGGGACTCTACCACCATCCCTGCCTACCGCCATCCATACATTACTTCTGTCTAAAACCGTTCAATCCATTCATTTCAAACATACCCAAAATCATTTTTCGCATGGAAACTCAGTTTTCAAATATACATATGAACATGTATGTAATTATGCAAAAACCCAGTTTTCATCTACAAACATGAACATGTGTGCAATTATGCAATGTATGACATGAAACAATCTCAGTAGCTAATAATTCCCAACATCATCTAATCATACAAACAACTCCATCCTCCAATCCAATCGACCCCCAACTCCTCGGACTCAACGTTTGGCAAAACCAACCAAATCACAAATTATTATTAGTACAAAATATATTTAAATCTAAAAAAGTATTTGAAAAATTTTATAGCGCTATAATATAATTTTCGAAGGATCATGGATGTGCAAGAGGTGGTGGCAAAGCAACGTCACAATGCAAAATACGCAATGGTCATGGGTTTCAGAATACCCAAATTTGAACAAAGACAAACAAAGATTAGGGAAGGCTAGGGTAGGGCTTAAGGGTATTGGTGAAGCTAATGGTAGTGGTGGTTGGTCGTGGGTGGCAGCGTAAAGTGAAGTCGAAAGCCAAAAGGGCCAAATCGGAAAATGAAATGACTGGGCTTCATTGGTGGCAGATTGAGGTTGGGGAAAGGTGGTTTGGGTTGCTGGAAGGCCAGTGATGAAGTGGTGAAGAGGTGGTGACACGGGATGGCACGACGATGGCATTGGAGCTCAAAGGAGCCACGGCTTGGAGAGGGGCGTGGGGGCTAACGGTGACTTGGTTGGGGCTGAAAACAGAGGGGGATGGTCACCGGCCAATGGGGAAGTGAATGGGAGGGGGGGTTACCGATCACGGATGGCATGCGAGGGTTTTACTAGGGTGTGTGAGTATTACAACCCCAGCTAAGTCGAGATGAGATATTATCTTGGTGAAGCTCCTCTGGTCACTCTGGAGCACATAATATTAAATAACGTCTCCTAAGGTGTTGGGTGACAATAGGTTCAAGCAAGATAGTAACGCTCTCGGGTTAATGTTATGGCCTCTCTAATGGTGGAGTCTAGTGGACATCATGGTCATGGGCGGGGTGCAAAGCGAGGCGTGCTCAAAACAAAGCCATATGCATGTATGTTACTCATGGTGTAGCAAAGAGAGCTAGGATATGTGGATGATACATTTAGGGGAGACTATAATGCACTCTTTAATATAATGCATATTTTGAAAACTGGATTTTGGGAACTTGCATGGAAATTGTGTTGTGTAGTTGAGTTTTTTAAGCAATAAACTTTTTGGCTTAATTTGGCTAAACATGCCATCTCGATTATAATCTTTCCATGCATCAATTACTTGCATGTTTTCATTTCCACTCGCATTCATTTTTTATTATTTTTCTTAGTCTCACTTACTGAGGGTTTTTGAAAATCTTACCTAGGTAGTCTCACTATGGTCCCTCTCCTTGGAACCATAGGTTTTGATGCAGATGGAGACTTTGGTGATAATTATGGGCATGAAGATCCAACATAGTCATAAGATTGAGGATCTGGGTTTTTCCCCACTTCGTCAAGTAGTATTGTTTGAATTTTCTTGAACAACTAGATGACTTTAAAAATTTCTTTAGCAAAAACTTTTGTCTCCGAGATTTCCTCCACATGACTATAACTAATTCCCAAAGACTAATGGAGTCAATAATATCAACCTCTACTTCTGTAGGTTCTTCCATTGTGATCATAACTAGTTCCTCAAATAGCACATCACATCTAAAATCTTAAGCTAGGTCATGCAGTCTAAAGTCTCCAATTCCACAAAGACATTACATCTAAAATGTTAGTAATGATTATTGCCTTCACATTTTCGATTACATTGTCCATGGCTTACTCCTATGCTTTGACTTTCAAATCTCTTTTACCTTCACCATTGTAATCACTTTTCATATATTAACCATTAATGACCAAAAATATCTCATACAACATAGCTAGCTTACACTACCATCCATAGCCATGAGATTCAAGTCCTAAGTGATCTCAGGTCACAAATAGTTCCCTAAGATCCTCATGAAATTTGCTCTCAAACCATCATATTACTAAGTACCATACTTCTGATGTGCATTATGAAAATTTTACTAAAATGCCTAAAGTCAAGATCTCTTGGTTGTATCCCCATTGCGTCTAATCCATTTCAGCAACCTACCAAGGTAGTTCTTACAAGACTTTCACTGGAGTATTTTTTTTTTTTTTTTTTTTTTTTGGACCTTAACTTCTGCTCATTTGAATGCAAAGTCTAAGTTAGAGCTTTCTCACATGACAAGTTGGGTTGGGGTTGGATACTACCATGGTCAACCATCCAGGGTTCCTAAATGTATGCCCGAAGCTTTTCCTTAGGGTAGAGATGTGAAATACATCATTCATGTCACCAAAGTCCATCGGTAGTGCAACCTTGTAGGCCACTAAACTGATCTTTTCTACTACTTGGAAGGGCCCTACAAATCTTGGGTTGAGTTTCCATTTCTTTCTAAAGCATTCCTTTCCCTTCGTAGGAGACATTTTGAGGCATACCCAATCACATTCCTTTAAGGTTAAGTCCTCTCCCCTTACGTCAACATAACTCTTTTGTCGGTGTTGAGCTAATGCCATCTTACATCAGATGATTTTGACTTATAACTTGATCTCTTACATTAGCTTTGGTTTGATGAGTCTATTTTCACCAACTTTGTTTCAATACAGGGGTGACCTACAATTCCTCCCCTAAAGTACCACTTAAGGTGACATCAGGAGAGTTGCTTAGTAACTAATTTTGTAGGCAAACTCTACAAGATGTAGTGATTCTCCCAGATAAGCTTGAATTTCATAGCGCAAGCTCTCAACTTATCTTTAAGAGTTTAAATGGTCTGTTGAAACTAGTCATCTGTCTGTAAGTGATACATAGTATTGAATATTAGTGTTGTGCCAAGGGGTGAAAATTTAATCCAAAAAACTGGAGAATCGACTCAAACCAGATTGGACCGAACCGATTGGTCCGGTTTTCAATTGGTCCGGTCTAGAACCCATTCCTAAAAACCAATTCTTCGCTTTCCAGGACCGAACTAGACTGGTTTATAATATATGTAATTAATTTTTAATTATATATAAATATTTTATATAATATATATAATTATATATGAAATAATTTATATTATAATTTATAACATAAAATTTTAATTTTAAATATGAACATTTGTTTGATCATATGTTATTAATATAAAATATATATTAATTAAATTTTATGGCCTAATAAATTCTCAACATATAATTTTTAATAAATACGTAATACATTATTAATACTAACATACATTAATATATTAATTAGTAATAATTAGAAAACTACATTTTATTTTTTTAATGATATTGGCATTTGATTAAAACTGAAAAACCGAAGTGAATCGATAAAATCAAAAGTACCAGTTTTTTAGTGTAATCGGCCTGGGATCTGTTCTTGAAAATGTAAAACCGATGTATACTGATTTGATCCCAACATTTGTACAAAACCGGACTGAACAGGATGGTTGCACCCCTACCTGTGCCCATCGTATGTTGTTAGCTCTTCAAAAAAATGGGAAGTAAACCTTGGCTCTCGATATAATACAATAGTCTTGGGAACTTCGTGAAATCTAACTATTTTCTTCGCTGGAGATTTTTGACACAAAGCATCGACAACTAGGTTAGGCTTCCTTGAGTGTTGCTTGATCTCGCATTGGTAATTGTTGATTATTTCCAAACAAGTACTCTGTCTCATGTTAAGATTCCTATTAGTTAAGAGGTGTTTAAGGATCTTGTGTTCCTGTAGATCTTACAAGCTTCTCTATGGAGATAATGTCACTAGATTTTGAAGCTGACAACCACTGATGCTAACTTTGCATCATGCGTGGGATGATTCTTTTTTCACAATACATATGCCGCAAATCAATCTTTCTACATCAAGACGTACTTAAGATGAGATTTCAACTAGTCACAAAAACCATTATTTATGGCAGAGGTAAGGCCAACATGGGTGTTGTGGTAAGCCTCCTATTCAATTCCTAGAAGCTCTTGTCACACTTCTTGGTGAAGATGAACTTGGTGTTCTTTTTATAACCACTTTAGTTTTGCTAGGGTCCACCGTTACTCTATGTAACACCTTGCTCCCCAAGTTTACATATAAAATCACTTTTAGAAGTTCTCGGGAGCAGAAGTGCTACTACTTAACTTGACTTAAAAAATATTTCTTCTTAAGGAAGCACCAAGTACAAATATTCCTTATAATAAATAGAGTGGTTTTATATTAAAATACTGAGTTCATAAAAGAGAGTATGAGGAAACATTTATTAAAATTTCTCAAAACCCGTGTCATAAAAATCATAATTTAAAATCTCTGTACATGATCTAGGCTACTATCATGCCTCATTGGACTAAGTCCCATTTTGCATCTCTAGCATCATAAATATCCTAACTTCTGGTGGTTTAAAAATATAAAAGCAAACTAAAATGAGTCAATGACTCTATAAGAAACCCATCATAACATAAACAGATTTTATATAAGATTTTTCATAATGAGAACTTAAAATGATGACTGGTGATACTGATGATTATGCTATGCATAATTGATTTATTTGAATAATCTGACTGGTCAACACATTTAATCCTGTGTATAAGGTTGTGCACTAACTTCCCCTACTGCAGTAAAGGAAGTCGACTGTGCACTACTCTAGCATACTACAACGGAGTACCACGCTTGAATCCATGGCTTGCACACCCACCATGAAACTGCATTGGTACCATGCATTTGAATAACCATCTGATTGACTGTTATAAGCTTATCTTACACTTGATCTTATGAAAGTTTACGTGTCTTTTGCAATGTGGGATGTATGAGATGCATAATACATACATAACTATAATATGCAAAATGAAACATGATGAATGAAGTACTTAAAAATATCATGACATGCGTGGTACCTAAACATTGATTTTATAAGAATTGGTTTTAATAATAATATATATGACTAGCTAACATATGCTAATCTTAATTTATAATGAAGCTACTTACCTTGTAGTGCCGCTTCTTAAAATTTTCAACACAAAATCAGTCATGATGTTGGACCAGGAGGCTTATGGTTTCTTCTTCTTCTTCTTCTTCTTCTTTTTTTTTTTTTCCTTCCCCAAACAACATGCAAAAGGGAGATATTTATAGAAAGATTTGAGAGAGGGTGATGACTAGTTTGAGTTGGACTTGATTAAAGAGTTTTAACGTGAAGATATAGAGTTGTATCCCTGTTGGAGTAGGATGCCGACAAGTTCGAGTTCAAGTTGGACTCGATCACAATCATTCAAGAAGAGAGTTTGAATTTAAAAACATGATATGGTGGTTCATTTAATACAGGGTTGGCCGTGACTGAGACCACTTATGAGATTTCAATCAGTGATAATTTTAAATTGAAATAAATTTCTAATGGCCGATATTTAAATTCTAAAATGAGTCTAACTCATTCAGTAAATAATAAATGGTATTTAACCTATTTATTGAGTCTAATTAAAACTCATATTCCATCTCAATAATTTGTCGCTAGTGAGCTTACCAATATGGCCCATTAAATAAAATTTAGGCCCAAAACTTCATACAACCAAGGAATCTAACTTCATACTGTGATATCCCGTATTTACATGTATTTTAACTAAATAAATTATTTTATTAATTAAGAATATGGACTTTGTTTTATTAAATTTTAGATGGTTTAAGAGGTATTATTTTAAAACTTTTAATTGTGAAATTTAATTTAACGAGATTTCTTATTAAATATTGTCCATTATTTAAATTGCTCTTTATTTTAAATTGTTTAGTTGTTGAATTTTATTATTTTATTTTTATTTAGTCACAGCATTTAAATAATTTTATTTAACTCATCGTTTTGAAATTTATTTTCGTTGATTAGTTTTCAGACCCAGATTGTAAAGACTATACGTTATTTCTTTCCCTTTCCTTTTTCCTTTTTCCTTTTTCTCTTTCCTCTTTCTTTTTCTTTTTCCTCCCCTTTCTCTCTTCCATTCAGTTCAAACTTCCCCACTCCCACCGTGCTCCGCCACCCTTCATCACCACCCGGCTCATCAAACTCCCCTCATGCCAGCAACCACTCCCCCCGTTTTCAGCCCCAACTGAGTTGCGATTCTCCCCCACGCTCCTCTCCAAGCCGTGACCTCTCTTTCTCGTAGTGTTGCTATTGCACCACCCCGTGCTGCCAATTCTTCACCACATCATCGGTGAACCCCCCTGTCACCTAACCCAGCCACCCTTTTCCCCGATCTACCCCTCACGTGGTCTCCCTATCTCTCACTCCAATTTACTCCATTTGGCCTTCAACCACCGCCTACACTACCACCCATGGCCAACCACCACCACCAGTAGCTTCACTAACACCTCTAAGCCCTTCTCTAGCCATCCCAAGTTTTTGTTTGTCCCCATTCAAAAGTTGAATTTTTGAGACTCACGACCCTTGTCCATTTTGCATTGTTACGTTGCTATGTTGCCACCTTTAGTAGCTTTGTGATCATTCAAAAATTATATTTTTAGCACTGTAAGTAATTTTCCAAAGAATTTCTTGAGATTTAATTATATGTTGCACTAACAACTTTTCTGCAGTTGGTTGTTTGGGCCGAACTTGGAGTTTGAGGAGTATGGGGGTCGGGTTGGATTTGAGGATGATTTGTTTAATGAGATGAATTGTGCTTGCGTGTATTATGTTGTGTTTGGTATCGTGATTTTTATTGTAGTATGGCATGCATATTTATGTGTTGTACAAAAAATTTGGGATTTCATGTGAGAAATGAATTTGGATTGATTTGTGATAAATGATTAGAAAGGATTGAGAGAGAGAGAAAAAAAAAAAGAGACTATAGTGATGGTGGTAGGCAGGGATGGTGGTAGAGTCTCACTTGCGATTCTTGCCTACGGTGGGAGTTGTAGGGATGGTGGTTGACCCGCTTGTGATTCCTGTCTACGGTGCACACAGTATGGATGGTGATAAGCAGGGATGGTGGTCGTCCCGTCTGTGATTTTTGCCTGCGGTGCATGCGGTAGAGATGGTGGTAGAGTCTTACATGTGATTCACACCTACATTGCTCTGATAGATTGAGAGAGAGGAAAAAGGAACTGTAGGGATGGTGGTAAGCAGGGACGGCGGTAGAGTATCGCCTGTGATTCTCACCTATTGTGTATGCAATAAGGATTGTGGTAAGCAGGGATTGTGGTAGTCCTGCCTGCGATCCTGCCTGTAGGGATGGTGGTAGAGTCTTGTCTGCAATTCCCACCAACAGTGTAATTGGTTAATGGGCTATTTTCTGGAAAAATGACGGTTTTTAATAAATGGATATATGAACTATTTTATGGAAAAATTGTGGATTTTATGATTGGGCCATTTTTTACGAAATGTCGAGTGGTTGTTTTAGGGAAATGGTTTTGGGTCACATGCATGTTCCATTATGTGCATGCATGTTTGTTAGATGCATTAATATATTTTATCTCTTGGATTGTTTGGTTGATTACTTGCTGAGGCTCATAATCTCGCTGTATTCGATATACTACAGTATCGTTTCATGGTATCGTAGATTTTGAAGCAGATGATGATGTAGAGCCTGAGGATGCGGCTCCATCGAGGGAGTGACGTGTGGTCACTTTGGTTCGTGGGTTATGTAATATTAGTCTTTACTTTATTTTTGCTAGATAACTGTATAATATTTTGAAATGCTTTTATTTTAGTTTGTGTGTATTTAAATTTATCGTACTTAGTTGGCTAACTTTTAATCATCCGCTACGACCTTATTATACACTTTCTGCATGTACACACACTTGGCACTATTTGTTAGGATGTGTAACCCGTATTGTCATCATCCTAACATCATGATTCCACCGTTTCCGGACGTGAGAGTTGGGGGCGTCACACATACAACCAAAACTTGCACTTGTTGAGTTTTGCATATAATTTATTCTCACCTAGTTTCCTTAGTACTAGTAGTAGGTGGTTCATGTGGTCTTCCAAATCTTGCGAGTAGACCAAAATGTCATTGGTAAAAACTACCACGAATGAATACAAGAAGGGCCTAAACACCTAGTTCATATTATCCATAAACATCGTAGGTGAAATGGCCTATCTGAAAGGCATTTGCCTAAACTCATAATGCCCATATATAGTTCTGAATACAGTATTGGGCACATCTTTCTTCACAATTTTCAATTGGTAATACCCCGACCTAATTTTGATATTGGAAAATACTACTACTCCTTGTAGTTGATCGAATAGGTCGTTTGTACACCTCCTTCTGTAAGGTTAAGAATAAAGATATCTTTAAAAATAAGGAGAACTAGAGTGCTACTAACATTGACTTAAAAATTTTCTTCTTAGGGAAGCACCAGACACAAATGATTCCATATAATAAATATAATCATTTTTATTAAAATATGTCATTAAAAAATAAAAGAAAGTATGTGGAAGCTTTTTTTTACAATTTCTCTAACTTTGGACCAAAAAAAAAATCTTAATTGAAAAATTGTGTATTTAATTCTAATCTAAGCTTTTGTCACATGTCCCTAGGCTAAGTCCCATCCTGTAGCTCAATCTTCATAAATATTCTCGCTTGGGTGGTTTAAAACATAACATAAAACTAAAATGAAACAAAGACTTAGTAGGAAAACCCACTATAGCATAAACATAATAAAAGTACGGTTTTTTTTTTTAAATTTTATTTTATTTTTAAATTATAAAATGTTTCACGCTTGAGAGGATGCAAAACCATGATTGTTCATACATATCCAAAATCATGACTGTTAATTTGATCTTTATGATCAAGCTACTTATCTAGTAGCACTAATCCAGTATTTTTGGTGTGAAGCTGTTTACCTATAAAATATGTACGTAACTTACGTCAATTTCCAGTTAACCATACACTTGTACTTAAAACCTGAAATACTAAAATGATATCTATTTTCCTAAATCCTAAAATCTTCAAACTCCTAAAATATCATCAATCCCAAATCCTATGGTCAACATGTAGAAGCATTTATGTGTGATGCCGGGATGCTATCAAAATGAAAACATTAGATTTTGGTTGAAGATGACAAACTGCATAACTAACAGGTAATATAATTACATGTATCACACTTTTTCTTAGATTTTAGGTCTCATTGTGACACCCCCAACTCCCACGTACGGACACGTGGAAATTGAGGCCTCGAGATGATGACAACACGAGTCACACATCCCATCGCCAAGTGCCACATGTGTGTACATGCAACACGTATATATAGAAACCACACAGCGGATAATAAAAGTCTTACAACTAAGTACCAGAATTTGTTTAACTACAGACTAGTTTAAAACACGGGTAATAAAATAATACAAGTTTAACATTGTTTCAAATCAAAATTTCATAACATAGAAGCAAGTAAAATCATTTCCGAAAATAAAACAACTACAAAGTCAGTACTTTGGCGAAGTTGCCTCCTCAGGCTCAGCCTCTTCCTCCTCATCTGCAACAAAGTCTATGATACCCAAGACGGTACTTTAGCTAAGTAATAATTCAAACAAACTTCAAGATAAAAATACATATATGCAATAACCAAATGCGTGCACATAATGCAATATGCATATGTCCCAAAAAGCTACATTTTTCCATGCACGCAAAACTCCCCTTTATGGCCCAAAACATTTATTTGAAAACGTTAATCTTCATTATCCCAGATAATGGCCCAAAAATCCAATCTAGCCATTTTTCCATAAAATGGTCAATTAACCAAACCATCAGAGCATTGTAGGCGAGAATCGCAGGCAGGACTCTACCACCATCCCTACCCATACACAGTAGGCGAGAATCACAGGCGGGACTCTACCACCATCGCTGCTTACCACCATCCCTACGCCACATGCACCGTAGGCGGAAATCGCAGGTGGAACTTTACTACCATCCCTGCTCACCACCATGCCTACACATGCCTCTAACTCAAACCAGTCAATCCAATCATTCACATATACCAAAAACCATTTCTCGCTTGAAAACCCAGTTTTCAAGTTCCAACACATGTACATGCTTGCAATTACACGAAAATCCAGTTTTCATTTTACAAATATGAACATGCATGCACTATGCAATGTGTGACATGAAACCAAACATCATCCAAAGATAAGTAACTCAATCATCAACTCCATCCGACCCCCGATTCCTCGGGCTCAGTCTGGCAAACAACCAATCATAATTTATTGTTAAAGAAAAAATATATTTAAATCTAAAAGGAAGTTTGGAAAATACTTACAACGCTATAAAATAATTTTCGAGGGATAAACAAGCTGTAAAAGGCAGAAGAAAATCAACATAACAGTGCAAAATGCACTGTGGCCGTGGGTCACAAAATACCCAAATTTGAACGGGAACAAACGAAGATTAGGGAAGATTAGGGTAGAGTTGAGGGGTGTTGATGAAACTAATGGAATTCATAGTTGGCCGTGGGTGGCGGCACAAACGGAGATTAAAGGCCAAAAAGTCCAGTTGGTTGAGCTTCACCGATGATGGATCGGAGTTGGGGTTGGGTGGGTTAGGTAGTTGGGATGCCGGTGATGATGTGGTGAAAAAGTGGTGGCCAATGGCAGAGGCACGACGGTGCGGGGAGCACAAAACCGTGTGGCTTGGGTGGTGTTCGTGGTAGTTAACGGCAGCGTTTGGGGCGATGAAAGTGGGGGGGGGGGGTGTGAGGTCGATTGTGGGTGGGGAAGGAAATGGAAGCAATGGAAACGGCAAAGGGTGGCGCACAACGGAGCTAGGAGGAAAGGTTGTCGCGACTTCTAGCCATGTGTGGTGGCTAATGGATGCACGGGTTGGCCTAAAAATTGAGGGAGGTGATCACCAGCTAGAGGGGAGTCGACCGGTGGGGGTGGTGTACTGCACGGTGGGCTGAAGGCTACGGTCTGGGTGAGATGAAAAATAGACGGAGAGGGAGGGGGAGGGGGCTGGGTCGCGCGGGAGAGAAGCAGGGAAAAAGGAAGGAAAAAGAAAGAAAAGGAAGAAAAAAGAAAGAAGAAAAGAGAACAGAAAAAGAAGAGAAAAAGGAAAAGGGAAAAAGAAAAAGAAAATGAAAGAAGTGAGATCCAGTTCTCACATCTAGGGTTCAGAAATTGATCCAACGAAAGTAACTTTAAAAGCTATAAATTGAATAAAATAATTTAAACATAATATCTAGCTAAAATATAATAAATAAATAGTAAATACTAACAATATAATTTTAAATCCAAAAATAAACTAAAATAAATTAAACAACAATTTAAACTCAACAATAATTAATATTAAGAAGGCTATACAAAATAAATCTCACAAGTAAATAAATTCAATTAAAGTTCGATAATTTAAAATAAAATAATCAATATTTTAATTAAATTAAAACACTCATTCAATAAAAACACACGCAAAAATGGGGTATCACACTCATGGGTTGGATCCATTGCCTCTATAAAAACTCATTGGATTTTAACCTTATTTTTTGGGCTTTAACCTTGAATGCAATAAAATTTCATAATCCATTATAATAAATTTGAGAAAATCTTCTCAACAGCCTCTGTAGCTAGTAGCACACCCCACACCCTTACGTGGCTAAACCGGGTTCACTAATAAGTGAACCAGTTCTACCTAAACCAGTGAGAAGCCAGGTCTCCTGAAGCATACCTCCCTCCCTCTACCTCCCTCCATCTTCTGCAGCTACCCCTCCCCTTCACCCATGCTTCATCTCCCCCCCTCCTCTTCTCTGTGATTCACGTCTTGAATCATTTCTCCCAAAACCTTCATCTCCCTCTGCTTTATTCACCCTTGGAACATGATCGATTATGCCATAAGTGGCCTCCGATTTTTTACCCTCCCTCTCGTTGCTCCAGAGATATATGGAAGGGAATCCAGCAACCCGAGATCTACGGAAGAGAACCCAATAAGTTAATCTGCGCGACGATAAGGTATTTTTCCTTAGGTATCTTCTACTGTAAACCTAAAAATTGAACCCATTCTTGTTTTGAAAGATTTTCCTTATAGAGGCTGATCTGAAGATTTTCTCAAAAAAAAAAAAAAAAACTAGAGCTTTCATAGTGTCCTACGTAACTATGTTCGTGAATAAGTAAAACTAATAAGGGAAGGTAAACCATGTGAATTAGTCTCTCTCTCTCTCTCTCTCTCTCTCTCTCTCTCTCTCTCTCTCTCTCTCTCTCTCTCTCTCTCTCATTTGCGGATATTTCAGATCTTAATTTTCAGCATTGCCAGGTTTTTTATTTTATGTTTTTAATTTTTAATTTTTTGCATTGCCAGTTGCTAACCATTATCTACGGCATTCTAATTCTTAGAGTTTTAAGCGGATTCGCCCTTGTATAGTGCTTCTCCTCGATCTTCCTTCAGTGAAGAGAATTTCTCTTCTATAAAGGTTACTGTTCTAATCTTAGATTTATGCTAACAAATAGAAAGTCTTAATTTCTGTGGATGTTTAGGGGCAATTATTACCCTGGTATTCCAGAAAAAATTAGTGATTGATTTTATTTTCTTAAATCTGCTCTCTACAAATTTGACCTTGGATGCATATATTGACTTTATTTTTTGTCTTATGGCAGGAATTATGATTATGGGAAAATGTGATTTTTTTTTAGGAAATTTTTTTTTGCCACTTTATCAGTGAAAATGGCATGAGTTTAACTTGGGAGCTAGAGTTTTTTTTTTTTTTTTAATTTATTTTGGAACAGTTTATTTATAAAGGGTTTATTATGAGTTCTATAGGATACGAGGAGATATTTTCTTGATTCAGTACCTAAAACTTTGCGAAAAGTGGGTGTACTGAGAAGCGTTTTTGGAGGATTCGAAGTTAAAAGTTTAGTGAGAAGCATTTACTTGTTCATCAGCATCATTGTTTCCTATAAAGAGCAAATCTGGCATAATTTCAAACCTTTTGGCTCTCTAATTGATTATTTTCATTGGTTTGTAATTCATATAGAGAAGTTGTCATTGCAGGCAATGAGGATTTAGGAACACAATTCTTTGGAGGAAATGTGTTTGTTGAATTGCCGCAGTGTGAGAACTAAAGAAAAGTTATCGAATTCCATAGTAAGTTTGAATCATTTTGATCTTCTACCATTTCATTGTCAGTATATGAACCTTCAAAATTGATCATTTTGATCTTCTACCTTCAAAACAGATGTTTTTTGCCAAGTGAAAATGTACAAAGTTGAGTTGTTTTGACTTAACTTCATAATTTGGTAATTAGTTAGCCATTTGATATAGAAGTTGTTATTTGATAATTAGAGGAATGTGTGTTCTTTCGAGTTATCCCATATAATTGATCTTTCTAGTTATTTTTATGTGGAATACTAAATTTAGATATATTTTGGGCAGAGGTGAAAGGCGAAGAAAGATATGCATGACCACCCAAAGTGGTTGGGACACATGATTTTCATATTTTGGCTTGAATTTGCTTATGCATGGACTCTTGACTCTCTATTTTTTCTTTCGTTCTTTCCGTTGGAATAGCTTGTAAAAAAAACAATGTGAGAATAGATTACAGTTGAAGATGGTTCAACCTGACTTATAGAGTACTTGAGTATACAGCTTTTCGAATGTAGTTGTATTAATTTAACAAAAATTCTATACGCAGTCATTTTTGTGGACTCTTTTGTACACTCCAGTGATATGATTGGTTGTCTCTTAAAAAAAATTAATCCAACCAATCATATCAGTGGAGTGCGCAGGGAGTACGCAAAAGTGACTGTATATAGCATTACTTGTTTCAGCTCTCTTTGTTCCAGTTTGGAACTTATTCTATTTTTACAACTAATGTGCAGATAAATATTAAGTTTTGGAATATGTGGAATGACATCCTTACGCACGAGTATGAAGTAGAAAATGAAAGATAAAGTACAAGAGAGAGAGACAACTCTTTCAAAAGGAAAAGCAAAAATTATTGTATTTGTAATAGGGTTGCCACATTTCTAATAATTTTGGCATGGTTCGGATAAATTGTATGTAAATAGCACGTTGTACAGAGTAGATGATTTTTTAATGGATCAATTGTAATGGTATTTCTCAAGCATTTTGGTATGATGTACAAAATGGGGTCTTTGTTGTATGACATTCAAAAGTGTGTATGAAAATGTTGGTTCATTAAATGTGGATGTTTTGGGACTTGTCCTTTTACGTGGTTTGTTATCCTTGTTATCCATTCTTTTTTGTACCTTGATTTTGTTGAGCACCCCTTTTAGTCGGTTCATGACAAATATCTTCTTAACCTTATTCCCTTTTAGTTGTATGGTTATGCTTCTAATAGCCACATCACCTTGTAGATTATGTATTGAGACAACAGAGGCGCTTCGAGATAGCCTTCCTAGTTTTATAAGAAAACTAGCTCTCCAATCAAAATTCGACATGTAAGCAATTGTGAAAAAAATACCATAGACCAAAACATAGGAGATCGAAAATAGAGGGAGAACAGAATCCTCATGTAGCCCTTTGAAGCCAGCTGAGAGCCTGAGACCCATTACATGGCTTCCCCACTGCACAGCTCCATGAAGATTCAGTGGTGTTCGATCGTCACTGCCATTGAGATATTGTTGTTGCTGCCACCAAACGGAGACCCCACTTCTATCTTGCCGTCACCATCCACGATTTTGTATTATCTTACACTTCGTACAGGGCACCACACTTCCCGTCGCCCACCACAGTTCCTGTTGCCCACTACGGTTGTCGTCTCGCGCTACACTCGCCATCGCCCACCACAGTGGTTGCCCACTCAATGGTTTGATTTTGTGCGCTTTTTAATTGAATTTTGGTGTGCTTGTTGCCCTTTTCATTCACCCAGTAGCAAGTGTTTGTGAATACATCACTTAGGAAATAGGAGCACTTTCTACCTTTCTAAGTTTCAGAGGGAAATCACTACATACTTGAAGAACTATGTCATTGCTCAGAAAACTATCAAGCGCCAAAAATTTAGTATCGAGTTCCATCCATCAAGTTGTCGGCCGTTGAGGTTTAGGGTTCACATTTTGGTAGTTGCAGCCCACTCAATAGTTGTCTGTGCTGGCTGGGGGGTCGAGCTCCTTTACCAACGGCTCATTGTGTTCAACCATCCGGGATGTGTGGGTTTGGAATACGAAGAAGAAGAACGGAAGAATAGAAGCACAAGATGAGTTTGAGTTAGTTTGAACTCAATTGGGTGCAGGCATGCACATGGTAATTACAATAATTTGCTGACGAGCTGAAATGGTATTGTAGGGCTAGTTATTAGGGGAGATCAGTCCGGCTGGTCTCCAAGTTTTCTCTTGAGACAAACGAGGTGTGGAACCCTAATCCCATTTGGACAATGTTCTCACTCTTATCTAATTGATATTTTTGAGCTTTTTTTATATTATTCCATATCAATGAGGGGAAAAAAGACAGAGAATCATAGAGGTGAGCTTCAGAATGTGTCATAGGGAAACAACAGCATCATGAACACTTGTACAAAGAGGATTTAGAGACACATTTCATCAACTAATAAATAGAGTGATGATTTTTTTACAAATAATTGAGATCTCACAAAAACTGTCCATTTTTTTACAACTAATAAATAGACAAATTTCATCAAGTACTCGCCCGACATTAACCTTCCCATCTCTCAAGACTCTTTTGTACAAAACATATTTACTGCATTGATGATGAACTATCCTCTCTCAACTATGAGATGTGAAATGGGAATGCCACCCAGAACTTATTTATGACTGTTTTGCAAGAAAATAAGGAGGATGTTAGTATATATAGTTCAGAACTTCAACTAATTAATTGAGAGATGTTCAAGGAATAGTCTGGATGATCTAATTAATTAGGAATGAAAAGCAATAGATGAAGATTATCGTTTATCATTTAGTTAAGGTTGTTCACATTTTGAATGGATATAATCTCCCAATTACCTAACCACCTAGATGATCTAATTTTAGAAAAAGAGAGACCCTAATGCGAGTCATGGTCTACAACACTTAATACTATTCATATAGAGTTTTTGATATAAGTGGATCTCATATGAGCATTAGACTGTGTCTACATCTCTATATTAGACCATTCAATTTGATCAAATAATTAAAGAGAATCAATAATTAATATGTGTTCCACATGACCTAAAGTTGTCACATATATTAGCCCTAATAGAAAGAGATTCCATTGAAGCCAGAAATAGAAAGTTTGGCAACATTACCACAACCATGCACGTCTATAAAAATGAATCAAAAGCTAGTTTTTAATCAGAAATAGAAAAGCTGCTAGTTTAATTCTCCAAAAACTACATACTAATGGAAAAAAATAACCTTGTTTTTAATGCTAATTCAGAACCAGAACAATTAAAATTATTCCATTTGTTGACCCCATTTGCTTTTATTTTGGGGCAGAATTTGTGCTGGCAAAGTGACTTATATGGTATAAAGTGCCTTATATTCAGAAAAGTAACCTGAATATGCCTAGAAATTTGTTGATTATGCCATACACATGTTATGGAACAAGAACAACAAACTATAATAGTACTCATCATATCTAATTCCTTAAGATACACATCGCTGATGAACTAAGATCTAATCACCGGATGAAACAAGTATTACAAATGAGGTTTACCTTAATTAGTGTATTCGCATCAAACACAAGATCTGTGAATTCACATATGCATCTAATTAGTAAAGAACAACAATTGAATTGTCAATGAATAAACCTTGAATTCGTGTTCCCATTTCCACATAACATGCAGTAGATAGAATGAACCCACGTATTTAAAGGCCACATCAAATGACCTAACATCCCAACGAGGCTTGATCTCGATCCGCAAATTTCTTTAAAAAAAGCTCATATATGACAGATGAATACAATGGTAACAACTTTTTAAGTTAATTCGCATGCATATATCGCTTGCTTAACATAAAATTCATGGAACTGATCTCAATCCCCATATTTAAAAAAAAAAAAATCATATATGACAAATGATTACAATGCTAACAACTTCTCATGTTAACTTGCATGCATATATCTCTTGCTTAACATAAAATTCATGGAACTCACACATGCCACTCAGGACATCTATCATTTGGTAAAATCTGGGGCATTCAATTTATAAGTTCATCAAAACTTAAGAGAACTCATTTATGATTTATCATAAAGATGCAACCATAATCCTCATATAATTATTAACCAGTAATAAAATTATTAAAAAGAAAAAGACAATCAACAACCAATATTTCAAGCCCACAAGACACACACAAAAAAAAAAAATGTAATTAAAAATTAAAAAATTAATAAAAATAACATGAGAAACAAGAAACGAGACATAATTTTAGAGCATTAAAGAGAATAATTCAAAAGAAGCATACCTATTATAATTCAAAGATGAAAACCATTAATCCTCAAACTTTCTTGGACAGTTTCAAGCACTGAGAGTCTCACCAGGTAGCAATATCAGTTCTCAAGTTTTGGAATTCAAACCACATCCGTTGGAAGCTCTCCAGAGTTCTGGAACACGAACTTGCTTGTCAAGAACCATTGCAGTGGAGGGAGAGAAAGAGAGACATATAGATGGAGAAATTGATGCTGATTGTAAAAATTCCATTTTTTGTGTAAATGTGAACCGATTACTTATGATGTATGTGGTATTTATCCAAAGAAATATAATAATAAAAAGATCTAGATTAAGAAAACGGTAAGAACTCCCCCTCTGTTTCAACCATTGATGTCACAAGAAGACGTTAAAGATGCAATGATTTCAACACTCTATGCCTTAAGCCGCAATAGCCATCTCACAAAATCCAAAATTTGCCCCAAAATTCACCTCTCTCAGTAAACAAGCAGAACAATAGTATGGAAAGAAAAATAGTAATGGAGTTACCTACGAAGCTGAGCAGGGAGCAGAGGTGTGGCGAAACAAGTAAAGGCGCGACGCTAGGCAGACCGAGGAGCCAACAGGGGGCGCAGTGCAGGACAAAGGGAGGGGCATCGCGGGGTAGAGCTGGGCAGAGAGAGGGAGGAAGGGGCGACGTGAGTGGCAGGTGTTGGGAAGAGGATGAGAATGTGGGTGCTTTAAATTTGAAATGCAAGTTTTCATATCCCAAGTAAAACGATGGAGCAGTGTTCAAAAAAATTACAAAAAAAAAAAAAAGGGAAAATCCGCGTAACGGTGTAGGGTGTGAGTTTTGCTATAGTTGTTGATCTGTAGCAAAACTCAATAAATTTTGGGCTCATTCTCTATTTAAAATTGTCCAATCAATCTCAATTGGGCTTCCCAAAAATTTTTAATCTATTAACACCATCCACTATAACCTTAACGAGCCATAAAATAAAAGTTTGGGCCTATAGTGCTAATTTAAAAATCCTAGCCAACCTCTATAAATAATAGCTTGTGGGTTGACCCAAAATGATCCATTAAACATAATTAGGCTAAATAAAATTATCCTTATTACATTCCTAATATCATTAGATCTTGTTGTTACATCATTGGTCCTTGGCAAGGGGTATTTATTCTTTATCGTCACATCATTAAGTTCTTAGTAATCTATACACATTCTAAGAGTTCTGTCCTTCTCCTTGATAAATAATATTGGTGCTTCCCAATGTCATACATGGTCTAATAAACCCCTTGCCCATAAGCTCTTACAGTTGCACCTTCAACTCCTCTAGTTTTGATGGCGTCATTCGATAGGGTGCCCTATGCATAGGAGCTACTCCATATTCAAAGCGACTGTGAACTCAATTTCCTGAACAACAGGAAACCCTAGGAGAGCCTTGGGCTTGGAACTCCTTGACAACTCAAATCCCTATTCGTTGGTTTCAACATCACTTGAATCAGGTATGCTTATACTTCATTGGCCAAATCTTTCTTAGCTTGAAGCACTGATATCACCGTGAGCATAATCCTAAGTCTTTTGCACACGAATCCCATCCTTTCTTCCTTGGGTAATTGGGAACTAACCACTAGGTCTAAACTAGCACAATGTTGAAACAACCAATCCATTTCCAAGATAATGCATGTCAAATCCAAGAAGGCTGAACATTATGAGGTCTGCTTCTAACACTTTTCCTCCTAGGTCTAAAGGGCAATCTAAGGCAACCCTTGAATATATACTACAATTTCTCTAGTTGGCAAAGCCACTGCCATAGTTTGCTGTAGGAACTCTCACTACAAGAAAAATGACTTTTTGCGGCTATTTTTATTTCCGGCGATAGAATTATAGTCGCAAAAAGCCGATTTTTAAATTTTGGTAAATTTTTTGTGTCAAGAATAAAAGTAGCCGCAAAAAGAACTTTTTTCCGGCTATTTTTGTTCGCCGGAAAAAATATAGCCGCAAATAACCCGTTTTGTAAAACAAAATTGTCATAACAAAGTTTCCGCCGTTAAAAAAGTTTTGTTACGGCGACTTTTTGTATTATTAAGGCGACTTAATAGTCGCCTTAATACATTTTCTACACTTAATCCTCCCGCCCCTTATTTTCCCACGCGGACCCATTTTCCCTCGCTCTCTCTCTCTCTCTCTCTCTCTCTCTCCCTCTCTCTCTCTCTCTCTCTCTCTCTCTCTCTCTCTCTGCACGGGGGTTTTGTTTCACTGGTAGCCGAGCCGTGTTCTTGCCGTGTTCTCGTCGTAGTCTCTTCACCGCATTCTCGCCGTCTTCTCGCCGATGAGTTTCTTTTATGCTCCATCACTTTATCTTGCTCTCTGTCTCTCTCTGTAACTCATTTGTTTCTGAACATCCGAATCAATCGATCGTATCGCTTGTAATTTTGGAGTTGATAGATGTATCTAGTTTAGTTGTTTTACGTTTTGGTCTTTGATTTTAAAATGTACCTCTCGTTATTTAGCCATATGGATTGTCTAGTTTGCTTATAAAAGGGGAAAAAATGGTAAATAAACTGAGACCCACGGTGTTGTATCTCTTCCTCCCTTTCGGTTGCTTTATGGTTGTGAAGATATTTGGTTGTCAATGGTTCTAAAGATTTCTAGTTGGATGGTTTGATTTGGACAATGAGTGTTTCTCTCTAATTTTATTCGTTGTATGGGTATTTTAATTCGTTCCAATATATAGCAAAAGCATTTCAACTCAACATTGAAACTGTATCAGGGGCACTCTACTCGGATCAGTAAATATATTAGGGTTGTTTTAGTCCATGATGGGATCTGTAGAAAGGTAGTCTGGGCTAAAGACATCACCTTGGATTCCTACGGGCTGAGATACAAAGATTTGTGATTATTAGCCTGAATTTGGCTCAGTTGGGTTGGGTTGGGTGTGCATTGGGTTTTTCATTAGTTGAGGTTTAAACTTGACTTGGGTTGGATTGGATTGCGCCTAGTCTTGATATCATGGACACATTGAGAATTGAAGGAATGTAGTTTACTTGTCCAGTAGTTATACCTCTTAACATCAGTTGTTTTATTCCTCAAAATACCAAACCAATTGATTCTTCACATATAACTTGATTTGATTTGAAACACTCACCAACATATTATTCCATTACTTAATATATATATATATGTATAAATAAACTACTACAAGCAAAGCTAATTCCTTATGTGAGTAAGAATCCTTGATTTCCTTATCATTTCACCCAACAGGGAAAGCAAAAAGCCCTCTTATAAAACCCATGGAGGGAATTAATTAAATGTGGTGCTGAAGTTGACATATAAGGCCAAAATGACACCCATTGATCTCTTGAAATGTACCTCTCGTGATTTTAAAATGTACCTCTCGTGATTTTGGCTTTTGGCTTATTCAATGATAAAGGATCTGTGAATATTTTTAATTTCTACACATACTCAAGCATGTTGGATCCTCATGTGTATGCTGGTTGTATTTAAAATATGTGTCATCAATTAATATAATTAATGACAATAAAAACTTAAATTCAAAGTAGCATGAATATAGTCCTATAGACTAATAATATAACTTGTAGAGTTCTGAAACTGGAAGCATGCTACTTCAAATATAGATATACAAACACGATGACTAGAAACTATTATTTTCTAGTCAAGGTACAAAGGAAGGTGTGAACAAAAAAAAAAAACTGGACAGACCTACAATAATCTACCAATACTATAAAAACATCTTCTGTATTAATCTATATATATATATATATATATGTTTTTGTTTTCAAAGTGTACAACATGCTTGCCCAAACAGCGCAAAGTTGCAAACTATGCCCGTTCGTCCAGTTGGCCTGGTTTGGGAGAGTACAAACTAGTGAATTTGTGTGCATAGCTTTTTCATATTAACTTATGAAAATACACTAGATCAGATGGGGTTGAGGGGCATATTTAGAGAACATCCTAACATCGTCCATACTGGAAAATCACACTTTTTGAGGTGCTTCTTCTATCATAATTAGTTCCTCTTCACAATGAACTTCATAATTAGTTCTATCATAATTTGTTATATATATATATATAACTAACTAACTATAGATAGTTTAATTATGACACACGTAAGTAGTACTGCATGCATCCTTGTTTGAAACTAATTTTGGCTATATATGTACATATTTGACTAACTTTCACTCAAATTTACATAGTGGCCGCTTGATGATCAAGCGATAACATTCCATATTTCAAGCGATTAATTAAATATTTCAAACCCCAAGTAAATATAAATTAGAAATTAAAGTTCAAATAGGTTGAAGAGTTCTATACGTACATTTACTAAATCTTTCAAGTTTCAAAAGCTACCTGCACGTAATTATTGCAGGTATAATATTCTAAAATATGTGTTAGACCAATTAAGTACTAGTATTAATCCAAGGTAAGCGTGCTAGGACAATATTTATATATATATATAAATATCCCTATAACAAATTTTGCAAGAATAGCTGGCTATGATCTATCTCGGTTGTTTCCAACTTCGTATATGCAGAAACTGATCAGGAATATATGTTGAATATGAGACAAGAAATGAGAAAAAGTATGATTAATTAATTAGACTTCTCTCGTAATTATTAATAGCTGATAGATAGCTACTTGTTCCTGTGTAGCTAGGCTTTTAACCTAAAAAGTGTATCAAAAGGCTTAATTACTTTGGGTGTCCTGTTTTTAGTACTCATCGACATTGGTGGGGTGAGTAGCTTTATATAATTGAGCTATATGTAAAAGATCATAAGTCTGACAGATGGGCAAATTCCCCTAATTCTACTGAATGGGTAGCAGCTTATACTTATTCAACCTAGTGTTTAAAAATGTGTTTAGCTTTTAAGCCTGTTATCTAGATATTATTTTTGCATTTGGTTCAGATCCTTGAGTTTTATTTCTGCTTGTGGAAGTCTTTAGTCTCTTCAAACATCTTCCATTTCTTTTCTCCTTGATTATACACTTGATTTTGTTCTCCTTTAATACACTCTTGATTTTGTTCTGATTATCCCTAATTTTCTGCTTTGAATTTATATAATCTTCTTCTAAATTTTTCTTTGTAAATCATTTGGGCATCCTTTCTGAAAATTTAATGCTCTTTCATTTAGTCTTCTGATATTCATTTGTTTGCTGTGACTACTGGCACTAGATAAATTAATTGAATCTTGACTATATATTCATGCATGGAAAACCCATTTATAACGATTTTTTGTATGCACATAGACCAACTTAGTTAATATTCAGATTAATATTTTATTTCACTTTCTCAGTAATATGTTTCAACAATACTACTTGCCACGTTGGATTTTTCTGAAATGGAGTTTACTGTGATCAGAATCCAACAGTCACAAAAAAGAATCACCCTGTTGGCTGATTCCAAATAATTTGTAGGAGAAATCTTTAGATCAAGAGAATGCAGTACAAGTATATTGTTCTATTTCTATCTCTCCCACTTTTTCCTCTTCCCACTTTTTTTTTTTTTTTATTGTTCTTACCAACTGACTTAATCTATGATTTACGTGGCATTGTGCATGTGGTCATTCCTTATTAAACAACTCTTGCACCTCTACTTAGTTAAGGATGGACAAGAGTTGGATGCAAATCACTGATAGATTTGGATCTAGGGAATATGCTAAAGGAGTGAAGGAGTTCCTTACCTTGGCCCAAACTTATGCTACAAGTGAGGAAATTCGTTGCCCATGTGTCAGATGTTCAAATAATTACTTCCTACCAATAACCCAGGTAGAGAGACACTTGTTTATTAAAGGTATTGACAAGAATTACACGACATGGATTTTTCATGGTGAACAAGAAGATTTAATCATAAGTGATGATGATGATAATGTACATGATCCTGATGAAGAGGATGACTTCATTGATGACGTTGATGTTATGTTACGAGATATTCGGGCTGGGGGATTTCCTGATGTTCCCATAAGCGATTCATTCCATGCTACGGGTTCCACATCGGTCGATACCTTTTCTGATCGGACTTTTGACCAGCTTTTGGCTGATTCCCGGCGTCCTCTTTATGAAGGTTGTACAAAGTATTCTAAACTATCATTCACTGTCAAGTTGCTGCACATTAAAACACTTGGTGGTTGGAGTGTAAAGTCTTTCGACATGCTTTTACACTTGTTGAAGTCAGCTTTTCCCAATGCCCTTTTGCCAAATTCATATCAAGAATCACGTAACTTGGAAAAAGGGTTGGGCTTTACTTACACCATGATACATGTTTGTCTGAATGACTGCATACTTTATTGGAGGGAAAATGTGGATAAAGATGAGTGCCCGAAATGTAAACTTTCAAGGTGGAAATTCAGCAACACTAAGAAGAGACGAATTCCTCAAAAGGTTTTAAGACATTTTCCGTTGAAGCTAAGGTTGCAGAGATTGTTTATGTCACAAAAAACATCAGTTGATATGCGGTGGCACAAGGATCAGCGTGTCATTCAGCAAGATATTCTAAGTCATCCTGCTGACTCTGAGGTGTGGACGGCATTTGATCAAGAGCATGCTTGGTTCGCAGAAGATCCAAGAAATGTCAGGCTTGGTTTAGCTAGCGATGGTTTCAACCCATTTAATAATTTGGCTAAGCCTTATAGCGTATGGCCAGTGATTCTTGTCCCTTACAACTTACCTCCGTGGTTGTGCATGAAGGATCCATTTTTTATCACTTCACTCTTGATTCCTGGACCAAGATCACCAGGAAATGAAATCTATGTTTATCTTCAGCCTTTGATAGATGAATTGATTGATCTATGGGATAATGGTATTGATACATACGATGCAAAGGCCAAAGAGACTTTCAGATTGCATGCAGCATTGCTATGGACAATCAACGACTTCCCTGCTTATGGAAACCTCTCCGGGTGGAGTACTAAGGGGAAGATGGCATGCCCATCGTGCAAGGAAGAAACAGATTCGATGTGGTTGCCATATAGCTGAAAGCATTGTTACATGGGTCATCGCCAATTCTTGCCACCGGGCCACATCTGGAGAAAGAAAAAGACTATTTTTAATGGTCATGCAGAGCATCGTGACCCACCTACAATGTATTCAGGAGAAGATGTACTCATTCAACTCCAAAGTATTCCTGATGCAAATTTTGGCAAAGCCATCAAGAAAAGAAAGCGTACCACAGAGGAGTTCAATTGGACCAAGAAAAGTATCTTCTTTCAATTGCCATATTGGTCGACTATAAAGATTAGACATAATCTAGATGTAATGCACATTGAGAAGAACATATGTGACAACATCTTGGAAACTTTGATGAATATCTCTGGCAAAACTAAAGATCATCCTAATGCACGTCGTGACCTTTCCACTCTCAATATAAGGGAGGAGTTACACCTTATTCAGGATGGACAACGCATTAGTATGCCACAAGCATGTTATACGTTGTATGGAGCTGAGCGGACTGGTTTTTGTAATTGGTTGCACGGTGTGAAATTCCCGGATGGCTTCGCTTCAAACATTGCCAGATGTGTTAGTGTAAGTGACTGCAAAATCTCGGGGATGAGAAGTCATGATTGCCATATTTTCATGCAAAGATTACTTCCTGTTGCAATTTCTGGATACTTACGCCAAGATGTACGATTGGCACTTTTCGAGCTAAGCACTTTTTTCAAAGAATTGTGTGCTAGAACATGTAAGAAGGAAGTCTTAGAGCGGCTTCAAGCTGATATCGTCGTTATTCTTTGCAAGCTTGAGATGATTTTTCCACCTACCTTTTTCGACATAATGGTGCACTTAGCATATCACTTGCCACATGAGGCCTTGCTTGCAGGGCCAGTTCAATATAGGTGGATGTATCCTTTCGAGAGATATCTCAGAAAATTCAAGAGATATGTTAAGAATAAAGCCTACCCGGAAGGTTCAATAGTTGAGGCCTATATCCATGTTGAATGCTTGAATTTTTGTTCCATGTACCTCCATGATGTTGAAACTAGATTCAATCCTCCTAAACGTAATGTCGACGAAGGAGAAGAAGGTGTACAAGAGGGACTTGATTTTTTTCACAGAAGGTGCGACCCATGGGTTTTGCATCACGTCACCAATTAGACGATGATGCTTTCATTAAAGCCAGATGGTATGTTCTTAATAACTGCACAAAGATTGGAGAATACCTAAAGTAAGTAACCAAACTAGTTACAAACTTAGTAACTTTCCATTCTCAACAATCTAATTTATGTTGCATCCCCTACATATACTTATTAACCGTTACATGGGCTTTTGTCTAGTGAGCACTACATGCAAGTGAGTGAAGAGTATCCCAATAATGCCAATAGTATGCATGCTGCAAAATTTCCAGGCTGGTTCAAGTCACAAGTATGCAAAATCATTTGGAAGTTCAGCCTTATTTCCTTTGGTCACATATGTTGGTTTAATGCGAGAACATGTATTGTTTTTACTTATTTAATTCCTTATTTGAACTTGTGATAGATTCAAGCTAGGCGTGCTGATAATCCCGAAGAAGTTTCGGATGATCTATATGCTTTAGCATGTGGTCCTGACCCTTGGGGTGCGTCCTATTCTGGTTGCATAACCAACGGTATAAGATTTCACACAAAAAAACGGGAAGAACATCGTCGCACCCAAAACTCCGGTGTCATGGTCATTAGTGAACAATCAGGATCTGAAAAACTTGAGTTCTTTGGTAGACTAATAGACATTTTGGAATTAAGGTACATGGGTTGGCGTCGTGTTTACTTATTCAAATGTGAATGGTTTGACATTTCTGATTCCAAACGAGGGATACGTATGGAACCACATCTTACTAGTGTGAATATGTCGCGGACAGCTTATAAGGATGATCCATTTGTTTTGGCATCCCAAGCATCACAGGTATTTTACCTAAAAAATCGCAGCATCCGTGGGGAATGGTATGTAGTCCAAAAGGTCATACATAGAAATGTCTATGACCTTCCACGATCATCCCTTATTGAACTTGATGAATGTGATTCTAGTGACGTTGATGCGTACCAAGAGGATAATTCTGGTGATGCTTACGTGAGTGTCCATGCTGATGACATCCCACTGCAAACAGACATGCACAGGCCGAATGTTGAACCGGAGCAAGTTGATGTTGACACATTGGTAATGCAAAGGTCTAATCGGGACCACTTTGAGCAAGGTTTTATCAATGACGATACCAGTGAGGAAGGTTCAGATCACAACGCCGAACTAGAGGGTAGCATAAAAGAAGATAGTATCTCAACGAAGGATGAGATGAACTAGCGAATTGTGTGCTGGTAATAACCTCGTGATTCCACATAACCCATTGTGTTTACTTCAATTTGATCCTCATTTCGCCACTAATTATGCTCTCGTCTTTTCCATCGTTTCTTATCTAATGCAGGAAATAACCAGGTTGATTGCAGCGTGACAATATCTTATTGTATTGATGTTTGAATGCCCTTGATACTTCAAGTGATACTTCAAGAATAGCAGATATTCCATTGAATGGATGTGTTCACACCCTTTAAGTAATTTCTGTTGCATAGAAGACTTTTATCACTTTAATAAAATTTTGTGTGTTGTGCTTGACAATATATTAGATTGTTATTTTTCAAAGAATTTGACAAAGTTTATTGGTATATTAAGTTCAAGCAACAACTGAGGAATCCCCACACCCCTTTATGCCCAGAATTTGGCAAAGTTTATTGGTATAATTGTATATACTTAGTGTGATTGCAGGGAACATCTATTGGTTGCATTCGCCTTGGATATGCCGATCACTGGAAGAGGTAGAGGTCGATCACGTGGAGTGAGGGGTGGCCGAGGCCGAGGTAGATCTCAAAGAAATGATGAAGTTCAAGATACAATACCCATTCCTGCCCTTACTGCCCAAAATGATGCATTCTCAAGCTCAGATGACTAAACTGAGCCACCTGATTGCGTCCCGAGCACAGAACCCAATGACATGCCAGCAGTTGATTCACAAAGTGCAAACCCGGATGGTATATTTCTAATTTTCTGAGGTGTTTTTTTACATAGTATGTTAGTGGTTGCTTAATTTGATTGCTACACGATCTATATGATGCTAACATGTCAATTGAAAACATTAGTACCACCAAGCCAGAAGCGTGGCCCAGGGGCAGCAAAAAGCACTGAGTTTGAGAAGTTACAAAAGCATGGAAAGATACCCTTGAGAATTAAGGATGGTGAGACTGCACCTTGTTGTGAAAATGCTACAATTTTTACTACAAGGGTTACATGGTTGGTTAAGCACCATATGGACTTGAGTCATGCTAGCTGGCATGCCGTTCCAGCTAATGAGAAGGAAGAATTGGTAACACGCGTTCAGGTTAACTTGATTTGGAATTTCATACGTTTTCAAATAGAGTAGTTGAAATCCCAAGGTTGCAAATATTTAACTCGTAGCATTCTCTATAATTAATATGTTTGCTGTTTGTCCCTAGGCTGACTTCATCCTCGATTGGACCAAGAAGAATCACCGTGATACGGTTATGAAGACACTTCGGAAGTGGTTTAATCATATTCGGTATGATTTACATAAAACCTACAAGAAATACGAGAGTAATGAACAAGCACTCGCGAATGTGCCACCGTTGGTGACACCAACCACCTGGGTGAAGTTATGCGCTCGATATGCAAGCAAGGAGTATAAGGTAAGTTGGAAGTCAAATATTGAATTAACGTTGCTTTGATATTCAGAAATTTTAAGCACTGTTTGATATTTGTTAAGCTTGACATGTGTGATTGCTTTAATGTATATCATGTCTCGTGTGAGTGCAGCGAATGTCTGAACGAAATAAAGGTAATAGAGATAAGCAAGAAAACAATCACACGGCTGGACGAAGGTCATTTGTACGCCTAATGGAGATGAGGGTAAGTCAATTAAGGTCGACATGCAAGATGCACATCAATGAGAACTTAGTTTGATATAGTTTAAGTGTCTAATGAATTTAATTTGCTTGTATTGGCAGTCTGGGAATGAGGAGAATTTGGTAGATTTTTTTAAAGAAGTGAGGTGGTCAAAGAAAAAGAACAAATTTGTGACTCCCATTGCTGAAGAGAAATATGTGAGTGTTAAAGTGCTAGCTAAATTAATATGGGTTCAATTGCTTTCATTATTATATGGTGTTGTCTAAATACAACCAACTTACTAACATTTGTGATTTTCCAATGGTTAATAGTTAGAGATGGCAGCAAAGATGTCAGAGCTGGAGCCGGAGAAGAGGACTAATGAGGCTGCAGCAACAATCTTTAAGGAAGTTTTGGGCCAAAGATCAGGGTATGTAAGGGGGCTGAGCGAGATGGTTATCCCGGAGTCATCTAGAGAAGCAGCTGATGCCCAAATAGCGGAATTAACTGAACGTGCAGAAAGGTTTGAGAAAACTGCTTCAAATTATAAGGGCCAGCTTGATGACTTACGAGCGAATGTCATGATGCTAATGGAGAGACAAGTTGAATACGACAAGTTCATGGAGAGATATGAGTCAGAGCGGCAGACGCAGGGAGAGTCTCATAGAGAGACTCAGGGACCTGCATAGTTAATATTTGGCCATGAACCATTTTTTGTGAATTTTGATAAGGAGATGAAGGTGAAAGTAATATACTTTTCACAAAATGCCTCCTACTTAGTTAATATTTTGTTTAGGGTCTAATGGTGTGGGGTAGGTAGTGTAAGGTTAGGTTTTGTGGATATTTTGTAGCTTATGCCATTGTACATTTCTGTTGCCACCAACTGCTCACATGGAAGTTATTGGTCATTGGATGTCAGGTCAAACTACTACAACAAGGTAAGTAATGTCCTACACCCATAGGCTTTTTTATGGTCTGATTTGAATTCTTAACGATTAGCATTGCATACTTATTTGCATGTTATGATTGACATCGATTGAATAGTTTAAGAAAGAAAATCATCCCTCTTTGGTGCTACTGCAGTTTTGATTTCTCCTAAACCATCTGGAAACCTATGAAGTATATATGAGGCATATTTTGTATCTCTTCCTTTTTTTGTATCACTTAGTATCTCTATGATGAATATTTCCTTGTTAAGAGCTTAAAAATTCTATCGATTAGTATTATAGACTGACTATTTGGTTTTATCAATGAAGCGTCGGACGATGGTTTCCAAGAAAATGATGAGTAAGAAAATTCAGATGAAGAGGATTGACAACACCACAGCACGGCAGGTGACTTTCTCTAAGAGGAGGAAGTGCATATTTAAAAAGGCAGCCCAAGGTTTCTCTCCCTCTCTCACTCCTCTTTACTTATAGGGGAACATATATCCTATTTATTAGAGTAAAGTAAGTACGTTGCTGACTATGATTTATGAAGATTGACTTGTTCGTGCATTCACTAATTGGTTGAAAGAGAGCTAGATGCTTAATTGGTCAAGATTTATTTTTCTCTGTTTTGTTGGTAAAGTTTCTAGAACTGATGGATGCTGTAGGTGAGAAGTGATTGCTTTGCATACAGAGTTTCTGGTGATAAAGAATGGTGTCTCCCTACACAGGATTAGATATAGTTTTACTTATATGTGTGGGTGTTAGTTCCGAACAACAACAAGCTAACCACTGCAATTTGAATGAGTATTTAAGAATTAATTTCCGGCTAATATCAGAATATAGCTGATTAATAACCAGTCACCATCCAAATTTTTCCTGACTTCTGAATCGGTTCAAACCCAAGCTGGCCTCCATCCAACTTTTCCATTTTAGTCATGCGATGATTAAATAATTTATGTTCATTTTCATATTAGAAATCAGATAAATTATTCCCAGCTGTCTTCATTGTATATATGGGTTAAATCAAGTGAAAATGTTGAATAGGTTGTCTTTTGATTATAATTAATGTTGATATTAAATGTGGCCGTTGACCAACAAATACTTCAAACTTAGGAGTGTAGTCTTCTGCTTGCTTTTCTTTGCTTTTAATCATTCTCTTGTCCGAGTCAGAAGCATCAAATAGTTGCAACATCTAAAACATAACTGATGATGCAACTTAGACCAAGTCTTCCCACGTTTTTAGAAAGGCTTGTTCGATGTCCACTTGATGCAAAAGGAGACAAGCCAAACTTGCACTAGCAACCACCAATCAGTAAAGAACACATAAAGCATCCAACCTTTTAAATCCCATGTTATCTCAGGGATGCTATGAGCTGAATAATGGTTCTTGATCCGAAGATCCAATTGGAAAACTCAGTATGACTATCTATTTGATCATTTGGAACTTAACGTTTTTGAGACCCATGATTATCTTGTGATACATATGTGATCATTGAAATCAATTAGGTAGCAGAATATACTGCATTCTATGTTACATTTCTTTTTATAAAAACTATGCATGGGGAAATTTATTGCTACATCGTTAAAAAATCTGATTAGAAAATTCTTCACATAGTTGGTATAGAAAACATGTACGAGAAAAATAACAACATTGTTGAATACTTTGATTTATTGCATTTTGCATTCTATTTGGTTGTGCATGCTAGCTAGCTTGTGTTTGATGACATCTCTAAAAGCTCATGACTTATTTTTTGTTCTTGTTTCTCACAGGATTGAACCAAGATATCAAGAAATAGCGCAAAAACATTTCATAAGCTGTCAAAGATTGATGGAACAGCTAGCTAAACCCATATAGAATTACTTTCACTTGTAAATTTTTGTTACATTGTGATATGTTGGATGGTTTTATGTAAAACTTAAAACAATGGCAATGCAATGGTTAAGCTTTACATATGTACTTTGAGGTTATATGAATGATGTTTCAAGCAAAAATGAATTTCTCTATATATAGTATTTTTTAACTTATTAACTTGCTTTGTTTATTAACAAGCAAGTATTTAGGGAAAAACAACGTATGAATGTACAAATTAAACAGGGACGGCTTCCAAACATTTCCGGCAACAATATTTCGCCGGAATAAATTAAATAACAGCAAAGCTTCGCTATTTCCGGCTACAAAAGTAGCTGCAAATACTTTTTTCCGGCGAAAATATATAGCCGGTAATAAAATTGTCACGCACCAATCCAGCACTATTTCCGGCTATAAATGTAGCTGCAAATACAAATTTGCGGCTAAAAATATATAGCCGGAAAATACTTGGGCGACTAAAAACTAGCCACTATCTATTTGCGGCTTAAAAAATTTAGACGCTAATAAGTATTTCCAGCTAAAAAATATTGCCTGAAAGTATTTTTGGCTATTTATGATGGATATTGGCAAAAGTTATTACGACAACATTTTATTTATTTGCGGCTATTATTATTGTCGGAAATAATATGTATTTCTGGCTATTATAAAAATAGCCGGAAAATGTTTTACTTGGCTCTTTAATAGCGGCTATTCTGTGGCGACTGTAAATAGCGGGTAATAAACAATACCGGCGAAAACTGTTGTTTTTTCCGGCTACTGTACCCGCCGGAAATGGAGCAATTTCTTGTAGTGTCTGTTCGTAAACTACACATTCAAGCAAATGTAGATCGAGGATATGAATGACTAGTCAAACAAGGTACGAGTGTAAAATTCATTCAGTTCGAGTCTGATTCCTAACGGGAATCTCCTTCATGGGATCTTTTGCACTACCTGCAAACAGGTGCTCTGCGCCCAACTCTCGTGGCTGCTTGAGGTTTGAAATAAGAAAAAATCTATTTGCAAGTTGGTTTGTCTTCACTCCAACTACAGCACTCGTGATTAAAAACATGAATTTTAAACTTCTATTGTTTAATTATCAATTCCGATCTGTCATCTATTAAATGGAATTAGGCGTATTTAGCTATATTACATCAAAATATTAAATCAAAGGACCATTTTAATAAAAATCTAATAAGATTGTGAAAAAAAAAAATTCTTTTCCGCACTCTACTCAATAATTACTGAGTGCGTGACTTGTAATTATAATTCATTTGACAGCTTACGTGCATGTTGTACATACTACTAAATTATAAATGCCTTCGATCGCTAGTAATTGAACAACTGAGGTTTGCACAAAAGCGTAGATGGAATCGTTGTCATTTATAGACTGATGTATATGAAATATCTGTACAAACACCAAATCCACATGCATTTCTATCCGCAGCGCAAGGTATAACGTGAGATCTAACTAATAGACATATCTCATATCATATTCATATTCTTGCATTAATTGAGAACCGCGTCATGCGTGGGTGTGCATCGACTATATTAATAGATTAATGAAATACTTTATAGCAAGATCAGAAACTGGCCCACGAAATTATTAAGAAAAATCAAGATGCAGCGCCCGGCGGGGGAAGACAGTACTTCCAAAACCTAAGAGAATATTAATATATATATATATATAAGGATCTTGCTTGATCTCTTTGAAAACTCACTTTTTTTTTAATTTTTTATTTAAGGTCTCATTTGGATACACAGTTCAAATAAGATGAGATGAGATATTTTAAATAGTAGTAAAATTTTTGAATTAAGATGAGATGAAGAAGTTTGTAAATAAATGTGTGTTTAGATAGTGAAATGAGATGAGATAGTGTTTTATTTTTGAGATTTGAAAAATGTGTGAGTCCTACTATTTTAACTTTTAGCCGAACTATATACTGCTCATTATTGTTCACACACTGTTTTTACTGTTTATTAATGTTTATTTAAGTTGATGTTGTTAAAATTTAAATATAAATAATAGTATATATTTGGATAGGAAAAACTATTGTATGGTACGGATGAAATGAAAAATTCCGTCCTCGATCGTTTGTACCGTATATCTAATCTATACTGTGTATGGTATTGTCATCTTTTGTATAGATGAGATAAAAAAACATCTTATCTATAGCTTAAAAAATTCCATCGTCAATCTTTTGTATCTAATTAACCCCTAATTCATCAATCCGGTTCTTTCTTTTGTCACATATGACATATATCAAGAGGAAACGTACGTACAATGAGCTTTCAATAATATCTTTTACTTCCATGGACGTACATAATTCGTAGTAGTATTATTTTGACGCAGTTATATAATGACACCAATAGAAAGTTTGATGACAATAGATTTTAAGGGTTTACGCTGGTGTTTCATTGATGGGGTTGATGGCTGGAGAGGACGTTGAATTTCTTTTGAGCCTGCTATCCAAGTTGATCTACTTATGTATGAAGATAGTTGATCCATTCTATAATGCCCCGATCCTGTAGGGGTTAGAGAGTTATTTCTTATAACTTAAAACTCATATTTCATCAAGACATTTACAGACTCCAAAATATAAATCATTAGAATACTATAAAATCTCTTAATAAAATCCATCAATCTTTAGAAATCTTCTACGAGTAATCTACTATACTTAAATAATTCATCTCACCTATGCTCCATAATTCTGATCCTTAGCTGAACTATTCCAAAATCATCTGAAAAATATTATGGAAATAAGAGGTGTGTTATCAACAACTCAGTACGCAAAGGACATATACTAGTATGTAAACATGAGCATTTTCACAGAGTTCAGAATGTAGAAATAAAAAATTTCAGTTTCAATATGCAAAATCTTAAAAATACATATTATCAGAAAATCAGAGTGACACTTCAAACTGTTCATATTCAAAAACTAACTTTTCATATTCAAATACCCATTTGGCACAACATGACTGAATATTTTCATCTTATCATATCATATCATATCAGAACAGAGATCATGTTTAACCCTCGTGGTAGGGTTGTGCATTTTGAGGAAAACCAAGCAGAACATAAATCGCAAAGTTACCAAAGCAATTGCACTCAAAGTAGAGACCACTATTATATCCTGTGGCTGGCCAGAGGTTACTATTGTATTCTGTGGTAGGGCTAGAGATCATTATTATATCCCAGGACTGGGCCATAGGTCACTATTATATCTTGTGACTGGCCAGATATCAGATCAAAACAGAATCAGAATCACCATATAAGAACTAAAATCAGAGTCAGAACAGAATCAGAAAGTTATGCTAGAGGTTTTTCAGAAACCACATCATATTAAAACAGAGTACTAAAATAAATCCAAATCATTTCACATATTTAGAACAGCTTCACGTCACATGCACAAATTTTCATAAATTTCATATTCGCTTTTTTTGCATAGTTTAGAAAAAAAAGTACACAAAATTTGCTCATATCTACATCAATCATGACAAAAAAAAAATACTTTCTCTTATACATATTTTATGCATATGTAGAATACATAATTAAGGTTGTTTTCATTTTTTTTTTCAAAATAAACATGCATATTTTCAAAATCAACCTCATTTCATTTCTTTTATGCAAAGTTTAGTATAGGATTCTTGCTTACCTGAACTTCTTAGCTTTCAAAAAAATTTCTTAATAATGCCGAACAAAAATTTACTTGTCACCTATAAAATAATCACGTAAGACTTGTAAACTCCTGGTCAAACACACATTTTGATATTTAAACCTGAAATGTTAAATTAACCTATTTTAAATGCTCAAAACCTAAAATCCATATAATTCCTAAAATACCATCCTTTTCCAAAACCATGAATTATACACTTAATTTACTTAACCTAATTCCAACGCAAACATCAATCTATTTAAGAAATCAAAACCCAACCCATTTTTTTAAAAAAAAAAGAAAATAAAAGTCTTTGAAATAAAAATAAAATATTACCCGACCCAAAATAATTTTAGAACCCGAACTCAACCCAAAAATATTTCACTTTAAAGTAACTTAACATAACATACTAAGAAAATATAAAAAGAAACCAGGTAGAAACAAGCCCTCTTAAATAAATCCAATAATTTTCTACCAAAAAGACTTAGGCTCAATGTAAAAATCAACCCACTGAAATTCAACTTTAAAAACCCTCAAGCTTTGGTTTAAAAAAAATAAAAATCAAAAGGTATAAATGTAAAATCGTTCCTCCTTAGCCTCCTTTACGAGGGGCACGATTACTTTCTATTTTCTTCAAAACCAAAAGAAGGCTTCTTGCATGAAACAATGGTTGCATGTCAGAAACTTATCGAGAGAGAGGGAGACGCGGCGGATCAGGGTGGTGCGGCAGAGATGGCATCGAGCTGAGGGCTGAGCACAGAGAGAGAGAGGTGAGAGAGAGAAAAAGTGAGTGATGAAAAGAGGGAGACGGAGAGATGAGAGAGAGAGAACGACGAAGAGTGAGAAAGTGAGCAAGCAAACGACAAAGACTTACGACGGTGCAGAGGCAATCAAACTGGGCAGCGCCTCATGGCTAGGCAGTGTCTAACAAATGTGATGTGGTGTACGGTGGCAAGGCTGGGGCTGCTGGGCAGCGTCGAACAGGCAGCAAGCAGAAAAGAGAACTGCTTTGTTTTGGGTGCTAAAAACAGGGGAAAGTGGGCTGAGTTGGGTGGTTTGGCAAGGTCACACGATGGCTGAGCAGAAGGGTATGGTGGTGATCCGAGGGAGGAGCAAGGATGAGGTTGGCCTGGCTTCGGTGTGGCGAGGCTGCTAGACGAAACAGAGGCTGTGCGCTGAGGGGAGGCTGTGATGGTGCAACATCGGGGATGGTTGGCTACGGCAGCAGTTGATCCAAGAGACAGGGGCGGGGGGCTTTACTTGGAGGGCTCGATCATGGCTTCGTCGCAGTGGTGGTGCTGTTTCACATTGGCTGGGCACGAAAGGGTAGGGCAGCGTTGTGGTGGCTGGGCTGTTTTCAAGGTGTTTCCGAAGTGAGGCAGTGCCTTGCGAGGTGGTTGGAGTTGCCATGCGTGGAGCTGGGCAGTGGAGGTCGCGGTGTGAAAGTTGCTCCCAATGGTTGTGTGTGCAATGGTTCGCAGTAGATGCTGGGGCCATATAAAATTTTAGAAGAACGTGAGGGAGAGACTGAGGTGGTGGCTAGCCAATTCTTGGCGTTGGGAATCACTGTTATAACTGTTGTGCCTATGGTCTGTCCAAAAATCACTCAAGATGATAAAGAGATAATATTTAAGTGGTTCGGCAACTTGCTTACTTCCACTGAAGTGGAAACTCAATATTTTCAATATGTTTGTACAAAATTACAAACACTCATAAACAACTCTCTATCTCTCAAAATGGCCCTATGTTCTGGGTTTCCCCAGAATTTATATTTCGCCCATAGCCCTGCCTTGAACTCTCACCTTAGTGAGGATGATTTACACTATTGTAAATGATCTCCTTTTATAGGAGAAGCCCACTTAACGTAGCCACCATAGTTGACAATCAAGAAATTTCCAGCAGGTTTCCTTGACTGTTGAGGGGCTGCTGCAGCTTTCTAGGACTAGTGGGAACCTTCTTCCAGTGGGTGGGTGGCTGCAAACTCAAATGGCAACTCACACTTGTGGGGTTTCCAATAATCACCCCCTCCACCCAAGTATGCCATACTAGGATGCTACAAACGGTTTCATCCTTCAAGTGATTGCATTCCCTCATTGGAATGCTTGGTAGCCATGAGAGATTTCTGCTATCAAATGCATCTGCAGGTACATCTTCAAATGGATGTCTATATGACTCTCCAAATGCATCAGCATCGTCTACATCCACAGAGCTTGCAAGTGATTTTCTTCATAGGAGACTTACAAGTGCTTTATTGCACAATCTCAACTCTTTAGGATTCTGCTTTCGCTCGAGTACATAAGTCCGCACTCAACATGAGTCCGCACTCATGTACACCTTGAGCGAACTGAGTTTCGCTCGAGCCACAACCGAGAAAACAATATGTCTAGTGCCTTTATAGTTTTCAAACCAGGCTCCATAATTCTACAATCACACCAATCTCTAACTTGGAGACCGATTCTTAGCATGCTAGCCTCTATCTTCAGTATAATCCCTTATCATCTTTACAATTTTACAGGTCATGTCTTCAAGTTAGAAGACTAACTAAAGTGATGCATAACTTTAGTTCATCACATACAGTGCCCTTAATTAACACATCTATATAAGGCAACACATCTCCCACTGCACTGGGAATCAATGGTCTCGCACGGACTTTGACACATATCAGAGAACCTGTCGCTGAGGTCTCCATCTTTGACCTGGGCGACTGACTCTTCATCCTGCTGTTAACATATCCTATCTTCAGTCGATGTGTCCATCTTGTGTGCAGTCTCTACCAACTTCAACTTGCATAATCTCCATTCTTGCAAGATTTTTCTTCATACTGTAATTCACTACCTTCATTCAGCAGGAAATAGTTTAAGGTAGTAACCACCATGGAGGTCTGATCATCTTGGCAGTCATGCAATCATCAACTTTAGGTGTAGATATCCCTGGAACATTTGATGTTTTGTTCCCATCTCTCACACCTTTGCTTCATGTCGTGGTCTAGGGAGATTTTTTCAGGTTTAGATGAGGAAAAGTAAAACTGAGTTCTTTTTACTTCCTCATCTAATTAACATGACCATTACCATGAGCCAAGACCAATGAATCATCCGTGACCTTCCACACCCTTTTGAGAAAACACACTTGACTGATTGTTGTCTTCAAGCTGTCTTTAACAGCATTGTGCACTGCAAGAAATACGATGACATGTATTTCTTCAGTCACCATATTCACAACATAATTATCAGTTTTCTCCTGATTTTAGCAGTTTCTTGTGGCCTGTCTTGCCACAGTTCTTAGCGAGTCATCTGTTGTACACATCTTGACTTGCCTCTGTCCTTACCATCAACATTCAGGACCAACAACTCGAGATCTTGCTAGAATCTCTTCTATGCACCTCTTCATCTAGGATAAGATCTCTTACATTAAGAAACTTCAACTTCATTTTCTTTGTAGAATTACTCATAGCCATTCTCATGACCTCCCAACTTTTTGACAACAACCCCAAATACTATTGGGCAATAATAGTACCTTCTGCCTTTTCTGAAATTGAACTGTTTATTCATCTGCACTTTGTTATTTGCAGCTGGTTTTTCAAAGAAAGCCACAATCAGATCCGTTGCGGTTCTCCTCTTAATAACATTATGCTCCATGAGTTGTATGACTGCCAAAACATGCTGTTATAACAAGTTAATCAGCATCATCCAATGATCTGAAGTTTGCTTCTCAAACTTCACGATCCCAATTGGCTTAAATCAAGTCGAAATGAACTGAGTTCGGCAACATTGGACTCCAACTGGTTGACATCAAGCCCCAAAACCAATGAGTCTGGCACGATCCAACTGGCTGAGATCAAGCCCAAAATAAATGAGTCCATCACGACTCCAACTGGTTGCGATCAAGCCCACAACTTATTTGAAGTATGAACAGTCCAGATCATTAGTACCGATGGCGAATCTCAACATTTCTACCATACGAATGAGTCCAGAATGATCCAAATAGTTGTCAGCACTATTTGATTATCGTAATTGAACTCCAACTGGCGTTGATCAAGCCCAAAATGATCTGCAACTCGTGGACGATTCAGATCGAATATACCGATGGCAAGTCTCAACATTCGCATCATACAGATGAGTCCGAAATGATCCAAATAGTTTGTCAACACTATTTGATCATCGCGATTGAACTCCAACTTGCGTTGATCAAGTTCAAAATGATCTGCAACTCGTGGACGGTTCAGATCGAATGTATCAATGGCGAATCTCAATATTCCCACTATACAGATGAGTCTGGAATGATCCAAATAGTTTATCAACACTATTTGATCATCGTAATTGAACTCTAACTGGCGTAGATCTAACCCAAAATGATCTGTAACACGTAGATGATTCAGATCAAAGGTACCGATGGAGAATCTCAACATTCCCACCTTACGGATGAGTCCGGAATGATCTAAATAGTTGGAAAGCACTATTTGATCGTTGAAATCGAACTCCGAATAGCTTAGATCTAGCCCAACAAAAATCTGAAAAATGGACGGTCCAGATCACCTGGAGTGTGAGATGCACGCATGGCAGAAGGACTTTTGAGGTGCGTGCGGCGCGTGTCCTACACACGCCAGTGCCCTCTAAGGCGCATGGGGGCGCGTGAGTGAGTGCAACTCACGCGTCTTCAACCCCCGATGCGCGTGGGGGCGAGTGTATGCGTGTCCCTCACGCGTCTTCTTCCTCCAGATGTGAGTGGGGCATGTGGGCGTGTGTTACTCACTCGTCTTCTTCCTCTGGTGTGACTGAAGAGCGTCTGTGCACTCTCCAACTTCTAGAGGCACGTATGGGCTCCTCCGGCATCCGTTTTTTATGCCGTTTACGGCAACGGATTCATCTTAACGCAAGGAACATTATTGTGTGATCAAAAATTTATTTTGATCAACTTGATTTTTCTAAACAATACGAATCCAAAGCTCTGATACCAATTGTTGTGCCTATGGCCTGTCCAAAAATCACACAAGATAATAGAGAGACAATATTTAAGTGATTCGGCAACTTGCTTACCTCCACTGAAGCGGAAACTCAATATTTTCAATATGTTTGTACAAAATTACAAACACTCATAAACAACTCTCTATCTCTCAAAATGGCCCTATGTTCTAGGTTTCCCCAGAACTTATATTTCACCCATAGCCCTGCCTTGATCTCTCACCTCAGTGAGGATGATTTATACCATTGCAAATGATCTCTTTTTATAGGAGAAGCCCACCTAACGTAGCCACCATAATTGACAACTAAGAAATTTTCAGCAAGTTTTTTTGACTGTTGAGGGGCTGCTGCAGCTTTCTAGGAGTAGTGGGAACCTTCTTTCAGTGGGTGGGTGGCTGCAAACTCAAATGGTAACACACTTGGGGGGTTTCCAACAATAACCCTATAGAAGGGGGGAAGGAGTGACGTGCAACAAGTATGCCATGAAAAATGGACGTGATGAAGCCGTGAATAAAGAGTTGTCTGTGGGGCTGTTGCTCTATAACTGTTGGAGGAGGTGCAGTTGGCTATGAAAAAGGAAACCTAGGGCACAAGACTGTCGTCGTGCAAGAGGTGATCGAATAAAACCTTAGAAAAAAAAAGTGCATTCCAAGGACACGGACACAAAGAAGTCGTGCATACAGTGACAAACGGACGTGAGTTGTGTAGAATGTGGAGTGTGATAGAAGATCTCACGGGCTTGGGCTTTTACACTGAATTTTGGGTCTTGACTCCCACTTATAAAAGAAATAATCTAATTTGTTAAAAAAAAATTATCTTAGCGATCTTTTAACTTAGAAAACAAAGTCGAAGAAATCTTAGTTCACCGAAATTTTAGACTCATAGTCTATTTAAAAAAAATATTATATATTCCAAAATTCAAATAAGTTTTTCACCCATATATCCAATTTTGTTTTTTTTTTTAAACATTTTGACACTGAACCTGGCTGTTACACATTCCTTTTATAAAACTTGTCCTGCAATATTTTAGAAATATGCTAGATGCATATAGGGTTATGCATGAATTAATGAAAATATATAAACTAATTAATTGTTGAACTAAGTAAATTTCTTAGAAGTAATTAGATAGAAGAGGTAAGATTCTTTCTTAATTCATCTTACTTACCCGTCCAAATCAAGAATTCTAAGAAATCGTGTAATGCATGTTTCGAAATTTTTATATATAATGACAACTTGCAAAGCGAATCTTATCAATCGGTGCTATAAATTATTCCTCATAATCCAAATAATCAATCTCCCATCTATAATTTTAAAGTATTGTTCTGTTTTACACATGACAAAGGAGGCCTATATATATATATTTAATAATCGGTTGGCCAGATAATAAATATTATAATAATCTAAAATAATTTAAGTTTGAGTTTCTCATATCATGATGATCGATCCAGATAATTTAGAACACGTACGCGCGCGCGCCCAGATCATTAAGGTCATGGCACATGGCCCCAGTACTCAAGAACCTGCATAAATCGATCCATACTAGCATCCTGGCATCACGATAAAGATTTCTCCATTTCTAGCTACGAGTTAGATTTTTCTTTTTTCTTCTTCTTTTAAAAAAAGATGATATTCTAATTTTATTGATAAATGATAACTCTTACTTATGAGCGATGAATACCTTTTATTTATATATATATATATAGCATGGGGTTACAACCAAAATCTCAAAACTGAATTTCCAAAGAAAATTAAGAGTTGAAATTTATACTAATTAAAATACTTAAATATATAGTCCATAAAGAAAATAAAGAAACTGGAGTTAATAACGAAGTTTAAAAGTGCTATCCAGAGAAAACAAACCAAACATATTTCTACTAGCCAGCTAGATTATATATTAAGCATATGGGCAATGTCTTATCTGCATGTATTATCTCCAGATCAAGGTCTTGTCATGTAAATCTTGGGACTTTGTACAGCAGAGCTCAAATTAATTGCACAAATTCGTGATGATGGATGCCACCGATCACTTCCCTCGAGAGATAGTTATTTTGAATATTACACAAATGTTGATGCACCCCAATAATTTTTAATCTCACAAACTTCTAAATAGTTTACAAATGAATTATTGCTCTATCGGCCTCATTTCAAATAGTAACACAAACAAAAACCGAGACAAAATTAGCTGATGGGCTCACAGTTCAATGCTATGCGCATGTCAATATATATTAACGATGCAAATACTTATTGTCCCAACGTGTTCAGTACTGTATAATATACAAATAGATAATACAAGATCTAAAGAAAAAAATAACCGGAGAAATAGCCCAATTGGTCTGCTAGCACCTCTATAAAAAGCCGAGTTAGCAACACTCACAACCACACCAAAACCAGTTATGACAATGAAAGCTGGTTACATACTCATAGGCCTTCTTGTTCTTGTTGGCTCTTTCGCCAACACCGGTAATGCTAATGCTATTACTCCCAGTTACGGCATTTCTTCACTCAACAGGACCAGCTTTCCCAAAGGTTTCACTTTTGGTGCAGCATCAGCTGGCTATCAGGTAAGCCCCAGGTTTTCTACGTCCATGTTTATATCATATATATTTTGAGTTTTTGTACGTCCAAGTTCCCTGAGATCTCAAGAATAATTCATGCATTTACGTGCATGCCGCAATATGTGTTTGAATTCCAGTATGACGGTGCAGCGTTTGAAGATGGCAAGGGACTAAGTATGTGGGATTATTACACCCACAAATACCCAGGTCTCTCTCTCTCTCTCTCTCTCTCTCTCTCTCTCTCTCTCTCTCTCTCTCTCTCTCTCTCTCTCTCTCTCTCTCTCTCTCTCTCTCTATATATATATTTTTATATATACACGCACACTCACATTACGTGCGCACAAAGCGTTAATTGTTTCAGATGCAATGAAGATGAAAAATAATTTAAAACCTTCTATTTCTGAAAGAAAGAAGGATTTGACATTTAATCTCTGGAGGTAGACTAACAACCTTCCTTTTTTATTTTATCAAGGCCAATATACTGCGTAATTCCCATTACACACTACTCATAGGAAAATATTCGAACAAACTTTGGTTGTTAGGCATGTACATTAATTAGTCATAGTTAACACATAAGATTTGTATGAAATTGCAGAGAAGATAGCAGATGGCAGTAATGGAGATGTTGCTGATGATCAATATCATCGTTACGCGGTACGCATATCCTTTTTTCCCCGTTTAATTACTGGATAAATAAGAGTAAAAGGTGTATATATATACACACATATCACATAAGAAAAAATAATTAAATATTGATGAGGTAGCATTTCCATTCCATTTTTGTTCTATTATGATAAGGCCAGGTAGTGTCAAGTCCTTAAAAAAACTTAAATTATAAATCTCAAATTTCAAAATTCTAAAAATAAAAAAAAGTAAAAAAATTATTTTAAAGAAATTTATATAAAAAATTTTAAAAGAAAAAAGCTTTTTTTTCTAACATTTTTATGCTAAAAAAATTAATTCTGACTTTTTTTTCCTTTTTTGAAAATTTAGGAGGACTTTGGGCTCCTGAAGGATATGAATGCAGATGCATACAGATTCTCAATCTCATGGCCCAGACTGATACCAAGTGATTAATTACATGCTTTTCTGCATCAATGATCTCTTGCAATTTTCCGATCACTATATGCATTAATTGTATATTTATTTTAAAGCTTTCGATTTATAATCATAAGTCATATTAACCAATTTATTTGTGTCCTATTTTCAGCCGGAAAGATTAGTGGTGGTGTGAACCAGAAAGGAATCGACCACTACAAGAAGTTCATCAATGAACTCCTAGCCAAAGGTCATGGCCGTCCACATGAACATATCATATACTAATAATTCACTGATGATCATGTATTAATGGTACTTAAAATTATTGAAATGCAGGTCTTACGCCCTATGTGACAATCTTCCACTGGGAAACTCCGATGGCCTTAGATCATGAGTATGGCGGTTTCTTAAGTCATCGCATTGTGTAAGTGATGACTAAATCACGACCGTATCACCAACATTCCATATATAGAAATGGGTAATTCTAATATATCTGTGCATGCGTACGTAATTTTTAGGGAAGACTTCAAGGACTACGCAGAGCTTTGCTTCAAGGAGTTTGGTGATAGGGTAAAGCATTGGACCACCCTAAACGAGCCTCATATGTACACCAATGGTGGATATGCAGCAGGGGTTTTAGCACCTTTTAGATGTTCGAGCTGGCAGAATTTGAATTGCACCGGTGGGGATTCAGCGACGGAGCCATATACCGTCGCCCACAATTTGCTTCTTGCTCATGCAGCTGCCGTAAACGTGTATAAGACCAAATATCAGGTTCCAATACTAGTATATATTTACCAAAGTTGAAGTTCACACCAACCAAAAAAATATATATATATATATACGCCTCTGTCGTACGGACGTTGTGTTGACTTAAACTAGACTAGCCCTCGCCTGATCATTAACCAAGTCACGTTCACTATGTTCAGGCAAAGCAAAAAGGTGTTATAGGGATAACAGTTGATTTGGATTGGATGGTTCCATATTCTGAATCGAAGAAAGACCGTGCTGCCGCGTTACGTGCCATTGATTTTAGGTTTGGATGGTATGTATTTCTTTAATTAGTTTTGTTACACGTTCACACCTGCTTTTGTCTTTAAATTATAGGAGGATTACATCGTAATTCATATCCTGATCTCAATTTGGAGATGGTTTATATTTTGTTGCAGGTTCATGGACCCCTTGACAAAGGGTCGCTATCCCCTCAGCATGCGTACTCACGTGCGTGGAAACCGATTACCCAAGTTCACTCCAAAGCAATCGAAGCTGGTGAAGGGATCATACGACTTTATCGGATTAAACTACTATACTGCGAATTATGTTGCTGATGCACCTGAAGATAAGTCTCTGAACAAAAGCTACTTGACAGACCCTCTTGTTAATAAAACAGGTACGTACAATATTCAACACTTGAAAAGCTAGCATTGATCGATATGTTTGTCTTATATATCATGTATCGAATATTAACTAGATGTCTTTTTTTAATTGTTTGGCTGTGCATGGCAGGTTCGCGTAACGGGGTCCTCATTGGTCCACAGGTATATGAATTATAAGTAAATTAATATATATTTTTCACTGTATAAGATTCCAAATGGACGATATTGGATCTTACAAACGTTGTCATCTGTACCAAAGTAGAAAATTTAGTAGTTGTTTTATTGCAAAATATATGGATTTAATAGCTATATTTTTTTATCCACCTTACCAACAGTACATGATGACAAACGAAAACAGTCTTGGGCAAATTTTTATGTAGTGATCAGTTCATTTTCTATCAATCTCAGGCTGGTTCAAGTTGGCTCTATGTCTATCCTAAAGGAATTTACGATCTTCTTGTCTACACAAAAACCGAGTACGGTGATCCAGAAATTTACATCACCGAGAACGGTAATTTTCTCAACCTTTTTCAATTATTGTTGCATAAAGTCGATGATGAATTCTAATTGGATGTCCCATTTTATCTAATTAAGCTAAACTGTAATTTTTTATTAGGAGTCAATGAGGTCAAAAATGCCTCATTACCTATTAAGGAAGCTCTTGTGGACACCCACAGAATTGATTATCATTATAGGCACCTTGCCCAAGTTCATAAGGCTATTGGGTAAGTGCTTAATTCATACAACTCTCTCTCTCTCTCTCTCTCTCTCTCTCTCTCTCTCTCTCTCTCTCTCTCTCTCTCTCTCTCTCTCTCTCTCTCTCTCTCTCTCTCTCTCACCTTTAATTCACTTTTTTTCCATGGAATAGGGCGGGCGTGAAAGTTAAGGCATACTTTGCTTGGTCATTCTTTGACACCTTTGAATGGTTCTCTGGTTATACGATTCGATTTGGCATCCACTATATCGACTATGAGAACGGATTGAAAAGATATCCTAAACTTTCAGCACAATGGTTCAAGAATTTCCTCAAGAAATAGAAATGAAGATTTTCGTATTAAGAACTGCCTACCAAATAGGGTGGTCTCAGATCAATAAATTGAGCATATAGCTCTTCTCTACGAATATTGTACTTTCTGAATAATGTAATTTTCTTTCTGTATTGGCTGAAACGTACGCTTGCAGAATAATAAATTGCTCTGTGGATGGTCTCCGTTTTTCATTATGTGTGGGTTGTTCAACTTTTCGCATTTTTAGTGTGTTCAGATTTTATAAACTAACCCCGTTTGGATAGTAAAATTAGTATTTTATCTTATCTCATCATTATAATTTTTCTGAATTATCACATAAAATATAATAAACAACTTAACTTTTTCAAAACCCAAAACAATAATAATATTAAAAAATTTAATATTCTAACAATATTTTATTCAACTTTCATCTAAAACCATATTATCTCATCTCACAATCAATGATCGAAATGCTTCTGGGCTTTTACATCGACTTCAGATCCCAACCATGTATCATGTAGAGTTTCTTACAATCCTAACTAGCTGCTTTGCTTATTGAATGGTTTCAAATTTTATTAATGCCTTAGCATTTCACTTGTGATATGTTGGGTTTAGATCTCACAATATTTTTGTTTTTCTTTAATTATTCGAATGGCTATCATACATATATAGTAAGTCCTGAAGTGACAAATTTGAATTATTGTTTTTCTTTATTCATTAGATTTAAGGAATTGTAAGAATAAATATAATAATGGAGCTTTCTAGTAGGTTTGAATTAATTAGTCTAGCTAATTAATCTGATTGGAAGCCTCTTATATATAACTTAGTTATGAGACTTTCTTTTGTACATTTTTTATGGTTCAATGCAATGGTGGATCCAGCAATTATGTTAAGGGGGGCTACTTTTCTACTATGTGACACATTTATATAATGAGTAATACTAGATACAATTTAGGATATGCAAGCTCTATGCACTCTTTTTAAAAAAAAAAAAAAAGGTTTACTATTAAAAAATTATTATTTTTATATAGGTCATAGATTTACCAACTTTTTACAAAAGGGGTGTGCTTGACTTTTGCATCTTAGGACTGCAAACATCATCTCTCTTATGTAAATTAAAAAGAGATTGAAAAAGCATAAAAACATAATTACAAACTATTTTTTGTATAGATCACCAACATAAAATAATTTCTCTTGTATTTTACTTTGGATCCATGTTAAGAAGGCCAATATTATATAATCAAAAACTTTGAGATCCATATTAATAAGTTGATTATTTCTCCTAAACTTAGTTGTTATTTTAATTTTAATTTTGAAGAGGCCACATCCTTAAAAATAGATAATATATAGAAATTAAATAAAATTATATGACTATAAGGAAAAAGAATGGAGAGAGAGTTATTTCTAGATATATTAAAATTTTAGAAAATTTTAGAGAGAATATGGAGATTGTCAATTTTTTGGAGTGCTATTTTCTATATTTTTAGAATTATGTATAAAATTTAAAAGATATTTTATGTTTTTAAAAAGTTTTTGTGGAACCATGCCCTGCTAAGTATAACATGGGTCCACCACTGGTTGAATGATCTTGCATTAATTGTTAAGAAAACATCTATTCATATATAAAAAAGAATCTCTTGTTTCGATTTTTGTTATCTTTTTTTTTTTCTAATTTTTTTTTTCGACTTTTGTTATCTTAGCATTTATCACATGTGATATGCTGTAATTTATACCTTACACTATTCTCAATTTGTCTGGTTATTCCTTAATCAAATATTCGATTTTTGAGAAATTGATCTACATTATATATAGCCTCTGGGGTTTGTATGTTCACCGATAATTATTTGAATTCACGTACATTTGACTATTCAAGCATGTGAGAAGTTCTATTCAAGAATCTTTTTATTTCATTTGAGGGAAATCAAACTTCCTACTTGCCTGATTCATCCAATGGAGACCTGCCAAGTCTATTAAATTAACCTTGCATTACTTATCAAGAAACAAGTAGTTTCTCTTTTCATCCGTGAGTTCTTAGCTAGCTTTATATAGATTTCATACAACTTTATTCATCCTCATAGCAGCAACTGACTGTTAAAAAAAAACTTTTAACTTAGGATGAATAATAATTGTATTCACTGCTATCCATCCTAAGTTAACAATTGACTATTATAAATGAATAATCAGTTTATCCTTAGTCTCAAATTAAGTTCCTAAACTGATAACTTTCCTAAGAAAGAACAAATTCAAAAAATATCAAAAAATATTCATAAAAAGATTCACATAAATTGACATATAGAACACAATATATTTGTAACCATATAAACATATTCAATAAAAATTCACAAATTTATTCACAATGATATCACATATTTTGACCATATATAAACATATTCACAAACAAATTCGCAATATTTCACATATTGCCAAGAATTTTAATAAACATTCACACACAAATTCACAATATATAAACATATTTCCATAAACCAAACTAATCCAAAAATCACATATACATATGCACTATAAAAATTAATTAATAAATACCAAAACATATTCATAATAACCTAAACTAATTCGCAAATCATATATACATGTTCACAATAAACTAAGCTAATTCACAAATCATCATTCACAAATACCAAAATCACAACATTTAGTATATAACAACACACAAAAAAGATTAAAGTTATACCTAGCTCCAACAAAACACAACCTTCTTTGAATACTCCCACAAATATTCCTTGAAATAAAATACAAATAATGAGTTAGTAAAACAATAGATACCCACAACCATAGAAAAAAACATCTACATAATCATACTAAATTAATATCACTAAATCACAATAAAAAGAGCATAAAAAAAAAAAAATTACGTATGTGGAGCTTCCTCTCTCACTCTCACTCTAAATCTCTCTCTCTCTCTCTCCCCCCCCCCCCCCCTTTTACTCTATCTGTTGTGTGGAAATGGGAACCAAAATGGTTCCCAAATGTTTTAACACGCCGCAGACTTGTCTGAAGCGTCTTATTTTTTTTTCAACTTTCTGAGTTATTGTAGCGACTTTTCTTGCTACAATAAGTCAAAAACTACAAAACGTCATCGTCTCCTTAAATGGAATAGACTGTTACAACAATATTTTAATTCAAGAGTCACTTCAACAAAACACTGAAACGTTTGAAGATACACAATTCCATGTTTGAACGTTGCATAAAATTTAAACATCCTGCTTATTTTTCCCTTTTAGTAAAAATGTTCGAACATGTTCTATAAAACACATTCAAATGTTTGTACTCACTCTTGAAAGTGGGAAAATTCCCACCTATTATTGGCCACAGAGGATTTTTGAGAGAATTAATTACTAAGCAAGTATCATCTCGACGAACAACCTCCCATACGAAGT